>NC_136072.1:931766272-933006772 GCF_964261635.1 Lissotriton helveticus
TTTTAGAAGAACTAGCAACAAAAACGTATCTCGTCTGAACGCATCTCCTGTCTGAATTTTTATTCAGGTAGGGGATAGCCTTTTGTTGTTAGTTCTGGTTAAATTAGGGAGAAGTGCATCCTTTGGCCCGGTGATTCAAGGTCTCCCCCCCCTCTAGGAGCAGCATGGTCCCTGCTTCAGGATTATTGGTTTAGGACCTCTTAGAATAACTCCTGCAAACGTTGAAAGTTTAATGCATTTACTAATAGGGTTGCAGTTTCTTCTACCTCAATCACCATTTCGCGTGTCTCACCTACTCCTCAACCCCAATGGTACCACCGATAAGAACCTCCAGTCCTCTACTTATACCTACCTGAGCTGGCTCCTCTTCAGTGCACAATCAATCAAAAATAACTGTCTTAAACATACATTACCTGGTTTCAAAGTCGAGCATCCTGCTGACCTTTGAAACCTGGCTGGCCAACAATGCAGGCCTGATCCTCCATGAACAGGATTCAGAATCACCACTAAAATCACCCAAGAAAATCAGAACGCAATAGCAGTTAATTGAAGAACACCTTGTAGCCCACATACTTTCGAGAATGTGACAAGTGAATGTAAATCAATTCTCGTTCACTGCTCACAAGTGTATTCTCACTATCACCTACCTTGTATTGATCGTATAGGTGATTTATAGAATGCAGCTAAATAAAGCATTCAGGGATGCAGTTGTGGATACCATGGTAAACCAAAACAATACCTATGCTCCGACTCACCTCAACATCTGGTTGAACTAGCTGATCTAACCTTGCTTGAAAAGCCTCATGGCAAACAGCGGCCCTCCACCTATCCAAATCTGTCTCTGGACTAACACAATTTGCTGGACACACCGTAGAGACCATCTCTGTTCCTACTCATCACAATAACCGGATACCTTCCCATAAATGGAACAAACTCTACATCATCATCATTTTGAATCTCAACACAAGAACTGTTACAACGTCCGTTTTCAACAAAACTACATACAGACAGCAGAACAAAGTTCAACAACAAAGCATTTGACTCCCAAATCACCACCACATCTCCCAATAAACAAAAATCATAGAACTGGATTAATGTTACAAATTACTTGGACAAACCCTTTGAAGTTATCCATGTGCCCTTACCAGTAAAAAGGAGTACCCTATGGATCAGCGAAGAAGCTGAATATATAAGTTATCAATGAGGAATCTAAAAAGATTTCACAATGCCACATGGATCTTAATGTCATAATGCCATTACAAGGAAGCAAACCGGGATCTCTCAGAAATTTACAACCCCAAATGCCCTGTTACCTAAATCCAGCACCCCGAGCCCTTTATGACAGCAAACAATATCTAAAAAATGAAATTGCCTATCTACGAATAAAGACACCCTTCAATCCCCAATCAATATGAGAAATGGTCTCTGGCATCCTTCAAACGATTATGATATCAACAAACTGGTCATGGCAAGAGGGCTAGCAGGCTACCAATAAGAACAGTGCCTTGCATAAACCTTCAAATACATCCTATTCTACACATCGGCTTCCTCCACACTGAAAACACTATCTTCAGGCCACTTCCTCTATGCTTTTAATACATTCCACATTTGACTACTCACCAATTAAGATAAAGTAGCTCAAACCACACACCATGAGACCCAACCAACTATCAACCACGGACCCATTCTTATTAATATTGTTAGAAAGCACGGTCATCACCTGGATATCCATCTTCACAGAAGTAAACATCCTACTCTATGGCTGTCAAAAGGGCTTCCACCAAGGCAGAGGCACTAAATCTTAGGGAAGGCTAGAATTAAGAGGTCAAAACTGCGCAGTTTGCAGATATGAAAAAAGAAATAAGAGAACCTGTAAAAACGTATAAAGAGATTCGGAGATCAAAGTGCTAAGAGAGCATGAGCTGCCCGTGTGAGACTCTACTAACCCCTCATGCAAAACAGGAATCCAACAATCGTCTGCGTCACCAATTTATCTTAACGTTCATACTTTATCTCCAAAAGCATTAAAACACTAGCACATTTTAGCAGATGGGGACCATGCATCTGGCCCACCTATACTTGCTCATAAACGGAGAAGGAACTTTACCTGTTCTGTAGCAGGGGTTCTGTTCTCCCACAGAACTGTGCACAGAGGATTGGAACCTCAGCGAATTAGGGTGACCCAAAACTCACCTCAGTACCCAACAAACCCCTTACCGAGCTAGCTACAGTGTCTCATTGGTCATAACAAACTCCCAATGTTTAGATAAACCAGAACATGAACTTATGATACCTCAGGTTACGTGGAACACATGAGCACTCTTTCGTTATACAATCATTTCAAACCAGAACGTGGAGTAAATGAGGACACGTGCACATTTGAAATATTTATTTACTAATGCCGTTTTCTCAAACGCAGTATCTTAGATAATACAAGGAAACATATTATCAGAAGCAAAGTTATCAGCATAGTTACTAGTCCATAGAAAGCAAACGGTGACAGCATGTTAACATGCTGTAATGAATAAGGGTTAACAACACTTATTTCTCACCCTCCCTAACTCACATATTATATTAATAGCTAAGAAGGTCTCTTTGGGTTTTAACAGGGCGGGCCCATACCTCAAGATCCTAGAATGAAGAGATCACATCAGCATACACCAGCATCAAGTGTGTATCTGTGCTTCAAGCAAGGCAATATAAAACCCGCCTAAAGTTGGCAGAAGCTGCACTTATGTTATGTCTATGAAGGTGCGGAGATCAGACCTCATAACAATTCTGTATCGTGTTATTCCTGAAGCTTCTGCACTCTCTGTACAGACATAGTTTATTAAGCAAAGCTGATATCAGAGCAATAACATATTATTCTCATGTAAACCACAACGGGCTACTAGGTTGAAAGCTAAATAATTAAGTGTCGTGTGCAGAAGCAGCAAAAGGAAAAATGGCGTTTAAACATTTAATAAGCCTATGCTAACTTAACACATTATAAGGATAAACAGTAGCTATATGACACCCCCCCATGATCCGAGCACGGATAAGATAGGATAACATAAGGGCAACTTCATGAGAGCAGAGTTCAAGAACTGTGAACAACGTTATAATCATAATAAGTGAAGGAAACTACATGAACCAAATCAAAAAACGTCAAAATGTCAAATTCAGTATTCCACAGCACTCAAGTCAATAGGACTGGCAGGTGAAAAAATGCAAAAATAAAAAGGTGGCATCATCATAAACCAATAAAGGTATTCAAGGCAAGACCGAATATGCAAAATATGCAGCAACAGCCTCCAACAGGAAATCACCGTCTTCATCCGAAAACAGTTCAGCCATCCAATTCAAAAGGGGAACAGAACATACGTGTTCTCCTAGTACCGGAGCCTCTATTACCATCAGAGGACAACTCGGTGGGTTTTCAAGAAAGCTCAGTGCCAAGAAATCTTGCGCTGCTGTAAGGATGTTCCAAGGACCCATTAGTCCATGCATCGCTGCTAAGGCCATAATCCTTTCGCCAGTACAAACCAACTCGTGAGTAACGATGGGACTCATCAGCTGATTAAAGTCGACGTCAGGAGAAACCGGTCCGCAGAGACACAAATCAATGGCCCAGTCAAAATCACAGCGTAGGCAATGAAACACAGGCTGGGCACAGGTGAAGTAGGAAAACCGAAAAGATAATCCATATGCTGTGCTTAAAATCGCAAGCGGCAGCGTGCCATAATATTCAAGCATCCGGTTGCGAAACAGCGCCAGAAGGGGCTGGGCGGCTCCTTCCACATGTGGGGCATCCATATTTAAGGAAGCAAACAACCACTAGAACGCCTGCCGCTAGTGCCAGCAAAACCGGGAATCCACCAAACAAACTCGAAAAAATAGAATGGAAGAATGCAGGGATGACTCCAAATATTTTTTCAAATGAAGTTACAAGACCACTGCTAACAGTTTTAAAAAAATGCGCCAGCCCAGTTGTGGAGGACGCGTTAAAGATAGAGTGAACCATCTCGCTGAAATGTAACGGTAATTCAGTATTTAAAAGGGCCTGAACCTCAGTCCGGGTATTAGCTATGTGAAGCACGAAAGTCTCCCTAGCCGAACTCAAGGCCACTTCTTTCTGGGACAATAGAGCCCTTATTCCGCTCATGCCGTTGAACTCTGCTGTCAAGGTTGGGATGCGTGGCCAGATGGAAACATCCCTATTTTCATGTGTGGGTGGGTACAGAACATTTCTGCAGCAAACTACACGCTCAGTCACGGTTACCACATAAGCAACACCTTTAATTGACCCGCAACAATCGTCATTATTTAAAAGTAAATAACTTCCGTTTCCCAGCAAGGTAAAAGTCGGGGTGATAGCAGGAACTGGAGTCCCTTTCAAAACACAGGCTAAGTTCGGCCGGTCCTGGTTACAAGAACCGTGCAATTGTATATGCCTACACATTAGCGAGTGATCTGGTGTTTCTGTACACTCCTCCCCATTTAGATAAACCTCCTGTCCGTCTTTCAAACATCGATAAGTGAAAGGAAGGGACCAGACTTCATGTAGAAACGCACTACCTAAGGGCTCATAGCGACCTATGGCAACATATCTCATACAATTTGTAAATTTATATAAAGCAAAAGGTAATGTTATCAAACCGTGGATAAGCCACGTTGCAGCGCTGGCCTCCGCCACAGAAAAAGGCAAGGACTCCAATCTCTCAATATGTAACATAGAAAAGGAAGCATCTCGCATGGAAAGCAAGCGCTGCTTGTCAGTTAAATTAAAGGGGGCAAAGAGAGAGGAAACATTCATGTAGGTCCATGGCACCTTGCCAGACAAGCGTTTGAAGGGTCCATGCAAATTGCATGATAGAACGTAATTGATTCTGACCATGGTACAACACAGACACTTCATCATGCACAATATCCACTACAGAAGACACAATATTATCTAAAGTGTAAATGCGGGAAGAAAGCATGTTAATACTATTATCTACCACAGGAAGCACTCTCTCTAGATTGGCTTGATCTATAGCTCTAAGGCGTATCGCTGCCTCAATTTGTGATGTCTTCCAGATTTCATTGTAAACAGCATATATCCATCTTTTTGACCTACCACTAGCCGGGCCTTTGATGAAATCATTCAAATCTACATCATTCAACTTTGCAAGATGTAATTTAACTGCAGACAATTTAGAATGTTTTAGCCAATTTTGACATAATTTGCCCACAGAGTAAGTTGTGACAGAATGTTCAGTTTCAAAACGTGGATCAGGTCTGACTTGTGTAAAGACATCAGATAAACCCAGAAAACGGTGCTGGCATGAATCAGCACTTCTGTGCCACATCAGCCAACCTTTAGGATCCATACTGGATATATTAAAGGATGAATTCAGCAATAGGGTCTGTAAGTCCCTAATCGAAAACTGAGTATAATTACTCCAGCCAGAATATTCTTCTAACTCAGGGATGGTTGGAGAATTTAATTTTTTTAGAAGTAGCCAATCCAAAGCATGTCGTCTGTGAAATAGAGGAATTCAAAAACAACATTTGATTCGGGATGAGACAAGCACGGTGCAAAGCCCCAGTGCCTTGTACCTGCCAGCTTTTAGAACCCCAAACAGATTTTAGGTCAATAGTTTCCTTCCACAATTCATAGCCGCCAATAGCCAGCTGATCAAGAAAGGACTTCGAATACAATAATTTGGTATCAGTAAGTCTAACCTTGGACATAGGCTTCTGTGTCATTTTGAAATAAAAGGACTCTGGATTAGACTGATTGAAGTCAGTAAAATAAGTGTACTTTTTCAAAAAAGTACTGGAACTGCCTCGTTTAGGAGCGGGACAATGCTCCCATTGCGTATAAATTACAGTATTCCTTCTGGAAGTCGTTTTATGTAAGAAGTGATTGCCAAAATGTTGAAAGCAAAACAAAATCACCATAATTAGCAGATTCCAAGTACAAATCCTCAGCATCAAAGGCAGCATAGTATTTCAAATCAGAAAACAAAGACTCTACGGCCTGAACATCCCAATCATCAGAACGTATGTTTTGTTTCACTACATCCCCCATCGTAACTCTAAGCACATTAGGGACATTAACAACCTCAGTAGGGCCATGAATTTGAAATCTAACGGCATCCCACACTATCCCATCAAGGACAGGCCAAGCAGTAATGTTAACAAATGTCAAGTCTCTTTTCAGTCTGTGTGCAGAATGCTATGGAGGAAAGGGGGGCCAAAGTTCCATTGAGATGTCGAATGCATGTTCTTTCCTCGACATAGTGTCCATTTATAATCCGGAAAAAATAAAACACAAACCCAATTGACATAAAAAGGTAAATCGAAAAAAGCACCAGCCAAATATATGTCCAAGGGGGAATCAAAAAATGTTTTTAAATAAGCTGGCATAAACAGCAAAACGTGAGGGTCTTTTCGAGGCATTGGAAACAGTGTCAAATGAAAATCTGGATTCTGTGGCCAAACGTGCTTGCAGGTCAGGCATGGATAAGTCAGTGGGGTAAGAGTAGTCAATTTCATCTTGGTCAGCATCAGGCAAAGTACTTAATAAAGGACTGGAAATAGCAGGCAATTCGATGGCCACTTCAGTTTCAGGATTAGAAGCAGTGGCCACAACTGAATTTCTCACAATGGAAGGACAGGAAACCGCCGGTGTCATGCTAAGAAGAATCGGCCACTCTGTGTATCTTGACATTGTCAATTGAGATAAACCTGTTTTCCTTACGACCAGCAAGTGGTGGCAAAATGACTGTTCTTGTGCCCTTCACGCCAAGTACTGGAACCGGAGCTCGATAGGAAGGACCAAATTCTTTCTTGTTATCGATCTTCTCTCGAACCAGTTCTCCAACTTGGGGTAGCCAGCCGACTACCGGGATTTGCAACGCAACATCCGATGTGGAGGGCAAATGTTCCTTCGCAAGACTGTCTCTGGTCTTTTGTAGATCCCGTAAAACATTGCAATGTTCATCATCGTCAAAGGGTGTGGCGTGAGCCACGCAGTCTAGACCGTCAAGGTCAGGGACGCACATCTTGATGCCAAAGAGCATTTCGTATGGGGTCGCCCACCCAGAGACCTTCTAGGGAGATTATTAAGAGCACGCTGCACGCCATAGAGGTGGGCCAGCCAGTTTCTACCAGTGCCTATAACTCGAGCTGTCAAAGATTGCTTTGAATCACGGTTCATTCGCTCCACTACACTATTACCCTCAGGCCTGTATGGAGACGAAAACTTGACTTGGACCCCCATCGAAGTCATGGCATCCTTACACGCCTTAGAGGCGAAAGCCGGACCCTGATCCAAATGGAAGGTACCACAGGCAAAAATCCCTACAAAGATACGCAAATCTCTAATGACAGTCCGTGAATCAGCGCTGCGATGGGGCCAGACCCACACAAAGCGTGTGCATGAATCAACTGCTACTAAGATGTACTTATACGCAGTATCAGATGAAAAAGGACCGCAGTGATCTAAATAAACACAACCCAGTAGTTTATTAGAAATGTACAACTGTGTCTGTGGTGGACGCGCAGCAGTTGAAGGTTTAATCTGCTGGCAAATGTCACATAGAAGGACATAATCACGCGTCTGTTCGTACAGTCCCCGCCACCAGAAACGTTGTAATTGAGCTACAGTGGCCGAGACGCCTGCATGCGCAGACGCCACACCTTCATGTGCCGCTGTAATCAAGTCAGCCCTGCGATCCGAGTTGGGAATCAAACGTTCTCCAACTTCAGGAATTTTCACAGGAACCTTATCGGGACTTTAGTGGTATGTGTACTTCGAAGGGAACCCCGTAGGATGTTTACCTCCCTTCTCAGTGGCAGCAACAGCCGCCAAGATGTCACTATCAATCTTACTTTTGGACCGACTAACTGCTGCAACTAAGTATGTAGACACCACTGATTTCGCTGCTTCATCAGCAAGCGAGTTACCGACAGCGTGGACTCCAACACGCTGATGGCCGAGAGTATGAATTACAAAAACGAGCGGCAACGTAGCCTTAAGCTCCGCCACTCGAACACAGATCATCTTGTGTTTTATTGTGCTACCTTTGGAATCACAAAAGTCATTCTGAATCCAAAAGAACAAGTTTTCATTGTAAGACTGGGCACAGCAGTTAGAATCACTCACAATAAGAGTAGTAACACTAGGATCTGCGTATTCCAACGCTAGTAAGAGAGCACGAAGCTCTGCCAATTGTGCGGTGCAATCCCCCCAGAGGCAGCGTGTGCACTTCCCTGGATATGAACTCATCGTTCACCATGGCACCGACCACAATGGCGCAAGCGGAAACGTAGGCATGTTTTGAACCATGCGCAACCTGCGCCGAACCATCAGTGTAAATGATGCAATGGAAGTCCTCCAAAGGTCGCATAGCAAGAGGAGCAGGATGCACAAATTCATACTGCAAGTACTCTTGCGACCGTACTGTGGCGTCAAAAATAAACGTGACATCCGTGGACGTCAAGGACGCAGCCCACTGAATCCACCGAGGGTGCAAAGCTTTTGAAACTGCTACACTGGCTTTCGTGACTGCCTCCAAATGAGGACAGGGTGTAACAACCAACATGCGTTTCCCCTGTGACAGAGCTCGTTCCTTAAGAATCGCCATCTGTACAGCTGTTAAAACCTTTTCCACAGTGGGAAACCGCATCTCAGCCGAAGTGTACAAGTGTGACTTGTAAGCAATAGGTACTGTGTCTCCTTCATTAAAAGTTAGGTACGTGAAACCCACTGTCCCTGGAATTATTCTTATCACCAGGTTGGTGTGGTTATCACGAGTCAGTAAGAACTTAGAAGCGAGCAGATCAGCCTGCAAGGTCTGCAAGATGGCTGAGTGCTCAGGCAGCCAGCATGATTTGGAAAAAAGTGGTTGTATCAAAGCATACAAAGGCTTGATACGCTGGGCATATTCCGGAATGCATGTCCTCCCGAAATTTAAAAAGCCCAGTAAAGACTGTAATTTTTTCAGTGTTGTAGGAGCGCGCAATTGTGCGCATTTCTCCAAGAAGTGAGGAGCCAAACCTCTACCTTCATTGTTGAGCTCATAGCCCAGGAACAACACTGTGTACTCAGCAATGTGCGATTTTGCAAAGTTAAACTTGTAACCCACGTCTGCAAAGTTACAAATAATTGAATTTACACGACACAGATGCTCCCAAATTTCGTCGTCTGTGAGATATATGTCATCCACATACAAACAAGCATCTGGGTCGATCCTCTCCAAAAGAGAGACTATGCGTGCGGTAAATATACCAGGACTATTCTTATAGCCCATTGGGAGACTCCGGAATTGTTTTTGGACCCCAGCGCATGTAAAATTGGTCCATTGGGAGCTAAAGCTATCCAATCTGTGGGCATAAAAACCGTTGGAAATGTCAAGCGTCGTTTTAAAACGCTTACGCATTAGACTATCCACTAGGGCAGAGCCGTGAGTATTCTGTACTGCACAGATACGGCAATGCGAGTTCAAATGCCGGTAATCTAATACCAAACGATATGAGCCTTCAGGCTTGGTCACAGTAAAAAGAGGATTATTCATCGGTGACACACACGTTTCAATAACTCCCTGATATTCCAATTGTTCAAGGATTTCCGCGACGGAAGCCTTGGCTTCACGCCGAATGGGATATTGAGGCTGCGGCTGCGGCTGAGACCGCAAAGGAATCTCGTGGCACGGGGACAATTTATCCCAACCACATGTACAGAGCCGGCGCGAGAGCCCGAGCCCACTCTTCTGCAAAATGCTGCGCATGCTCTTGCGAGACAGTTTTCGCAAAACTGGGGAGGATTACCTCCTCCCCTCGCGGCGCCACGAGCACAAAAGGTGGGGGCCAGTCAGCCTCCGAAAGCAAAATATCATACGTAGAAGAAAGATTTTCCCAAAATACCCCTTTGATGGTACGCTGTATGTCACCTTCAATTAACAGGACAATTTCATAAAGTCTTTCAGGGGGAGCAAGTTCGGCTGTTTCTATTACAACGTAGACATCAGTCGCTGTCACCCTCAGTAGTGGACGCAGCGCCTCTCACTATGGTAATCTCCGCCGCGCTGTCCAGCAAGGTCAGAGCCCACGTCAGATTCCGAAGCCGCGTTCTCACTATCTGTGGCATATCGATGCGCTGTTAAGGTCGCGACTTTCTTTTTCGCAAACTGCGGTCTTTTTGGCGTAGAATCCTCCTGCTTCGCTGCGCCGTCTGTCTGGCGGGGCTGGCCACGTCCCTGTTGGCCACCACGTCCCCTTCCGCCGCCTCCTCCACCGGGCTTCGGGGCCGATGAGTCCTGAAAGGAACGAGGAGAGCGTTGATCAGAAACCTGAAATCGATCAGGTGATTTAATCATCGCGCAAGTCATAAACTCTCTGTCGGCGCAGAAACTTGTGGCGCAGGATACGAATCCTGAGTCTGCTGTTGTTGCTTCCCCTGTTTGTTTTTTAGGCCAAGTTTGTTTTTTGGACTTGGGCTGGACATCTGCCTCAGCAGACTGCCCTTGTGGTTGTTTTTTTCTCCTTGATAGCAAAATACTTCAGACCTTTACTTGTGTGACCTATAGTTTTATATGCGGCCACAACTATTTTCGCCAACTGTCGGGGTTTTTCGGCATCGGGTAGAGCAGCCAAAGCATTCGACACCTGAAAGTTCACCGCATCTCCCTTTATATTGGAGAGTATGAGATCGCTAACAATCTCAAAAGAACCACACAGGCGCATACCCAATTCAACTGCTGCTTCCGGTCCGTGATCATCCGGAACACGTTTAACGATCGTAGGCAGTACGGACATAGATGGGGTGCCGAAACACCTCGCATAAACAGCTGCAAAAGTTTTCCCCCAACTTTCACAGTCAACGAGTTCAGGAGTTAAATCCTTAGGCAAAGTAATCGTCAACATTCTATGTTTATCAGCAGGAGTAGAATTCGGAAACACAGCCTCCAGTTGGTCAAATTTCTAGGCAAGCCAGACAGGGAACTCATCTTTATCATCGGGGCGCTTACCAAAGACCGAATTGACCATAACCGGATTGAGCTTTAAACCGCCATGTTCCGTCTGAACAGCCGGACCCCCCCGGGGGACCACCCGGGAGATGACGACCTATGTATTGCACTAATGCACGAATCACTGCAATCGAAACAACATGAAGTCTGCGAATATCCGCTAGGGGACATGCGCCGTGATTCGGGTGCGGGGTAAATCCAGCCAACGCAGGCCAATTTGTGCCTGGAATGGACAAAGGACCTAACCTCGCAGCGGACAAAGAGTGGGGTAGGGCGCCATCAAACCAAACACGATGCTGCCAATGATCAATAGGTATTTCCAGTGCCCTGTACGGCGTATATTCAGCCGGTACAGGTGCGGGTGTTTAGGTGTGGAACACACCAGAATTTGCGTCCACTGCCGGAACCGTTACCCACGAGTAAAACAGTTCGTAAGGGTACGCCGGATCTGCACACACCACTAAAATCACAGCTAAGCCATCCACTGGGACCTGGAAAGTCTGTAAATGGTTGCGCACCACAATACGACTATGCTGCGGGATGTTCACAGCCTGCGCCATGATTACACAGGAACTACTGAAAAACAAAGGAAACTTTGTAGCACAACTGGGTAGTAATTCAAGGAAACCGTTTTAGACAGATTCAAGCTTGAAAAGACCTATTTCAAAAATAGGTAGGTTTTTCCGACACCACTGTTTTCCGGAAACAATAGTGAAGGGGTTAAGGTTTGAATGATATACTACTCGAGTGTCATGATATAAGACCACCAACGTATGGGCGCCATGTAGCAGGGTTTCTGTTCTCCCACAGAACTGTGCACAGAGGATTGGAACCTCAGCGAATTAGCGTGACCCAAAACTCACCTCAGTACCCAACAAACCCCTTACCGAGCTAGCTACAGTGTCTCACTGGACATAAACTCCCAATGTTTAGACAAACCAGAACATGAACTTATGATACCTCAGGTTACGTGGAACACATGAGCACTCTTTCGTTATACAATCATTTCAAACCAGAACGTGGAGTAAATGAGGACACGTGCACATTTGAAATATTTATTTACTAATGCCGTTTTCTCAAACGCAGTATCTTAGATAATACAAGGAAACATATTATCAGAAGCAAAGTTATCAGCATAGTTACTAGTCCATAGAAAGCAAACGGTGACAGCATGTTAACATGCTGTAATGAATAAGGGTTAACAACACTTATTTCTCACCCTCCCTAACTCACATATTATATTAATAGCTAAGAAGGTCTCTTTGGGTTTTAACAGGGCGGGCCCATACCTCAAGATCCTAGAATGAAGAGATCACATCAGCATACACCAGCTCTCTCTGCATGCGAACAGCATCAAGTGTGTATCTGTGCTTCAAGCAAAGCAATATAAAACCCGCCTAAAGCTGGCAGAAGCTGCACTTATGTTATGTCTATGAAGGTGCAGAGATCAGACCTCATAACAATTCTGTATCGTGTTATTCCTGAAGCTTCAGCACTCTCTGTACAGACAGTTTATTAAGCAAAGCTGATATCAGAGCAATAACATATTATTCTCATGTAAACCACAACGGGCTACTAAGTTGAATGCTAAACAATTAAGTGTCGTGTGCAGAAGCAGCAAAAGGAAAAATGGCATTTAAACATTTAATAAGCCTATGCTAAACAGTAGCTATATGACAGTTCCGTGCTCGCGTCGGCCACAGGCTGACACGAGCACTACCTTGCTGGTGCTGCGCACGTCCGTTGGCCGACACAGCCCCGCCCAGTCATTAATTCTCCTACACTGTGGGAGAATTTGCGCCACGGTTAAAAGACCATCTCATCCTTGTAGCCGTACTATCACCTAGACTAGCTTGCACCATTACAGAGTTTTGGGGCCTTCCCCCACAAAAGGGCACTACAAATGCAGACAATATAGTGCGTGTCCTTTTTGTATTGAGACGAAGGAATTTACACATCAACATTTCACTTGATCTTTGAGATTTTCTCAACAACACTGACAATGTAATATATGTCAGTCTATGTCTGTATAACCTACTGTACATTGGCCAAATCACACAAAAAATAAGGATTTGAATAGGTTAGTGTGGTATCCTGTTATGTGGTGCATGATATTCTGCTAGTATCCTGCATGAGCAGGTCTTTAGAATTAAGCATGTTCTGAGAATGTTGGTGTTGTTGGGAGTGCTGTGGCTTCAGAACTCTATTGTGTCAGTTACTTTCTGGCCGCCCTGTGGATGGGAAGTTTCTATGTATCTGAAGCTACTTCAATAAAGATGCTAAGTTTTGTAGACATCTGTATCCCATGTACTTCTTCACACTGGCTACGAGCTGGAGAAAATCAAGTATGGACCCAACTTACAAGCGTTGCGGATGAAATCAAGCATGGTTTTCTGCGAAGTTTCTGATACGTCCAGAAACTTCGACACATTCTCAGACCTACTCCTACTAATAAGGTACTGTTCGCACTATGCCTGACCCCTGGTGCGTTTGAGAACAACTGAGTTTTTGTTGTATTTTAACTATATTGCACTCGATGAGCGCACAAACCATGTGGGTTCCCCACTGCCTTTGTGCGCACTGCTCCTACATTCTGCACATACTTCAAACCATCGAGGGTTCGTAACCGCATTCCTTACCGCAGGCAACAGTTACCTCCAGCGCGAGTGCCGGCCTGGTTGCGTGTGCTAGTCTTGTTCCATGGATTTCTTTCCAGCCCGCATTGCTTTGCACGCGGCGACGCTGATCTTCATGTCTCCCTCAGTCATGACGTCACGCAGCATTTATAGGCTTCCTCCGTTTCCCTGGCAACGTCTAGTGCAGCAGCACAAACCGCTTCTCCCCGATCCGTATTTACGGGAGATGCGCAGCCCACATCAACAAAATTTCCAAGCCATTCTGTCAGAGATTTCAACAAAGTCTCCAACTGGGTGTCCACCACACTATTTCTTTATTCTGCTGTCCACGGGAGCACTAAAGTGTGAGATTTGCGCAACGGGAAGACATACAGTCTACCGTGAGTCATATTTTTCTTTTGTTGTCAATCCTTTCATTGCTTCACTCAGCCCATGGGAGCACTCAGGTGAGTGTGTCACGCACCGGTGCGACATACAGTCTCGGGTGTGAGGTCGCACACCTGTGAGCCACACAGTTCTGAACTTAACATCCCTACACTGTGCTTGTGCAGTTGCTCATCACTTATTCTACATTCCAAGTGACTTTCAGCCTCAAATGTTTTCAAAGTAGTTTTGATAATTGTTTTCTTTTGCTACTTTCTCTACGTACACATGGAATAGTTGATCACCTTGGGTGGTGTTGACTTTTGTGGTTATTATGCAGAGCGTTACTCCTTCTCCATTTTTTCTTTTTTGCCCTGGTGAACCAAACTTTCGCTGGTCCAATTGGAGGAAAGTCTTCCTTAACTATGCACAAGTCTGCCGAGTGTTTCTAAGTGCAGAAAGGAAATCAGCTTTGTTGTTGCACTGTTTGGGGCCAGTAGGTGCACTGTTTGGGGCCAGTAGGCCTGGAAGTATTTGATCAACACCCCGCTTTTAGTGAAAGTGAGTCTGAAGATCCCAATGAGTTTGACATCTTCTTGAAAAAACTAGACAAAAATTACCTACCAAAAGGTGAGTACCACATTAGAAAGGTACCACTTTGGGAGGAGATTTCAAAAGTCACAAGAGTCAATTGAGGCATATATGACAGATCTCCGTAAGTTAGGGGCCACGTGCAAGTTCGAAGGTTCCTTAGAGGAACTAATTCATGACCAATTTATGTTGGGTTGCCATATAGAAAAAATAAAAGATGAATTATGGCAGAAAAATGATCCTAAATTAGATGAGGTTGTGTTGATTGTGAAAATAATTGAGCATTCCCTTACATGCGTAGAGGTTATAAAGAAAGAGAAAGGCACCTGAATGAGAAGGTAGAGTATAAACAAAAAACCCTCGAAAAACTCAGCCTGTGAACACCAGTACTCCGACACACAACATTGAGAAAGGTTTCAAAGGCAAGTGTTTTCGTTGACACGGTAGGGCATTTGGCAAATAAGACTTGCCCTGCTCTGACATCCAAGTGTCATAATTGTGGGAAAGTGAGACACTTAGATAAAGCTAGCAGGTCTAAAAAAAAGAAAAAGTTAAAGTGTAAAAGAAGTCATCCTGGAAGGTGAGAGTGATTGAGAATATGATGAATTACATTGCGGGGAAATTGTACTGCAGATTGGACAGAACAAGTGCAAGAGCCCTAATGATTAAGTAAAGGTGAATGGAAATAACATTAGAATGCTTTTTGACTCTTATGCAAGGATTTCGCTAGTCCCTAAATTTTGTTTCAACAAGTCTTTGAAGGGGAAAGTAAAAAGTATTTAAACCAGACATCAAGCCCCTCGCTTATGGTGGCCAATCAATAAAGTTGTTTGGTTACTTTGCGGGTGACAGATTATAAGGGAAGATTGACAGCAGGAAAATGTACATTTCTTGCAGAGGGGAATAGTATTATCAGCGGCTACATCATGGTGATCTCAGTGTGTTCTTGGTTCCTGGAGGGGAACCTAGCATAGGTCCCAGAGGCATTTGCAAGCATAAGGCCGCTGTAGATGTTTTTGGCGTTTGCGATCTTAAAAAAAAAAAAACGACGGTGAGCTTGGCTTGCGTGGTAAATTTAAACAGTTGTTCAGTGAGAAGTTGGGCTGTCTCTCAGAGTATACACATAATTTCACACTTAAAAGTGATGCAACTTCAGTAGCAAGTAAGGTGTGCAGTGTGCCTTTAGCATTGAGGGAGTCAATGCGCGCTGAGCTCAAGAAATTAAAGGATGATGGCATTATTGTAGAGACTGAGGGGACAGAATGGCTCACTCTGGTAGTCCTTGCACGCAAGGTTTCTGGAGAGGTGAGACTGTGTGGATTTCCGAGCTCTCAACCTGGCGGTTGCCGCCGATAGGTATCCACTCCTAAACATTATCGAAATGTTAACACAATTGAAAGGTGCTGTATTTTTTTTCTACGTTGGACCTCAAAGCCACATATCACCAGGTCAAGCTTGATGATAGTTCCACAGACTTAAAGGCTTTCATAACCTAGTTTGGGACATTTAGATTTACCAGGTTGCCATTCAGTTTAAAACCCTCTGCCTCAGTGTTCCAGCGTGCTATGGAGGATGTGTTGGGCGGACTGTCCGGGGTTAAAATCTATCAGGTGGATGTCTTGGTGTATGGCTCGTCTCAGCAAGAACATGATTATAGGTTAAGGTCTGTTCTCGAGAGGTTCAGTGTTCGAGGCCTAATATTATCAGAAATTATCAGGCTTAACCTTTCTGAAATAGAGTATCTAGGCCACAAGTTAACCAAAGAGGGGATTAAGCCCAATGACCAACTTGTAAAAACCATTGAAGAACTTCCAGTATCAGGATCGAGAGATGATTTGGGCACCGTTTTAGGTATAGCCGAATACTACAAGTTTGTACCTTTGTTTGCCACCCGTACTAATGTGTTACGGACTCTGTTGAAGAAAGGGGCGAAGTTTTAGTGGACTCCTCAGTGTGAGGCTGAATTTGTTGAAATTAACAACGTTCTTAGTTCCGCACCCTCTCTACAGTTTTGATACTTCTGCCCCCTCCATTTTGATTACTGATGCAAGCTCTAAAGGGCGTACAACTGGTCTAGAAAGAAATTGAAGAGTTTTTGTTGAAAAGAGGGATTAGACACAAACGTTGCGCTCTCTATCATCCTGAAACTAACGACATGGTGGAGAGATTCAATAGGGTGTTAAAGGAATCTATTCAAATTGCTAAATCTCAGTGCAAAAATTAAAAAGTGGAGATTTAGGAGAGGGTAAAGATATACCGTCTGACACCTCACTTGGTCACAGGTAAAATGCCCTTTGAATTGTTCAGATGCAGAAGGCCCAGCACACCTATGTTTCAGTCTTGGATGAGGTATAAAGACGGGGGTGTTAACGATTCTAAGGAAGAATCGTGGAAGATTGCACAAGATCTAAAGATCATCAAAAGGAAGCAGAATTTGGATGTAAGGCATGCTGCTTCGCAAACTAATGGATGCGTGGGTGAGAGTGAGAGTGAGATATCCACAGAAATCTGGTTCTTCTAGGTACTCACCACAGTTTAAAGTAGTGAAGTTGTTCCAAAATGCCGTTCAACTAAATGGTGGTCACATTTGGAATCTTGGCAGAATTACGGTAGTTCCTCCTGGTGTACAAGCCAGAAGAGACAACCATAAATAGAGCCCAGATGTACGGCCATCATTGCGTAGAACACCCGTGAATGTAAAGTCCCTAATGCCTTGCGTGATTATGTAATGAGCTGAAATGCATCCTATTTTATTTCATTTTAATTTATCTGTTGTCTTTGGGGTATAGCTGTTTGTTCTGTGATGATGGTAGGGGGAAGGTGCGTAGTATCCTGTTAACCCAGGTCTTTAGAATGAAGTATGTTCTGAGAATGTTGGTGTTGTTGGAGTGCTGTGGCTTCAGAACTCCATTGTGTCAGTTACTTTCTGGACACCATGTGAATGGGACGTTTTCATGCATCAGAAGCTACTTCAATAAAAACGCTACGTTTTGTACACACCTGCATCCCGTGTACTGCTTCACAGTTAGCACATGAGTTGCATCAGATGCAAGGACCTCACTGACCCTCCAGTGTCACACTTTTAGAGTTTGGTACTTGACAGGGTGACTTACAGTGGCAAGTAGCCTACAAATTGTCACCCCTGAGAGAGGAGGCAAAATAAAAACACTATTAAATAAGGAGAACTTGAGCTGGATTCTTCATTTAGACACTATACGCACTGGTCTAAATCGAGAGGCAAATTGGACATCCTCGATTTAAAACGAATTCTCCCCATACATAAACTATATGGAGTCCCAAATCTTATGGCCCTTGCCTTTTTTGGTTCTTTTCGCAATGTCATATGATTTTATTGCACGGTCCTGTATTTTGGACTGTACAGTCCCGACTATTTTGGTGTAAGTATATAATTATGTTGTTTTCATTTTTAGGTTTGCCAATGTCTTTTAAACCATTCCAAAATGGTACAACTACTCCTACCTTTTCTGTCCCTTGGCGTAGTCGGTCTTCAGTTTTTTTCATTTTCAATTATGTTATGTAAATAAAATTTAGGGGACGCATGGCTGCCCCAGCAATGGGGCTTCCCTGCCCTTCCCACAGAAGACAAATGTCATACATTAAACAAAGAAGTGGCGAAAGGGGGGGCCACAAGAAGATCTAATAGGCATAGAGTCTAGTCTTAAGCTTTTTCTGAGGCAGAGATGGCTCTGCATGTTCCTTAGTTCAAGGGTCAAACTGTTCTAAAGTGTGTCGGGCCTAAGACCCAAAAGGAGGGGCCTCCGGTTCTTTTTCTTTGGAACCAAGGGATCGCCACCAGGATTAACTCGGCTGAACGGTTCACTCTGCTAGGAAGATAGGGTTGCTTATGCATAACATCCATAATGATAGGAGCACCCGAAGCATTCATAATCTTATGTGAAATACTAATGATTTTCAATTGAAAACGCTTCTCAGTAGGTAGCCAGTGGAGCTTCTGATGGAGCCCAGAGGCGGGACAAAGGTTAGGTAGAAAGAACAGCAATATGTCTGCTGCATATTTCACCAACTGCAGCCTCTTTAAAATCTATTTCTTGCCACCTAGATACAGGATGTTGCAGTAATCCAGGTGTGAAAAGGGTGGCCTAAAATGTAATCTCGTGTTTGTACAGCACCAGTTTTTTTTTTTATTATCTGGAAGCACAGGGGTAAAATGTGTTCTTATAGAAGAGTACCAACACCATAATGTGTAACACAACACCGTGTGTCTGTGAGATATGTAAAAAAGGACAGGCACACTGTTTACTTGTTGGTAGCGGAGGACAAACTTACGTACCTGAAGTCAGCCAGACTCAGCTGCAACTTCTTGCGGGCTTTGTTCCTGGTTATGTAGTTGGTGGCTGAGCCTCTTTCATACTGCAGGAAAAAAAAAAAAAAAAGAAGCTGCTGATACCAAACAATCAGAACAATAAAGCAGTGTTCTAGGGAAAGTGTTTCAAGAGAAGCAATATGGTTGGAGGGGGGCAACTGAAGAAAAACAGTTGAGAAGAGACACTAGTTCAATTCTTAACACAATACTAAAGCATTGGGCAGAAGGATCAAAACAGGAAACAAGTGTATACTACATACATAATATACATGACGAATGACCACCTCCAGTCCACTTAGAAATTCTCTTCTCCTAACTTATCTCCCGTTCGATTTCCTCTTTCTGTACACACTATTGTTCCCTTACCATCTTATTATGTGTATTATCCTGGGTTCTGATTGGTTGGCATGACTAGGGTTTTGATTGGTTCCTAGGACTAGGGGTTCTACTGGACCTAGGGCTTAGGTTTTGGGTTTTGATTGGCTAATAGGGCTGGGGTTCCCTAATGGCCCAGGGTCACTTGATCACTGGGCCTAGTTAATCCTAGGTTCAAGGAGTCCAGGTAAAGGGCAACAGGTTATGGGTGTTGCCTGTTAGGGCCTGGTAAGGTACTAGGTAGGGCCAGCCACTTTGCATCTCCACCATAAGAATTCAGGTAGGGAACCTCCAACTTACAAAATCTTTACCAACTAATAACCCTTAAAACCCCACATATTATACAACACACCACTCATATACAGCCACTGAGTAACTTTAACTACTATCAAATCTCTCCATCACCATCTAACTTTTCCAAACAAAAACAATCCCAACACTACACACCATAGCACAAACAATACAATTCATTAACCACGAATCAAATAACCTACAAGCAAAATGTCACCTGCCAGGAGGAAACCAAACGTCAAGGAAATGCACGAAAGTGTGAGCACAAGGTTCCCTAATCGTAAATTCCCAACTAACAGTGGAAAAATGCTGTTGTAAAACCACTACTTAAGAAACCCTCCCTTGATCCTGGGGTTTTAAAGAACTTTCGCCCCATCTCACTGCTCCCGGCTACCGCGAAGATGTTAGAAGCTCATTTAAATAAACATCTTGCTGCCTTCGTGGAGAGTTCGGGCTGTTTGGATCCTTCCCAGCATGGGTTTAGGAGGGAACATAGCACCGAGTCTGCCCTCACCCTGGTGCTTGATTCCATCCGCACGGGTGTGGATGGGGGCCAGACCTCCCTCCTAATCCTTCTGGACCTCACGGCTGCCTTCGATACCCTTTCTCCCCTAGTATTAACATCTCGATTGGGTGAGATTGGGGTTCAGGGGGCAGCCCTGGGGCTCCTTTCCTCTATCATAGAGAGCAGAGGGTAATGCTGGGTAAATTCCTATCTCCATCCCTGTCTGTGCAATGTGGGGTCCCTCAGGGGTCGGCGCTTAGTCCCACCCTTTTTAACATCTATGTGACCCCACTTGCCAGACTTATTAGATCTTTTGGGATGGAGGTAGTTTCCTACGCGGACGACACCCAGATCCTCGTCTCTCTCTCCCAGTCAACTAAGCTGACAGCCTCCAATTTTAGATCTTGTATGGAGGCAGTCAGCCAGTGAATGATTCACAATTCACTGAAATTAAATGGGGAGAAGACTGAGGTGATGGTGTTTGGAGGAAAGGAAGAGATCTGGTCAAAGGAGTGGTGGCCCGACTCACTGGGTGCCTGCCCTAATCCCACCTCTTTGGCTAAAAATCTTGGGGTCATGATCGATCCCATCCTGGGTATGTGCCCACAGGTTAATAGGACTGTATCTACCTGTTGGGGTATCATCCACATACTAAGGAAAATTAGGCACTACCTTTCTTTGCAGGCAAGGAGGCAACTTGCTGTTGCCCTCTTGGGCTCCCGCTTGGACTATTGCAATGCGCTGTACGCAGGACTGAATAAAAGCCAGCTGCAGCGCTTGCAGGTAGTCCAGAACGCGGCAGCCAGATTTGTCCTTGATCTACCTCGTCGTGCCTCGGCCACTTTTGCAAGGAAGCAGCTTCATTGGCTTCCGATGGAGGAGCGGATAGTCTTTAAATCCATGTGTATGGTATTTAAAGCTTTGGCGAAAAGTAGCCCTACAGGTATTGGATCCATCCTGTCTCATTATAATCCTGGCAGGAACCTCCGCTCCTCAACCCGACTTCTTCTCTGTGTTCCGCGGATTCGGAAAACCAGATGGGGTGGGAAGGCTTTTTCCTATCTGGCTCCAAAGTGGTGGAACGCTCTTCCGCTTGAATTAAGGTCCCTCCCCTCCCTACAGTCATTTAGATCTGCCCTTAAAACACGTCTCTATGTACAAGCGTACTTGTAGTTGTGCCCTGCATTTTTGATCCCTTTTGGTAGGCGCCTTGATACCTTCGGGTTTAGTCTGCGCGGTATAAGTTACATAATAAATAAATAACCCCCACACACACTGCACTAATCACTAGACAACACAGAAGTTAAATCATAACCCATCATAAAAAGCATCCCATACACATGCATCTCGAAGTCCACATTTCTCTAACCATGCAACCTCCACATCACCTCCAAAGCAGCCACGAGCACAATTCACATTTAAACCAGCAACATCAAAACACACTAACCCACTCCGTATCGACCCCCTATTACAGCCCAGGAAGAAGGAAAACCAATACCCAAAATGCCTACTCTTCAATGCATGATCGATGAACAAAAATCGCTTCGACATACAGAAACATTGCTCGGCGAAGATTCTGCACCCACCACATGCCTTAAAGTCATCCCTCTGGATTTTCACAGAAATTTTATTGGCACAACTGACAGAGGCCTAGCAGTCATCCATAAAAAGCCAACTCCAACTCATCCCCAATCCTTTCACTTAATATATAAATCACCACGCAGCAATACCAACTGTAAAGATAGCCTGCTTGATACTGTAACCAACACCTATCTGCAACATTTAAAACTATACATTCTAGAATACCTCAACATATGGTTTGACAATACAAATCTAACAACAATCACAGCTATCATATAAAACCTGGAATCCTGGGGCCCTGGCCAAGATGGCGACCTAAGCAGACGCAGAACCTGGAGGCTCCTCGCAGCGAGCCCCCTTTTCCAGCTAATTCGAGAATGAAAGTCCCCAGTTGTGCACCATAGACTGCCACGACGTGCGGGAGCGAAGCACTGTCCCAGGGAGCAGTTTCAGATGCGGTGCTGGGCGACCCTCACTGCGGCCCGGCGCTCAACAGCGGGAAATGGTACCCAGGCCGAAAGTCCAGTAGCGCGAAGGGACGGACACGATCAGGCCCTACCGGACGGAGGCATCACCGTCACCGACCTTGGACAGATTTCTGAAACAGCGCCCTCAAAGACAGTGAGAGGGAGGTGGAGGTGGTGTGAAGCGGCGGACGGGAGTGGCGCAGCATAGAGCCAGAGGCACCTGCCCAGGTGGCAGCGTGAAAATTGGGGGCCTACACAGATGCGGGTCAGGCGCCAATAGCTTTGGCGGGGAGACGGGTTGCATAGCGACTCTCACCTGGGACACATGGGAACGGCAAGCAGCGAAAGCATAGTAGGACCTGAGACAGCCATCCGCATATACGCCCCCTGCAACAGTGAGAGCCGGCCTTGGGGTGAGGTGAGGCAGCGGGCGCGAGCCGGAGGTCCACACCAGGGCGGCAGCTCGAAAAATCGAGGGCGCGGCTGGTGGGCCTGCGCGGACTCTGTGCCAGTGACATCAGTAGGGAGACGAGATGCAACGTGAACCTTTCTGAGGACATACAGGGAGCGGTGTCTAGACTGGGAGGCGCCCGTTATCCCCGGGGTGATCCACAAACCCCAGTGCCTGGGTGCCACCCACGAGAGGACTGTCACCTGGCCGCACAGGAATGGGCGTGCCCGACGCTGGTGGTGGGCCGGTAATCCCCTAAGCTGAGCATAGCAACAGCCTCAGAAGGTAGGGTGGAATAGGAGCGCTGCGGGGCACACGCAATCAGCGGATGCACACAGACGGAGGGATAAGGCCCGACACCGCAGCGGGAGGATAGGCGCTGCACGTGCGGCGACGCCACCACTAGGGCTAATACGTTGAGCGACTGGGATGGAGCTATCCTTGGGCGCCGCCTGCCCTGCCACCTGTCGGCCAACTGCTGAGGCAATAGCACGCTGGAGACTGCTAAGAGCGGCCCTAAGAGACGCAGCACCTAGGGGTGAGATCACACTCAAGTACAGGCCGGCACCAGGCGGCAGCACGCAGTACCCACACAAGATATCCTACAGCCGGAGGCCACAAGAAAGGAGTGACCAATAAGGGAGAGGGCCTTCCTTCCCTACAGCACGGCTGCCCTGCGAGCTGACATCAGCGCCCGAACTGGACGATAGTGCCATATTCGACTAAAGAGGGTGAACCGCAGCGCAGCGACGGGGGGGCACCCGTTAACCATCCTCTCCTTTCCTCCCAGTTGGGAAGATCGTTACAGTTATTAAGCGAGTGCCATATCACTGATACACACAAGCGTCCCAGGGACTCACGAAACGTCAAGACGGGACAAGGTAGCCGGAGAGCCCCAGGAAGCAGTCGAACATCTGTCGAAGCTTGGAGAGAGAAAAAAAATACCACAAGAACGGAGTCTTAGTGAGCCCAACATACATTCTCCCCCCACGGCACCTGGAGGAGTTCCCTGGGGGCGCACACACACGGACAAGGAACAGAGGCCTAGGACTGGCGGGCGGGGGGCCCCACAATGTCTACAACAAGGAAAGGGGAGCTTTCACTAAAAGAGATGCTTACCAAAGGATCCACAGCAGGGGACAGAGGTGGTCACACCCCCCTGGCCCCTACCCCGCAAGCAAACCAGGGGGATGGGGAAGTGCAATCATCCCGGGCACTTCTCGAAATGCTTTTCAACACTCTTTGAGAGGACTCTCAAACAATCAAACAAGAGGTAGCAGGAGAAGTGAGAGATATGCTGCGACGTCGACGAGCTCGAAGAGCGTGTGGCTGCCATAGAAGACAGTGACCAATCCAAAAACGAGGAGTTAGAACACCTAAAGCAGGAACTCATCCGCCTCAAAGACCAGCAAGTGGACCTACAGGCGCACACAGAAGACCTCGAAAATCGGTCAAGGCGCAACAACATTCGCGTCCGAGGGGTCCCGCTGCAAGAAGAAGGGGCAGATGTAGCCTGATACCTCCGGGGCCTATTTAGGGAGATTCTGGGCAAGGGCTCATACTTCGCTATCCGCATTGATCGTGCGCACAGGGTGGGCATAGCGAGGCGGGCGCCGGCCCCTCCGCCGGACATTCTGGCCTTCCTGCCGGACTTCCCGTTGAAGGAGCGTATACTACATGAGGCAAGATCGAAACAGCCCATTAAATACCAAGGACACTCCATAGCCCTCTTTCAGGACTTGGCCTCCATCACCCTCCAAAAGGGGAAAGCATTCAAGGAAGTGACCACCATCTTAAGAGACAAAGGAGTGACATTTTCCTGGGACCACCCCTTCCACCTGATCTTCAAATGGAACGGCAAATTGCACCAGATGAGATCCCTCCAAGAGACATATGCACTTCTGGGCTCCTCCCAGAGCCCTTCACAACGATCATCAGGGAGAGGATGGCAGAGAGTGGGCCGCAAACACTCACCCACAGTGTAATTGGGACCGGACCTCGCAACCATGACGCATGAAAGGGCAGTCAGCCCTGGAAGCGGTGTCAAGAAACACCTCATCACCGGAGTAACCTTAGTCTGCACATGGGGACATATACACACTGACCTATAGCTAGGCGGGGGGCCAGGGTCGCTGGGGCTACACAATCTCCCTGATTCTTCCTCACCATATGCTCGTGGCTTTGGATGGCAGGCATTGGACTACAGTAAAATGTTGTGGTTGTTCAGTTAGGGTTAGGGAGGGGGAGGGAAGGAACCGGGAGGCAGGGGTGAAGGGAGGCCTGTATAGGAGAAGGAGAGAGAGGCGAGAGACTGAAGCAAATTCCGAACATTTACGAATGCAAGGGAGATGTAGCCCTGAAAGTTCAAGGGGGTGGGGCTCGTTGGGGCTCCGGGGGGGGGATGGGAACCGGTGTACTGACAGGGAAGGGTCATGGCTGGAGGCCAGAATTACTGTGGGAGAGTAGTGCAGCTCAAGGGCACAGACATACAACTGGTAGTGGCAGACTCCCAATGACACGGCAGTCCATACTCACGAAGACAACATGTCGAGACCTACTTTCCAGGTTATCACCCTCAATGTGAAAGGGTTAAATAACCCTGCTAAAAGGTGAGCTATTTTGTCATACTTAGAGAACTCTGGGGCTTCGGTGTGTCTATTACAAGAAACACATTTGCTGTCTAGATATTGGCACAGAATAAAGTCCCGGGCATTTCCCCAGCAGTTCTACTACTCTACTATGGATAAGAAAGCAGGGGTAGCTATATTGTTTGCTAGGCACTTCCAGGGCAAGGTGGGCGATAAGTTGGCAGAGATCAAAGGGCCGGCTGCTGGCATACAAGGCGTGGGTGGGTGGCACCGCCATAGTTGTAGGGTCCCTGTATGCCCCCAATTCAGGTCAAGAGCCCTTTCTTAAGGGAGACCTGTCCGAGATTCTTAGCCCTCAGGACAGGCAGATTTTAGTGGGAGGTGATCTCAACTTGGTTATAGATCCGGAGAAGGACAGGTCGGACCATCGCTATGGGTCCACAGGAGCCATATCTAAAGAGGGGAGGGACTGGCTGAGATGCAGAGGGCTGGTGGATCTTTGGCGAGAGGCTCACCCTCAGAGCACACAGTATTCCTTTTACTCGCATGTGCACCACACATACGCCAGACTAGACCACTTTATTGGGGCATCAGAGATCAATGCACTAGTAAGCACAGTGGATATCACCCCAGCTGTGCTCTCTGACCAGGACGCTGTGACAGTGACCATCGCCGTACCTCCGACTCGTACACCAAAGGGGAGGTGGCGGCTGCGGGAGGCTCTACTACAGAGAGAAGGGGTATCTCAACAGCTACACTAATGCATCACTGACTATCTTACGATCAATGATAGTACTGACACACCCATGACAGCAATATGGGGGGCCCTTAAAGCGTGGTGAGGGGAGAACTGATAGCTATCTCCGCTGCATAAGCTCGAGAACGGAAAGAAAAGAGGGACTCACTCACAGTTAAGGTGGTGGAATTAGAGAGGGTGCACAGTCGAACAGGAGCCCCCAGGATATGGCGGCAATTGAAAGCGGCCAGAGCACAGCTAGCAAGCCTCGAAAGAGCCGAATATGCGGCCCTACGGCTTAAACATGCATATTACATAGGAGGAGATAAAACATGGCGTCTCATGACTTTCCTGGGCCTGATGACTTTTCGGACGGGTTTTATAAAACGTTTGGCCCGCTCCTAGCTCCGATTTCAACTCACCTTTTTAATTCTTTTCAGGGCCCTGGATCTATTCCTCGGACATGCTTGAGGGTGATATAATTGTTTTACCCAAACCTGGGAAAGACGTTACCCAATGCGGCGCTTACAGGCCAATTTCCTTACTAAACCTGGACCTGAAACTTTTTACAGGGGTCCTCGCGGCCCACGATTGCCTGGTATTATCAAACCAGATCAATCTGGTTTTATACCGAACAGGCAAAACAGCGACAACACCTAACGCCTCATGCATTTAATTGACAAAGCGCATTACACCAGGATGGATGCCATACTGCTGTCGATAGATGCCGAAAAAGCCTTCGACAGGGTAGACTTTTTTTTTTTTTTTTTAGACAAAACACGGGCACACTTTGGGATTGGGCACCGGTTTAGAGCCTGGGTCGAGAGATGCTACGACAAGCCTAAGGCGACGATAAGGGTTAATGGAACAAGCTCACAACCATTCGACATTAGACGGGTCACACGGCACGAGTGCCCTCCGTCGACCCTCCTCTTCGCGCTCTACGTGGAGCCCCTAGCAAAGAGGATACGAGACAACCCAGATATCTCTGGCATTCCCTTCGGAGGAGAACGGCACACAATCACTCTGTATGCAGGCGACATATTGGCGACTCTGGAAACACCCAAGCGTACTGTGCCAGCCTTCCTGCCGAAGCTGTCGGCATTTGGGAGCATGTCCGGTTTTAAAATAAACACAGGAAAATCAATGCTCCTACCTCTAGGTCTCAATGAGAACATGCCAAGAGGCACCTCCCAAGAATACGGAGAAGTCCGACCCCAGGCTTCGATCCCTTACTTGGGGATAGTCTTGGCCCAGTCTACTGAGCAAACAGTCGCCCAGAACTACACTAATCTCACCTCCCAAATACAAAGGGAATTGCGCAAGTGGCAGAAGCAACCTCTATCATTGTTGGACGCATCGCTGCCGTAAAGATGTCCATCTTGCCCAAAGTACTGTATACTTTCCAGACCATTACGGTTGGGCCTCCCAAGGGCTCCATTCATAAGCTGCAAGGAGCGGTGCAGCACTTTATATGGGCCGGGAAGCGGCCACGGATGCACAGGGACTTATCCTATCATTCCCCTGAAGAGGGGGGCTGGGGATTCCCAACTTATTGACCTATTTTCAAGCGGCACAACTCAGATACTTAGTAGAATGGAGTTAACCAGAGTCCGAAAGAGGTGGCTATTTCAGGATAGGGCGATGGTGTGGCTATCCCTTTGGAAAATACCCTTCCTGAGACTGCCCGATAGGCCAACGTACCTAAACAACTCCCCAATCACTCGCACAGTGATGCAGGTATGGGATATGGTAGCGTTCAAACAGGGACTCACCTCCTTTCCCTCACCACTTACACCTCTGTTCGATAATTCTGAATTAACGCCTGGGCTGGAGGGATAGCGTTCCTGTAATGTGCCTATTCAGTTGTTTGAAAATCAATAAAACAAAGTTAAACATAATAAATAGTTTCTGGCCCAACTCACTGCACAGGACACACGCTAGATGTCATATGTGCACCCTTAGGACTAGCCACAGATAACTCCCCCGTAAGCTGGAGCGCTCAAGAGCTACACATCTACCAATAACAACACTTTGAAGACAAAACCCAACAACAAATGCTTGTACAGACAATGGAAAGAAATAGACATTCAGCAAGTCAACACTCAGTTCGAAAAACCCTGAATAAACATGCGGCTGCAAGGCATACCCACGTTCTACAACTGGATCTCTGCTGCATTGTACAAACAGATAACCAACAAAAACCAGATCCAGAGTTGACCACAAAAATAACACAACATGGGCTACTGACAAGTTTAAAAGTATTAAAACAGAACTCAACAAACTACAATGCAAATGGATAAAATCAGGAGATGAAACACACAAAACAATGCTACAACCCTCTGTACCAGAGCCTATAAAAGAGCCATCAGAACCACAAAAAGAAACCACTACTCCATGCACATGGCTGTAGCAGAATGCCCTTCCTAAGAACTCCCGGAATTCTATTCGAATTTTATGAATCCAGACTGCCTAAACATAAAACACCAAAAAGCATAAGACGTCCATGACAAAATTTCTAACTGATCTAAAAAATTACAAAGATTGAAAATTACCTGAAGAAACACACATACAACACCACAGTAAGTGACCTACCCACCACAGAAAGAGACAAAAAGAATCATTCATCAATGCATACCTTCAATACCCTGACACAAAAAGATGTTATTATCATTGCAGCCAGACCATCAGGATCACCATCAGACCCAGCACCGCCAGGAACCTTTTAAGATATCCTTCACTCAGCTGGTGCAGGAGAGGTATCCAGATGCCTACTCAACAAGTCCCTGGAACGAGGTTCATTCCCACCTGACCTTGAAACCTCCTATGGAAGACCTCTACTCAAAAAGAAAAACCTTGGCCCATCTGAGCGAGTAAATTACAGGCCCATGTCAAATGGATCACTCTTAGGAAAACATTTTGAGAGAGCAATGTTTACTCAACTATCTAATTTTACCAAACATTATGGCATACTGTTAGAGCAACGGTCTGGTATCAATCCAAGCAGAGGCACAGAATCAGCCATTATATCCATCTGGGGTGATCTAAAATTCAAAGTGAACAAAAACAGAGTAGCTTCCTTTTTACTTCTGGATTTATCTACTGTGTTTGAAACTGTCCACCACTACACTTGTGGTGAGCTCACACAGCAGCAGGAGACACCTTCAAGTGGAAGTGGCAGCCCTGGAATTGAGAGACGTGGCCCTGGGAGAAAGGAAGCAGGCCCTTGAAGAAAGAAGAACTACACTGAGCATGAGGCCCAAAAAGAATGGGGGCAGCAATAGAGACACTAAAGTATTTGACAGGGGTGCCCAAGTCAGATTGCCCAAAGAGATTGTGTCTAGCTATGCACCAGGGGATGATAGAGACACGTGGCTAGCCTTATGAGGAAAGTGGGTACCCAACACTGGGAACAACAACTATGGGAGTTAGTACCAGTAGTTGGTACGGATAGACTGTTTGCACTTGAGGAGGAGGTACCAGAATCCTACCCTCACATGAAGGCAGCACTTGTCAAGTTGTTTGGTCTCATTACTGAAGAGTACAGACAAGCTAAGGACATCACAAAATGGGGCAACACAGACATGGGTGGACTTGGTAGATGCATCAGTAAAGGCACAATATGATTGGATAAAAGGTAACAATGTAATTACCTATGAAAGGCTCTATAATTGGTTGGTCGAGTGGCACATCTTTACAAATTGCCTCCCCCAGAAACATTACACCAACATCTAGTCGACTCGAAGCTTACTGGCCCCAGAGAGCGGAGCAAGATAGCTGATGAGTTTGTTGGGACAAGAGGACCCAAAGAAGACCCAGGGGGTGATCCTATGAGGGGGGAGGGGATATGCCCACAGAAGGGAAAAGAGGAAGGAGTAAACCAACTAAAAAGGTTCCCTCAGAACCCAAAAACCCTAAGGAGGGGGGCAAGACCCAGCTCACCTCCAGCAAGCAAAGTAGTGGGGACCCAAGGCTAAAGCAACTGTTAGACAAGAGGTTGCGTTTCTATTGCCAGCAGCCAGGACACCACCGAGAGGATGCAGCATGCCCCAAGAAGGTGGTTAGCACTGTGGTGACTAGTGTACCCTTTGAAGAGTATACCTCAGAGGAGAAGGTTCTAGTAGCTTTCGACTGAGAAAGGGGTCCAGATGGTAAGCTGGTGACTGCTGAGGCACTTTCACCACCTCAAGGTGAATGGGAACCGAACTACTGCTCTAAGACACACAGGTGCCAGTCACACTATAGTGGTGGATAGGTTACAGTCCCCAGACCAGTATTTGCCAAGAGAAGTAAGGAGAGTTAGGGTAACCTAGGGGAGGTCACAAATCACCCAGTGGCCTTAGTGTCGGTAGAGGGTACCCTTTGCGGGCATAGGGTGGTAGACAGTCCTGACCTCCCGTAGATTGTCTCCTCGTCAATGACCTCCCAGAGGTTGATCTGCACCCAGAGGGGGAAGCCGGGAAGGCGTTGCCAGTCCCAAGGATCCTGGAGGTCCTGTCCCTAAAGTTAGGAGATGTAGACCCCAGAAGAGTGGCAAGATTAGGAAGGCAACTCTTAGTTAGAGATCCAAGGAGCCAGGGTCAACCTACCAATGTGGGGGTGGGCCCCAAGACTGGCCCTGGTGAGGCCTCTCCAGACCCCAGAGGACGTTCTGGATAGTCAGGCAACTGCTGTCAGACCCCTTGATCCTGTTGGTCATGGTGGGGGGGGTTACTCCACTGTAGTGTGACTCTTTTGGGTCAGTTAGGTGTTGCCCTAGGTAGGGCTAGGTGAGGTAGATACATCACAGTCCCAAGTAGAGGGAGGCAAAACGGTTGGCAGAGACAGTCCTAGCCAAAGCCCAAGTTAGGTTGGGTCCAGTCATTGAGGTAGGTCAGCTCCCCAGAGCGAACGATTTTTGCAAACGGATGTAAGGTACAATTATACCTTCAATGGTCATCCAGTTTCCCTATATTCTTCCTCGTTGCATAGTCAAGAGACATACCAGCAGTCTGGTTGAATTCTGCTCGACATATCTGTGGGAAGGGGTTATGTAAGGAAACCGGCTTTTTGCAGATTTACCCCTACTTTTTGTCCTGATTTTGACTACTAGGTACCGGTGTAATGACTTTGCCTTACTAAACAGGTGCATGTGCTCGGACTGTTGAAAAGATGCATGTTCATTTTGCTTATCTCAAATTGGCATAGCCTAACTTATTTGTAAGTCCCTTGTACATTGTACCAGGTGTATCCAGAGCCTGTAAGTTAGAACGTCCCCCAGGGACTGCAGCACTTGTTTTGCCACCCTAATTGGTATAAGGTAAAACATGGCTCCCAGTCTGCCACTGCGTACTGGAAGGGCAGTTTCAAACATCTAACTCGACTTTGCAATTAAAAGTAATGGCAGAGCTCACATCTTCCTTTTTAATATAAGAAAGTCACCCATAAGGTAGACCTAAGCAGCCCTAAGAGGGGGAGCTGTATGTTACTAAGTGGAACATGCACTTTTACACGCTATAGCAGTAAAAACCCTAAATTGAGGTTTCTATTGTGGAGAGGCTAGTAGCCCCATTGACAATTGTAGAGTTACAGGCTGACTCCTGAGCCCTGCTAATTTCTGAATGGGACTACTAAAGTTGCTACTGTAAGCTATCAAATAATCAGTGTGCTACATCTGATGCAATGGTTACATCAAATTTCATTTCAATGGTGGGCAAAATACAACTTTAGAAGTTTCCACTTTAGTCGCCCAAGATTTCCAGAGCCCTTTTACTGGGTCTGTCCGGCAGACAGCTTTCTGTCCTCCTGGGGAGGCATACCAATGACACAAGAAACCCAAATCATTTTTTTTTTTTTAAGGATATCCCTGAAGACCTCTACAATTCAAAACTTGATGACTGCCTTCAAGTCATTAACACATGGATGATGAAGAATCATCTAAAAGCTCAACACAGCAAAGACAGATTATGCCATGCAGACAATGGCAAAACTACCAGCCTACCGCCATATGGCCTAAGAAACTTGAAGCCCCTCTGACAACATCAAGAGAAGTTAGAAACATTGAATAACCATGGATTAAGACTTACCCTTCATATCTCATGCTAACAACATTACAAAGAGGGCCTTCTACACAATGAACACTATGCCACATCTTCCCATACTTTCCATACCAACAAACTGCAAGCTATCCTCGTGCTTGTAATCTCCAGGTATGACTATGCCAACAGCCTATACCTTGGCACTCCTGCATTCATCATATGCACAATACAACTCATCCACAATGCTGCAGGAAGGCTTCTTCTCGGCCTTCACCCAAGAGAATACTTGACTCCAGTCCTGCAATAGCTCCACTAGCTACCTATAGCTAGAATTTTTTTTTTACAAGCCCTCTGCACTGTCCACAGAGCTTCCCAAGGAAAAGGACTGCTATACCTACAAGTTCAATTCAAGCAATACTAACCAATCAGAACACTGCGCTCCAGGCTCGCACTACTTACCACCGTACCATATTACTATATATATATATATATATATTATAAATACAAAGAACCAGCGCTTCGAAGCGCACACGGAGTTCAATCTTCGTAACAGCTCAGCGGCTTCCCTTCCCACAGGTAAAATAACTCAGCCTAACGCGTTTCGGAGCTGTGATGCTCCTTGTTCACAGGCAAACACATGAAGAGCAGAAAATCAAGGAAGGCACATTACCGGCAAGTCTTTTATTTCGTCATCACTTAGTGCCTTGTAACAACGTTGCATGCCGGTACTTTGAGTCTTTAGTAGTCTCCCTATGGTAGGCTGGTGCCGCCTTGCTCGTTTCATGTGGTAAATAATTAGTAATGAAGTAGCCCTTCAGTGGGCCCCCGGGATGAAGGTTTTCCGACAGCGCAGCTGATTGAAGACCCCAGCTGGAGACTTGGAACAGTTCAAGTGTCTCCTTGGCCCCGAGTCCGGGCGGTGCAGCTTCGCGACAATGGATTGCCGCATGACATTTTAAATACAAAGAACCAGCGCTTCGAAGCGCACACGGAGTTCAATCTTCGTAACAGCTCAGCGGCTTCCCTTCCCACAGGTAAAATAACTCAGCCTAACGCGTTTCGGAGCTGTGATGCTCCTTGTTCACAGGCAAACACATGAAGAGCAGAAAATCAAGGAAGGCACATTACCGGCAAGTCTTTTATTTCGTCATCACTTAGTGCCTTGTAACAACGTTGCATGCCGGTACTTTGAGTCTTTAGTAGTCTCCCTATGGTAGGCTGGTGCCGCCTTGCTCGTTTCATGTGGTAAATAATTAGTAATGAAGTAGCCCTTCAGTGGGCCCCCGGGATGAAGGTTTTCCGACAGCGCAGCTGATTGAAGACCCCAGCTGGAGACTTGGAACAGTTCAAGTGTCTCCTTGGCCCCGAGTCCGGGCGGTGCAGCTTCGCGACAATGGATTGCCGCATGGGGGCCCACTGAAGGGCTACTTCATTACTAATTATTTACCACATGAAACGAGCAAGGCGGCACCAGCCTACCATAGGGAGACTACTAAAGACTCAAAGACTAAAGACTCAAAGTACCGGCATGCAACGTTGTTACAAGGCACTAAGTGATGACGAAATAAAAGACTTGCCGGTAATGTGCCTTCCTTGATTTTCTGCTCTTCATGTGTTTGCCTGTGAACAAGGAGCATCACAGCTCCGAAACGCGTTAGGCTGAGTTATTTTACCTGTGGGAAGGGAAGCCGCTGAGCTGTTACGAAGATTGAACTCCGTGTGCGCTTCGAAGCGCTGGTTCTTTGTATTTAATATATATATATATATATATATATATAAATTTTATTTATGGTATTTATGCACATACAAACAATACACAGTGAAAACGTTGTATGGGTAGCCATCCTATGCTTTACAGGGTAAGTGGTACATAGTAAGTACTTTGGGTGGCCCCCTTTCTTGCTTGGCTATACAGTGAAGGTAGGCTGTAAGTGGAGTAGGAGAAAAGAAAAGAGTGAATAAGTAAAGAGAGAGATTACAGGGTAGGGCCCACAGCATCGAGCGCATTGGCAGTGGTGTACCTTTTTATTGTTCGATACATTTTTTTTGTTTTTGTTCGGTATCTCGTTCAGTAGTTCGGTTTTAAGGTGGGTCAGAAGGGGTCAAGCACTTGTCCAGTGGTTTCCATAGGTGTCTGGAGGATGTTTTCCATGGTGAGTATCTTATCGCTAGGGAGTCGACTCCTCTTAGGTAAGTGACCCTGCTAAGCCAGCTGCTGTAGGATGCTTTAGAGGTGTCCTTCAAGTTTTAGTACTAACTTGGCTGCGGCGATTAGGAGAAGGTCCAGTAGTTCCCTTTCTCCCTCTGTGGGAGCTCAGTTCGGATAAAAGCCGTAGTGATCGAAGCAACGTCTCTTATTATTTTACATTTGAATACCTTGTCTAATGTCAAATACCTTTCCACAAAACCCATGGAGTGTCGGGCACAGAAATATCAGGTATTCTAGGTCACCTCTGTTTGCGTTGCAGTTCCAGCAGGTGGGGCTGTGTCTGAGTCCTAGTTTATGTAGGCGGTCTGGGGTCCAGAATGTTTTATGTAAGAGCCATAGTTTGGTCTGTGCGAGGGCTGAGGTAATCTTGGTCTGTGTGGCTGATGACCATAGGGTGGACCACTCCCGTCGTCCAATGGTGGGTGTATGCGGTCATTCCAGTATTTTTCTGTTTTATCGTTGATATTCGATTTATGGGTGTTGAGGGGTTTTTATATGCGCGACACCTGATGTCCTAGTTTGTTTATGTTAGTTACATATTGGAATATTGATGGCTTTGTATTTGTTATTTTGGATTTTGTAATGTCTATTTTGATCTTTAGGAATCTGTAGAGATCTGAGTCATCAAGTTGGTGTGAGTTTTTTAGGCTGGCGAAGGTCAGCGGCGTGGAGTCCGCTTCCAGCTGGTATGAGTGTGCTATGCCTTTTTCTATCCAGTTATCGAAGTAGAGCTTTTTCCCTTTGTATTTTATGGCGCTATTTGCCCATAGGGATTCAGCTTTGGAACCTTAATGCTAACCTCCATCTTTTTGTCTAGCTTTAGTAGTGCTATCTTCGTGTTTTTGAATATTGTGCTGCTCGCCTGGGGGTGTGTGTTGGCTGTGAGAGCCAGTGGGTTCAGATTAAAGTATTGCCTTTTCTAGCTGTAGCCAGACTGGTGCGTAGTCTATCGACTGCTCTATCCAGTGAGTGCCCTGCTTGGCTAGGAATGAGAGTTGGAATGTTCTGAAGTCGTCTATGTTAACTCCTCCCTGATTTTTGGGTCTTCTTAGTTTTTTCAAGTTTATCCTAGCTTTCTTGTCCTGCCAGAGAAAACTGGTGCATATTTTATCTAGTTTTTGGTGGAATTCGTCTGAGAGGAAAATTGGAAGCATGCTTGTGAGGTAGTTTACTAGGGGGGTGATCATCATTTTTATTGTTTCGATTCTCCCCCACCAGGACATGAATTTGGGAGACCATGCCTCTAGATTTCTCTTAGTTTTGTCTAGTGCGAATTTCTCATTGTGTCTTAGGGTGGAAACCAGGTCTATGCTGAAGTAAATACCCAGGTACTTGATGTAGCCTGTCTGCCACTTTATTCCCGAGGATCCCAGAACTTCTTTAGTGCTGTGGATGTTTAGCGGTTTGCATTCTGACTTACCGTTATTGAGAGTGTAGCCTGATAACTCAGCATAATCGTTGATTGTGGACATGAGTGCCTCTATCGATGTCTTTGCTTGCTGTGTCATTATTAGAATGTCATCTGTGTACGCTGCTATTTTAACAGTCGTCTGTCCGATGTTCACCCCGTTTATTTTCTCGTTTAGTTTTATATCTTGGATTAAGGGTTCTAGGGATAGGAGGAAAAGCGCGGGCGACAGAGGGCATCCCTGTCTCGTTCCTTGTTGCAGTGTAAATGGTTTCGAAAGGGCCCCATTTATTGTGATGCACGCAGTTGGTGAGTGGTTCAGGGCCATTACCATTTTAGTGTATCTTTCTCCCAGGTTGTAGTTATGCATGCAATGTTCTAGGAAAGCCGATGAGACTTTTTCTAAGGCTTTCTCAGCGTCTAGTGCAATGGCAACTGCTTGGAGTGGGCTCTTTGAGGCTTGTTCTAGCACGTGGCATAACAGGCGTGTGTTGTCACTGGCCATTCTGCCTTTCATGAAGCCCACCTGGGTATTGCCTATCAGTTTGGGCAGTATCTTGTTCAGTCTGGCAGCTAGAATCTTTGCATAGATTTTGCAATCTACATTGATAAGTGAGATTGGTCTGTAGTTCTTTGGGAACTGGTGGTCCGTGTTTTCTTTAGGTATTACTGTTATGGTCACTCCTGCCATAGATGGTGGTATTTTCCCTGTGTTCGCAGTGTGGTTAAAGACTCTTCTCATGAGTGGTGCCAGATGTGGAAGGAAGGATTTGTAAAAGTCTGCTGTGTATCCGTCTGGGCCAGGGATTTTTGTTCTTTTTTAGGGACCTGACTGCCATTTCTATCTCTGCCCCATTGATGTCTAATCCTAGACTGGTGCTGTCCGTTTTGTCAAGTGTCGGAAGGCCTAGTTTCTCTAGGTACTTTTGGCACTTTTCTTTGTCTAGCTTCTTGTCGTTCTTGTATAGATCTGAGTAGAATTGTCTGAAGGTTCTGAGGATCTCTTTGTGATTGGTGTGTGTTTTATTATCCACGTGAGTGATCGATGTGATTGCCCTCTGGTTGTTTTTATATTTCAAGTATGATGCCAGGAGTTTATCTGCTCTATTTGCTTCGCACAGGTTTAGAGCTTTACATCTGTTGAACCAGAGGCCAGCCCTTTCACTAACGATTTTGTTATACTCATATTGATTGGTCGTAAACCTATAAAGGGGTGTGTCATCCCGCTTGTCTTTTAGGAGCTCAAGCTCTAGTTTTTTTATTTCTGCCTCCAGTTCTGTTAGCCCTAAATTCGCCTTCTTATTTAGCCTAGGCGATATGTCAATTAGTTTTCCCCTGATTGTGGCTTTTAGGGCATCCCGCAGTGTGTCAACGCTAACCTCGCCGTTATCATTATTGATCATGTACTCTGATAAGGCTTCTATAATTTCTTTTCTGTGACCCGGGTCTGTGGTAGTGTTACTTCTGAATCTCCATCTTTGGGGTAATGCCTCGTTGTGGGTGCCAGTCAGTTTCAGGGTGATTGCTGAGTGATCTGAAAACAGTCTCGGTTCTACTGAGGCTTCTTCTATCATGTGTGTGTGAGCTCCTGAGATTAGGATGTAATCTATTCTTGTGTGGGTTTGAAAAGAATGTGTAATCCCTCGTGGTTGGGTGCAGCAGCCTCCATGCGTCTTTGAGGTTGAATTTCGTGCACATGTTACGGAGCGCAGCATGGGAGTTGTTGGGGAGATATTGGCATAAGGATTGTCTGTCTAGCAGCGGGTCTAGTGGCATGTTGATGTCTCCTGCTACTATTAGTAGTTCATTTTGTGGTACTTTGGCTAGGGTAGCTATTACTTCTTTCCAGTAAGGGAAGTCATCTGCGTTGGGGCTGTACAGATTTGCCACATGTAGTCGGTCACTCCCCCTTGTGATGCTAGTTAGCACTAGTCTGCCTTCCTTGTCGTGTGTGTGTGTGTGAGTCTATCGAGAGTTTGGAGTTTTTGGAGATGAGCGTCAGGACGCCTCCTCTCTTTTTGGTCGCAGGAGAGCACACCGATTGTGCGATCCATTTCGCCCTAACTAGTTTATGGCTCTTTTCATCGAGCTTTGTTTCTTGTAACAAGATTAGGTCACTCTTGGTTTTGGCCAAGTACTCTATTATCTTCCTGCGCTTAATGGGGTGGTTCAGGCCCTTAATGTTTAGCGAGGTTATTTTGAGGTCTGTCATGAGCGTGATAGGGTTGTTGTTAGCCATTGTCTAGTAGGAAAGTTAGCTGTTTATTGTGCCCGACCTCCAATGGGTTAAAGCACTGCACTATCGTATTGAAACAGGAGATAGAATAAGTAAAGCAAAGAAGATACATAGATAGGTTTGGAAAAAGAGAGCACCATTCCTCCCTCCTTCCCTGTCCCTAGCCTCCCCCTCCCCCCTCTTCTCCCTCCCACTCCCTCCCCCCACATTTAGACTTTGGAAGGTGCGACGACAGGATCGCCATTGCGCCTCCTGGAGCCAAGTCTGCTTTGAGTCATTGCTAGTCTATTACTTTAACACATGGATTGTCAGATTAAGACATTTCACATTTGAGATGTCTACCCGTCAATCAGAGAGAGAGTGAGTGGCAGATGGGGATGTAAACAATTGCATAAGAGTCTATGTTGTCGTTCGGTAAAGGATACTTTGTGTTTTTTTGAGGTTTGTTCCCTTGACTTCTTTGGCAGTAGTTTGCTCGTCTCCCACCTCCCTTTGCTGTTCTTCTGGTAGTTCGGATATTATGCTGGGTTGTTGGGGTTGGGTAGAAGTTGTTCATTGCTGGCGTCAGCGGTTATCTTCGCCTTCTTTGGAGGTAGTTGCTGTTCCTTCGGAGGTTGCATCGTGCCCTTGAGGTAGGTTAGGCTGTATGCCTTGAGGTAGCTTAGGTTTTATTCAGTTATTTCCTAGTCGCTGCTCGGATCCGGGGAAGGTCCTCTTTTGGACATGCGGGGTGATCCCGTGTCCATCTGTTGAGTTGGCGGTCCTTTCAGGTATTGGTGCAGCTCCTGCGGGTCCGAGAAGTAGGTTTTGCCCCTGTCCATTATTTTAAATTTGGGGGGAGCAACAAAGGTGAATTGGATATCTCTATTTTTGAGCAATTGGCGTTGGGCGAGAAACCCTTTCCTGGCGTCTACTGTCGTCTTTGAGTAGTCCTGTGTTAGTATGATTTTGTGTCCTTTCCAGTTGATTTGGTGATTCTTTCTGGCATAGTTGAAGATGTCCTCCGTATGTTGGGATCTCAGGGGCTTGCAGATAAAGGGTCTAGTGAATTGCGCTGTGTGTTGTCTTGAAGCTGGAACTCTGAAAGCTTTATCTAGTTCGAATTGGCGGTCGAACTTTAGGTTTGTGACCTTTGGGATAAGATCCTCCAGGAATTTGACACATGATCCCGCTTCCTCCTCTGCCCCTTCCAGAATTCCCAGTATCCGAATGTTCCCTCTGCGGCTCTTGTCTTTCATCTCCACCGTTATTCTTTGAAGGGAGTAAGTTTTCATGCTGAGGTCTTTCACTTCTTTTTTAGTGTGTAGATTTATATCATCAATATCGCCGAGGTGTTGTTCCGCCGTTGCGAGTCTGATATTTACTGTGTTGAGATCCGCCTTTACCGCAGCTAATTACAGCTTTATTGATTCAGTGGTGAGTTTCGTACACTTTGCTAAGTCGTGAACTTCCGCAAGCTTCTTCAGGATAGTGTCTAATGAGTTGTTTATATCCGGCTTCTGTTTGATTGGGGAGTCCGATGTCTGTGGTTCCCCTTTGCTTTTATTCTGTAGCTGAGCTTGTAGCCTGGATTCTCTGTCTGCCATTCTTCTTTTGTGTTAGCACTGTCTCCCAGGGGTCTAGTGGTGTCGTTGCCTTTTTACTGCGTGGCCTTGCCGGGTGGCTACTTATTATTTGATGCTGGAGCACAGTGCGCTTTCTCACTTTGTTGTTTTGTCGTTGTTTACTTCAGTGCTAGCCTCCCCCGTTGCCTCACCCAGGCACAGCCACGAATCCTTCGCCTCTTCACTCTCCCTTCACCGCTGGTGTGTTTGGAGTGTTGCAGTTCTTCCCTTTTTCTTGTGCCGTGGTGGCTATTTCAGGCACAAACTGTTATGGTCCCACCGGACCGCCTCCCGTCGGTGTGTGCACATCCCGTCTAACCTTGCTAGGCGTTCAGTATTCCTGTGCTCAGCTGCAGCCCGCCGCCGCTTCATGTACCCGATTTTCTTGTCGGGATGTCTCGGAGCTGCACTCTTCGGCCCTCCACACGTGTGCACAGGACATTCTGCTGGGTTTTTTCGATGTGTACCTTTCACAGATACCCCCGCGTTAGTGTGTGCGAGCGCTGTTTTGTTGGTGGTGCGGCAGGGCTCGATGTTGGTTGAGCGACTCGCAATTGTTAGACACTGTTGGTGAGGGGGTGCGCTCTGTGCCGGTTTTCCTCTCCCTTATTGTTGCGCTGGCCAACTCTAGTGCATGTTTTCCGCGGTACGCAGGTCGTTCTCGGCAGGGGTGCTTGAGCAGCTGTGTGTTGGACTCTCCCTTCGGTGCTGGTGGTCTGCGGGCGCCATCTTTTTTTTAATTATCTTTGCTGATGTACAGTGCACCCCCCCGCGTGGTCGCTCACACCCTTGTGGCAGTCGTTGCTGCACTGGCCAGCGCTAGTGTGTATTTTCCCCGATCTACAGGTCGATCTCGGCAGGGTGTTTGAGCGGCTGTGTGTCGGACCAGTGGGAGTTCGCTGGCTTTTGTTCGAGTTTTCGTCCATCTGGGATGGTCGGGCTGGTTTGATTGCTATCGCGGCGAGGTGTAGCATGCGAGAATCATTGTCTCCTTAGCCGGGAGTGAATTGGTCTCGCCCCGGTCTTGTCCGCTATCGCCCCGCTCCCGTATGTATGTCCGTGGGGTCGGGGTGCCGCCTTGGTGGTGGGGCTAAGCCGGTGTGGGGAGTATATTTGCCGGGGCTGCCCACGCTCGTGCCTCCCTCGTTGGTGAGGGTGGTCGCTATTAAGCCGTGCTGCTCTTTCTTACTTGGGGAGGTTGTTTACTTTGGTGCCGATCGCCATCTTGGGCTTCCGCCACGCTCCACCTTTTCTCCCTGGGCTTGCGTGATACTCCTCTCCTGGATCGCCTTGAATTCTCAGGGTTGTCGCATTCCGTAGCGGTCAGGTTCTGATCACTGCAGATGTGTCTCTGGTTTCCTAACGTTCAGTACTTAGCTGTTATAATCCAATCGCTAGCTCCTTTCTGGAGCGATGGCTCGATCAGGCAGCCATTAGCCTCTGCCGTCCAAGCCACGCTTCCCATACCATCTTACCGTAATGAAATATGTAGGAGGCACTGATTTCTCAGCTCAAGATGTCAAGTTCTGGAACTCACTATGAGCCAGCATTAGAAGCATCCTGGAGCATAAACACTTCTGCAGACAGTTGAAAGTGTGGCTATTTCCTAGATAAATACACCACCTGCATAAAGGCAACAGAGCCCAGAAAGCAGTCACACCCTCAAGTGCAATCCTCAGCTTACAACCCATGAACTGCTAACAACTTAACCAACTAACTGCTTATATTATGCAGATAAGCTAAAAAAAAATGGCTAACCCATGGCTCACTGTGACATCATATTGTTATGTACTTCCATATGGCACACAATAATATTAAAACAATACTACGCAGCAGTTAGCAGCTACTTGTAACTTATATCTATTAAATTCACATAATACATATCCGCTATGAGGATTGTCACCAGCACTGTGTGGCCAAAACCAAACAGTAAATGAACAGGCCTGGAATAACTGAAGAGATCGGTTACACATTGCTGGACAGTTTGAGGACATTAATAAAGTCCATTTACTGCAAGTCCCAAATATCTATATAGCCCAACAACTTCTTTACATTTCACATTGACACTTGGGTATGAAATGATAATAAAAATGCCTATCCCTACAGATCCCTCCACTTCTCCCAACCTCAAACCATGCCAGGTCAAGGTCACAACTATACCCAAAATATCAGATTGGACAAATCAGCGCATTAACCAGCTAAATGTAAATGTACAGGAATTTATATAGCGCAAATCACCAAGCGGTTTCTAAGCGCTTGCTTAGGGAACCCGTCCTGGTATTCCCCTGTGAGATAACCCCGTCAGGATATCCGCAAGGTGAAAGCCAGGCATCCCGCCGCGAGGGGCCGTTGTGGAGATTAAGCAAGCTATTGCCCAGAGTCGCAGAGTGTGAACCCGTGAATCAAGTAGGCACCGGAGCGAGAATTGTCGAGTCCATGGACATTTTAGGACTCAAGACCCCGCCGAGCCGGGAATTGAACCCTGGTCCCGGACTGACCTCTGCTTCCAGGTCTGCCTCCTCTAACTAGTGAGCCACACTTCTCCACTGCTAAGAAGACTATCATATGAAATACCTTAAAGGGAACTGCAGATCTGTTCAAGGATAATAGTATACTGAATACTATAAACCTGCATGTCTATCTCTTACATGTCATCATCCAACACAGTGGTACGCGTTGCGTACATAACACGATAACGGCACTTCGATGGACATCACGCACAACAGAAAACACTTCCCTTATAGGATTAAAAAACATCATCCATCCAACCACACACCTTACATGGTGTAGCATGCTACTGGTGAATGAAAGCACTTCAGGGCCTCATATAAGGGTAGTAAACGTGAATTAAATGCTGCATTACCATTGTATCCTACTAACTTTACTCCCTTTTTACATACTGTTCCTCACTGTGAGACGTTTTCTAGCCATCTGCCACTGACCATTATTTTTCCGGTCTTCTTGCAGCCTCCTCTCACCTTAACAACCTTTTTTCCTGCCATTCAAAACCACAAACCTGTCATCTTCTCCTTGCTTCATCGGATCCTCTTTAGCTGCTTCCCCTGCCACCTCCTGCATCACTTCCTCTCCCATTCTCCTGTCCCCTACAGTTGCGTTCTCAAAGTGCCCTTTACATTCATCTTACTAGCCCCACTCTTATGATTTTTATTTAGGCCTGTTAAGTCCACCTAACTTTAAATTTCACTCCATCTCAACAGCCATGCATTTTTCCCCACTGTTCTCTTTGGTGAAATTCTTCTCTATATGCACCCTCCAGTTCTGCCGACCTTCCTTTTCCGTTTTACCTCACCCTACCCACGCTCTTCTTTTTGCCACTGGCCCCCACAGACCTCCATTTCCTCAATTCGACCAACTTCCAAGGCCAACAAGAATTGGCATAGCCAATAGGTCTCGCCTTTGGGACCTTATAAGTGTTTAGGCATGCAACACTTGATGTTGCACCAAGGATATTGAGCAGGATAACTAAACACTTATAATGCTTGTTCATGATACTGTCTCGAAGGGTAGGTCCGACTCGCATGGTAATTGCTAACAAGTGGAAACAGTAGACACACTAGTCTAGGGATAATAAACAGACAATGGTACAAAGAATTCGAATTACATGCGCAAATTGGAGGATTTATGAGTGCAAGGTTGTCACAAAAGGATGCCATATAAATGATTTCTTTTACTCGCTGATAATATGCCACACTGATGTAATATTGCTGGAGATTAAATCCCATTTAATGGGGAGACAGGGACGATGTTTCACTAGAAAGTTTAAGAGCGAAGTGGAGAGTTCGAGAGTATTTTTTTCAAAATCCTCTCACCCCTTCTCACTCTTGAGATCGACATTTACTCTCGTCAGTGGCAGCAATAAATCCCTTTCAGGATGGGATTACCTGCGACTGGCGTATTTTGCACAGTACTTCAGGAAAGTGTTATTTGGCAAAAGCTGTAAATCTCCAGCCATCTGATGGTGTAAAACTCTAGGTGCAGATTAACAACTTTTTGTTTGCACAATCATGCCATCTGTGTCGTAGCACTTATGTATGTATTTCAGTGCAGTTGAAAACTGAGGATACCTAACATGCACCCATCGAGTAGATCTGTATCAAGGGAGAGATGGCGCAGAACCCCTCTCTCTCTGTCATGGCAGGAGCGTTTGCAGCAGGAAGTTTCTGCATGAAGGGTTTTCGGCGCAGATGTGCTCCCTTTATGGTGTCGAACCTTCACTTAATTGCAAAAAAACAGTTAATGGACAGAATGTAGAACAATGTCATACATTCACCCCAGTACAAGGATCTGGGCCTAAATCCATCGTTTTTTTGCACTCCACACCACCCTGGGTTAGACACTGGCTATATGCAAATCAGCTCTGACCCTGTGCCTCATGGGAACAGTCCAGTCCGAACTACCAAGCCATGTCTTTCCCAGACCGGAATCAAGCATCCAAGGACCGGTTTCTGGCTATCAGCCTTCATTCAGCCTGGATAGCTTGACTCCAGTGGTGTGGAGAGCCTGGGACTCACGTCTGAGCATACCCAGCCCACTCGGGGTGAAAATTGCAAAAAAAACAGTTGATGGACAGAATGTAGAACAATGTCATACATTCACCCCAGTACAAGGATCTGGGCCTAAATCCATCATTTTTTTGCACTCCACACCACCCTGGGTTAGACACTGGCTATATGCAAATGAGCTCTGACCCTGTGCCTCATGGAAACAGTCCAGTCCGAACTACCAAGCCATGTCTTTCCCAGACCGGAATCAAGCATCCAAGGACCGGTTTCTGGCTATCAGCCTTCATTCAGCCTGGATAGCTTGACTCCAGTGGTGTGGAGAACCTTCACTTAATGGTGCGAGAGGCCAAAGCTATTCTTTCTTCTGCAGTTTTACGAAGTCAGGAAGCGTTCCAGTTAATTGGAAAGCTGAATGAAAAGTGGGTGGGGCGTTCGAAGGAATGCAGGGGAGGTGGTGTTCAAGAAGACTCATTGACATATCAAGAAGACGTTACCCTCATTTCTGATTTTTTTTTTAAAGACCTTTCTTGTGATGGTGATAGTTCTACCAAAAGGCATGCATCCTCACATTCTAAACCTGTCCACGATTAGCGTTTCCATATGCACATCAGTCAGGTTCTAAGGAACGTTTGAATGTGTTGACACCGGAAGGTAACGTTTTTATTTTGCAAGAAGTGAGAACTCTCCAGAGAGCTTGACATCGTTCTCATTCGGAGCCCTGCCCCTCCCATCCCGCTCCCAAAAAACTTCAAAGATCTTTCACCTTCTGCAGATATTTCTTAAGAAGGGAAAAGGTTAGTGAAGGTGTGGCGTAATGGCCAGAAGAGTTGATTTTGGAACTGCGGAGACAGATCCAAGTCTCGGCATGGGGTCAACATCCTGTGATTCTGGGCAAATCACTTAATCTCCCCTTATCTACCAAAAGGAATGTGTCCTTGCGTAATGTAACTGGTGCTTATGTAAAGCGCTACAGTACCTTCGGGATGAGTTCCTGCCATATGAAAACTGCAACACAAAAAATACGGGGTTGAGTAGGGGGAAAGGCAGAGAAACAGAAGAGGGGTGACAAAAAGGAGAGACAAACAGAAAGGGTGGGGGCAGAAACAGCAAGCGGGAGAGCAACGGAAAGGAGAGAGAAAAAAAGAGATGGACAGATGCACCTATTACCTTAGTGAGGTAATAGCAGGGAAGAGCAACAGTATAGGATGAGAGAAACCAGGAGTGAAAGAGACGCAAGGTGAGAGGAAGAACCAGTAGGTGAAGAGAAGTACGGGGAATGGTAGGAAAGAGAAAACAAGGGCTGACGCAGAAGCCTGAATTAAAGTAAGAACAGTGGGGGAAGAAACGCAAGAGAAGCCCGGGAGTTGTGTGCAAAAGTGAAAGTGATCGTGATGCGCTTAATGAGGCCAGCAGAGTGACGAGATCTGTGGTGGGGGAGGGAATTAAAGCGCGGAGAGAGGCACGCAAAGCGCGCGCCCGCGTACATGCACTCAAGCTCTAGGCCGGCCATGGCAGCATTTTTCAAATCCCTTACTAAAAGTCTCGCCAGACCAGCGCATGGTCAGCGGTGACCTAAAAAGGGCTGCCAGTGTAGAACGAGCATTGGCATAGCCAATAGGTCTCGCCTTTGGGACCTTATAAGTGTTTAGCCCTGCAACAGTTGATGTTGTTGCACCAAGGATATGGTGCTGCATAATTAAATACTTAAAAGGTCCCCAAAGCGGGACCTATTGGCTATGCCAATGCTCGTTTTCATGTAGCAGGTGAGCTTACAATGGCGCGTACAGCAAACTGAGTCACATCTAGGTGTCTTGGTGTGTGTATATGGTTTGAACAATCGTTCATAACAGGACATGATTGCGGACTCAGCTGCCAAGGCTGAAGACAGTTGATTTTCCACGGTGTGTCACTGTGTAATAGACGTGTTAAAACTATATGCTCATCCAATCTTTGGCCTCTCTGCAGAGCGCACAGGGGTATGGCCACATATGTGTCAATTGCATTCTATGAAGACGTGAATGAAGGTGGTACACAACTGTTGAAATATTGACAGCACATTAGAAAATACAATGCAGCGCACAAGCGTGTATGTGTAAGAGATAGTGAGAGGGCACGAAGAAGTGTAGGAGATGAAAGAAATGCACATGCAGAAGGAGAAAGTGAAACAGCAGCGCTGGAGAGGAAGGATAAGACGTGCGAGGCATGCAGACTAGGGACTTAGAATGAGATGTGTGACGGAAAGGGTGTAACAGAGATAGATTGTAGACTAGAGGAAAGTGATGTGAAAGGAAGAATGGGAGAGATTACTTACTGATTTAACCCTTTAGGTGCTGCCGTCGGCCAACGGTCGTCACGGGCACTACCTCCCCAGTGCTGCGTGCGACCGCTGGACGTCCAGTTCAGCACTGGATAATGGACAGCGCAGCACTGGGGAGGTTTGTTTACGAGCTCCTAAGGTGTTAATGTTGAATAAAAATCAGTATTCCCAAGCATTCGTAAAGCCAATCGGTATGGCTTGTTTTTGACGCATGCGTTTGGTGTTGTGTGATGTATTTGGCTGCACTAAAACAGAGACACATGAACACCAGATGTCAAGCACAGGAGTTGGCATTCAAAAACATTTGGTTAGTTACTGGCTATTGATGTGTAGTGCAGCAATGATGCTTGGATGTTTACGCAAACAGCTGTCTGGAGTCTTAGAAAATGGAACACGAGACACATCGTCGATGCATGATGAAGCAGGAAGGCGACCTTGGGTTTTAAAAAGGGTACACTTATCACGTCCTACCTCAAATGTCCAGAACAATCAGCAGCCTTTAACAATGAGTGCTGCTGTTGACAGAGAGACAGACAGAAGAAAAGGCAACGGAGAGACGGACAGGAGAAAAGGCAACGGAGAGACAGCTGCAGGATTTACATCCCAGCGCGTGCCCTGCCGTCGCACGGAACTATTTACAAGGACACCAACATTCGCTCCCCGATACCAGATTCAGCCAGCATCCCTGACTTAACGAAGGGGCTGGGTTAATGGAAAAAAGCCAAGTTTGCAATTACGAACAAATGGCTATTTACAAATGCATTGGCTTTTGAAGTGGTTACGAGGAATGGGGCTGCATCATTCACTAATCAAAAAGCAACATCGTTGTGAGCCTGTGAAGCTTAAACTGATTATAAAGGTGTAAATTACATTACTTGAGCAGCCTTCAACAATCAGCGCCACTGTTGACAGAGACGGACAGGAGAAAAGGCAACAGAGGGTTTAATCGCATTTTTAGGACTTTAATTTAACCAAATCCAAAAAAATTAGATCCAAAACAAGCATGAAAGTGAAAGCTGATTGAGGCACGCATGGCGGCTGCACGCGTGCACGCTTGTGTGAACGCAGCGCTAAGCCACCAAAAACCAGTGGCAGCACTTTGAAAACTCACACACTAAATTTCTCGAAGAGCAGCGCATGCGCTGGCTCTTCGAGACCTAAAAATAGAAGCCTTAACTATTTATTTGTAAGGTGTTCCATCAAGTTTGGCTTATTGCCTTTTGAATATTCCAAAGTGATGGTTTATTTTTATTTTTTTTAACTTAAGATGTTTTTCTGAGAACAGGGCGGGACATGTCACCTATCTGAATGCGGAGAGCCATAGTTATTTCATCAAAATTCAATACACAAAACAGGCAATATTTTTACATTAAATATCTGTAAACTGATCTATGTATGATACGTACGCATTGGCATGAGGCAAACAAGTGAAAAATAATATTTTCCTTTCTCATGGTACTTTTATTTAACCCCTTCGATGCTCATGACGGAACGGTTCCGTCATGAGCATCAGTCGAGCTGTGCTTATGACGGAACCGTTCCGTCATGACCATGCCCGTTTTTATTAGGGCTCAGCACCGGAGGGGAATCTGGGTTGCATGGATGAGGTTAAAGTTCTATACTGCATTATGTGCGATTGAGCTTTGTGGAAGATATTTTACACTTGGCTGAGGTTCTGTCAGTATCTGGTTGCAATGCTACTTTATTAAAATCCTACCAGACATGCCACTTTCTTATGCTGCAGCTTACAACATTCTGTATAAACACTTCCCTCAAAGCGTCTTTACTTTTGCGATACATATTAGTAACCCAACATGAGCTGAATTCTTCAGAAACAAAACAAAAATCAGTTCTACTAACACATAGAAAAAGATAAAAATGGGGACAGTTCCCCACAGTACAATGTTTTAAAGATGGTTAACACATACATTTGAATGAGTTTGTGCTAGCTGAACAAACCAAGACAGATTCCAAATCCAAGTGAACCACCAGCCTTTCAGGCTTTAGAATCAGTAGCACCAAACAATTTTAAATGAGTATGCCGTGCTTAAATCGGCAAGTATCGTACAGTAGCAGAAAGTGCTACATAAGAAATAATCAGTCATCATTAGATGAGTAGTTACTAGCTGCACTGAGTATATAATCATTATCAATAACTTTATTTTGACAATAAATCCTTTCAACAGATCATCAGTAAAGCAAACTGTTCAGGAATTCATAAAATAAAACAGTAAGTTTTCTTAAAGAGACTAAAAAACCACCAATAGTGGTCCCCACATCCGAAAAGTGCAAACCCACTAATAACAATGTAGAGAAGTAAGAGACATTGCATTATATCACACAAAGTTTTGAAATCTGCTGACACAAAGATAAAAATAAAATACAATCCTTCAAAATATGGGTACATGTACATTTGTAAATTAAGGTACATAATTGTTTGCATTAATTAGCCATACCAAATTAAATATTTGACAATCACACAAACACAAAAAATATCAATCGCTATTAGACTGACCATGTGAGAGTGCTGTATGCATTTACTGTGCGTTTTATACAACGTTAAGCAATCTGAACTCCTTTTGGTTGCTATCAAAAGGCTGGGTTCATGAGTAGCTAGATGCTCTCAGAACTGTTCAGCTTCTGTTTAGGTCTGCAAGGCCGCTTGCTGCATGCAATGCACTTATTAGTGAGTTTAGTGTATACCATTGAACCCTACAATAACCAAACCAAGCTGGTTAACTTATCCTTCTCCAACTCTTCTAACCTCATTTACTTCTCATCTGCCTTTAACCTTCTCTAGATTGTATGTTTAACCTGCCTATATACCATCACGGTTTGTCCATTTTATACTCCTTTACTTTTACTGTCTGTCCATCCAGCATGCATTTACCTTAACCGTCAACTCAAGGTCCCCTCCTACTTCTTTCTTGTCAGCCCATTAAGTACTCCTTTACCTTCCCCGTCTACCCCTCCAGCATTCTCTACCTTCCTTGCTTGCTTGCTTGCTTGACCATTCAGACCTCATTTCTCTTCTACCTCACCAGTTCTTTTACCTTCTGCAGCCCCATCCACAAACCCTTTACTTTCCTCTTCCGATCCTCCAGAATTCCCTTACCTTCCTCTTCTGCCCTTTCATTCTGGAGGGGCAACAGAGGAATTTATTCCTGCCTTTTCATTTCCTTCATGAATTCTTTATCTTTCGTTGGTGCCCACACCCAGTTGGTCCTGCTGTCCTGTCACCGACAGACCCTGCAATTTCTTTTACGCCTTTCCATTTTCCTGGTCCCACTACTTCTCATTACCAACTCATTCTCCTGCTTCCCAGTTCCACTTTAGATTCATCTTTGCATGCTTCTGAGTCCTTCTAGGAGATTCTGCTTCCCAATCACCCAATTACCTACATATTCTCCTACACGTCGGTCATTTTACTTTCCCATTCATAATTAGGCAGTAAAACTTTCTTTCATCTACTTCTCAGTAGAGGCCCTTACTTTCTTTCCTCTTCGCCTTCTCATCCCTCCCACTTCCACTCCTCAGTCCCACTGTTGTCCGTTTTCTAGACAAATTAACCTTCCTGTTCTACATCCCCTTTAGCTTTTTTTCCTATTTCCCAACACTTTTCTTTTTAGGTTGAGGCTACCATCGCACTGCGTAAGCAGTGGGCGGAGCTGACATTTTACGTTGTGTAGTATGGGGGCCTGAACACGCCCCTCTTCTCCATTGGCTGGCCTCGTAAATGCTGGCCAGCCATTGGAGGAGAGGAGCGTCACTCAGTTCAGGGCCCGCCTTGACGCGATTCGGGGGCGTTTTTCTCTTTTTTAAGCCCCGCCCCTTTTCTAGTGGTGGACGTTACACCCTCCTTCTCGCCGAGGTCCCAGTCTGCCCTAAACACGCCCCTCAATACAAAAAATTATGGCCGTTTCTCCGAGCCATTTGTGAATGACCTCGGAGAAACATGGTGGTGTGGAGCGCTCCTCTCTTGCCTTCCGAGATCGTAAGGCAAGAGAGGAGAGCTCCACACCACCATGTTTCTCCGAGGTCATTCACAAATGGCTCGGAGAAACGCCCGTCACTCCTACTTCCTCATGCCGCATCCCTCATTCCTTGGTCCTCATTCCGCATCCCTCACTCCTAGTTCCTCACTCCGCATCCCTCATTCCTTGGTCTTCATTCCACATCCCTCACTCCTAGTTCCTCATTCCGCATCCCTCACTTCTTGTTCTTCATTCCACTTCCCTCATTCTTTGGTCCTCATTCTGCATTCCTCACTCCTAGTTGCTCATTCCGCATCCCTCACTCCTTGGTCTTCATTCCACATCCCTCACTCCTAATTCCTCATTCCGCATCCCTCACTTCTGGTTCTTCATTCCACTTCCCTCATTCTTTGGTCCTCATTCCGCATCCCTCACTCTTAGTTCCTCATTCCGCATCCCTCACTCCTAGTTCCTCATTCCGCATCCCTCACTCCTAGTTCCTTATTCCGCATCCCTCTCCTAGTTCCCATTCCGCATCCCTCACTCCTAGTTCCTCATTCCGCATCCCTCACTCCTAGTTCCTCATTCTGCATCCCTCACTCCTAGTTCCTCATTCCGCATCCCTCACTCCTAGTTCCTCATTCCGCATCCCTCACTACTAGTTCCTCATTCCGCATCCCTCACTCCTAGTTCCTCATTCCGCATCCCTCACTCCTAGTTCCTCATTCCGCATCCCTCACTCCTAGTTCCTCATTCCGCATCCCTCACTCCTAGTTCCTCATTCCGCATCCCTCACTCCTAGTTCCACATCCCTCATTCCTTGGTCCTCATTCCGCATCCCTCACTCCTAGTTCCTCATCCCTCACTCCTAGTTCCTCATTCCTTATCCCTCATTCCTTGGTCTTCATGCCGCATCCCTCACTCCTAGTTTCTTTTGCTTCCATCCTCCTTGGGGTGAGACTGCCTGTTTTTTTAGGTCAATTTGCCCTGTAGGTGGGGCAGGCGGTTGCAAACTCAGAAAGCACCTGGGTATACGTTTCTGTATCTGGGGGGAGCTGCCCTTGTTATTTCTTGCCTCTGTTCCCTGCTGCTGTTCGTTTTTTTCTTGCCTCTGTGTGACTGTGTGAGGGTGGCTCTGTCTGTGGGAGGGTGGCTCTGTCTGTGGGAGGGTGGCTCTATGTGAATGACTGTGGGTGGCTCTGTGTGGGTGGGTGGCTCTGTATGTGTGTGTGAGTGGCTTTGTGTGTGGCTGCAAATGCAATAGGTCTCGCATTTGCGAGAGATTAAGCTATTGGCATTGTAAATGACAAAGCCATTTATTTATATGTTTTAAAAACAAAAACAAATAAAAAATGTCATGAGCAATGACAATAGCTCTAACTTTAACAATGCCGAGACCATTGCATTGTAAATGCTTGTTTCCCTTTTCCCAACCCTATTACTTTCCTCTTTTCATCCTAATCCACAATTCCACTGCTTTAGTTTCCAACTACCCCTCCAGTTGACCATGCCTTGTTTTCATTTCTAAGGCACCAGATACCTTAAAATTCCACACCGCTGTTTTATCCTCTTGTTTTGTAACCAATCTATCATCCTACATTACTCTCTCTTTGGTCTCCTCGTTCATTAGATATATAGCCCAACCTCTTTTTTTTGGTGCTTCGCTGTACTAACGGTGCTTCAATCTAAGCACTTTAAATAATAAAATAATATTTTCTAATTTCATGACACTCATTTTTAACGCCACTTTGCTGGTTTGCATCCATAGAAAACCCAAGTGTTATGAAGCACATGATTATCTGGGAATATTACAAGCACAGCCTTTCTTCTACTGCTTTTAAACCTAATTCAGGCGTTTCAACTGAACATATTTTCCTGGATGCGGTTTCATTTTTCTTTTATTGGTCCACTCTCTTCCTTAACTGTTTGCGTATATTCGCATGGCCTTTTAAAAGTCATCTGTGGCGAAACACGTGTTGGTTGCTTCATCATTGCTGATTATAACTTTATTCAGATTCTCACTTGGGACACTGTTACTGCAAGCTTGTTGTCACAGAAGACGTATACAAATAAAAGGTTTATATTACTGCCTTGACACAAAGTGTACTACTTGTTGATCCAGTTTATACTTACTTAATTGACCAGGGAATACATTTGCTCGCACACGTTAGCCCGATTTTACTTCTTCGTCTCCTGCCCATGTTTATCCTGCTTGCTTTCATTTTCTCGCGTGCCTACTCATCCCCATTTGATTTCACACAATTTTTCGAGTGCCTACTTGTCTCGGTAACACACACGTCCATTGCTCTCAAACACCTTTTCTTTTATCTTCCTCTGTTACTCCAACTCCTTTCACTTTCTCGTTCTGTGCCCCTTTTAGTACCCTTTCTAACGCCATGCAGACTTTCTTACCTTTTTCTTCTCCTGGCCCCCCATGTTTTCCTTCTGGAGGCTCTGCTTGTTTCTGGATTAGATCCGTCTCTTCTCACGTGGAGACGAAAGGCCCCCAAAACGTAGCTGCCCAGTCCAACGCCTGTCGCAAGCGACTGAGCCAAGGAAACCGACGAAGGCCTGGCGGCAGCAGTTTCATACATCCTTGAGCATCCACAGCCGGAAGCCCAATATAAAATCATCGCCACCATTCTTTTCAAAACGAACACATTGTCGGTAAGTTTATGTGCATTTAGTAGCCAAAATACAATGTTATCTTGCCCAAAAAGGAGCGAAAAAAGTGTAGTCAGAAATCAATGCAGCGGCCATCTTGGTCAGGAATTTGTGGAATATGTAGCGTTCACATATGCAACCATTGCAGCTCATTTTTTATTTTTATAAAGTTTAAGAAAAAGTAATTTGTTGATAGAAGCAAACGACACTGGATTTGATAACGATATGGTTAAAAAAAATGCACGTTGTTAGTTTTTAGAAGTGCCACCGGTAGTACTATAAGGTGTTTGACATTTTGACCAAAATACTTCATCATGCAAAATTCGAGTCTACAGGTCGCGGCAGTAGGAAAATCGTTGCCTGTTGATATCACACGCTACACTCTTCTAACATTTCACATCAGAGAAAGGAGTTTAGCAATGTCACGTGACTAATCATACGCCACCTAACGTTCTTCTATGCGTCACGTCATTGTTAGAGTTAATGAGCAACGAGTGCAGTGCTAAAAGGAGCCAAGGGAGAATATACACAGTTTAGCAGGTGCAAAATTGTGCTCTTAATCAAACTCCGTATTGCAGGTAGGTGTCGTTACGGTAGCAGAGAACTCCCACACGAGACTGAATATATATATATATATATATATATATATATATATATATATATGTATATATATATATATATATATATACATATACACACAGAGAGAGAGAAAACACATTTTATTGATTTTTGTTTGAATTTAACAACAACATCCACAAAGACCTCCGAATTCAGGCCACAGGGCTGCAATAGAAACCACATAAATATGCAAAAGAAGTGCAGTTACATTTCACACTAAATATGACAAATATCGCTGTAAGAATAGTAGGTAAACATTGCAAATCAGAAAACATTACCCATTTCAGCCAATGTACCCTTGATAGAGCGCGCAGGTCACCCAACCAACAGATTTACCATACACGTATCGGGCCCATATATTTCAATTCACCATTTTATTAATCGGGTGACCATACACTCTACTACCAGTAACCCAGTTCCTTCCTATATATTTCTATTGTACCCGACTTACCAATCCACCGTCACGGGTACCTAATGACCACGATGAATCAGGGAGCTAGCTGTGAAGAAAAGGCAGATACCAAAATACTTATACTTTATATATTCTATTTGTACTATAATAACCACAAACTCAGGAAGTTTTGAAAACCTTTATCTAAAATTCATCAAGCTCAGAAAACATGAGATTTACAACAAGCAAGCAATCGATAACCAGAATTACAAAGAGCACGTATCCATAAAGGAAGTATATAAAACCAACCATTTGTGAATCTAAAGGGAGGTAAGAACAAGGAACATGCTAGGCAGTAGTTTCAGAATTTTAAACTTAGTTTGGAGAGACTAAAAGACGGGGAAGAATAAAGAGCATACTAGAATGTCACAGTGAAATATTTTCCCATAAAGAGAAACTATAGATAAAATGCAAATAGACCATACTAATAAACTGGTGCAATTACTTGATTCGACTAAACAATGGGAAAAGACAAAGAACATCTATGTATCATAAACTTGAAAAGGAATTTTACCAAGGATGGGTAAGAAAAATGGAACATGCTAGAATAACGACAAATATCGTATGAGCTTTCATTCAGTGGGTTTGCCAAAAAGCATGGAAAATCAATATATGAAAAGATATGTTTTTATTGAAGCAAAAGACAGAAAAATAGAAAGGTGCAGTATAGAGTTTCAGCACTATATTTACCTAGAATGGTGTGAAGACCAACCCTGGCCACTGGTCAGTTAAGAACAGGAGGTACCCCCAAAGGAAACCCGTCATCAGCAGGACAGCAGGTGCAGAATGGACACCCCAGGACAGGACAGGAAACCCAGATTAGGATCAGGACAGGACCACCAGGATAAGACCAGCACCCGCAGTTTGGAAGCAACGCCTGCGCTCCACCCTCTCTGCAGTTATTGGCCAGAACCCCGATTGGGTTATCGAGTTCCCCAGCAAAGTGCTCCGCCAGCACTTAAGGTTTAAAACCTCTAGAGTCTATGGAAAGTTCGGACAGAGTGCTCCGCAGCCCTCTATATCAAGCAACCTATTGAGTGCGTTGGGTCAATGACAGGTCAGCTATTCGGACAAGTCGGACAATTTCTCTAGCTAAACCTAGGCTAGTTATACTGTTTTGGGTCAGTGTACCACCCCCCAAATGTTGCAAGTGTCAGAATCCCCAATTTCGATTGGTCCCCAAGTAGGATAGGTCAACACACCAATCACATTTCAATTCTACAAGCCTAAATTAAGATTTCTGGGACCGCCTATTGATTTTGGGGTTCCAATGACATACTCTTTGGAGTACAATGAAATAAAATACATTTGTTTCATTTGCAGAACATTTCAGCTTCTTCTGCTAGGTGAGGGTGCATCTTCCCAGGCTCGTCTTGGCTGAGACCTCTGGTTGGTAACCATTCAATGCCACCGGCAGAAGACTGTCATGCGCAGTACGGTAACTCAATATGGATTCACGAGTGTCTCGCAGACCCTCAAGAACGCGGTACATGAAAAGTAAGCGAAAACAAATTAAAACACAGAAATAAATGAATACACTGTATACCATGAATAGCTACTCTATACCCCTTACTTTATAATATCTATAGCGTTAGGGTAAATGCGGAACAAACGACTTTGCAAAAGCAGCTTTGCAAGCACAGAGCATATGAGGAGACAAAGCAGCCATATTAGCTGTATTGCGCATGAGCAAACATTTCCCACCAGAACTGCGAGTACGTCACGTCACGTGAGTGTGACTAACGCATGCGCAGAAGAAACCCCGCCAAGCAGCGGCCATTTTCAGTGGCAAGCGTATTAATGTTAGTAAACACATATGCAAGCTTCACTGGGACACCCAAAATGTCAGAATAACAGGGAAATTAGTAAAACAAACAGGTTGGATTACTTTGTTACATATTATTCGAGGTTCATGAATTCAAGCAAGTCGCGTAATATGCGAATCCTTGCTCCATCACCCTGTGCCCCCCCCTCACATTTGGTCGTATTTCTTGGGGGCTCCCCTCGCCTTGTACACCAGCTTTTCCAGCGCCACACAAGAGTCCATGTCACAGGCCCACTCATCTATGGACGGGGTTTGAGCATCCCTCCAGTGCCTGAGGAGGTCTCTCTTGGCAACCATATATGCTATTGCGAACAAAAAATGGACTGGACTGATGTTGTACTGTGCTGTAATGAATTTATATGTAAACGTTCTCGTGCTCAGTTCACGGCATGCGCGTGAGCGGTGTCCTTTGTTTTCTCACCGTTCTCGTGCTCTGCTTCCTGCGAGCGCCAGAACGGAGATGCCTTCTCTATTCTGTTTTTCCCTGAACTTGCGTCTGCGCACGGGGCATGTTTCTATTCAAACGTGCTGAGCTTTATACTGTGCTCCCTGTCAGTTAAGTCACTTTTTACCCTTCTGATGTGTATCTCTGACATGCTGCTGTGGGCTCCATTTTCCATGGATACAAGAATAAACTCTTCTGGATATTTTACCTTCTGACTTGCTTCTTCCTTGAAACCTGAATTGGTACCTTTCTCCCTGGATTCTTGTCCCACATTTTGGTGATTATTGGAAACGAAACCACGCATCACGGAATCCATAGGTCTTCTTTAATGTTGACACTTACCTCATGTCGAGTCTCCATGCCTACTTCTTTGTGTCAGTAGATTGAGGCACCTTTGAAGTTTTAAGTGCACTGCACTAAGTTGTCTCTTGTCTCTGGATTCTGCTGGCACCACATTTTTCTCTCAGCTCAAGGATTTCTTCGCTGCATTTTCAATAGTGCTCCTGGGTTCTCCTGCTGAGACATCATCCAAATTTGTCAGTTTACTCTTGGATCTTCTGGAACTTGCTTGTCCTTCTACAACGGTGACAGGCACACCTTGTGAGTACTCTGTGTCTGCCTTCTGCTACGCTCTTCATCTGTATCCTTAATCACTATTTGTCTCTACCTTCTTCATGGCTGCATCATCCTCTACTACCAATGCTTTGGCTCAACTGGCTCTATTTCTTGACCGTCCTGGCAAACTCCTTTGAAGTGAATGCTTTGAATTAGAGCTTTTGAAAATTATTTAATTGCTATTGGTGCAGATGAATAGGTTCCTAAATGGAATGCTGCTATTCTCTTCAGTCATTTGGGACGTGAAGGACAACACGTCTTTGACATTCTTCCGAGAATACCTGCACCCACTGATGAGGAGAATGAGTGGGATGTTTTTCTTGAAGCGAAAGCTCGTCTATACAAAAAGAAAATTGTGATGAGCCAAGCACTCTTTTAGAACGCTTCAATTTTGTCAAGAGAAGACAAGGCACTGATGAGTCCATGGAGGATTATGTGTCTGTTTTAAGATACTTAGCTACCAACTGCAAATTTGGTCCTGCATTGGACATTTACTTACGTAATCAATTTGTCTATGGCTGTTCATCTAGGAAAATTCAAGAAAAATTGTTGTGTTTCCATTAGTGAATTGTTAACAGTTGCCAAAAGCATAGAGCGCTCCATTGAGTCTTCTCGGGTCATGGGTCAGGAAATGATTACGTCTACTCTTCCGCACATTGTTGATAATGATGTGATTGTCAATGTTGTTGTGTTATGTTATATGATTTATAGAGCGCCCAGCTGCCCCAGCAAAGGGGCGTCCCGGCGCTAATAGCAGTCAGAGGGAGAAGTGCACCAGAGAACAAAACATCCTAAAGTGAGGGGTAAAGATGGGTTTTGGTTGCCCTGCGGAATGCCAGATAATTGTTTAGGCTACGGATTGACAGTGGAAGAGAATTCCAAAGCTTGGCCGCGGATGTATGATGTTACAACGCAGGCTATTACAACGCCTGCCTTTACAACGCGGTTTTTACATCGCATACCATTAAAACGCATAGCGCTTTTGGATGCTGGATAGTGAATAGTTTAATTTACTATTCCAACTCCAGTCCCCGTGGACACTAGGGAAGGTGTTGGATAGTAAATTAAACCTATTCCCTATCCTAGAGCGCCCCCCAGCGCAATGCGTTGTAATGGTTTGCATTGTAATGACCGCGTTGTAATGGTAGTGCGTTGTAAAAGTTTCGTTGTAAGTGATGTTTACCCTTGGCTGCCAGTGTGCCGAAGGCACGTCCCCCCGCCCGCGCTCTCTTCACCCTGGGATCCATCGCCAAGTATTGGCCCATTGAGCGGAGGTTGCGGGGGGAGTATAAGGCAAGAGCAGTGAGGCCAGGATGGCTGGAGAGGAAGATTTTAGGATCTTAAAAGCGATGCACAGAGATTTGAATTCCGCCCGTCTGGCCACCGGCAACTAGTGAAGTCGGCGGATGGCAACAGAGGTGGAACAAGTCCTCTGGAGGCCAAGAAGGGTTCTTGCTGCCGTGTTATGGACTCTCTGCAGTCTAAGAGTCTATGACTTATTAGCCGCAAAATATAGCGAGTTGGCGTAATCCAATCTCAACAAGATGTCAGCCTGGATAATGTCCTGCCGAGTAGACGGGTCAAAGTATCCAAACAATGGTTTGAGCCCACGCCGAATGCCCATACAGGTTCCTGCCACTTTCTTGGTGTGGGCCTGGAAGCTGAGAGCGGAATCCACCCAGATTCTTTACTAACTGTTTGGGGATGGAGACATGGCCCACAGTAGTAGGCCACCACTGTTCACTCCACAACTCGCCATCCCGCCCAACCAACTAGATTTCAGTCTTACTAGCGTTGAGCTGCAAGCAATTAGCAGACATCCACTCAGAGATGGCCAAAAATTACTCCGAAACATAATGGCACCCTGAGCTGAATTGCCAGAGAGTGCCACAACCAACTGAGTATCGTCAGCGTACAATATCATTGTCAGGCCTCTACTCCTAGCAACCGCTGCTAAAGGTTGAACATACAAATTAAACAGTGTAGGGCTCAACGCTGAACCCTGTTGAACCCCTTGTTGAATGGTATGGGTCCGAGAGGAAAAAGGGGGAGCCGACACCTGAAAGGTTCTCTCAGAGAGAAAGGAGGCGAACCAGTCTAGGGCCGACCCCATGATCCCCACCTCCTCCAGCCGTTGCAACAGAATCTGGTGGGAGACAGTATCGAACGCGGTACTGAGATCTAATAGAGCTTGTTTCCATGTCCTCAGAACGACTGCTCTGGACAGGGACAGATTAATCATCTGACACAGAGGATCCTTAAGCAGGGATAAGGAGTTCATAAAATATTCTTGCATAAGGGGGTCAGCAGGGGAACCTGATTTCACCTTGCCGCATAGTACACGCAGCTTGTCCTGCGAGATGGAAGGAAAGGACGCAAGAGTGTAGGTGGTGCAGGGGCTTAGCGCTGAGCCCAGGACTGGAGAAGCTGGCGAGAAAGAGTTGTAAATATTTTCCTCTTTTTCCACAAAAAAGGAGGCAAGAGCTTCACATTGCTCATCTGATGTAATGTGAGGTGCAGGGGGTAACCCTCCCTGTTTGAGATCTTTGAGTATACCAAAGATACATTTAGTGGGGGTTTTACTACCCTTGATCTCAGCTGAATAGTAGGCTGCCCGCTTTGACTGGATAGCCCTGTGGTAAGCTTTGGTGGCTATCTGACAGTGCCCCTTGGCGATAGAGTCACATCAAATTTCAAAGCTTTATTCGACAGCATGTCATAAAAGCAAGTGTACATACTGACACTACACTATAAATACTACATGATTAAATTCATTATTTTAAAAACTCATTAAACCATAATGCTGTCGCTTGCCAATTTTTAAAACAATTTATACAGGATAATTAAAAACAATTCAATAAAATGTGAATTTAGAAAGTTAATCGTACATAAAACGGTGTAATAAAATTCATTAGGCGGTGTCTGAGAACAGCAAAGTGCGGGTGCGTAAAGACCAGGCCCACCCTAAGAATTTTGCAACGGCAATCGCCATACAGGGTGTGCAATCTGATTCAAGTACTCTTAGCGCCTCTATGTATCTACGTGTTCCTAGATTTAAACACACAGGTTTTATCCACTTGCAAAGGGGGCTCACATAAAGGGGACATACAAACAGCAGATGAGGGATGTTCTCAATCAAATCTTTACAATAGTGGCATTTATCATCCTGAGTTGCTGACCATTTACAAGTAAAAGCCTTTATAGGAAGGGTCCCGGTTCTGAATTGAAAATACAATTTTCTATCAAACGGCCTTTCAATGATGTCCCAGTAGGGCTCACATGATGGTAGAGGTTTGATATCAAGAAAACGACCGGTTAGGTTAGTGCTGGATCCAGTACTATAAGCAGTCATCCAGACCATATCCCAGTACATATTTTTCAAGGTTGCCTTTGGTGGAATACTTAGGGCATTGGGATTGATCCATAAGTGATCTAGTTCCAACTTAGTTAACATACCCCTTAATTCTTTAAGCCACGGAATGGAATGAAAACGATCTGCCCTGATAATGTCCTTCAGGGCAGTGGCATAATGGACTAATTTGGGGGTTGTCATAATCCGTCTCCAGTATAATAGAGGTCGTAGCCGTGCCAAATCCTCTATGTTCTTCCTGCCAAGATCATATACTAGTGGTACGGTAGGAGTACTTTGGGGAACCCCAACTAGACGGCGTAGAAACCTGTTCTCCGCCAAAGTTAATTGTTTCAAGTTGGAGAATCCCCACAATTCCGACCCGTACAAGGTGGCGCTTATTACCTTCATGTTGTAAATTTCTAAAGCAGGGGTAATTGGCTTAGTCAGTGATGCTTTATGCTTAAATGCCACTACACCCGCCAGCTGATGGAATTTTAGAGCAGCCATATCAATATGATTATTCCATCTCATATTACACTGAAGGGATATTCCTAAATACATGAAGGCCTCAACCTGTTCTAAGGGAGTTCCATTAAAATTGATTGTACCTTTGAATGTTTTCCGCTGGTTCAAGCACATGAACTTGGTTTTGGAGGTATTTATCTCAAGTCCACGCGTCTGACAGAACTCACCGAAAACATTAACTGCCTTCTGGAGCCCACTCGGTGTTCGAGAAACTATCAGCGTGTCGTCCGCAAACATGAGAACTGGCACGCGTGCCCCTGCTGGTACAGGAGCATCAGTGGGAGTGCGATTTAGATGGTCTACTATGCCAGTGATGTATATAGAGAACAGTGTGGGTGCCAGAACACACCCCTGCCGGACACCACGTTCGACAGGGAAAGGGTCGGTCACTTCACCCTGAGCCCCCCACCTAATTCTTGCATAATTGTTCTCGTGCAAGCGGACAAGAAGCGTTAACAGTTCCGGGCTCAATCCAGCCTCAGCAAGTACACTCAAAGGTTTAGAACGAGGGACTAAATCAAAAGCTGATTTTAGATCTATGAAAACAGCATAAAGGGTCCCATTAGTTAGGGTCACGTTCCTCCAGTAAAAGCTATAAAAAAGAATACCTGATCAACTGAGCTTGTACATGGGCGAAAACCAGCTTGATAAGGCGACAAAATATCTTTTTCTACTATCCAGGATTGTAATTTATTTTGCACTAGAGGACCTATTAATTTTTTAGCCGAGTCTATAAGACTGATAGGTCTATAGTTGCTAGGTAGTGATTTGTCTCCCTTTTTAAAAACCGGAATTATTTCAGCTCCCTTCCATGATGTGGGTATTGGGGCACCCCTCGCCACAGAATTGGCTAGCCACACGAAATATTGACACCAAGATAGTCGATCACTAAGAAACACATCGTCCCACTGTTTCTTGGCATCTTTCTGGGCCTTCCTGTATATATCCCTCGCCTTTCTCACACCTGGGATGTTCCTACTTCTGAGTTCAATACTAAGATTCCGGCGGGATACTCTACAGGACTGGTTATTCCACCACACCTTTGGTAATTTTTTATTGACCTTATCTGATTTTGTGGACTTCATAAAGAACCCTTGGAGCTTAGCAAAAAAGTTAGTGTGAGCCTCTAACATAATTTCAGAAAAATTTTGTTTTTTACTGTATGAGTTTATCTTACCCACTTCTTCGACCACCACTTTTTTAAGATCCTCCAGCCTCTCCGAGTTCTCGATCAATCTACCCCATTTTATATGGCGCAGGTTATTTGAGGCTACAATATCTAAGGTGACTTTGCCCCCCCAGGATTTGGTTCTCTTAACCCCACCTTAGTTTGGAAATCCATGCAGAGAGGGTTGTGGTCACTCTCCATCCTGTTTTTTACTGACATGTCAATCAGCCTATGCCATTCTCTGATATCCACCAGGAAGTAATCTATTCGGCTTGAAGACCTACCATTGTCAAAAGTTTTATCCCCCTGGCGATCTGACGGGGTGCGCCCATTGGCTGCTCTGAGTCCTCTCACTAAACATAAAGCCTTAAGTTGGATGGCCACCGCTGTCCATCTTTTAACTGCGGGTAGTTCAAGCTGGGGGACGCCCCACTTGCTGTCCTCTTCAGCAGCTAGAATTTGGTCCTCTTGACCAAGTGGTTCAAAGGTAGTGTTGACATCACCCCCCACAATGATAGACAACTGGGTTGGGAGCGCCTCAAGCTCGTGGTCGAGGGCAGTGATTACTTCAGATGTTTGGCCCTCTGCTACTCCCCTAGCATAAATGTTAAAAATAGCCACCCCCTGGTCGTTAGCCCATGTAATATTAACTGACAAAATGTCATTTGATGGGGAACTCCTTTGCTGGATTCTACAGCATAATGATTGGCGAATCCAGATTATCAGGCCCCCTGATGGGCGACCTTTGGGATTTTTGTAGCTGGCATCTGGAAGTTAAGAAACCCAAAACGATGTACAGGAATCAATGACCATGTTTCCTGGAACAGAATGATGTCAAATTGGTCGATAAAATTACACCATTCTGGAGATGTTAGCTTGTTAGCAATACCAGCAAGATTCCAAGAAAGGAAGGACAGCCCTGGCTCAACTGCTGGAAAGCATAAAGGGTCCTGAGTTGTTAACATGCCTTGTGTTTCAACCACCAACCCGAATTCAGGTTCTATATTATTAAATGGATGACCTGATGGTTTTAATGGAAGTACCTCTAAGCCAGGACTAATACATATCTCCAATAGATTGGAGCAGGACTGTTGGTCGGGATCTTTATTCTCTGTTCTCGTCCCTGTGTGATTAAAACACACCCTTTGTACTTGGGTCGTAGGAATAGCATTGATAAGAGCAATCCCCTCGGCTGTAGAAACACACGTTCTATCCAGCTTGGCTAGATCAATAACCACGACACTATCAGCCCTCTCAAGTCAGTCGCATTCATTCAAGTCTGACAGAGCCGCAAACCTATTTTCAAGGTTAATTCCCCATTCACTGGTTTGGGCACCCCTGCCCCACTTATTTGACACAGAATTCCACTTAGTCCTTAATATACTAGGGTTCGCTATGCTACCTCTATAATAGAAAAAATCAAGTGTTAGCGGAATTATATCAGTGCTCCTACGTTGTGGGGGGAATATATTTGTCAGGACGTTAGGAAGTACATCTGGACCTGAAAAATGCAAGACTACACAATATCCTCCAAATTTTTTCGGGCCATTCCCTATCCATTCAACCCTTCTTGCCATATTGATTTTCCCAGCTAGCTGCTGTTTACCCCATGGAGATATCAACATGTTATCCGATAACCAATGCAATGCTTTGCTGATCAAAGAAGATGTTGATTCCACCTGGCCAGGCTTCAATGGGGGTACGTTTGCCAGGACCAGGACAAGCGGAGAAGCCTCTACAATGAGTTGAACTGAGCCTTTCTCTAGACACGATGTAGTGGGTCTTGTAGTGGGTCTTGATGGGGGGTCTTCTTTGGCTATTACCTGGCCACCTTTACCTGCTGGAGGCTCAGTGGTGGGAGGATTCAATACCACTTTCTCCCCACCCCCCACCACACTCCCTAAGAGCTCCTCATTTGATTGATTTGATTCAACTCTACTTGAAACTAGGTTTGATATATTACCCACCTCCTCCACTGTTTTGTTTAAGAGACCTCCTAGTCTGTTTACCTCTGCTGTTAGCTGGTCAATTTTAGCTACCAATGGTTTAATATTACATTTTATCTTTGAGTCGATCATGCTCACTAACTTCTTAATTTGCTCATCTTCCATGATCACCTTCCCACCATCCACCCCATTTGCTTCATTTATAACCATATTTTCGGGTGGAGAGGCTATCCTTTTTCTACCCGAGCGTGACCCACCACTTTTAGTCTGACCTTTTCTACGCGCTCGGACAGCTCTAGTTATAGGCACAAGCACAGGGGGCGGGGAATTATCCTCTTGTTGAGATGATCTGAGTCGTTTTCTAAGTCAACAATGGGAGGTATACTTTGTTCAGAAATGTCATTTGTAGGATGGTCATTATCTAGGACATCACTACTATTCTCCTGTACCGGGGGGTCTACCAGGGAAGGTTCAAGCCGGGAACTCGGTGTAGTAGTAATGGGAGAAGTGGGAGAAGAACTCAAACCCAGTGACATCCTTCTTTTGTTATTGATTTTACTTACAACCTGTACTAAATAATTGTCCATGGTGTTAGATACTAAGGGAGTCTTGTGCTTGGACATACCGCACACAGTAAGCTAGTATCCCACTAGCACTCAGTAACCCTGTGCCAAATGGTAGATAACGGTTTTGAGTAACAAATAAGCACGGGGTGACCACAACGTTTATGGAAAGAGTAAAGTCACACTGGATAAATACCACAGATGTCTCACAGCAACGACAGACAGAGATCCTGGCCCAGCCCAGTCACGGTCAGTCTCGGACTGTCTCAGACTGTCCGCCCTTAGTCCGGGCTTCGCCCCGTGCTCCGTCCCGCGCGCGTCCCGCGTGCGCGTTGTAGTAGCTCCTTATGAGGGCGGGGACACAGGATGGGGCGGGAAGAGGACCAGCTGCTGCCGATCAGCGCGGCTGAGCACGCTGGTCCTCGCAGTCCCGTCTGTCCGTGTGCGTAGCACCAAGTCCAAACAAAATCCTCAGGGTCCCAGGCCAGGAGAAGGATCAGGAGGCTAGGAGAAGGATCAGGGTTCCAGTACCGGCGAGCGGCTCCCGCGAAGCGGGGGCCGCGAGCGGTGGCGTCGTGGCCAAACAGGCAGCAAACAAGCAGGTGACGGCAAGTTCCGTGAGAGCAGCAACCCGCAGACGTGCAACAAAAAGACCCACCGGACACACTCACTGCAAGGACTTTTTATGCAGGAGGGGGCGGGAAGAGGACCAGCTGCGGCCGATCAGCGCCGCTGAGCACGCTGGTCCTCGCAGTCCCGCCTGTCCGTTTCCGTAGCACCAAGTCCAAACAAAATCCTCAGGGTCCCAGGCCAGGAGAAGGATCAGGAGGCCAGGAGAAGGATCAGGGTTCCAGTACCGGCGAGCGGCTCCCGCGAAGCAGGGGCCGCGAGAGGTGGCGTAGTGGCCAAACAGGCAGCAAACAAGCAGGTGACGGCAAGTTCCGTGAGAGCAGCAACCCGCAGACGTGCAACAAAAAGACCCACCGGACACACTCACTGCAAGGACTTTTTGTGCAGGAGGGGGCGGGAAGAGGACCAGCTGCGGCCGATCGGCGCCGCTGAGCACGCTGGTCCTCGCAGTCCCGTCTGTCCGTGTGCGTAGCACCAAGTCCAAACAAAATCCTCAGGGTCCCAGGCCAGGAGAAGGATCAGGAGGCCAGGAGAAGGATCAGGGTTCCAGTACCAGCGAGCGGCCCCCGCGAAGCGGGGGCCGCGATACGTGGAGGCAGGAGCTTCACATTGCTCATCTGATGTAATATGAGGTGCAGGGGGTAACCCTCTCTGTTTGAGATCTTTGAGTATACCAAAGATACATTTAGTGGGGGTTTTACTACCCTTGATCTCAGCTGAATAGTAGGCTGCCCGCTTTGACTGGATAGCCCTGTGGTAAGCTTTGGTGGCTATCTGACAGTGCCCCTTGGCGATAGAGTCATAATCACGTCTCCACACCCTTTCCAACCTTTTGCATATTTTACGCAAGCTGGCTAACTTGTTGCTGTACCATGGACTGGACTTGGTATTACGACACTTAGACCACCTGGCTGGAATAAGTACGCCCAGTGGTTGACGGATCTAGTCCGACAGTGGTTTGTCAGCCAAGTCCGGATCATCTGGTATATTAAGGACGTTAGTAGACAAAAGGGTGTGAAATTGTTCGATCTTTAATTTATGCCAAGGGCACCTATAGGAAGAGTGCTGAGCCACCTTAGGAGAGGGCTCCACCCCAGTGAGAACCATAGATATCATGTAGTGGTCTGACCAGCACATTGGGGCTGGGGTATTAACTGTAAGGGAATGGAGATTAGAGAAAACTGGATCCAACAAAGGGCCGGCACAGTGAGTGGGACCTTGGACCAGTTGGAACAGCTGACATGCCTCGAAGTCAGCCAGAAAGCTACTTATCTCCGAATCCAAAGGACTATCCAGATGCAAGTTCAGGTCCCCGAGAACAGTGAAATTAGCAGATCTCATTACCAACGAACAGACCAATTCTATGAGTACAGTTCTAAACTCTTTAGAGGGACCTGGGGGCCAATAGATCAATAGTCCAGACAAGGTAAAGCCTGCACTAAAGGCAATCCCAAAGCATGCGCACTCACAGCCAACCATAGGCACTTTGGTAAAGGTGCAGGAATAACAGGATTTAAAAATTACTGCAATGGAGGAGCTTCGCGCGATTCCAAGATGGACGCGTGAGCTAAGGGCTCCCGATACCCTTTCCGCCTCCCGCGACTATCCTGTGCAAGATCCTGATTTTGACGATGGGTGCTCTTTATTGAAGCCCTGCTGATGCCAGCGTTCTTTTCAGAAATCGATTTGGCCGTCGGATACTGGACCTGCTGCCCTTTGAACTTTGAGGCCTATATCGTATGCCAGCCGGGGGCTTGAGTCTCCGAGGTACCCAGGTGGCAATCGAACAACAACGGCGGATAAGCCACGCCTGCTACCCCTGGTGTACTTTCGGTTTCGTTTCTGCTCTTTGTTGTGAACGCTCATTTCCAGATCCGAGTCCCGATTCTGCTATCGCTGCCTGCCTGCTGCCTATGCTGTGCCCTTATCCACTCGCAGTTCAGAGCCTGCTACGACGAAGTTCGCTTTGCCTTGATTCTACACTTCCCGTTGGAGCTCCTTCCACGACATGACGGGCAGAACAGTCGTTGAGAGGCGCGGCAATAGAGGCTCGTCCCGAGGGGGGGTCACCCAATCTCAGACCATTGATCGATTTACTCGACCACGGGGCTCCCCGGGCGGATTGAGTGGTGCCCTGGAAGAAGCTGGGGATGGTGCTCCTGATGACGAGGAGCCAACGTTGAAGGACGTTATGGGCGCTATTGCGAGTGTCCAATCCGCCATGGGTCAGCAATATGAAACACTAGCGGCTAAGATTGATACGGTGGCGATTGATGTCACCCTCATCAGAACGGACCTTGGGAAAACGAATGAGCGTGTCAAATCTCTCGATCTCAAGACTGCTAGTTTGACCACGGATGTCTCGGACCTTCAGACCACGGTCCGCCATCTTAGGACTACTTGTGACCTGTTTGCCAATCGGTTGGAAGATTTCGAGGGCCGGGCCAGGTGCAATAACGTTCGCATTGTGGGTGTCCCGGAGAATTCTGCCGACATGCCTGTTGATATCCTGGTGGAGGACCTCGTGCTGAAGCATCTGGTGCCGAAAGGCCTCAGTAAATTCTTCGCTGTGGAGCGCGCCCACCGTGTTCCGGGTGGCAAGCCAAAGTCGGGAGCCGCTCCGCGGCCCATAATTGCTAGACTTTTTAACTTTCGTGATAGGGACGCTATCCTGCAAGCTTCGCGCACCAATGGGCCCACTAAATTTGAGAACGTTTCAATCAGTTTTTACCCTGACTTTACTCAGGCAGTTCAGAAACAGAGGATGGGCTTCACGGGTGTGAAAAGACGACTCAGGGACCTGGGACTGAAATATGCTATGCTCTTCCCGGCCCGCCTGAGAATCGAACATGCTGATCGTGCATTCTTCTTTGACCGCCCTGAGGTGGTTAGTGACTGGTTGGACACTTTGTCGACGCATCATGAGGGCCCGGAGGACTCGAGAGGTGCTGAGGGAGGCGTGGAGGACCAGGAGCAGTGAGTCTACATCGACGAGCCATTATCCGCTGCAGTGGCTTAGAGACTTTGTTTCAAGCAATGTGTGAATGCCCGGGGGTGGGGGGGGTTCGGGGATCCTCCTCCTCTGGGGACTTTTTCTCTCTTTCTGTAGGTTAGTTTAATGGGGCGACAGGCACACTGCAAGTTGGGGTGGCTATTAGGTCTACCGCAGGGGTGCAGGGAGGGGGGTTTGAATTTGATGGGTTCCTTGGGGGTGGTGGTGGGGTTCTTTTCTCTTTGTTGGTTTCGAGGCTGTGCTTTGCTTTACAATTGCTTTCCTGTGTCTGTTTCGGGGTGGGAGGGGCGGTCGGTCTTCTTCCGGGATGGGGGGTAGGGGACTCAGGGTGTTGAGCTGGAATGTTAACGGTCTTGGGGACAGGATAAAACGTGGGATTGTGCTACAATATTTGAAGAGACACACCCCAGATGTGGTCTTGTTTCAGGAGACCCATTTGGTGGGCAATACATGTCATGCATTGGACAGAAGAGGCTATCGTTTGGTGGCACATTCCGGCTTTACTTCGGGATCGAGAGGGGTTGGTATCCTGGTCAGGAATTCCCTTCCCCTGGAGATAGATAGCACGGTGCTTGATGACAGGGGCCGCTATGCTGGCATTACGGGGAGATGGGAGGGGAAATTGATTTCCATATTGTCTATTTATGTTCCGCCTGGGCTGCAATCTACCACATTCACCGACTTGGGTGAGGTTGTCCTTGGTTTGCCCGATGGCTTACTAGTGTTGGGTGGGGACTTTAACTCTGTGGCAAATGGAGAGAGTGATCGTAGCCCCCCAGGCTCCTCCCTGCCTCGCAGTTATGGTTGGGGAAATTTTTGGATGCCTTTGGTTTGGCCGACTGCTGGAGGCAGCTGCACCCTGGCCGGCTTCAGTACACTTTCCACTCGGGGGCTCATGGCAGTCTCTCGAGAATTGACTATTTCCTCGTGCCGGTGGTGCAGTTGCTCTCTGTGCGTGAAATTAAACACTTGGCTAGAGGGATCTCAGACCACTCCCCGATATGGCTCCACTTGGATATCTGTTTGGGGAATGGGGGACGAATTGCCCCGATAAATCCATGGCATTTTCAGGACCCTAAGATCAGAGCAGAGGTGGTCAAATGCATGAATTTTTATTTTGCTGAAAATGAGGGATCGGTGTCTTCCCCAGTCTCCTTATGGGAGGCCTATAAAACTGTTATCCGTGGTCAGACTTTATCCCTAATTGCTGACAAGAAGCGGCGCACACAAGAAGAGGTGGTGAGATTGGAGTCTGAGATTGTTGTGTTGGAGGAGCGGTTGGAGGCTGAGGTTACGCCTGAGACGTTGCATGTTTTGGCTCTTAAGCAATCTGATTACAGAGCCTTGGTTACTACCTCGGCTGAGGCACTGCATCGTATGCAACAGGGGCGTCTGTACGACGTGGGTGACAAAGCGGGGAAGTTGATTGCATGGCTGGATAAGCGAGACAGACTGAATCGTGTGGTGCCTGTGGTTGAGAGAGTTGATGGAGTGCGAGTCGTGGACCCGGTTGAGATAGTTGAGGTGTTTGCCCAGCACTTTCGGGTTGTGTATGCGCCGGTTTCGGGCTTGCCGGAGGAGGACTCGCGCTTGCTACTTCGTGATCTCGAGCTGCCCAGTCTCTCGGAATCAGACGGGGTTTTAATGGAGACTGATTTCTCCATCGATGAGGTCGCGCTCGCTATTCGCTCTCTTCGTTCAGGAAAGGCTTTGGGCCCTAACGGCATACCGGTCGAGCTGTACAAGCTATGCCCGGATAAAATGGCGCCGTATCTGCTGCGTATGTTTGCGGCGTCGCGTGACCTCGGCTGCCTTCCTAGAGACCAGAGGCTGGCCTCTATTGTGGTTATTCATAAAGACGGCAAACCCCGTGAGTGCTGTTCCTCGTATCGCCCGATTTCGCTTTTGAACGCGGAACCCAAGATATTGGCGAAACTACTGGCGAACCGACTAGCCACGGTGATTAGCGGACTGGTTCACCCTGATCAGTCCGGTTTTATCCCCCAGCGTAATACTGCGCTCAATCTTCGTCGACTGCATGGCGTCATGGCGAGGGCGGGATCTCTTGGTGAGCCGGCCATCTTGGTTTCTCTTGATGCTTCGATGGCCTTTGATACGGTTGAGTGGCCATATTTGTGGGCTACTCTTGCCAAGTTTGGTTTTGGCCCGAAATTTATTGCATGGGTTAAACTCCTGTATGAGCAACCGTTGGCGCAGGTGGTGGTAAATGGTAGAGCTTCCAGGCCCTCCACTCTTGGACGAGGCACGAGGCAGGGATGTCCTTTGTCACCGCTGTTGTTCGCCCTCGCGCTCGAGCCGCTGGCCGCCTGGCTCCGGTGGGAACCCTCCTTGAAGGGTATTCGGTGGTCCCCTGATTTTGAAGACCGTGTATCATTATATGCCGACGACATTTTGTTGTATTTGACGTCCCCCCGTAAGTCATTGGGAGTTCTCTTTGATGTCCTGCGTTCCTTCGGACGTAACTCCGGGTTGGTTATCAATTGGTCCAAATCCTGTATTTTCCCGCTTACTTGTGACCCTCTTTCTTTGCCCCGAGTGTGCCCGATCCCGGTCCGCACTGAGGGTTTTAAGTATTTGGGTATTTATATTTCACTTGACCCTGTGTTGCGCTATGATCGGAATCTGTTGCCTCCACTCGCCCGACTTCGGTCAGACGTCGCGGCTTGGTGTAATCTGCCCTTATCCCCCCTGGGACGGGCGGCCCTGTTTAAAATGATGTCTCTTCCCCGGTTCTTATATACTGTGCAAAACACACTTGATCTAGTGCCGGCTAGCTATTTCCGCGAAATTGAGGGCCTCCAAAGGAAGCTGGTATGGGCTGGCCGACCTCGTATTGCGTTGGCTAAGCTCACGTTACCCTGGTACGATGGGGGCATTGCGTTACCTGATATACGACGGTATTATTGGGCATCTCAACTGAGTGCTGTGAATCATGCTATGTATGGTCCAGTTCCGAATCCTGCTTACGAAATGGACCGGTGGCTCTTGCCCGGGGGTAACTATTACAGGGCGTTCTATTCTCGGGGTGCTAGGAAGAACTTGACGGGACCCACTGGAGTGGCGGTGCGGGTATGGGGCAGCGCGACCGCGGCTACCGGATGGACAGATAGGCTGACCAGAGCGACCCCTCTCTTTGTCGCGGAGAGGCTGGGTGAGTTGTGGACCTCAAAAGGGTTTGATAGATGGGACCTCATCGGGATCAGTAAATTGGATGACCTCTGGGTTAAGGACAGGGTTAAGTCCTTTGCTGAATTGCAACAGGAATATGGTTTGACTGATTCGGAGTTTTTCCGGTACCTTCAGGTTCGTCATGCCATTGGGTCGGTTTTTCCGGCTGGGTCTGCCATCCCGGAGAGCTCCCCCCTGAAAGACAGGGTGCTGGACGGACATGTTCCGGACAGCACTATCTCTCTTATATATAAGAAACTCATTAATACTCGGTCGGATTTTGTTGGACTTTGGCCCTTAGGGCAGGTTCACCCCTAGACTTTTTTCTTGAAATGGTGACCTGGAGATGGTGATTTTTGGATTCTGCGCACTTTCACTGTGTCCCAGTGGAAAGTGCGTGCGCACTCTGAGTGCATGTGCTGAGCTAGGCCTGCCCGCCCATAGGAATGCATGGGGAATGTATGTGTCCCTGGTAGTTCCTGATGCGTGGGGTGTACAGGCTTGAGTCTGGTATGTGTGAACTCGTGTGAGTGAATGCTGCGCAACGGTGTATGCAGCATGTATGTGGCTAGTAGCGAAGCGCCATTTCTAGACATGGCTGTACGTGTGCTGTGAGGGTGCTGGCGTGTGATTGGCTGGAGCTGGCTGGCATGCCAGGCTCCAGGAAGTCTGGATGGGTCTGCCCGGTGGTGAGTGGGAGATTAGCATGAGTGATGTGTGGGAGGAGTGTACCTGTGTCCTGGATGGGCTGGGTTTTCCCCACACAATGCTGGCTCCGCCCCCCTGTGGTGTGTCTAATGACCCAAGCCCTGCCAGTGAATAGAGAGGGTGGCTGAGGTAAACAGAGTACTCAAGAACCAGCTGCGACTGGTTCCGCCCCCACTCTGCACCTTGAACAAAGGAATGCACTGTATAAAAATGGGGCTGTGTCCCCACAGAAGTTGTTCTCTTCCAGGATCCTGAGGGGGCTGTTGCTGCTGCTGGGCCAGAGGACCGCCACTTGGGCTGTCTCCCTGCCTGGAGACCCAGTGTGCTGGCTCTGGGCCCAGCCCTGCCCCCCTGCCTTGCTGAAGGACTCTGCTGGACCTTTATTTTACTTATAGCGCCTGGGAGCGCTCTATTTTGGTCCTCTAGCGCTTGAGAGCGCTGTATTTGGCATTTAGCGCAGGGAGCGCTGTAAATTGCCTTTTAGCGCTGAGGAGCGCTTTGCCTGCCTAGCGAGTGCCCACCTCGCTTATTTTGGTTAATTTGCCCCCTGGCAGGTGCCCACCCTGCCAGGGACCTTGCCGCTATATTTTAAGTTTACCTCGAGGGAGCCCACTCCTCGGTAAACTCATCCCCCGCCTACGAGTGCCTGGAACGGGCCGCCGCGCTGCCCGCGACGACCCGGAAGTGCAGGGCCCGTCGGCCAATCACAGCGCGGCCCCGGGGGAAGCGACCGGAAGTCCCGCCCCGCAGCCGCGACCTGGAAGTCAGGCAGGCCGGGGGCAGGAGCGAGGAAACCAGAAGCAGACGGGAGGCCACCCCGTGCTCCGGTGAGGGGAAAAGCCGGCGTCTTTCCTTGTCCCCCCCAGGCTCCCAAAGCGAGGGAGAGCCCGGGGGAGAAGTCTGAGGAGAGCCCCGGGACCAGCGGGAGAGACCCGCCTCCGCTGGAGACCAGCCGGTGAGTGTGGCCGTTCTGGAGGGAGGGGCGCCGGGACACATTGTCGGTGTCCGCCCCCCCCCCTGCCGCCCTCGGCAGCGCGACCTCGCGCCCACGTGTTTAGAGCCTGAGAGAGGCTCTGGGGGCATTTTCTGTTGGCAAGCCTTGCGAGGCTCGATTGCCGGCACCGCGTCCCGAGCCTAAGAGAGGCTCCAACGAGTGGGAGCGTTCCCGTTGAGCCACGAGGTGCCCCGGGGGCACCAGTTGAGTTAGGGCCCAGCGAGGCTCTTGGCAAGCATCATTGCTTTGGGTCCCCAGAGCGAGGGACCCCACAGCCCAGCGAGGCTGCACCTTTTGTTGCTGGAGCCCTGAGAGGCTCAGCAGCCCCCTTACTTGTGTAAGAGAGCCTGAGAGAGGCTCACCAGTGCCACAGTGGTGGTTCTTCGAGCCCAGAGAGGCTCCAACGTTGCCCTAACTTCCCCTGCTCCAGTTGCCCAGCACTTTGTGGGCAACTGCCACGTTTAGGCCCTGACATTGGGACACAGGGACAGTCACAGGTGGTGACTTACGTGAGTTTGGCGCAATTGTACTTTCTATGCACCTCTGAATGTATTGTTTATGCGTCATGTGCCTTTACACCTCTGAATGAATGTAATGCATTGCATCATGTGTTTTCCTCTTACACCCCTACAGGTATTGTGATACATAGGTGGTTGTGTTCTCCCTAGTACAGGTGGTGCTAGTGAGGTCCTGGTTACCAGTAATTACTGGTGGTGTGCTATTTTGTGCTATATTCTATGTACTAAGTGCTATTTCTGAAAGTGCTACTTCTGATTCCTGACAGTGGTCCAGTTGGCCCTGTCTTGTACATACCCCTTGTAAATTCTGCCCGTGCCTCTGGCACATTGTAAAGTGTGTGTTTTATCTAATGTGTTTTGGTGTAATACAAAGGCTATTTTTATATAACCTTGTGTGGAGTTTCCTTTGTGGTGGGCCTTTGGTTGTTGTTGCTGGGGTGCGTGCGCAAATACTTAGCCTACATCGCCTCCAAGTTTAGCCTTGCTGCTCGCGCCACGTTACCTAGAGGGTGAGTAGGGGTTATCTTGGTGTGTAACTCCCTTGCCCTGACTTGGGTGTGGTGGTCTCTGACTGACTTTGGCGAAAGCCCTGGCCAGCCGGGGATCCCATTTCTAACATTGGCGGCAAGCGGTGGGATGAGGATTTGTGTTTGCGTTGTACCTTAGTAGTAACTGGCCATACCACAAAACTCTGCATTTTAGATGACCACATTTTAGGGGATTGTTTTGGAAGTTTCATTATTTTCTTCTCCTGAAGAGTGTCATTTGATTGTGTTCAGTACATTTGTCCCCCGCTCTGCTTCCAGAGTTTGGTACCTGTGTCGCTTTTGGTCAGGTTGAGAAGTCAGGGGTGGTAGAAACTGCCTTACCGATCCGAGGGGAGGGTGTGTGTGGATGAATGGTGTGTTTTCCTGGACGCATGAGTATGAGTTCTCTTTGATAAGGAGATTGTTGAAGTTTTGGAATTGTGTCCTCTTACTTCAGATTGTTCAGTCCCCTGTGTTGCACGTGTCTGTGATCATCTTGCCAAGATGGAGTCTGCTTTTAATGTCTGGGGTCTGTTTTTGCATGAACTGAGAGAGTTTTGCGAAGAGAGAGACATTGCAGTGAATGAGTCAGACACCCAGTCCCAACTTAGGGGTAACCTAATCCAATGGCAGAAGGATGACTGGGAGCGTGAGCACAGTGCGGAGAGGGCCCGGGTCTCACACCATGAGGGTGGTGGGTCTGAGGGGAGCCCTGAAGAGTCTGAGGAGGAGGAAGATGATAGCACAGGGACGCCAGCAGATAGTGAGGACCCCATAGATAGGGAGTCCCTTGCTGGGTCCAGTTTAGGAGGCAGCGCCTCATCCCTTTCCCTGTCCCCAGAGGAGCTGGAAGATAGGAGGAGAGAAAGGGAGCACCAGCTGGCTTTAGAAAAGCTCAGGTTGGAGCATGCCCAGGCTATGGCACAGCTGGGCATTAGAAGGCAACAGCTGGAGGTTAAGAAGCAACAGCTGGAGACCGAGAGGGTCTTAGCGCAGGACAGGATAGAGGAGGCTGAGAGGGCCGCCACCAGAGGCAAAGTAGCTCTGGAGGGTAGACTATCCCCTGCGCGCAGTGTTGAGTTTCTGGATCCCCCAGGGAGGGTTGGGTCCAGTGGTGGCAGCTATTTAAATCTCAGTCTAGAAAGTCCCAGTTCCCAGAGTATGGTTCCTGTTTCCCCAGAGGAGGAGAATAGGTTGAGGTTTAGGAACCTTAGGAAACCGTCTCATCAGTCTTGGGAAGACTTTGAGGATGACTGTTGTAGAGCCCTGTGTGATTGGGTACGGGAGCCCACGAAATGTGATTGGGACCTATTGCTCGATATGTTTCTCAGAGAGCAGTTGCTCAGTTGTTGTTCACCAGGGTTGCGCCAACACCTGTTAGGGTGTGGATTGTCTGAACCATGTGAGCTGGCAGAGGAAGCAGACCGCTGGGAAGGGACCAGAGGTTCTGTAGAGTCATTGGTGAGTGACTCCAAAAGTAGTGGGTCAGGGATCTTCCAGCCCAGCGTGGTGGAAGAGGCTCAGTGTAGCCCAGCGAGGTCCCAGTATAGTGAGAAGGGTGGAGGGGCTGACTGCCTGGCTCAGTGGAGCAGGAGTCAGTGGGTGGCTGAGAGCCCCCAGAGGCCCGAAGCCCTGTCTCAGAACCTGGGTGGTTTCTTGAGGGAACACCAGGTTGGGGACCTAGGCTGTCCTGTTAGTCCATTTGAGGAGGATCTCCTAGTGAGTAGAGGACCTGGAGCGTCTGTAACCAGAGCTCCTGTGGTTCTAGAAGCTGGCAGTACCGCTCCGGTAGGGAGGGTACAGGAGTCCAGCGTGAGGAGTGATTGGGGGATGAGTGTCCCAGTGGATGCACCAGTGGACCAGGGACTAGCCAGTTGGGCTAGATCTTCTTGGAGGGACCCGGGTGGCGCCACTTCTGGTCTGGGGGATCGTCACGCACTGTCAGGTGGACAGAGGGCGGGAGATCTGCGCCAGACAGACAGTCACACAACAGATGTGACATTTGTTAGCCTCAGGGGGATGGAGTGTAAGTCCCCAGAAGTCCTGGAGTGCCAGGCAATTGTTCCACCGAAGGTCTTAGACCAGAGGTTGGAAGGCCAGGTTCAGGATCAGCCTGACCTGAAGGGTAGGACGACTGTAACCAGTGTCCTGACCGGTTCTTCTTCCAGAGGAACTTCTCCAGGTGGGAGAGGGCAGACCTCTGGAAGGGGGTGCAGAGGGTGGGAGAGCCCACCTCTGACCCCGGTGCAACCTGAGTGGATAAGTCCTGGGTTGGAATGGCGTTCTAGGTGTACCCCTCGTCGGAGGAGGAACCCTAGGAGAAGAGGTAAGGGGAGGAGAGCCTTCCCTGAGACTCCTGGTCCGCCTGAGGTTGTAGGCCCTAGGCTGGAGTACCAGTGGCAGTCTAGTCCTGTCTTGCAGACAGGAAGAGTGGAAAATGGCTCCTATGTGCCAGGGGTTACTACCCCCCGCTCTGCGAATTGGCATGGACCAGTGGCACCTGGGTGGCCCAGGGCCTGGTCCTGGCCGCGGACAACTTGGGAGTACCAGTGGGGTAGCCCAGTTGGTCCAGACAGTGTGTTTAGAAGGAATCCCATGGGTTCACCGTGGCATAGAACAGGAGGGTGTCCCTGCAGTTGCGGGCCCGCGTCCGTGTTCTATCGCCCCAAGCAGGGAAGTCCATCACGGTGGTGATTGGTCTCCCCTGCGTTTTGGCTGGAAGGGGGTTATGTTGGACTTTGGCCCTTAGGGCAGGTTCACCCCTAGACTTTTTTCTTGAAATGGTGACCTGGAGATGGTGATTTTTGGATTCTGCGCACTTTCACTGTGTCCCAGTGGAAAGTGCGTGCGCACTCTGAGTGCATGTGCTGAGCTAGGCCTGCCCGCCCATAGGAATGCATGGGGAATGTATGTGTCCCTGGTAGTTCCTGATGCGTGGGGTGTACAGGCTTGAGTCTGGTATGTGTGAACTCGTGTGAGTGAATGCTGCGCAACGGTGTATGCAGCATGTATGTGGCTAGTAGCGAAGCGCCATTTCTAGACATGGCTGTACGTGTGCTGTGAGGGTGCTGGCGTGTGATTGGCTGGAGCTGGCTGGCATGCCAGGCTCCAGGAAGTCTGGATGGGTCTGCCCGGTGGTGAGTGGGAGATTAGCATGAGTGATGTGTGGGAGGAGTGTACCTGTGTCCTGGATGGGCTGGGTTTTCCCCACACAATGCTGGCTCCGCCCCCCTGTGGTGTGTCTAATGACCCAAGCCCTGCCAGTGAATAGAGAGGGTGGCTGAGGTAAACAGAGTACTCAAGAACCAGCTGCGACTGGTTCCGCCCCCACTCTGCACCTTGAACAAAGGAATGCACTGTATAAAAATGGGGCTGTGTCCCCACAGAAGTTGTTCTCTTCCAGGATCCTGAGGGGGCTGTTGCTGCTGCTGGGCCAGAGGACCGCCACTTGGGCTGTCTCCCTGCCTGGAGACCCAGTGTGCTGGCTCTGGGCCCAGCCCTGCCCCCCTGCCTTGCTGAAGGACTCTGCTGGACCTTTATTTTACTTATAGCGCCTGGGAGCGCTCTATTTTGGTCCTCTAGCGCTTGAGAGCGCTGTATTTGGCATTTAGCGCAGGGAGCGCTGTAAATTGCCTTTTAGCGCTGAGGAGCGCTTTGCCTGCCTAGCGAGTGCCCACCTCGCTTATTTTGGTTAATTTGCCCCCTGGCAGGTGCCCACCCTGCCAGGGACCTTGCCGCTATATTTTAAGTTTACCTCGAGGGAGCCCACTCCTCGGTAAACTCATCCCCCGCCTACGAGTGCCTGGAACGGGCCGCCGCGCTGCCCGCGACGACCCGGAAGTGCAGGGCCCGTCGGCCAATCACAGCGCGGCCCCGGGGGAAGCGACCGGAAGTCCCGCCCCGCAGCCGCGACCTGGAAGTCAGGCAGGCCGGGGGCAGGAGCGAGGAAACCAGAAGCAGACGGGAGGCCACCCCGTGCTCCGGTGAGGGGAAAAGCCGGCGTCTTTCCTTGTCCCCCCCAGGCTCCCAAAGCGAGGGAGAGCCCGGGGGAGAAGTCTGAGGAGAGCCCCGGGACCAGCGGGAGAGACCCGCCTCCGCTGGAGACCAGCCGGTGAGTGTGGCCGTTCTGGAGGGAGGGGCGCCGGGACACATTGTCGGTGTCCGCCCCCCCCCCTGCCGCCCTCGGCAGCGCGACCTCGCGCCCACGTGTTTAGAGCCTGAGAGAGGCTCTGGGGGCATTTTCTGTTGGCAAGCCTTGCGAGGCTCGATTGCCGGCACCGCGTCCCGAGCCTAAGAGAGGCTCCAACGAGTGGGAGCGTTCCCGTTGAGCCACGAGGTGCCCCGGGGGCACCAGTTGAGTTAGGGCCCAGCGAGGCTCTTGGCAAGCATCATTGCTTTGGGTCCCCAGAGCGAGGGACCCCACAGCCCAGCGAGGCTGCACCTTTTGTTGCTGGAGCCCTGAGAGGCTCAGCAGCCCCCTTACTTGTGTAAGAGAGCCTGAGAGAGGCTCACCAGTGCCACAGTGGTGGTTCTTCGAGCCCAGAGAGGCTCCAACGTTGCCCTAACTTCCCCTGCTCCAGTTGCCCAGCACTTTGTGGGCAACTGCCACGTTTAGGCCCTGACATTGGGACACAGGGACAGTCACAGGTGGTGACTTACGTGAGTTTGGCGCAATTGTACTTTCTATGCACCTCTGAATGTATTGTTTATGCGTCATGTGCCTTTACACCTCTGAATGAATGTAATGCATTGCATCATGTGTTTTCCTCTTACACCCCTACAGGTATTGTGATACATAGGTGGTTGTGTTCTCCCTAGTACAGGTGGTGCTAGTGAGGTCCTGGTTACCAGTAATTACTGGTGGTGTGCTATTTTGTGCTATATTCTATGTACTAAGTGCTATTTCTGAAAGTGCTACTTCTGATTCCTGACAGTGGTCCAGTTGGCCCTGTCTTGTACATACCCCTTGTAAATTCTGCCCGTGCCTCTGGCACATTGTAAAGTGTGTGTTTTATCTAATGTGTTTTGGTGTAATACAAAGGCTATTTTTATATAACCTTGTGTGGAGTTTCCTTTGTGGTGGGCCTTTGGTTGTTGTTGCTGGGGTGCGTGCGCAAATACTTAGCCTACATCGCCTCCAAGTTTAGCCTTGCTGCTCGCGCCACGTTACCTAGAGGGTGAGTAGGGGTTATCTTGGTGTGTAACTCCCTTGCCCTGACTTGGGTGTGGTGGTCTCTGACTGACTTTGGCGAAAGCCCTGGCCAGCCGGGGATCCCATTTCTAACAGATTTGCTTCTTCATCTGCGTACTTCCTGGATTGATGACGGACTTGAGCTGGATGATGAGGATTGGCAGGCCGCGATCTCCTCTCCTAGGGAGGTTGCGATTCCGGCACGTCTGCGACTCGTTCAGCTGAAAATTCTACACCGGGTCTATGTCACGGGTCCCCGACTGATGCATATGGGTTTTTCGGAGGATGGATTGTGTCGGCGGGGCTGTGGTATGCTTGCTACCTTCCTCCATATTATATGGGAGTGTCCGGAGGTTGTATCTTTTTGGAATGGAGTGTATGCGCTGATGAGTGAAGTTACGCATGTTCAGTTGTTGCCTGAAGCCCGGCGTTGTCTTTTGAATGTATGGGAGCAGACTGATTGTAATGTTGCTCAGACTCAATGGGTGACGCTGGGGAACGTGGTTGCAAAGAGGGACATTGCACAATTGTGGGGATCTCAGAGGGCTCCATCGGTCTCCGGGTGGGAAGATAGTATGGACTGTTGCATGTTCAAGGAAAAGATTGTGTATGTCTCCCGTGGCAGGCCCAAAAAATGGGGTAGGATATGGGGCCAATGGAACTCGTTCCGAGGGGATGTCTGCGACCCCCCTTTCACTGATCCCCCTGATACTCCTTGTTCCCCTTAGCTGTGTGTTTCGGCTCTTTCCCGTGCTGTATTTTTGTTAGACCCTGGCGCTGGGTCCCCCTTTTCCCCCCCTCCCTTTTTCTTTTATCCTCTGAAGATTCTCCTGTCTTTCCCTATTGTTCTAGGTCTGACTCGTCCCGCATCTTCTGAAACGGACGTAACAATTCGGGCATAGCCTTGTCTTTTTCTTCTTTGTTTGTTTAGTTGTTTTTAAAAAATGAAACCTCTTTATATCCTGTCGTTTTGTAATTGATCGATGTCATGCACCATTGCTGCCGGACCCCTGGTTGTCGGCTGATGAGCTGTGTACCTTAACGTTGTTTTGAGATGTTGCACCGGCCGGCCCAGAGGGTTGTAGGCACATCTTTGTCTCTATTTGTCTCCTGCAAATAAAGGTTTTAAAAAAAATAAAAAAAAATTCTGCAATAGCACCCCCCCTAGAGTCTCTCTTAGGAGTCATGATATTAAAGCCATGGGGGAGTGCCAGACCGGGCTCCGCCACCGTATAGGTTGATAACCAGGTTTCCATTAAGAAAAGAGCATCAGGAGCTTCATCCTGCAACAGCACATAGACGTCTAGAAAATGTTTCACTAGAGAGCGACAGTTCAAGCTACAAATCTTAATATTGTGCCCCACCCAGGGGTATGCCATACATTGCAGGGTAATGGCCGCAGAATCAAAACTGCAATGTAGACAGCAAAAAGGACCTTCAGGCGCCTTGCCCAAAGAATGAGCACACGGTTTCACTGCCTCCCTGATAGCCAACAAATCATCTCTAGTATAGGCAGGAGTATTTTTACCCAAACAGGCAGCCTGTCCGGCGGCGGCCAGGCGCGGACGGGTTTGCCTTAGGTGCGCCTTCGGCACGCAAGCGGCGCTTCCACTGCACTTCCGCGTCCCCACATACTAAGTAGGTGAGCGCTGATGGCCAGTACCGCCCCCTGTCCCCTGAAACCTGGAAATGTGTCACCCAGAAGGGAGGTGCAGCGATCTAATGACGCCCTCCACAACAAACGGCATTCAGCCGCCTTGGAACGGGGCGATGTGAACAGCACAAGTAAGTTAAAAAATAGTTTATAGTTTTAAGTTTAAAAACAGACTGAAAAGTGCATCACAACACATTGAAGCAGCGCGCTACACACTACGAGTCTCATGGATTTAAATACAGCATATATATGGCAGGTAAATTCCAACAAACAGAATACTAGATAAGTGGCCTCACCATCAACTGCACATTGTAGATAATGATGTGGATGTCAATGTTGTTAAATCTAAAACAAATTTGGTAAGTCTGTTAAAAAAACTGCTACTTTCTGTTTCAGGTGTTGGTCTAAATCTCATATAGGTTATTCACCACAGTGTCCAGACGTTGGGAAACGTGTGAAATGTAAAAAGATGGGTCATTTCCACACTGTAGGATGGGCAAGAATCAGACTAGAGATAATAGTCTGGAAGCACCCTTGGACACTGAGGCATTGGATTTAGCCAATGTATTATTTAGTCTTGATGTCTTGCAAATTTCTGATACATAAATCAACGATCCCATTTGTCAAGTGACTATAGGTGGGATTCTCACCCTTGACATGATGTGTGACTCTGGTGCTCCCATCACCATTATTTCTGATGTATTATTTTATTCTAAGGGGGGAAATGGTGCACATTTGCATGGTTCTGATGCATGTCCCAAAGTTTACATGGAACAGGAAATTGATATGGTGAGATTTTTCTATGACCTCATTACTTGTTTAGGTAGGTCTCTATAGACCAGAGGTCTTCAAACTTTTGGATGCCGAGACCCCCCTCAACATTTTGAGGCGTAAGGACCCCTGCTTGACAAAAAGTTCTAAAACTGTAGGCAGGGCTACTAGAATTATGAGGCAGGTAAGAACTAAATTACGCAACAGTCTTGACTAAATTGTATGGGTAGAATATGTAAATAAAGTTATGTGATGCCGTGTATTTCGGGATTGCATTGCTTCATTATTTTTAAATTTTTTACACTCAGTAACACTGAGGAAAGATTTCACCCCATCAGTACCAGTTTATGACCAAAATACTGCAATTAACGTCAGAAAGATGTCTAGTCAACCTTTGTGAAGGGCCTTTCACTCCGCAGGAATACGTGCTGCCACATTAAAAGGTCACCTGGCCTTGGCAGGGAGCAGCTGGGGTCCCTTAAAAACCTGGCGGTCCTGTGCAGAGCTAAGCAGTTTACCCATGCCACTTTCCTCTCACCCCCTCCCTTCCATCCCTCTCTCCTCTCCTCTCCCAACCCCGGATCCCTATCTCACTTTGCAGGCCATTTTCATTCACCCCTTTTTACAACTTCTGAACTCTCCCCATTCAACCTCTTACTTCACCTTTAATCACCTCTTGCCTTTTTGTCTTTTCACTGCCCTAATTTCTAACAGTCTCTTGCATTTATCTAATGGCTTCTATGGCCCGTCGCCTCCCTTGCCCCTCAGCACTTCTCATTCACCTCTAGTCTCTCCATTCAAATTTTTGTCTATTTGTATCTTACACCTCTCCAGTCCCCCCATTCATCTTTCAAATCTCCCCTTAGTTCTAACAGAAGCCCTCACCTGTGGCTCACACTCACTTCTTGAGTGTCCACACTTCTCTCCTGCACTTCACATTTCTCCTCATCCCTGACCTCTTCAATTGAATTCTCTCACTCCCTTCCTGTCCTCTCTCATCCTCTCTTTTCTCCTCACCAAGCATACAGGTCGGATCCGTATGCTATTGTTCCCTAATTCAAGAAGGCATGAGTTGTCTGTCTCACTGTTTTGGTGCAGACCTCACAGTTATGGAACTTGCACCCTCCTTTGCTTTGCTCATCCAAGAATCTATTATCCTTTAGGAAGATATAAAAACCTTTCTCTATGCTCTGTAGGTTACCCCATTTGGCTGGTTCTCCTTTACCTTCTGTGTGTTTCTCATTTGCATTCAGGCAGCAGATGGTTATTAGTCCCAGGACATCTTTTGGTAACAGTAGCACACTACAAATGTAATAATAATAATAGGCAGAAGCAGGAGAGCCACTAGACCAGAACTTCGGAGGGTGGCAGAGGGGGCTACCACTCCCAGCCAGGCTGGCCCTAGCACTGGTCGCACACGGTGCAACAGTCTTTTTTGGTGCCCCACCCCAGTTTCCTCCTTCTCCATAAATTCCCTCACTACCACTCCCCAACAATGCACCTCATCTCTCTATAGCACCTTTCTGACAAACATTTCATTTTTTTATAGCACTACTCATAGTTTACTCACATTCCTTTCTGTGATCTGCATGGTACATATTCTTTGTAGCAGGCACATCAACCCTCTGCAATGTGTGAGTGACAAGAGTGCCCATGGGAGTGCACTGTGAGCGATGCAACAGTGTGAGAGTAGGTAAGAGGAGTGACTACAGGGTGAGTGAGGTGGCCATATGAATTTGGGTGCTGATGTAAGCTCAGAATGGGACAAATGAATGTATGATTAGTGATGGGCTTGTTTGAGTTAGATTGCAGATTGGGGAGTGAGGGGGACAGGTGAGTGAAGTGTCCCATGAGTGCAGGGTGTGACTGCAGGGTGAGGCATAGGGTGAACAGCGCAAGTGCATTGTGAGTGCAGAGTGATCACTGTGAGTGCAGGGTGAGCGGGTGAATGGTGTGAGTGCATGGTGATCAGTGTGAGTGCATTATGATCGCTGTGAGTGCAGGGTGAGCGTGAAAGTGAAGGGCGAGAATGAGGAGCAAGTTGTCTGAATGAAGGGTGCATTCCCAGACACTTGAAGTAACTTACCATGTTAATGACGGCAGTGTAGGGTTTCAGATCCAAGTTAAACTATTGCTATTATGTCATTAATCAGGGATAGAGGGTGGAGGAAATAAATAATGTGCTGATCCTGCAACAAACTTCCAGTCCTATGGTTAGGGTTGCCAGCTCATTATTTTGATGTCCCAGACAGTACAAAAATGAACAGTCACCTAAAGCATATTTTCAGCACTTATCTGTGCATACTTCGAACAGCAAATATAAATAGAAAGCACTTTTAATTGTGTTCTAGGGCTGCCTCAATGATCCATGACTGATAATTAAAGAGAACAAAGACAGAAAAGTCACATTTCAAATGAATACATACGTTTTAGGTCGAGCTGGAGAAAGCAATGCAAAGCATTGCGTCCAGCGAAGTATCTAATGTTGTCCGCTTCCTGGGAATCTGAGACAGGGGTCTGGGACGGCGGCTGCGCAGGATTTGTAGCCCCTGCCCTTCGGCCGCCTCCAGGGCTCCGCCCTGCTAGCGCACCATTGGCCTCTGCTACGGTGTTGGTGATGTCACCGATCCTGTGTAACTGAGACGGCCGGGCGGTAAAGCAATGCAATGCTGGTGCGTCCAGAGGGGACTTGTTTGCCCGAAAACTAAGTGCACGCCAGGCTGCTGTGGTGAGATATTTATGTATAGAATATTTGATTTCTGCCTGACATCTATGCGTGCAAGTGGAAGAATAGGATCTGATGGTTTTTAGAGAAGTCATGCGTTAGTGCAAGGGGAATATTATTAAACATGTATAAAAACTTGGGCAGCACTATCATTTTCTTGACCGCCTCTCTATCAGCAAGTGACGAGGGCAATAGTGGCCAGGCACCGTATTTGTAAAGTTGTTCGGCCTATGGCACCAGGGGCCCTTCTCTGATCCGACCGCTGCAGCTCACCCATTCAGTGCTGCAAGGGGCAGGGCTGCCAGCATTTCACAGCCGATCCACAGCCGATTGTCAGCAGAAACCCCCAGCCTCCTTGCCTCACCACCAGCGCAGCCCGCCATGAGTCCAGGCGGACACATACGTCCACGGCCCTGTCCCCGCCCACCTCCGGTAGTGCGCGCAGGGGTTGTGTGCCACTCCTCTGTTGCAATCGGCTACGCAGCACTTGCCACAGTGACACCCTACACCGGTGCCAGCAGCTGGAAACCTCCACAGCAGCACCTACGGCACCTGAGGCAGTGTGTACCAGGGTACATTGCTCTTCACTCCGCTCTGCATCTAGCTGACCACCTCCATTGTTTTGCTGGTAAGGCCAACGCAGTATCCCAGGCCTGTGTAGATTCTCTGCCCTATGGGCTAAGCTTTATGTCTGGTGTGAATGACATGTTGTAGCAGCGGCCACATCCCGTTATGGGTGTGCACAGCAGCTGGTCTGCCTGTATGTGACTGACTCTGTCCAGTGCTACCAGCCCCTTCAGCGGTCCCTATCAGTTAGGAAACAGAAACGTGGGCATAGGTAGGCTTATAAACCGATGTAGATACACGGCAATTGATTGCAGAGCATTGACCTCAATACGTGTCTACTGGAGTGACTATCCCAGCCCCTGTGGTTTGCCAGAGGCAGATACCTTTGGGTAGGCCGCGCACACGTCCAGTGCTGTGCCGTTGCCCTGTGCCTGGTCGCCGTGGCCCTCTGCAGCCCTGCGCCTGTCGTGACCCTCTGCAGCCCTGTGTCTGGTCGCCACTGGCCTCTGCAGCCGTCGTTTGTTTCAATGACCACTCATCAGCGTAATCGCAGGAGCCTGGCGCACTTCTCCTTCCTCACACGGGGACAGCGCCCACGGCGACTCTCCCTGTGGTTACACACAGTTCCCGGCTCACTACTGCGTCTGCAAGGCTCCTTCCACGAACTGCTCCACAGGCTCAAACTGACGCCGCCCTCGCCACTGCACCCATGGCATCCTCGGCTCTCTTAGGTTTTTAATCATTAGTCACCAACTTCTGGGCCTAGTGAGGGGATGGCCGAGCAGGAGTGCCTGTGATAGCTATGCTCCGGGCAGGGCCACTGGAAAGATACAATTCTGTGGCCACAGTGGTTTCCTCTTGAGTATGGATTTGTTGCTCTTGCCACATAATCCATCTCTGTATATTTTTCACTTGAAATCACAAAAAATCGTTTCTACCTCAAAAGGATCCAAAGTTACTAAAACCGCTACCATGCATGTTGCCGCGGATTGGCTAGCCCGTTGTTGCACAGAGGCAGGCCAGCTTTCAGGTACATATTGCTGAATCTAGATGTTAAAAGAATAATTCTGCCGCATACACCTCCCCCCGCCGCCTAATTACTTTGCCCTTAGCAAAAGAGTTTCTTAAAAGATGCCCTATAATTCCGTGCCCCTGAACAAAGCGCTGTGAAAAGAAAGGGCAGAACAGTAGGGTTCTGTCACCAAGGAGATGGAGTCGTCATCTAAACACCTTGCCACTTTGTGCATAGACCCACTTGCCCCCACCGCTACTAATAGCTTTGTGCACAGTTAGCACATGTTCGTGCCTTGTGCTTTATAAATCACTTGACTTGCCACCTTGCACATATAGATGCTGATGTGAAACTGTTCTTGCCTCTTAATACCAGGCGCAAACATTACCCATCTCAATGCTACTCATTCTAGGCACAAAAGTAGGATGAAAGGCTATGTTGTCTTTTCCAGGGTCTGAACCAGTAACTTGTATGTTACCCATTGAGCTCAGCAGCAGGCACACAACCCCCTAAGTTGTCTTGTCACTTCCTTCCCACCTTAACAGAATGTGCGCTTTGAGAACCCCACGATTAAAAGCAGAACCCACAAAAGGTAAGACAACTAGTATTTACCAAATAGTACAACAATCCCACTATGGAACCAGCAGGTAGAGATTTCACATCCTGCGACTCGCCCGCTGCTGTCGTCGCGGCTGGGCTTTGCTCCGCCCCCCCTCCCGCATCCTACCTCACACTCCCTGTTGGTGTCCGGCCGGGCTTGGCTCCCCCGGCCCCGCTGAGGACTACAACACCCAGGATCCTTTAGGCCAGGACGACCCTTCATCGTGCGCCAGGAGGCGCATATAACCACGCCTGGTGCTGAGCCCGGTGGGAAACGCTGTTTGGAGCTTCGGCACTTGTGGCTGGGACATGGGGCTTGTGCGAGCCTGTGACTCGCCCGCTGCTGTCGTCGCGGCTGGGCTTTGCTCCGCTCCCGCATCCTACCTCACACTCCCTGCTGGTGTCCGGCTGGCTTGGCTCCGCCGGCCCCGCTGAGGACTACAACACCCAGGATCCTTTGGGCCAGGATGACCCTTCATCGTGCGCCAGGAGGCGCATATAACCACGCCTGGTCCCTCGCCTCGCGAGGTCGCGCGCGGGTCGCGCCGGGAGAAGCCCGCGACAAGGGCGGGACCGTCTGTGGCCGTCCGGGGCCGAAGGAGGCCGGGCTGCCCAACGGACCTTGGCTCTGTAATTTAAGATACATCTGCTCAAGTGAGACTTTATAGCTCTTTGGACCCTTGTTGAGGGATTTGATATTGTGATCTCCTTAGCTAACATTCCTGTAACACCGGCACCAGGTATATTACTATTAATGCTAGTATCTAAGTATCATTTAATGACTATGTCCATGGCTAAAAATGATAAGTTCGTATCTGGGGCAGGCACATTAGACAATTACTTGGTAAAAAAGGTAAACAAAATTAATAATGACAGGAGAGCCTCGCTAGGTCGAGGGAGCCCACCTGTTCTACACCAAGATACTCCTACCCCTTTGGTGGAATCTCCAGCCGATGACATATTCGACCTAGACAATCGGGTGATCATAATGGCCGAAGCGCAGGTTCACTCTGAGCTGAAGGAGGAATTATCTGATGCATCTATTGGTGCATCAGAGGAGGCCCCACCAGCCACTAGACCAGTGAGAACCTGTAGAAAACCTCAAACCAAACGCGGGGGGAAGTATAGTAAAAAAAGAGGAGAAATTTCCCAGCTAGACCGAAACAGCCTTGCAGTTGGAACTGACCAACAGAAAGGAAATAGTGCAGCCAGCATTAACATAAGCCCAGAACAATTTGCATTACTGGTCTGCTCCATAGAAGCTAAGATCGAGGCCAAGATAGAAGAGTTTATTAAACCCCTAGTACTCAAATTAGATACTGTCACCTCAGAAGTAAAGAGGCTAGGTGGTCTGTTAGCTACTCACTTGACCTCGGTTGAAAGAGTCAAGCCTGTTGTGAAGGGTCCTGCTGGAAAGGGTCAGGGTATTAGTAACGACAACTTGCAGCAACTAAGCCAGCAAACAACTGTAATTGAAACTGCCCCCCCCTCGTCCCCCGCCAATAGTCTGCCCAACTAAACATCCCCTCTTAGGACCAGATGGCACATCAGGTTTTAGACAGGTAAAAAAAAGCCGCTTTACAAACCTTCCCCCCGATTGTGCACCCTACGTGGTTGTCCTGACCAATGTCCCGCCTGTTGATCATCACTCCATCCAGTCCAATGAGGAATCACATGATTCATTAAAAAAAAAAAACAGTGTCATGGCTGAATAGGAGATGTGGCTTCCCAACAAACTATTCCGATCAAATATTGTCCACGAGGAGGGCAAACTGGATCGGCCCATCCAGAAAGACATGTAGTGGGGATTGTATAATCATCAATTTTAAACACCCCCAACATGTTGCCACAGTTCTGTTAAGGGGAGCTTGTTATGTTATGTTATGTTAAAATATGTTTATATAGCGCTCGGCTACTCTAAAAGAGTGTCCCGGCGCTTTCCACATGAAGCTACAGTGTATAACAACATAACAAGAAAAAAAACAAAACAAAGCTTCCTTGGTCTATGACGACAACACTGTTTGTGTGCGTCCACTTGGTTATTTTTATACGCATTTAATCAAAGCTCCCCCTAATCTTGGGAGATTTAGACCATTTATTCCAACTGAGCCTTGGACCCTGTAGTATCACAACCCAATAATGCTGATAATCATTGCAGGGATGGGCCAAATGTTGTGACACAAAATAGATTTGATCTACTCTCGGGCCTAGAGGCGTGTGACTGACGCGAGGACTCTGAGGGTCAGGGAGGGGAAAGATTGGCTAACCTGAGATGTACGGAACTTGCCCAAGTTAAAATGAGTTTTACTAATACCCATTCTAAGTCTGAAAGCATCACTGAGGGTGTGGGGGAAAAGGTAAAAATTATAAGCTGGAACATTGCTGGTTTGCGGTCCAAAAGAGATGATAATGTCTGGCTAAATCTTGTGAAACAGTATGATATTGTTGCACTTCAAGAGACCTGGGACAAGGACTGTGATTTTTGGATTAATGGTTTTACTTCTTATTATGTACCTGCGTTGTGTTCGTCTGCAGGGAGAGATAGAGGGGTACTTATGTTTCTGGTTTCAGTAAACATTACAGGAAGAGTTAAAAAGGTCGAATGTACTTCCTCTAATTATTTAATACTAGAAGTAAGTCTAGCAAACAATATTAAACTAACTCTTATTAATTGTTATAATTCATTGCAAGGGGAGTCCCCAAACGAGCATCTCCATTCACTGTCAAATTTTATAACAACCTATAAGGAAAATCAAACCACTTTTGTTCACTATATCCTGATGGGTGATTTTAACGTACATTTATGTAGTCTAAACTGTCAGTATAGAGATAGCGATGGTCCTGATTTCACAACCCCTCAATACTTTGAACATAGCCCCAAGGGGGAAGCATTGGAGGTACTTTTGGCCAATAATGACCTGTTTGAGGTGGAGTTTCTAGATAAAAGTAACCGTGTCCCTATGTATAGAGCTAGGAACTGTGAATCTATAATAGACTACATATACTTATCCCCAGGACTTTTAAGTCATGTAATGCTATACCTTCTTCCTTTAGTGATCACAACCCGCTATTAATTGAACTGGATAATGACCTTTCCCTCCTGAACAAAACAGCTTTGTTACAATTTGTAGCTGATGTAAAAGTTAAAGATCAAGGGAGGAGATTAAAATGGAGTAAGGTCACTCCCGAAGACTTTTTTCACACCATTACATCTAAGGTTGGCCCGGAACTAAATATATGTGCAGACCCCCTCAACTACGGGGGAGATGTAATAGCCTCATACGAAGCCATCTGTCAGCAAGTAGCTAAAGAACTTACAATTAACACGCGAATTAAAACTAATCCTGCCTTAGGCTGGTTCAATCATGAATGCACCAAAGCCCATAACCTACTCAAAAAGGCTGTTAACAAGATACCAAGGGACAAAAGGCTGGTAGCTCAGCTCAGGAAAGAGTATTCCTTAACAGTTCAGGCACGGAAAAATTAAATTAAACAAGATGCCTGGGCAGCACTAATGGAAAAGGCAACTATGAAAGACAGTTCCAAGTTCTGGGCAATTGTTAATAATCCCTTGTTTGCCGGTACCCAGAACTCTGCATTAGAAGTTAACATCTCAGAGGAGGACTGGTTAGGCCATTTTGAAAAAATGTATGGGAGTAATATCGAGCAGGAAACCTTTGAGGTACCGATCTCTGATTCCCCAATGACATCTATTAGTTTTAAAATAGCGGAGGTTGAGAAAGCAATAGAGGGAACGGCAGGGCGTAAGGCGCCAGGCCCTGACGGTGTGCCCTCTGACATGTAAAAGGCTAGTCCCAAATATTGGGCAAAAATTCTGATGAATGTTTTTAATACATCGGCCGCCAAAGGGTTCCCGGAATCATGGTCTCGTTCAATTATAATCCCCGTGTTCAAGAAGGGCCAAAGGGGAGATCCCAGATGTTACAGACCAATATCTTTGCTAGATTCCTCTATTAAAATCTTAGGGAAGGTCATTCTAGCTAAAATAACAGACTGGGCTACGGAGAATGATATTCTAACCAATGCCCAGTATGGATTTAGATCTGGGAGGGGGACGGAAGACCAATGTCTTAACTTAGACCTAATTATATCTAAATACACGAAGGCTGCCAAGGGTTCGATTTATTTGGGTTTCATGGACCTGTCCACGGCCTTCGATCTAGTTAATAGATCAAGGCTGTGGACCATGCTGTTGGACCTAGGACTCGACCGCCCCCTTGTGTATTTTTTGGCCGAGTTACACAGAGACCTGAGAGCGTCAATAAGGATGACGCAGGAGGGGAAATGTACTACAAGTTTTAAATCAGGTTGAGGGGTGCGCCAAGGTTGCATCTTGGCACCTATGTTATTTACTTTATACATAAACTCCCTGGAAGACAACTTGTTAACGGCAACACCAGACATTCCGCGTATGGGAGGAACTTCTATCCCTGTACTCCTATACGCGGACGATGCCGTACTACTGGCACGGACACCCCTAGGTTTACAAAGATTACTAGATTCTTTCGGGGTTTTTATGAAGTCACTGGACCTTGTGGTTAATAATGGTAAATCGCACATTATGTCATTAGGAAAGGGGAAAAACAACATTAAATCCTTTTATTGCAACGGGGAAGCTATCACTAGAGTGAAAGTGTTTACCTACCTGGGAGTCGTTTTTGATGACAAAGGACTTTGGGCACCGTAACTCTCAACTAAGGTAAATGCTGTGAGAAGCTCCTCAGCTGCAACATTAGGTTTTGCTAAAAGGTTGGGGGGAAAACCACGCGAGTCCATCCTAGCTATATATAAAGCAAAAACCATATCAATTGCTAGGCATGGGGCAGCAATATGGGGGTACACTAAACCTGATTCCATTCAAAGAGAAGAAAATACATTTCTACGTGCCCTCCTCGGCCTCCCACAATCGACAGCGACCCATTCGGTCCACCTCGAGTTGGGGATAGGGTATATTTCAGATACAATAAAAATGGCGCCAATCCTGCTATGGGTCAGAACTTGGTTGAATTTGAATCTTACTCTGAACCACAAGATTCTGAAGGATTGCATGAAATTAGATAAAATGAAGGAAATCCAGTGGCTGTCCTATATTAAAATGTCAACAAAGAAATTGGGGCGCCAAGAGATTTTCTCCAACCCTGAAGGTCTATGCAAAGCTGATCTTAAATGGGTTAAAATAAACTACATTAAGCTCAGCGAGTTAGAGCGGGAATCTGAAGAGCTAAGTAAATCTACAGTTAGGGCTCATTTCTTGCTCATGTCGTCTCTAGCCATGCAGTCGTACCTTTCCATCGTTACGATTCCTTTTCATAGATGGCTATTGACCAAATTTCGTTTCAACCAGATCCATTTGGTATTAGGTGACTTACAGGGATGGTGTAGGCCTAAGGATGCGGTTCCTTGTAAATGTGATGATTTTTCCCCCCAAGATACCATGCACCTTAAGTTTTTTTGTCCTCTGTACTATGAAACTAGAAAAAGGTTTATTTTTCCAGTGCTGAAAGGGAAGGCCTTTTTACAAGCTAAATCTGCATTACTGTTTTTACAATTAATGGAATCGCCTGTAACCATGTTTGGTGTTGCAAACTTTCTTGTCGCGTCTATCAGGAGTAGGAGGATCAGACAGGCAGCCCAACAGGATATGATAAACCAGTCATTATAAGTCTATCGATAGTGATTAACTGAATTTTAACATGAAATTATTCTTTTTAACTGTTTTTAATGGAATTGCATGTTTTGATACTATTTTAAAAGAAATGATAACCTGTATAGTATACTTTTATGATTTTTAATAATCGAATAAAGTGGTTTTGACTTGACTTGACTAGTATTTACCAAATAGTACAACAATCCCACTATAGAACCAGCAGGTAGAGATTTCACATCCTGTGGAGCTGTACTTTATGTGGACATTAAATGACCAGCTGTTTATTACGTTTATTAATGGAGCCATAAGACATGCACCTAAATTATTGTGGTGTTTTTAATTATGTCTGCTTTTCTGATTTGAGATAGATTCTTACAAAATTGTAATTGTATTTATATAGCTCTTACTACCCCCAGATGAGGCGTCAATGCGCTGAAATGTTAATTACATTTGCAGTTCAATACATACATATACCAATATGCATGCAGAAACCTCACACTGCCCAATTTTACAATATATAATATCAGTTTCAGAAAGCGTTTACTGACAAAAATACCATAGGACTAAAAATGGCTGTATCAAACAACTGCACATCTGAGTTCATGAAATCCTAAGTAATTTGTGGAGCTCAAAATAGAAACCTCATGGTCTCTAAAACAAGATCACAGTTCTCAGTTCTGCACTTTGTGACCTTGCCGTATTGTTTCCTAAAATCAAATGACACTTCCCCATGGATAGCAAAACATAGCATAGCATACCGCATCACTCAGCACCACCACAGCACCACTCAGGGGCACCACAACATCACTATGCGCTACCACAGCATCACTGAACGCCACAGCATCACTCGTTCGCCATCACATCATCACTCAGTGCAACCATTCAATAACAACTGGTTCAACTATGTTCTCTCAATGTTTCAAGCTTTATTACAAATGTAACAAAAAGATGTTAATATTTCACTTCTGTTCTTGGATTTTCGTCACAATAAAATACAATGAACATAATCTTCACAAAAGTTATTTACAAAAGTTTAAGCTATTGCCATTATAAATTACAATAACTTTTATTTAAGTATTCATTATTAAAAAACAATTAAAAGCCATTGTATATATGTCATTTATTTTTTTTATTTTATTTAGGAAGTTTTATATTGCGCTTGCCTGACCGGAAGGTATCGGAGCGCTTCACAACAAGTACAGAGCAGTGCAAAATAAGGCAAACATAGAACAGTAAGCAATATACTCAGGGTACAAATCGTAAGAGAGGATAGTGACGAGATCAAAATACAGAGTCTTGAGAACCACCTCGACGAGAGCAGCAGTGACGTTTAGAACTCCGAGCTACTGCTATCTGTTCGATAGGGAGCGGTCGAGGAAAAGGATTTTGAGCTGGCTTTTGAATTTTGGGAAGGTAGGAATAGTTCTGATGTGGGGGGGATGGAGTTCCAAATTTTGGGCGCATTTCCGGCAAAGGATCTGGCCGCAGTTTTTTGTTTTCGTGCTTTTAGCGGGATAAGGAGTAGAGTATTAGAGCTTCTGAGAGTCCGGTTCTGTCCCGCTTTTCTGAGTTTGGACGGCAGATATGCGGGTTTGCCTGTGTGAAGGGCTTTGTGAGTGAGGCAAGCTGTTCTAAAGTTCGCCCGCATTTCAATTGGTAGCCACTTGAGTTCTTTTAGTGCCGGAGAGATGTGATCAAATTTCTTTATTCCAGTGACCATTCTGGCGGCCGCGTTGAGGGTTGTTTTTCGAGGAGCAAGGTGAGTTTTGGCTATTCCCGAGAGCATAGCATTTCCATAGTCCAATCGAGACAGCACCAATGCTTGAGTGGCTTGTTTGAGGTCTTTGGGTGGAATGTACGGTTTAATTTTGTTTAGTAGTTTCAAGTTAAGGAAAGCACTCTTTGCCGAGATCTTAATGTGTTTGTTCAGATCGAGTTTGGTATCTAGCATGATGCCTAGTGATTTAACAGAGTTAGCCAAGGTGAGGTTTCCATTGAGCACATCGATATCTTTTAACCATTCAATCATTTGTGGATTCTCTTCTTTGTTCGAGATAAGGAGTAGTTCTGTTTTGTCCGGGTTCAGCTTTAAATGGTTGCTTGATAGCCAACGTTGCACTTCCTTTAGTGTTTCATTGAGTCTGTGAATATCTTTAGAAGAGGAGATTTCCAAGTAGAGTTGGGTATCATCAGCGTAGAGATGAAAGGGGATGTTAGCTTTTCTGAGTAGGGTGGTGAGGGGTTCCATATAGATATTGAAGAGTTGGGGGGAGAGCACAGATCCTTGGGGCACTCCCCTCTTGACTGGGTGATGGTCGGATTCAAAGCTTCTGATTTTGATTCTTTGGGAGCGGTTATGCAAGAATGAAGAGAACCAGTTGAGGACCACGTCAACGAGTCCGGCCCTTTCTTCGAGAGCTTTGCGGAGAAGATTGTGATCGACCGTGTCGAATGCCTCCGATAGGTCTAGGAGAATGAGGAGGCAACACTGGTCAGAGTCCAGTGATTTGTATATGTCATCAATTACGTTGAGGATTGCAGTGTCCGTGCTGCACCCTTTCCTGAATCCCGACTGATGTGAGTCGAGTAGGTTGGTATTGTCCAAGTGCCGGGTTAGTTGGTGGAGAACACATCTTTCTAGGAATTTGGAAAGAAGAGGAAGGTTAGAGACGGGCCTGAAGTTATTTAAGTCATTTTTGTCCAGGCCTGGTTTTTTTAGCAGTGGAGTGACTTGTCCAACTTTCAGACAGTCTGGGACAACTCCAGTTTTTAGGGAGCTGTTGATAATCCTGCACCACAGAGGGGCTAGGGAGAGTGACAGTTTTTTGGTGAGTTGAGCCGGAAGGGGGTCAAGGGTATGAGATGAAGGTTTAGCGGTGGAGATAAGTTTGATTATCTCTTTTTCTGGAATGGGTTGAGAGAGAGACCAAGGTTTAGTAGTAGCGGAAAAACATAGATTTTTTGTTCTTGATGTGGGTGTTGTATTTCTTCCTTATAGCTCTGAGTTTGTCACGTTCGCAGGTAGTGGGCAAGCTCCTCCAGCTCAAACTTTCCTAATGCGAGACCTATTGCGTTGCAAATGCTTGTTTTATTTATAACCCTATTTAGTGTCAAGAGGAGGTCTTTGCAGGCTCTTTAAAAACACACAGCAGGCATTTTTCTTTTGGCAACCCTACTTTATGTTCCTTTTCATGAAATGCATTCTCACACTACAGCAGTAAATGTAAAATACAAATGTAAGGAATAGGCAGAATGGGGGCCCAGGGGGTACTGGGGGTACTGGAACCAGAAAAAAACGAAGCCTCTGTAACCAGTTTACAAAGGCATGCAAATATGCAAATGGTCTTTAAAGACCTGTGAAGAATTGCACTGCAGCAGCCCAGGCTAAGAGACACGGGGTGAGGAGGGGGCTGAAACCCTTGGGCCTGGCCAGAAGTGGGAATGCGCGACCCCCTTTGTTTCACTCCATGGCACCCCTGGGGGTTGCGCCCCACAGTTTGAAGAACCCTGCTATAGACTAAGATATATGTTTCAAGAAAAGGCAAATCTAGTGTTGGTTGGAAGGATCTTTCCAAGTTAGGAATTTTTTTGGGTTCCTGGCTGCGATCCTCCAATAAGGGTCCATGATTTTCCTGCCAGCTCTGTTTATTCTCTTGACTATTCTGGTTTGGCATTATGGAAGAAAAAATTTCCTGCTGTGTTTAACAATTCTTTGCGTTGTGTAAAAACTATTTTCATACTATTGTGTTAAAAAAAAGTCCTGTAGCTCACAAAGTTAGCTTTTTTCCATTGAACATCAGAGATGAGCGTAAGTTGTAGTGTAGTTAATATATTCCCAATAGGCTCTGTGCATTGGAATAATATATCCTATAGATTTAACGTAGGACATATGTCTACTAGGTCTTTATCAAATATATTAAACTTAATTGTGAGTGCCAGCTAGCTCAGAGGTCACTAGAAACTTTCTCGAATAAACAAGAAGGGATTAGTTTCTGACAAATGCATAAACATTAGCGGTGGGCGGAATCTGCGTAATTGCGTTACGCAAATCTCCGCAAAACGGTAAACAATGTCCGCGAACATGCAGAAATTCCACCAACACGCAGAATTGCTTGTTCGCGATGCATTTTTCCTGTTCACGATCGCTGTTTGCGTGCTCAGGGGAAATATCTCGCAAACACGCATTTTGAGAACGCGAACAAGCAAAGAATTTCGCAAAGTCGCGGAATGCAGAATTTTGGGAAATTTCGCGTTCTTAGTGGAAAGCGAAATTCCGCAAATTCCGCGAACGGAACAGAATTTACCGCCCCGGCCTAATAAACATGACAACTTTTTTTCCCCACGAATAAACGTATCTTCAGAGTCGTGGAAACAATAGATAGATATTTCACTCAGTCAATCATGCATGCTTCGTTTCGTCAGAGGTGCAGAGAAATAGATAGATTGGCGTTTTCAATAAAAGGATTTATTGAACAGTCTTCTTTCTCATGCAAGTAAAGTGAACTGCTACAATCATAAAACTGGCTGTAAAGTATAATACGTACAGCAAGTAGAGTATTATAAAATAATACTGTAAAAGCATTGTATGGTTTCTAAACCATAGATAAATACATACATAAATAACAAAGGCTAAAAATACTCAACTGGGTCAGCAAACGAGATGGTTGCTTAGGCTCCAGGCTCCGCCGACCTCCGTATCCCGCCGCAATATCCTGTACATTATCCTAATTTTACGCCTAGCCTCTGTGTACATGAACTGTTCCGCACTCCGATGGTGAAATCCGGTAACTTTTATCGGCTGGGTTGACGAAGTTACATCGAGTTGAAGATTGTGGCCTACTCCAGCGGTGAAGCCGGGGCCTCGAGTACTTTCACAGCCGGGCTCCAGTGCAACAACATCGGGCTGGGTCCGGTCAATCGGAGTGGAGGCTTTGTTTAAGCCCGAATTTGGCGGCGATCGTTTCTATTGCTCAGCATCGATGGAGGAGTGACTCTGCTCGCTGTTGGCTGCGGGTGCGGGTCCCCGTCCCGCGGACCCGGTATTGGACCCGCCGGGGTTCGGTGAGTCGGGGTCTCTGGCCTGCGGCCTTAACCGGGTTGACCGTGGCTGCGAATAAAGATTGGTCACCCTCCGCATCTGCACGTTCGTGACCCTGTTTGTCCCCCCTGAGGATGCCAGATTCACCCGGGGAGGTGATTGTGATTGGTGTCGGGTGTGAGATTATGGATCGAACGGTGCTTGAGCCATCGCTGAGGTCAATATTGGTAGAAATTGGGGCGTTTCACTCACATGTGGATGTCTTATTGTGCAAATTGGACACACGCCTATCTGAGATGCTCCTGGCGGAACCGGACCTAGCCTTACTGTTGGAACAGCAATCTGCAGCCATTCAAACCGCGGCCATTTTGCCTCTGTGCAAGAACCCCGTGAGGGAGCCAGTATTGAAACCATCGGATGGAGCCCTGGAGGAAGGTGTTCCCGAGGTCGTCAGTGTATTGCCGAACCTTCCACCACTATCGACTTTGGAGGTATCGAAAGGCGTTCCCCTCCCGCAGACTTTTGTTCTTGACTTTCCATTCATTTTGTGGTCGTCTTCTCCTTTCTTGGTGACTTTACGACTCCTGGGCAAGATACATTGGGACTGTCCATCTAGGAGGGAGAGCTCTTCTGCGTCTGAAGTTCTTGAGGACTCACTGCATACGAGTCGCCATTGCTTGATTCTTGATGACTCCCTTCTCCTCTATTACTCCTTTGTGTGCCTTTGGGTCTCGCTGGGGGTGGTTCGTGTGCTGATTCGGAAGGGCCAAGGTTAAGATCAACTAGGTCGGGACGGGTTGGAGTGGCTTTTACGGGTGTTCGACCTGCAACTGTTTGATCTAAAAGGCTGGGCGGTGTATTACGGTGCCCCCTAATTTCTTCTATAAGTGTTGTCATACGTTGGTCTTTTAGTGATAGGGGGTGTCTGTTTCTGGCGGGGTGACTAAAGGGGCTGGGAGCCCAAACGGATAAGCCCTCCTCCATTCTTTTTCCTACTTTTAGGGTTTTTAGTTATTAGGGGCGACAGGCACGCTGCTAGTGGGGTTAGGCTGTAGCCATTTGCAGGGGTGCAGGGTGGGGGGTTAGAAAGGGTTTTTTGGGGGTTTTTTTTTGCCTTTTTAAAAAAAAAAAACTATTTCTATGGCCTTTTTTTATTTCTTCCCTTTCTCTTCCTTAAAGGATCAGTATAGCTTGTGAATCATTCGGATTCTTATCGTGTACTTGTATTTAGTGCTTATGCTTTTTATGATATCCTGATTCCCGGGTGGGCAGGACCTGAGAACTGGCGCTCAACATTGAATGTATATTGTATTGTCGTTTGCATCGATCCATATGCTTTGGCGCCAATGTTCCATTATAGCGGTTCTTACGTGCATATCCAGTCTCTTGCCCTGTCCCCCGTATTCTTCTGTTTGATTGTATGGCACCTGATCCTTTCTTAAATAATATAAAATGGAACCTCTGTCTCATCCTGGGACTCAGTTGTGCATTCTAATACAAGTTCTATCCTGAATCGCTGCCGGACCTCAGGGCTGTCGGCTGATGAGCTGTGTCGTACTGTGATATAGGGGGTCTTAAATTTTGTTTAGCGGCCGGCCCCTGCGGTTGTAGGCCCATGCTTGTATTTTTATTGAATGCTACAATAAAGGTTTTTCAAAAAAAAAAAAAAAAGGACTCAACTGGTGCTTCTAAAATAAGCCTACCCCAATGTACCTATCCTAAGTCTAGTACGAGGGAAGAAGTAAGTGTGGTGGAGCATAGGTTTAGTTTCTTTGCCAAGAATCTAGCCAAGATTTCTCTTTAGGGTCTAATCAGCTCCGTACCTTGGTTTTAGAATGAAGGAGGTCTGGTATCTCTTTCTCGGGACTTGATTTCCCAACACCCCGCGAGGGGAGCTTGGAAAAACTGGAGCTGGATTCTCACCGAGAGAAATGTAGCCTCTCGATCAGTGCGTCAGCTGGAGGGTCGGCTTCCTTCAGCACTTGCTGTAGCGAGCTGCGTCGGGCAAGTAGATAGTCGAGTTGCTCCGAACCACCGTGTCTTTGGTAGAGCAAGTGAAGGCATATTTATACCTTGAAGGTGCCTAGTTTGACGTAAAGTCGGGCATAATACCGTCATCAAAGAACCTCAAGGGAATGGAGGTTATTTGAAAACTCCATGAGTTCTTGTACAAATCAATATTCAAGCAAGGGGATGTCCCTGACTGCTTAAGTCGATTTTCCAAGAAATCGTTGTGGATTTTTGGAACGGGAGGAAGTAGCTATGCCTGTATTTGGACTGCATGGGCTATGTCTAAATATGGGTATGAGTTCTATGCCTATATTAGGGCAATGTGAATTGTACCTATATAAGGGCATGAATCGGTAAATTTCGCTCTGATCCTAAAACGCCATACAACAAAGTCCTTGCTTGATAAGATGTGGTCTGAAGGTGTGATTGTAAAAACGAAAGCGTTTGAATGGGTGAGTCCCATAGTCATCGTACGCAAGAAAGACAAAAGTATTCGATTATGTGCAGACTTGTGCAGTCTTAACAAGTGTATTGTTTTTGAGAGTCACCCATTATCTGAGATTCATGAGTTGTTGGCCAATATTGGTGGTGCACAGTTCTTTTCCTTGCTTGGCTTGAAGTCGGTGTATCATCAAATTCCTCTACAGCCTGACTCTCAACTATTCACCACATTTGTTACACCTTTTGGGGCTTACAAATTTACCGGACTTCCCTTTGGACTGGCTTCTGCCGCCAGTGTTTTTCAGAGGCTGATGGACAACATCCTGGAGGGTATCATTGGGGTTCAAGCCTATCAGGATGATGTCCTCATCTTTGCCAAAACACTAGCTGAAGATGATGCTGTTCTCTGCCAGGCCCTTGGTAAGTTCACTGAGTTTGGCATTACTCTAAGATTGGATAAATGTCAATTTAATGTCCAGGAGTTTGATTATTTGGGTCATTCTATAAGTACAAAATATATTTATCCCAAACTTTCACTGATCAAAGTTATTCAAGATGCCCCCATTCCCAGGGATAAAGATTCCCTTCACTCATTTTTAGGTTTCAGTGAATATTACTCCATGTTTGTGGATGGCTACTCCTTTATTGTGCAACCGTTAAGAGAATTTCTAAAGCAGGGTGTAAAATTCATTTGGAGTGATGATATACAGGTTACTTTTGTAGCTGTGAAAAATCTAATCATTTCAGCTCCTGCACTTTCTCTGTTTCAGGCTGACAAGGAGTGCATTCTGATGGTGAATGCCAGTCAGATTGGCCAGTCAAGTTGTGTTTGATTCACACAATCTCTCTACTGCTGAATCACATTACAGCACCATAGAGTGAGAGGCATTGGCATGTTCATGGGCTGTGGAAAAATATTAAATGTTTTTATGGAGACAACATTTCACTATGTTCACTGACCACAGATGTTTGCTACATTTGTTGAATGGCAACGGTTCTGGCAAGGCCTGTTCTCGCTTGATGAGGTTGTTATCCAGAGTGCAAGAGCAAAATTTCACGTTAAAGTACATTCCAGGTGGGAAAAATGTCAGAGCTGACTGTCTTTCTAGACTACTGATTCAGGATGATTCTGAGGAGGGAGTTAGTCATGAGGAATGTGTGGTCGCACTAGTGGATGAAGTTATTTCTAATTCTGCTCTTGTTTCACATGAAGAATGGCTTAAGGCTTCTGCTTTGGTCTTGTTTTGGTGACTGTGACAGATTTTTTGTAAAAGGGTTGGTCCAAAGTGAGATGTGTGGAGCCTTTCTTGCGACCTCTCATCCAAGTTGCTGATGAGTTAGCTTTGGTTGAGGGAGTGTTAGTGAGAGAAGATTGTTGTGTGCCACCCTCATCCCTCAAGTTGACTCTCATCAAGGAGGCTCAAGTTGGGCATTTAGGGGTCTCGAGCACTTTCTAGTCTTTGAAACAATTTATTTGGTGGCCGTCTTTGGAGGCGCAGGTTAAAACATTTGTGGAAGCTTGTTGAACCTGCTTGGTTTCTGACAAGCACTGGAAGAAAAATGAGACACCCCTCATGCCTGTTCCTTTGCCTGAAGAAGCTTGGAGTAAGATTGCTCTGATTATGCCGGCCCCTTCAAATTGTTACTGTTAAAGCAACATTTGTTGATGCTTGTCATAGATTATTTTAGCAAGTTGGTTTACTTCAAATTCACATTCCATTCTGACACTGAGTCAGTTATTACTTTCTTAAGAAGTGTCTTTCTTACTGAGAGGGTACCTAAAGAATTGGTCTCTAACAATGACACACACTTTGGTTCCAAGAGGATGTGCATATTTTTGGATGAACAATGTATCAAGCACATAACTACAGCATTTTACTCACTTTCTGTCAATGGTTTGGTTGAGTGAATGAATCGCTTTCTCAAAAAGGGTATTTAAATTGCGTTAACGATGGGTTGGGATGCCAAGGAATGTTTTACAAAAGAGCTCATATTTACTTACGACAGGTGTTTCTCCTGTTCTTCTGTTGAGAAAAAGGTTACCCAGGTGTTTATTGTGTCCTGACTGGGTCAGGAATATGAACTATCAAGGATTCCATAAGCGATTAGAAGGTGTGACTTCCCGTGTCGCTATGAAGCTAATGCAGTCTAAGTTAGCTTTTGATCCTAGACATAGGTTGTGTACATGTGATTTGATGGTTGATGACATTGCTTTAGTAAAGATTCCTAAAAGAGTGAAGAAACAAGATACCAAATGGTCTGCTCCATTAGTGGTTGAAAGAGTGTCCAAATGCTCAGCATTTTTAAAAAGTAAAGGCTGGTGGAGCAAAAGGGATTTAATAAAGGTATCTAAGGAGTAAGCATTAAAAATGTCTCACATAAAGAAAAAGGAGGATTCGGACTACCTGGATGTATCTGGGTCTGAATTTGCTGTCTCAAGTTCAAGCAATTCCTTGTCTGAACTCTAAGGTGATAGTACCGGTTTGGACAGGTATACCTCTTTACATCCCACCGGTGGCAATTTTGAAGCAGATGCATCTTCTTGTTTTTCACAGAGGCTTGCACGAAATGTGGGTATGCCTTCAAAATTCAAGGATTTCTATGTGGACTAGTTATTTATTGTTGGTATTTTACAGCCTCTTACTGTGATTGTTCTTCTTGTTTTTTTTGTTTCTTTTGTAAAGCTGAAGGTGTTGTACTGTGCTGTAATTAATTTATATGTAAGCGTTCTTGCGCTCAGCACACGGCATGTGCATGAGCGGTGTCCTTTGTTTTCTCACCGCTGTTGCGCTTTGCTTCCTTCGAGTGCCAGAACGGAGATGCTTTCGCTGTTCTGTTTTTCCTTAAACTTTCATCTGCGTGCAGATACGCGGATGCATGTTTCTATTCAAACTGGCCAAACTTTATTTATACAGTGCTCCCTGTCAGTTAAGTCACTTTGTACCCTTCTGATGTGCATCTCTGACATGCTGCTGTGGGCTCCGTTTTCCATAGATACAAGAATAAACTCTTCTGGATATTTTACCTGCTGGCTTGCTTCTTCCTTCAAACCTGAGGTGGTACCTTTCTCCCTCGATTCTTGTACCACAACTGGTCTGGAGTCACCCACTGATTCCATAATACCCAGCAAGACTATCTTGAAATTAGGCACTAAGGGAATTCCTACCACCCGCCTGATGTACTCATTAACAGCCGTCCAGTACGTCTGCGCCTCTGGACTTGTCCAAACTGTGGTAAAAAGTACCCGGTGAAGACTAACACCACAATCATGCCGGGTTGCGGGTCCGCCCCATTCCCCACAGTCGCTCAGGGATTAGTACGTCCTATGAAAGTAGCAGAACTGAATCAAGCAGAGATGCATGCATATGGCAAGCATCCTCGAGGCCAACTTCGCCTTGACCCGTTAGTCATCCTCAATGGCACCCACATCCCCCTCCTATGAGACCTCAAGGTCCCCAGAGGGTTAGGTGTATTGATTACCAGAGACTTGACTGTCCTATATTTTTTGTACTATTGTACAGCCCTCTACTCATTCAAAGGGTGAGCATAAATCTAGTAATTTACTGTAGCATAATAACATAGTATTACAGCAAAATTACATGGAATTACGTAAGGAGTGTAACCCTGCATTTAGCACTATTTTCTTAGTGCAAAATGCACCTTTGCGTCCGAAATTAACCTGATGTTGCATTTTCACCTAACAAAATAGCGCTAAATGCAACAGAACAGCAACTGAAGCAGCTGCTCACGCTTTGTTCCTTTGCTTTTGGGTAGGCATTTTTGCCACAAATTACATGCACAGGTGTATGCTCTGTAATTTCTTGTCATAAGAGTAACGCAAAATTACTCCGATTATTCTGGCATCATTTATGATAATGGTCAGCAACATATTTATTGACTTGGTGGTCTAGGTGCTATGCATCAGCTTTATACAAAGTATCAAAATGATCATATAAATAAGGAGAACAGGAGTCCTCACATCAGAGTTCTACTTCGTCATTGGATGAACTCTTTCGGCCTGAGCCCAACCGATTCCTATGCAAGTCAACCCCTAACCCAACCCAACTCCTTCACAGGTATGAGGCATTCAGGGGCCTTGATCTTTTTGCTTCGGCCTTGACTAGTGGAAGAGAGAGAAGATAAAGTCAGAGTGACAATGCAAAAGGCACCATAGTTTGATGGTGTATTAGGTTGAGAGGTAAAAGGAAGGATGGTTTCAGAATTTTTAGCTGGAAGAATAGAGGGTGAGCAACACAGCATTTGCACATCAGAAGTGGTGGAAATTTCACCTTGAATTTTTAGAGTTTGCCTCATCTTTTTTGCAATTACCAACTGAAGAAGGTGATTCCTCCACATACAAGAGTTGACAAGAGTCTTCAAATAATGTTCAAAAGTACTCTTTCTTTGAGGAAAGGGGACTGTTATCCGACTTTACACTTTCTGGAATGCTGATGAGGAGAAAACTTAGTTTTTTCTTCACATTAGAGACAGTGCTAGCAACAATCACGACTTAAGGAAATCATGAGCACTCATCAGTGACAACCAGGAGGTGTTTTCCTGTTGTGACTGGTCCGAAAAAATGAATTGCAACTGCATGCCCTACTTTAGTGAAAAGTCTGGACATTTAAAATGGTTCAGGGGAGGAATCCCCCTTAAAGTCTGGCAGATAGCTACTTGTTTATACAGAGAAGAAAACCAAACCTTCCGTCTAAGAGGTCTTGATCGCTACTAGACCACCGAAGCACAGCCTGGAATATCAAGTCTTGATGATCTAATGTTGCATCCAAGTCTGCTGGACCCGGGGGAATCGTCGGAGTGTAAACGGATACTAGCCTCAGTTAAAGGGAACCGCGGTTTCGCTGTAACCGCAGACCAGTGGCAACTGGTTTTTGGCTGAACTTCAATCAGACGTCAAGGGACATTGACTCTTTTGGCCAAAGTCACCCCACCGTGACTGTGAACTGAGGAGTAACTCAGCAAGACCCCCATCTCCGGATCAGCATCCTGTATCCTTTGCATCAGGAAAAGTCTATGGTGGTTCACCTGTACAGCCTGGAACTGGACTGGAGACTGTTTGACTGCAAGGTAACTGTCCTACCAAGACTTATTGGCCCTTGTGACTCGCTCCCTGCTGGAGTAGGTTACCCAAATCAGGCCGGAGTAACCGTACTCAACTTTATAAAAGTTTTCAAAGTAACCGCTAACAATGGTAGCTGCCAATGCTTGTTTGCGAATTGAATGAAAAGCAGTTATTTATCATTTGCTTAAAAATGTATATCTCTGGAATCCTTCAGTGGATCTTGTTCATTCTGGTGTCTAAAGATTCATAAAAATAGGAGCTATGTTTATAAATGTGTTAAATTTCCTTTGTGTCGTTCTTCATTCTTATTGACTGTTTTGGTACTTCTACATGCTTCACATATGCTACTTTGTAAATGCCTAAGCGCTCAAAGCCACAGTTACTGAGGGTTGAGATAAGGATTTGCAAAGAAGCTTGACTGTAACCAAAACGGATTTGTGAGTTTATTACACAGTGAGGTCACAACCACAGCATATAATAAATTGCTATCCCCACAGGTATGCCCTGAATGACTTTCCTTAACTCTTTCTGAAACACCTTAGTTGCTGAGCAAATGCTAAAGCTAAGACCATTTATATCGATACAGCTCACAGTGAGTGGCAAATGTCGTGATATACCTAGATTCTATTACAGGACCGGAGGCTTCGTATTATGCTTTCCCTTTCATTTATTGCTACACATAGCAGCTAATGAAATTTAGTATTGTATATTAAAAACTACATTTCCCATGATGCAAACAACACATCACATCCTGTAATAGCCCATAAAAGCCAGTCAACACCGGATATCCTCCTCTTTCTTTGCTGCTCACGCAGCCAGTTAAGTGCTTTTTTACTTCTTGCCTAGCGATTATATGCTAATGTGATTATATGCTATTATTATATTCACGCCGCTTCAGCGCTTTGTATTACGTGTTCTCGCGTTTGCTATTATTGTGCCTTGCCCTTGTTTGACTCGTAGCGAGCCTCTACTTCAGTTTCAGTCAGCCGTGACACCCCGCTGTCATCGGGGATGTGCGCGCGCTTCTCCGGTGCGTCCCTACGGGGACGGAGGCATTTAGACTAGCGCGACCTTCGCGCGAGGGTTTTTTCAGCTGGCCAGCGTCTCTCCCGTAAGCAGGGAGGTTCGCACTGTTCTTTCCGCTTCCAGCGGGACTTGCATTAATTACCCGCGCGGCGGGTCTTGTCAGTGCAGCGATCACTGTGGGCCAGTTTTAAGCGAGTTCACCGGTACCGTCCCACCTTCGGCGGGCTTAATTTACATATCTTGAAGCGCGGAGGCCCCCCTCATTGGCCGAAAGCGCTGGAGCATTCATTTTCACTTTCCCTCTAAGTTTCGATGTGTGTAGCCCAATTGGGCTGGTTTTTGGTAGGATGGGCTACTCACATCGCTACTGCATGGTTTTTAGTCGTTTTCTTCCCATTTCAGCTAGGATTTTCTCTCGAGCAGTACATCTACGCCTGACTGGCTGCAAAAACACTAAGGGCCTGGAGGGAGCACACCTCCTTGTATATATTTACTGCTTTTGCTCCATCTACTCCCTATGGGCTACAATTACCTGTCTACAGCATTGCTGAGGAGCTAGGTACCGGTGATTGGCTTGCGCTGTGGGTTGGCTCCCCCATTTACTCCCCTGAATATATATATATTACCTCATGAACAGGTCCATTTATAAATTTGGCACCACTGTGGAGGATTGGGTTACCTATGAGGAGGATGAAGCTGTTTATGAAGAGGAAGAGCCTAATCCTTTGTTGAGGATAATATTGTTGAGGCCCTGGACGCCTCTGTCCAGGACTCTGTCAACAAGGCCCTGGAGAAGACAGTTCCGGGAACTGTACAGCAAGCACTGGCGACTGCGTTAAAACCTATCACTAAGCAGTTAGAAAAGTTTGCCAAGCGCCATGGTCTCTCTAAGCCTGCAGTCCCTAAGAAGGACGGGGTTTCTTCTGGTTCTCACACTGAATCTTGGCCTCACTCCTATACCTTGTCCTCTCTGCCGGCTCCTGACCCGCACAAGTCCAAGGCTCCGGACACTGATACCGATACGGACACTAAGTCTACTGACACCCCTGACGAGTCTCCTCCTAGGAAGAAGACTAAGAAGTCCAAGAATGTGGAGCCGGCTCCTCCTGTGTCCACCCCCTTTACCTTCAACCCGGCTGACATTGTTCATCCGAGATCCTCCGATTGGCTTCCAGCGCCGGAGGTTGCCGCTTATCTACATGACAACCTCCGTAAGAGTTTCGACTAAGAGGTGAGGAATAGACTTCGGTCAGAGTGCCCTAGACCGGACATCTCTGATAAGGTCGCAGAAACCCCTGAGCACGCTGACCTTCCTAAAAAAGTTTTCCCATAGACCCAAAGAAGGGCATTGATCGTGCCTGGAGGGGGCGCCAGGGCAAACTCCTGGACGTTGTGGGACCCCTAGCAAAGATCTTAGAGATGGCCTTGGAGGCGCAGGAATCAGGTGCTACGATGGATCCGCATGTTTTAGCAGGTTGGACCCAGAGGGCGATATGCCTCCTGGGTAATGCTAATTGCACAATATCCACGGAGCGGCGTAAGTCTCTCCTTATGAGGATGGACTCCAACCTCACCGAGTTGGCAGCGGCAGAACCTGGTCCTCTGGCGGACGGCAATCTATTCGGTGAGCGTTTTGTGAAGGACGTGCTAAGTACGTCGGCACTTTCACGACTCTCGATAAAACCCAGTCAGGAATAAAGAGAGTCTTTCAGGCTGGTGTTCTTAACAGGCCCGGATGAGGCCAGGGACGCTCGTCTTTCCAAGGCCCCCAGAGAGGCGACTTTGGCAGAGGCAGAGGCGATTGGGACTCCACCCGTGGGAGAATGTGCTACCCTACCAGGCAGCGTTTCAACAAGAGACGTTTCAACAAGGGAACCTACCGTGGTGGTTTCCAGGCCTCAGAATCTTCAGGTGAGTTCTCCGGACAATTCCCCACTTCCTTTGGGGGGGCCGTATTCGATATTTCTTTCACAATGGGGCTCACTTGTCTCAAGGTGCTTGGATTTTAGAAACTGTTCAGGGTTTTCATCTCGATTTCTTTCAGATCCCCTCTCAGTTCAGACCGCCCAGGCAGCTGTCTTTTTCCCCAAATAGAATGCGTTTTCATAGATTCAGAAATCGAAGAATTGCTGCAGAAACATGGGATAGCACGTTGCGACGAGGGCCCTCACGGTTTCTGCAGCAATATTTTTCTGGTTCAGAAGAAAGGCAGAGGTTACAGGTTGGTACTCAATTTGAAAGATTTCAATCAATATATGGTCTACAAGCATTTCAAGATGGAAGGTATCCATCTCTTGGCGGATCTTCTGAAACAGGGGGACTGGATGGTCCGTCTGGATTTGAAGGACGCCTACCTATCTGTTCTGATTTTTCCTCCACATCGGAGATTTCTGCAATTCCAGTGGAGAGACCGGTGGCACGAATATTTGGTACTTCCTTTCGGACTTTCCTCACCTCCATGGTGTTTCACCAAGGTGTTGAAACCAGTGGTAGCCTACCTCAGAGAGCAAGGGATTTGCATGATAGTGTATTTAGACGATATACTGATCATGGTGCAGACGTAGGAGATGGCGGAACAACATCTGCACATGACCATTGCTACGCTGCAAAACTCTGGTTTGTGGTCAACAAAGCCAAATCCGTACTGTGTCCATCACAAAAAATTGTTTTTCTGGGTTTTGTCATAAATTCTCATGCGGCTCAGTTGAGCCTTCCCTGTTCCAAACTGCGCGACATACAGACGGAACTACGCTCTCTGTTGTCCAAACAGACAGTCTCACTGAGAGCCATCGCCAGGATAGTGGGTCTCCTGGCGTCATCTATTAAGGCGATTTTCCCGGGCCCCCTTCATTACCGGGCCATAATCTCTGAAGATTCAACACCTACAGAAGGGTCTCTCGTACACGGACCTGGTTACTCTATCATCAGTGGTCCCCCAGGAGCTTCAGTGGTGGCTAAGCCACGTGGTAGCATGGTCTCCCTTCCAGAAGTTGTCATAGAGTCCGACGCCAGCCGTTGGGGCTGGGGGGCGCGTTGCGGAAATATTTCCACAGGAGGACGATGGTCCCTCCAAGAACTAGACCAACACATCAATTGCCTAGAGCTGCTCGCCGGCTCATTCACGATCAGGACTCTGTCACCCAAGAAAGTCTCATGTTGCATCCTTTAAAGGATGGGCAATATATCGGCAGTTCGTTACCTCAACAAACAGGGAGGCACAAGATCCTCCATGTTAGTAGAGATAGCGAAGGACTTCTGGCACTATTGCCTAAATCACCAGATATCTGTCATAGCCGAATATATTCCGGGCCAGTCGAATGTGGTGGCGGACTGGCACTCGAGACATCTCAAGGACTACAGCGACTGGCAGGTCCAACCTCAGATAGTTCATTGGTTACAAGTGATCTGGGGTACATGCCCGATTGACCTCTTTGCGTCCAGATTGAATTGGCAAATGCCTCAGTTGTTCAGCTGGAGACCGGATCCGTTCACTCAGGACTGGTTTCAGTCTCTGAATTATGCATTTCCCCCATTCATATTGATCCCTCAAGTGTATACACAGATAATGCGACAGAGGGCGGAGGTGATCTTAGTGACTCCCCTCTGGAAGTCGCAGCCCTGGTTCCAGAGTCTTCTGGAGTTGAGCTGCGACTTCCCCAGGTAGATTCCACAATCCCCGACAATGCTCCAGGGCCCTCATGGAGAGATGCATCCGATGGTAATGTCGGGGCAACTGTCCCTGATGACCTGGAGACTTTCAGGCAACGTTGGTAAATGCCAGGGTTTTCGGAGCAGGCTTAAGCCTTCATCAACCAAGCTTGGGGTCCATCCACCAGAAAGAGATACACCTCAGCCTGGAAAGGCTGGGTTCGTTGGTGCGTGGAACAACACGTGGATCCCGTGGGGGCAGGACTACCCTGCTTTGTGAACTTTCTTTTTCTGAAAGCTGTCAAAGGTTTGGCATATCGTTTCATTAATAATTTCCGTTTCGCTATTTCGGCGGGTCATTCTCAGATTTAAGGTAAACCCGTAGGTATGCATCCTTCTGAAGGGTATTAGGGTAGCGAATCCGCCCAAACCTAAATATACTTCCTTTTGGGATGTTTCTCTAGTTCTTTCCCTGTTTAATCTTTGGCCCCAAAATGAAATGTTGGCAAGGAAGCAACTTTTAGCCAAGTTGGCTATGCTTTGATGTCTTGCGGCATGTAGACGGTCTTCGGATGTTAGAGCCCTGGACATTACAGGTAGAGTATTTACTCCAGAGGGAGTCTCTTTTAATATTACTGCAAGGACCAAGACAATGACTAGAAGTGTTGATTACCATGCTTTTCCAAGTTATGCTAAGCTTTGTGTAGTGCGCTGCCTTAAGGCACATGAGGAATATACAAAGTCTATTCGGCCTACAGGTGTGGCACAGCTATTGACTGCTTGACAGAAACCATTCAGGCCTGTTACTGCGGCTACTATAGCCAGATGGTTGAAGTATGTTATGCAGGAGGCGGGTATTGATACCCAGGTTTTTGGGGCACACTCTGTTCGTGGCGCCATGGCCTCTAAGACCTTTATGTTAGGATCTACTGTTCAGGACATTATGCATTCTGCTGATTGGTCCTCTGAATCTACTTTCAAACAATTTTATTATAAACCGGTGGGTGATATTTCCTCTGTAGTGTTTCATCAGCGTTAAACTAGCATAATACGAAGCCTCCGGTCCTGTAATAGAATAAAAAATTAGCTAGCTATCACGCAAAGATTTTTCAATTCTATTAAGGATACGGAGGCGAGGATTATCCCACCCGGTTATATTACATGTATTGTAATGATTTTGCCCACCCATGAAGCAGAATTTGCGGGCTCATTTTCTCATTCTTCCAGGTTCTGAGAAGAAGATGGATTAAGTATGCTTCCTGTTGAGAAGAAGTTTTTTCCAGTTGGCTGTTCTTCCACTTTGGAGGATGTTATTGTTGGACTTCAGTTATTTATGGACTTACTGTTCGAAGCAAAGAAAGAGGAGGATATCCGGTGTTGACTGGCTCTTATGGGCTATTACAGGATGTGATGTGTTGTTATGTTATGTTATGTTATATATTTTTCTATACCGCACGGCTGCACCAGCAAAGGGGCGTCCCGGCGCTTTCTACCAGAGACGGAGAGAGGACCACTGGAGATGGAACTTGCAATTAACATAACAACATTTGACAGAAGAGGTAGGTTTTTATGGCTTTTCTAAAAGACAGGAGGTCGTTCAGTCCACGAATCTGGAACTGCAAATCATTCCAGAGCTTAGCTGCAAGATACCGGAAGGAACGTCCACCCATCCTGGCTAGCCTAATACGGGGGACGACTGCCAAGTTTTGTCCCTCCGAGCGCAGAGTGCGACGGGGCACATATGCAGTGAGAAGTGTACTTAGCATAGGTGGAGAGGCCCTTTTCAAGATGTTGAATGGGAGGCACAGGGTCTTAAAGTGGATCCTCTTCTCCACCGGGAGCCAGTGGAGTTTAATTAGGTTATTTGCCACTGACTGATGTCGGGGGAGGCCTGTCAAAGCTCTAACTGCGGCATTCTGGACTCGCTGCAGTCTTACTTTCTCTGCTACGTTTACCCCTAACAATAGGGAGCTTGCATAGTCCAGCCGCGAGAGAATGGCTGACTGTACCACAAGCTGGCGTGTCTGATGGTCAAAGAACTTTAAGATCGGCCTACGGTTCCGCAGGATCCCAAAGCATGTGGCAGCCACTTTTTTAGTCTGATGTGTGAAGTTAAGGGTGGAATCCACCCATACTCCAATATTTTTCACATGGTTTTTAGGCTCAGGCAGTTGGCCCAATGCCTCAGGCCACCATTTGTTTCCCCAGGTTGCTGTCTCTTTGCCCACCAGCAAGACCTCCGTCTTGCCGGCGTTAAGCTGGAGATAGTTTGAGGTCATCCAGTTAGTGATGTTGACAAGGGTCTGTTTGAAGTTCTGAGCACTCAGTCCGTCCTCATCTTCCAGTGCTACCACTAGCTGGGTGTTATCAGCATAGGATACTAATGACAACCCACGTTTCCTGGCTACCTCTGGCAACGGTTTGACGTAGATATTAAATAACGTGGGACTGAGTGCAGATCCCTGGGGCACTCCTTGTCTGATGGGGCACTCTTTAGAGAGGAACGGTGGGGTGGAGACCCTGAAAGATCTCCCAGATAGAAATGCCTTAATCCAATTGAGGGCCTGTCCTGATATTCCTGCCTCCTCAAGCCTGAACAACAGCACCTCGTGTGAGACCGTATCGAAGGCAGCACTGAGATCTAAAAGGATCAGTGCTGCCGTCCCGCCGGAATCCAATATGGTCCGGAGATGTTCCGTCACACTCAGGAGGGCCGTTTCAGTGCTGTGTCCAGCATGGAATCCGTGTTGGGAGCTGTCTAGAATGGAGTTGGATATCAGGAATTTGGTCAAGATGGTATTGACATAGGACTCCGCCACTTTGGCTGGCCAAGGGAGCAGCGAAATAGGCCTGAAATCTTCGGGTAAACTAGGGTCTAGCGTAGGTTTTTTTATGATAGGGGAGACCCAGGCTTGCTTCCATCTGGAAGGAATGTTGGCAGTGGAGAAGGACGAATTTATAATGTCTCGGAGCGGGCCAAGTACTGTCCAGTCTGCTTCTCTAAATTGTGCTGGTTTGAGGGGGTCTGCCGGTGAGCCTGACTTGATTTTGTTGCAGATTTTAAGAAATTCTTCTTGACTGAGCGCAGGCATGTTGGTTATTTAGGGCCTGTTTGTAGTGACTGAGGGGTTAAGGTGTGGTGTAGTAGGGAAAGCATTGTAAATTTTCTGAATTTTGTCCAGGAAAAAGGAAGCCAAATTCTCGCACAATGTAGGAGAGGTGTTCACTTTTTCTACTGTTTGTTTGGCGCTGAGCTCTTTTAATATTCTAAAGATGGTTTTTGAGGCTTTCTGGATATTGCTAATCTCTGTCCTGTAGTATATAGCTCGTGTCCTACAGATGTTACGATGATACCTTTTCCGTGCCTGAACATAGAGGATTTTGAGCGAAGGATCATATTCTCTCCTCCATTTGCGCTCAGCTATTTTACACTCTTTTTTAAGGGAGGTGAGCTCTTCGTTAAACCAGGGACTGGATTCCTGTGAGCGTGCCCTAATCCATTTAGCCGGAATCAGTACATCAAGAGTCTGATTGATCCAGTCACAGAAGTTCTCATACCCTTGATCAGGGTCCTCACTGGTTTTGGGGGGGTCAGCTGTAAGAAGTGCATGAAATTCCTCGAGGCGGAGCTTCCTCCATGGCCGTTTCAGCACTTGCTGGACGGGTCTTATATTGGGAGCACTCCCCATGGGCACTATCATAATCACCAATAGATGGTCTGTCCAGGTCATGGGAATAGGGGCCTCTACTGTCACCTCGGTCAAGTTGGAAAAGATGGGGTCCAAAAGATGGCCACCTCTGTGTGTAGAACCGCTAACGAGCTGACAGAGCTGGAAAGCGGCTAGGTCAGCTAACAGGGTGTTTATCTTTTTATCAGTGGTAAGATCGAAGGGAATATTTAGATCACCCATTATATTAAAATTAGCTGTTCCAGTGACCAGAGAACACACATTATCAAGGAGTGATTTTATAAAACTACTATCTAACCCTGGCGGTCTGTAAATCAGAATACCCACAAGGGTAAATTGAGGGTTGATTTTAACGTTATAGCGGGCACATTTGCTGCTTTCAATATCCAATTTAGTAAATAGACATGTGTAATGAGACTTGACAATCATCGCTATCCCACCTCCCCTAGTTTGTCTATTTAGTGTGTATGTTGAATATCCTGGAGGGGTGGCTAGGTTGATGACCGAATCCATGTCGTCTTGTAGCCAGATTTCCATGAGAAATAAAATATCTAGGGCATGGCTGGTAAGTAATCCATAGACTTCCATATGATGTTTTTGAAGGGATCTTATGTTAAGCTGGCCCACCTTAATTTGTGAAGGGTTGGCAATCAAGAAGGACAGTGGCATTAAGGGTTTGGGAAGGGAGAAGCCACATGAGCAATTGGGACGGCCTTTCCTACGCGTGAGGGAGAATTTTTTGCATGTGCCATCCGAGCGATTGAGGGTCAGTAAATCCTGCCTGGAATAAGTTACATTGTCTCTCATATTTTCACCAGGGTCCCTGGCGAGAGGCGACGTGCAGGCGCGGACGGGCGCAGACGGGCTTGTCTTAGGCGAGTCTTCGGCATGCTGAGGGCGTGCCCGCTGCGCTCGTCCGCAGCGCGTTCGCCCTGACATTGTCGTAAGTACTCTCGAGCCTCGGGTCAACTAGACCGCAGAGCGCTCGAGAGCCGGAAATGCCCCCTGCCGGAAGTAGGAGCGTGTGACCCCGTTTCCACCCTCCGTTCTATCGGCACTTGCCGTGACGGACTGGGGTGTGTGGGGCAGCGCAGCGGCAATGGAGGTAACAAATGCAGGTAGGAGACACAGCAGATTTCTACACAAAATGCAATGTGACTTTTGGCTATGTTTTAAAAATGAAGTGCGGTCTCACTCAGCGCAGCTTCCTTCAGAGTGCCAGTAGAGCACACGTGCAGTTTTACAATTTTAAAAAACGATCAGCAGTGTGAATTTTGTTAAAAAGTAAAGTGCGATCTCAATCAGTGCAGCCTTGCTATCGGGTACAACTAATAGAATAAGGCACAGCAAGCAATTAAAAGAGCAGCCTTTCTCCACTCGTGCAGTCGGTCTAGTAATCCATTGCATCATGGGAAATGTAGTTTTTGATATACAATACTAAATTTCATTGGCTGCTGTGTGTAGCAATAAATGAAAGAGAAAGCATTATCCTCGCCTCCGTGTCCTTAATAGAATTGAAAATTCTTGTCGCGATAGCTAGCTAATTTTTAATTCTTCAGGTTCTGACTGATGATTTCCTTTGTTGAGATCTATGCTAGAGACCATGCAGGCACCATTCAACTGATGTATCATATCTTAAATTCACAGTGCAAGAAGCTGCTCATCTTGAATTGCTTGATTCGGTCTACACAGATGCGAATATTCCCACCTGCTTGTCATTTAGGTAAAGACACCATGGTTGACACTCAGGGTGTTGGTCCTTTCACTGCTTCAATGTTGGCTTGATACAAGAGTGTTTGGATGTCTTGTTCAACTTGTTTTGTATGCTGATTGGAATTTCACAATAATGTAAAGCCACCAGCTTGACAGTCTCATCTATGTGGAGTCGAGTTTGACATTCCTTCCGCTGGCCAATGCAGTGAAATAGATCAGGAAACAGTTTTTCTACATCAATTTGTGGGGAAGCAACAACTGTGGGGAAGCAACACTTTGCCTATAACCTGGCATAGGAATTTTCACTGTGGATTTAAAACTCAGGAGATAGTCTGTACCAGCAGCAGCCTCCATAACATGTCAGTTTTAAGAGGGTCCGAGTCATGTGTGAGTTGTTGACTGAACATACCCAGACCGTTGAGAGGTTTCTTGGACCAGAATGCATATGTGTGGATTTTCAGAATGTGTTGACATTGAATCAGATTTTGCTGGAGATCTGTTTTGCGCAGCCACTTTTCTAACGTGCTGGTAAAGGCGATTGCTGCATTTTGACATGAATATGTTAGAGATGTCGATTTCGTAATTGTTGAATCATTTGCACTTTGCCTTTGTCATGAATCCTTCAAACAGTTCGAAAATGTCCAACTTTGCCACAATTGTGGAACATGCTCTGTGTAGCAGGGAATGCTCATATGCATGGGAGACGGAAGCCACAGCATGAGCAAAGTTATTTGGAGTTGCTGTTGGGAATGTGCATGCTTTTGATACCATGCACAAACTCCTTCACTTCAGTCTTTATTTTGTCAGCTCAGGACTTCTGCTTGCTATTAGTATCTGTCAAAGCAGCAGCTTCACAGATTAAATTTGCGATCTGACAACTTTCTCACTGTTGAAATTGACACTTTCCTTCAATCTTATGACACCAGAGTCAATTGTTTCATTTTGTATCTGCACCAACAAGTGAAACAATCAGCATTCATGAAATTAATTTTGGGCAGAAAGTATGTCAATAAACTTTTTCAGGTCTTCATGCAACAATCTTTCATTCTCATCAAATTGGTACATGATGTCATGTGTATCAGGACCCCACAGAGTGCATCAGCAAACAATTGAGGCACTTTTAATTTTCGAAACCAGGAACTCCTTTGTAAATGCCAACGTATTTTATCAATCTGCACCATCTAGAGCCAGTATAGTAGTCAAGCTGAATGGCTGTGGCATTCCTAGGTATAGCGAATTAGAAGTGGCAGAGGGTGACGTTAGCTGTAACAAGGCATGTTCACAGGAACTTGTACCTGCAGTGATGATGGGCATGTCACCTTTGGGTGGTCATGTTGCGAAGTCTAGCATCTGTGCTGATTTAGCAAAACTAAAGGTGCAGTGTTGCATTATGCATGTTCCTGCCTCCTTGTTACCAGTGTAGTCTTCAACTCAGCACACCCATATATATGATCACTGCACCAGTTTATTCACCAAGCAGCTCATGAGATGATGTTGATGTTCAACAGCAATGTATTTATTATAGTTGACAATCGAGATATGCATCAGCTTCAGAAAGTATTTGAATAATGTCATATAGTTCTGGATAGACTGCCTAAATCAAGAGCTCTCGCTGCGACATCCTGCTCGGGTGCAATTTGCGCGCTTTCTGCCTAAACCAGCTTGACTCCTCCTGCGTGAATCATCTTCCAGTCTGGAAAGACATGACCAAGCTAGAAATGACACGACTGCAAGCCAGCCATCACCAAGTCACTACATTTATGACAGTGAAAACATGGGACACGCAATGAAATCTGATTTGTTTCTTCTTTTGAAATGTAAACCTAAAACAGCAGACATATGAAGAAATCACAAAGTATTTGAGAGCTATCTCAGTTATTTATTAATGATTATTTTGCAAACAGAGGGATAATTGTCATGTTACAAAAGAATACTGGACGTTTTACCCAAAAATATTTTTCACCTACCAGCTCTTAGCCCTTCCATAGTAGCAAAATGTAAACAAGAAATGTTAAAATCCTAATCGTGAGCACTTCCAGGCATATAAATTGAATCTTCAACAAATGGCAGTTACAGCAGAGATGGAAATCCACAAACCGTGTCCTGCGTGGTTCGTAAAGACACAGACACACGATGTGATTTGGGAGCTTCTTTATTGGCGGTCCTTCCTCGTCCTGGTACATCGGCTAACTGCCGTTCTTGGTCCCTGGCTCCTCCCTTTCCGCCCGCCCTCGGCCTTCCTCGGGCCGGTCCTAGTGCCCATAGATGTGTCCATCATTACATCTCCCCCCTCTGTAAACAAAAATAGAAAAAAACACAGCAATCTATCTACACCCTTTGCTTTCACGTCGCTGACGATTGCCACTTAAAGTTCTAAGATGAGGCGAGACGGTTTTTTCGTGGTCCGTCTGGGGCACGACTGATGATCAGCGATGTTTTGCTCGTGTTCATCAGCAATCTCCATCAGTACTTGACTGCGGTTGGGTGGTGTCTCTGGTTCCTTTTTCTCAGCTCGCGGTTCAGTCAGTAGTTCTTTGACATTAGGGCTGCACTTCTTAAAGTGCGTCACATTCCTGGTTACTCGTCTTCCGTCGGTTTCCGCGGTAATCATAGTTCCTTTCTGTTGCACCACTTTCAGCGGAGTCTCGTGATATTTGCAGTCAGTCTTTCGTTGCTGCTCTTGCCGCACCAGCACCCAGTCTCCTTCTCGAATTTCAGCGTGAGAGGCATGTCGACGTTCATCTGATTAGTCCTTCATTTTTTCTTTCTTCAGCTTGTCTTTGGCCGCGATCTCCTCATGTTCAGAATCGGGATACTGTTCACTCGCTTGGAAGCTCATCATTGGTAATCTAGTGCGCACTCATCGGCCTAGCATGAGGGTGGCAGGACATTTGCCCGTGGTGGGGTGGGGCGTGTTTCGGTAGGCTCGTAGTACCTCGTTAAGTGCTGTCTGGATATTCTTTCGAGTGAGCTCCGCCTGCTGAATGGCTTTCTTGACCGTGGCCATGAAACGTTCAATCGTTCCGTTTGCCTGAGGCCATAGTGGTGTGATCTTCCGGTGTTTGAAGTTTAGGTGTTGAGCAAATTCGGCGAAGTCGTGGCTGTTGAATGGGGGCCCATTGTCAGATTTCACCACATGAGGAATGCCCCATGCAGCAAATACTTCCTCTAGAATTGGTATGGCGCTGGAGGCTTTTGTGGATGTGCACAACTGTGCAATGGGGAATCTGGAATATTCGTCCATGATGACCAGGACATATTGGCCCGACTTGAATGGCCCAAAGAAATCAATGGCAACGTGTTGCCAGACACCCTCCGGCAGTGGAGACATTTGCAGCTGTGCAGGGGGATCTGGACGGCTCACTAGCTGACATTGTGGGCAGTCTTTCAGTGTTGTTTCCACCATTAGATCCAGTGTTGGAAACCAGACTCTCTCGCGGAGTGCTCTTTTCGTGGCTACTATGCCCCGGTGTCCTTCATGTGCTAGATGTATTACCCCTTGCCTTAGTTGTCGTGGGATCACAATTCTAGTGTCTCTTAGGATGAGCCCATTTGTCGCTATTGACAGTTCTTCGTGGACGTGTTTGAACGCTGCCATCTCTTGGTCGTTTTGTCCATTTGTTTGTGAATGTCGACAGCTATTGGTTTGTATCCAGTGTTTCACTTCTTGCAGGGTGACGTCGGACTGTGTCGCCTCACAGATGGCTTCCATCGAAACTGCGGGAGGTCTAGCCTGATCTACCACAAAGGGGATGTATTAGTCCGCAATCGATTGTTCCGATTTGCTGGTCCTGGTGGGGTGTCTGGACATGTAGTCGGCGGGGTTTGCGGCTTTCCCTGGCTTGTGTATGATGGTGTAGGTGTATTCTTGTAGGCCCCATCTCTCTATTCGTGGTGGCATTTTTGCTCGAGGGTTTCCGAAAATTGTGAGCACAGCTTGATGATCAGTGACCAGAGTGAAGTACTTTCCGAAGATGAATATGTGGAAATGTTCACAGGCCCATACGACAGCTAAACTTTCCTTCTCTGGCTGGGAGTATGCTCTCTCCGTGTCAGATTCCTACTGGCATATGCTACAATGTGCCGTTGGTTCTCATCTCTGTAATATTGTGCTAGGATGGCCCCACTGTTATTTCCGTCTTCTTTTTTGGATTGAAGTAAGCCATGTTTTTAGCCGACTACACAGCTTCCTTGATTTCTCTGAACGCCCGTTCACATTGAGCGGACCACTGAAACGGCTGCCCTTGTTTGGTGAGCGTTCTCAGGGGGTGACTTATTGTGGCGTAGTCTGGTATGTATCTGGAGCAGTAGCTGCCCATGCCCAGGAATGAGCGTACCTCACTAACGTCATCTGGGCTCGGTGTGTCATTGACTGCTGCTACCTTTTCTTTCGGGGTCAGGTTTCATGCCATTTCCAGAGAAGATGTGGCCAAAAAATGTCAGTGTTGGCTTATGAAATTCACACTTGTCCTGATCGAGTGTGAGGTTGGCTTCCGTCAATGCATGACAGACCCGATCTAGCGCCCTGTCATGTTCTTGAGTGGTTGCTCCATAGCCCAGGATGTCATCTCTATAGTTCAGTACATGGGGAACATGATAAATTGTTCTCCTGATTGCTTCTTGAAAGATTTCTGCTGCTGAGGACACCCCAAAACGTAGTCTTTTGTATCTGAACAGCCCTAGATGTGTTGAGAATGTCGTGATATATCGGGACCGCTCATGCAACTCTAATTGGTGATATCCTTTGTTAAGGTCCAGTTTTGAAAATATCTTGGCTCCGTTGAGTGACGTGATCATGTCACTGATGTGAGGGCCTGGGTGCCTCTCCCTCTCTATCGCTGTGTTAGGTGCTCCCATGTCTACACATAGACAGACTCGGTTTGTCTCTCCTTTCTTTGGAACCACAACAACCACAACAACCGGGGAGACCCATGGGGTTGGCCCATCAGTCCTCTCTATGATGTCAGCCTCAAGTAAGTCTTGGAGCTCTTTCTCCACGGCTTCATGCAGATGAAACGGGATATTCCGATGGTGTTGCGCTACTGGTGTGATTTGCTCGTTGATGTGCAGTTTGATTTGGCAGTTTTTCATCTTCCAGAGACCTTGGAAGAGCTTGGGGAACTTCTCAATGATGTGTGGTTTGTCATCCACTTTGTACAGTATGTCTATCAACTTCAGTCGTTCGGCGGTGGCCAGACTTAGTAGGCAGTCTGCTTCAGGCCCTTCGATGACGTGAATGTAGGCTTGTATTGTGCGATCTTGGTAGGATAGATCGGTCGCGAACTTCCCAAGACAGGGGAGTAGTTTCTTTGACATCCACGTATATACTCGCACATGGGCGTTGACCAATTTGAGAGGTGGCCTCATTCTTTGATATTCCGCCACAGGTAGGTAGTTTAGTGACGCCCTACTGTCCAGCACAAACTTGGTGTGATGAGAACCAATTCTGATGTCTAGCCTTGGATACTCTTTTAGACGATCAGGATCTGCTACAAAATATACATATTCGTCTCGGTCTTGTGAGATAGGTGATAGGGATCTTGACTCTCTTGATAATGATCGTCGAGATTGATATGTTCGGCAGGAGTGACAGCTGGATTGTGACGACCCAGTGGATGAGTCTCGCCTATCCTGTACTGCTCTGACATGGTGACGACTGCTCGAGGGGCGATATTGCCGGGTATGTTCTCGTTGGTCATCCTTGTGTGACGTCCTGCACATGCTTTCGAAATGGTTGTCTCTACCAAACTTCCGACATCGTTGGCCTAGGGCTTGGGATGCGTCTGCATGTGGAAAATCATAGCCGTATCTGTAGCCTTTCTGACCTTTTCTTGGTGCGACTTGCGCTTCTGCGTCGACGACTTGAAGGGTGGTATTGCTTCTTGGATCTGGAGGAGCGCGCTTGAGGTGGGGACCGTCCGTGCACTTGTCGAGACTGCATCCTGAACGCCTGTTCACGTTTCTCACTCCTCCCGGCTTCCATCTTCTTCGCATGCTCGTCTGCTTGATCATCAACTCTTGTCATCTCCTCAATCTCCTCTGGCGGGTAGCTTTTCTTGAGCAGTTTGCGTCTCAAGGGCTCTGACAGACAGCCTTCTATAATTCTCAGTCGGATGGCATCCTCGGTGGAGAACTTGTCACAATCACAATATCTGGCTAAGCGTCTCAGGCGTGTGACAAATGCACTAATTTGCTCACCTTTCTCTTGCGATGCCAGGTTGAATGTATATCGCTCATAATCGATGTTCTTTTTGTGCAAGAACTTGCGGTTGAGTGCTTCACAGACCTTGACATATGAACCGGCTGACTCAACAGGCAGCTCCTTTATGATCTGGCCCACTTCTTTGCCTACAAGATTCTTGAGCGCGAACAATAGCTGTCCAGCCTCACTTACATGGGACCCCGTCATGAAGTCTGTGAAATCTTCTAGCCATTCTTGCCACCGCAAGCATATACCCCCACCAGATTCAAGAGTGAGGAGCTCTGGAGGGCGCAGGAACGAGACTCCCAACACATTCATGGGAACGGGGTCAGCCATCGCGCACTCCCGTTATTTCAAACGTGCCAACAAAAGTCCTTTCTGTCGAATCTGTGATTGGATTTGCACTCGCCAGTGCTTGTTTATTGTTCCAGTTGCTCTCACCAGTGTTTGTTTACTTTTTCTTGCACTCGCCAGTGCTTGTTTACTTTTCCATTTGCACTCGCCAGTGCTTGTTTATTCTTTCCTTAGCACTCGCCAGTGCTTGTTTACTGTTCCAGTTGCACTCGCCAGTGCTTGTTTACTTTTTCTTGCACTCGCCAGTGCTTGTTTACTTTTCCATTTGCTCTCACCAGTGCTTGTTTATTCTTTCCTTTGCACTCACCAGTGCTTGTTCATTCTTTCAGGCTCTCTTCCTGACTCCAAGATGGCCACTGAGGATCCCCGACAGGGGATTGGACAGAATTGCCTGACTTCAAAATGGCCGCCACAAGATTCTCGTGTACAGCGAGATTTGGCCTTTTGTTTACCAGAGACACAAATGCATTGATTTTTTCGCTCGCACTCTCACTCACCGATCGTCAGTTTCAGCTGGCACTCTCTCTTCAGCCGGAGCACCAGGTGAGACAGCTCCTTTCTTTTTTTCTTTATTTCATCGCCGGGGTGGGCTCCCGGCGAGCAGGCAGGCAGCAGGATCCTGCCCCCAGGACGTGCCGCATGCACACGCGGTGCGGCGGGGCGAGCTCCGGTCGGGTCACATACTCCGCCGGATAACTGGGGTGAGCTCCCAGCGCGCGAGGATGTTCGCGCTGTGACTCGGTCACCACGCGGTCACCGGCCCACAGTTCTAGGTGCCTCCCCACTTCCAGGGAAGTTGAAGTTGAAAAGCATTTGTTGAGCGCACTGACACCAAGCGGTTTTTTGGCGCTATACCCAGAGTTCAGACAGAAAAGGAAAAGGGGGTTAAGGTAAAGAAAAAGCTAAAGAAAAAAGATAAGTTTTAAGAGCTTTCGAGAAATCCATATAGTTGGTTATGGACCGGATAGGAAAGGGAAGGCTATTCCAGAAGGTGGGGGCAAGAGTGGAGAAACAGAGGCCACCGTGTTTTTTCCTTTCGAAGCGAGGGACTACCAGAAGGATAAGGGAGGAGGAGCGAAGGTCTCTTTTAGGGAGATAGGGCTGAATTTTGGATCTGACAAAGCCGGGGGCAGTGCCTGCAAGAGCCATAAAGGTGATGCAGCCCAACTTAAAAAGGGAACGTTGGGAGATAGGGAGCCAGTGAAGGGATTTGAGGAGGGGAGTGACGTGATGGTACTTAGGAAGCTGATATATCAGGCGTGCAGCCTGGTTCTGATTGAGCTGTAGGCGCCGAAGCTCATATGCCGGGATTCCTACAAAGAGCCCATTGCTATAGTCAAGGCGGGAGGTAATCATGGCCATGACAATGAGCTTAAGGGCCTCGGCCGAAAAGACGCAGGAGATTTTCCAGATGATGCGTAGGGATAAAAAACAAGATGATACAACGGCGCTTATCTGATGGCGCATGGTCAGATCTTGGCTGACTAGAATACCTAGAGTTTTTACTTTGACAGAAGGGGAAGGAGGGGGACCAAGGGCAGGGGGCCAAAATGCAGAGGACCAAGGACTAGGGAGATTACCGGTGAGTAACAGCTCCGTTTTGTCCGGGTTCAATTTGAGCTGGTTGGAGTTCATCCAGTCAAATATAAAGGTAAGGACAGAGCAGAGGTTAGAACTGGAATCGGGGGAGGAAGAAAGATTAAAGATGAGCTGGAGGTCATCTGCGTAGTTGTAAACTGTTACCTCCATGTTTTGTAGGGCCGAGATAAGGGGAAGGATATAAAGGTTAAAAAGAAGGGGGGAGAGAGCAGAGCCCTGAGGAACCCCACATGTGATCGGGCAGGGGTCGGCCGAGAAGCCGTCCAGATGGAGGGCCTGAGTCCGGCCCCCTAGGAAAGAAGAGAGCCAGGCCAGGGCGGTGCCCCGAATGCCCGCTCCCTCGACACGGTCGATGAGGATGGAATGGTCGACCGTGTCGAAGGCAGCGGACAGGTCGAGGAGGACCAAGGCCTGGGAGGAATTGGAGTCCGCACATTGCCTAAGCTCGTCCAGGACAGATAGAACCAAGGATTCCGTCGAGTGACCTGGACGGAAGCCAGCCTGGTGGGGGGATAGGAGATGATTGTCCTCAACAAAGGTCGAGAGGCAGGAGGTGATGTGGGTCTCCAGAGTCTTTCCAAGGAACGGGAGTAGGGAAATAGGGCGGAAATTGGAAAGGGAGGAAGGGTCACTCCCAGGTTTTTTCAGAATGGGGGTGATAATGGCCGATTTGAAGGAGGCTGGGACGATGCCGTGCTGAATAGATGTATTTAGCAGGGTGAGAGGGGGACCAGGACAGTTGGAAAAGACCTCCTTAAGTATGCGGACAGGGCAACAGTCCAAGGGGGATCCAGATTTGACCTTCGTTAAGAGACCAAGGAAAGTCTCTTCTGAGAGTAAAGGAAATGAGTCAAGAAAGACGGAGGGGGTGGCGGGAGTAGGGGGGAGCGAGGAGGGGGGCTGGGGTATGTTGAGTTTGATGGCAGCTATCTTTTCGATGAAGTAGGAATTGAGGGAGTTACAGAGGGATTGGGAAGGAACCGGTTTGGGTAGGACTCTGTCTGCAGCTGCTAGATTATGGACGATAGTAAAAATCTCCTTAGGCTTATTGCTGGCTAGGAGAATTTTAGTAGAGAAATATTCCGTCTTAGCCACCAGAATCTCCTTTTTATAGCTGCGAAGAAGGGCAGAGTACTGGGATTTGAGAATGGGGCAGTATGTACGCCTCCAGTGACGTTCGGCTTGTCTTAGGGAGAGTTTAAGAGTTTTAAGGTTTTCGGTGAACCACCTGTTAGCCTCACGTGAGCGACAGGACCTAACTAGCTTGAGAGGAGCAACTGACTCGCAGGCTGCTGATAGCCAATTATTCAGGATGGTTGCCTGTGAGTCGGGGGGGGGAGTCTGGTAGACAGGGAGAAGAGGCCGCGAGGGATGCGCACAGGGCAGGCATGTCCACATGGTTCCAGTTACGGAGCCACCTATTTTTTGGAGGAGGGACTTTATTGACAGCTCCTAAGTCAAGGGAGAAGGATATCAGCAAGTGGTCGGACCAGATGCAGGAGGAGATGGACAGAGACGAGATGGAGATATTGGCAACCCAGATCTGATCCAGGATATGGCCACTGGAATGGGTGGGAAGGTGGATCAGGGGCGTAAGATTAAAACAGCCAAGAGATTCTGTGAATTCTTTGGACATTAGGTCTTCTTGGGGATCATGGGGCCAAAAGTTGAAATCTCCTACAATAAGTATGGAAGAGTTGTTGACCACGAGAGTGGCCAGCAAGTCTTGAATGGCTGTAATAAAGTGAGGCATAGTCTGAGGGGGGCGGTATAGCAATAAGCAGGTCAAAGGTACCGCAAGATTGGTTGAACGGGCGACCAGGAAGTCTACGGAAGGAATGCGGGAAAAAGGTATAAGTTGTAGCTGGAATCTGGAGTGAATAATTATGGCTACACCACCGCCGATTTTCCCATCCGGGCGGTCGGCTCGGAGGACGTAGTATGAATCGGGGAGAGTAGCCAGAACATCAGAGGATGAGTCAGAGGAATACCAGGTTTCAGTTAAAAATAAGAAGTCGGTTGGACAGAGGTCAAAAGATTATGGAGCTCAAGTTGGTGTTTTACCGCCGAGTGGGTATTCAGAAGAATAGCACTTGCCTGAGCAGGAGGGGGAGTTGCAGAGTGCTGCGAGGGATGTCCTGCAAAGGAGGCAAGTTCCGCGGGGGTAAGAAGGGAGATTCCAAGATTATTGATGCGAGTCTGGACAGAAGGACAGATACACCAGTTGCCCTGGCATGCCCGTAGTTGTGATGAGGAATAGGAGTATATTAGGGCATTATGGCTTGCCCCGGGTCCCGGCCGGTCGCGGACGGGCGCAGACGGGCTTGCCTTTGGTGCGCCCGCTGCACGCGGCCGCTGCGCGGCCGGGACAGAGGCGACATCTTATACTTAGGGAGGTGGGAGGGTCTGTCGACTGGACCGCTACCTCACGACTCCCTCCCTCCAAGATGGCGGCTAAAGTCGCTGTACCTGGTCCCCTGCAGTAGCCCCAAGATCTGCAGTGCAGGGACCGGAGCGAGGAGGAGGGAGAAGGAAAGAAGTGAGTAGCAGTGAGGAGAATTAAAAATAAATCAGGATTTTTAAAAACAAAGACTCCCGGCTTCCGCCTCAGGAGTAGAGTATAGCGTCTTGAGCAAAGAGCAACGCGCAGGTCAAGTGGCGCGGTTTAAGTACCAGCGGCAGGCGGGAGGGTCTGTCGACTGGACCGCTACCTCACGACTCCTTCCTTCCAAGATGGCGGCTAAAGTCGCTATACCTGGTCCCCTGCAGTAGCCCCAAGATCGGCAGTGCAGGGACCGGAGCGAGGAGGAGGGAGAAGGAAGGAAGTGAGTAGCAGTGAGGAGAATTAAAAATAAATCAGGATTTTTAAAAACAAAGACTCCCGGCTTCCGCCTCAGGAGTAGAGTATAGTGTCTGACACGCACTGAGTTAGCCGTTCTTCCCACACACGTAGACGTTCTTAACACCTTTGTCGCCAGATGTAGTGTCCTGCGTGGTTCATATAGACACAGACACAAGATGTGATTTGGGAGCTTCTTTATTGGCGGTCCTTCCTCCTTCTGGTACATCGGCAAACAGCCGTTCTTGGTCCCTGGCTCCTCCCTTTCCGCCCACCCTCGGCCTTCCTCGGGCCGGTCCTAGTGCCCATAGATGTGTCCATCATTACACCTTGGATGGCTGCAGAGACAGACTGGGCACAGCCTTAAGAGGAGCCTGGGACCTCAAAGTCGCTTTTGGAACACTGAGTGGAAACTAGAGTTCCATCTTCTCCGGCTCAGATGCTCCTGAACATTGGGTTCACAGCCTGTCAGTTCTGCAGAACACTAGCATTTTCAACATCATTAGGAGTGAGAACTAATTGGCACATTTATGTCATCACAGGAAGTGATGTCACATGAGTTTTGACATTCGTGCTGTCACAGACAATTACAACAGTAAAATGATAAAAGTGCTCAACTAAATGTAAACTCAAACTGAATGGATAGTATGTGCAGGTGTCCAGATGACACATGCAAATGCATTATGGGGACGATTTGTCTTTGGTGTGACCACGAGTTGCTGCAACAAGGCTCCCACAGGCTAAGAGGGCTCCTGGATCCTGTTAATATGTGATTAACTGATCTGAACACTGTAGAGATCTGAACAAAATTAACCACACTAACTACAAGCAGTCGCTTGGGGTAGCATTCCAACTCATCATTCTTTTGCCCACCATGCCACCTCAGATTATCCAGAGCGATTGCCAGTGGTTAGACTTATGCACCCAACCTCTTTAAGGTGTTTGATGTAACTCCCTAAGTAGCCAGGGCTATGCCCAGACGTGGGTCCCATGCTCACTGTTCCACTGGAACCAAGCTACATCAAACTGAAGAGCCCCAACTGATGGCAAACCGGTCATGGGTTGCTTCTGTTCTGGTTCAGGCAGGACATGACCTGGCAGTTCATACTGGACTGTTACTATTGGAACAGGGTCAAGACCGATTTGCATATGGTTGAGTCCAAACTGTTGGCATGGTGAGCAAAATAACAATGAATTGGAATGCTACCCGAGCGATTGCTAGTAGTTAGAGCATATTGCGAACGTTCTTCCTCTCACCTTTTGTGTGTTTGATGTAATATCCTAAGAGGCCAAGGGTATGTATGCCCAGGGTTGGGTTACATGCTCACTGTGACACTGGAACTAAGCTACATCCAACTGAAGTCCCAATCAGTGAGAAATCAGTCTTGGGTTGCTTGAAGTCTGGGAGGACCTGCCCTGGTAGTTCAGACTGAACTGTCCCTATTGGAGCAGGGTAAAAACTGATTTACATATTGGAGGGTCCAAACTGAGATGGCATGGAGTAAAAAAAAAAGGATGGGTTGGAATGCTACCCTGAGTGATTGCAGGTGGTTAGAATTATTGCAAGCATTCCTCTCATTACCTTTTGTGTAATTGATGTAACGCCATAAGTGGCCAAAGAAAGACTCATCTGCTGGTCTCATGTTCACTGTGCCACTGGAACCAGGCTATGCGCGACTGAAGAACCCCTATCAGTGAGAAAACAGTCTTGTCTTGCTTGCTCTGCTTCAGGGAGGACCTGCCGCTGTAATTCTGGCTCAAATGGTCCCATTGGAGCAAGGTCAAGACTTGGGTCCTAACTGAGGTGGCATGGTGGCCAAAAAAAACGATGGGTTGGCATGCTACCACAAGTGATTGCCAGTGGTTAGTCTTACTGCAATCATTCCTCCCATCACCTTTTGTGTGTTTGATATGCTTGGCATATAAACACATAAGGCAGCCAGAAGAGTGAAACGATCGACCTGGGTGAAACTCCAACTGAACATGTAGTCCCCTACTCTCAGGAGCCATGCAAACAGACGAGGGAGGCACTTGCTGTGCCTTCAGTAACCTTCTTGCGCAGTCCTGCTGAGATCCCTTACAAACATGAAACTCACAAATTACCATTTGTAGGTAAACAAAAAGAGTTGATAGTGCACACAGTTACCGAGGTACAGTTCTATATGCCCCCCCCCACCCCGGCATAAATAGCACAGCAGTACTGTTTCACTCAGACACTGCTCTATGCGACAAACCTCCTCCCTAAAGTCTCTATAGTGGTCAGCCCTGTTATTTTCACGCACTGCTCAAGTACACTCAGGGACCACACACTCCTAAAAAGATACCCCCCTATAGAACTGCGCCTTAGGCAGCGCTATACTTGAAGGTGCATCAAAAAGTGTCACATAATTCCAAGCTGGGCCAGGATCACACAGATCATAACCCTACTAATCTGTTCAGAGAAAAACATAATAATATAGAACAACAACATGAAAATTCTAACGGGACTTGCTAGTGCAGGCGGAGAGCTACTCACTCCATCCCAGGTTTGAACAGTTATTAATGTGGATGCAATTTCTTTGGGGCAAAAAGAGCTCTCCGAGCAGACCCTGTTGATACGTTTTTAAAAGTTTATTGTAAACCCAGCCCAGGAGATCCTTCTTAGCCCTCAGATAAGCACAGGTATGTTCCAGCTTTAGCAAAAGGAGCAGACAGGCTCTGACCGACAAATTTCCCATCACTTGCTTGAAGGTACTGAGTTTTGAACAATCATGTCTGCCAGAGAGAGTTTGGAATACATTTACATTCCATGAGTGTGTTACTGGCACTGTTTTCACCAAATAGACGCACATATAATAAATCGACAATTATCTTGAAAGGATTTAATAAAATATGAAAGTCTTATTTAAGAGCAAAATATATGTATAAAAAGTGTAATTGCAGATATGAGCTTCATGGTGATTAACATCAAGGAGCAATATGAATAATATGGAAATTGACATTATAATATTGTAGCAATCTTTGTTTGAATCCCTTTTGTTCCAATCTAAATGAATGTACACTTTTCTAACAAAAGCCTGCCATAAATTACAGCTTCCCAGATGGCACTTATGTATACATGGCTTAAATCTTTTCCAACCCGTTGCCTGCTTCTGGGCAAGCTTAGTTTTCATCTCAGTTATGTCGCTGTTCCTAAAAGAGCAAGATAGGGAGCAAAAGAATGAGACCTGTGTGTATGGAACAGCCATGGGACTTGAATCTTGATGCTTAACTGCATGTACATCTCTGATGACCAGATGAACCCTTGCATAATACATCAGATCCCATGCTCCATTATGCCTTGAGAATAGACAATGACCAACTTCACCATTTTCCATATGACACACCCACCAATGGGAGGCTCAGATGAGACTGTGCAGTATGGGAAGTGTAGTGCGGAGAGCACACAATCAAGTCCTGTATGGACCCTGCAAGTGAGCCCGTCCTCGATCCTGTATAGGGCTGCTGTTTCACTTTCGTGACCCCCAAGAATTACGGGGTGGTGCATACTCCGCTGTACGGCCGCGTGTTATATACTGCTCCAAAAGTTGTCCACCTTTAAGCAGCACTCGACCAGCAGCTTGGTTTATGTGTAGGTAGGGACGGGGATCCACATTGGTGGGTGTGTCATATGGAAAATGGTAAAGTCGTCAGCGGTTGCACACACCGCTTCCGTTAAAGCCTCTGAAGAGAAGCATATGGAGCTTTGAAACGCGTCAGAAAGTACTCCCTCCTCGTGAATGAAGGAAACCAGACTCCCAGAGTGCTGCAAAAATTTCCAATGTAATGGCAATCAACGGCGTGTTTCGGATTTCCGAAACGCGCCATTGATTGGGAGAAATCCGAAACGCGTCGTTGATTGCCATTAAATTAGATCATTTTTGCAATACTCTGGGGGTCTGTTTACCTTCATTCACGAGGAAGGAGTACTTTCTGAAATGTGTTGGGTTATCCGGTAACCCGTACCAGACCGCCCACCAACAGCTCTAACTAACCGGAACTGGTGTTTATATATATATATATATATATATATATATACATATATATATATATATATATATAAACTAGCATCCCGTCCCGACGTTGTCCGGGGCAGAAATAGAATGTGTGCAAAGGGTTGTAAGGGGGCAGCACCGCTGCAGGAGACGCGCAGCAGAGCGGCCAGCACCAGGAGCAGCAGAGCCGGGGAAGGAGCGGACTGTAATCCGGAAGAGCCGTGAGGGGCGGAGGAGGGAGCGCGGCTGAGAGCTGGAGGGAGAGAGCGGGGCCGAGGACAGGCAGCGGACGATGCGGCTGAAGCTGGGCTTCGTCCTGAGCAGTGTGCTGGTGATCGGCACGTTCCTGGGGCTGGTGCTGCTCTGGGCTTCCATGTCCCCCAAGGTGACGGACGAGGCCGGGGCCTCTGTGACCGGAGAGCGGGTGAGTGCAGCATGGCGATGCAGCGAAGGGGGCTCTGGGAAACCGGATCTTGGACCGCCGAAGAGCGGGTGACTGCAGCATGGCGACTCAGCGAAGGGGGCTCTGAGAAACCGGATCTTGGACCACCGGGCGCGCTGATGCTGGGCACCCAGCGTTTGCACAAGAAATGATGGCATGAAGGGCAGAACGTACCACGCGCCCCCAGCGTTTGTCACGCCCACAGCACAACGCATACACGCACACAAGGGACTACTTTGCTGGCACGGGTCTTTTACCTTTTAAATGTATATGGTGGCCGACTGCATAGCCTATGTCCTTCTGCTGCAACTGCCCTTTACAACGCTGTATTGGGTGTTGTGATTGGTGCTGTGGTTACTGAGATTACCCGCCTCAAAGGTTTGGGCTCTCTCTTTATAATAGTAGTATAGATTAACAAAGGCAGTCACCGAAACACATCTTTTGTGTTAAAGAAACCCAAATAAACTTTGGTTGAAAAGTTTTTCACGAGTGATGTACTTGGGAGCTGGAAGTCTCGTGGCTCTGGATCGGAGTTACATACATTGCACGCTCACTTAGCCCTGCATCCAGAATGCTGCAAGAACACTGCATCTTGGGATATGTAGGCGCCATGATGCTAGGCGCGCTACGTAATATGAAGGTGTTGGACATACTCACCTGGGGGCGGAGCGGCTCGTCAGTAATGAGATGGGGCGGGATATTTATATCCGGAAGTGAACGCCCTTCTCTCATTAGCACTACAGGCGCTGAAGAGACAGGAGCCGAAATGCATATGCCTTAGAATTACGGTGCTGTTACCCATTGCCTGAACTGCGATTAAAGACCTCCTTTGTTTCCTCATATGGGCCTCATCTCTTTGCTTGGGAAGAGTTGTTTTTGGGTTTGTCAGGGCGAGTGACTAGTATCGCGCTCATGAGGCCCCCACACCACAAGCTGGCCCCGGTACCATTGGTCTCCGCTACGGTGGACTTGTTTCTTCTTCCAGGTGACTGGATTGACCTGGGCCCACCTCCTTACACCGGGATGGATTGGAGCGGTGTTGCAGTTATTAACTGCACGTTGGGCGAGGCACATTCCTACTTTGCCCCCGCGGAGATGGATCCCTGTGACTTTGGGGGTTGGTGTGGTTTTGGGGACTTTGTCCCGTGGCTCTGGATCGGAGTTACATACATAGCACGCTCACTTAGCCCCGCATCCAGAATGCTGCAAGAACACTGCCTCTTGGGATATGTAGGCGCCACGATACTAGGCGCGCTACGTAATATGAAGGTGTTGGACATACTCACCTGGGGGCGGAGCGGCTTGTCAGTAATGAGATGGGGCGGGATATTTATATCCGGAAGTGAACGCCCTTCTCTCATTAGCACTACAGGCGCTGAAGAGGCAGGAGCCGAAATGCATACGCCTTAGAATTACGGTGCTGTTACCCATTGCCTGAGCTGCGATTAAAGACCTCCTTTGTTTCCTCATATGGGCCTCATCTCTTTTCTTGGGAAGAGTTATTTTTGGATATATATATATAGATATATATATATATATATATATATATATATATATTTTTATACTGACTGTGATTTTGACATATATTCCCCAAACCAGGTGATATTGTGGGGGATAGGTACTGCATATTGAGAATTTAAATGGGTATAATTTGGACAATCACATTAAAGTCCCTAGAGGTGTAAATGGCATAAGTGACAAAGACATTTACTGGACCTTCAAATGTTTTTATTTGATTTAGACCTCTTCAGAGATCAACACAAGGGATAAATTTAACATTAGGTCAAAGCATAGTTTTCATTATAAATACTAACACAATACTTGTTTTAGAATAATTTAAAAAAACATTAGAAAAACTTAAACAATGTAAACAGGTTATAGCAAACAAATTCATTAGGTAGTGATCTTAAAAACACAATTTGACCTTGAACAGTGAATATACTGTGTCCAAAACATATGGGTTTTAGAAAACGGTATCGGGACGCTACTAATATTTTGTTGGCAGACATACAATACGTGAGTAATATATTGACTCCTCCGTTGCAAAGTTCACATAAGTCTGTTCTTATTGTCAGAGTTTCAATACTTTGTGTAAACTTGTTTAGTGGTAGAATCCCTAAGCACAAAAAAATAATACAGTGTTGAATTCTATGTACTAATGTGAATCGCACATATCTTTGTTGAATCTTATACTATAGGGTTTCTGCATAGGATTTATAGTGTGATAACTGAGAGCAGTGCGTTACATTGAGCTCAAAAAGCTTATTCTTGGGGTCAAGTTCTTCAAGAATAACTTCAATAGTACAGGAGTCCAAGACTGTAAAAGTGCTATTGTGCACTGAGAAAGGTCTAGCGCTGTATTAAGATTCTGATTAAAAGTATAGTGCCCAGATACGAGTTTGAATGTTTAAAGTTGTAAAAAGTTCCTTACGGATCCTACGTCATCGTGTAATAAGTTATACGCCCATCTTATTATATTTGCTATAGCTCTAGAGAAAGAACTGACTATGGACACCTCGAGGTGCAATGCTTCAACAGGGGAAACAACGTTTACAACGCTGCTATTACCATGCAGGTAGGTAACAACGCAGTCGTTACAACGACTGCATTGTTACCACGCGTGGCTTTACACCGCAAGTCATTTCTACGACTTGCGCTAGGTGGCGTGCAAAGCCAGGGGGTGTGATGGATTTTAAATCCAACACAATCCCTGCTGTTGCGCTATCTGGAGTAGGACTAGTGATGTATACTATTCCTAAATCCAGCACGCCAACTAGCGCAAGTCGTAGAAACGACTTGCGTTGTAAAGCCATGCGTGGTAACAAAGCGGTCGTTTCAACGACCGCGTAGTAACCTACTGCGTGGTATTAGAACACGTAGTAACATGCGATATTCCTTGAACAGGGCCTGCTTGGTTTACCTTTACGATTTTTCGAAACAGATACCCTTCTTTCATGTTTATAACATGCCATTTATATATATATAGGAATATATTCTAGAGCATAGGATAAGATAGGAGAGATTTTCTTCCCTCTGTCCAGAGGAGGAGTACCGTCTCTTCAGCACTCCGGTGTGAGCATCCGCCTTAAGGTCGATACGCTGAAAATGGGAGAAATCTTGTAGTGTCTGAGAGAAGATTCTCCCTAAATAGGTAAATTCTTTGGCCTCCCACCAAGTGACCACTCAAAGTGAGTGTAATGTTTTTTCCCTCTAAACGGTACTACTTTCTCTTAAAAATGTTTGCTTTTAAGAAATTTTCCTCAGTTTAACTAAATAGTCCATTTATGTTTTAGCTCAATCCTTTAGCAGAAAGCTCAGAGTTGCAAACCGTACGGTGCCGTTCATTGACGATTGCGAGTTCACAAATCTGCTAAATAGCGTTGGATACTTGGAGCATTTTAGGAATGAACCAGTTGTCTTTTAAAAAGAAAAAGAACTAAATTGTGTTTGCAACTCGCAGCTTTCTGCTGAATGATTAAGCTACTTTACAGACACAAGATCACCTTTGCATAGTAAAGGAATTCAGGAGCACATTACCGGCTTCTTTGACATCAAGGGGCTTTCACTCAGAAAGATTCATCCTGGCAAAGAATCCAACCAGACGGTGGATGTCCCTCTTCCTTTTCTCGAACAGAATACGTCGAAATCACCACTGCATTTGGCTGTCCTCCTCCACCTCACCGTCTTGAAGAAGACCTGTTTGTTGAGTAACGCCTGTCCCTGGTTCGAAACGTCGACGCCTCGCATCAATCCATATCCTACAGTTTCCTCAACCCAACGTTGGAATATGATTTAGACTAGGGGTGTGACATTACTTTGTATAAGGATAGATGTTTATTGATTCATACATTTTATTCCGTTGCAATTTTTCCTTACTGAGTATATTTCACACACTATATCACATTGTTACCTTTTTCACTTACTCACCAAAAGTCACTCTCTAGTTACTTTCCATTGGTTAAATTGTGACAGCCTTATATTCCAAAAAGAAAAAGGAATAATATACTGATTGTTTAAATCATACAATAACATTCTCGGTGTGTTTCTTGGTACATATCAATTATGGCATGCTAAGAAATTGTCCATCCGACAGAACCATTTGTAGTTTGTTTTGTAAACGCCCAGGTTCTGAGGGACCCAGGGTTACCCCATCTCAGTGAACATGACTAAGCCTGCAGCATGAAATACTCATTCTGAAAGCATAGTCACCAGTTTTTAGAACAGCATGGGGAGGAAATAACCAGTGCAGGCACAGCAAGCAGTTTGCAAGCAAGGTTAGGATTAGAAAGATTGCAAGATCTATATATTGCAATCTCGTCTCATACATGCGAGTGCCAAAAAGGATTAGTACACAAAGGATTGCCAATGAACACAAGAAACTTTTTTGAAAGGAACTGAAATTTAAAGGAAAATGTGTTGCGTATAGGCTCATACAACACTAAAAAAGTTTGCATCTGACATAGAAATGAAAAGTATTAATGGGCAGAGATAAAGTCCCATGAATCAACAGCATTAGCTGTTGATAATCAGCTGGACATAAAGGTATACCCTGTATCTTGAATCAAGACTAGATTGTAGTATGTTTCCTTTTCGAAAAATTGTGCTGTACAGCAGTGAGATTCTAAGGTGAAAAAAGTGAAGTCTCATTAAGAATTGGCCAAGGCACTTTGTGTCACTGAGGTGTCTAGTAACACCCAGCGCAATTGTGCAAGCTAGTTCCTATAGTAAAGTGTATAAACATTCCCCTAATATATTCAAAGCTGAATTAGCAGTGGATGAGTTAGTATACATGTGTTTAGATAAGGGATGAAAGAACCTTTTAAAGCCTCATGTGCTCATCAGCATCTTTAAAAGAATAGTATACCGCTTCTTTCATGGCTCAATAAATAATCAAAATAAAAATTGTTGTTTTCTTACTCCAGGGAATTTGCCATATGAAAAAGCCAGTTATAATCATGTCTAGGTTCTGGTCTGTTTGCTTAAGGTCCTCTTATTTCAGATAAGAACCTATGCATAATTTGGTTACTTAGTACCAGCGACAAGGCAACTCCATTTGAAACATACTAGGTTAAACCAAATGTCCCAATTTTTAATCCATTTATTCCATCATCAGACAACGCTCTTCCCAGTTCCAGATTGGACAGTGCATGTAATTTGCGTTGAGAGCCAAGGAAACCTTTAAAACTAGTAGCTGCCTCTCAGCCTCTCTTCACGTCGCCACAGCAGAATCCATCAGGTGTTGTCAACAATCTTCTCACAGGCAGCTCAACGGATCTGCCGGGTCAGCTATGTTCTCATAGCAGTTCCGTTCACTCAGAAGCCAGGATTGTGTCAGATATTTTTCAGGAAATGCTGCGCTTTAGCAAGCCAGGTCTGTCCATCCATCTACCTTGGCCACACCCGCATATGTGTCAATCTTTGATGGAATCTCTTCTAATAATGTATACATTGGCATCAAAATCTTTCCATAAATAAGAACTTCTCAGATGACACACAAGCAGAACTGATCATTGCTCATATTTTTCCCGTCTGGTGTCTGCACTGGGGCAAGGCTGATTGTCCTCTTTGTTATGTCACAGCAATGTGAATGGTGGCAGGGCCAAATTTGCGCTGAGTTGATGCAAAGTATTCTACTTCCAAACTACCAATACTGCAGCAAGGATAAATCGAAACGGCCACCTGGCCCTCCAAAGTCTGGAAATAATATACCCAAATAACAATACAATCAAGGTTTTATCATGCGCACAAATCCACTTCAAAGTAAGTCCATCAGTCCGTAGTTATGGTAACTTCCTTGCTTTATTCCAAATGTTAGAGTTCCAAGATCCATAATATCACAGCCAGTCTGAACAGATTGTAGCCAACACGTGTTTCATCTCATGGATAGTGTCCCACCGACTTCATCAGGGCTACAAGAAACAAGCAGTACTAGTAACTATTTCATTCACCTACTCCCACTGGGGTTAGTGTAATGTGAAATAATCAGAGGTGATCCAAAGGAAAGAAAAATGTTTAGAAACCTCGTGATTAGTCACACGTGAGAAGGGTAAAAGATTCTATATAATGAATCAGGAAAATGATTAGTTATGCAAAGAGAAACTAAGACAGTCTTCAGATGTAGTTCCTCATGCACCTTAAAAAAAATGTGCTAAGTTCAAACTACCAAAAGGAACGTGCATGTGAGAAGTTAAATAAGTTCCAGGTAACAACTATAGCCCATTAGTGGTCTACCATTAAGTTATTCAATTCCGACTTACCTAATAAGTCACTATCAAATTGAATCTCCAGTTATTGATCAAAGGATTTTCTCAAAGCACCAAAATATTAATAATTATTATCACTAAACACCGTTACCAAAAGTAGTATTTAAAACATAGATTTAGGTACTGTTATGTATCAATTAGTTCATACCTATATCTCAGTGTTCAATCCAATATTCCTCATTATTTTACTATCCACCATATCACAGTTCAAGTATCTGCAAAAGATAATCCACATTGTATTTCAGAAAGACGAAAAGCAAGGACCAGTGATAATAAACCATTCGTCCGATATACAATGTGTTATGTACACCCCATTGTATGTAAAATCAAGTCATTATGAAACTAAAGTAGTCCAAATTTTAGATACTAAAATCTCCATCATGGGGGCATGTTCCGAAACGTATAACTAAATTAGAGTTACCGAGCGAATACGGTAACATTGGGAGAGTAGTCCGAATTAAATCTCAGCATACAGCGTGGGTGCAATGTTAAAGTACCCATTTTACACCGATTACGTTATAACAAAAATGGACCGAAAATCAAAATTCCAGATTTGTACAAGAACGCCATATTGAAATGGTATGAGGTCATACATCTGAAATAATATGTACTTTTGTAAATTCAATTGTGCGTAAACTCCAGTCTTCAGTATTCTCCAGTACACCAAATTAAGAGCATCACATTTTCAATCTTCGCGAATATGATCTAAAGCTTTTAACTTTCAATCAGTAACTAAGTTAAAGTAACCAAGCAGACATGATTACTTGTAATAAGACATGGATAAGATGCACCGTCCAATAAATCGTCCTTCATGTAAACAGGAATATTACACCGAGCTGTTATGTGTCTTAACTTCAGTTAGTTGGCAGAGTGCTCATCATTAAATCTCAGCGTCTAGCATGGGCGCCATGTTGGGCTACCCATTTATACACTGGCACTTTGTTACACGAAATCAAAGACGGACTATCTAACTCGAAATAGCAATTTGTACAGAGGCACTATATTGTAATGGGACCTCTAGAGCCCCTATACGATGGTGTGCCCCTTTAATGTAATCATAAGTAACTCTTTTAATTTTTATAAAGACATTAAACTTGGCTATTTTGGAACCATGTGCCACAACATATAAATATAGGTTAGCAACTGCAATTAGATCGCCGGGCTAATACGGTCACTCACAATACTAGAATAAGCCGTCCGTTAATTTGTGATATAAGCAAAAGTACCTTATAAATTCAAAATCCTGTCATCTGCTACTCGAGAGAGTGTTTCTCATTGAATATTGGCATTACGCATGGGCGCCATATATATCAGTTACGATCTAACCCATATTAAGTAATGGGCTATCAGACACAGAATATAACCTATGTGCATGAGCGCCATATTGTAGTGGGCTCTCTGTTGCCCACATATGGCTTTCAAATGAACTATTTGGTAAATTATAGGATCCCACCTTGAATTGGAGTCTTGCTGAAATGTAGGGTACACACTCATTTATCGTACATCCTGAAATCGTGTTCCACCATAAATTACTCAAGATGATATCCCATATTGTCTGTTGGCGTCAAGACTCAAATCAAATTATTTTTCAATATAATGTGAGACCAAATTACTAAATAACAAAATGTCTTGGTCAGTCCTGATAACCACTGCTCATGGTAGCAGTCATTGTTAATTTGAGTAGGTCAACCATATTCTAAGTATAACTCACTAGTTATCGCATGCGAGTTACCGAAAAGTAGCTCAGTAATGATCGTATCCCAGCCACGAAATAGTGTAAAAACCATCATCCATTATCCCGGTCACAACGTACCCCTACACACTCCAAATATAATAATCATATTGTACTCTCTGTTAATTCATTGTTGCCAAATGAGAAAAAATATGGCTTTGATTCAGATGTGGTTGTCATAGATGCTCTCCCTGGAATGTCCGAAGCTAGTTCTCTTTTTTCGAGAAGCTTGTGAAAATGCTTTACATAATATTTTTCAGTTTTACTTTAAAAACAATTATGCATTATAAAATACATGTGAAGCATTATGCAAAGATGAGCATAACAACCAAATATATGTTATAAGAGAGCTCAGGGGCAGACATAAGGCGAAACATACAAAACTGTGTTAGCTCTTCACTAGATGACCTAGAGGCTACTCAATGCACTGCATACCCAAGTGTTGGCTACACCTTAGACTGCAAATAGGACAAGGAGTGATTGTCCGATCTCTTATTGTTGATTTTGGGAAAGCTAAGAAGAGTCTGGGAAGTAAAAAAAGACAAGCATTTAAAATGCAATAGGTCTCGCATTTATGAGAGTTTGAGCTATTGGCAGTGTAAATGACAAAGCCTTTTATTTATGTGTTATTTTTAAAACAGATAAATAAAAGGCATTCTCATTTACAATGCCAATAGCTCAAACTCTTGCAAATTCAAGACCTTTAGCATTGCAAATGCGTTCGGCGCCCATGCTATAAAGATTTTTTTTTTAAGCAATAGGAGAGATATGACAGAGCGTGGACAAAGCGATTTAAGAAAATAGTGTGTGGAGGCTACAATTAAAGCCGACCATGTAACAACAAACGTAACAGGGGTGTCCTTATGGGAGGTTACAAAATAAGACAAAGCAGTACTAAGGAGGGACTACTAAGCCTATTGACCAATGAAAAGCCACAGTTCACAGTGGACAATGACACAAGCCAATGAAAAATATGGACGGAGAGTGGGCGGAGCTTCAGGTCCGTACTTGAATACAGCATGCCTCCCAGAGCAGCGCATGCGCTGCCCAGGCTCGACCTAAAAAGAGGGGCTGCCTCTCTGCTATGTTCACAAGGGCCTTGATATTATTGAACATTCATATCAGTTATCACAGGATGAATTGTCTTAGAAAACGTTTGATGAAAAACACTATTACCGAATGAATGGTACGCAATGTCTCGACAGCTAAAAGATGAAAGGCTGTCCAGCTTGAACTGCAACTTGTGACACACAGATACAACAGCTCACTAATCTATCACATTAAAGCAGGTCAGAAGCTCCCTTGGATGTAACGAACGGGGGTGGGGGGAGACCAGCCCTACAAAAAACCAAGCTGGACTCACATCCCCACCTCTCCTCTTACCAAGGCCAGTAAAAAGGGTACCGGTGTTGATAGGTAATAACTAATGTTCTTTGAAGCCTACGCCACGGTATTAAGTGCTATAAAATGAAAGGCAATAAATGACTAATCAGACACTTGGATATACAAATTACAGCAGGAAGTGCATGACCTCTCAACCCCCCCATCCTCTACCCTCTTCCAAACTAAATTTCGAACCAGATGTAGATCAGCAAAATAAAGATGCACAGGTTGGCAGGCTGCCCAGGTTAAGCCAGGATGAATAAACAATGTTGTGACTTTACTTTGAGTCATAAATAGTTTAATAAAAAATGTGAGAGCGGTAACAATTGAGCACCAGAGCTTTAATAATGCGCAGGTAGTCTAAGAATCTTCGTTTTCACAGAGCATGAAAGCAAAAGAAGAGATCTGTGCTCAGATACATGGACAAGAGGTAGCTTGAAACGGCCTGGCCCACACAGACTGCACACATTCCTGGGAGCTGCGCCCCAGTGCCAACCTGCTCCGATTCCAGCCCCGTCTTTGCACTCTGGCAAAGATCCTAAGTGGTGCAAATGCTGAATGTTCACTTTCTGGAGTACGGGGGTCTAAAACAACTTGGGGACCAAGTTACAAAGGCATTTTCGTTGGTAAGCATACTTTTAAAGCCCACAATTTCTGTGTTTTTGGCATTCAATTTTCAACAAAAGACTACGTAGCAGGAATGAATGTTTTAATTACTGCGTAATTTTGTGCCACAACAGCTTACGAATTACACAGTCGCAAACACCTTCAAATTGGCATAATAACATCCTAAGTGGTGCAAATGCTGAATGTTCACTTTCTAGGGTACGGGAGTCTAAAACAACTTGGGGACCAATTTACAAAGGCATTTTCGTTGGTAAGCATACTTTTACAGCCCACAATTACTGTGTTTTTGGCATTCAATTTTCAACAAAATACTACGTAGCAGGCATACATGCTTTTAGTACTGTGTAATTGTGTGCCACAATAGCTTACGAATTACACAGTCGCAAACACCGTCAAATGGGCATAATAAAGCGTGCCACTTACCAAGTGCAGGCGGTACATTTATTGCATGGTGGAGCGGGGAGACTCCCGAGAGCAGAAGGAGGAGGTTGGACAGAGCAGCAAATGCTAAAGAAGATGGCACTGTTGTGCGTTAAGAGAACAAAAGCAAAATAAATACCGCCTTGTATAGGGACCTTGTTTCCGTTCGAAGAGCGTGGTTCGCACTTTGTTACCACCCATGGTGGGCACCGTTACACCACGGGGTGAAGCCGTCCAAAGAATGGGGTTCATGTTCCACCCTGGTCCTGCGGAAGGACATGGGGAGTTCTAGTGCTGATGCAGGTCACTACTTGTATGCAGTGGTCGAAGTGGGGGGAAAAAAAGAAGGGGAACTGTGGGCAGAGATCAGTGGGTGGAATCAGAGGTGTGGCCAGAATGTGCCAAACATCCCAATTTTTAGTATTTGTTTGGCATTTCACCAACCAGTTACTGCTTATTGTGTTATTTAATTCAACCAATGGATACACTTGATTATTTAATGTATAATAGGAGTTATTGGCATTTAAATAGATTCACAAAGTGGGATATATTTCCAATCACACAATGTCCCAAATACGCTTAAAAGTGGAATTACGAGCCATTTGTCTCCAAGCCATGCAGTTTCACTCATTAGCACTTCTCCTCCCTTCTACCACAAGAGCAGTTCAAACATGAATGGCAAAATATCCTAGTTTGCTAATGTTTTCTATATAATTATGGCTCTGCCGTATTTGCCACATAATTCATCATCCACTGCATAATCTTACAGTTTTAACTAATAATTTTTGTAGCTCAAACAGACAAAGAGTTACTAAAAAACGTGACTTCAGTTGCTGCAAAGTGGACGGCCATTTGCAAAGGTTGACTGATCACCTTTCTCTCTGCTGCATTTGTATGTTATACTGATACTGATGAGGCAGAATTTTTGCAGAGACTTAACATGTGTAAAAATGTCTAAATAATAAAGTATAAGAAAATATATTGCATTACGCTGCAGCCTTTTTTGTTGCATAATTTAGTCAACACTGCTGCATCATTTTGTCCCCCATTGCTCCATAATTCCAGTGGCTCCAGAGCAGGTAGCAAATGATAAAATTGTTTGTGCATGAACCAGAGAGACTGTGAAGTTTGCAAACTTAGTTTGGTGTGCGTGCAAATCCTGCATTGCCGATCCTTGGTGAGTTGCAGCTACTACTGTTGAAACAAGGCCAATGGAGGTACCAATGGGTGAGGAGGACTGGCCTCGATAGCAGGGCCGGCTTTAGTACTGGTGGAGCCCTGTGCAACAATGTTTGTTGGTGCTCCCAATGATCACCTACACCTCGGACTCACTCTACAGTGCCACTCATACCAGTGTGCGGTGTTAGAGCACTTTACATCACACACTAGACAGAGACAATCATTTATATGTGTGTAAATCACTGTATAGGAAATGTTACATAGGACAAAGGACTACAAGGTGTAGAAGCCACATGACAACCATACTAGTAGGCAGTATAGTTTAATAGCGCACTGTTCCATGTGAGGATTTTAACTTATAGACTGCAAGTAACAAAAGAATCTCTCTGACAAAAGCAGTAACCTACTAACCTAGTTAACATTATGTGCACTTTTTTGATTTGCAAGGTACATGTTCTTTGCAGCAGGCACTTTAACCCTCTGTGCTAACTTTCAAGGAGTCAACCTTTCACTAGACAAAACTCTGATCTCTCTCTAGGAAGAACATCAATCACCGAAGTTATCATGACATTTTTATTGTTGCTGAAAATTGCTGGAGGCCATGAAGGAAGAGGCAAGTTTTTTTAACCCATAATATACTTGCAAACACTCCGCACCCACCCGAAACAGGTACCCAGTGCAGTCACACCGTTCGCACCGCCCTAACCTGCTCAAGGTTCATGTGACCTCAGTGACAGAGTCACAGTGACTGGATCACTGTTGCTCTAGGGTGTACTGCTTCCTAGGCCAGCCTCCAAGACTGGAGATGAACTTCAGTATGGATTGTGGTGGACAGACCTTCAAGGTTAACCCACAATGGACACCACTAGGGTACACCTGCTTGTGCTAAGACATCAGGCCTTCTAAGGTCTTTCAGGGCCTTCAAAGGTCAAGCATGGGAGTATGCTCCCTCACTATAGGTGTGGCAGGGTATACTCAGACATGAGTCCCTTGCTCACTGCTCCATCAGGATTCAAGCAAGCCGGGCCGACGACGGCTGAAATGCCAGAAACCGGTCCCCGGAAGCTTGTCTCCTTTCTGGTGAAGAATTGGCTTGGTAGTTTGGTCTGCCCTGTTCCCATGATGCACTGGGCCAGGGACAGACTAATTTGCATATAGCCAGGTTCTGAGCTGGGATGGGGCAGTGAGCTAAATAACGGTGATGGATCAAGCCCTGATCTTTGGACTGGGTAAGAGTGGTCTGCTTATTTCAGACACTCTGTTCATCACCACCCCCTTTTCTGAATCCCTCAGTAGAGTGGTCTGGTGGACTCGTCATGAAGGCTGAACCCGGTTCCCGAGTTCCAAATTTGACAGCTCTGGCCATAGTGCCACATCTTCTCCCCCACTGAACACCATACTGCCCCACTGAGAGAAACTCGCACTGCCTACAGCTGCAACCAAATTGTGCCTGCTATAAACACTTGGATGTGGCTCAATTCAAATTATGCACTTGATAAGAGTAATATCCTGCTTTAAAAAAAAAAAAAGTAAAAGCAAACACTCATAGGGGGTGCAAGATTAAGTAAAGCATGTGAAATGTAAGCAGAAACAACATGGTTAAAGTAAACGATCTCTCACTCACTATTTAGAAATCAGTGAGTGGTTTTACCTGAAAAGTTAAGGACATGACTACAGGGCCCTGAAGGGAACCGTTTCAATGTCCATTGCTTATATCCTTACAAAACGTAAGCAGTATGGTTTAAAAAGACCACATCCATAAACACAGAGCCATGGTACACATTTTGTTTTCCAATCCACCCATCAACCTGGTATTGCAATAAATCCAGGAATGGTGCACTTCCGCACCTGGGAATAACAATGCTGTTCAAAGAAAGACGAGATAACAAAAGTAGCGCTTCACTGCAAAGTCTGTAGAGTGAGGCTGATGTGTTTGGATCAAATAAAACCAATCTGGTCACTTTGCAACCACTCTATCTTGCTTTATTTAGTTATGTATGTATTTTTCATATTTAAAACCTTTTATTTCCCTCCATTCTGAAAGGGCATTTCCCGCAAGAGTGTTTTTCTTTTTTGGATCCATTTCATAGGGAAGCAACTAAATGAAAGAAGAAAGAGAGGTTGTGAACAGTTTCTTCAAGACACGGTTTTCAGTAAGCAACAAGCGCGTGTCTGCCTTGTAGTGTGAGCGCGCGGTGGGAGCGTGTGAGGCTCAGGAGATGCTATGCGCGCGCACATCGCCTGTCCTTGTGCACACATGGTTTGTCTCCCTTCGCTTACCAAAGCCACAACAATAGAAGCTTGCTAAGTGAAGCAACGCATGCGCTGCGTTTGCCAGGCGAGACCTAAAAAAGCAGCCTGGAATGTTAGAGATAAAGCAATTTTGCCAATAATGATGACCAATATAGAAGAAGGGACAAAGAACAAGGAAAGATAGCTTAAAATGATGTGCTGTGTGTGATCACGAGGCAAGGTCAATGGCAGAGAAGAAGTATGCGCATGTAATGGCAGTCCAAAGATTAACCATTTTAAATCCTCTGTAGTTTTATCAAAGAGGAGGTGGGAAGACTTATAGTTGTGCAGTCAAAGCAAGATTAGATCATTGCTTGTATGGCAATTTGACGACCCTTAAAGGGAAGAAAATGACACCAAGTAAAACTCCAGAGACTGTGACTTTGTTGATTTGGCAAGAAAGATAAAGGTTAGGGTCAGAGCAGAAACTAAGGTTTTGAACTAAGTTGGCTGGATGAGGGGATCCTCTAAATTCGTCAGCCACTACACAATGGACCAAGCAGTGGGGTCGTTCTCAACAGTTCGCACTTCAGTTTTGTCAGTAATAATCTTAATAGTATTCAAACCTTCATCCAGGCAATGACTTCAGTCATACACTGGTTTAAGTGAAATTTAGAGCTTAATGGATCGTCTTCCAAGCTGATAAGCCTCATTCGACGTACCTACTAAATACCTCTGCTCCGCCCAACTAGCTCTGGCCACCGTAGCACGGATCCGCAAGACCAGTACCAGAGGAATATCTTTTTCCTACCTCACTGCCAAGACCTGGAACACTCTGCCTCTCCACCTCAGGCAATCCCCGTCGCTGACCTAATTCAGGGAGGATCTCAAGAGCTGTCTCTTCAAATGAACCTCAGCGCCCAGACGGATCAGCAGCCCCACCCCCTCAGCACCTTGAGACCCGCACTGGTGAGTAGTTGGGCTTTACAAACACATCATCAGTGATATTCTCTGTAAGGTGTAAATCTGTAATTTACCAAAAGAGGTAGCAATAACAACAGGGTGCTAGTTTCTTTTTAACCTGGAAACTACTGTACAAACAAGCATTAAATAATATAATTTCTCTATAATATCTGAAAAATCTGTGTTCATTTAAGAAGTATTTTGTGATCTTAACTAGTACACTAATAACATATATATGAAAATTATTCAGCGTAAATTGCATCTCCTTATTACAAATGAATTCAACTTACTATGGAAAATGGGCCATACCTAGAGCAGATGCACCTACCATACTATACCAGTACTACTATCAAATTATGGTTATTAATTGGTAGAGTTGGGGTTGGCGGCCCTTATCCCCCGGTTGCTATTGTTACTGAAGCTCTTTGTTTCAGGCAGATATATGTTCTTGGTTTTCGATAGATGGATTTCCCTGACCTTTACTTAAATTAATAAATGAATGAGCAATTTGTATGGCGCAAACTAAGCCCAAGGGTGTCAAGGCGCTTATGTACAGACCACCCACAGACAACTTCGGATATCATACTTAGACCTTGCTCTTGGGAAACAACCAGGTCTTAAGGGACTTGCGAAAGACAGAGTGTTCTTGTTGCCCCGAGAGGGAGACAGGGAGAGAGTTCCACGCCTTAGCAGCAGTCAGCGAGAAAGCTCTCCCCCACCTCAATCTTTTAAACCTTGGAACGACGAGAAGATTACGATTTGCTGACCTGAGGTTCTTTAAGGGTGTGTATCTTTTAATGATGCCTTTTAGGCCAGAAGGGCCCCGTCCATAGTATGCATTGTGGGTGAGGCAAAGGGTCTTAAACAGAACCCTACGGTCCACCGGAAGCCAAAGCAACAGCCTAAGCAAACATGTGGTCGAATGATGCTTCGGGAGATTCAAAACCAGCCTTGCAGCGGCATTTTGAACCATCTGCAGGCGGAGGATCTGACCCTTGTTGATGCCCAGATAGAGGGCATTACAATAGTCTAATCTGGTCAGGATTAAGGCCATAGCCACCTTTTTTCGGGCTTCCAAAGACAAAAACTGAGATATTTTTCTTATAATACGAATAAGCCCAAAACAGGTGGACACCGTCCTTGAAACCTGCAGAGTCATTGAAAGGGAATCATCAATAATGATTCCAAGATTTTTCCCATGAGGAACAGGAGTGGGACAGGTACCTAGGGAATCAGGCCACCACTCACCCGACCAAATGTCCGGGCCTTCCCCAAAGATCAGGACTTCCGTCTTTTCACCATTCAATTTAAGATAGTTATGAACCATCCAAGATGAGACTGCTACCACACAGTCTTTGAAATTTTGCGCGGAGTTCCTGACCTTTTGCATAATAGATACCATGATCTGGGTGTCGTCTGCATAGGATAACACCTCAAGCCCAAAGGCTTTCACCACCCTTGCCAGCGGGGCCAGATAGATATTGAACAAAGTAGGGCTCAAATAAGAGCCCTGGGGCACACCGCAGGCAAGGGGGGAGGGCTCAGAGGAGAAGCTCCCCATTCTGACAAGTTGGGACCGCTCACTGAGAAAAGAAGCAAGGAGATCCAGTGCCCATCCCCTGACCCCTATCTCCTTGAGGCGTTCCACCAGTCTCTGGGGAGACAGGGTATCGAAGGAGGCGGTGAGATTGAGTAAAATTAGGAGGGTGGTATGACTCGCATCCACCTGGACTCGAATATTATCCAGCACCATTGTGAGTGCAGTCTCTGTACTGTGAGAGCATCTAAAACCATGTTGGGAGTCATCTAAAATCTGATAGTCCCTCAGGTAGGCGCTCAAGTGCAAATTGAGTTGGGATTCAATAATTTTTGTGGGAAGAGGAAGAAGGGAAATGGGACGGAAATCTTGAGACTGGAAGGATCTAGCAAAGGCTTCTTAAGTATGGGTCTGACCACAGCAGCCTTCCAAATCAGTGGGTAACGTCCTGAGGATATGGCTAAGTTCAAAACTGTCATAAGGTGGGGGATAAAAGCTGCTTTAGCTCTTTTCACGACTTTAAGGGGACAGGGATCCAAAGGGGACCCTGATTTAGTTCCTTCAATCAGCAGATCTACGGCCTCAGTCGTAAGGTTTGGGAAGGAGCAAAAACTCCCTGAAGAGGAACGGCTAGGGTCGCTATTGGGGAGAGTATCTGACGTAGAATCAGGTCTCAGAGTGGTATTTTGAAGCTCCAACTGGACGTAGATGTCAGCTATCTTAGAGCGTAAAAAAGGAGGATAAGCTATCACAGAGTGCCTGTGAAGGTTCCACCTTATCCGAAATAGAGGGGGCAGCAAGAGCACTGAAGATGTTAAAAAGCTCCTTAGGGAAGGTAAGACCCCCGACAATGTTGGAAAAGTGTCTTACTTTTTCCTCAAGTATAGCGTCTTTCTAGGACTTCAAGGCTTGTTTGTGGGACTCCCTGCCTGACGGAGCCAGGTCCTTCCGCCGAAGTCTTTCCTTCCTTCTACACTCCTGCCTCATTTCACGTAACCGATCAGAGAACCAGGGCGCGGTAGGCTTAGACCTAGTAGAATAGATAGATTTTTTGGGGGCAAGGGTATCCATCATGGAAGAGATTCTTTCAACAAGGTCAGCCGCGGCAATGTCCGCGTTAGAAAAATCCAGGGTCTGTGAATTAGAGAGAAAATTAGCGGCCGTTTCATTGGAGAGCAAGGTGAATTTAAGTATTTCTTTCGTTTTGAGTTCACATTTGTATTTTCAGAGCTGTGGATCTGCCTTCCACTAAGTTTTATAACTAGGTTTACATTTTCTGTTCAAACTTGGTTGGTCTTTGTCACAGTTTATTTAATGTCTGTTTCCCTGATAACTTTTGTGGCCAAGTATGCATGTGCTCTGTGCCACACGTTTCAGAATGTCCGCAACCATTTTTGCTCCTAAAGCTGAGAGACTTTCTGTAACGTCTTTATTTAGCCCTTGTGGTTTTCTCTGCTTTATGTCAGTGTTTTCTAGGTTTTGGCCCATTTAAACTTCATTTGATTTTTTTCATGTAGTTGAAGGTCAATAGCCTTAGTTGGCTCCGTTTTTCACTACCAAGACATGTAAAATGTACACACTGTCCTCTGGGTAGTCCAGGGACTACCCTAGGGGTGACATATTTATTAAAAAGGCAGGTTTGGGACAGGCAAAAGATTTACTTTGCCAGGTCAAAATGGCAGTTTAAAAGTGCATACGCAGGCTGCAATGACAATCCTGAGAGATGTTTAAAAGTGCACTTAAGTGGGTGGTATCACCCTCTTGGGGCTGACTGACCCCCCTAGTAGCATTTAATGTACATGCCTTTGCATATGTAGTACCACTTTACTAGGGACTTTTAAGTAAACTAAATAGCCCAATTGAATGTATGCCAATTCTACAATGTTTTAAGGAGAGAGCACATGGTCTTTGGCACTGGTTAGTAGTGGTAAAGTGTGCAGAGTCCAAAGCCAACAAAGTCAGCAAAACAGGAGGGTTGAAGGCACAACTGTTAGGAGAGAACCACACCAAGGATGCCAGGACTAACACCGACTTTCTGAGATGAGCTGCTGCCACTTTCATCACCTTTGTGAAGACTTGAGGTGCCAATATTAGTCCAAAGAGGAGGACTGTGAACTAGTAGTGAGTGGACCCAACCATGAAGCACAAGTGCCTGCTGTAAAACGGCAGGATCTGTGTATGGAAATACATGCCCAGCAATTCTAGGGACACCATCCTGTCTCCTGCTTCCAGCGCCAAAAGAACCTGAGGCAGAGACAGTATCTTGAAGTTCTCCTTCTGGAGGAAGAGACTCAAGACCCTGAGATTGAGGATTGGGTGAAGATCTCCATTCTTCTTGTAACCTGGAGGTACCAAAAATAGCACCCCTGCCCAATCTCCTGCTCCGGTTCCACTTCCCCTGCTACTTTTTGCATGAGGGCTGCCACCTCCTGCAGCACAAAAAGGGAGATGTTCCTTCTGTCTGACATGAAAGAGGAGGGGGGAACTGGAGAGGGGAATGCTAAAAGGGTAAGACTTAATGGTCTGAAGTTATGCCTTCCATGTGTCACGTGCTCTGCCAGGGACGAACTAGAGCTGCTTCCCAGGAAAAGGTTTAGGGGGAGAAGAGGAGGCCGCCTGTTGGACGGTTGGCGCTCTGCCTTTTCCATGGCTCCCTATCCTGTCTAAGAGCAGGTTCTTGGGTTGCTGTTGAGATTGTGTTGACTGGCTCTATCAGAAGCTGAATCCGCATCCGAAGTCCAGAAACTTCACACACATTTGGGTATCTTTTTGGTGAGGTTGTTCCCAAGGCACGTGCCATTACTCTGATGGTCTTCCAACACACCAGGGCCAATTTGGCCTTCTCCCAAAAATAGCCTGGAGCCGTCAACAGGTAGGTCCATCAATGTCGTCTGGCCATCGAAGAAAAAAACATAAGTCCTAAGTAAGGCATGACGTTGAAGGTTAATTGATGTGCCCATAGCTCTTGACACGGAGTCTACTGTGTCCAGACCCAATTGAATAATCTGCCAGGATGTTGCCTGGTCATCCCTAACCAATTCCCCCAAACCTGCCCCCTCAATGTTTTGGCAATTTCATGATGGCATGTGAAGTTGAGGTGTTTTAATGCATAGACCCTTTTGGCTTTAGCCTCCAGCTTTTTAGATTCCCTGTTTGCTGGTGCTGTAGGGAATGCTCCAGAAGAGAGCTTTGAAGAGCAAGAAGCCTGGACCACCAGACTCACCGGGGAAGGGTGAATGGAAAGAAAACTGGAGTCCTTACCTGTCTATTTTTCTACTTATTGTGGGCAAAAAGAATGGCTTGTCCTAAACAACCATGACAGGATCTAATAAGATCTCATTAAAAGGCAAGATTGGTTATGCTGGCTAACTGGGGTGCTGGAGCACCGCGGTCAAAAACTTTGCTCTTGTCACTAGAGAGAGTAGTGGTAGCTCCAACATCTAAGCAGCCTATCTGACCACTGCATAGTCTGAACTACTTCGGGAGGGAACCAGATGGGTTTGCATCTACAGTTCAGGGGATGTATCCACTTCACTGGCATAACCCAAGTCCCTGGTAATCATGCAGAGTGAGTTGCAAATACTGAGGTGCTTCCCTACCATAATCCAATGGGTCTGAGTCACTACCAGACAGGGCATAAATAGTGTCTCTGAAGCTAAAGCCATAGGCTGGCTTTAGGGTGGTGCGACCAGTGCAGCTGCACCTGCCACTGAGCTCAGGGGGCACAGTGTTTGGAAATAACTTATGGGTTTAAAGGCACCTACTGCAGAGTTTTTGTGTGTTCACCAGTTTCCAGGCAACAATAAAAATGTTGAAATAACTCCGGTGATTGACGTTCCTCCCAGACAGGGGTCAGAGTTTTGTCTGGTGACAATCTTGGGTCATCATAAAGTAGCGAAGAGGGTTAGAATGCTTGATGCAAAGAACGTGTACCAAGCAGATCAGGTAACCGTATTTTATGTGGGTTACTGATTTTGTCACAGAAATCCTTTTGTTACTCGTAGTTCGTAAGCTACGGTCCTAATACAGCACATTTACCTATGAATTGTTGGCAAAAAAAATTGTCGCACAGAGTCATCACCGCAAAATCCAGCCCCGCTGCTCCTCCCCATATTGCTGATACTCCTACAAATGTGGTCCCTCCCTCCTGGATCTGAAGAGCATCTCCTTGAGCTCAAAGAGAGGTTGGTCTGTCTGAAGGCCTGAGGCCTCAGACTCGCCACTCGGACTGGCACCATTGGCATCAGAGGAGGTGTTGCCTGGTGAAGCGACAGAGGTACTGATGCAAAAGGCAGCACAGCAGGTGACAAACGCAGACTGGTGTTGAGGGAAGCTATTTGGTGGAAATCTGAATGTGTCTCCAACCGATCCCTTGGGGCTTGCAGGCACTCCAGGGGGGATCTGATTCTCCTAAAGATACCAATCATGGCGTTCAGAAAGAACACTGGATCTGTGCCTAGAGCGGGGAACTCCAGGAAGACATGCAAGATGCAGAGCCCTGAAGGCAGATACCGAGGAGGATGTAGAGGAGGGGTTATCGGCCAAGCGCCAGAGTCCGCTGGCACTGATGGCATCCACACTGTAGGAACATTCATTTTGACATACTCCAGTTCTGAAGACTACTCTGTTGGGGTCAAAGAACGAGCTGTGGATCCCAGCGACCTCGAGCAGAGAGGAAGAGCTATGAAAAAGTTTACAGATCCAGTGTATTGCCTGGGATATTCACAAATATTGGCAAATATTGGCAAAACCAATAGGTCTCAGTCCTATAATGTGAACGCTGAGCTGTTGACTTTGCTAATGTTTATTTGTACAGTACTGTATTTTTAGGTTAGAGTGGCTCTGCACCTGATGATGAACTTACAGTCCAGTTGGTGTAGTAGTGTGGGGCATGGAAGGGAACACATCTCAGTAGTTTGTTTTGTATGAAGAGGACGCTGTGGTTTTGTATGAAGAGGACGCTGTGTGTGAAAGAGCAAAGATTGTTTCTTGACTTGACTGAAGGGCACAAAGCATGGAGTACAATCAGTGCAGAACAAAATTCAACAATGAGCTTATGCAGCGTGTGAATGTTGTTAAAATGTAATTGAATGGAGTGGTGGCAGTTAATGGGCGAAAAGAACGTGAAGGGAGGTTGTGAACATTTGAAGTGGAACAGGAAGATGGAGAGGGGGTGGTTTTCCAGAAGGACAACAGTTGTAGTTTGTGGTTGTTTTCATTTTGTTTGTTTTTTTCGTCACAAAGAAAAACCAAAATACATAGTTTCCGTCACATTTTTTTCAAGACCCTCGCTCCCCCACCCTGGTACCATTTGACACCTTCCACATTGATTGAGTCAGGGCACAAACCAAAAAGAAAACCCAAAAAAGAGAAAAAGAAAAAAAAAGGAGGAAATAAAAAACAGTCATCTGCACATTATACGATAAAAGGAAGAAAAACAAACCCACACAGCTACATATGCGAGGCAAGAAAGAAGACAGAGTTCAGCCTAAGTAGTCTCCTTAGTTTGCGTAGAAAAGCCCACTCTAACAGGTATCTAGTCTTGCACCCCATCAATCCATTTGCCCAACTGTTCCCATACCGCCATTCCAATTTTTTTGGCTTGTTTGCCTTTTTTGGCATAAATAGCTTTCTCTAGTTTGCATGTCGCAAGTAGTCTTGTCTGCCATTGTGCAAACGATGGGGGGTCCGAGTCCTTCCAGTGAGCCGCAATACAAATCCTATAGATAGTGATGGCTACAAAAATCAGAGGGCCCCCAATCCGAGTACAGTCGTCCAGCCCCAATAAGATGACTGACGTGGTTAATTGTATGTCTTGTCTCAGCACTACCCCCATAAAGTGTTGTATTTGTTCTAAAAGCGGTTTTAGGTTTGGGCAAGTGGCGAACATGTGTATCTGATCCGCTGAGAATTCAAAGCATCTGGGGCATAGGGTTCCTCTTCCGGTTCCCCACTTTGCTATTTTGTTAGGTGTAATATAAAGGAAGAACCCGGTCTTATAAAATTGGGCCTGTAATTTAGTGGATAGTAAATATTTATGGGCTAGTTTCAGGGCAGCGCCAAAGACGTTCTGGTTAGCATTCAACTTTGTTTGCCACTTTACATCAAATTTCTCCAGATGGTCTGGCATCTTAGCATTCAGACAGGCGTAAATTGCTCCAATCCGGAGTGGTTTACTTTCCTGTATTCTGTCAATTATTTCTATTTTATCAAAACCGGCTTGGCCGCCAATCTTGCGATCTAAAAGTTTTTGACTGCAAAATAGTGAAAGATCTGATTTTCCCCAATCAAGTACTGTGTCTTGAGCTCCGAAAAGGACCGGACCCCATTCAGGGTGATCAAGTCCCCCAGTCTGGTTATCCCTGCACTATACCATTTCCCCAAATAAGAATTATCAAAGATTGAAGGAAGCATACGGTTATGTTTAGTAGGGGTATAGTAATTCAGTTTGCCGATGCCGAAGATTGCCGGGAATTGGAAAAGACCCGGTATGCATTTCTTAAGGACTTGAACCGTACACGTTTAAAGTAGCCAAACTCAAGCTGCCTCCATAGGCATCCCTTGCTGTTTTCCCCAAGTAAAACCATGTTTGGGGATGGTAATCCTGAGTGTGTCCGACCTATGTTATCATGTAGTAAGAAAGGATTATACTGTAAAACAGTAGCCCAACAATATAGCTTAAGGTTTGGCAGCGCCCAGCCTCCTCTCTCCTTGGGTAGGGAGAGTAGTTTGTATGATCTCCTGGTGTTTGAGTAGGACCATATGAATTGACAATATATTTGTTCAAATAGTAGGAGGATTGCATTGCTAAATTCCAGGGGAATTGTTCTGAAGAAATATAACAACTTCGGGAAGTAGGTCATCTTTACTACATTACAACGTCCAATTATAGTTAAATGTAAATTGTCAATTTTTTTGAGTGCTTTTTTAGTGTCTACAGATAATGGGGTCAGATTTTCTTCCACTATTGAGTCTATGTTGGCCATGATATTCACACCCAGATATTTCGCTTTGGGGACAACTAGTCTATCAGTCCAAGCTATGTTTTCATTTAGGATTATCTGTGTCTTTGTTTTATTTAGACTATACCCTGATATTTTTCCAAACTCCTGAGCTTCACTCTCCAGTGCCATGATGGCACTTTTAGGGTCTGGGGTGACGATCGCCAAATCATCAGCGGATGCCTTGATTTTTGTGCTCATGCCATGACTGAAATCTGCTGGTATTTCTGGATTTGCTTCTATTTTGCTAATGAGTGGGTTGATATATAAGGCAAACAATAGTGGGGAGCAGGGGCACCCCTGTCTCGTCCCTTGTGAGATTTCTATCGGTTCTGTTAGTTTTCCGTTAACCATGATTCTGGCTTTAGGGGTTTTGTATAGTGCCTGGATCGCCAGCAGCATATTGGGTCCAAAGCCCGCCCGTTTTAAAGCCTCCCATAGGAAAGACCAGGAGACCCGATCGAAAGCCTTTTCGGCATCTAATAATATTAAGGCGAGCGGGTCTCCTGCTTCCTTTGCTGCATCAAATAGCATAATTGTTCTTCTTATATGTTCAGTTGTTCCTTTTTTAGGGATAAACCCAGGCTGCCAATCGGAGACTAAACTCTGTATGTTTTGGGAGATTCTGAAGGCAACTTCACTGTCCCTAGAATTAGACTCTCTAGAATGGGTGGCAGATCCTTTGCGTACATTGGACCAACTCTTTGGAATTCTCTCCCCCTGAATATTCGCTTAGAAACCAGCTATATTCAGTTTCGAAGAGCCGTCAAGACCTGGCTTTTCAATCAATAACGCTATCCCTGTCTGCAACGTTAAGCCACTTAGTACCTTACCTGTTCAGCGCCGGGAAACTCTTTTTGGGTAGCTGTCGCGCTTAATAAGCTTAATTAATAAATAAAAATAGTGGCCAGTATTTTTGAGAATATCTTTGAGTCCGTATTTATTAAAGTGATTGGCCTATAGGATGACATTTCAAGTGGAGATTTGTCTTTCTTCGCAAAAATTACAATTTTTGCAAGGGACCATGAAGGAGGGGGGAGGCGCCACCAAAGACTGAGCTAACCACTAATGTAAAAGCTTCTTTAATCTGTGGCTCAAAGATTTTGTAGAATTCTGCAGGAATACAATCTAATCCCGTTGCCTTGCCATCCGGCAGTTTCTTAATTGCACTTAGTATTTCTTCCTCCGTAGGTACTCCATCTGCTCTTGAGCTTGCCGGTTGAGCTTAGCCGTGGGTATGGGGCCTAAATATTCCGCGATGTCTATGTTCTTAGCTTCCAAGAGTATAACATCTTCCTCAGTGTAGAGGTTCCTGTAAAACCCTTCGAAGGCTTTATGTCTTTTGTGACCCCCTCAGAGTTGGTATTAATTGTGGTTATTGTATTAATAGTTGTCTGCTGCCTAATCGCTAACGAAAGCTGGTGTCCTATTTGCTCCCCACATTCATAAATTTCCCCCGTGTCACAGCCCACTTTGCGGCCGTTACTTCAGAGAAGACTGAGCATATCTCTGCCTTGATTGCCGCTACCACGTGTTGGATTGCCTCTACTCCCCCTCCTGTTTTTATTGCCTGAGCTAGATTAGTTTCTGCTGCCGTCAATTTTTCCTGCAGTTTCTGCACCTGTTCTTTTTCAGTTTTGTTTCTCTTTATTGAAAAGCTAAGAGTCTCCCCCCTGAACCCGGCCTTGAATGTGTCCCACACTATCATCAGAGGGGCAGAGCCCAAGTTTGCTTAAAAAAAGTCCAGAATCCACTTCTGCATATATACTTTATATTTGACATCATACAATAGCGCTTTTTCAAAAGTCCAGGTTATACTAGTGTTTTCAGGTTTTAAACCATCCAGGGTTAACATTAATGGATTGCGGTCCGACATGAATCGGGGTGAGATCTCAATGTGAGAGGAACTGATCAAGGATGAAGAGATGAGAAAATAATCAAGCCGTGCGAGCGAAACGTGAGGTGCTGAAAAAAAGTAAATCCTTCTTGGTTGGGTCTCAGTTCTGCCCAGACATCGACTAGTCCATGTGTCTCAATCATGTTTAGCATGGCTTGAAACACCCTTGGCTTCAAACCATTGTACCTCCAATTCTTCTCTGATTGCCAGCAGCTAGGTAAATTTATATTCAAATCCCCACATAGTATGATAGGACTCGGCCAATGTGCTAGCTCCCCTGTCACCAAGTTAATTACTCTCGGATCATCTTGGTTGTTCCCACAAATAGAACACAATGTAAAAGCGCAATTTGATGCCAAAGAACAGCCCACAATTGCCCATCTCCCAATATTATCAGCTTTTACCCTGTCTATTTGTAAAGCAAGCCTGTGATTTGCCAGCACCCCTACCCATTTCACTCTAGCACCTCGAGTTGTCGTTCCAATTACTTAGTACCCTAGTGAGTTAAAAAGATGTTTTTGGGCTCCTTCGACATGTGTCTCTTGAAAGGCAGATCAGATCCGGGCCCAGCATCCGCCGCCCTTTTGCCACTTTCTGCCTTTTTGCTAAGTCATTAAGCCCACATATATTGACCGATATTATTTTGATTTTATTTATGTAATTCATCTTAAGCTACTGATTCTCTCAGCTCTCCTGCATACCTGCCTATTTCTCTTCTTGCCTTGGTTTCTTAAATAAGAGTAATTTTGTGCTCTGCAACCAGTTTTCAACCTGTTGTTTTGTGCCCATCCTTCTACATCCTTTTGGTGCCCCCTCTCCCCCCCTCCACCTCTCACCCTTATTGAGCAGCCAAGATGGCCTTGAATGATGGATGTCAAGTGTGAGTTCCAACCACCTAACCACAAAGCAAAAAACTAAAAGATACTAGAGATCTGGGAATCCTAATGTCTGAATCTTTAGCCTAGAACATAAGTTACAAAATTACATAACATAACATAACATTTAGGTTCTCTTCCTGCTCTTCGGCTCCTATCATGGCCTCACTTAAGGGAGCTAGCTGAAGCTCGTTATCTCCTTCTACATCGATTTGCCGGGTCTCTAAGTTCGCCTCTTGTGTGATCCGTGGTATAAGTGTCTCGAGCTCCGCAGAGGGAACTTGGGGGCTACTATTGGGAAGACCTTTATAGAGACCTTTACTGCCCGCATCGCCACAATTGCCTGCTGTTGCTACCGTTCTTAAAACGGGGAAATGCTTACTAATTGAGGGGGGAACGGTCGGAATTGGCCGAATTAGCTTCCCTCATAAGGTCCGATTTAAGAGTAGTTTTTTTTAATAGCCCCCAAGTCCCTTTTACCTTTCACAGGTAGCTCTGGCTTCTCTCCTTCTTTTCCTCCTTCCGTGGTTGTTTTCAAGTAACACATGTGAAAACAGAATAACCAGCATGGTTTGAGATGAAAAGCACATTTGAGAGAGAAATGTGTTTTGGCATCACCGCACCTGCTGCACCAATGGAAGCTATGCCCTTGGAAATGGGGAGGAAACTCGAGAGACAGGAGAGAATATGTAGATGGGCGAAATGAAGCAGAAGTGTGTGGTTATTAAGTTTGTCAGGGGAATGGTGCCACTGCACTTGCTCCACAAAAGGATGCTATCTGCCAGGAAGTGTAGCTGCGCTGGCTTCGGACGGAGAGGTGTGCAGCGCAGAAGGGTGACAGCTGCTTGTGGTGTTAGTATAGCACAGGTGTGAAAGAGGTTTGAAGTTAACAACAGAGCCAAGTACAAAATGTGTGAAAGTGAGCAGTGGGGTAGACAGTGTGTGATGGCCTCAGTGCGAGAAAGGAAATAGGCTCCTTGGGTGCTTTAAAATCCAAAATGAAGCATTAACTTGTGGTCAATTGGTCCCTGAAGCCACCGTGTCCTGGTGCCACTGCACTTGCTGCATACATGGAATGTACTCCTGTGGAAGTGCAGAAGCAAAGGGCAGGGACTGGAGAACTGCCATAGAAGATCAGTAATAGGGCTGCTGTTTCAGAAGGATATGTTCTCATAGTTTTCAGGTGAGAACACTGCCAGTCACTTCATAGTTAATAAAACAAGCATTTGCAATGCAATAGGTCTCGCATTAGGAAAGTTTGAGCTATTGGCATTGTACATTTTATTTATGTGTTGGTTTTGAAAATAGATACATTCATAGCATTGTCATTTACAATGCCAATAGCTTAAACTTTCGCAAATGTGACACCTATTACATTTGTAATACAATATGTGTTGAGAGTGAGTGAGTGAGTCAGTGAGTGAGAATGAGTGGGAGAGTCAGTCAGGGAGTGGGAGAGTCAGTGAGAGAGAGAGTGGGTGAGTCGGTCAGTGAGAGTCTGGACAGTGAGTGAGTGAGTCAGTGAGTGGGAGAGTCAGTCAGTGAGTGAGAGAGAGTGGGAGAATCGGTCAGTGACAGTCTGTTAGTGACAGTGAGTGAGAGAGTGGGAGAGTCAGTTAGTGAGAGTGAGAGTGGGAGAGTCTGTCAGTGAGAGTGAGAGAGTCAGTGTGAGCGAGTCAGTGTGAGTGAGTCAGTGTGAGTGAGAGAGTGAGTGAGAGAGTCAGTGTGAGTGAGTCAGTGGTGTGAGTGAGTCAGTGTGAGAGAGTTAGTGAGAGAGAGAGTGGGTGAGTCGGTCAGTGAGAGTCTGGACAGTGAGTGAGTGAGTCAGTGAGTGGGAGAGTCAGTCAGTGAGTGAGAGAGAGTGGGAGAATCGGTCAGTGACAGTCTGTTAGTGACAGTGAGTGAGTGAGTGAGAGAGTGGGAGAGTCAGTTAGTGAGAGTGAGAGTGGGAGAGTCTGTCAGTGAGAGAGTCAGTGTGAGTGAGTCAGTGTGAGTGAGTCAGTGTGAGTGAGAGAGTGAGTGAGTCAGTGGTGTGAGTGAGTCAGTGTGAGAGAGTTAGTGTGTGTCAGTGAGAGAGTGAGAGTCTGTGAGAGTGTGAGAGTCTGTGCATGGCTTCAAAGGATATTGCTCCGTTTGTTGCTCGTCCCAACTATTCTTCCATGTCTGATTAATAAAGAGATCTGTTTCTTTCTTAACTCTCATGTAGATTATTTACTGCTACGTAAATAGCTCACTGGAGCGTCTGGCTAATGACTGTCCTTGTAAAAGGTGCGGAACATATGTTTAAAAGTGTATACATTGGCTTAGCCATTATCTGATCATATCCAGGAAATATCCCTGCTTTATCTGGTTTACAGAACTCTCCATGTATTATTGGAACGATGACTTGGGGCCCAAGGGGTAATGTGCTTGCTACACAGCTTAAGGTATGATCGACTTATCAGTTTATTCAGCAGGCTGCTATCCCAGAATATAACCTGCTACTGAGCTCACACTTTCTGTTCTAAGGGAGACCGCTCAATGGGTTGAGGAACCAACTGCAGAGATGCATGTGTAACTTATAGGTTACCTGGTTACATTCTAGTGATATGTTTAATGCTCCTTTCAGTGCTGGGTTGGGGCGTAGCAAGGGTGCCCTGGTTCATCCTCACGCCTTTCACAGATCTCCCGAGGTTTCGCCGGGAGCAACGTTTCTTTTAGACATTTACTGACCTCTGGTCCTCGAACTCTGGGTCTTCTAGCTGCGCTCTGGACTTTCGCGCATTGCTAGCTTTTAGTTGCCTCACCCTCCTGCACGCGCCCCAGAGCGCCTGATCGTCTCCTCCTGCTGGGCTGGTGGGGACGGGCGAGTCTACCATCTTGGGCGGCTCTGGGGTTAGCGCTGCAGTTTTCCGGCCCCTCCCCCCCCCCGACAAGTACTTCAGGCGCCCAGCGGACCTCGCGCCTATCCTCACGCCTTTCACAGATCTCCCGAGGCTTCGCCGGGAGCAACGTTTCTTTTAGACATTTACTGACCTCTGGTCCTCGAACTCTGGGTCTTCTAGCTGCGCTCTGGACATTCGCGCATTGCTAGCTTTTAGTTGCCTCACCCTCCTGCACGCGCCCCAGAGCGCCTGCCGCTGATCGTCTCCTCCTGCTGGGCTGGTGGGGACGGGCGAGTCTACCATCTTGGGCGGCTCTGGGGTTAGCGCTGCAGTTTTCCGGCCCCTCCCCCCCCCGACAAGTACTTCAGGCGCCCAGCGGACCTCGCGCCTATCCTCACGCCTTTCACAGATCTCCCGAGGCTTCGCCGGGAGCAACGTTTCTTTTAGACATTTACTGACCTCTGGTCCTCGAACTCTGGGTCTTCTAGCTGCGCTCTGGACTTTCGCGCATTGCTAGCTTTTAGTTGCCTCACCCTCCTGCACGCGCCCCAGAGCGCCTGCCGCTGATCGTCTCCTCCTGCTGGGCTGGTGGGGACGGGCGAGTCTACCATCTTGGGCGGCTCTGGGGTTAGCGCTGCAGTTTTCCGGCCCCTCCCCCCCTGCCATTTCCCTGACCCTCCCTCCTCATGTGTCCCTACATATTGGTTAATCAGTCCCGGCAGCGCAGCGGACGTGCGCAGCGGGCGCGACGAAGGCGCGCCGAAGTTGCGCCTAAGTTAAGCCCGTCTGCGCCCGTCCGCGACGGGCCGGGACCAGGGGCCACAGACTCTGCTCTTCCACTGGTCTACACTTCGGCCCAACTGTCTGCACATCCTGCTTCCATCCCTCTCTCCCCTTCCCTACTGCACCGTTTAGACACTCTTGGTATATATGTCCCCCACCGCTCTTGTCCCCCTTCAGTTGTTTCTAGTCCCACCTCCCCTATGTCCTGTACTCTCCCTGTCACTAGCCTCTCCCCTGGTCCCTTGGCAGCCTCTGCTTTTTTGCTTAACACCCGATCTGCGGCCAAAAATCAAACGGCACTTTTTAATCTTCTCAACACTGAGTCCCCTGATTTCCTATTCCTCCCAGAAACCTGGTTCTCCTCCGACTCTCTCCCAGATCTCTTGGCCATCCTCCCAGACACCCATTACGCCCTCCGAGCAGATCACCCGGATGGCAAGGTTGGAGGGGGTGTGGCTATGATAATCCGCTCCTCCTTGAAATTTCAACTTCTTGCTCACCCCCTCATACCCAATGTAGACTACTTGGTAGCCAGCTCCCTTAATCTTCCCTCTCCTCTCACTGTTGTCCTTATGTACCGTCCCCCTCAAACTATGCCGTTGTTCGTGTCCACCCTGTTGGATCTCCTGGCCACACTGGTGGTTAACAACTCCTCGTTGTTACTGCTCGGTGATTTTAATTTCTGGCCGGGCGACCCCAGGGAGGACTCATTGTCCAAAGACTTTTCTGCTACACTTCAGTGTCTTAACTTTACATCTCACGTTCTGGCCCCCACTCATATCCAGGGTCACATCTTGGACCAAATTTGGTCTTTACACTGTAACGTCTCATCTACCTCTATCTTCCCTTGTGTCTGGTCCGACCACTCTATGATTTCATTCTCCATCTACTTGGGTCCAGCCGAGAAAGTCCCTCTACCTAAAAATATCCTGGCTCGTAGTTGGAACCAGACCGACCTTAACCCCCTTCTGTCCTCCTTGGCCTCTTCTGCTCCTGACCTGACTGGCCAATCTTTGGAAAGTCAGGCAGATGCCATCAGCACCTGGCTCTCCTCCTCATGCGACCAGGTTGCCCCGCTCAAGAAGGTCAAATCTCTCCGTCCCTACGATGCGCACAAATGGTTCACCAGCGAGCTTAAAGCTCTCAAACTTGATCTCAGGCGCTCGGAACGCCACTGGAGACGGAATTATTGCCCCACTCTCCGCCTCAAATATAAAGCTCTTCTCAATGACTATAAAAGAGTTATCCTAGCGGCCAAAACAAAATATTTCACTGACAGAGTGGCCCTCTCTGCCAACAAATCTCGAGAAATCTTCTCATTAGTCCACAATCTCGCCACCTCCGATTGCACCTGCACGTCTCTTGTTCCCTCTCAAACTCTCTGCTTTTCTCTGAATGATTATTTCATCGACAAGATTATTAATATCAAGGCCAATATTCCTCCTGTACCTTATCCTGAACTCTCTGTTCCCTTTCCTTTGCCCTCTTCTTCTTTGGACCATTTTCAACCTATCTCTCCTGAGCTTTTCCTTGACCTGCTTGCTAAGGTTAAGTCCGGTTCCCCAGCAGACTGTGCTCCTGCACGGATTCTCAGAACACTCTTCACTTGCTGTCCTGCCCCATCTCTTACTTCCCTTAATGCTTCCTTGGCCTTGGGCTCTGTCCCTTCTTCATTTAAATCCGCTATAGTTCTCCCAATTCTCAAAAAACCTGGTTTAGATCCTTCCCTTTTATTTAATTTCAGGCCCATCTCCTTGCTCCCTTACCTGGGAAAGATCCTTGAAAGCCATGCCACATCTTGCCTGTCCACCTATATCGAGGAGAACCATCTTCTGGCCTCCCATCAGGCGGGTTTTGTTCTTGCGGTCCTGGACGAACTCAAGGGGAAAGCCGACAGCAATCTCCCCCAAGCTTTGGTCCTCCTCGATTTGTCCGCTGCGTTTGACACGGTCGATCATGCCATCCTTTTCGATCGTGTCAGCCCAGCGGGCATCCAGGGCGTTGCCTTTTCTTGGATCGCGTCCTTTCTCCAAGGCAGGTCGCAAGCGGTTCACCTCTCTGGTTTCTCCGCTCCCCCTCGTTCGGTTACCTGTGGGGTTCCCCAAGGCTCCTCCCTCTCCCCTCTCCTCTTTAATCTTTATATCCGTCCTCTTATTTTTTCTCTTCTCGAGCTAGGGGTCTCTGTGTATAACTACGCAGATGACCTCCAGCTCGTCTTTGATCTTTCGTCCCCTTCTGACTCCCTTCCCAAGTTTTGCTCCACATTAGTTTTTATTTCTCAGTGGATGAGCTTCAATCATTTGAAGCTCAACCCGGACAAGACAGAGCTTGTCCTCACGGGTGGTCCCTCTAACCCCTGGTCCCCGGCACATTGGCCCCTTTCCTTTGGTCCCCCTCCTTCACCGGTTCCTTCTGTTCGTACCTTGGGCATCAAGGTCAGCCATGACCTGTCCATGCATGCCCAAATTAGTTCCGTTGTATCATCTTGCTTTTTGTCTCTTCGTTTAATTCGTAAGATTTCCCGGTTTTTTTCTGTAGATGCCCTCAAGACCATCGTCATGGCTCTCATCATTTCCCGCCTGGATTACGGGAATGGCCTGTATGTAGGCATTCCCGCTTATGAAACTCGCCGCCTCCAGGCCATTCAAAACCAAGCGGCTCGCCTTATCCTCCGCCTACCCAAATCTTCTCACATTACTCCGGCACTTAAATCCCTACACTGGCTCTCTGTTCACTTTAGATCCTTCTTCAAGCTTGCTTGTCTGGCGTTTCAGGCGCATGCTCGTTCCGCCCCTCTTTTCATCAATTCTCTCATCACTTCCCATGCCCCCAGCCGCACTCTCCGCTCCTCATCACTCTCTCTCCTTCACGTCCCCCGTTTCGGTAAATCACGTACCGGAGGCACCCGCTTCTCGGTCTTGGCCCCCCGGTTCTGGAACAGTCTCCCCCTTTCTATACGTTCCATCCCTATCTACACCCACTTTCGTAGGGCCCTCAAAACTTTTTTGTTCTCTCAGGCATTCCCTAGTTAGTTCCCTTGGGTTCCCTCTGTGAGCTTGGATGAGTCCTCAGCACCAGGAAGCCGCTTGGCCGCAGTGCGCTTTATTAAGTTTCTTTTTCATTTAATTTCATTTCAGTTGTAAAATGCAACCATAACTGTGGTGTAGTGCCCTGTCCCCAGTATCGACAGACCCCGGTGCCACTGCTCCTGTTGCACTAATATGAATGGGTACGCACCGGGTCCCCTTAAGATAAATTGTTGTGGCACCAAACATCACATTGATGTTTACTAACCTGTAGGAATGCATCAACCCTGCTCCTGCGGGCCGACCACACCCACGACTCCCCGCCCACCTCTGCAATGAACCCGACCAGAACCAATAGGAAGCTTCTGGTCCGGGATGCCTACCACAGAGGGTGACCAGATCATGCGACTGAAAAACCGGGACATTTCAAAAACACAGAGGAAGGACTAGAATTGTACATCAAGGAAGTGGCAAAGAAGGACAACCTTCAACAACACAAACACACAGAAAAAGCACTAAGAAATTAAATAAAATGTAATTTTCAAAACCAGCACCATACCGATTAATTAAATTGCTTACTAGTAACAGCTACGAACTAGCGCTGATTTGGAACACCTAAAAAAGCGGCTCTCACTGTTTTGAGTTGCCCCTCTCTAAAAACCGGGACGTGACCCAAACCAGCGGTTGAAAAACAGGGACTGCCCCGGCGAATCCGGGACGCCTGCTCACCCTACTGCGGTACCACACACACAGGGAGGGGCTTACATAGTTGGCCCCAGCAAGCCACAAATACTGCTACTGTGCTAGGATGGAGAAAATAGGGCAAAAGAATGCCAACAAATGTAATTGCTCTAACGATGGCATAAATCACTGGCCAGGCCCTAGCGCAGACACAGTCACACTGAGACAGATAAAAAAAACAAGTATGTGATTTCTCTGCGTATACGTCACATACCTTGAAACATTACCAAAAAAGCCCTTCATATCCCTATTATAAAAATATTATGGGTACTTACTTACTTAAGCGGCAAACATATTCGAATGTCAATTACAATTATGACAGCGCAGCCAGTAGCGATTACCTAAAGCCAGATGCATAATAAAAATCTGTTTTCTTTTTTTCAATTCAATGATGAACGGTACTTGAAGAGGAAGCCTCCTTCTCATAAGATGGCCTGAGTGTCTGCGCGCTCGAGGCCTCCGCCTACCCTTCCTGCAGTTTCGCTTACACTTTCTCCGCCGCACCAGTCCCTTTTCTATGTCGGCGCTGCACTGAAGGACACAGTCAGCGGCTGGATCTGACGTCACCTCCCCGGGCGCCGCAGCTTGCAGCGTTAGTGTGAGCACCGGGGCAGGGCCACGAACTTGGTGCCACGTCAGGGCTAAAGCTGGGGCGGCGGAACACCGACATGAACCCGGCACACCACGAGCATCCGTGGAAGCCCGCTACAATCTGAAGAGCCCCGGTAAGGATAAGCAAAGCCCTTCCCTCTCGCTCATTGTGAGCCTGGCAGAGGGCAGCTGCCTGTGTCACCCAACCACCGTGTGTGTGTGTGTGGGGGGGGGGGGAGGGCAGAGGGCGGCGGTGGCGTGTGTATGCGTGCGTGTCTGTGTGTGTGCAGGGGGGCGGCAGCGTGTGTATGTGTGCGCGCACCTGTGTGTGTGTGTGTGTGTGTGTGTGTGTGTGTGCATACAGAGGGGTGGGGGCTGGCTGTGTCTGTGTGTGTGCGCCGTTAATGCATGCGAGCGAAGCGAAAGCAGGGGCTGTGAGTTCGTCTGCGCAAGCGCGGCTCAGAAGCGCGCTCCCGCGGTCAAAACTGAGACTGCAAAAGCGCGCGTCTGACTCGTGTCTACATTCCCAAAAACGGCTGACAATAGTTGTCGAAGCAGACAGCAATCAATGCTTCGCATTGAATGCAGGCCTGCTCGACCTAAAAAGTGCAGCGTCATGAACAGAATGTCATTGGCTGCAGTGCAAGTATGGAAATGGGCAGCTGTGCTTCTGAGAGAGAAGTGAAATAAAGCATTCATCTGTCTTGGTTTTATTTTTGGGGAGGTACAGTAGCACTGTACCTGCTGCACATCATTACGTTATGGCCTGGTAAGTGTGGTTGTGTAGGGCAGGGATGGGAATAGTGGAATAGTGGAGTGCAAGATCTGAAGCACGTAGTGTCGGTATGCCCGAATATGAAACTAGTCGAGGCTAGAAGGCGCTTCTTAAAAACAATCCAACTCAGATACAATAGTGGAACCGTGCAGTCTGATTTCGCTTTTTACATTTCCCCCAGATGAACTCGTGTGTTATAACCTGTTTACATTTTTAAAAACGTTTTTACATTTGTATTGAATGTTTTAAATTTATATAACAAAGGTTTTGACTGAAATTTATTGTTCTCAGTAGAGAACTAAATCAAATAAAAACTTTGAACTTGGATGGGAAAGGACGTTTTGAAGGCGTGTTTGGGGGAAGGTAAGAACATACCTTACTTAGGTGGGTTTGTAGGTAAAGGGCAAGACTTAAACATGCATAGTTTGCATTCTAGAACAGGCCGGAAGGTCATGAAGGATGGAGTGTAATCGGTACAGAGCAGAATTCCACAAATGCGGATAGTAAACTCCAGCAAGACAGGGAATACCTCTGAGTGATGAGACAATGTAAGTAGAGGCAGTGGTAGGAAAAGGGGTAAACGGAAATGAAGAGGGGCTGTGGAGCTTTAACCTGGAGCAGGGAGGGGGTGGGAGAGAGAAGAGAGAAGAGTGAAGAGTGAAGAGTGAAGAGTGAAGAGTGAAGAGTGAAGAGTGAAGAGTGAAGAGTGAAGAGAGAAGAGAGAGAGAGAGAGAGAGAGAGAGAGAGAGAGAGAGAGAGAGAGAGACACACAGACACTTTGGGGGAGGGACTTAGAGAACAACGAGTGGGCTTCTGGTTGTTTACAAGTAGCAGGGCGCTAACAATCACAACTTGTGAGGATCGTGATAAAAAGCACCAAGGGAAGAGACTACTGTTGTGGAGCCACTGCACCTGCTGCACTTACAGAAGCTATATGACACCGGAAATGCTGGGGTAAATGCTAGGGATGGGAGAGGGCTATGCAGAAATAAAGCAATCATCAGGGTTGAACGGTTTGTGTAGTGGGGACACTGTGCACTGCACCTGCTGCGCAAACGGAAGCTACGGTCTAGTAATTGCAGGGTCGGACAGGGGACGAGGTGGGGGGTGCACTAAGGGTGGCTGGGCAGTGAAGAATGATGACAGGTAGTGGCGACGTCACAAAAGCGCTGGCAACATACTTTGTAGTTAACAACGGAGACAAGCACACAGTGTGTGGAAGTGCCCTGTGGGGTAGATAGTGTACGATGCCTCCAGTGCCAGGAAGGAAACAGACTCCTTGGCTCTTGCTTAAAATATAATATGAAGCAATAGTCTGTTTTCAATATGGCCCTGATTACTCGGTGTCCAGGTGCCACTGCACCTATCACAGGAATAGAAACTACATCCTGGGAAGTGCAGGTGCACAGGATAAAGACAGGAAATGGAGGTACATGTGAGGGGGGGCTCTTAAATGAGTAATGATGGGGAGTAGTTCGTGTTACGGAACCACATGTATGTGTAATTTGCAGGTTAAAACGCAAGCAGGCATAACATTTTAACAATCGGGGACAGTGCTGTGATTCTGAGCAAATCACTTATCTCTCAATGTCTAAAAAATAAAATAAAATCTGTCATCCGCACGTTAAATGATGTGCTATTTAAGGGTTATGTTACAGCCACTTAAATGAAGTATAGGAGGAGCACCAGCGTAGACTGAAGTCAGCCAAAAGCAAAATAAACACCAAGCTCTCTGGAAGACACATCTTAACGTTTGACCCCTGTCTTTGAATGCACAGCAAATGTGGCGAGATAAGAACAAGAATTACAGGCCTGTTTACACAAAGGGAGCCTTCGACAGGAAAGGACTCTGGTAAATATGGTTTTAGCATGGGAGGGACGAAGATAGCCTACGCCAACAAATGGAAAGTAAGAAAATGTGAGTTACAAAACACAGAGCCAATGGCAAGCAACGGGCAGAATGCATTCCCAGGTCAACTTTTTGACCCCCCCACCCTGCCCCATGATGTCTTTCGCATACCGCACAGCTGCGCTGTCTGGTAGGCTGTGGCCTAAAAATGGAAGGAATCTGGAGGTAGAATTTCCATCAGAAATCTCTCTTGGCACAGGACAACGTCTTTTCTGCTTTACGTGTGTTAATATACGTTGCCTTTTGCATAGTTAGGGGTTGGGTGCATCATGAACAACTGTTCCCTGTATTTAAAGGCAAGTACAGCTGTGCAGAGCTTGTAAACACAACAAGCATTTGTCTTGTGTTATTTCCAATTGTTTTAGTGCATTTACATTATCAGTTTTAGAGCCACTGAGCAGACTTCTTTTCACAAATGCATTCTGGGAGATGCCCTGTAGATCAAAGTTCAATGCCTGAGGTGCCAGTTAAAATATGACGGCACAAATCATCCTAAGAAACATTCCTTTGTTTTCCTTACCCATAGCAAATATATGATACTGTTCATTTTTTTGGCATTCACAATTCCAGATTTCTTTGCACCTCTAGGTGGGATTTCTTGTAATGATAAAACCCTGTATTTCAGTTTTAGTGAAGCCCCCCTAATATGAAACATTTCACTGCAAGGAAGCACGCTCCTTGCAGTGGCTGGCAAGTAATTTTTGTGATGACTGAAATCTACATGCAGACATTTTAGGAAATTGGTTCTTTTTATTGCCGTCATCTATGTTAATACATCATTAATTTCCCAAGCATGTGCTAGCATACCTCAATTGAGACTAACAGTGCATTATTCAGTAATCATTACTGCTGGTCCAGACCGCTCTGGAAGGAAAGTCTTACACAGTGCACCAAAGCATAACACGTGGCCAGTTGGCGCCATTTTTCCCCTTCAATGTCCAGTTTAACTACCGCAAAAGACGCCCGACCGGCACAGGTGGCATCATCTTCGGTCTGGGTTCTTGGAGGCACGTGTGATCACATCATCCTGCAGAATTCACTTCTTCATGGAAGAGAGGTAAGCATACCAGAACAATGCCACAAGATTGGCAAACAGCACCCGAAACTGGAAAATAAAGCACACATCCAAATGGAAACAGTCAATATCAAATGAACTATAATCGCTGCCATCTTCAACACAGCATCCCATTGTTTAATACAGATATCTACTCTTGCCTTTTCGGTGTTTTCAGAAGTACAGACACACACGCTCCATGACTGCAGGAGCAATTTTAATATATTAATACTGAACAGCTATATCTCCAGGCTTTTCGGCCCTTATCACAATAAGACAGCCACAGATTGTTTCTTCCATATAAAGTGACTAATAGACATACAAGACATATTAAAGAACAATCATGGAAAACATTCACAGGCATCGCCATTTTGCCGCTGTGCATTGGTATTGTACTAAGTGCAAATGCATCCATCAACACTCATATACATTGATGGTCTGGTAATAATTAGTTAATATTTAATAGTGCTTGCTTCTGCTAGTATGCAGAGAGAAGATGGCCAAAATGAGGAGTTGCATAACATTTTCCCAATCAAGGGGTCCAAAATCAAACAAGACTAAAGGCCCACTTAGGCATGATGCTAATACATACAAGCAATATTAAAAGAAATCTGTGGACATAAGGACCAAAAAATATAAAGAGATCTTTCATGGTAATCAGTCCCACCAGAACTGAATAATGTATGGACAGATAATTAGATGCTGTGGAAATTAGATTGTCTGATTTACAATGAAGTTTTACAATCTAATAATGAAACCGTGAATAAATATTACCAGTCCACCAGTGTATTTGACTTTTGATACGTGAATTTGCACGTATTGCAATACAAATGGACTGCCTTATGACAGCAACGCTCAGTGAATGGTAGTATGCTTTTTATGTTTATTACTGAATATGTCTTCTATGTCTGTTAGTCACTGTTTATGTGGAAGAAATAGCATGTGAATCTCTTATCGTGACCAAGGCCGCCATTGCCCGGATGCATGAATATAAGGCTGTTCAGCAAGCCATTAATACATTGTCACTGCATCTGTAGTAGTGAAGTGCGCCTGTTTGATCTCCAAATGTGAAAAAGAAGACATTAAACATGCTGCAATGGGCAATATGCACCAGTAATGCACACCACCCCGTGTGAGTCTTGGTAGGAGATGTGCATGATGAAAAGCGATAAGAATATATACATATGTTACCACTGTGTAATAATATATGTATTGCACAGTGGCATGTATCACTGTGTGGTTATAGTTTAGCCGCACTTTCTAAAGAAGAGTCACTTTTTGATTTGCCTACAACCTTTGACACCACAAATGTATTTGTAAAAAAGTGTGGCAATTAGCTAAGCTAAGCTCTGGCATGCCAACTTACGTGCAGATAAATTAGTGAGGGAAAAGGTAAGGGGAGCAATTTTGATGTTGCTTCATAAACAGCTAGATGATATTTCATAAATAGCAGACTTTTTAGCTTCTTCTAAAATGGGAAAACTAGGTTTTGTAGCCCAAGTGATATAGGTTTCCACAGAGATGAATCACATAGTATCAGCCTCTTAGTTGCTCTCCCTGAAACTGCTGCATCTGGAGGGTGCACTCAATGCATGTAGTGTCAAACATCCAAGGGGTAGCGTCTATGTGACACCCTACTCCTCATTTTAACAGTTCTGGCACACACAGTATGTGTTCTGGTGCAAGAGGCCTTTGTCACCAGTCTCCTGACCACTGCTCAGGGTGATTATGACATGTTGCTCACTGACAGAGTGCTAATCTCGGTTAGATTTTTGGGACACAACCATAATGGCGCTCCTTTTAGCAAGGGTGACTGCCATCCACATGGTCAGTATATGAAACTGCTGTCAGTGGTTGCTGATTCTAGTAATGGGGCACAAGGATTTTTACCTGAACCTAACTGTGGGGTTGCCTATTGGCAGCCATTGGTAAATCTGTCTCAAGGGTCAGAGATGGGTCGGCTTATTCCTCCTGAATAAGGATGTATGTTGCATAATAATATTAAGAGGGGTGAGGCCCAGAATTCCAAAGGAATGGGGCGAGTTAATGGGTAGGATTTGGTGTATTGCAGGGTTAAGGGCATTTTTAGTTATGTGGAAAAGTAAGGAACATTCTTGGTAGCACTAATCTGATAGAGACGTCTAGCCGCAAATAACTTATTTTAGAATTATCCCTAGGCGTCAGCCTGGATCCGGAAATATTTTGTGAGCAGTACCCCTGCACGCCCGTGGGTGGTATTCGGATCCGCGCGTTGTCGTCCTTGGACGTGACGTCCACGGTGCATATAAAGGCACCACTCCAGCGCGCAAACATCAGTTCTTTTCTTTCTGCGCCAGTCTGAACAGATTCGAAGAGAGCTACCCCTTGTCACTTTTTAACTAGCCTTTTTTGACTTTTGACAAAGTATTTTGAGACGTTTTTCTCCTGGTGTGGCAGGAATGTCATCTAGGAAGGCTGGCTTCAAGCCTTGCGGCATCAATGTTGGTGATGGGCCTCCACCTTGTTTGCCTCAAGTGCCTCGAGCCCGACTAAGACGTGAAGACCTGCGTCAACTGTTGTGCTATTAATCCAAAGGCCTTGAGAGAGTGATCCCTCAAGCTCCTGGCAGCTGGGAATGTGATGCTGCGATGGTCTCAATCCCGGTCGAGAGGAAGGGTCAGGGCTCGATCACAGATCCCAAGATCTTCGTCGCCAGCATCTCATATTTGAGTGGCCCATTTCTGCCACCAAGCCTTTAGGCCCGCTGGTTGAGGAGGGGCCTCTACTGGTTCCATGCCTGCAGCTCCGGCCCTGGCATTAGTGGGACCCTTAGATTGATCAGGAACGGCAGCGGTCATGCCACCTCGACCCTCCCAGGCACTGGACCCAATGTCGACGCTTCTGGGGTCATCTCCATTCTGATCCACAACTCTAACAAGGAGCCGGAGGGGCGTCGTCTGAGGCCGACTCCGACTGGAGCCATGCCTTCTACATCTAACACCCTGCACTCTGTGTTGCTCTCTGTCACCCAACTGCTTCTCCCCGCCCCATTGCTCTTGTTCTTGCCTGTATGCTTCTCCCCATTGCTTCCCTCATGTGCGCCCTCCATGTTGCTTTCCCCCAACCCTGTGTTGCCTTTGCTCTGTTAGACAGTAGTGGATTGTAACATGCAGGTTTGGACGAGTCCAGGCAGTGCTACATGGCATTTGATGGCCAGGCGTCTTCTTACCTGCACAGGCACATAAGTAATGTTAATGAACTGGAAGGGGGTCCAGACTTTCCAGTTCATTTTCAGTGCTGACCAGTAGCCTTTTCTCATTCTCTCAGACAATGTGGAAAGACTCTTCCCCTAAAAAACAAAAGTGTGTAGAGTAATTGTCACCAGGAATAGCACAAGAATGATTGACTGTTAGTAGAAACATAAGCAAAGCAAAGTGCTTTCTACATCCCCCAAGGTGTTCTGCTTTTGCCAGCCATTTTAGCTAAAGGCTATCTGAATACTTAAGCCATTTGTAAGTATACAAGTAACTATACTTTTAGGACCACAATCCTTTACTTGAAAAATGGTCCTCTCCACTGAGCTCTCTTACTGTCTAGCCCACATTCCTGATGACTTGTTGATGCAAAAATGTATGATTCTGGATGCTCAGTCTCTACAGAACCCTTGTTATACGTATAAAAAACAACAAACTGAAGAACACTGAATCACGTTAGTAAACCAGCTTCTACACTTATTAGGTAAGAACATTTAACTCCTGCAGATCGATCAATCTTTGGAAAATGCTAACCCACTGAGGAATCTGCTTTTATTCCTACAGACCTGAAAGACTCTACTTGAGAAGAGATGTGGTCAAGCCACCAAATTGGTGTCTTACGTTTGTTCTGCAGTCTAATCACAGTACCCCTATTGACGAAACGGTGAGATCCGGAGCTACAAAATGTTCACTCTGCATATCATTTCCTCTACTCACGAAAATTGGAGGGCTTAGAAGTGACGTATATTGCAACAACAACCAGATGATGGATGGAATGCTTAAACTAATCTTAGCCATTGGATATTACTTGTGGCCGCAGCCCAATCCATTGTCAATCCCCCGCCATGCCACCTCAGTTTGGACCCAGTCATATGCAGATCAGTCTCAACCCTACTACAATGGGAACAGTCCAGCCCAAACTGCCAAGCCAGGTCCTCACGAGCCGGAATGCAAGCAACCTAAGACCAGTTTCGCCCTTTAGTGTTTCGACCTAAGTGGGATGGGTATGCCCAGATGTGGGTCTTGTGCACAATGTCACTGGAACCAAGCTGTACCAGGCTGATGAGCCCATAACTAGGGCAAAACCGCTCCTGGGTTGCCTGTGTTCCTGTTCGGGTAGGACCTGGCTTGGCAGTTCGAGCTGGAGTGTTCCCACTGGAGCAGGGCCAAGACTGATTTGCATATTGCTGGGTCCAAACTGAGGTTGCATGGTGTGCAAAATAACTATGGACTGGGATACGACTCCAAGTAATTACCAGTGGCTGAGATTAATTCAAGCATTCATCCATCACTTTTTCTATACTTTAGAAGTGAAGCATAGACTGTTGTTAAGAGCACAGAAAACACTTTTACACAAAATGGAAATGGGAATAAGGGAGGCTGTGCTTAGAGAGATGTGAGGCATGGTAAGAGGAAGACGTGGAAATCAAACTGGGGACAGTGGGAGGGCATGTAAAGCTGCTATCCAAATACTAGGCAGGTGTAATGCGTCCACTAACTTGGAATAATGGGGACAATGAGCAGGTGGGAAATTGCTTCTTCCTATAATGGAGATAGCTGTGAATGTGGGATTGTGAATCTGTATAATGGATACTTGAGTATGCAAGATTGCAACTCTGTAATGGACACATTAGAGAATTAAAATTGTGTCTATATATGTATCTGAGACTGTAAATCCGTCTTTGAATAATGGATATATTTGACAATGAAAGTCTTACAACAATTAACATATTTGATAATGTGAGTTGTTGATATACTCGAGAATGTAAAGAAGTCTTTGAATAATGGACACAATTGAGAATTTGAGCTTCAGTGGCTGTGAAATTAAGATATTTGAGAATGTAAGAATGTGACTGTATAATTGAGACATTTGAGAATGTAAGATTTTGATTCTGTATAACGGAGATATTTGAGATTGTAAGATTGTGATTCTGTATAATTTAGGTATTTAAGAATGTAAGGCTGCGACTGTATAATGGGCAAATCATAATATGTGAGACTACTTCTCTGAATAATGGAGAGATTTGAGATTTTAAGATTTCAACTCTGAATAATGGGAAGATCAGAGAATGTACAATTGTGACTCTGTATAATGTCATATCAGAGAATGTAAGATTGTATCTCTGAATAATGGATATATCAGATAATGTAAGATTGTGATTACGGATAATTGGTACATGTGAATGTAAGCATGATGGAAATATTTTTTTAATGACTTTATTCTTGGTATGTTTTGCTGTGTCTGGGAAGTGGAAAGGAGGGGTGAGTCTGTGACTGTGGTTGAGAGTCAGAGACTGTAATTGCTATGAAAAGATTAATATTTAATACATGAGGCTGTGAATGTGGCTACTTGGGGAAAGGAAAGCTGCGACTGTAGTTTACTAGCTGTGATGAAGTAGTGACTCCATGCTAAGGAAGGATTATGTGACAGGATATACTGGTGGAGTGAAGCAATGACTAGCAATGGGCAGTGGGGAAAATATGAAACCATTACAGAAGACACAGCAAACCACCTCAGAAAATATAGGTGAAGGTGCATTTAACCATTACTGGTAGGATACATTTCTTTTAGTCAACGTAAGGGATTGCACAGAATACGAATAGTGATTTCTTACTGCCCAGACCGTTTTTGCCAATACTTCAGGGATATACATAAAACCACAACAGTGCAAACATTACATATTTGAGAAATATGTTTTCATTAACAAAGTTATACTATGTCAAAATGTCGCCATTTTCCACAGTGCTATGTCTTATTCTGGGCAATCACAGCACTAGATGACATCTGCTACATTTATAACAGGCGACAGAACTAGCAAGAACAAGGAATAATACAAATGAGAAGGAAAACAGGAAATAGTGATGGAGATGAGGAGCTGTGGGATGTAGTTTACGTAAATGACAAAAAGTGTAACGTGGCCTTGCACCATCCCTATAATGCAGAATTTAGAAGATGCTGAAGAGAAAAATTCTCAACAAGGATTTTGTGTTTTCCAAAATCTATAGCTTATCTTAAACAGAGGTTAATGTGAAGATACCAAACTGATGCCATATACGTGAAGCTATTACAGATAGTAAAACTAGTGGATTTCCATGGTTCTCCTGAGATTCATGTGTTTTGTTTTAAGGTGGATTAGAGCAGAAAGGATTTTGAGTGTGAAGCCTTGCGTAAAAGGTCTTCACCCTCCTACTTGTGTATCATTTGACAGAGGGCGACTGGAATGGCAACGTCAGGTGCCTATCCTGCTGGTGGTATAGGAATACTATGGATAGGTAATTTGGTACAGGGCAATGAGGGCATTGTGGGTAAGCTGAAGTGCTCAGAAGTCTGCTGACAATGGCAGACTCTCTAGTTACCAAACAAGATTCAATGCTGATCGCTTAATGGAGAGGACTAATGTGAATATGCAGGATGTGTCAATGTGCATACACAATGGTTGATTTGCTTGTCTGGTTGCAATCCTCTAGCTCTGGAAGAAGTCGGAGAGAATGATCACCCATCTCCCACTATGATCTTGAGAGGCCAAATGGGTTGTGGTAGCAGGGTAATTATTGCTACCCATCTTGGTACTCTCAAAAGGTCAGGTGGAACAGATTAAATATGAATTTTTCATGGTTATGTTTTAAAATCCAAAGGTTCTTTTATCCATGGAACCAGTGGAAGACATGGTTGGCCTGAATAGTCTCCATTCCATCAACATGTGGACAACAACACAGACATCTACAACTGTCGCTCTTCAAGGACATCAGTACCTCAAGCTGTGTCTCAACGCAACGGAGATCTGGATGGCACATTATGACCTTCAAGTTTATTGGGTTGCAACATACAAACAGTATACAATTAAAACACTCCGACTCTGTATCCAAAACTAATCATAAAATAGCTTTTTTTTTTTTTTAAATGTATCTGATCAACTCTAAAAGTCCTTCACTTACCCAGTCACTTCTAAAAAATGGAAACTTGGTGGGCAGAGCAGTCCTGGCTGGGGACAAGATGACTGCCAAAAAGAGTTGCACCACTATCCTTGTTGCCACAGCCATTACAAAGACGCCTGGTGACCGCTTGATGCAGTGAGAATAGATACTGGTGGCTGTCACTCTGGGACTCCTCCTCCTTTTTCTCTCTCATGATTGGACAACTATTAAGTTTTGAGCAGCGGTTGAAATTCTGACCCATTCACAGGGAGGTTCACTGGTGCTATCAGGAGATAATATAACCAGAGGAGCCAGAGAAGCTGGAGAAGGAACAATAACTATCCAAGGACCTGCGGTCATATCATATAAAAGATGGCGTCAAGAGGCCGTGGCGGATGGGGGAGGTTCGTTGTGGGATGGAGAGTGTTTTAACCCTCTGCACACTTTATGTACCAATATTTGCCCATCACCTATAAACCTGCTAAGAATGGTGAGCCTAGGACCCTTATGCCGAATACGTGGGTCTGGTGGGTCTGTAGGGGATTTGTTGTTTAACCCTCTGCACACTTTATGGGCCAAGATTTGCCCGTCACCTATAAACCTGCTAAGAATGGTGAGCCTAGGACCTCATGCCAAATACGTGGGTCTGGTGGGTCTGTGGGTGATTTGTTGTTTGATTACATTTTGGTGGGAAGGTTTATGAAAACTGTGAGCATGTCAGATTGCATAAGATGTAAAGAGACCTTTAAATAAATGGCGATAAGAAAAGGCATTGTCTGATGAGGGTGAATGTATGCTTGAAGAAAAAAGACAGAGCCAATTTATACTATTGTGAAGGAGCCAGACGGTAAGCTGGAAGCCATCCCTGGAGGATATCACAGATGGAAGGGAGCAGGGTAAAGTGAGAGAGGCTCCTGTTACCTGTGGTATATGCCACTATGCAAGAGCGGGTATCCTTCAAGGACAATACAATGGTAGGGTTATACTGCTGGACTCCAGGGTAGAAAGTTGGATTGTCTGTGGAAAGGATTCTTTTCGTGGATCCTACAGGTTCTTGTGATGATGCAGGAGTTTCCTGCTGAAGTACCCAAACTATTTGTTGAGTTTGCTGGACATTGATGGGGTTACTGGACATCTGGTTCTCAGATCGATGTGTCAAATTACCTCCAGGAAAATTGAGAGAACATTTTCAGAAGGCAGCAGCGTTTGAAAGTGATCAAATGAAGGGAGGAGGAGTTGAGGTCCATTCAGTTCCCCATTCTAGAATCAATTAATCAAAAAAGGAGAATGGACACTTGTAACTAATAGACCATTGGCTATCATGGAACACCCTCATAAACACTGGTGGATGTATGCGGTGTATATTTTTCTCCGCCCCACACTCAGCGTTATGGCATAGTCATCGGGTGTCCAATTTTTGTGTTATATGCCAGCCTTATCCAAGGCGACCTCTGGTCTAGGTAGCAGTGTCTAGATATTTGAAAGACACCTCCAGAGGGAGGGTGGAGTGCTCAAAAAGGAAAATGTGAAAAACAAATTATAGATTTTAAAAAACAATTTCTCTCCAACACAGGAAACTTTAATATAAAAGGAGATATATTGTTATTAAGAATCAGTTGGATATAAGGGTCAATCGAGTTACTAGACTGCCTTTTATCTATCAGTAAGCGGTCGACATGTTTCTGCTCTTTTGGCCCAGCCGGGTCTGTAGAGCATTCGTCAGGACAAATACAAAAACATTGATGTACTTACACAACTTGTGTAGGTTTCAGTACGGTGTGTATATTTTTAGACCACACTCGCTAAGAACGCTATTTGGGTTCCTGAAATAGAAAGCACAACACAGAAACACACACATTGCTTTTCATCTCTAGGTTACTTAGAGGTATCTCTGTATGTCCAAACTTAAAGAACAATAGTATGCACCAAATTATTGGCAGGTATATACAGGAGAAGGAGAAAAAGTTGGCACAAAGGTGTCGCATGAGGTCTATGCTTGTGTGGAGAAGATATGAAGGGCCATCGGTTATTACTTAATATAATCTTTGCAGTTATTAATGTGCAACAACAGGTACAAAAGTGTGAATATTGTTACTCACAGTCAATTACAAGTTGATTTATGCAAAAGCGGCGGTTTTACTGCATAGAATAACATATTGTTTAAGGAAAATGAAATTCTTAATGCGTGTTAATAAATCTCTGGAGATTCTCACTAGGAACCGCACAACATCCAGGTGTAATAATACGTAATTAAATGTGTCGAGGATGCTGGTTTTGAACACATGTCTTAATGCATTAAGATTCAGATAATTTATATCCTAATAGATATGTATAATGCGACTACTGTGGAACTTTACATTAGGAGAACAGTTATAGTCCCATTAGAAATGACCAGGCTTTTGTATGAACAGGTCGTTAAACTCTCTCGTTTTTTTAACTCTATCGTTTTTTTAAACTCTATCGTTTTTTTTTCATGTACTCAATGAAAATAACCCACACGTTTCCAGTATTTTATACTGGAAACGTTACATAGACGACATCATTATGATTTGGCATACAGATAAAGACCTGAATGTATTCATAGAGTGGCTCAACGGGAGAGATAGATGGCTGAAATTCACCTTCATTTCGAGCGACAGATAGATTTCCTTGACCTGACCATTTTTGCGGAGCAAGGGAAACTAGAAACAAAAACGTTCACGAAGCCAACGGCTTAGATACCTCTAAGTAACCTAGAGAAGCAATTTGTGTGTTTCTGTGTTGTGCTTTCTATTTCAGGAACCCAAATAGCGTTCTTAGCGAGTGTGGTCTAAAAATATACACACCGTACTGAAACCTACACAAGTTGTGTAAGTACATCAATGTTTTTGTATTTGTCCTGATGAATGCTCTACAGACCCGGCTGAGCCAAAAGAGCAGAAACATGTCGACCGCTTACTGATAGATAAAAGGCAATCTAGTAACTCGATTGACCCTTATATCCAACTGATTCTTAATAACAATATATCTCCTTTTATATTAAAGTTTCCTGTGTTGGAGAGAAATTGTTTTTTAAAATCTATAATTTGTTTTTCACATTTTCCTTTTTGAGCACTCCACCCTCCCTTTGGAGGTGTCTTTCAAATATCTAGACACTGCTACCTAGACCAGAGGTCGCCTTGGATAAGGCTGGCATATAACACAAAAATTGGACACCCGATGACTATGCCATAACGCTGAGTGTGGGGCGGAGAAAAATATACACCGCATACATCCACCAGTGTTTATGAGGGTGTTCCATGATAGCCAATGGTCTATTAGTTACAAGTGTCCATTCTCCTTTTTTGATTAATTGATGGCAGCAGCGTTTGACCTTCTCGCAAGTGGACTCTACTGCTATCTTACCTGGAGGCAGGGGATAGGACTGAGAAACTGGACTGTAGTGAGTGCCCGCCTTAAGGATGTATCAAGGTCTCTGGTGGAAGGTTCTGGGTGTAAAAGGGCTATTCCATGGGGAGAGGGAAAAGGAGTGTAAAGGAAGGATTTAATGGTAACGTTTCGCGTCCATGGTGCTTCTGTTAGCTAAACAATGCATAGCAATGCACTGGAGGACACCCGCGGAACCGCCGCTAGCGGCCTGGATAGGGGCGGTCAACAAATGGGGCACCTCGGAGGAGGAGGTGCTTCGATCGGAAAAAATAAAGGGTTTGCGCAAACACCCTATCTCCATGCAATGGGCCATCCTACTGCACTCCTTTAAGCAGGAAACAACAGAGCCGCCATTGTCTCAAAACCCTTGAACCCTCATAGCAGAGGCGAGACACAGTGCTGCCCGAGGTAGTGCCCTCATGGTAGGAGAGGTACAGTGAGGTGGGGCTTAAAAATAAGGATATTCTGCACTTGTAATACCCCTGGATTGGCCACTCTGCCCCCCTCAACTGCACACACAGTCTACAGTCCAGTTAGAATACATCAGCTTACCCGTCCCTATTGAACAACATTGTCCCAGACACAGTGTACCCCAGTTAAAGTCACCCCGGTTGAAGAGTTCCATTTGTTATCACAAACAAGATGTTAATCACAGTGCTAGTGCCACAGGCTAGCGCTAAGCTCACAGTACATACTATAGGCACTCACCTACAGACACATGTTTCGCACCAGTATGCTTTCACATGTCGACAGTGACAATTAGGTAAATGATGTATGTGTCAAAAACTGAAATACGGCTTTACAAAATTACATGGATTACAATTTGTAAAATGACTAATCCCGAAGTAAATGCAAATGCACGTACTGTATGAAAATGAGGAAATGCCAATAAAAATGATTTTGCAGAAAAAAGGAAGGATTTACTGATAGTTATTATTCCATATCTGTCTACACTGTTCTCCCCCCTCCACTTTTAGGCTCACTTAGACCACCTGCTATGCTTAAAGTAGGAAGTTGAAGATGTAAGCCTATTTGACATACCTATATGTAATATACTGTGGTGAAGTGGTGATATTATATCAATTTGTTTGATGACTTTTGTAATGGCATCAATAAACAAATGTAAACATGGACCTTAAAATCTATACTTTGGAAAAAACTATCAACCTGAACAGCAGAATGGTCAAAAACGTTGCTGTGTATGAAGTTTGCAGTTTTCATGCATGTACCAAAAACAAGTGCCACTGCAAAGATTTGAGATTAATTACTGCTCATAGACCTAACTGGTTAGAGAGACCCCATTCATTAGCATGGAAAACAATGGGCAAAATAAAAATGAGTGTATCACTGCCTCAAATGCATAGGACTTATCACTTATTTCCTATACTCTTGCAAGGGTTTTGGAACAAAACTTTACACAGACTTTTCACCTGAATGTAAAACTAGCCACTGGAACCTTAGAGGCCCTCAGGAGGTTCGAAAGTAACTTGGACAAACACAATCCACTGTCCTTTTTGAAGAATTCCATAGTCACACTTACAGCTTACCTTACTCAAAATAATAGACTCAGTGGGGGCAACTACTGCCCAATGTAGTTCAGCTCGTCCTTAATCATACCCTCTGCTCTTTCGCTGATTTCTTCAACCAACTCCCCTAAAGCAGTGTGGAAGCATATTCCACAAACAGTAAGGCAAGGACCCCTCTTGGAATGACTAGCATCCACAGTTAACCTTCCCTATAAAAGTATGAATGTGCATGCCACCACAGACTAACAGAGAGCAGAGGACATCAGCGGTTGTTGGGCCAATAGAACAATAAATACTGTTTTCTTCTATGACAAATTTCAGTGTATGTGTTGCTATCTCCCCAGCAGCCTCATAGTAATATTCTCTAGCGCTTGCATAAACTGGCCCTCCTTTGCGTACCATATTTCTCCTACATATATAACTGCAAATACAGCCCTTGCCAGACAGATAAACTGTTAATCCCTTTCTGACTTGTGAAACCCTCAAATTGTGATTGTACATCAGAACACCAGCTAAGGCCTGCTGGAGATTTGTTTACTACTGATATCAGAGTTCACCAACCAAGAGCCCGTTTAATATACTCCTTCTTATTAGGCACTATAATGTAGTGTAGTTCCTATACTCCCAATAGGCTCTGTGCATTGGAATAACATAAACGATAGTTTAGACGTAGGATTGAGGTCGACTATGTCTCTATTGAATATGTTAGACTTAATTATGAATGCCAGCTACCTCAGAGGTCACTAGAAACTTCCTCAAGTGAACAGGAAGGAGTTAACTTTCCTGAATAGACAAGAAGGGATTAGTTTCTGACAACTGCATAAACATGACAACTTTGCTCCCTCCAGAATAAGGAGTATATCTCCAGAGTCGCGGAAAACAAATAGACAGCTATTTCACTCAGTCAATCGTGCATGCTTAGTTTCACCAGGAGTGCAGAGAAATAGAGAGACGGGTTTTTTCAATAAAAGTTGTTATTTATTGAGCAGTCCTCTTTCTCATGCAAGAGAAGTGAATTGCCACAATTGCAATACTGGTCATAAAGTAAAGTGCGTACAGTAAAAGGAGTATTATGAAATAATACTGTAAAAGTATTGATATGGTTTCTAAGCCATAAGATACTGTCGTGTATTTCTATAGGTTCTGAATCAGTCCCCCTATTCCTGACCCTATTCTGGTTAAACTAACTATCAAGTTAACTAACAGTCAGCCCATGAGGCAAAAAAAAAAACCCCCATGATGCAGATACCGTTATCTGACGCAGTCACACTACGGCACAGGAACGTGTTATCTGATTAGGTCATAACGCTTGAGATCTAATTAGACAAGCGACATTCCTCCAGCCCCTGATAAGGCATACGACGTTCTCATAACAAATCAAACCTATGACAACCTGGATAATCAGTGCGGCCATTGTTTTGATTTCACAGAGAACTTTAGTAAAGAATGTGCTAACGAGCAAGTCGTATGACATCTTTATTGACGTATCTATGTCCATCCTTACGTCAATCTCGGCACCTTTAAGGTATAAATATTGCCGACCTTGCCCTATGCAAACACACGCGTGGTGACAAGACGGAGCAGCCATACTTGCCGAAGCCGAGAGCAGAAGCAGACCCCGCTGGCAGCAGCCCCGCCTTCCTGACGCGCTGAGAGACGCGCTGCTATCTCAAGCCGAGAGACCCAGCACCGGCGTTTCTGGGCAGCCCTCGCAGGCAGCCTGGAATATCGAGAGCAGAGAAAGAGATACTATTCCTCATCCATCCTAAATTCCAGGTACAGAACTGAATAACCCCTCACAGAGAATTCTTTAGTTATTCACTTGGCAAAAACAAACTTAACTTAAACTGTAACTTTCTATTCCCGCCCACGCATTAGACTTAGGTCAGGTACACGGGGTAGGCGTATTTAGAAACACCAGTTGAGTACGTTTAGTCAAATGTATATGTGTATGTAAATATATTTTAATCATTTTAAACATCATATGGCTCAGAAACCATATCAATGTTTTTACAGTATTATTTTATACTATTGCTTTTAATGTATGCACTTTACTTAACTATAAGTATTGCAATAATATCGATCCATTTCTAATGTATGAGAAAAGAGACTGATCAATAAATAACACCTTTTTATTGAACACGCCCGTCTCTTCCTTTTCTCTACATTCTGATGAGACTAAGAATGCACGTACTGACTGAGTAAAATAATTGCCTTGTGCTCACACGACTCTCGAGATTGACTCTTGATTAGGGGAGAGCAAAGTTGTCATGTTCTATGGTTGTCAGAAACTAAATCCCTTCTTGTCTAATCAGGGGAGTTAATTCCTTCCTTGAACATTCGAGAAAGTTTCTAGCGAACTCTGAGCTTTGCTGGCAAACCCAAAAATTAAGTCTAGTATCGACAGTAGTAGACCTAGTTAACGTCTGGTCTAGGCCTTTACTGCTGTAGGTACTATTCCAATGCGCAGAGCCTATTGGGAAAATAGGAGCTACACTACATGGCGCCCAACGCGTTTGGAAAGGGCGATAAAACTAACGTAAGACATTTAGAGTAACTCAGTCGTGCTTTCTCACTCAGACCCCTTTTCCCAAATACTCCAAAGACGTCTGGAGTGGGTGAAAGGTTATATCCTCCAAAACCTCGCAGGAGGGAACTCCTATGTATGGTTCTTGGTCAAGTCAACGTTGAAGGATAAACAGTTCCAAAATATTGTGCATCTAATCTTTGTTCCATAAAGAAACCTGATCTGCAAATAGACATAATACCATCCTGTCTGTAAAATGGGAGACAGTGATGAAGAAAGAGAGGCAGTTAGATTAGCTACTGAACTCGCAGATGCTGATGCTACCATGCAAGCAGCAGACCCGAATATAACACTCATTCCGGTCATTAAAAGGAGATCTATAACCTTAAAACTTATAGAAAATGGACTGACACCTAGAGGTGGCACAGTCATATTCGTAATTGAGGCACACGAATATCGGCAGACAGAGGTATACTATTCATGGATACATTTTCCGGCAGCAAATGCTGTAACAAAGTACTTCCACTATTACAAAGTAGAGGAACCTCCTGAAACATACACTCCTTTCGAGGAGGTGGAAGTACCACTCAAATTCCAAGAGCATTTGCTCTTATTTGATGGCGCCCTAATACATAACAATCACATTACAAGGCTCGGTCCTTTAGGAAGACCAGGAGCAACGTGGCCGGTCTTATCCGGATACACACCACATCCAGACATCGAAAGAATGCCTGCAGCAGAGCTGTTAATACAGCTAAAACAACTACTAAAAATTCATAGACAATTAGTTCAGTATGTAATGCGGACTTCAACAATTCAGCCAGCGATTAAACTTCCACAGCTGACCCCTCACCAGGGGAACACAAATAAAATTACACCACAGAACATCCAATCCTGCCTAGGTAAAGTTCCAGCTAAACGGGAACAGATACCATTCTGGTTGGCACAGAAAATCACCCAAATAGAGGCGGTGTTTCCTGACACCACCCCGCTAGAAAAACACAGGATTCTGACTATATGTCTCCCAATGGGAATCGCACCACACATTGAGGACTGTGACACTTGGGGTACAGTCTTTGCTTCCATCTACACAAAAACGCACGGTGTTCCATCCATTTCGGTAATACCAGATGTGCTAAAACAAATTCAAGATGAATACGGTCCAGAACCTGCTTTAACTCTTGGTATGAAATTACTAAAAGACTTCAAGCAGGTCTCGGCTATATTATTAGCCAACATAAAAGGTGAAGCAGCAAACGTGGCGATCCGCCAGAGGTTAAAAGAGACAGATATAGCAGACCAACCAGCTGAAATTGCCAGAATCATAGAAAAATCCTATGAAGAACTAGGCAGAGATAGTCTAGGTGGAATACCAGTAAAACCGCAACTGACTACAAGTCCAGAAAAAATATTTTTTAATAATAATTCACCAAAAAAGAACTGGGATGGAAACAAACAATCCAATCCAAAAGAAAAGAAATTCCAGTCCAGAGGAAGGTCTCCTAGGCGAAGAGAAAAATCTCCAAACCGAAGACAGAGGTCACCGCAGAGTGACCCCTCTGGGAATAGATATAACCTTAGAAATAGGGATAATATTAAAAAACCTGATAGATATCAAGACATTGATACACGTCCCTCTCAATCTTTTCAGACTTCCTCGCAGAAATCGGAAAGAAGAGGACGATCAGAAGAGCACGCCAAGTCCAAAGACAAGGAACCTGCTCAACAAAAAAAGAAATTACAATTTCCAAAAAAGAAGGTAGCCAGTATCAAGGTAGTTAACAATGCCGAGAATACTGAGGACACAACTGAAAAACGGAGAGTGGGCTCAGACAATGCTAGACAGCGCAGCAGAGGTGAGCATAGCTCGCAAAGTCCTTATGAATCATCTGGAGACAGTGGACACGAATGAATATCTTCAAGTGGAAACTGCAGACACCAGAGTTAGCAAACCCCACAAGATATACGAGATAACATTACGTATAGAGGGAGATAAGACTAGGAAAATAAGGGGACTATTTTGGGATAACCTCTCCAAAGGCTATGACATCCTTCTAGCTGAAAAAGACTGGCCACCAGAGTTTGTCAGGGAGTGCCCTCATGGTGAAGAAGTAATTATGCCTGCCTTCTCGAATCAAATACCGATTCATAAAAAATACACACTTGCTAGAAAGTGGGCAGTGGCCTTAGCACCTGCTTTATATAAAAATCATGTAGGATGGGATGAGGATTCTCCTCCTCACAAAATCCAGTTAAAATCACAACCTACTGCACAAAGGCAGTACCCAATTAAGCAAGAAGCTAAAAAAACAGGTAAATGAAATACTAGATCAGCTAGAATACCAGGGGGTGATTGAAACTTGCACCTCACAAATGAACAATCCTTTGTTTCCGGTCTCCAAACCAGACAATTCATATCGTCTAGTTTTGGATTACCGACACCTTAACACATGTTGCAAAACCTTTGCAGTGCAAAACTCACACAGTGCTGCACTAATGAATAACATAGTGCGCAAAAAATACAAAACAACCCTGGACATCTCCAATGGATTCTTTTGTCAAAACATAGCACCAGAGAGCAGATATTTAACTGCATTCTCAGTAAATGGCACTCAAAAACAATTCTGTCGGTTAGCCCAGGGGTACAAGAACAGCCCGGGGGTATTCTCAGCGAGAGTAACAGAATTACTACAACTATATGATGATGAAGCATTATCTTATGTCGATGACATTTACTTAACAGATGATGACTTGGAGACTCACTTGAAAAGGGTGAACACCATAATACTTGGGTTCGCCGCAGAGGGTTACAAATTCAACTTTAAAAAATCCAGAATTGCCCATCTGACAGTCTTGTACGTAGGATATGAATTATCAAGTATAGCCTGGTTGACAATTTTCTAAGAACTAGAAGAATTAAAAAAATCTAAAATATGAAAAGACGTATCCTCTGCCAATCGACATTCTGCCTCTACGACATTACGCCTGTGTAATCTATACAGACGGCCATGCTCATCCCTCCGTTTGGGGGAGAACAAGCATACAACCCCACATGTGAGATTACAAAAGAAGTGTGGCGCGGAGGTATATTAAAACCTCTATTAACAAAATCACACTCAGTAGAAACTAATTCAGAACAACAAACTGAAATAATAGCATTGAAAATGGCGCTAGATAATGCGGATCGCGAATTCCCGACACTTATAGTGTCAGATTCATATTACTGCGTCAAATCATATAACAGCGATTTGCAGACATGGATTCAAAACGGTTACAAAGATGACACAGATGCACAAATAAAACAGAAACTGCTCTGGGAACAAATAGCTCTTTTACAAAAAGAACTACCAAAGACTCACGTGACTCACTCACTGAGTCATCAACGTGATGGCGTTCACGTTGTAGGGAATTCATTGGCTGAAACAGCCGCAGCGGCAGCCACTAAACCGGCTCCCGTAGTTCGAAAAAAGCGTACATTAAAATACATGGACGGTGAAACATTGCTGGCGGTGAAAACGTCATTAAAAGGCGACTGCTCAGCGTTACCGATCAACTATCCACTCAATTATACATACATAATCGATGCAAACTCCGTCCCTTTTGCTCGAATCCCTGGAGTGGGGGATAGAGTGATTCCAAACATGGACAGGAGAAACTTGTTAATCGCAGACGCACACATGGGCGAGGGTCTCAGACACCTTAAATTAAAAGATTCTCTGGAAGAATTACAATCACGGTACTGGTGGCCAGGCATGAGCCTGCACTACACCATGTTTGTAAAAAACTGCCCAAACTGCAACAGAGATCGCAGTGGGGAGAGAAGCAGTTTAATACCTCGTCGTATCAAGGCAGATAATATTACCAGCAAAAAGAATGGCTTGCGATTAACATATACAGGCTAGTTTCCACTTATAATGTAGATCCTCAGCACTCGGCTGACGTCCGGACTGTTATACAAAGATTTGCGAGTCTAAATGGCATATACGCTAAGAGCATGCTACGTTCGACCATTGCTTTCACTCAGGCAATCCAGCCTGGGGGGGAAACATGGCCAAATGAGCACAGCCCAGCGGGAATCTTCTCACTTCCTTCCTGAGGGTACGGGATGGTGTAAAGAAAAAACCAAGGCAGAAAGCAATCTATAATGGAAAGGATATTAGGTTCGGGAGCTGGGTGGGTCAAACATCTAATAAGTGTCCAACGTAGTCTAAATAACTTGCCAAGAAATTCTCTGAAGGGATTCAGTCCGTACGAATTATTATTCGGAACTAGGATGTTGATCTCTGACCTTGATAGTCAGACTTCAGTGGTAATAGAAAAAACCTTTGATGTCAAAGACCGTTTGGCTATTTTGCAGGACTTAAACAAAACAAGAAAAGACCTGAGCAACATACAGTTGAAACAACAGCCAACGACCACTGAAGAATCACCACCTGTCCCAGCAAGACCTGTCTGGATTCCAAAAGTCGGGGATCTAGTCAGGGAGAAGATCGCGGTAAAGAAGGAATTTGGGCCTTCTTACAGAAAAGCAGTTCCTGTCTTGTCTGTCAACGGGACAAGATCAGTTGTACTACCGCCACTTGCTGGAAAAAAGGAGAACCGAGTTGTATCCATCGACCTGGTAAAACCACAACATGTGGCCGATAACAAACAGTAGGCCAAGTGGACTCCCAATAAGTAGCAGAACACCAAGGTTTGCTACCAGCACAGAGGTCCTAACAAAAAGGCTCATCACATTTGAAACGCCTAAAGAAGAACAAGAAGGACTATGCAACAATGCAATAGAACTCAGACCTCTGAAAACCCAAATAAAGACATTTAGCAGAGACACACCAATCTATACTGAAGTACCAAGTGAAAATGCAAAAAACAGAAATCCTGAACCAATTGGAACAATTGACAGAACTGCATCCGGTTACTTCATCAACTTCGATGATTCCTCTGACGGCTTCAGTGAATCAAAGACACAGCCATCATCAAAATCCTTTAAAGACAAAGCTAAGGAACTTTTGAAACATCTGAAAGAAACATATCTGGTTTCTCCATGGATTGAATTTTGGGTGGGTTTTGGTGCATTTATCCTCATACTTTGGCTCATCATGGTATTTACTTTGGGACGCTTCATTGAGGGAAAATATGCTAAAATGGACACAGCAAGTCAGAACATCAACTTGATCCTCAAACCACACACATCTTCACACGTCGAGAAAAGAGAACTTTCTTCAGAACTTTCTTCAGCCAACTTCACAGCCAATCCGATACCTGGTGGGGTAGCCTGGGACAACACTGACTATGAAATTTATGGTCCGGTCGAGATCCTGAAATATCCACACCAAATCAAGATCTCATTGAGTGATTTTGCAAAACCAAACTCATTTGCTGATGATTGGGACTTCGAAAGCATTAACAACATGATGTCTGACTTAGTAATGTCTGCTAAATTTACAAAACATGATTATTTGCAAGGTTCTACAAATTATGATAGTATGTATTGCTATAACCATTATGGTAACCATTTTTTGCATAAATCTGCACAACCTAGAAATGTTTTAAATTATAATCAATGGGAACATTGTGCTACACCTCCAAAAGGGAGCTCAAGAACCATTTATGACAAATATTCATATTTTTCAGGTTTTAACACAAGTAATGCTGAAACTTTTTATTTTAAATTGTCAAACAAGACAGGGATGAAAACCATGATAACCAACACAAAATTGATATATTCAGATTCATTCTTTGAAAAAATGAATACCTTTGGATTTGATTATTGGGACAAAAATGTTGATTTGAAAAGTGTTTGGGGTACAAAAGAATGGCAAGTACAGGGTATAGAAGCTTTGTTTAGAGCCTGCATGATCCCAGAACAAATGATATTTTTAAATGACACTGTTCAACAAACCACCTGTCTTGGCCTAGCCAAAATCAAAGATTTAAATAAACCGTCTATTCCAAAGCCAACAATGTTTAGCAATAGCTCTGATACAGATGAAGAGATAGACGTAAACCATATATTAAACCAAAACAGAACACATCCTGATTGGAAACAATGGTTGATCTGGCCCACAGATACAAATAACTGTCAAGATAGATTCCTGAATAAAACACAGGGTTTCAAAATTACCAGGCCAGACCCTAGATATCCCCAAAGACATCACCCAGGGATAATAACAACCTACAGTGTGGGCAAATTATGCCTTCAATGGCTACAGACTTCCACACTGCCTGAAATTAAGCAACATCTAACTTTACTTACTGATGGTGCTGACTTGCTTGATTTCATACTGGGACCACGCAAACAGCGTCAAAAGCGTTTCATAGCAGCCTCTGTATATGCAGCATACAATGAGGCCTGGAAGGTTACTCAAATTGAGACAGCAGAAAGAATACGGGAAATTGACCGTATTAATTTGGAAAAATCACTATCTGTAGTGGACAATGGGTTAATGACTCTGTCCTCCAGAATTTTTTCATTGGACAGCATTGTGTCTTCAGCAATCGATATATTATCGCAAGACTTACTGTTATTACAACATGGTCAGTCACAATTGCGTTCCATTGTACAGCTTGGCTGGACGTTACAAAATCTGCGTTCAGGCTATGTGCCTTGGCGTTTAATCAACACAACGTCACTATTCCAAATCTTTAACCTTACTGATAGACAAATCGGTATGGCGCAAAAGGGTGCTGATTATACAATCTTGAGCATTGAAAAACTAGAAAGATTACCGTTGACAATGTCAGAACGACCTGTCAGTGAATGGATAATCCACGGAATCATAAATATTCCAATCTCAACCTTCAGGTTTCAATACTGCCAAAAATATATACAGGCTGGCATGTACGAGAAATTGGGAAAAGGGTACCTTAAAACAACTTGGAACCTGCCCTATTCACATGCATGTGTCAGTAATAAAGGACAGAAAGTGTTTCTTAGTGGCAACAATTGTGCTATGTCACTAAGCGGCACGCTTCTGTGTAACGGAATTAGTTTGCATGGAGCCTGTGAAGGGAATTCATACAACCTTTCATGTCACCAGCAAGGCGCACCTGCAACTGAAATAGAACCATTCTTTCAAAGACTCTATAATGGGAGTTACATTCTTATTGTAGACCGCAAATGTTGTAGTCTTATGCCCGGGACTCCTTATCTAGTCACTACAACGGCGAAGGTCAAGTGCTGTGGACGTTCTTTATTCCCCAGCTCCTTTCCAGACAGGGAGGCAAGGGCATGGCCCAGTTTGAAAATTACTTCTATTCGAATAGATACTTTAAGCAGAATGAAAATAGTGCTTCTTCAGACGCCTACAAGGCTCACGTCAACAAAAGAAACGTATGATCTACAAGTCGCAAGGACGACTGCAGAGATACATACATTATTATCGACTAATTCCCCCGTACATTTCGCGGAAATCCTGAGCGAAATCTTAAATATTTCTGATACCACTGGGGTCTCAAAGGTATTTAAGACAGTATTTTCGATGGCATTAACACCATTCAAAGCCATACTGGGTATTTTTCCAGATTTCGTCCATTCGATTTTTGGCGGACTTCCCCTGATCCTGGGACTAATTGCAGGAATCCTATTCCTAGTCCTTATTTTTCGTTATGGCAACCCATGTCACAGATCAAACTCTCGCGACAATGGAAGATACGATCCTAGCCATTGGATACCGGGACCGGATATCAAAAATCCTGGGACTCTCCCGGCTTAGAGACCTGAACATGACTTGGTTTCTATCATTTCGACCAATGTGGCAAAGGTGTGTTTTACCTGTACTAAGGTGTCTGCTATGCGGAGAAGAATGCGTGTTAGACACCTGTCTGACGCTACAATCGGATGCGCCAGTGGATGCAGATACACTGTTGGTTCCTACCAAGGTTCACGCTTTGTGCTGCCCTCAAAGGCTGCCAATCCTGATGACGGCATTCCTGGAATCTTCACCACTACGATTGAAGAGTAGTGAAGTTCAAGATGAAAGCAACATCGAACAGGTACGACCTTCTGTCAGCAATGCGAATCAGAATGTCAATGGAGACAATCATGCGCACGAATGCATGGTTACCCCTATTTCCGACTTAGTGGAACTTTCCCATGAAGCTGTTGACAGTTTTTTCGAAAGCCTGAATGATATGATGTTCTCTCCAGAACAGAAATAGAGACTTTTGAGTAAACTCGCACACGGCGTTCCCTGAATTCGGCCTTCAACTTTAAAAATAAAGTCACATGAACAATTTCACTCCAGCTCACGGACAGCAATATTTTTCAGCAAGCCCCTTAAAATATTTTTCTACATATTTTTTTCCCGGGACACTGATCTTCTGCTTAAAGTAAGAAACTATTCCTAGAGAACTAAAATTTCTATTTTTAGATACTTTATAGACTTTAGCTGCTCGCTGGTATGTTCACAAATATTTTATTATGTGATGAAATGGTCTCGAACTTCCTTTCTGTATAGCCATATTAAGAGCCATTTCATGTGTATTTCTCATATACCAATAAGCAATAATGCATAAAAATGCGTGTTTACTTTTGCATTTAATTCATAGCTTAAGTGCATACAATATATGACTGCAATTTTTCAGTATATTTGAAAATTTCGAAATGCATTTATGTATTTTGGGGTGGTAAGGTATACACTATACTCTATAGTATGTTGTACTATGTTATACTATGCATAGATTAGTAGATATGACCATAGTTAGCGTGGAGTGGGTGTCGTGTATTTCTATAGGTTCTGAATCAGTCCCCCTATTCCTGACCCTATTCTGGTTAAACTAACTATCAAGTTAACTAACAGTCAGCCCATGAGGCAAAGGAAACCCCCATGATGCAGATACCGTTATCTGACGCAGTCACACTACGGCACAGGAACGTGTTATCTGATTAGGTCATAACGCTTGAGATCTAATTAGACAAGCGACATTCCTCCAGCCCCTGATAAGGCATACGACGTTCTCATAACAAATCAAACCTATGACAACCTGGATAATCCGTGCGGCCATTGTTTTGATTTCACAGAGAACTTTAGTAAAGAATGTGCTAACGAGCAAGTCGTATGACATCTTTATTGACGTATCTATGTCCATCCTTACGTCAATCTCGGCACCTTTAAGGTATAAATATTGCCGACCTTGCCCTATGCAAACACACGCGTGGTGACAAGACGGAGCAGCCATACTTGCCGAAGCCGAGAGCAGAAGCAGACCCCGCTGGCAGCAGCCCCGCCTTCCTGACGCGCTGAGAGACGCGCTGCTATCTCAAGCCGAGAGACCCAGCACCGGCGTTTATGGGCAGCCCTCGCAGGCAGCCTGGAATATCGAGAGCAGAGAAAGAGATACTATTCCTCATCCATCCTAAATTCCAGGTACAGAACTGAATAACCCCTCACAGAGAATTCTTTAGTTATTCACTTGGCAAAAACAAACTTAACTTAAACTGTAACTTTCTATTCCCGCCCACGCATTAGACTTAGGTCAGGTACACGGGGTAGGCGTATTTAGAAACACCAGTTGAGTACGTTTAGTCAAATGTATATGTGTATGTAAATATATTTTAATCATTTTAAACATCATATGGCTCAGAAACCATATCAATGTTTTTACAGTATTATTTTATACTATTGCTTTTAATGTATGCACTTTACTTAACTATAAGTATTGCAATAATATCGATCCATTTCTCATGTATGAGAAAAGAGACTGATCAATAAATAACACCTTTTTATTGAACACGCCCGTCTCTTCCTTTTCTCTACATTCTGATGAGACTAAGAATGCACGTACTGACTGAGTAAAATAATTGCCTTGTGCTCACACGACTCTCGAGATTGACTCTTGATTAGGGGAGAGCAAAGTTGTCATGTTCTATGGTTGTCAGAAACTAAATCCCTTCTTGTCTAATCAGGGGAGTTAATTCCTTCCTTGAACATTCGAGAAAGTTTCTAGCGAACTCTAGTTTCTAGTGAACTCTGAGTGAACTAGTGAACTCTGAGCTTAGCTGGCAAACCCAAAAATTAAGTCTAGTATCGACAGTAGTAGACCTAGTTAACGTCTGGTCTAGGCCTTTACTGCTGTAGGTACTATTCCAATGCGCAGAGCCTATTGGGAAAATAGGAGCTACACTACTTAAAACTGATAAAATACATACAATGATAAAAGTTGACTAAACGTACTCAACTGGTGTTTCTAAAATACGCCTACCCCGGTGTACCTAACCTAAGCCTAGTACGTGGGAAGGAGTAAGTAAGTTGCAGTTTAAGTTAAGATAGTTTTTGCCAAGAATCTGAATCAAGAATTCTCTAAGGATCTAATCAGCTCCGTACCTTGGTTATAGAATGAAGGAGGTCTTGTGTCTCTTTCTCAGGACTCGATCTCCCAGCAACCCGCAAGGGTGACTGGAAACACTGGAGCTGGATTTCTCGGCAGGAGAAAAGACAGCGTCTCTCTCAGTGCGTCAATGGGAGGGTCGGCTTCCTTCGGCTCTCGTTACAGCTGGGCTTCGGGTAAGTAGATAGCCGATCTGCTCCAAACCACCTTGTCTTTGTTAGGGCAGCTGCTGGTATATTTATACCTGGAAGGTGCCAAGTTTGACGTAAGGTTGGACATAAGACGTCACTAAGAACTTGCAGTTCTTTCAGGACTCCAGAAGTTCTTGGACAAATCAAAACAGAAGCAGGGGGAATTCCCGGGCTGCTGGAGGCTTGGTTTGTTTAAAGAACGCGTTGTACTTTCTAGGAGTGTATGGGAGTGGCCTTGCCGTATTTGGACTGCATTGGCTATGACTAAATATGAATATGATCCTTATGCCTTTATAAGGATATGATTTGTTATAACCACATAAGGGCATGAATCGGGAATTTTTATTTAGGGTCCTAGATACGTTCACAACAATAAAACTACACTTTTTCTAGGAGTTTTCCTGCTAGACCAAACTGAGTTGAACAGGACTATCACCTTTGTTTTGCTCATGCTTAGTTTTAACTTTCACATGGCTTAAAAACACTCAAGCGAGATCAAGAGGTTCAATATGGTCAAATCAGACATTGCTATGAAGGAACAGATGGAGTATGTCCTCTGTGGGTCCTATAATTTACCTGGTGTGGGCTTTGGGAGCTTGCACGATATGGTCCAACTTAAATTCGTACTAACCAAACAAAATCTTTCAGTTTTTCTTAGATTTTACTTTGTTTGTAAAGGAAGTCACAAAGGCACCATCAATTCTGCTAATTCTAAGAAGTGTTGCCAGAGAACATTGCCCATCTTCTGCCACCTAATACCAGCAGATACTATTGATTTTGAGCAATCTCTACAGCCTTTCAGATGACAGCCATAGGAGTGACAGGCATTTATTCTACATGTATCACGGTCTCATACACTAATGTTTTGCAAAGGTATTTTGCAGTCCAATTCATACCGATCGGAACGTTTAATATTTCTTTACATTTGTTCGACTTCTTTCTTATGTTTATTGCTTTTAAGGCGTGAATGTATCACTAAACGTACAGGTTTGAACTATCTTCAGTTGCGTAAACACAACTCCTAAAGAATGGTCCAAAAGAATACAAATGAACCCTCCCTTAAATCCTGATGGAACTAAAATGGCCAACTATTTCAGTATTAGAACACCTGTTAACAAAACAATGTCACAACTTCTAAGGAGGTAAGAATAATTGTTGATCTTGGAAAAAAAACTACTTTTTCAAAAGAGTTATGATAATCTTCCAAAGTGTTGACAAGTTTCCAGGATATCCACTTTCTTATTTTGACCACCTAATTTTCATGTGACAACAGGGAAAAAAACTCTGAATACTAATCCTCACTTTCTCCAAAACATTTTATGTGGACATCAAGATGATGTCTCCATGTACTAAAACCCCATTTAATACAGACCATGTCATGGAGCACAGAGGTAGACTATTCCGTCCAAATTAATGCTAAATCTGTGTATATACATCCACACCTTAGATGGTTAAATTATGAGACGTGCAGGGAACCCTCGAGGAGAGGCAGAGTCTTCAACCAGATTTATTATGCTGGCTAAAGGAACACCACCCAAGGGCTGAAATCCTCCCTGCAACGCAAAGAACACTGTGGTACTAACCAAGCCTAACATATGCCATATTGAAAACACAAATAAATGTGCACTGCAAACTCAAATTACAGCAATGAGAAAATAGCCTACAACGTCTAACAACCCACTGAATATTGGATCTGGCTCACAGGCAACCATCAAACAATACATCCCCTGGGTTTATTCTAACTAAATAAAAGTATCTGTGAAGCCTTTCTCAAAATGTAATATTGCATGTCTTCTTCCAGCAGAAATCTCAACGCAGGTGAAAAGCAGCACAGTGCCCACAGGGCACTGCCAGGGAAAACCGGACTAACTTGATAAGAATCAAGTTTTCAGGTTGCAAAACAAAAACGCTTGATGAGCCTTTCCTTTTTATAGGGCATGACTTGGAAGTGTTCGATATAATTATGTCAGAATTCTTAGCATGTTCCTGCCTGCTCTCCGTTGTACTGAGCTTACCCACACGCAGCACTAGAAATTGTATGCACATGTTCAATGCATTAAAAAAAAACGAATATTTTGTCACCCAACTCCTTTCACAAAGAACATCTGTTCCAATTCCTATTCTACTTTATCGTCCAACTCACTAGCATGAAAGTATATGAAACAATCTGTTGTTTCATACAGGGTACATACTTCACCCTGTAGATTCTTCCGGCATAGCTGTCACCCATCTGCAAAGCCACCTGGAGATGCTATCCAAAACATTGATTACGATCAGCCAGAATAGCAAATTTGATCACCAAAAACAAGCTCCCAAGCTTCTTAATCACCTACTAACTTCCCAAGGTCTCCCCCTCTCCCAAAGCTTGGGTAAGCCAGCACAATATTCCGAAAGGTTGAGCAAAGAAAGCTTTAACCCCTTCAGCGCTAATGACAAGTGTAACTCGTCATGGAGTTTCCATTGATTTCAATGGAAAGTCAATGGGAATGATCGGGATGCCTTAGCATCCAAGTGGTTAAGAAACTGTGCTCATCATGGAAGAACCCACCACTGAAAAGTGATCAGTTTACCGCATTCTTACTACTCTTGTGACCACTTGGTAGCCCTACAAGCCTTAAGGCCTGTTAAAAATATTTTCACTGGGGGGGGCGGAGCCGGACCGGCGGCCAAGATGGTCGCCCGGGCTCCCGGCTCCGCCGGCTCTCCTCTCCCGCCGCCTGATCCCATCGCCCGCCCCGCACAGCTCCGGTGCCCCCGTGTGTCGGATGGTGCGCTAAGCAGATGCGCCCGACTCCGAGTGATTTCCGTGCCCTGGAAGCGAAGCTACGGACCTCCGTGATTTTGGCCTGCTCGAGCCTTGCAGCCGGGACCCCGCGTGATCTCACAGCCGCCTGGAAGTGCAATAACTACGGCTGCGCGGACCCAGAAGGTACCGGTGAACGCTATGCTGGTCGGCCCGCCCCCAAGAACTTGGCGTCAGTGCTGCCTGTGGAGCGTGAGGGCACGACATATGCTGTCCTTTGGAGCTGGTTTGGTGTCCCCCCCCCGATGGAGTTGGACATTTACCGACTACTTTTTGCTACTCTGATGGGACTTTGCTTGGCCTGCGACGCGCTGCTTACACTCCGCATCACAGTTCCTCAGAGCTGGATGCGGAGCTGTACCGCTGTTGCACGATCCTGACTGTGGGGGGGGGGGCCCGTCGATGCTCCCGCACCACGAAGTGGGGGCGATGCCTCTATTGTGTGCTAACGTTTTGGAACTGTTGACGCCGTCCCCCTTTCTCCGATCCTAGGGCGGGCGGCCCTGACACTGGTTGATGCGGTGTTCTATTGGGGGTCCCTCCTGTGAGTAGTGTGGCGCGGTGGTGTGTCCGCATATGGCGTTCGCGACGCGCACAATAGATCGAGGGGAGAGGGATCTTATGCCTCCCGTGCGCTGGAAGGGCGGACCCGGATCTGGATTGCTACAGGGATGAGCCCGTTATCACCGGACTGTGGAAGACAACCTGCCGCTGGTCTCCTTGTTGCGGGACATTGTTTATGTGGCCCCGGCTCGGCCTTATTGTCCAGGCACTATGGTGAGACCTTGTTTTGACTATTGGCGGCGAAAGGGGAGGTTCGTATCTCCTGGTGAAGAGTCTTACTGTGGGTGCCGGACGCTACAAAATGGCCGTCCTTGTTATGCTACGCACTGTTCTCCGGATCGCAGACGGATAAAATGGCGGCGGATACACTTTGATAACACAATTACCTGGAACATTGCAAGGCTTCCTGTTCTTTTCCGATCTGGTCTGCCCATTCGATACGATTTTTACTTGCCTTCTCCCGCTTCCTGATATTTGTGGCATACTTATGCTCAGGGCTACGTGATTCATGTGCATCAATGACGTTCTGTTCCTTGTCTCATCGTGGGGGGTTTTCCATCTTGCTCGGGTAGTTTGAGGGGCTGGGCCGCAATCCTGATTCTAAACTTGTTGCTTCTTGATGCTTATTGTCCACTCTGGTAATATTATGATGACGAGGGGCGGCAGGGGGGGGGGGCCGGGGGCCTGTATTGGGGTCCCTCCCTGTTTTCAATTTTCCCTATCGTGGGGCTTTGCTTCATTTTCTCCCTTTTTTCCTTGTTTTTTCTTTATCTTGTGTGGAATATTGTCTCTTTCTTTTCTCTTTATCTCTCTTCTCTATATTTCGGGTTTAGACATGGGGCGACAGGCACGCTGCTAGGGGGGTAGGCCGTAGCCGTATGCAGAGGTGCAGGGTGGGGGGATAGGGGTGGGGTATTTTTGATTTTCCTTTCTGTTCTATGGCCTTTATTTTTCTTTTTCAATTTTTGTTTTTCTTCTTTTCTTCTTTTTCTTTCTTTTTCGCGGGTCTGATTAGAGGTAACTCGCCGTGCGTTTTTCTGGATCGGGTATGTGGTGTATGTTTTATACTGTTTTCTTGCACGGCGGGCGGATATTGTTTGGGTGGGGACATGTAATGTTTATTGAATATCCTGTTTCTACGTCCTGACATAATGTCCTGCTTATGGTGATCCTGCTGCGAATATCCTTTTTCATGTGTGACTCTGGCCTTGGTGAGGTCTCATTGTGTGGCATCAGATCCTGCATTTCTTTCATTTAAAAAACACAAACCTTCCCTAATCCTGTGGCCGTGTTGGTACTTAGGTCTCCTGAATTACAGCATAGATTTATGAGGTGTGCCTCCGCATTGCTCCTGTATTACATTGTTTGTTTATTCTACCTCTGTACCTATGCTCGACTGTGACGGTTGGTGAACTTTGACTGTACCTATCTAATGTGAATAAAGGTTTAAAAAAAAAATAATAATAATAATATTTTCACTGGTCAGGCCAAACTGAAGCAATGGTGATGGAATTGATGAGTCCAAGGTCTAACGAATACTGACCTGACCACTGCATCTTTTCTGATTATTATAATCCAGTTCCCCTGTGCAAAAACAGCATGAATGGGTTTGAAGCTTACTGCTTACAAGTCGCCATATTTGCTCCAGTAGGCCTAGCAACTTTTGGGATGAAATCCTCTCCCAATACATGTCATGGTGTTGGTAGAGGCCAAAGGGCCTCCAACTGTTGTGCACGAGCAGTCTTCAATGGAGATACCTCTTTCCCCGAAGTTCAGATCTGCCCAAGATTTCCATGCTTCAGCTTCTTGTGGTGGTCTCTACCCACCAGTGTAACCTTCCAAGTGCCTCCACCTTCCCAGCATTGGCTGTTTTCAGTTCTCAGTCGTTCCTGCACATCTAGGCTCTGCTTCTCTAGAAAACATCCTGCTGCAGGGCACACTTGCAGCACCCACTCTCCACAGCAAGCTTAGCCACTTCCCTCAAAGCAAAATCAGCTCCTACAGCAGGAGTAAGTTCCAAGTCACTTAAAGGCAAGCTACGTATCTGGAGGATGCACTCCGGCAATCTCCTTCCTCCAGCAGGCAGTTCCCTCGTTTCTCCAGGCAGTTTGCAGTTCTTTTTGAAGGGGCCTTGCGCATCTAGAAGGAAGCCAGCAATGTGCGATGAGAACTCTGGTATCATATTATTCCCACCCACTGCGCAGGCGTGCAGGGTGGTTAGTGGCAATGTGGCTGAGATTTCAAACTACTATTTATCCCAGTCTTGCGGACAACAATGGGATAGAGATCCATCTCTGGGGTTGGTATCAGGTACTTCCTGACATTTTGTTTGTTAGCCCAACTCAGGTTAGGATTAAACCTCTTGTCATTTAATATTCAGCAGGAAAAAAAGGGTGAGTCTGGATGTTCCTTGACAAGGGAATATGAACAAAGGGCACACAAGTGGGAGAGGCCTTGCTGCTCAACTACTACACAAAACTGTCTAGGATAACACTTCTGAGAAAGAATGGAATACATGGGGTGCAGGGTTTGTCCCTGCTCTATAATTAGGCATTTGTCTTTCTTTGTCCTTTCACAGGAGTTTGGCCCACTTTAATCAACTTCAAAAATGTTTAACAATGTACATCACTGGGAGCATGGCTTGGTGCCAGCTAATGTACCAAAGGAACTCTGCGGCGGCCTCCCTCACCTCCTTCAAAAATCCGACCGAAATCGCCCTGCTCTGCCTCCTACAGCGGAGCGGGGGTTCGGTGGAGAGAGCAGATCGCCAGAATGCCGTTGGCGATGGGATGGCCGGGCACAGAAAAGTTCGAAGTGACGGGGGGGCCTACTCCGGCGCAAGACATCATCAGAGACGAGCTCCGCAGCCCCGCAAGGTAGGACGAGTGGCGACTGCTGGGGGCGAGCGACCCCGACCTGGAGTGTGGACCAGCAGGATTCACGAACCCGCTGAGGCCTCCGGTGATCCTCCCCTCCCCCCACCTCCTCGGATGCCCGCTTGAGAGTGTGGGCAGGGCGTGCGAGCACTGAGAGGAGAGACTCAGCGGGGACAGCGAGCCATTGTCGAGACTCCTGGGGGAAGGAGGTAGAAGAGACTGCGCTGAAGGGTTCTGCACTGGGGCACGATAGCAGAGGCCTACTCCACCGGGGCAGTATCCTGGAGACACCCAGTCATACTGCAAAGAAACAATCTGAAAATAAACATGGCTAAAACAAAGGCGATCATTTCCAGACAAATAAAAAGGGAGAGGCTCATGGCAGGTTGACGGTAAACCCATTGAGATAGTTACAGCATACAAGTACTTGGGATTATGGATCGACCATAAAGGGAAGCAGTCCACTCACATCACCGCAATGCAAGGAATGGCACAATCGCTAGAGGGACCTTCTGCAGAGCAAGGAAAGCCCTGAGCTCACCTGATCTCACTCCCCTAATTCGAGCAATGGGGGCAAAATTCCTACTGTCAGTGGCCCATGGCGCAATAGCCTTTAAAAATAAAATGTCACCGTGGCTGGACAGAGCTCAGTCAGCTTCCTTCCGTAGAGTATCTTTTTTACCAACTTCTACCTCCCATGCGCAAATCCGTACGGAATTCAATCTGATAGCTCGAAAGTGGATACTAAAAGCCAGGTTCATAGCCTACTGTCTAAAAGCCAAACAAGCACGGGACAGCTCGCTAAAGAAGTACATCTGGTTAATAAGCAATCCAGGCTCAACCTAGCAATAATTTTTAACAGACTGCTTCGAAGTTTCGGAAGCTCATGAAATATGGTCTGCCTCCCATACTCATACCTGCAGCAGCAAAATTCTTAACAAAACAAGCAAAGATAATGTCGGCTGACAGTGATGCACTAACCTTGAAAAATCTTAATCATGGAAGCTGGGCTTCAAAACTATATAACAGCGGGGGCCTGCCACACTACCTGTCCTCTCCCTCAAAACAAATAATGAAGCGTCAACTAATGAGGCTGTGGTTTAGCTTGATTCTACTATTGGCATGGAAGTATAGCCAAGGGTATAAAGAAATTTCAGCCACACAGTGCCGAGCATGTGGGGAGAAGAGGAATCATTGATTCATATATTGTGCATCTGTGAGAAATTGTGCCCCTTGAGAATCTACTGGCTTCACCCTATCTGGCGTATTTTAAACATACAGGCGTGTCAAGCAGCCCTGCATGAAAGGCGACTCAGTGCAGCTGGCGGCACATTTCATGAAATTCCTGACTGCTGTAAAAGCCATGCTGGATTCTGACAACCATGTAGAAATATAATGCTCAATGCTGTAACAATCATTTTAATCTTCATGTCTTTATAGCTGACAATGTGGTGTCTAAATTTTTTATTTTCAGATTTACAGGATGTCAAACTGTCACATACCTTTTTATAACATTGGAAATGATGCACTTTATACTGACTTTAACCAAGCTTGATTGCAATGATTTCAATTAATTGTGCAATAAAAACTATATCTATCTGGAGACACCCAGTGGAGTGAAATGGCACTGGGACCCTTGGGGACCACAATCAAGAGAGTGACTGGTGCTCTGTCCTAACAATCAACCGCCTCCCTTGGATTCACTGGCCCACTGGAGTAGCGGACACACAGTGGCTTCACAGTGGGCCTAGACACAGCCTTGCATACATTGGGAGCCAGTCAACACTGCGAGACTCGACATCCCAGGTCTCAGAAGAGTGAGCGATAGAGACAATCGGCTAGCACGAGGCAAGTCAGCGAGAATAAGGGAAATTATCGAGAAGTGGCAGGTGGGTCCCATAAATCCCAAGTCTTTGTCCTGAAGGACTGGGGCCCAGTGAAGAGTGGAGCGGAGGGGAAAAGAAGCCCGAGAAGCGAACATGTGGAGCACCCCAGTCGCGCCGCCTAAGGCCGACTTGATCTGCGTGGCCAGCTTCGGCCCTTCACCTGGGGAGGGTGCAGCTATACAAGAGGTATTCCACCGGAATGCTGCCAAATATGCGACCGAAGGGAGCCCCGACCACCCAGTCCAATAAGGTGAACAAGTACACAGTGTCCAGGCAGGCACGGATGGGGTTGCAACTGGGGAACAGGAGGAAGAGGGGACTGAGCCCTCGCTCTGCACCTACATGGCAGCTATTCATAATCTAGGAACAACCCTCGAAAGGAAAATAGATAAAGTCACGATAGAGATGAATCTCCTTAGAGCGGACATGAATAAAACCTCCGAGAAGGTCACAGTGGCAGAAAGAAGCATCACTGACCTCCAGTCGGCCACTTGGAAACTGGAGGATCAAGTACAACGCCTAACTCACCAACAAAAGATGATTGCAGTGAAACTCGAGGACCAGGAAGGCCAGGCCCGCAGGAACAACATAAGAGTGATGGGGGTCCCGGAAGGTGTGGAGGGCGCATCAATGGACCTTTTTCGGTGATACAATGTTACACTGATGTATATGCCATTTTTGGCAAGTTTAATTTTCTGGTGAAACCCATTATATTTGGTTGGAGGAGACACATCCTACATCAAATATATATATATATCCATCACAACAGGTTAGCCCCAAGGAGTTAAACCACCAGAAAATACATGGATCACAACGTTTATTTGAAAACTTGCAAGCAGGCAGCAAGACATGTACAGGCAACGTTGATATCCTAATGCTAAACGCGTTTCAGGAGTCCCATTCTTCCCTTCATCAGTGGCAAGTCATGGCAGAAAAGAGCAGTGTTTCGCGCACGCACTTTTATCTTCCAAATTACCTGCCACAGTGGGCATGGCCTTCCTCAAAGCCTTCTGGTAACTGTAGTGCGCTGCGGTCATCCCTTGTGGGTGCGCTCTAATCACTCATGATACAGTATACAAAAGTATTACCCCAGTGGGTTTGTGCACTGACCAGTCCGTCTGCCTGCCCTGCTTTACAGAGTTCAAAGTGATCTCGAGCTGGAACCAGTCCTGCAAAGGCTCTAACTCTCATTCTCTCCAAGCGCTGCAGCACCAACATGGCGCAGACAGGGACCTGTTCTCAAACAGTGGATCTAACTCCACGGCTGGGCAACAGCCGATTTACATCCATCACAACAAGTTAGCCCCAAGGAGTTAAACCACCAGAAAGTACATGGATCACGACGTTTATTTGAAAACTTGCAAGTAGGCAGCAAGACGTGTACAGGCAACGTTGATCTCCTAATGCCAAACACGTTTCAGGAGTCCCATTCTTCCCTTCATCGTTGGCAAATCATAGCAGAAAAGAGCAGCGTTTCGTGCGAGCGCATTTTTATCTTCCAAATGTGTTGCGGCCTGCTTGCAAGTTTTCAAATAAACGTCGTGATCCATGTACTTTCTGTTGTGATGGATATATGTATGTGTGTATGTGTGTGTGTATATATATATATATATATATATATATATATATATATATATATATATATATCTCAACAGGAACTCCGCAATACCACCTCCAATCCCTCAGGACCAGCGAAGCAGGAGACAGACCACAACTTCTTTCCAGGTAAGTTTATTTTTTCAGTTTTTCATGAACCAACCAACCACGACGCGTTTCGGGCTATGCAGCCCTTGTTCACATGCAGGGTCTAGCTGAATTTTTTTGCTTTTTAAAGTGCTTAAGTGCCGCGCCTGCCGCCCTCTTCCCCTAGTGGTCGTGTGACCAAACTGATAAGGAAAACAGACTATCGCTATGAATGTATATCATTGAAACGAACACATACAATATTTTTGCTTGAATGCATTATATGTACAACATTGCATATGATAATTCTAAGCGAAAGCAACTCTCGGAATGAATTCCTTTACATTGATATAATGACTGGTTAAATCCAGTGTCTTAAGAACACACTTCAATGAATATTGTACAATTTTAAATTTTAAGTTAAAGATAGTGCAAGTCTGCTTTTTATCATTGATAACAATGATAAAGAATGGGGAAATTGAAATCATATCAATGGAGAGGGCCCAACAGTGCTATAAGACTAACAACCAAAAAAGCTAGGACAACCCTGCCTAGTGTGCAAAAGGGGCTACATTTAAAGTCCAAACTGTATATTCTAAAAGATAGTAAAACTCATTATATTATAAAATGTAAGAGAATGCACTATGAAAAAACAATAAGTTACCCGTCATACTAACAGAAACTATTGTTCGATCTAAAAATGCAATTCTAAAAACAATCATTTCATCAGAATATTAGTTTTTCATAAAAGAATATAACAGTTAATGTGTAAATAGTACAAATAGTGATAAAATTTGATTAAGAAAAGGAAGTAAAAAGTGTACCAATGATCTAGAATGGTAAGAGGGGCGCAAATTGAATAGTCATACAAAGTTATATTACACATGTATAAAAGAAACTTCATGTTATTATTATACATATGTAAAGTGCAATCCGTCATAGATGTTAGACTTTGATAGATTACAGGGAACCTGATTGTCTATAGATTATCAAAAATAGTGGTAATTACTACAATTCCATCATTTGGTGCAGGAATGAGCCACAGGGAACCTGACTGCTCATTATAAAGGAGAGATAAGTAATGCAGAATCTGACAATTAAATATTCTACAGAGTTCACAGACATGGAGTTGTAGCAAGAAGAGGGAAGGCAACTGAATCCTATGAGATATATCATGAGTTGATAGTGACATTACAGAAAATTATAAAAGTCTTCAGTGTTGTTAAGGCCATTCGGCCATTTGCTATCAAACTCTAGGATAAACCGAGTTTCGAGTTGTCGCAACAACTCCCTGTTGCCTCCTCTCCGTAAGGGCAATACTGATCCTACCACAAAATATCTGAGGCAATTCAGATCCTTGTTGTGTCTGGCTGCGAAATGACGAGCTACAGGGTAGGAGGGATCAGTATGCAGTATTGCCCTGAGGTGTTGCAAAATTCTGACGTGCACCTGTGCTTTAGTGCTACCGATGTAGTGCAGCCCACAGGTGCACATCAGAACATAGACTGCAAAATCAGTTTTGCAATCATAGCAACCCTTTATTTGAATCTCTGTAGGACTGAAAGGTATACGGTAAAGTGTCTTATTTTCACCGAATTTACAAGCCCTACAATGCGTACACTTGCGAAAACCAGATTTGGCCTTTAGCCAGTTAGCTTTTTGTTTCAATTCTGGACTATTGACATCTAGTGATGCACCCATATTTCTAGCCCTACGAAACGTTATAATTGGTTTTTCTGGTAAGGTAGGGTTAAGGATATTGTCTGTTAGAATGATTGGCCAATTCTTGTGGATGATCCTTTTGATGGCTTTCTCATCACTGCTGTAGGCAGTGATGAATCTGGGACAGGTGTTGGCGAGTGTATTGGAATGAATGGGAAGCTCTGTATTATCTAAGTCAGGATCAGACACCTGCAAAAGACTTTCTCTACTTCTCAACCTTGCTTTAGCCAAAGCTTGGTTGAAAGTCTGCTTGGAATAACCACGTTCCTGAAAACGGGTTCTGAGGTCATCGACACATTTATCAAAGTCGAGCGTAGAGCTACAAATACGCTTGATTCTTAGAATTTCACCAAGATGGATACTATGTATAGTATGTCGGTGGTGGAGACTGGAGGCATGCAGTAAAGTATTGCCAGATGTAGGTTTATGGTGTAAGGTGGATGTTAATTGGTTAGCCTTCACATAAACTAGTACATCTAAGAATTCTATCTGGCAATGACTGATGTGCGAGGTGAAATGGAGATTGAGGGAATTTGCATTTATTTCATGAATAAACAAATTAGCCTCCTCCTCAGTGCCCCGCCAGAGAATAAAAATATCGTCGATGTACCTTAGGTATTTAACAATCTTTTCTCTGACCCATACTGCATGCGTAGCTCCAAGGAGCTGCTCCTCCCACCAGCCCACGTGCAGGCACGCATAGCTGGGGGAAAAGCAGGAACCCATGGCCACGCCGCGTAATTGTCTCCAAAATTCTTTACCAAAGGCAAAGTAATTATTATTTAAACACCAATTCATTAGCTCCAAAATGACTTTGTTGTGTTCATACAAGTCAGCAGAGCGAGTATCCAGAAAATATTTGGTGGCCCTTAGCTCCTCTGTGTGTCCAATACTTGTATATAAGGACTCTACGTCCAATGTAATGAGCAACATATCTTCTTGCCATTCTAATTTGTTGATTTTAGACAGGAAGTCGCCAGTGTCGCGTACATAGCTAGGCAATTTGGTGACAAGTTCTTGTAAAAAATAGTCAATGTAGCGTCCCACATTCTCTCCGGCGCGGTTGATAGCCGAAATGATCGGTCTTCGGGAGTAGGCAAGATGTTTTTATGTATTTTGGGAATAAGGTAGAAGACAGGGAATTCTTTATACATGAATTTATATTCCTCTCCTGAGATCAACCCTTCTCGTCGATATTTGCTCAAAAGTTTTTCCAACGAAATTTTAGCATTGAGATATTCCTTCTTATTAGCTTTGTTGTAACATGAAGTGTCATTAAGTTGGCGCAGAGCTTCTACAACATAATCACTTTTCGCCCAAATCACAAGGTTTCCACCTTTGTCCGCCGTCTTCACGACTATATCGGGGTTGGCGCTGAGTTTTTTCATTAGCGCTATATAGTTAGCTTGCTGATGGTCATAATTAGTTTTATTTTGTTTGCGTGATTTAGTATGTAGTTGTTTGATTTCGTTGGTTATACAATCGTGAAATGTGTCTATAGCATCTTTAACCATGAGGGGGACAAATTTGAACTTATTTTTAAATGGCGTTATGCCTGCCCCCTTTTGCATAATGTTAATCTTTGACAGTCTGGTTTGAGTATTGCTTTCAATATTTGGACCCATAGGCTGGGAATCAGTATATTTGAGTGTGCAATAAACTATTGTGCTGTTTCCTGGTGTGCTGCCTCTTCATTCTGGACTAAGATTTGGTTGTGGAGTAAAGAAAATATCTATATATGGTGGGAGCTGTTACCACCAGTGGCGCCAGCGCTGAAAGGAAGGGAACCGCCGAAGCAGCGGACTTGGTGAAAGATATATATATATATATATATATATATATATATATATTTCATTGCGCTTGCCAGATGCGCAATACGGATGGCCTCGCAGCGAAAAGAGACACGGAATAAACACTGGCGAACTGCTGCTTGCAGCACTTTTTGACTGAGGTATCAGTAATTCCGTAGTCCGCCAGGAACAACAGGACGTCGTGTATGGACTGAGGTATTTAACCTCGAGGGGGCGTGCAGTCTCGCATTTGACTGCCCCCATGCACGAACTTGCCTGAAGGGACTGGCTGCTGCGATTATGGGGAATTCAGGGAGGTTCCCACCTTTCCTTACATCTAGGACCAACCCGACTCACCTGTAGCTGGTATCAACCTACAGTTTTCCCACTCCCCCACGCCACCAGCTCTGCAGCGCCGGGACAGTGCCTGCTGGGAAATGGAGTTCACGGGACAGAATTTGGACTCCTACGGTAGGACGACTTCATTAGGGGGAGGGGACGCAGTTACCAGCGAGTATTTCACCCAGGATGAGCGCAATTGGGCTGAGATCTTCACAGCACAGGGCACCGAAGAAGGCGAGTGTGCCGAAATGCATCTGCCGCTGCTGGGTTGTTTGGAATAAAGGGTTGCCTGAACTTAAAACCCCTGGTGGCCTCTGATCTTTTTTCGGAAGGATGGTGTTGGATATTTCATTGCGCTTGCCAGATGCGCAATACGGATGGCCTCGCAGCGAAAAGAGACACGGAATAAACACTGGCGAACTGCTGCTTGCAGCACTTTTTGACTGAGGTATCAGTAATTCCGTCGTCCGCCAGGAACAACAGGACGTCATGTATGGACTGAGGTATTTTACCTCGAGGGGGCGTGCAGTCTCGCATTTGACTGCCCCCATGCACGAACTTGCCTGAAGGGACTGGCTGCTGCGATTATGGGGAATTCAGGGAGGTTCCCACCTTTCCTTACATCTAGGACCAACCCGACTCACCTGTAGCTGGCATCAACCTCCAGTTTTCCCACTCCCCCACGCCACCAGCTCTGCAGCGCCGGGACAGTGCCTGCTGGGAAATGGAGTTCACGGGACAGAATTTGGACTCATACGGTATGACGACTTCATTAGGGGGAGGGGACGCAGTTACCAGCGAGTATTTCACGCAGGATGAGCGCAATTGGGCTGAGATCTTCACAGCTCCGGGCACCGAAGAAGGCGAGTGTGCCGAAATGCATCTGCCGCTGCTGGGTTGTTCGGAATAAAGGGTTGCCTGAACTGAAATCCCCTGGTGGCCTCTGATTTTTTTTCGGAAGGATGGTGTTGGAAATATATATGTATATATATATTGGGAAATAGCACAGGGAAGTAAAAAGGTACAAAAAATATGTGGATTTAATTAAGGTGTCTGGCACACCGAAGATGGACTCCGACTCGCTTGGCTGAGGTGCTTCAATTGCCAGATCTTGTTTGCATATGGATCGAATCCATCGTAAAAAGCGCCACCGGTTGTTACAAGGATTATCAACAAAGGAATGATGGAAGGGCCACACTGAGAGGCCCGCCTCGACTTGGAAGATAAAACGTGAATACAGTTAGAGTCTGGGAGGGGATTTCCCCGTGCACTGCATGCTGATCGATGTTTCTTAAAGGAAGTCAAAGAGATGCTTTTAACATTTGGATGGTAGCGGAATTGACCCTGAGTGACACTGCAACCTGTTCAACATTAGCCGCAAAATTGAACTATTCCCTGTAAAGGCTACGCTATGTATGAGGGCTGCGGTGACAATAAGGTCTTCATTTTGCCAAGAACAACATTGAAGTACCAAGTAGGTAAAAAAAATCAGTGATGGTGGATTCTGGGCACTGTGGTCCGAGTACTACAATTAAAGACAGTTGGGAAACTATGCATTGATGGGACACGATTATAATGAAAATACTTAATTTTCAAAGGATTTTCCTTGTATAAATAAAAAAGTACTTACTGTGACTGCATGAAAGAGAAGCTATGTGCATTTATGTTAAAACACCCACTGCCGCTTTAATTGAACTGGTGGACATCAGTCCTTCTTCAATGTTTTTAGTTACGTTTAAATAAGCTAACGAACCCATCAAGAGAAACTGTGCATATGATTAAGCCTCGTGGGAGGTGAAACGCGTCATGCTACTTCGGTCTCCAATAAAAATCTGAAATAATAAGGAGGCAGGGAAGCAACATAGAGAATGAAAGAGAATGGGGTAAAGCAGCACAAGGGAGAGAGAGAGCAAGAAAATACATGCGATCCCATGGAGTGCTACGGAAAATGAATAAAGTAGCTCCCTGAATACAAGCAAGGTCAGCAGTGGAAGGATACAAGTAAGCCAATCAGAACACGGTGACCAAAATGTTCCAGAGATTCACATACACATAAACAGGTGGGAAAGATGTTAAATCCGCAGCAGGAAAGGGGAGACATATAAGATGGCTTTGTTGTCTATTTATGTAAATTAAAAACAACAGGCCTGGCTAGGTAAAGCGGTCTGTAACCAAGACCAAAAAGTGAAGCACATTCAGAATCGCAGTGTTTTGACTCACCTCAAGAAAGTTCATAACAACGAAGAAGAGAAGAAGGAAAGCAGGAGCAAAGATCAAACGGTCCAACATGAGCCTCTGGAGGACAGCAAAAGGTACGGTGGGAGGGATAAGATGTTCCATGTACAGGTAGAAGTAATGGCTCAGAGGCCCTGTTAAGAAAAACCTAAGAAACAAATCAGCAAAAAGGTGACAGCTTTATTACAGCACTTTTTATACAGAGAATGCAGGATGCTCTATTCATTTTAGCTCAAAAAGAAAAACTCATGTGCAGCAGGAAACTACAACTTCTTTATGGAGTTGCATTCAGTGTTAAAATATAGTTTACAAGTTGTGATGGATGCAGGACTACTACAGTGTGAACTGCTTGATGGATCTGAAATGTAAGACAGAGGAGAGGGCTCTGATGTAGACTAGCCAGAGGTTGGCTCAGGTAAAGGATGAGCAGATAGAGGCTCTGTAACATGCTAATCAGCAGGGAGACGAGCTGGGACATTTGATGGCCCAAGAGAAGGACTATGACATATTAATATAAGAAGGAGGTGCTTGTCAAGAATAATAATAAGGGGGAGTGGTTCTGGAACAGTATGAGACTAACTACATTAACAGAAGGAATGGTTACTAAGCATGATAGACATAACAAAGGTATCGGTCATGGAATGGACAGCTGGAAGGGCTATTAACACTATAGACATAAGAAGCCCTCCATCATGGGACAGACTGAGGGAACAGTTCTGAAATAGGAAATGAAAAAGGGTTTCTGGTGTGTAGTGGACAGAAAGGCGGCCTCTGCCACAGACATCACAAAGAATCACTGACATATGAGGCTGTGTTGACTGATCTATGAAGGTGTTCATTGACAACAATAAACACTAGGAGTGCTCCTGAGAAGGGAGGGGCATATGGTGGTCAATAAACAAGAATCGCCAGCTGGAGAATACAGATGAAAAAGTCCTTGATAACTAGTAGCCATACGCAACACATTCCAATTAGTACCTGCAGAAGGATAGAGCTGTAAGGGTGTTGCCAGTCTCCTACAAGGGGTGCTGCCATGGGTTCTGATGGATCAAAATGTCTATAGAGCCAAATCCATTCATTACCTTGATTCAGCCTGTTTGTCCACCTCTGCTTCAGTTCACTCTAATCTGCTTCTCTTGCTTTCAAAAACACCTTGCATGGAAAGTGGGGCTAAGGTTATGTATGTGGGGATATATTATATATATATATATATATATATATATATATATATATATATATATATATATATATATATATATATATATATATTCACTGAAAAAACCATAGGTTTCACACCAGTTATAGTTAGCTGAACATTTTACTCATACAAAACCGTTCTAGTTAGTTGGACTCACTATAACTCGCGCACCCGCAATCCACTGCTGATGATGTCACATATTACATCATTCATGACATGGTCAGTGACATCACTGATGACATCTCAAATGACATCACTGAGGACATCACTGATGACGTCTCAAATGACATCACTGATGACATCTCAAATGACATCATCCAGTGTCTGTGTGTTTCTGTAAAGTTTAAATGTGTTTTACATATTGAAGAATGAGTGGATGTATAAGTGGATGAAGGATTTAGAAGGTGCGTGACTGACTGAGTGAGTGATTATATGTGTCTTACTGAATGCATGGGTTAGTGAGTAAATTGTCTGAATGTGTGCATCATTATGTCTGTTGTTGTGTAAGCTGCTGCATGTGTTGATCAGTAGCTATATGAGTGGCTATATGGGTTATTGATTGGTTGCCCAAGTATTTGTATGTGAGGCTGAACGTGTGTGTTGGTGGCTGGGAGTTGTGTGACTCTGTGTATAGATGTGTGAGCAGTTGATTCACTTGGTGTATGGGTTCAAGAGTGCATGAGGTTGACTGTGTGCATGGGTGTGTTGGTGTGTGAATGGATATCTCAGTGCTACATATCCAAGTAAGTACATATGTAAAACACGGTGCATGTGAGAGTTGGCATATATAAATGACTATACATGAGAGCCTGGGATTGCGTAAGTGGCTGTATGGATCAATGTGTACTTGTATCAGTGATTGTAAAACAGAGTAAGTATGTGTTTGTATATGTTTGTATATTTGAGGTATTGTCTGTATAACTGTATAGATGAGGAAATGGGAGTGTGATTGATTCTTTGCATGACTGACTAGGTGTGTGAGTAACTCCATGGATGAGTGGCAGTGTGTGAGTGTCTGTATAGGTGTATGAGTGCATATGATAGTGTTGTATTGATGAGTGTCTGTATGTATGAGTGATTGTATGGGTGAATGAGTGGATGTGTGTGTAGACCTAGGAATCAGTGAGTGCGTATGTAGTTACTGGTATGTCAATAATTTCAGGAATGGTAGTTTGTATTTAACACTGGGTGTATCAAAGGTTAGATTAGAGTGTGAGGAGGTGCATCGTATTATCACATGGATGATGTCATCAGTGATGTCATTTGAGATGTCATCAGTGATGTCATTTGAGATGTCATCAGTGATGTCATCAGTGATGTCACTGACCATGTCATAAATGATGTGACATCATCAGCAGTGGATTGCGGGCGCGCGAGTTATAGTGAGTCCAACTAACTATAACGTGGGAATTTCAATGGTTTTGTATGAGTAAAATGTTCAGCTAACTATAACTGGTGTGAAACCTATGTTTTTTTCAGGGAATTTCAAAGGTTTTTTTAAATGCTAATTCCTAACTATAACGAGTGTCAAACCTATGTTTTTTTCAGTGAATTTCAAAGGTTTTTTAAATGCTAATTCCTAACTATAACGAGCGTCAAACCTATGGTTTTTTCAGTGAATTTCAAAGGTTTTTTAAATGCTAATTCCTAACTATAACGAGTGTCAAACCTATGGTTTTTTAAGTGAATTACTACGTTTTTTTTAAACAGAGGTATTTACAACCTTAATTTACCATATGTGGATTGGACAGAGAGGATTGAGATGTCACCAATTGATACCATTGGTAAAATCCTTTATACATCTACAACACCCTGACCTCATAATTGTGCACTGTGGTGGCAATGACCTGGGCACTTTGACTGGGATAGGTCTGGAAATGCTTTTAAAGGACACCTTTGGGCAATTGATGTCACTTTTTCCAGAAACTGCCTTGGTATTTTCTAATATATGCCAAAGGCAAAAATGGAACTGGTCCAACCAATTTTGTCCGCAGATTGAGAAAGCAAGGAAACATGTGAATAAATCTGTTTCTGCTTTCCTCAGAGACTATGGTATGGGTTCCATATACCACAACAACTTGCGTTACAACATGCAAGGCATCTATAGGAGAGATGGTGTACATTTTACAGATGAGGGGAATAGAGTATTCCTCTTGAATTTTAGACTCTGCATCGGTACCTACTTGTAGGTACAAAAAACACCCACATAACACAACAGCTCTTTTCAGAGCTACCCTACCTCTAAGCACTCTAAATACTTTTTTTACTCTAATTTTTTACACTGTTTTTCCCCGTGGTGCGCTCAGGGTACGCGTACCGGGAAGCGTACATGGGAACGCACCCAGCGCTTACCCCGCGAAAAATTTTAAAAAATCGGTTTTTGCACCACAGGGTCCTTCTAGGCCCCCTCAGAAAACCTAGGGGGTGTCTACACTGCCCCCTTATAATCATTTCCCCCTTTTTTTCACCTCGATTCTACCGAGACACAAGATGGCGGACTCTCCGGACTGTTTGGAATGTTGACAGACACCCGAGAGCCAATCAGCTTTCCGCTAGCGCACTTCCGTGTCGCGCCGGGTGTTTTTGAAGTTAATTTTCGTAAAAACCACTGGAGCAATTTTCACCAAATATAGAAAAGGCGGCATAGTCTCCCGGCTCCGCTGACCTCCGTCCTACGCTCGCTTATCCTGTCGAATATCCTGATCTCCTGCCCCGGATTCGTGTGGGTGAACTAGTCGGCACCCCGATGGTGTGACCACGGAATTTTTCTGATGTTCTGGGGTGCAGTAACATCGAAATTGTTTTGAGGCCTAACCCAGACTGGAAGCCGGGGACTCGATTGCTGGTCTACCCGGGTCCAAAGTGAATAACAACGGACTGAGGAGAGTGGTTGGGTCCGGTCCTTGGAACTTTTGAAAATTTCTCTGGACTACTTTGCAACCATCTGCTGCCTGGTGCTGTACCTGAGGTGAGGTGACGGGTGGCGCGCGGTGCTGCGTCGCGGGGGGCCCCGGCCCGGAGGCCCGGCACTAGCACCGCAGGTGGGGGTCCCGCCGTGCGTTGCTGCGTGCTGCTGGCCCGTCCCTCACGGCTTGTTTCTGCTCCGGCATATCCTGCCCCGGAGAAGGCGCCTCTCCGTGGGGATCGTTATGTCTGCGGACGTATGGAACTTGGCGGAACGGACCCAATGTGGCCCTTCCTTGCGGATGATAATGGCGGAACTTGCGGCGCTTCACGCGACGGTGAGGGCCCAGGTCAATCATTTACTGTCGGCAGCAGATGGGATCATAGGACCGGGAGCAAGCCCTGACTTGAATTTTGAGACCTGGCAGCCGACCTGCCTCCTGTTGGGCGCCCTAGTGGCGCGTTTGGACCCGGTGCTGGAAGCTGTGCCTGCCCCCGAAGAAATGGAACTCATCGTGTGTGCTGTGATTGGTGACTCTCTTACGTTCTCGGAAACATCGGTCCTACAGTTATCGGAACATTTCATTGCTTCCCTCATCCTGGACACCCTCACTGTTGGCCCACACTATAATCTGTATCGGAACGAGTCGCACCCCCTCCCCAATCGGTCTCCCAACATGGCGGATGTAACGATGCTTGGCTTCGGAGACGGGGAGGGACATCGTTTGTGCAAGCCGTGTGCGTTGGGATCTGCTATTCTTCTCCCGTTTGCTGGCCCAAGCTCCGGCTGCTTCTGTGTGACTTTTGACTTCCTGGGGATGGGGCTTTACTTATCCGAGGGACTCGGCAACTTTGATAGACGGGGCCAAGGCTGAGACTGTGGGTTGAATTGTTTACGATGGATCTATTGGTAACGGGACTGCTTCATTAGCAGACGGATTCCGGGGCGGGGGGTTTGTGGTTTCCTCCGGGGCATTTTGGTATGGTGGACAACTTTATTCGTGCTGGCTTAGGGGGGCCCCCTTTGTTAGGGCGGGGGGGAGAGTCCGGGAGCGCATAGACTATCGCCCTCCTCCACTTCCCCGTTGGGTGGGGTTTCCTTTCTTTCTCCTTTTTCTCTGTTTCTTCTATATTTCGGGTTTGGTTCTCGGGCGACAGGCACACTGCTGGGGGGGGGGGCCGTAGTCATCTGCAGGGGTGCAGGGTGGGTGGTTGGGGGAGGGGATTTTTCGTTTTTATTTTTGTTTCTATGGCCTTTTTTCTCTTCTCTTATCTTTCTTTGTCTTTTTCTTTTTCTGGGTCAGTGCAGTGGGTTTCCTTTGGTATCAATCACTGCTTTTTCATCTGTGCCTCAATTTTCGTTTTGTTCTCTGGGTCTTAGGGCAGGTGACTAGCAGGCGCGAATTGACCGTAATATTCCCTCACATCCTGAACCGCCTGTTCCAGCGCCATTGATTTGACCGATTACTGTTTACACGTTTACTATTCTGCCTGCCGTTTTTCGCTGCTGGGCAATTGTTTGGCACCTGATCATTCCATCCTATACTATAAAATGAAAACCTTTTACATCCTGTTTTTCTAATTGTGCTGTTCAGTGACCAAGAGTACGCTAGCATGGTGATTCTGCTCCCCGAGGTGCTGCATGTGATTAAAAATTGCTCTCTGTTAATCTAACTGCTTAGCGGCCAGCCCCGGGGGTTGTAGGCCCATACTTGTATTTGGTTGAAATGTCAATAAAGGTTTTTAAAAAAAATATATATATATAGAAAAGGCACTTCTGCATACCAGTCCCTACAATTTTGCCAAGTTTGGTGTAATTCCGTTCAGCCGTTCGGGCTGTAGCCGCGTCTAATTGTCCTATGGCAATTAACATGGGGAAAACACGTATTGGGACCCCCCTTTTTTCTCGGCCCCCTCATGACGAATCCCCCCGAAACTTCCAGGGAAGGAGCGGAGCAGGGCTGGCCTAAATTTTGGAAAATTACACCCAAATTCCTCAACCGGCGCCAAAGTTATTCCCAATAGAATGTTGCGGATTTCCTATGGTAGCTAGGTCCTAACTACAACTACCTACTGGCGACCACCAGTATGTAATATATATACATATACATAGATACATAGATAATGCTGGACTGAAAGGTTGCTGGGGTTTCAAGTGGGGAGCTGAAGGGGCACTGGACTGTCGACATGCCTCACCTTCCTTCGTGCTCCCAGCCTCCGTCTGTACTCTGACACTCCGCTATTTCTCCAAAGCGGCATCTCCATTCCCGTGATGCCGATGACTGTGGCATTATGGGTTTTGTGGTCCCTACACGCAAGGACTACATTGGGAGGGCTGAACATTACCAGGAGGCGGAGCAAACTGTGACCACCTACTTAGAGGCAGTTCTAAACATTTCGCAGCAGAAGGAGCGGTTGGAGAGGGGCGCTGATGAAGGAGGAAACTCCGAAATGCATTCGCCTACGGCTTGCCGAAAATAAAGTGCTTCTTCAATTCCCTACGGGTCACTGCCTTTTCTTTTGAGGAGGATTTGTTTGTGTTTAATTTGCGTCGAGCCAGAACGCAATTGTGGTGTACCCACCCCCGCACAAAGAGGTATGGACGCCCTGGCATAGCTCTCTGGAGCATCCTGTTTTCGTTGTGGAAGCAACATCGTCTATGACCCACCTCGACGCCTGGCGAAATAAAGCGGTGGAGGAGGTATGCCTACCTCCCTCTTGGGTAGCCGGATTCCGCGCTGACCCCCGTTTGATAATGCTGGACTGAAAGGTTGCTGGGGTTTCAAGTGGGGAGCTGAAGGGGCACTGGACTGTCGACATGCCTCACCTTCCTTCGTGCTCCCAGCCTGCGTCTGTACTCTGACACTCCGCTATTTCTCCAAAGCGGCATCTCCATTCCCGTGATGCCGATGACTGTGGCATTATGGGTTTTGTGGTCCCTACACGCAAGGACTACATTGGGAGGGCTGAACATTACCAGGAGGCGGAGCAAACTGTGACCACCTACTTAGAGGCAGTTCTAAACATTTCGCAGCAGAAGGAGCGGTTGGAGAGGGGCGCTGATGAAGGAGGAAACTCCGAAATGCATTCGCCTACGGCTTGCCGAAAATAAAGTGCTTCTTCAATTCCCTACGGGTCACTGCCTTTTCTTTTGAGGAGGATTTGTTTGTGTTTAATTTGCGTCGAGCCAGAACGCAATTGTGGTGTACCCACCCCCGCACAAAGAGGTATGGACGCCCTGGCATAGCTCTCTGGAGCATCCTGTTTTCGTTGTGGAAGCAACATCGTCTATGACCCACCTCGACGCCTGGCGAAATAAAGCGGTGGAGGAGGTATGCCTACCTCCCTCTTGGGTAGCCGGATTCCGCGCTGACCCCCGTTTGATAATGCTGGACTGAAAGGTTGCTGGGGTTTCAAGTGGGGAGCTGAAGGGGCACTGGACTGTCGACATGCCTCACCTTCCTTCGTGCTCCCAGCCTGCGTCTGTACTCTGACACTCCGCTATTTCTCCAAAGCGGCATCTCCATTCCCGTGATGCCGATGACTGTGGCATTATGGGTTTTGTGGTCCCTACACGCAAGGACTACATTGGGAGGGCTGAACATTACCAGGAGGCGGAGCAAACTGTGACCACCTACTTAGAGGCAGTTCTAAACATTTCGCAGCAGAAGGAGCGGTTGGAGAGGGGCGCTGATGAAGGAGGAAACTCCGAAATGCATTCGCCTACGGCTTGCCGAAAATAAAGTGCTTCTTCAATTCCCTACGGGTCACTGCCTTTTCTTTTGAGGAGGATTTGTTTGTGTTTAATTTGCGTCGAGCCAGAACGCAATTGTGGTGTACCCACCCCCGCACAAAGAGGTATGGACGCCCTGGCATAGCTCTCTGGAGCATCCTGTTTTCGTTGTGGAAGCAACATCGTCTATGACCCACCTCGACGCCTGGCGAAATAAAGCGGTGGAGGAGGTATGCCTACCTCCCTCTTGGGTAGCCGGATTCCGCGCTGACCCCCGTTTGATAATGCTGGACTGAAAGGTTGCTGGGGTTTCAAGTGGGGAGCTGAAGGGGCACTGGACTGTCGACATGCCTCACCTTCCTTCGTGCTCCCAGCCTGCGTCTGTACTCTGACACTCCGCTATTTCTCCAAAGCGGCATCTCCATTCCCGTGATGCCGATGACTGTGGCATTATGGGTTTTGTGGTCCCTACACGCAAGGACTACATTGGGAGGGCTGAACATTACCAGGAGGCGGAGCAAACTGTGACCACCTACTTAGAGGCAGTTCTAAACATTTCGCAGCAGAAGGAGCGGTTGGAGAGGGGCGCTGATGAAGGAGGAAACTCCGAAATGCATTCGCCTACGGCTTGCCGAAAATAAAGTGCTTCTTCAATTCCCTACGGGTCACTGCCTTTTCTTTTGAGGAGGATTTGTTTGTGTTTAATTTGCGTCGAGCCAGAACGCAATTGTGGTGTACCCACCCCCGCACAAAGAGGTATGGACGCCCTGGCATAGCTCTCTGGAGCATCCTGTTTTCGTTGTGGAAGCAACATCCTCTATGACCCACCTCGACGCCTGGCGAAATAAAGCGGTGGAGGAGGTATGCCTACCTCCCTCTTGGGTAGCCGGATTCCGCGCTGACCCCCGTTTGATAATGCTGGACTGAAAGGTTGCTGGGGTTTCAAGTGGGGAGCTGAAGGGGCACTGGACTGTCGACATGCCTCACCTTCCTTCGTGCTCCCAGCCTGCGTCTGTACTCTGACACTCCGCTATTTCTCCAAAGCGGCATCTCCATTCCCGTGATGCCGATGACTGTGGCATTATGGGTTTTGTGGTCCCTACACGCAAGGACTACATTGGGAGGGCTGAACATTACCAGGAGGCGGAGCAAACTGTGACCACCTACTTAGAGGCAGTTCTAAACATTTCGCAGCAGAAGGAGCGGTTGGAGAGGGGCGCTGATGAAGGAGGAAACTCCGAAATGCATTCGCCTACGGCTTGCCGAAAATAAAGTGCTTCTTCAATTCCCTACGGGTCACTGCCTTTTCTTTTGAGGAGGATTTGTTTGTGTTTAATTTGCGTCGAGCCAGAACGCAATTGTGGTGTACCCACCCCCGCACAAAGAGGTATGGACGCCCTGGCATAGCTCTCTGGAGCATCCTGTTTTCGTTGTGGAAGCAACATCGTCTATGACCCACCTCGACGCCTGGCGAAATAAAGCGGTGGAGGAGGTATGCCTACCTCCCTCTTGGGTAGCCGGATTCCGCGCTGACCCCCGTTTGATAATGCTGGACTGAAAGGTTGCTGGGGTTTCAAGTGGGGAGCTGAAGGGGCACTGGACTGTCGACATGCCTCACCTTCCTTCGTGCTCCCAGCCTGCGTCTGTACTCTGACACTCCGCTATTTCTCCAAAGCGGCATCTCCATTCCCGTGATGCCGATGACTGTGGCATTATGGGTTTTGTGGTCCCTACACGCAAGGACTACATTGGGAGGGCTGAACATTACCAGGAGGCGGAGCAAACTGTGACCACCTACTTAGAGGCAGTTCTAAACATTTCGCAGCAGAAGGAGCGGTTGGAGAGGGGCGCTGATGAAGGAGGAAACTCCGAAATGCATTCGCCTACGGCTTGCCGAAAATAAAGTGCTTCTTCAATTCCCTACGGGTCACTGCCTTTTCTTTTGAGGAGGATTTGTTTGTGTTTAATTTGCGTCGAGCCAGAACGCAATTGTGGTGTACCCACCCCCGCACAAAGAGGTATGGACGCCCTGGCATAGCTCTCTGGAGCATCCTGTTTTCGTTGTGGAAGCAACATCGTCTATGACCCACCTCGACGCCTGGCGAAATAAAGCGGTGGAGGAGGTATGCCTACCTCCCTCTTGGGTAGCCGGATTCCGCGCTGACCCCCGTTTAATAATGCTGGACTGAAAGGTTGCTGGGGTTTCAAGTGGGGAGCTGAAGGGGCACTGGACTGTCGACATGCCTCACCTTCCTTCGTGCTCCCAGCCTGCGTCTGTACTCTGACACTCCGCTATTTCTCCAAAGCGGCATCTCCATTCCCGTGATGCCGATGACTGTGGCATTATGGGTTTTGTGGTCCCTACACGCAAGGACTACATTGGGAGGGCTGAACATTACCAGGAGGCGGAGCAAACTGTGACCACCTACTTAGAGGCAGTTCTAAACATTTCGCAGCAGAAGGAGCGGTTGGAGAGGGGCGCTGATGAAGGAGGAAACTCCGAAATGCATTCGCCTACGGCTTGCCGAAAATAAAGTGCTTCTTCAATTCCCTACGGGTCACTGCCTTTTCTTTTGAGGAGGATTTGTTTATATATATATATATATATATATATATATATATATATATATACACACACACACACATAAATACATATACACACACACATATATGTACACACACACACAAATAAAAATATATGTACACACACACACACACACACACACACACATACACACACATACACACACATATGCATATGTGATCAAGGGCCTGTTAGACTAAAACGCGTAAGGCTGAATTTCATTTTAATGTCTTCGAGAGTGTTCGTTGGCTTTCTGCACCTTCATTAAAAGAAGAATAACTCTCCACCTGTGTGGCTCTGACTGTAGGGGCAACCTTTGTTTGTGGATGTAATACGGCTGGCCCAGCCATGGAAATTGCCCGCTGCCGAAGTGCGGATCCGTTGACAACACAAGTGTCTCATTGAAGACTGGTGGATTTCAAATGAAGGCTAAGGTAATGGCAGACAACCGGCTGACACACAAGTGCCGACCCGCGGGGGAAATTGAATGGCCTGAATTGGGAGCAATACGGAGACCCAGAGTGGTAATACTTATGCAGGACTCTACCACAATACTCAGAGGCCCAATATGGGCGTGAGATTTGTATACATTAAAAGAGGACTGTGAATTTGTTGGTTTGACCCCTGGCTGTTCCTGTGATCAAGGACGTTAGCCCGAAACACCTTGCATGGAAAGTGGGGCTAAGATTATGTATGTGGGGAGATATATATATATATATATATACACACACACACATAAATAAATATACACACACACAAATATATATATACACACACACGAATAAAAATATATGTACACACACACACACATGTATATGTGTATGTGATCAAGGGCCTGTTAGCCCGAAACGGGTAAGGCTGAATTTTATTTTAACAGCTTCGAGAGTTTTCGTTGCCTTTCTGCACCTTCATTAAAAGAAGAGTAGCTCTCCACCTGTGTATATATATATATATACACACACACACACACACTGTCAGGTGGGTGTTTGCATTGTTTATAAATGCCACTTCCAATCCCGTCGGCTCTGTTGGGGACACTGTGATCTTCAAAAATTTGAAACAACAATAGGGAAATTAGTCAGATAATGATAGAATAGCCTGCAGTGTCCCCATAGTGATTTAAATCTCATGGTATTTGTCACACATTGATAGAGCGAAGGGCATCTGCACAGGGGTTTAAATCTCACACCTTTGTCATTCTTTCAAATGCACTCAGTGTGGTGGTAGTACATGGGAATCCATGTCCCCAGATAGGACAGTAAAGGTTTGAGGATTGATTCCTACTACTGATAGAATCTTTCATGTGCAGACAGAATACCTTCTGCTTGTCACCACTCTTTCGCTTGTCACTTTGAATGTATACGCTTTGTTTTAGTTTCATCATGCTGCTCAAATCAATGTTGAGCTTTCCATAGAACATGCCATCATTTAAGGTGTTGCATCTTTCTTGGTCACTTCCATTCTCATTTAATTCGCCACAATTTTAGCCTTGTGCGGTTGTTAGATCAGAGCTGTTTCCAGACTTAAGTCTACTTCTGTTGACTGCTGCCTTAGCCCCAGCTATAGATTTTAGATCCTGATTGGGGAACCTCTGGTTCTAGTCTAGGCACTCGAATATCAATTTCTCTTTTGCGGCAGAGTCTATATCTGTAGTGACTGGCTTTCCACTGTGAAAAGTATGTTGTTACTGGATGCCAGTAAGTGATCACTGTTCATCCTGGCTCAATCCTGGTGATTAGTATACTGATGCATCACATGTTGATATTTTCTGTGCTGTGACTTTAAACGACCAATCATATAAGCTGCTTAAATAATTCATTGTATATGTGCTGGTGCCTAACTGCAGCAGCAAATCCAATGCAAAATATTTTTGAGCTTGTATTTCTCCACCGGGGAGTAGAAATCAATTCTTCATACAAACCTTTGCTGCTACTAGTTATAGTTTAATCCAGCGTGGTTGTTCATTCACTCACTCTTCCCTCTGCCTTTTATGTTACTGCCAGTTCTGTTGACCTCTGTGCCTGGTACTTCTGCTTCAAAATCTAGTATTTGTACAAATGTTGTTGGGTTGTCTTGGTCGCTTTCTTTCCTCTTGCTCTCCCCTCTATACCCATTCATTCCTCTCTAGCATATTACTATAAGTTGTATTATGCCTGTGCAGAACTCTGCATAGCAATCATCACCAAAAATTACCCAGAAGTCCTTTCTGGCAAGCGCTTGCATATATTTGTATTTGAAAAGCGGCAGACGGTCAGCTTCTTTGCAAGGTCTACAGTTCCCAAAAAGCAGCTGCAAGGAATCCTGAATCCTAGCAACCACTAAGTATTGCGTTCTATAGTAAAACACTGAACATTCTTGGGGCAGGCTCTTGGAGATGCAGCCATCCCTGCTTGGCTTTGTACAGCACAATCATACGATTGTGCTGTAGACATGGTTCTTTTTCAATTTGCTGATGAGCCGTAACTACCAAAAGTTATTAGTTCACAGTTCAGCAAGTAGCAAAAACACATGGTTAGTGCACTAAATATAGCTAACGTTTCACTGCTCTCATGCTGTGCCTTCTGGCTTAAGCTTTTTCAGTAAATAATGGTTTGCCTACACAGCGCATCCGCGGTGCTGCAAGACATATTGTTTACAATTCAATGGACTTGCACCCGCCCACAACATACCATTAGCGTTTTTTCGTTGTCACTCTCATTTGCAATCTTTCGATTGCTTAGTTCTCGTAGGCTTCTCTTTCTTTCTTGAATAGAATTTATTGATGTTCAATTAATTATCATCATTACATTTCAGCACACATTCAGATTAACCCTTGCATGCTGGTGACGGAACCATTCCGTCACGAGCCACGGTGGTGCTGTGCTGGTGACGGAATGGTTCTGTCACGGCCCGGCCGCCGCGCCTGCGCGGCGCTAATTTCGCGCTGATTTTGCGCCTGCGCTGAGCTTTCTATTAGGCGGGCGGGGCCATGACGGAACCATTCCGTCACAAGCACAGCGCCACCCCTGCTCGTGACGGAGTGGTTCCGTCACGAGCATGGCGGCGCCGCTCGGCCCCCCTCCCCCCTAGCGCCGCGGCGGAATTACCTCCGCGGCCAAGGGGTTAACAGTGTAATATCAACCAAATCGGAGCATGACAATAGGTGCATTCATTTACCCAACTCACAATATGATAAAACTACATGATAATAAAAAATTAATAGAGCCAACATTTTCTATGCCCACAACAACATCCACTGTCGGCCCTTCATCTATATCAATATCCCTCAGGAGTCCATAGGGGGCAAAGTGCTCTATGATATTTTTAAAAAAGTGCATCGTGCTCCATTGTTCCAACGAACCAAACCAGTATCTTTACCATTGACCTAGCTTAGGTCATTTTCGTTGCACCACCCGAGTCCTCTTTGTCATTACCATTAATCCATGTTGGTTTATCATACTTAACCCAACAGGGCCCAAAAAGTGCTACGTACAAATAAAAAGGGCTTTGTGCTCCATTGTGTGTTCAAATTTGCTCCGGTTACATTTAAAATCATTAATGAACATTTTGGATTGCAGGTGCTTTTTTCATAAACCTTAAATAACCCCCTGTTAACTGTCTAGATTCACCTTTTAAGCAGTTTAATACAGCTGCCCTACAAGTCTTCACATTTAGGGTCTATAATATTGGACGGAACAACAGGCACCTCAGAGTTGTTAAACCTTTACATATGCATATACATCTTTCGATTGCTTAGTTCCCGTAGGCTTCCCTTCCTTTCTTATGTTAGTTCCTCCCTAGAAGATGGGCCAAGTACGTGTTTTTACTCATCTTTTGGTAACACACTATTCCTGGAGTTGCAATGTACTTTACTGCTTTTAAAGCAGGCATACTGCTTCTTATTAATGTTCCTTTCACACTATCTGCTGTCTCTACCGATGCTTTAGTTACTTACACCCACACCTGCATTACTCAGCTCCACTCTACTCGACACCACTCTACTTTACGCCACTCCAGTCTATGTCACTCCACTCAATGTTACGCCACTCCACTCCACAGAACTCTACTCCACTCCACTCCACAGCACTCCATTTCACATAATACCACTCTGCTCTACGCCACTCCGCTCTACACAACTCCATACCAGTCTGCACAATGTCACTCACAACCACTCCACTCTAGGCCCATAGGCTTCCCTTCCTTTCAGGTTTTAGCTTGGAGCATGGACCAGGTACATGCTTTCTTCCTGGTCTTTTTGCAGCACACTTAAAAAAAAAATACAAGCATTTTGGTACTATTCCTGAACATGCAATGTGCTTTCTAGCTTTTAACAAAGGTATATGCCTTCTTATTTATGTTGATTTCACCCCATCTGCTGTCTCTATCGACGCTTTAGTTAATTACACCCACAACTGTACCACTCTATGCCACACTATTCCACTCTACATTCAAGCTGCTCTATGCCACCCAACTCTACCCCACTCTACTCTATGCCACTCCACACCACTTTATGCCACTCCACTCTATGTCACCCCAATATATCCCACCCAGTTCCACACAATGCCACTCTACGCTTTTCTACTCCACCATGCCACTCTAAACCACTCCACTCTATGCCATTCTGCTCCACGCCATTCTGCTCCACGCCATTCTGCTCCACGCCATTCTGCTCCACGCCATCCTGCTCCACGCCATCCTGCTCCACGCCATTCTGCTCCACGCCATTCTGCTCCACGCCACTCCACGCCACTCCACGCCACGCCACGCCACTCCACTCCACTCCACGCCACGACAACCCAACACGCCACGCCACTCCACTCCACTCCACTCTACGCCACGCCACTCCACGCCACTCCACGCCACTCCACGCCACTCCACGCCACTCCACGCCACTCCACGCCACGCCACTCCATACAATGCTACTCAACTTCACTCTACTCAATGCCACTCCATTCTACTCTATGACACTCCATTCAACTATACACCACTCCACTCTATGCCACTCTACTCTTCTTTACATCATTCTCCTTCATGCCTCTCTCCTCCACCTCACTAACTTTCAGCCACGCTGCTGTTAAATTTGGCTGAAAGACATTGCAAAACCAATAACTCTGACATAGGCTTTGCCAATGCTTGTTGTAGTTTTGCTTCAGCCTCTTCCAGCCTTGCCATTTGCAGTTTCCAGCTGCTTTTTTCCTCACTGATTCCAGCAAGTACCACGGTGTCTGCTCCTTGTGCTCTCTCTTTATCGGTCTTTCTCTTTGCCGTCTCCACCCCTGTGCTTTTGTTACTTTCCTCTTTTCTTAGGCCTCTGTAGTCTTTAGGTTTAGAGAGACCCTGGCATTTGGTTCACTTTTTCTTCCTGTTCACTCTGCCTTGTTTACTTTTATACTTTGCTGTAGTCCCTCTGTATGCAGATTGTTTGCTTTCTGCTTAAGAGTCAACTACAGCTGTTTACCTTGCTTTAACTCTTTAAAAGACCTTAGCCATGCCTCGTTGTCTCTAGTCCTCTTTTTCTGTCTGCACATTTTGTCCTAGGTCTACTTCGGTCCTCTGCAGTAGTTTGTTCCTTGCGTCGCTGCAGATTATTTCCGAATCTGACACACGTTGCCACGTGGCTTGCCCCATACACCAGCTTGGCCTGTCTCCAGCACCTCCCTATTGATGTTCATGAGCACTTGTCCCGTGTTCTGTAGGCTTGTTTACTTTGTCCTTTATTTCTTCTTTTTTCCCTGTCTTTGTATTCCTCTTGGGTTATTAGTATTTGGTAAGTGTTGTATTGTTTACTCATATAGGTTTGTATTTATTTCTCTAGAGACTGATGCCTTGATTATTAGCCAATCTATGCCCCTTTCGCTTCCTGGTCATTCATGCGGTTCAGTGTATGCAAGTGTTTTCACTGCTTTTATCACAGATAATATCCATTGTTAAGTTCCTGTTAAAGCCCAATAGGGTGGTCTCATAGCTATATTCCCGTGCCCAAAGCATGGTGCAAATGCCCCTTTAAAGGACTTTCAGTAGGAGTATCTACTGCAAAGCCCGGCTCAGAGACATTGAGCTTTCTTGGTTCCACAGGTCTGTTTGGCCCAGTGTACACCCATACTGGGAAACCTAGAGGGACCCACTGCCAAAGATATATGCTTGTGTCAGGTTGGCTTAAAAGTGCGAAAGCCTTTTTTTACGTGTGTTAAACCAGTTTGGGAATTCTCAAACACTGGTTTATATTCGTAACATGATTTGGACACAGAAAGATTTTTACATCACTCCTAAAGTGTGCCTTTAGGGCAGTTAGTATTCAGAAACTCTTCTCCATCACCATCTCACCCCGGAAAAGGTCAGAAATGTAGTTGTGACAAGGACAAGCTTAAAACCCTGTCCAAGGTGTGAAGGGGATTTAAACACTTCAAACACGGGGGGGGGGGAGGTGGGCAATGAAGGGTCTTAGCAACAGTGATTTTTCCCCGTGGAGAAAATGCCACTGCACTTGGCGTTACCAATTTCTCAGTTTAATTTCAGCCTATTTTGGTAATTGCATGGAGTAAGATAACACCTATGGGCAAAGACTGGGTTAACACATGCTAGTAGTCAGGTGTCATATTGAGGAGTGTTTACACATTACACAATCTAAGTCAGTTCTGAGTGTTTTCTGACTATTTGTCGCTCAGGAAGATACTTAAACAAATCAGTTAAGTCAGACTCCAGAAATGGAAACAAAAAACACTGAGTTATGGGTTTATACCATTGATGATGCCTTTTGTAGTCAAAAGCCATTGAATGGTGTAAGTGAATCAGTTTACTGATGAGGGTGGGAAAACTCATGAAAGTGATGGACACGGGGACCACTCACCCGTAAGCAGCATATCGAAGAGGTCCACTCAACTCAAGGCTCTGAGAAGAAGAGTATTTTCGTCTTTTTTCGATAACCTGAGACAAAAGATTTCCGAGAGCAGAGAGGATCCCACTGTAATGGGGAAAAAGAAGGGTTGAAATAAAAGTCACCTACAGTACTTAATTTATACTAAACCATCATTCTAAATTCAGAACGACAAATCCTAAGAGTATCTGGAGTTCTTAAATGACACTGATGTTATCAGTATTGAACAAAGAAGCATTAACTTTTCACCGGTGTCTGGTGGGAAGCAGAGAGCACTTTGATGTATCTGCAAGTCCACATTTGGACCCCTAGAAAACTGCCAACTAATTCACTAAGTAAAATGTTTACCTAACATCTTGCACTTTTCTAAGTACTGCTGAGTCCACCTCTACTCTCGAAACTCAGCTGCTGTCCTAATCACTTGTTGAATGTATGCTTTGCCTTTCGCTCTGCACCTCATTCTGTTATACATTCATTATTGTTCATTTCGGATTACAAATCCATAAACATTCAATAAAACATAGCAGAATAACCCTGTTTGAAAAAAAATATTATAAAAAGATGCACGTTCTGTTCACTATCGAAGAATCAACGGTTGCAACTTGCTCATATTTTCAGTACAGATGTAATACATTTTACAGCATTCTATCTGTTCAAACAGGACAATAGCATTTACTACTACAAACTATTCTAAAAGGGGCATCAGCTCCAAAGGGGAAGTCACAATAATTTTCAACTCATTAACTTATCAATATCTTGATTAGAACATGGGGGGGCCTATCCTATAAAATCATGGCACAACCCACCATCTCATAGACCTATATCCTAGACCTCAGGCAGTCGCACAATTGTTTCTTCTGACCGTTTGCAAATTATCCAAGCTGCCTGTAGAAATGTAGCAATACTAACCACAATCACTTCACTTGTATCCAACTTAAGAATCCTCAGAGCTATATCAGCGGTCCTAAGACCAATGAGATTGCACAATTGAATGATGCATTTCTTGCGTGGTACTCGACAGGCAGCATAAGACATTCAGGGAATTCTTAAATGGCCTACTGTTTTTAAGAGTTCCCTCACTGACTCCCTATAAGGGCCTAGTTCAGGGGTCGACAGAGCCGATGCCAAACGACTAAAGCTCTTGACTTTATAATAGAGGAAATAAGGTAAAAACCCATGTCCTGCAGCAAGGGGAGTGTGGGTGTGTCTGTGGGAGATTAGTAAGGTGTCTAAGAAACCTGTTCTCTATCACACACAGCTAGCAAATTCTGCATGGCCCCAAAGCTCTGCCCCATAGAGAGCAGTGCCTTTTGGTTTTACTTTATATATTTCTAGTGCTGGCATTAGATGGTTAGATTTTAATTTATTTGTCGATATTTAAATAATCTGACCAGAATGCAATTTCAATTTTTCTGTGCTGCAAGACAAGAAGAATTAAGACAGCTGAAAAATCTGGGTTGACATCCAAATCGCAGTAAAACATAGAAACAATAAGACATTCTGAAATATAATTGCCTCACAAATGGGATAAGAAAATCAACCCAAGCAACCCCAGTATCATCATCTGAGTGGGAAAAGCACATCCTCAGACTTTACAAATATAATTCCCATAACCAAGTTTCCCCAGGGTTGTGTTCCATCCAGAAGGGCCAATTTGATCAGGTCTTGCCAAACATCTCGGCCACACAGATCTCCGCTTTCATAAAATCTGCTAGATCATCTGCAGCGATGTGCCCGGACAATATTCCAATTAAAGTCCTACAAACAAATACCGATGGCTGTAGTCAATTTCTAGCCCCACTCTTCCAACAATGTTTTGAGACTAGGAAAATACACAAATCTTGGCGGGGAAGCATAGAGGTACCTTTCCTAAAAAAAGGCTCAAGATCGAACCCATCCAACTAAAGACAAATAGCACTCCTTGATACCACCGGAAAGATCTTCGCAGCAGGGGTTTTGGAGCATCTAAAATACAGGGCATTCTGGAATAATGCGATTCCTATGACACAGGCTGGCTTTCGCCCAAAACACTCAACGTCGGATAACATCGCCATTCTTCAGACTCTCCTTGATAAATATGTTATGTTAAATTCACAAATACTATACTGTTCTTTTAGCAAATTTTCAACCGCTTTTGATAGCGTGGACAGACAGACATTATGGAAACAGCTAGAGTGTTTAGGGGTTCCCACTGGTCTTCTTACAGTAATTATCTTCCTGCACACGGAAACATGGTGTAGGGTTCGAATAGAGGGAGAAAAGGGCTTAACCAATCCAATCCCTATGATGAATGGCTTGAAACTCGGATGCCTATTAGCACCCATATTATTTTCCATTTACATAAGTGATCTACCTGGGCGCTTTTCCCAAATTAAGAACTCCCCACCAAAATTAGCACATCATGTTATCCATTGCTTAATGTACGCCAATGATATTGTAATATTTGATTGTACCCCAATTGGCTTGCAAAGAAATCTTTAAATGAACTAAACCAATACGCTAAAGAAAATTTCTTGGTCCCTAACATATCTAAAACCAAAATCTTACCTTTTAGTGGAAGAAGGAAATCTTTACCTTTCACATTGTTATTGGGACATATCCCAATTGAGATAGTGAAAGAATATGTCTACTGGGAAGTATCTTTTCACATAATTTACAAGACGCTTCTCATCTCCAACATCTAGAGCGAAAAGCAGACTCCCATGTCGGGGCACTACAGAGATTTTACCATTCAAAAGGCAATAGATATTTGAAACCCTTTCTGGAGGTTTACAGCATGAAAATCCCCACGATTTTATCTTACGCCATGGAATATACAAAAATTAAAACATGGCAATCGATAAAAGTAAAGGAAGGGATCATCATTTGGAATCTGTTAAAAGTATCCCAATCAGTCGCCGCACAAGCTTTACCACCTTGAGCTCTCTCTAACTAGCACATTTGCTTGAGTCGTCACCAAGATCATAAGGTGGGCCTTTAATCTCTTTCATGCTGTTCCTGGCACATTGAGATATTGGAGACTTTTAGAGAAGAAGCGTCTCGGTATACATTCAATGAAAACCTTTTAAAAGCCCTTGAGGCGTCACAATGCACTGTTGCACTTTTGCAGGCTTTGTCTCCAGTGCATCTTAAGCTCTTTTTAAAACTTATGTCGCCGAGAATAAGCTATGAAATGGATAAAGTATATTGTATCCAATTAAAGCATTACATTTTTTTTCCGGAAAACATATTGTATAAAACCCCCGAACACTATCTACAGTTTCAGTTAGAGCGCAGAGTTAGGCACTGTGTCCTTCTTCTGCTATTAGGTATCCTCCCTTCAAAAGCATATTCCACCAGATGGGAGGCCCCAATTCATTCTTTAGGCAAATGTGACTGGAGCAACGGCGGATCACAAGATCTCTATCACATATTACTAATTTGTATAAATCCAATATTGGTAGAGGCTCGGCGTCGATTAAAAAAGCCCATCCGTTTAAGACACAATGTTATTTTAGCTCAAGATCTAGTCAAGGTTTGTACTTCTCGCCCCCAAAGAATTTGTTTGCTACAACTTGTTTAAGTTTTTAAAGAGTTTCTTAAAGCTATTTAAAAAAAAGAAAAAAGTGCACAACTCTAATAGTTTTAACTATTGTATGTTGTTTGTGCGGACCACAAACTATTTCAACCTGTTTTTTCTTACATATATATTATTTTAAATATAATCTAACATCTTCTTTTTATGTAATTGTATTTGTTGACCTCAGCAGAGGTCTGAATCAAATAAAATTATTGATTGATTAATTTATTTGTCATTTTCAGCATCACTCCAGTCTTCTGCTTCAGCTTGAGAGCAGGTTTATTAATCTCGGACTTCCAACTAAAATTATGAGTACGCCTCATTCCAAGATATACAAAACCCTTGACCAATTCAAGCGCTGTGTTAGAAACCTCCGGTCCCAGGATGCTTGATTCCGATCCAGGTAAGACATGGCTTGGCAGTTCGGGCTGGACTGTTCCCATGAGTCACAGGGTCAGACTGATTTGCATATGGCCATATCTGTACTGGGGTGGTGGAGTGAGCTAAAGAATGGTGAAGGATTAAACCCAGATCAGTTGACTGGGGTGAGTGTTTGATTTGCTCAATCGCTCCGTCAATCATCCCCTTTGGTATCCCACACCACAGCAGCATGACCAGAAATGAAAAAAATTAAATTCAGCCCTTTGTCTATTTTAAGTGTTTGGATGTACATCATGAGAGTTCCCCATATGAGGTCAATGCTTGAAAATGTATTTTCATCATGAGAAAATAAAGTATATTTATTGTCTGTCTCTAGGATGGTGTTCCCTTCACATAGCCAAAAGTGTCAGGTCCTTCCCCCAGCATACGTGGGCTCTTAAAATATCAATCATTAGAGGGTCTTCCTCACTCATTATGTACATGGACATAGTAGCGCAAAAATTGGTCTTGCATGGGCCCTCAATATTTTCTCTGGCGTTAGGGATAAGGGTATTATCCCTCTGGGACCTATCCACAAGGTCCTCAAATTTCTGTCTTAGGTCCTCCACCTCATCTGCCCTAGCCCATGATAGCATGTGAGCCTCCAGGACCTCAGTTTGGAGTTGCAATATGGCATCCTCATTGGTATGGACTCTGTTCCCCAGCGCCCCAATCATTTCAGTTATATCTGATATCACTTCATGGATCTTGGTCTTCAAGGATTGAACAAGTTCTGCCAGTGTTTTTAAGATTGGTTTATTGCATGTCTGTCAAGCTTATAATTAAGTTGTAGTCTGTAAGTGATTGGTGGTCTACACCCCTCATTGTGGACATTTTGTCAGAACCATCTCGGCTAAGGTTTTGTATTTTGTCACTATCCTTGGCTATCCAGCAGAACGTAGGTCACGCTGCTGATCTCTTTCCAGGAGTTTCATGGGGCTCCTCAGTAGCATTTATTGAATGGATCCGTCACTCTTTGAGTAGCCATGTGGGCTATCACGGGTCAACAGCACTTCTGCCTTCATGTTCAAATAGTATTTGGCATTCCTTCCAAGTCTTTCTCAGATGGCATAAACTTGAGGCTGTCTATTTCAGGCTTGGAATCGCTTTTAGAAATGGGCTGAGTAGGGTGCAAGCATGGCATAAGCATTCCGATCCCCTTTACAGTACTGACGTAACTGCATGTTAGCAATTCATAGACCTCATTTGTGGGTATGAGGAAACTGCATTCTCGAGCTGGTGTAGTTGTAAATTCCTCCAGCCCATCGCTCACTTTGCTACATATACTAGAGCACACCAGCTTTTCTACTCACTCAACATCAATTACCAGTGTGTGGGCATCCTGAAAGGTTCCCTGCGGAAGCTCACTACATGAGTACTCAGTGTCTCTGGAAGCAAATCCGGGACATCGTTATAAGTGAGGCCGCTGCTCATGTTTCCAAGCTCCCAAAATTGTCGTCTTGTCTCGTACTTCATGCGATGCCTCATCTCAGACTCCATTCTTCCTCCTACTGGGGCCTCTAACAGTACATGCTGCTCTAGGAGGTGTATGGAGTTGACCGCTATTGTTGAAAGCGGGGAATGTATTTTTCATTTCTGCCATTTCGGTGGTGTGATACCGGAGCTTCTCGCAGCTGTGTGTACACCGCATTGATTTGGCCACACACCCGCAGACTATTTTTTCTAGGTTCAAGCAAATGGTAACACATCACTGTTCTCCCTTTAATCACTGTTCCAAAAAAAATGTCTGGACCAGTGAGAAACATTAAGCACCTACTGCCATCAGTTTATAGTTTGGAAAGACATCAATGTGATATTGTTTCAACTTCTCTCACTTATTTTTAGTGCGCTTTTAATTGTGGACTTAATATTCTGATCACTTACAGTTAATTTGATTTTTTTTTCTTCTTCCTAGGCCATAAGTGTGGGGAGGGCGACCTGCAGTCACCGTTAAAGTCATACATCATGATTATGGGTAATTAGTTGCAATGGATGTGGTCCTTCACAAGTAATAACGTCACAACTGTTGGTCTACTGGCAACCAAGCACCCTGTTGTAGCACTTGACTCTCAGGGTAGCGAGGAAGAGCAGTCCAAGGCTTACTCGGGGGGTGCTGGTGTAGACTATTACCTCTATTCGCAGACATGCAGAAAAGGCCCAATAAATCATTGTCCAATCTGTGTTTCTACTTATAAAATGGAAAAGTAGTTTATTACTCACACATAACCCCATGCTACGGAGTAATTTACAAGTATGCACACAATGATAGGTGGACATTCCTTGGGTGACACCCTCTTAACAGTTCACAACACTGGCAAATCTTGAACCCTCAAACCATAGTACCCCCCAACATAAACGAGACGCAATGTAAGGAGTAGTAGTTATGAAATGGCAGGCCTATTGGCTTTAATAGGGTATCACCACATTAGGAAGAGCACAAATAGGCCCATATATACTCACTGCGTCAACATTAAACTCACTACGGATGGTAACATCTTACAATGACAGTCGTTCGGGATTGTAATGACTCACTGTTCGCCTTATGATTATCAATAAGCATTCCAATTGAAGAATAAATTATTCACCGTCAATTTTGTCAATGTCTATATGGCACTTCAGTTTCAACAATATATGTCCGAGCCGTTGTCCATTTTCAACATGCAGCAACCGCGGGAAACATCCTTTACAACGCAACTTTTACCACGCAGTGCCTTTACAACGCAACTTTTACAACGCAAACCATTACAACGCATTGCACTGGGGGGCGCTCTAGGATAGGGAATAGATTTAATTTACTATCCAACACCTTCCCTAGTGTCCACGGGGACTGGAGTTGGAATAGTAAATTAAACTATTCACTATCCAGCACCCCAAAGCGCTATGCGTTGTAATGGTATGCGATGTAAAAACCGCGTTGTAAAAGCATGCGATGTAAAAGCATGCGTTGTAACGTCATACATCCAGCAACCGCAGCCTTAGGAACCACTACCAGAGGGTTTCCACACTCCAGGGCTTCTGATCAAAATCCCCAGCTCCAGGAGTGCTCAAAAGACAATGACTTCGCCTGAAATTATTAATATAAACCCCAGAGAAATTGATGACGACTTTCAATCAGGGTTTTTGGAGGCTCCTCTGGGGATTATGCACTCCTGGCAACCCTCCTACATCTCTAATTTACGTCTATAATTCCTCTCTTCTTGGGGCACCACAAGAAACAATATGAACATTATTAAAGGGAAGACCCTCCTGCGTTTAGCTCCAGGTGTCTGACTGTCCTTTTTAGGTTGAGCCTAGGTGGCGCGTATGCGCCGTCTTGGAGACATGGTGTATTCAGTCTGTGGGCTTTGAACATAACCAGGGCCTTTCATTGGTTGTTTCGTCTGCCTTACTACATTTCTTTGGCTTTATTAGTGAATAGTCAACATTTGTCCTGCCTTTTGGCTGTTTGGTTCCCACCCTGGAGACTGCCCTTGCTACAGCGATCCTTTCACTATCGGCCATATGTTTCTTCTTGCAGCGCACTACTTGTTTTTAATTTATCTTTGGTTGCAACTCTCCTCCCCGCATCACAGCCCACACAGTTTACTGTGAGCCTTCAATTGCCAGGTCAGTGAATTGCGCCCATGCCGTTTATTGCTTGTATCTTCCTGTTAACATTCTGTGCTCTACTGGTTATCTGCTCTGGGAGCAAAATGCTTTTTGAAATTTCTTCTGACTCCCTTCTCGGAGGAGGGGGTGCACTTCATAGGGACAAGCAATGCCTTCATTTTGAAGCATTTCTGCTCCTTTCCGTGATGTACTGTTCATGGGGCCCTCAGAATCTCCAGTCGGGAATTTGCTTTTCGCTACACAACCCTTGGAGATTCGGGATTTGCAAGCCAGAGGAGCTGATTTGCATTGAAGAGAAACATGCAGGCTGGTTATGGCAGACCCCTACTGTCTTGGTGCAGGGAGATCAAGTGCCTGACGTCACAGCCTTATTAGCATCAAGAAAAGGTGAGCACTGCAACACAAATGACTATGGCTCTGGGAGCAACCTAGCAATACCCTCAATCATAGCATCATATTATGATTTAGTTGGTCATTCATGTAATCCCACCGCAGTGTTGTATGCCAGAGTGTCCTCTGTGAGTATTACAACAGACAGCGTGCCCCGCCAAAAGCGGTCTCTCTCCCTCTCTATCTTTCCTAATAGCGACACATTATATACCTTTCTCTACATAGTATTTCTCCAGAGACGGTAGCAGCATACTCACTCGGAACAACTTGTTTGCAACAACAAGCTAAAATAATCCTTCCATGTGAAGCATATGGATGTTTTAGAAAAGGTTAGCTGCTCTTAACTGTTTAACCCTGTTAGCAAGCAATGGGAAATTCCCATTCAACTGAAGCAACACAAAACAGAGAGAATGATAGTGTTTTATTTTCTTCTTACACACAGAACAATCTCGTAATCTTTCACAAAATAAAGCAAGAAAGCTTAGCATTTTTTATGCCTGTTCATGCCTAGTCCACTTATGCTTCATGAGAATATTTGATACCTCACTCACTTCACATGTTTATGTGTATTAAGACTAGAAATGCATGTTACAAATATCAAACAAAATGGAAAACGTGCTGCTCCTGAACACCTCCTGTAGGTTCCTGAAGAATAATCCTTTGAAGACCTCATTTTGTAAGTCTATCAACATAATAATTCTACTATATTTGTCTTTCAGTGACTGAATAAATTCTATTCAGTAATCAGAAGTGTTTACTGTGGCATTTAGTTTAGTCTTAAATGGACTTCAAATTGTTTTTATTTTCACGAATAGGGGTTCTAATCAAAGTGAGATCCTTTGTGAATAATTGGAGCTCCAGTCCTGAGCAACAACTCCATCCCAACCATGCCATATGCTAGTCTAGTTGTCAATTCCAGATCTGAGTCCTTCGACCAATATTATGATGAAAAATACCTTGGGTGTAATAGGACGCTTTGTTCTACACTTTTGACATTTTTAAACTTGTTAAATAACAGCCGTTATATTGCCCAGTTTTATGGTTTTAAATTTAGTGGCCTCAGGAAGAGGGAAGACTGAATTGGCCTTGCCAGGATTGATATTTGTGACCTCCAGATCAAGGGAAATGTTTTATGTTTTATGTTTTAAAAGCTTATAAAGCGCTCGATTGCCGTGGCGTCTTGGCGCAAGTGTGGGTGAGTGCAGATCCAAAGAGCCATAGCTTATGCCAAGCTAAGCTACAAAAAGAGTTGTTTTTAGACTCTTCCTAAACAGTCTCAGATCCGATTGAGATCTCATGCTAGGAGGTAGTCTATTCCACAGGTGTGCTGCCCTGTTAGATAGTGTCCTGCCTCCCCACCTGGCCCGTTTAATCTTAGATATCTTAAGGAGTCCTGAATTGGTCGATCTCAAAAGACGTGGGGGAGCGTAAGGCGTAAATAACTTAGCGACTTCATCAGCACCCCCTCCATAAAGTGCCTTATGGACCAAACACAGGACCTTAAAATCAACCCGCTGCCGTACAGGTAACCAATGCAGTGATTTAATGCCTGCAGAGGTTGAACAGCCTCTAGGGATGTTCAAAAGAAGTCTGGCGGCCGCATTTTGCAGAGACTGAAGCTTTGCCATCTGCGTTATGTCAATGCCCATATACAGGGCGTTGCAATAGTCTAGTTTAGAAAGAAAAAGACTAACCATCACCGTCTTCTGTAGGTCGCGCGAAATGAAAGGAAAGACCTTTCTTAAGGTTTTTAGAAGGAAGAAACAAGACTATGTCAGACTATTGACCTGTGCTGAGAAGTTAAGCTTATCATCGAAGATAACCCCCAGGTTCCTAACCTTGGAGACCGGAACCGGACATTTACCTGCCTCCACTGGCCACCATGGGTCATCCCATACAGGGGGTCCCCCTCCAAACTCTAGCACCTCCGTTTTGTCTGTATTGATCTTAAGAAAATTACGGTTCATCCAGTTAATGATTTCGGATAGGCAAGCGTGGAATTTGACAGCTGTGGTCTCTGGCTGCTTACAGATGGAAATAACAAGCTGTGAGTCATCAGCGTAAGATACTAGCACGAAACCATGTCTTCTGATGAGCCTTGCTAACGGGGCAACATATATATTAAATAATGTGGGGGATAAAGACGATCCCTGTGGCACTCCACATGGAAGCTGGAAGCTCTCGGCTATGCTAGCAGCACAAGTTTATCTCATGGAGCCATGTTGCCAGCTGAAATGTAACCACTTATGTAAAACGATTACAATGGGCAGACTATGTCCCTTTAAAACTGTGCGCTCTGTGAACAAATTGAGCTTACATTCGCTGCCTCTTGGGGTTCATGCAAAACACCCAAGCAAGGGGTCTGGAGCTTGTGACGCCCCCGTGAGGAGAGGGCAGGAATCATGTCGCTACGGCTGCTGCTTTCAGGGCAGCTCCCCTATCCAGCCCGCTCCTGTTTGATGTGTCCAGGGGCTTTTGACAGAAGCATGCAGCCCGCTTCAGACAGACAGCCAATTGTATGACACGGCAGAACACACACAATGCATAGGTTCACTGCAGCTGCTATTCGCACCTATGACCCTTGCAATCCTCACCAGAGGTAAGCGGCCTGTGCTGGTTGTGACATCACAACTGTGTTCTGAAATGTAGATAGTGTAGGATAGTTCCCCTTTTTGCACGGTTGCCTCCCACTTTTTTCCTAATGTTGATTTACTTTGACTAAGTGTGCCCTGGGTTCCTGCCAACCAGGAACCCAGGGCCTATGTCCGTTCCCTAAATTGTACTGTTGCAAAACCCAATTGGCAACTCTCTGACCACATGTAAGCCCCTTGTAAGAGCTACCATAGGTACAAAGGGAACTGTGACCAGGGAAGACCTCTAAAGCATGCAGCACGTATTGTGCCACCCTTAGATGCCCTGTACCTTTACACACACAAACACTGCCATTGCAGGCTGCGTGTTTTGGTGCAGAACAAAGTGAAGAATCAACATGGGACACACCCCTGTGCCATGCCTACAATCCACTGCCCTGGTATAGGTAAGCCAACCCTCTAGCTGGGTGCACTATACCAGTGGTGAGGGTACAGGTGCATGAGCCCTGTACCCCTACAGTGTCTAAGTCAATTCTTAGACATTGTAAGTGCAGTAATGCCATAAAACGTATATGGTCTGGGAGTTTGTCATTACAAACTACACAGCACCATAATGGCTTTACTGAAAACTGGGAAGTTTGGTATCAAACTTCTCAGCTCATTAAACCCACACTGATGCCAGTGTGGGATTTAATGAAAAATGCACTTAAAGGGCATCTTAGAGATGCCCCCTGAAAAACTACCTAACTCTAGTGTCCAGGCTGCGTGGTTGCTCGCCAGCAGCCACCACCAGACATGTTTCTGGACCCCTGGGTCGAGAGCCTGCCGCTCTACGGGTCCTGAAGCAAAGCACATCCTGGGACGAGGTGCCAAGCCTCCTGCCCCAGGATGGGCTTGCCACCTTTGTGAGCTATCACAGCCATTTGCTGATCCACCACTTTGGGCGGGAGAATCGGCGGGAAACCAAGTTAGGAGGAGAGGTGTGCCCACCTTTGCCAACCCCTACCCTCAGGTGGAGGGTTATATGTTGTTACCACGAATTCCGTTGCAACGCATGCCTTTTCCACGCATGCGTTACCACGGAATTCGTTTTCCCCTCATCTTCTTTGCCACGTCGTTCTTACGTCATAAAGAGGAAACGGAAGTTTATTCCGCTTCCTCTCTTATGACACTGTTTTTTTCGGCACGGCGGGATCGTTTTTTTATGGGGGGGGAGACCCCCCCCAACCCCCCTTTTTAATCCTTCGGTTTTTTTTTTCGTGGTAAATACGATCGTTGAAGGCATACGCGTTGGAAAGACGTTTACGTGGTAAGTGCCTCGTTGTAAACGTTACGCGTAGTACTGCCTTCGTTGTTAATGATGTTTCCCCAGGTGGAGGAGGCGAGGTGAGGCACAACTCTTAGTCCCCGCCATCTTGAAGATAGGGTACCAGGCCAACCAGAGTGAGGCTTATGCTCCCCTCCCACAGGAGGATGGCATAATAGGGGGTGTGCCCACCCCAAGGAAGGGACCCATTGGTCCCAACCTGTAACACCCCTAAATGTAGTATTTAGGGGCAGCCATGAACCTTGCCTCCTCAGACAAGAAGAAACAAGAAGAAGAAGGACCAGAGAGCCGTGCTAAAGAAGAGGAGGACACCAACTGACTTGGCCCCAGCCCTACTGGCCTTTCCCGACTTACAGTGTCTCCTGCAGCCAGCAGCCCCTAAGAAACCGGAGGACCTGCTCTCCCTTCCCAAACCAGACTTTGTCTCCCTTTGAGCACCGGATTTGCTCACCCACAGACTCTGGCTTCGCGAGACTCCACCACTCTTCACCCGACGCCCACTGCCCATGTTAGAGTGACCCAACACCACAAGGAGTTCTCCCCAGCGATCCTGACTTGGGATCGATCCAACCGACTCCTGATGCCCCTTTCTGGAGGATCCCCCGACCAGAGCTGGTCAGAAAAACCAGACGCCAAAGGACACCCCTGCACCCGAAGTCCCATGGCCTTGGGTGGCCCAACCAATGGTGTCCCGGCATCCCAACTTACCTCTCCAACCGGTGGTCGTCTCCAGAAGATATTTGTCCCCGAGCCTGCAGTCTTTCTGGTAACCGTAGAATACACATTGAAAACAACAGGGCAGCCAACGCCAAAACAGCACCCTGCACCCGGCCGCCCCTGCGGATGCACCTTGTATGCTAAATCCGATCCGCCTTTGCCCTGAGCCTAACGCGAGGAGCTTTGCTCCCACAACCTTGTGGCCTGCTCGTTAGCAGTCACCTACCAGAGGCCCACTACCCCCCACTGGATAACACTGGGCCTCAGCACGCTGCACCCGGCCGCCCTAGTGCTGCTGAGGGTGCTATGAGACTGCATCCTTGACGCTAGGGGAACCCTTGTTCTAACCCCAGAATACAAACTCCAAAACCTAAGTACTTACCGATAAACCAATAACACTGTTTTCTCCCACAGGACAGCATTGACTGTTTTTCTGTGAAAAATCTTCTAAGTGTAGAGTTGGTCTGTATGAAACCCTAAGAAACTTTAAATGTACAAAAACTGAATTACTTACCTTTTCTCTAGGAAATGACCCAGTATGATATCTGGCATATCACACTCAATAGAAAAAGTAACTTAAACAGTAATCTAAAAAAGTAACGAACAAAGTAATCTCAAAAGTAACTGTAAAGTAATTTTGACTGTTGACTTACCTGCAAACAAACCAATTGCATCTGACTGCATTGAAACTGTATTTAACTGCAATATACCTGCAAATTATTATTTCACTTACCTGCACCAGGCCTGGCTTGGTTCTAGAAATAAAATAACTAAAATAATATTTTTAAACAAACAAATTGGTCTAAGTGAACTCTGTCTTTGAGTGTGTGACATCATTTCTTGCCCGAGTGTGTACAATAAATGCTTAACACTACCCTCTGATAAAGCCTTACTTTTTGACCACACTACGACAAATAGAGAGTAAGTTATTATCTACTTTTACCTCTGCCTAACTCTGAGGGTTCCAATGGACTCTGTGCACACCATACCTTACTTTGGTATAGTATATACAGAGCCAGCTTCCTACAGATAGTGCTTACTTTTCCCTATCTTAGACGCTAAATCTCTTGCATGTGTAGCATTCTGTGCTATGCAGGGTGCGTAATTAGAAAGGAGTTGGCCTCATCCTATGTGGGAAGACTTTCTATTTTACTGATCACAGGTGCTGTTACTGTGTTATAGAATGCAGCTTAGCGATGTGGTTGATAATGAGGTGTGACAGATTAGAATTTAACATTCAAATACAGCAATAAACTACTGAAAGGTGACGAGTCAACCTTTGGAAAGGACCTTTGACTGAGCAGCAGCCCATGTTGCTGCATTATTCAGTACATTTTGATCTGTTTGCGCAAGAAGCATATTTTGATCAAATCTGCAAATTATGGAGGAGCTTCTGCGAGCAGAACTAAGATGGCCGCGTGAGCACAGGGCTCCCGAGACCCTCGCGACCTCCCGCATCTATCCTGACAATCATCCTGATTATGTGACGGGTTTTTGAAGACGAGCCATAGCTGAGGCGGTAACCGCTGTCCGAATTCGATTTGGACTTCAGGAACCGGAATAACAACGATTTGAACATTGCGGCCTGCCCCACGGTGTTGCCCGGAGCTCGAGTTGGCATGGTGCCCGGGTAGAAGTTGAACAACAGCGGACAGAGGGGATACGGGCTGTCGCGCTGAATTGGACTTTCACTTTCGCTTTTGAGGTTCCAGTCTGATCCCATCTGGGAGCATGCCTATGCGAGCAGGAAGCTCTTGGGCTGCATGGCGCTCTTGGGTGATGTCCTGAGTGCGTCTCCTGTGTCCTGACGGGCTATGCCCTTTGGTTACCGCTGATAATTTGGCTACGTCTCCCAGTGCGGCCATCTTTTCTCGTCGCCCGCTGCTCCTGGGGGTCCCCTTGTCCGTGATGGCGGCCAGATCTGAGAGGGACAAGCAAAAGTCCAAGATCACTCGGCTAGATGGCTATACCCAAACAAACAACATGGATCGATACGCCCAATCTAAGGGATCACCCGGTGGGCCGAGTAAATCGCTGGGAGATACTAGGGAAGACCCGACCTCATCGGCGGAATTGACTTTGCAGGAAGTTATGGGCGCCCTTGACGGGATGAAGGCCTCCATCGGCCAACAATTTGAGACTCTTGCCCACAAACTTGACACTGTTTCGACTGATGTCAATTTGATCCGCACGGATTTATCAAAGACTAACGAGAGGGTCAAATCTTTGGATCTGAAGACTTCTAGCCTGACGGGTGATGTGTCCGACTTGCAGACGGAGGTCCGTAATCTGCGGACCTCCAACGATCTTTTTGCCCGCCGGTTGGAGGATTTTGAAGGTAGAGCCCGGTGTAACAATGTACGCATTATTGGGGTCCCGGAGAAGTTGGAGGATCCGGCGGCTGATCTTTTTGTTGAAGATCTCATAATCAAGCACCTCGCACCAAAAGGACTGAGCAAGTTCTTCGCAGTTGAACGCGCCCACAGAGTACCGGGTGGTAAACCGAAGTTGGGTGCTCTGCCGCGGCCCATCATCGCCAAACTTTTTAATTTCAGAGATAGAGACGCTATCCTGCAGGCCTCGCGGGTGGGTGGACCCACGAAATACGAAAACACTACTGTAAGTTTCTACCCGGACTTTACACAGACAGTCCAAAAGCAAAGGCTGAGATTTCTGGGTGTCAAACGGCGACTGAGGGAGATGGGACTGAAATACGCAATGCTTTTTCCAGCCAAGTTGCGCGTTGAATTTGAGGAACGGACACATTTCTTTGATAGTCCAGAGGTGGTGGGAGACTGGCTCGACACTTTGCCTCATCAACATGGCCGGAAGGAACATTATGGAGGAGCAGAGGGCGGCCCGATGGACCAGGAATAGGAGTATGATTTCCGGACTCTGAACTTTGCTGATAGCCCTGACTGTGGTTCGATGATTTTATTGTGTGATTTGGTGCGTCATACCCGGGGGTTGCGGGGCACCTGAAGGGACTCTTCTTCCTCTGGGGTTTCTTTTTGCAGATTAGTTTGATGCCAGGGCGACAGGCACACTGCAAGTTGGGGTGGCTAATTAGTCAGCAGGGGTGCAGGGTGGGGGGGTTTGTAACAGGTTTCTGGTTTGGGGGTGGGAGGGTGTTTATTTGGGTATGTTTGGTTTTCGTACAAGGCAACATATTGTTCTGTCATTTGAATTGGATGCTGAGCTCCGGGGGGGTTGGATCTGCTTTTACTTTCGGGATGGGGGGTAGGGGATTGAGACTAATGAGTTGGAATGTAAATGGGTTGGGGGACAGGATGAAACGAGGGGTTGTGTTACAACTGTTGAAACGGCTTTCCCCTGATGTTGTATTGTTGCAGGAAACGCATTTGATCGGTAACACTTGTCGTGCTATGAACCGGAAAGGGTATAAGCTGGTTGCCCATGCGGGGTTCTCCTCTGGATCCAGGGGGGTGGGTATCCTAGTCAGGAGTTTTCTCCCCTTGGAAATAGATGCAACGGTCCTAGATGATAGGGGGCGCTATGTAGCTATCACTGGACGGTGGGAGGGTAGAACTGTGCCGTTGCTCTCGATCTACGTTCCCCCGGGACTGCAGTCGACGACTTTTGCGGATTTGGGGCGGGTGGTATTGGACTTCCTGAGGGGGCTCTGGTCATGGGAGGAGATTTTAATTAGGTTGTCTCTGGTAGGGAAGATCGACACCCGCCCAGGGACCTCACAGGGTCACAGAATTGGCTTAGCGACTTTATAGATACACTGGGATTGGTGGACTGTTGGAGACTACTGCATCCGGCTCAGAATAAATACACGTTCCACTCGGGTGCACACGGTAGCCTTTCCAGGATTGACTACATCTTGATGCCAGCTGCGCAGGCCCCCTCCGTTACTGAGGTTCGCCATTTACCTCGGGGAATATCCGATCACTCTCCACTATGGCTTCGGATGGAGTCGCGTCTAGGCGCAGAGGGGCGTGTAGACCCGATTAACCCATGGTATCTCCTTAACCTTAAAACTCGCGCTGAGTTGGTCAAATCCCTTGACCAGTATTTTGTTGAGAATGAGGGATTGGTGTCTTCGGCGGTGTCCCTTTGAGAAGCCTTTAAGACAGTCATCCGCGGTCAGGCGTTGTCATTAATTGCTGGTACTAAGAAGAGTAAGAATGAGGATTTGGTTAACCTCGAAGCAGAGATTGCCGACCTAGAGCGTGACTTGGAACAGGGTGTCACCCGTGAAAAGATGCATGTTTTGCATCGTAAACAACTTGAGTACAAGGCTCTGGTGACAGATGCTGCGAAAGTCATGAGCAGGGAGCAGCAGGGCCGATTGTATGATGTCGGGGATAAAGCGGGTAAACTGATAGCATGGTTGGATAAGAAAGAGAGGGCGAGTCGTGTGGTTCCGGTGATTGAGAAAGTGAATGGAATGCGTGTGACTGAACCTGAGGAGATAGTCCAGAGTTTTGCGGAGCATTTCCAGGAAGTATACTCCCCCCCCAGTATCTGATAGACGGGAGGAAGACTCACACCTATTATTCTGTGTCATTGCATTGCCTAGTTTGTCTGATTCCGATAGAGAGTTGATGGATACAGTGATCACCGCTGATGAGGTAGCTCTCGCTATCCATTCCATTCGTTCGGGGAAGGCGATGGGTCCAAATGGTCTCCCCATTGAACTTTATAAATTATGCCCCGACAAAATGGCACCGTATCTTTGTGACATGTTCCTGGAATCGCGAGACAGGGGCTCCCTTCCCCGTGATCAGCGTCTTGTGACCATTGTGGTGATTCACAAGGAAGGGAAACCAAGAGACCGTTGTGCTTCTTATAGGCCGATATCACTCCTTAACGCGGAACCCAAGATTCTCACTAAATTATTGGCCAATCGTATAATAAAAGTGATCAGTGACTTGATTCATCCGGATCAATCTCGTTTCATTCCGCATCGAAATACGGCCCTGAATCTGCGAAGTTTGCATGGTGTTCTCGTGAGGACTGCGTCATTGCAGGAGCCGGCCATCTTGGCTTCCTTGGATGCCACGATGGCTTTTGATACTGTGGAGTGGCCTTATTTGTGGGCCGTGCTTGCAAAGTTTGGTTTTGGCCCTGGCTTCAATGGCTGGGTGAAACTCCTCTATGAGGACCCATTGGCACAGATTGTGGTCAATGGTCGGGTCTCTAAGCCTTTTACTCTTGGGAGAGGTACACGACAGGGTTGTCCATTGTCGCCACTTCTATTTGCCCTCGCTCTTGAGCCCCTTGCTGCCTGGATTAGATGGGAACCGTCGATGAAGGGTATTCAGTGGGCCCCAGACTTTGAAGATCGTATTTCGCTTTACAAAGACGATATACTGTTGTACCCGACGTCCCCTCGGAAATCGTTAATTGTTCTGTTTGATGTCCTTACCTCTTTTGGTAGGAATTCTGGCCTAGTTATTAATTGGACTAAATCCTACTTGTACGTCCTCTCGGGAGATGTCCCCCTTTTGCCGCGCGGTTGTCCCATCCAGATCGCACAGACGGGTTTTAAGTATCTTGGGGTTTATGTATCGTTGATCCCGGCTACCCGCTACCAGCGGAATTTGCTTCCACCGTTAAACCGGTTGAAACTGGACGTGGTGGGCTGGCGTAGGCTACCGCTTTCGCCACTCGGCCGGGCGGCGCTCTTTAAAATGATGTCGTTGCCATGCTTTCTGTACGCGCTCCAGAACACCTTTGAAGTCATTCCCGCGAGTTATTTCCGAGCGGTGGAGGGTCTTCAAAGGAAGTTGATCTGGGATGGGCGATCGCGGATCGCCCTCGCCAAGCTGACGCTGCCATGGTATGATGGTGGTATCGCTCTCCCTGACATCAAACGTAATTACTGGGCGTCTCAATTGGGGGCCATTAATCACGACATGTATGGTCCCGAATTGAACCCTGCGTTTGCAATGGACAGGTGGTTGTTGCCGGGGGGTGATTACTATAGAGCGCTCTATTCGAGATTGGCTGGAGGGCGACTTTCTGGGCCCACGAAGATTGCGGTACGTGTATGGAACTGTGCTAATAGTGCGATGGGTTGGAGTGATCAACTGACTCGATCGACCCCGCTTTTTGCATCCGAGAAGCTGGGTAACTTGTGGAAAACGAAAGGATTTGAGAAGTGGGATATCATTGGCATTAGTAAAGTAGGTGACCTCTGGGCAAAGGGCAAGATTAAAACCTTTGAGGAGTTGAAGGCTGAATTCCAACTGAGTGACAGGGAATATTTTCGCTATGCTCAGGTCCGCCATGCCTTGCCGGCGGTCTTCCCTGTGGGGGTAGAGATTCTGGAGTCCTCTCCACTTGAGGACAGAATACTGGATGGTCATGTGCCAGATAGTACTATTTCCTTGATCTACAAAAAACTGATTAACGATAGAACTGATTTGTTGATACTGCTCCGGGACGTGTGGACCCGAGATGGCCTTGAATTAGATGATGAAGACTGGCAGTCGGCGATTTCTTCTCCTAAGGAAGTCGCAATTTCGGCCCGTCTCCGGTTAGTGCAACTTAAAATCCTGCACAGGATTTATGTGACTGGCCCCCGTTTGGTTAGAATGGGATATTCAGAGGACGGTCTGTGCAGGCATGGTTGTGGGCTGCTTGGGACATTTCTGCATATAATTTGGGAGTGTCCTGAGGTAGCTGCTTTTTGATCTGGGATACACAATAAGATGGAGGAGGCTACTGGTGTTACCCTGCTGCCCGAGGCCAGACGTTGTCTCCTGAATGTCTGGGAGCCAAATGATTATGATGTACCAAAGACGCAGTGGGCGACCCTGGGAAATATGGTTGCTAGGAGAGATATAGCACAGTTGTGGGGTTCCCCGAGGTCACCCACAGTAGAGGCATGGATGGAAAATATGGATTGGTGCATGTTTAGGGAGAAGATGGTCTATGTGGCGCGGGGGCGGCCCAGGAAATGGAGTAAGATCTGGGGCCATTGGAACACTTACCGTGGTGACATCTGCACCCCTCCTCTTGTAGATATCCCTGAAGTTTCACTTATACCCTGACCTACCATTCCTTGTATAGTACTATGCATAATTGGTCTGAAGCTCGTCTCTCCCTTGCATCCATTCCCTAACATTGTCTGCATTCTTAACTATATTGCTTTTCCTTCCTCATTCGGACTGAAGTCCTGCTGTATTGTGATTATTGCCTTGTTTGTTTCTTAATTTTAATAAAAAGATTTAAAACAAAATCTGCAAATTATGCAGCAGCTGATTATGTGGCAAGTGCAGCAAACCCATCAATATGTAAGAAAAAACTCTGCAGAATCGCATATGCCACCTGTTCTTTTGTCTCCTTACACCTACTCGCCTTTTTAGGTCGCGCGCGCATCGAGCGGAGCGAGAATTCAAGTCGGCAAAATCTTCATGAAACCACCAGCTTTTTGCCTGCCGTTTTCATGAAGTTCATGTGAACCACGTGTTCAAACATGAACGCGCATCAGCCTCCCTCCATTTGCCGCACAGCACATCAAAGGGCTTCGCCCAGCGTGCGCTCTGCGGCTTCTCCTCCCCTAATTACGCCGCACACAGCCTTCCTTGCATTTCTCCTCCCCCTCCCCAGCCAGCTTCCCCCAGGCCATGTTCCCTCATCCCTCGCACCCCCTCCTCCTTCAGGCCCCCACCATTTGCTTCCATTTGCTTTTGCCCGTAGTTGGTCTCCACAGGCAGTCTTGTTTCGTCATTGCTGGTCTTTCGCTGCCCCCTCTTTCCACTGACACAGATGTATCTTTCTATCTCTTCTTTCCACTGCTCGTGTCATTTGTTCCCTCTCTCCTTCCGTTCCTCTCCATCACTCTCTCTCTCTCTCTTGCACTCTCGAGGTTAGCGTTTCACCCCTTCTGTCTCATCTAGATCGCAATCTTTCTCTCACACGCAATCCTCCTACTTCTCCCCCCCTCCTTCTCATCCTCTCTCCCCCTCGTGCTCATCCTCTCTCATCCCATCTCGGTCCTCTTCCCTTCTTGTCATTACTTTCCTTCCTTTCCGCCTCACACCAGTTCCGTGTCCTCTCTGCGCATCTCTTCTTCCACACCAGCGTCCAGCACAGTAGTTTTTGCTCACACTAACTCGCTATCACACAGTCATCAACACACAACATAGCCTGTTCCTGGTATCTTATCTCCTTTGTTTCGGAACTCATCTGAGATTTTTGTTATTCTGCTTTTTGTTTGCCGCTTTCTTTATCTGTACATCAATGCGGTGCTCTAGTTGAGAATGCCAATTTCTAGGTGCGCTGATGTTCCCCTCACGAGAACGCGATAACACAAAACAAGCCCCAGAGAATTTAAGCTTGACTCGACCATGAAGAGGAGATTAAAAAGAAAACAAGCATTGGCATAGCCAATAGGTCTCGCTTGTGGGACCTTATAAGTATTTTGTTTTGCAGCACAATATCCTTGTTGCATAATCGGATATTGTGCTGCAAAACTAAATACTTATAAGGTCCCACAAGCGAGACCTATTGGCAATGCCAATGCTTGTTTCAATACCGTTTATTTCTCCCGTCCTTCTGCCTGTAAACACTGACCTTCAGCCTCTATTCTCTGCTCAGCTTTTTTCTCTCTGCCTTTCCAGCTCCCTCCCTTGAGCTTTACACTTTCTCATCCCACTAGCATTTTCTGTCCCTTCGCACTTTTACCTATATATTTCTGCATTGTTCTTCTTATCTACCGTTATTTGACTTTTTCATTCTTCTCTTTTTCCTGGTTTCCCTCTCTCTAATTCATTCTCTGCATTCTTATTCTCTTCACTGCGCCCGCTCTTGCTCTTTGCCTTCTATATTTTGTCTACATTGTCACCTTCTACCCACGCCTTTTTCCAGGTAACAGCTGTTATGCTTTCATTTTTTAGTAACAAAATCTCAAGACAAGTCGCTGCTTTGGCACGACAGTCTCATCCGAAGGACTTGTTCACCCATATGATGTCACACCCTCCACTTGCGTGTATATCAAGCCAAGCTGCGAGCCTGGACTGGCCTGGCCCTATGATCATCACCGACTCCTTTGGGACTGAGCAGGCTTTTCTAGGAAACCCGTACGTCAGAGTTGAAGCAAAGCAGAATCTAATTTTTTAGGTTTTACCTGGTCAATTTCTTATTGGTTATATAAAAATTGTCTAGTAAGGTGGGTGGAGGGTGCACAGCTGAATTCTTCTTTCAAATCTTGTGTCGAAATTAAAGTCGTTTTTTAATTTTTTAATGATTGGGTGCTCTCTCAGGTAGCGCCTCCGTCCGGTAGGCGCATAAGTAATACTGTAAAAAAGTGCACGCTAAGAATGCATGTGCATTCCTGTGTAGAGGCACACCCTTGGGTTTAAAGAAATCCAAAGTTTGTTGTAGTTTCTTTATTGTTTCTTTTTCAATTTTCTGTCATAAATTCATGATATTATCCACATATCATATAATTTCATTCAAAGAGCGAGATCAATTCCAAAAAGTAGAACTCCGATGCATTTCGGGCTATAATAGCCCTTTGTCAAGGAGTACAGTCGCCGACCTCATCGGAGGGTGTAGCGATTTCGTAGCGCGAACACTGGAGCGATGGGGTGTGACTCGGAGGTCCGTTGGTTTGAGCATGCGCGGAGATATAAAAATTGTAACATAAATGCTTATACTTTTTATTATAACTTTTCAACATACTGCAGAGCACCCACACTGCTCTAAAACATAACTTAAAGACATTGGCAAAGTCAATAGCTCTAGCTAAACACTAAACCAAAAGCAAGACCTATTGGCTGTGCCAATGCATGTTTGTTTCTGTGGAAGTGATCCTTCCCAGGTCAGTTGCAGTGTGAAAGGTAATTAGCATACCTAATTTCCACTCTTTTCGTTCCTGGGAATAAGCCCAACCACTAACCATTGGCTCTCTATGTGTGGTGAGCCCTTTGATCCTCCAGCTGGCAGGCAACAGGGTATCTTGGCACAGCAGGAGCAACAAAGGCCTGGAATTTAATTAGAAACTGACGTAGAGAAATATGAAAAATCTTCAAGTGCCAGAAGGAGTGCAGATATGACAAAAGTGACTTTGGATCTGCACTCTGGATTCATTAGGTCTCGCCTACTCAACGCGCATGCGTTGCGTAGGAAGGAGTCCTTGAGTTATCGATGCGCCTTTTCATGCCAAAACGTGCATGCGTTCCATTGCCTTACGTCGCCTTCAATGGCGACGCGTGCACGCTGGCTATTCCCTTTCGAGAGCGAGCAGGAACCATCTGTTAATAATTACAAATAGATGTTTCCTGCTGGCTCCCGCAAGGGAACCCGGACCAGGCCCCCTCCTCTCTCCCTGCTGCTGTGCCGCGAGTCTTACTGCTGCTGCGCCGCGAGTCTCCCTGCTGCTGCGCCGCGAGGCCCGCGCGCACGCATGTTGATTAAAGAACTCGCTCCATTTTACAAGAGATGTACAAAGCCTCCACGTCCTCCCTGGAAATCAGTGAGTTGATTGCCTTAAGTTTCCGCAGCTCCTCCAGGTCGCAGTGCTGCTTTTTTACGTTTAAGTGATCCATGCGTTTGTGGACGGTAGTCCTGGGGATGTTTTTCAAGAGGTCCATAGGAACCTGGGACAGGGCAAACATTTGCTTCCCTTTGATAATTAGATAACCGAGTCTCTAATGGCGTCCACCTCTTCAAAGCCGGATGTCAGATCTCCCATATCTTGCACCAAATGTATTCCCATAGTCGATGCCATCAAATACGTGAATACTTTTATGCAAGTTGTTCTTGACACGACATCCTGCTAATAGAACAACATACTGTTATTTCTGTGCAATTTGCTGCCAGGAGGAAAAAAACAAGTTTTAACGTACAAAAATATAAAGAAACTAAAGAGCATTCCATGTTCCAAACGTGCCCCTGCATGTTTTTTTGTATTGTGTGCTTTAAATTTCAGATCCCCCTTTGAGCACTGTGAGAATGGGGCAGAAAATGAACTGCAGCTGCTATTCCCACTTCTGCTTCGGCTTCAAATAAAATGACAGAGCGAACTCAGATCGCCCAGAGACACCGCCATCAATTAATTTCCACAAAGCCCGCGCTTATTGTACACTGCTGACATGTGGTGCAATAAAAAGTGATATTCCACCCCCTGCCCCCAAAATTCTTCCAGTAATTAGCACATTTTAGAGTGTACGCCGCTGTGATTTCAGCAAGAGTAGTGCTTGATTTCGGGGGCGGGGCTGGCCATTTCCAAACAGCAGGGAGGGTTACATGGGGGGGTGCTGTGGCTGTGTTACTTGGTCTCCCCCCTCGACGTATACTCACTGCAGTGCTTTTAAATACTTAGGATGTAGGCGCTGGGGAGGTGACGTAGAGAACGTATTTGCTGCACCCCAGAACCCCGGCAAGGGGTCCATCATGGAACCTGAACAAGGAATAAATCTGCCTACAAAATCAAACTCCACTAGCACACCGATTTGGCGATGATGTCAGCGCAATTACTCCCCCAATTCAGATATTTTAGATACGAGGGAGGGGGCGAGTTTAGGGGGTCTTCCATTGTGAACACTTATTCGTAGTGCCTTAAAGAGGACTCATTTACAGTTTAACAGGCTGACCCTGCTTTCGAATGCATTTTTTGCTCAGTGGCTTTCCCAAACTCTGGTACGACGCACGCACCATTTACGATCGGGCACTTTTCTCAACGTTAAAAATAGATATATATTTCAGGTGGTACAGCGGAAAGACGGTGTGGCGCAGCGGCCAGACCAGCCGACTCGGGACCCAGGGGTCCCGGTTCGAAACTCGTAACGTCCTGAGAGTCTGGGAAATTCACTTAACCTTCTCGTGCCCACGTACAGCGCCTGGATGCGCTCACCGGGGATAAGCGGAGCTGTATACAGCTTCAAATTAAACCAGTTCAGGTACACACATTCGTTACCTAAGCCACACTATTATTGTTTAATTGCGGCACAGGACGGCTCACTTGAAATTAAATTCTGTGGTGGTGAATGAAACAAACTTCTGTGGTGGTGAATGAAACAAACATTAAAGCTCCCCCCCCCCCCCCCAAATCCCATCATGGCAGCCCAGCCATCGAAGTCACCGAGAAGCATTAATTAAATGCAATGTATTCTCTTATCTGACACGCTGCAGAGGAATGCCAGCTAATCAAGGGGTGTTAATTGGGGCCAGCCAGACACTTGGCTTCCCATTAAACACCGCCAGCACTTTCTGCAGGGAGCAGGGTTGTGGGGGTTAAAAGACAGATAAATAGCAGTTCAGGCGGGGGTCCTCGGAAGATGCTAGTTCTTTAGCTGTCTTCGTGTCTGTATTGTGTCTTTGTGTGTGTGCGCCAGTGTGTGTCTGAGTACTTAATTTTGAATGTATTTGAATGTATTTGTGTGTGTGTCAGGGTGTATTTGTGTGACTGTTTGTGTGTGTGTGTGTGCTTTTAAGTTTGACGGTATGTGTGTGCGTGTCTGTCTGCGCGTGCGCTTGTTTTTCTTTGCTTTCACAAGTTCAAGTCGGGTCAGCACTGCCTCCTGCTCTCCTTAGGCTCTGTGCCGAATATGTGTCTCTGCATTGTGACAGTGAACCTCGAGGGCTATATCTGTAATGCTCCAAATCTGAGACGCAAAGCTAAACAGCTACACTTTATTCACACCGAAGTTGTCACCTTTCTGTGAAAAACAGCTGCCATTTGCTGCAGTAGAAGTGCCAACTGTTGGAATGTGAAAACAAATTCTATAAAACTCAAAATATTCTTTTGCACCATAGCAATCATCTTTCTATTTGTTTTAATAATCTTCTAGATATTATTTAGACAACTTTAGCAAACACTTTTAATTGATTTCTTCACACTGTTTTGGGTATAGATTTCATATGGTATAAAATACTGGCTTAAACTGTTTAAGGACATAAAAATATGAGCCAGCCAGGTGAAGAGCCATAAATGGCCAGGGTGCATTCCCACGGCTGTTCTTAAGCTTCCAAATTATTCCTTATAGTGCGTCAGGGCGTGTCATTTTAAAGTAGTGTAAATAGTACTTAATCATCCTTGCTAATTTATCCTTAGTTTACAAGTGTCTCTCTCCTTTTAATTGCTTTCACTGGCCTGACGAACAAAAACGGCTCCGCTGAGTTTAATGTGGTCGCTTGCTTTTCAAACCTACGTCACAATCCAAAAAACGTGTTCATTCTTCATTTACCTAAATGGTCTCCTCCTCTCAAATGTCCAATATCACTCCCCTTTTCTTAATCAAGTGGTTCACAGCTATAATTATGAACGTTGGGATCATTTAGGTTATGTGATTAAATCACTTGTAGGCATCAAAGTTGTGTGCGTGTGATATCAGTAAGAACATATATGTCAGCACCTTTATTTTCAGTGCCACAGCATATACCTCATTCTGAGAGGGCTCGCTTGTATTTGTTCTGCAATGACGCAAGGTCTCTGTCTTTAAAGCCTGCTGTGTCAGAGGCTGGGGTGACACCCAAGTACACATCAGCCAACCCCTAGCCATTCCGCAGTTGCAGTACCAGAATTCTTTATTGTATTCAGTGATGGTGCCGCCACAAAACAATAATTTACAGTAGTTTGTTGGCTAGCAAACACATGTACATTCCATGCAAGGCTGCTAGTAAGGCTGCGAAATTCACATAATTAGGGGACATTTTGAGATAAGTATCTACAATTACACATAACTAATCGAAGTGTAAAACCGGCACTTAGGACTAAATTTTAGCATGAAATGTGTTCTCATGTACATTTTCACCACAAGGGTGAGCTATTTACATTTTAAATGACAATGCCTTTTATTTTTGTTTTCGTTTTTAAAACATAAATACAAGGCATTGTCATTTACAATGCCAATAGCTTAAACTCGTGTAAATGCGAGACCAATTGCATTGCAAATGCTTGTTTTTTTTTAACTACAATTTTCCCTCCCGTGGATGATATAAGCCCACACAAAATTTGGCAAATAAAACGTTTACTCAGCTAACGTTGGCAAGCCATATTTTGGGAACTTCTGCAGGAGGAAAAAAGTTAAGGGTGGGGGGTCGAAAACGTTATGTTGCCCTATTTTAGCTTCCAAAGGACATTTTGTCTGCAACTATAACAAAATGTGTTAAATGGATGTATGCTAAACTTGGCATTAAATCAGAACTCAACTCACAGAGTGCTTTTGTTGATCTGGTGCAAATGTGTTCAGTAGATTTTGGATATGAGTGTTTAAAAATGTTCCAGGTGGCCTTGAAAGGGTTAACACTTTTGTATAGCTCTGCTATTTAAAGTCGCGATTAATTGATTCGGGACTTGCCGATCACATTTAAATGTTTTGACAAATGTTACTGCCTGGAGAATGTCTCTGTAGACTTTTTTGACAATCACAAATTGTTGTGGCAAAAAAATAAATAAATCCAAAGCAATGGGAGAGACACCACGCGAAGCATCCAACCCAATGGCAACTTTCAGTAGGAGTGGGGGCTGGCGGGGACTAACCAGAGATGTATAAACCGAGTGTAATAAACCTGGAAATAAAACTTCAAATAGAACATGTAATTTACAAGTTCAAATAATCAGATGAACTGCTTTGTTTGTACTAGAAAAGGCTACCTTTTTGTGAGCATAAAAAGTAAACTCGATATGATACTAAACTTTCTGAAATGGTGTAAAAAAATGGAAAGAGAGTGTGGAATGCGGAAAAGAAATAAAGGGAGAGAGTGTGGAATGCGGAAAAGAAATAAAGGGAAAGAGTGAAGCTGAGAAAAAAAATAGTCCGATATGGCGAGATCCAAAGGCCGTGTCCAGGGGACGTGATGCCCTGGCAGCGAGTTGGTCGCAGTGTAGGCCCGCAGGCTGCACTTGGGTGACCCCAGTTATGACGTTTGAAGCAGAACAATACATTAGATTTTAACTGGGGGTTTTCCCATGACAATGACTGACATAAGGAAATCCCCTTATACAGACGGATACTTTACTAAGGAAAAAAAATTGATAAAAATTAGTCCTATTGAAACACAGTGTCTTCAGGGTATTTTAACTCTCCAACCACGGGCACCTGTCTGGAATCCAGCAGTTTGTGGATTTTCTCTTAGTTAATGTGTCGTCTCACTATGGTTTGCCTACATGTGCTCTTCTGTCCCACTCTGAAGTTGCCAAAAGCTCTGGAAAGTGCAAAGTTGTGTTTTAGACATCGGGATTGCAATAAAATTTCACTGTGAAAAATTCTTCTAACATATCTTTTTTTCAGTTGTCATGTGTTAATTCTGCTAAAATAGGGAGATCGGTTTGTCAGACACCCAACTCGTATACCTAGGAGGACTAGAAGATCCCTGCCAGGATTTCATCAAAGTAACATAACATGAAATGACATTCAACGTATTTGGATGAAGCTCATGAATCCAACCTCCTGATCGAATGTTGAGCACACCACTATACCTTACCTGCTGCTCTTCGCAACTGAATCATCAATTGATGTCACAGCCAGACCACAAACTCTTGCAATCTTGCCTCGAAACCACAAAAAATAGCAGTTAACATTACAAGAGACTTTCTGAGTGGTGGCGAAGACTTCACTTCCAATTCTGCTAGTAAAAACTGAAAGTCTTCTTATCAGCTCGAGTTTTATTTGTGTTTGGTTAAGCCGAGTAATTCAGTAAAATCACTCTCTGCCACAATCAAGTTGGTGTGGACTGCATCCCTCGGATTCTGTTGCCTGAAGATTGTCTCCAATGGTAGATCTGGGGGAAACATCGTTTACAACCGCGCACACCAACGCAAGTCGTTGAAACGACTTGCGTTGTAATGGCAGCGTTGTAAAGTACCGCGATCAAAAAGATCGCGTTGTACGGACGTACATCCAGATCTGGGGTGCTACACCAGTTGCGATAACGCAGTAGCAGCTTCAAACTCCCGGAGGCACAGAGCTCTAGGGCAGCAGCCTTCACTTTCTCTGCTGCTCCAACTTGCATCCTGGGAAACAGCCCTCTCTTGACCACAGCACTGTATCAGAGCGACCGCCCCCAAAATTCACTGCAACCCTCTCCTGGAATACTGGGAACACGAACCACAGCTAAGGCAGCATCCCTCTTCGGGTCACAGCGATGAAAAGGGCGGGGGTACCATCTCCAAAGCACAGCATCAGGGAGAAGGCCCTTAATCATCACTACAGCCGTCACCTGGCATATGAGGGTCCTGAACAATGCACACGGGCAAATGGTCTTATCGGTGCGGCGGTCCTGTCGTGGACCAGAATCTCTCATTCTGCTTCAGGGATGCACTCAACAGGATTCCCATTGGACCTTGATCCCTCCAGGCAATCATTGCTCCTAACAGTTTCCTCTGGTCTTGGGTGCGGCAGTAGCTGGAGCTTCAAGCTCCAGTGAAAATGGTCTTGATTCTCCTGGATGATATCCCGTCACCCAGCAGGGAGACTGGCAGACCCTTAGTCCACAGTCCTTGTCCAAGGAGGCAGATCTTGTGCTGAGGTTCTTCATGCGGATATAGAGCTTCAGTTTGTCAATTTGGGAGTTTCAAGCTCCACTTTTTCTAATCCATTTCCAGACCCAAATCCGATTTAGTGTTCAGGTCTTTGAAGTTTGTGTTTTCCCATTTTAAAATGCAGATTCCTCTTTAGGGATTTTCCTCCAGACAGTAATCTGTCACAGCAGGAGTGTCTAAGCCCTAAACACAGGCCATGGGAGTAACTAGAGGATCACATTTGGATGCAAGTCTCAGTGTTATATGTATTAAAAGGTTACCAAGCACCTAGCCCAGCTGTGTATGATTCCCTTGTCAGCACATCTCTTTCCTTGGGATGTAGGGAGGCCCCTTTGACCAGTGACATCTCTCTCTCTCTGAATCAAAGATCCATTTTGAAGTGCACCACGAAGAGCCTGGCTCTAACTTCCTCCAGTGTGTGTCCAATACAGCTCTCAGGAATGCAGCAATTCATGGTTCTATCTCAGTAGGTTTTTCAACTTCCACAATTCCCCCTAAAGGTTCATGTTCACTAAAATGGAGCCCAGAGACTTCCATACATTTGACCCTTTCCAGGAACACATACATCTGTGTGCGCACACACAATTATATGCCTGCAGGCTCTCTTGCACGGCACTACTTCACAGGCACAGGTGCACCTAAGCACACACCCATGCCTACTGACTCTCATATACTGTACCGCTTCACAGGCATACATACATCCCTAAGCAGACAGGCAACCATGCTCGCTGACTGGCATGTCCTGAACCCCTTCATACGCACATATACATCCCACAAGTACACTTGCACAATATACACTGACTGGCATGTAAATTAACACTTCCCACGCACACATACATCTCTCCGTGTGCACGCAACCATGCATGCTTACTACCCATTGCAGACCACAGCAGCAGAACTTTACACAAGTGGTCAGAAGGCTCTACTCAAGTGGTGAAGGTAAAAAGGACTGTTCATTCTACTAATTACTAATAATGAAAAAGTGATAGCCTGACAGCATCGGGTGGTTGAGGTGCTTAACTCCAGGTGAAAGCAGTAGCCTTCTACCACCTGGGGCTAGCACTTTGGGCACCCTTCCTGGTCTAAGCACGAGTGCAATCCGTGAGACAGGAATAGTTCATGGAACACATGCATGATCTGTGTTCGTCCATGACAACAAATTGTTACCAAGAATCCAGATATCACCACGTTTGGGGCACTCAGTGCAGGGATGCACGTCCATTACCATGCGCTGGACTTTTCTTTTCCAACACTTGTTAAATGGAACAGTAAGCAGTGCTTAATGTGAGCTGGTAGCTACAGGTGGGGCCCACCGGTACTCATTTTTGGGGACTAGCATTTATTTTCATAATCAGATACTGACCCAGAAAAAGGCAGAAAATGGAGAAAAGAGAAACAGTGGTCACAAATGGAGAAAATAGAACCTGCGAGAGTGAGATAAGAGTGCAGGGAATGTATAGTGGTAGAAGAAAAAGGCATGAGGTGGAATCAAGTCTGTAGAGGCGGGTGGTGTGCTGAGCCCCTCCACCCCCTCTCCGTAGGTGACTCAGGCGGGTGGTGTGCTGAGGTCCAAGATGCATCAAGTGGTCAATTGCAGGGGTCGCCAGGAGACAAGTCAGCAGTTGATTGACGCTCGTGTGCTGGCTCTAGATTGGTGCCAGCATGTTATTCACATTATTATTATTAAAATGTTTTATAAAGCGTGTAGTCACCCGTAGGTATCCCAGCGCTAAGATCCATGCACCTGAGGGTCAGAGGGGGCAGAGAGGGGGAGGGGGGGGACAACCTTAGGGGAATTAGTCGTAGTTTTTTTTTTTTTCAGCGGCTGGTTTGTGAGGTAGTGTAGTGAGGCGAGTGGTTATAATTTTAGAGGTTAGGGGAGTAGAGTACTGATAGATCAAGCCACTGTTGGCCCTTATAGAATAGGGGAAGGAAGATTTGATAGTTCCCAGGGTGTTAGAGTAAGCTTGGGTTCCCAGGAGAATTAGGTCCAGTAGGACGTTGGTGGGCAGAGTGGCTGCTGCAGTGCTGGTATGTTTGCCTCCGCAGCACAAAATGAAAAGAGTGATGATTTGCTCTGGAAGATAGTATGGGCAGGGAGGAGGTGGGGCAGGTTTGGGCAGTTCAGAGAGGGCCAGATGTGTGGAGAGTATGAATGTGATTAAATGGAAGGGGAAAGCAGTAGAAGTGGCAGTGCGCAGGACTCCCCGGGTGGGCAGCCCGTTCTGCTTGCCGATTACTTTGACACTGGACGTTGATCGATGAGCTAGGGACAGTATATTTTAAAAGACAAGAGGAAAGGTTGTTTGTATTAGCAAAGACCGGGTTATTATTTGGGGGCATTTAGGGTATCGGAGCCATTAGGTGGTAGGAGTGGAAGTGCCCTTAGGCAGGGGGACACAGTGGATAGAGGTGAAGGGGCAGAATTGGGTCTGCATTATGAGTCTTTATGTTGTTAAGACTTTTGAGAAGAGTGTTGAATGGGCTGAGATTGCCAGAAGGGGACTTCTGGATCCATTATTTTAGGACAAGGGCAACGGCAGAGGCCAGAATGCTATCTCTGCATGATTTATTCTGTAATGCGTTGGATCTGAATTTAGGTCATTGTGATGCATACCAGTCTCATTATACCAGTCTTTTTCACACTCACACTTGCTGTGGCTATTTGTTAGTCCCATCTTGAATGATATGGAGCCAAGGGGAGGTAAGATTAAGCAACACCCCAGGGGTGACTCAGGCAAGTAGTGCAGTCCTGGCCAAAGCAGGTGGCCACTGGCAAGGCTACCCAGGGGAGCGGAGTCAACAGGGGTTTTTGAGTGACATGCTAGTTTTAGATGATCCTTTTTGTCAGTAAGTGACTCCCAACTACTGAAGGAAAAGGACAAAATGGTTGAAGGGGCCTAGTAAGTTGGAATTTTTGTAAAGAAGGGGGTTTGTTTATAAGATGAGCCTGGTTTTGGGGGAAATAGGTGTCTAGGGGTTTTGTCATTTATTGATGTCTCTAATGTGCAGGTGTAGATGTGGTGGCAGGTTTGTTGAAGGGACAAACTGAAGGGGATTAGGGGTGTGGGTAGAGAGAATGAGGTGCTTCAGACAGAGCTAATACAAATGAGAGGAATGGGCAGAAGCAAGGGAAGCGGCACAGATAGTGCAGCAGGGTAGTAATGAGAATTACGTGTTGTGCAGAAGTAAAAGCAATCGGATGGGATGTTTAGGTGCTGGGTGTATTGAACTGGTATTTTTTGTTGAGTGAGGCATGATTTGATCTATAAATCAATGGGTCAGGATGTGGGTTACTGTGATGCACAATTCTAATTAAAGAGTCCTTTTTCACACTGACACTTGTGGTTATTGGTTAGTGCGGTATTGCCTGATGACCAGAATGTCACGGTGTATCTGTTGTAGCCTCCACAGCTTTTTTTGGAGAGGTGCAGACGGATTAGGTTAATCTAGTTCTGTGATGGAATTAATTAAGGCACATATCAAAATGGTATTGCCATGAGGAAAAATTAAGAGAGACTAGTGCGAGGGTCAGACTGTGTTGACTCCTTTAAAGCCTTGGTAAATGGAATACATTTCAGCCCTGTTTATGCTTAGATTATATAAATACCTGGTCCAGTCAGCCTGGATGTGATCTGGTGACATATGTTGTCGCCGAATGCTGGTAGAAGTGTGAGAAGGGGTTTGTTTTTGGAACCAGATTGGTAATCATATTATTCACAATCAAGATATTCTTACATCTAATTTCAGCCAAGGATGATCACTGTATGTATCACTAAACATAGTAAAGGGTCTTATATTTATGGAGGAGGGAGAAGCTGTTCAACATCCTCAGAGTTGACGAGCCCACACCAGTTTCCTGGACAAAGCACAGCATCATCTAGTTCAGCATCCTCATCCCGGTCCAGCAAACACAAACCAACACCAAACCAGCCTGCGGAAACTTGATCCCATTCAAACACAGCAACATGACAAAATCTAGATCTCAAGCCAGTTGGTACATGGAGAAACTAAAACTGATGAAACTCCACTGCAAACAACTAGAGTGTAAATGGAGACTCAGACAGGATAACATGGACAGGAGCACATTCAAATCCACCCGAGACGCTACCACCAAATGATCCTGACCACCAAATGCGCAGCTCTGGTGGACTGCATATAAGCCAACCCCAACGAAAGCAACGAAAGCAAAGAAAGCTTGGCCATTGTGAAGGAGTTCACCTGAGTAGTGGCCGCCTCCAACCTAATCAGCACCTTGCAGGACTTTGTCAACAATCTCTCAATTCTTCCAGAACAAAATCAACGCCATTTACAGCAACTTCAACCAGCAACCAGAATTGACAGACCTAGCCAAATGCCTCCCGATCTTATACAAAGAACCAATGCTAGCTATAGGGTCCACCATCCACTCCAGTAGAAATAACCGCCACAAGAAAGTCCATCCCCTCAGGGGCCCCATCAGAGCCCTGCCTCCACCAAGCCTACTGCATTCTATCAGTGATCTGCTCGCACCCATTCTGAATGCCTCACCTATTCCGTAACCTTCTCAGATACTTAGAAACACAAAACTGTCCTTCCATTCACCCTTCAACTCTCGCTAGCTACAGACCGATCTCCCAGCTACCATTTCTGGCCAAGGCCCTACAACGCATACATGATAACTCTATCTAGCATCATCTGCTCTTACAATATTAAAGTCCTCTCCTACACCAACCACACGCAACTCACTCTCTCCCTCACTGATAAGTTTCCCTGTATCCAGGCCAAGTCCAATGACTGAAATTACCCACTATATGAAAATCCGCTGAGATTCCACTTGGTGGCCATAGACTAGGACTGACACCCACCACCACCATCTATGCGAAGAACCTTTGGATCGCCATCAACAGTAAATTCAACATGACCGCCAAAGTCAACACCATCACCGACTTTTGCATCCATACTCTGAAAATGCTGAGGAAGATTTTCAAAGGGCTCTGAATCCGAAGCTGGAAAACTGTCATGCATGCCATGGTCACATGCAAACGAAATATGAAAACACTCTTTATGCCGGTATCATTCAGAACTCGACAGCCAGAATCTCCCCCAACCTCCCACGCTGCACTCACATAACACCACACCCGAAGAAGCTCCACTACCTCCCCATACTCAAACGAAAACAAATCAAACTCTGCACTCACACGTTAAAAGCATTACATAACAATGGTTCGCCATACCCCAACAATTGCATCTGCTTTCACAAACCTTCCCGACACCTCTGCTCATCCAGAATCCTACTTGCGCATATCACATGCATATGTGAAACCAGATCCGGTGGGCAAGCTTTCTCCTCCATCCCTCCTAAATGGTGGAACACGCTATCACTACACATAAAAGCCTCCTACTCACTTCTTGAATCCTGCAAAGAGCTAAAGACCTGGCTTGTCGAGTACTACCACTAGGCCTTGGCTAAACTCACTGCACAGAGTCAGGGTAATCTACTGACACACAATGTGCTCAACAAATCTGCATAACATAATTAATTCGTAAACTGTTTGGGTCCATGATCTACATGTAGGATGATGACTCTAACCTTTGAAACAGTAATGATGATAGGTGGCAGGAGACTCCGTGGCAAGAGGCTGGTTATTTCCTACCTGTACTGTAAGCCATTTCACCCTGGAACGAAGTGCAGAAGTAAAGTGAGGGATTTGTTTATTCATGTGAACTCCCTCGCCAGGGAGAGAGCCAAATCCCTCGCCCCACTGACTGGTCCATTTGCCGCCCCTTACCTTGTAGTAGCCTTGGTGGAGATAGGGTGGCTCTTAAGCAGCAGCAGATAACGGTGAAGAAGTAGTGCTGGGAAGGAGACTGGTCCATCCCGAATCGGTTTAGACACCAGGGGCATCTCGTAGCTCTGAGGAAGACTCGAAATAGGGACTGGGTCAGAGAATTCCCACCACGCCGTGTCACCAGGGAACGATAAAGCTCACAAAGTGCAGGTGAGTTTCCTAAACAGAACTCGGATCAGGTAAGCAGAGCCAAACTTAGCATGACGCAGATAGAAATAGTGCACCTGCAGGAACAGAACACCACATGTTGTGAAAGGCAGAATCCCACAGCGATGAGTCACAAACTGCAAAAACAGAAAGAACACCCATGGTATGTGAAAGTATACTGCAAAAAAAAGAAAAGAATAGACAGAAATAATCATACAATGCATGGATCGACACACAGTTCTAAGGATCAGTCTAACTCTCAAGTAAAACACTACCAAATAAAACACAAACAGTGCAGGTCGATGCAGACACTCAGGTGGACTGGGAACACACATAGAACATGTGAAGACAGACACAAGACATAGGCACACATTCACGGGCGCATGAGGGAATGCAGACCAATGCATGGAGGGACAGACAGACACACACCTAGCACTAGAAAGACACCTCCGAGAGTTCGACTTTAAATATTGGATACACCTCTAAGCACTGAACAGAAAATCTCTATCAAATAACCCACTAACATGGCACACCTTCAAACACGTGCAAACATCCTCAGGCACTGGAGACAAGCAGCCACTCCAAGAGCTGTATTCGAGTACAGAGACAACATAGGAGATTGAGCGTGTGTGAGTGAAAGCGGCTGAGATTACAACTGATTGCTACGCCTGGAGTTCTGCACTGAAAGCACGGACTTCTGCCAAAAACAGAAGCTACCGCCCATAAACACAAAGACCCGCCCTCCCTGGAAGACTTGTCTGTCACTACTGTATTGGAAGGGAAAGGAGACATGAAAGCAAAAGCAATTACTTTTGCTTTAATAACATAGCGGCCATCTTGGAGCGGGAGAAGGACAATTTACCTACAATAAGAATTCAATAGAAAAAGCAGGCCATAAGAGTTCGAAGATTCAATTTCAGAAACAAAAATTGACATAATTAGACGTAAACTGTTCATGGAAATTATTTTTCACTTTCAATGACACGCATACACAAAAACCACTGCAAATCTCTACTCAGAACAACCATATAGCTGGCGAGTTTTCAGATTGCGTATACTGAAATTGTCAATGGCTTCAGTCTAGGTACGTGGGACATTTCTTTGGGTTTCTGTAACAGTTCGAAGATTCAATTTCAGAAACAAAAATTGACATAATTAGACGTAAACTGTTCATGGAAATTATTTTTCACTTTCAATGACACGCATACACAAAAACCACTGCAAATCTCTACTCAGAACAACCATATAGCTGGCGAGTTTTCAGATTGCGTATACTGAAATTGTCAATGGCTTCAGTCTAGGTACGTGGGACATTTCTTTGGGTTTCTGTAACACTTAAACCGAGAGCAAAACCAAGCAGTGAAATCCACATGAGACAAATATTATCAGAAAGTACTGTCTTTTATCAAAGAGAAGTTCGAGAAATAGCCTAAAAGAGCTGCAACAGCCTTGAAGTGCTTATGAGGAGTGGCTAACGCAGTTTTTGAATTAAAACAAATTGATAAATCATACTGCTGAGGGTCAGTTCTAGATACATTTTAGAACATTCTTGTAATGTGGTTAAAACCCAAGGAAGACGCTGGAGCCTCTGTATGGTTAACTATGTTTATTGCTCAGATTTTCCCTAAAGAGCGCCGAGCCTGTGCTGCTCGTACCGACTCTCTGCGCTGCTTTCGCGCCTCTGCCTAGCGCGATGCACGCGCAGCCAACATGGCCGCCGGCACGTCACTTTGCCGACGTGACGTGCAACCACTAGACTGCCACTACATATCTCCCCTTTTTCCAACATATAACATTTTTAACTTACAGTCCATCGCTCAGGTCATAGTCTCTGTACCTTGTAGGCTTGACCACCGCCCTACCCCTCCGGGTCAGTCTTACCGGGGTAGTGGGGTTCACTCCTTCGCTTCTTCCTCTGCTTCCTAGCACATCCGCGCTTCCATCTATACCACTCAGGTCCTCTCCGACCATCTGCTCCTGGTCGATGCCTCCAGCCTTCACCCTTTGCTGTTCTCCTCCTTTCGTCTCAGGCTCTACCTCCGGATATTCTTGTTGACCAAATCCATTCTCTCCGTCTCCTACATCTACTCCGCCATGGTCCCAAGTTAGAATCTTGTTGCATCTTGCCATGCGGTCCTGTGACCATACATTTCCGTCACTCAGCAGGGCTGCTCTGCCCATTACTTCCTTCACCTGCATGGGCTTGCTGTATTTACTCTCTCCCTTCCTTTGTAGCGTGGGTAACTTTACTCGCACCCATTCCCCTTTTTCCAGTCCAGTGTCCTTCACGTTCCTCCGGTTATCATAGTGTTTTGTGTAGACAGCTTGTGCCTTCTCTATGTTCGCTCGCACCACCGCTGGGGACCATTCACTCACTATTGTCTTTTCTTTCCACACCCGATTGTCTTGGGTGAATGGCTCACGGCCTCGCAATATCTGGAAGGGGCTATACCCGGTCCCTGTGGGGGTGATCCTGTACGCCCACAGCATGTGCCATATGTCCTTCTCCCAATCCTTGTTGTCCGAAATGGCTGCTTGAACCGACCCCATCACCACTCTATTGAAACGCTCTACTTGACCATTTCCCGCCGGGTGGTATATGGATGTGTGCTTCGCTAGGATTCCATTTCTTTGCATGAATTTGTTCCATTTGTCTGATTTGAACTGGGGGCCGTTGTCGCTGAGGATGGACTTTGGAATGCCTTCCCTCACAAAAGTGTCGGACAGGAATTTTATGATAGTCTCTGTGTCCATTGTCTCATCTATCTTCAATTCCGGCCACTTCGAGTACCAGTCCACTAGGACACATACGTACTTTTGGATTCCATGTATGTCTAAGATCGGGCCTAGGATGTCCACTGACAACTCCTCCCATGGATTCTTTGGGGGTTCAAATGTGCCCAACGCCGGGCGCAGTGGTTTTAGCGTCTTGTCTGCACCCTGGCACCGTGAGCAGTCCCTGTCGTGTCGCTCAGCTCTTACATCCATTCCTGGCCACCAGTAGTTTTGCTTGGATCTCAGTTTAAGTTTTCCAATTCCGAGGTGTCCCTCATGGAGCATGTCCAGTAGTCTGGGGATGATACCTGTTGGGGGGATGACTTTCTCTCCTCTGTACATAAATATTCCTTGATCGTCCATTGATAACTCTTCCCTGACTTCGAAGTATGGGTTGAGTTCCCCACGGGTCTGTCTCTTGTCAGGCCATCCTTGGGTGATGTATAACTTCACTTCTTCTAGGGTCTGATCTTCCTCATACGCCTGTTTCCATTCTTGAAGGCTGATGATGTTTTCGTGGTCCTCCATGAGTGCTACCCATTCTTCTGTTCCCGACTTGTCCTCTTCACTCGGCTCCATGGCTGCTGCCCTGCTCAGATAGTCTGCCACTCTGTTCTTGCTGCCTGGGATATACTCCACATCATACCTGAATTCAAGGAGTTTCAGTGTCATTTTTGAGATCCTGGGCGTGGCATCGGCATGCCCACTCGAAGTTAGCACTTTCAGTAAGGGCTTGTGATCCGTTCTCAATTGGAACCTCGTGCCCCATAGGAACTGTCTGAATCTTGTGGTAGCCCACACCACTGCCAGCATCTCCTTCTCTATCACACTGTACTTCCTTTCGGTTTCACTCAGCGTGCGAGAAGCAAAGCTTAGTGTCTCCAGTCTTCCTTGCCCACGGTCTTGCATGAGGACAGCGCCCAGTCCTTTATCACTGGCGTCTGTGGTCAAGACTGTCCTTCCTTGAGGGTCGTACCCTTGGAGTGGTATTGCTCCTGTCACTTCCTTCTTGATGATTTCATATTCCCCTTGTGCTTCCTCTGACCAGCGGAATTCCGTATTTTCTTTCGTTAACTGCCTCATGTTGTGGGTCTTGGAGGCAAAGTGCTGCACAAACTTGCCATAGTATTCCGCTGATAGAGCGCGCGAGGTCACCCAACCAATAATTTCGCCGCTTCCGGCTTCGGGCCCATATATTTCAATTCACCATATACATTGACCGGGTGACTTCACGGGCTGCTACCAATTTGTGTGGATTCCCTACTGTTATTCCTCAGCGTACCCGACTTACCATCCACCGACACGGGTACCTATGACCACAATGGATCAGGGAGCTAGCTGTAAAAGGAAAGGCAGCAAAATACAAACTCAAAATGACATTCAATACTCTTTGTAAAATGACCACGGACAACTGGAAGTTTTAAAATCTTTATCTAAAGTTCGTTTTCTGAAAGCATGAGATTCACAAGAATAAGACAATCGATAATCAAGATAATGAAAAGTACATAACTATAGAGAAATAAAGTCAGGGTAATCATGGAAATGCTAATATGGGATGCAACAGGAAACGCTATGCATTTAAGGCAAAAGTTCTTTGGACAGTTTAAGTAAGGCCTTTCTAGACCATATCAGGAATGACAAACTGCAATGCAAAATATGATTTCTAACAGGTAGGGTAACATGGGAACACGTTATGAAAATATGCAATGACTTTACGTTTCAATAATTGCGGCAAAAGCATGGAAAAATCAACATATGCAAAGGTGTGTCTTTATTGAAGCAAAAGACAGAAAAATAGAAAGGTGCAAGTTTAACGATTTAGAGCAATATTTACCTAGACTGCTGTGGAAACCAAACCCTGGCCACGGGTCAGTTAAGGACAGGAAACCCTCAAGGAAGGATACCCCTCAATGGACAGCAGGTGCAGAATGGACACCCAGGACAGGACAGGATACCCTCTGTTTAGGAATCAGGACAGGACCTCAGGACAGGACCAGCACCCGCAGTTTGGAAGCAACGCCTGCGCTCCACCCTCTCTGCAGCTATCGATCAAGACCCCGATTGGGTCAGCGAACTCCCAGCAAAGTGCTTCGCCAGCACTTTAAGGTTCAGTAGAACCTTAGTCTATGGTCAATTTCGGACAGAGTGCTCCGCAGCTCTCTGTATCTTCAGTCACCTATTGAGTGCGATGGGTCAGTGACAGGTCAGCTAAACCAGACAATTCGGACAATTTCCCTAGGTGAACCCAGGGTAGATATACAGTTTGGGGACGGTGTACCACCCCCCAATGTTGCAAAGTGTCAGAATCCCTCAATTTGGATTGGTCCTAAGGTAGGATTTGGGTAACACACCAATCAGAACACACTATTAGGATGCCTACTTTGCATCTCAGGGTACCGCCTAGCGAGATTGGGGTTCTCGTGAGAAAGTCCAGGGAAATACAATGACAAGTTTACATTGTTTCAAAATGGGGACACATGACTCTGTCCTGCTGAGTTCGCAGGTCAGTTTCTCAGGAGCATCTTGCCCATCCCTGCCAGCTGGCTGAGTTCCACCAGCCAAGGTTGACTTCTCCCCAGGCGGATGGTCCTGCGCAGTAAGGACCTCCAAGATGGCTTTCGGCTCAGTCAGACCCCCATTTCCCGCGGTACATGAAAAGTAAGCGAGAACAAATTAATACATAGAAATAACGTTATGAAAACACATCATTGGGTTTGTACTTTCAACTTATCACTATAAAATATACTTATGCAGTCTAAATGTTAGCTACATATACACGGGCACAAAAGCAGTGGCACGAGCAGTACCACGTTACTGCCAAAGCTATGTGTTACGCATGCGCAACTATTCCCTCCAAACCTGCAAACACGTCAGGACACGTGAGTGTGACTGACGCATGCGCAGACGCTATTTCAAAGCAGCGGCCGTTTTAAGTACTCAAATTAATCGTATTAGAAATACACATAGGCAAGCTTCATGCACCTCGTTTCAAACATGAAATAAAGGTTAGTAAGACGTACAAATTATTACTTTGTTACACATAAGCGAGGTTCATGAATACGGCAAGTCGCAAATGCGAAGCTTTGCTTCATCAATCCCCTCTTTGATGATATTTACTATCATCACAAAATAAATGGAACCAGATGCCAACTTCTCACACTTTATACAGCTCTATCTCTTCCAGCAATCTGTTCAACTTCTCTTTCTCATTTTTGGTAGGGTGAGAATTCTTCACCCTTTTGTATATTTTATTATTTATCTCCTCCAGTTCAAGCTCATCCACACTTCGTTTCACTCCTCTCGCATTCACTTGATGCTTTCTGGTGTGCTTACGGCATTTGCAACAGACAAATATGAAGAATAGGATGAGACCTATAATTCCAATTGGCATCAGTACCTTGAACAATAAGCTTTTACCTAAGCTAGCAAGCCAATGACCTACATTTGAGAGACCATCTACCAGTCTCTTCCAGGCACTGTCAACCTCGAGTGGTTTGAGTTCCCTTTCCAAATTAGTAATGTTTTTCACATATCTTTTGAGCTGTACACTTTTGTCCGGAATATAAGTGCAACAATGTTGCGCCTTCAACATCCGGCAGACTCCGCCCTCTTTTGCTAATAAGGTGTCAAGAGCAAGTCTGTTCTGCAAAACCATTGATCTGATCGCAACCATTTCGGTATTGACCAGCAGAAATCCATGAGCTGTGTCAGTAGACAACACATCCACTATAGTGGACAATTTGCAAATTCTGTGAGTGTTCAGAACCACTCCCACTCCAGGTATCAGTGCACTGAAAATACTACCCATTATTTCACCTACGCTTTCTCTTTTACTACGCACTAAGCCATTAGTATTTTCACTGCTTCCAGCAACTCCATTCACATGGTATATTTTCGGGAAGACAATGCCAAAATAGCAGCTTCCATACCAGTGATCCGGCAATTTGAAATAAGCCTTGTCCCCACAAATATAATAAATTCCAGGAAACACAGGCTCTGACCCATTTTTGAAACCCCAACCTCCAATTACCTTGTAATTATGTTCGCATTCACTGGAACCAATGAAAATGTTATTATAATAGCTAGTCTTCTCGCGGTGAAGACATAGCTTGCCTTTCTTTTCAAAATCCAGCAACAGAGCAGGACCCGCCCCACCAGTTGAGGTGCCTTCCATGTTCTCTGCCCATCTTGGTCTTTTCTGTCTTTCGTCATCTGCCTTTCTTTGTATTTTAATTCTCCTTTTCTCTGCCATGTTCAGGAACATCTTTTCTTGCTCACGCAAAGAACAAGTCAAGTTATCTCTGTGTACGTCACCTATGTCGATATTACCTATAGTCAGAAAGTATTCGCCCATGTAGCGAGTAACGTCACTTTTGGTATGTACAGGATTCAAGTTCCCACGTATAGGGAGTTCAGAAAAGATCACGTCATTGTTAGAGTAATAGTACTGTAACGGTCCTCTTTTGTAAAATAAACTGGCTAAAATGCTACAGGAGATTCCATATGTCAGGGGCAGGTGATGGTATGTCACGCCTTCAGCTACAGAGGTAGGTAGCTTCATGCAGACATAGCAATCTTCAATTTCCATAGTCTCTACATAGTGTATTAACAAGTTTGCGAAAACATTTAAATGTGTCTTGTTCTTAACTCCGTGATAATGTAGTCCTCCCTCATCTGATGCTTCTAAGTCTCGTTTTGTTTGTCTAAGTGCTCTCTCATGTCTTGCTACACTCTGTGTTGTCAGCTCCTCACTGTCAGTATTTACAATTTCAGTAGGGTAAATATTAGTATTTTTGCTTACTGCAAAGGGAATGAACACTGTTAGTCCTATCCAAACTAATATCAGTATAACTATACTACATACACATACCTTGCAGCATGTTTTGCAACAACTGCGACTAGGTCTACCATTCACGCTTGAATCAGACATTTTGGCTCAGAAGAAGTTTCTCAACCCCTCTTTGTGACTTTACACAAGTAGCTTACTTTGTGCAAATTCACGGTGGCTCGTCTTCTTCTTCGGCAGAGTACTCAGGGACGGGTTCTCCGTCACTTTCGTCAGTTATATCAAGATCTTCAAATTCTTCCAAAACAAGTGTCCATTCAGGTGACTTGTACTTTTTGTTTTGTTTCTTTATTCGATCACTCCTTCTTTTGGAGATACCTTCTTGTTGCTCAGCTATGCGAGCACTTCTCCGTTCTTCAGCACGTTTTTCTTCCACCGTTTTTATCCTTAGCCTCAATTTCTTTACAAAGCCAGGCTCAATGTGCTTTCTTTTCTTAAGTCTTTTAGTGGGCACTTGGACTTCGTTTTCTTCTCTTGCCCTCTTGTTCTCCTTAGTTTGTGGCAATTCTGCTTCAGTTTCTCCCTCTTCTATCTGACTAGTTCCAGGGCTAGCATCTATCTCTTCTGCCTGGTTACTAATCTGGCCTTGTTCAGGACAGTTTTGGTTTGTTTTTCAAATGTCTCTGTTTCTGTTCCCTGAACACGTTCTTCTAATCCTATCTGATCCTGTTCAAGCACTTCGATCTCTGGATTTTCTTCTGCTCGAACTATTACGCTATGTCTAGTCTGTCCCTTCCCGACATCAGGAGTCAGTGGAGGAGTATCAATCACTTGCTCTGTCCCTGTCTGACCTTCTCCTTCCTCAGTTTTGATGTGAATCTCAAGATCCTGAGGTTCTTCGCCTGTGCCTTGCTTTTCCTCTCTAGTCCACTCTCTACCTTCCCAAAGTCGCTCACTTGTTCGGATGGGGTCTTCAGTGAGATCAATCAATGGTATCCACTCCTCTGGCCATATGCTCGGCAGCTCATCTTCAGCTACTTCTGGCTCAGCTTCTTGGACAATCTCCAAAATTAGAGAGTCTCCCAGGGACCAGAAAGGACTGGGTAATAAGAACTATATCAAAATATTTCCTTTCTGTGTATTGATCTTTCAGTTGGTGACCATACGGCCTACACACTTAAATTGTTGTTACATTATATTTACCATCATATGATTACCAATGGAACGCCACAACTCAATATTATTCTTTATAGCTCTCAAAGTTTTATTTATATATTTTTTTGTGAAGAACTTTCTTTAAAATCAAGAACATATTACATTGGTACACCACATAGATACAGCTATATTTATAAAAAGTGTGCTCTGTTACAATTTTATCCACTATCTAACAAATCCAATTTACGGTATCTACTGCAGAGTCACACCACAATTTGAAAATCCTGGTGTAATAAAATTAAATGCATTGTACAAACAAATTATACACAGTAAAAAGTCCCATTGTCGACGCGTTTCGGTGCGTAGATATACATTTGTGGCACCTTCCTCAGGACAGACGTAATGTTAAAACCAATGATTTAAACTTCTTTTTGAATTTTAGATTATGGGGTCCTTATGTTAATCTTTCAGGACTTCTTCGCTTTTAATGAAGCGTTCACATAAATTCGTTCTCACCATCTACATTCCCTTTTCAATGGCCTTTTCTTGGGGTTTCTAAATGGCCCCTTAGAGAAAACGTCTCAATATAGCAGAAGTCCTTTTCAATTTAAGGTCCGTTTCTTTTCTGCACTTTTTCCGCGCCCGTAGCTTTTGTTAATGTAGCCGACACCCAGGCTTTTCTTCCTCGCACCGCCTCGCAGGGTCTAATGTTACCTGTTCTTGTCGGGGTGGGGATTTCTTTAAAGTGCCCAAGATGCAGCTGTTAATATTCTTGAGCCGTTACTGGTGTTCACTGATTGTTGGAGGATGTCTCTTCCCTCTTTTTCAACCTTTTCAGTGCTGAAGCAGGAGGAAGCCGCCAGTTGAAGGTCCGATGCACGCTGAGTCACTACAACGCCTGCACTGAAAAGGTTGAAAAAGAGGGAAGAGACATCCTCCAACAATCAGTGAACACCAGTAACGGCTCAAGAATATTAACAGCTGCATCTTGGGCACTTTAAAGAAATCCCCACCCCGACAAGAACAGGTAACATTAGACCCTGCGAGGCGGTGCGAGGAAGAAAAGCCTGGGTGTCGGCTACATTAACAAAAGCTACGGGCGCGGAAAAAGTGCAGAAAAGAAACGGACCTTAAATTGAAAAGGACTTCTGCTATATTGAGACGTTTTCTCTAAGGGGCCATTTAGAAACCCCAAGAAAAGGCCATTGAAAAGGGAATGTAGATGGTGAGAACGAATTTATGTGAACGCTTCATGAAAAGCGAAGAAGTCCTGAAAGATTAACATAAGGACCCCATAATCTAAAATTCAAAAAGAAGTTTAAATCATTGGTTTTAACATTACGTCTGTCCTGAGGAAGGTGCCACAAATGTATATCTACGCACCGAAACGCGTCGACAATGGGACTTTTTACTGTGTATAATTTGTTTGTACAATGCATTTAATTTTATTACACCAGGATTTTCAAATTGTGGTGTGACTCTGCAGTAGATACCGTAAATTGGATTTGTTAGATAGTGGATAAAATTGTAACAGAGCACACTTTTTATAAATATAGCTGTATCTATGTGGTGTACCAATGTAATATGTTCTTGATTTTAAAGAAAGTTCTTCACAAAAAAATATATAAATAAAACTTTGAGAGCTATAAAGAATAATATTGAGTTGTGGCGTTCCATTGGTAATCATATGATGGTAAATATAATGTAACAACAATTTAAGTGTGTAGGCCGTATGGTCACCAACTGAAAGATCAATACACAGAAAGGAAATATTTTGATATAGTTCAGCTTCTTGGACCCCTTCAGCAGGCTGGGCTCTTGGTAGTTCGTTATCAACTATTCCTGGGCCAACGTCTGCTGATCCCGCAGCTTGACTGGTACTGGGCTGTACGTCGTCAGCTACTTCTGGTCTGGCTCCTGCAGAGTCCTCTGCTGGACGCCCTTCTTCTTCAGGATCTTCGTCTGGTAATACCTTCTGGGTGTGGCTGGCGTGTATCCAATGTGGAACCCCTGCACACTTTACTGCTGTGGTTGTTACCAGGATCACCTGACGCTTCTCTCCCCACCTTGGCTCCAGGCAGCTCTTCCGAGTATGCTTCTTTATCTTGACCCAGTCCCCCGGGACCAGTTTGTGGAGAGGAGTCGTTGGATTGAGGATGGCGTCTTCTCCGATCTGGCGAGAGATAGAACGCACTTGGTCACCTAATCTCTTGCAGTATTCAAGCACCAAATCATCAGTAATACTCAACAGTTTGCTTCCAGGTACCCATGCTTGTCTCATCACTCTTCCCATCAGGATTTCGTGGGGACTTAGGCCTGTTTGCGGTCAGGAACACTTCGGAGTCCCATCAGGACCAAGGGCAAGGCCTTCACCCAGGTCATACCAGATGCATCACACAGTTTTGCTAGTCTGTTTTTGATAGTTCCATTTATTTGCTCCACTATTCCAGAAGCCTCTGGACGGTACGCACAGTGAAGCTTTTGTGTTATTCCAAAGGCTTTACAGAGTTCGTCGATTACCTCATTCTGAAAATGTCGGCCTCTATCTGATTCAATAGTGACTGGAACCCCGAACCTAGGTATCAGTTCCTTCAGTAAACACTTAGCTACTGTCATTGCGTCATTTTGGGGAGTAGGGAAAGCTTCCACCCACTTCGAGAATAGGCAGACCATGACAAGAACATATCGCTTCCCTTCACAACGTGGCATGGTGATGAAATCAACCTGTATTCTTACAAAGGGACCCCCTGACCTCCCAATTTTTCCCAGTTCCACCGCAGTTCTCTTGCCTGCGTTCATCCTTTGACATGGCAGGCACCTCTGGCAGAGGGATTCTGCTACTTTCCTGAACTTTTTACTGTACCAAGTCTGTTGGAACACTAGAATCATGGCGTCCCTACCAATGTGTGATCCTTCATGTATCAATCTCGCCATTGTGCCAAGTAAGTGTCTAGGTAACACAGGCATACCAGTTGGGCCCAAGATGACACCATCCACACGTCTTGGTCTACACCCATCTTCCTTCCACTTCTCTCTCTCTTGCCAAGGTGCCGCCTGCTGCCACTCTTTCACTTCATCCCATGTAGGCACTTCTTCAAACACTTGAAGTTGGCAGCTGGTTCCGGGCCCCCCTCGCTTTGGATTTATGATATACCGATCTCTGGCGCACCATTGGGCCACTCGATCAGCAAAATCATTTCCCAGTGATACAGTGTCCATGCCCTTCTTATGAGCAACACATTTTACCACTGCCAGTTCCTTTGGTAACTGGATTGCCTCTAAAAGGTCTTGAACAACTTTTCCATTTCGAATAGGGGTACCTGATGAAGTCAGGAACTCCCTCTGTAGCCATAACTGGCCAAAGTCATGCACAACTCCATAACAGTACTGACTGTCAGTATACACTGTTATGCGTAGGTTTTTACCAATTTTGCAAGCTTTTATCATAGCGATCAATTCGGCTACTTGTGCAGACTTTACGTCAAATAGATAACCTGCTTCTTCAATTTTCGTTAAGGAGACTACCGCATAGGCAGCACTCAGGCCTCCTTGTTCATGTCTTAGACATGAACCATCCACAAATAATTCCTTGTCATGCACAGGCAATGGTGTTTCTTTAATGTCTGGGCGTGGCTTGGTGTTGAATTCTGTTAAATCAATGCAATCATGCTCATCATCTACCCCACCTTCCATATCCATTGTGTCGGGGAGCAAAGTGGCGGGGTTCAGAATACTGCACCTAACAATGTTTACATTTGCAGCACCCACAAGAATCCTCTCGTATTTAGTCAGCCGACTAGGGGTGAGATACTGAGTTTTCGTCCTGGTCAGTAAAATTACCACTCCATGTGGAACATACACAGTTACAGGATGTCCCATGACAATGGACTCACTCTGCTCTAAACTTGCGCAGGTAGCAGCTACTGCTTTCAGACATCCTGGTAATCCAGCAGCCACTGGATCCAGGGTGGCAGAGAAATATGCCACAGGCCTTCTGGTTGTGCCATGTTCTTGAGTTAGGACTGACAACGCGCAATTATCGCGAGTGTCACAGAATAGGGCAAATTCCTTAGTATAGTCTGGCATTCCCAACGCAGGGGCTGTACACAGACAATCCCGTAGTTTTGTGAAGGCTGTTAAGCTTTCATCATCCCATTCTACAATATCTGGTGTTCCTCTCTTGGTCATTTTTATCAAGGGCCTAGCTAGGACTGCAAATCCCAGAATCCATTGCCTGCAGTATCCTATCACTCCCAGGAACATTCTGATCTCTTTCTGAGTACGGGGTAACTGCATCTTTTGAATTATTCTCACCCTTTCTGATGTTACTTTCCTGACACCTTTCTCTATCTGGTGCCCCAGATATTTCACTGATTTTGTACAGAACTGTAATTTGTCAGGGGCCCCTTTATGTCCTTTCTCACTCAGGTGATTCAGTAGGGCAATGGTGTCAATCACACAATCCCTATGACTTTTAGACGCCACCAAGAGGTCGTCAATGTATTGCACTAGGACAGAGTTCCCAGGTAAGACCAAAGTTTCCAAACATTTTTTCAAGATCTGATTAAAGATAGAGGGGCTCTCTGTGTACCCTTGAGGGACCCTGTTCCAGACATACACGTGACCATTGAAGGCAAATGAGAAAAGAAATTTGCTGTCTGGATGCAAGGGAATGGAAAAGAATGCATGACATAGGTCTATCACAGTGAACCACTCAGCATCCCAGGGAATCTGATACAGAATCACTGCTGGGTTCGGGACAATAGGGCAGCAGGGGACCACTATCTTGTTGACTTTTCGTAGGTCCTGCACTACTCTGTACTTGCCACTAGGCTTCTTGATGCCCATAATCGGGGAATTACATGGGCTACTCATTACTTCCTGTATGATGTTTCCTTCTAGCAATTTCTGGATTTCCAGAGTGACACCTGCTCTCACTTCTGCATTCATCCTGTAGGGTTTAGTATTGGGGTATACTGCATTGTCCTTGATTGCTATCTGTATGGGGTCCACGTTTTTCATTAACCCTACATCTTTCCCAGTAAAGTCCCATACTTCTGGCTTCACTGCTTCTTGGAGTTCTTTGGGCAAATCCTGCATAGTCATTCGTTTGATCTCTGAGTCAGGTCTGATTAACATTAATTTATAAATGCCGTCTTCATCTGGGGTCTGAATTTCAACACCCTTTGGTGTGCAAAAGATGGTACAGTTCATTTTGCACAGCAAATCACGTCCCAGTAAGTTCACTGGACTGGTGTCACAAACGACAAATCTATGCATTTCCTTAAAGTTCCCAATTGAGATCTCCATGGGCTTGGTAACAGGAGTACTAATCAATTGATTAGATACACCCACTACTTGGATGGCTTCTCCCGAGAGGGGTAGGTTTGGAACGTCCACTGTTCTCACAGTAGAACGGGTAGCGCCAGTGTCCAACAGAAAAGTGACATCATTTCCGTCAACCTTTCCTTCAATGTATGGTCCGGACTGGTCTACCGGCAAGGAGGCGCCAAGTACGCACTCCTTGTCCTCCCCTCTCAGGCCCCGTCAGTACTGGTCATCACAAAGGAAGGTATCGTTTAACAAATACTGCGAAGTTGCTGCATTTCTGTTCTCATTGCTTTCCCAGACTTCTATCTCATCACCCTCTGTGACTTTTCCCTTATGTGCTTGCTTTGGAGCTCGGGGCACCTGAATCGTTTTTACCTGTGGTTGAGTCTTTCTTGGTCTTTCTTTCTGCGTCTGTGGAATTAAATCAGGTGTTTTGGGGTTATCGTCAGGCAAATAAGGACACTCGTTTCGCCAGTGTCCAATTTCTCCGCACTGGTGACAGGGAAATTTCTTCATAGCCTCTTCCCTGCTCATTTTGGGCCGGGCTTACCCCCTCCCCCACCCCCAGGACCTTGGTTCTGAGTGTTTTTGACCATATTACTCAACTGTTTTTCCTGCTGTTCTGCGAGCTTCACTTGAGCCCACATAACCTTCTCCTTGAGAGCCTTTTTCTTTTCTGCCATCTCGTCCTCGCAGTACTTTGCGTACCGCAGGACCTCGTCTATCTTTTTGGACTGCCAACAAATTTTGTTATCTTTTATCCACTGACAAATTTCAGGCCTTAAACCATTTACAAACCTGTAAATAAAATGCGTCATATCCTTCATCTCGATGTTATCTATACCACTGTATGTTTTAAACACCTGCAACAGCCTTTCATAATAGGAGTGCACTGTCTCGTCTCTTTCCTGCGTTGTTCTATCTATCCTGGTCCAATCAGTTTCCTTTGCGGGCACCTTATTTTTCAAATGCTGAATCACTTGTTCATATTTTTTCATCACTTCAATCGATGGTTCCCCTGTGTTAGAGTCCCTCGGGTACTCTTCACTAGGCCAGGCTATGGCTATTTTACACTCAGTCCATAGATCTACCGGGACCACGATATCGAAAAATCCATCCAGGTCTTTCCACAGGCATTTTTGCACCTTTACGAACCTTTCCACCTGCCGGTACCAGTCAACTGGCTTTTCGCGCAATTTCGGGAAATCGTTAGTAAAGGACACAATATCCTGTCTGGACCATGGAACGTGCACATACCTCCCACCTGGTACTTCACGCATGGGGCATAACTGTTCGGGCTTGTCTACTTCTCTCAAAGCGAACTCAGGGGTCGCTTGTCTGGATCGAGCCTCATCTTTCTTTCGTGCCCACCTGCTTTTCCATTTTTCCACATCTCCCCATTTCTGCAGGATTGCTAGCAACTCTTTAATCTGCAACTTCTTCCCTGACACATTCAAGTTTTCTATATCTTTGTCTGAGAATTCAGCTCTGTAAGGTTTTTGCAAGGGCTTGGATCTTGAAATATCTACCCCCATACTAGCTGCAGTGTCTGTCAGCTTTTCGTGGAGCACTCTGGTACTTCTGGTAAGGCTTTTACACATAAACAGCAACTCTTCTTCAGAGTAGGTATTTAATCTGTCTAATCCCACATTTCCTGCCATTAATTCCTCTATTTCTACCCTCAGTTTGTAGAGGTCTAAAGGTTTCGTTTGCGGAGTCTGTTTTTCTAATTCACGACTCCAATTTTCAATTTCTTCCGGAGTTACCAGAGAGACACTCCTAGTACCTGACGTTGATTCTAATTTAATTTCTTTCGCATTAAAAGGATTATGCCTCTTCTGCACTCCCTTCCCGGTCTGTTTGTTTGGCAGGTCCAAGAACACAACTTCGGACTCACACTCACTGGACTGATCGTCTATCAGTAGGGGCTCCTGCCTCGGCGGGGCCATGATTGGGTTCATAACTGGAGGGTTTGGACTTCCCTGATTATTCCCATACAACGGAACCACTGGTCCAATTGTTACCGGAATAGTCAGAGCCTCAGGACTGGCATTTAACTGGGATATTTTCTGAATTATTTCTGTCCTCTGTCTAGCTATAGCCTCTTGCTCCCTTTCATCTAGTACTCTTCCTAATGTTCGGTCAGGTATCATCTGTGGGGTCAGGTGAGGGGTAAAACTCGGGGCAGTAGGATGCGTTTCACTTGGTCCTCCACCATAATTTGGTTTTGGGAACAAAGTTCCTGTGCCAAATGGCCTGCGCTCTTCCCCATACGGAGGCTGTAAAAAGGGCATTCCTGAACTTAATGGTTTTTCTTCGTTTTCATAAAGAGGTCTGGGGAAAAAGACTCCTTTGCTGGAATATTTTTCCTCCGGGCTCACGGGCACTCTCGGATATATCTCTCTTACCTCCGCGGGTCCGGGATTCTCAAAATAGGGCAGTACCTGACCACCTCCCCCCCTACTTAGGGATCTGTCCTCCTCCTTAATAGATGGACGCTGGGGATTTTCTCCTGCACTGGAAGGTCGGGCTCCCTCATTATAAGGGGGCGGACTTCTCGTAAAGATGTCATCTAATAATTCATCGTCTGACTCCCCCAGGGCCCCCCAATGCTTACTTTTTTCTGCCCTTTTCTCTCCCGTAGAAGGGGTACATGCTGGCATCATGGGAAACAGACCCTCAACAATCATGCTCTGTCTCCACTGTTTCATCTTTTTATCCCTGGTCTCTTGTTTCAGCCTGGGGTACCACTTGGTCAGACCTTTGTCCATCCGGGGTTTCTCCCTTTCGAAAGCCTCAATCTCCCATTCCTCTAATGCCTCATACTGCGTTAGTCTCGGTCTGGGATGCAATTCATTCATTCGGGTTCTCAAATTAAATAAAATCCTACCATTGAAGGTACCGTCTAACGGAAAAGCCAATATTCCGTCATCTTTTGTGTACTTCACCCAATTTTCCAACCACACACAGGTATTGTACCCTCGGTCAAACATCATGAACGAGGCGGGAGTATTGGGTGGTGGAACGATAACGCCCTCTCTGGATTTAATCGGTTTGTCCGTTTTGAAGTAATTCTTTACCCTATTTACAAGGGACATTTTTCTCTTAGTTCCGTACATAATATCGTATCTATTGGCTTTCCACTGATCCCTTTCAAACCCTTGGTTTCTTGGATCGGGTCTAGTCTCTGGACTATACGAGTGCCACATACGATTTCTACGCTTAACTTTGTTTACAAAGTTACCTCCAATCAGAACGCGCCTTGCAATTCCGTGCGACCAATGCGGTGCACGCGTTCAAATATTTTCGACCAATGGGTGCGCGGCCTTTTCGCGAGACAGTTCTCACGCTTCGGCGTTCACCCCTCCTTCACAATTCCAGCCCCGCTACCCGCCCGCTGTTTCTACCAATCCCAGCGCGGCACGGAGTGACGTCAGAGACGCTTCGCGACTGACTCCCTCCCTTCACAAGGTAACGGAAACTTTCTTTCTTTCTAAAGTGCTAGTGCTTGGTTATTTTACAACGAATACACATTCGCCACAGTGCTCAAGTGTCTAGACAGAGAAAGAGTTATTTTACTGCAAGTAAACTACTTCCATTTACTTTTCACACGCTGCGGGTAAATCTCTTCCGCCTACCCTTCACTCTAGCATTGGTGAACCTGTTATTCCCCTAAACTCATCCACTCTTCCGGGATATATCCGAGTCTAAGGTTTCCCAGCGGACCCCTCTGCTTTCACCCACGCTCCGATGAACCTGCTACTCTTCCGATGTGACCCTTACTAGGTTACGCCACTATGGGAATTTTGCCAATGAACCTCGTTACTAACATTTATTCACACACGTATTCAGAAAAACCCTAGTTAGTGCTTCCCGGTTGTACCTAACCTGCACCTAACTTTCCTAGAGCCTGCGACCTCAAGGCAAATGGATTCTATTCACCACTTTGCCATTCAATTCCCCGGGGAGTTCGGACAACACTGAACGAGACGGTTTACAAATGCATGGATTAATACATATAACAATATAAGAACAAGAATAACAATGATAAAACAATTCATGAATTTCAAAAAGCAACACCTTTCAAGAGAGTGATCAGTTCCCTCGGAATGGCCGCTCTTGTAGCAGCATTAATATACTAGCAGCTACCGACTTGACTAGACTAACTAGTCCTACCTAACCTTTAACTAGTCCCTAACCATACCTCTGCTACCAGAAAAACTGATAGAGCGCGCGAGGTCACCCAACCAATAATTTCGCCGCTTCCGGCTTCGGGCCCATATATTTCAATTCACCATATACATTGACCGGGTGACTTCACGGGCTGCTATCAATTTGTGTGGATTCCCTACTGTTATTCCTCAGCGTACCCGACTTACCATCCACCGACACGGGTACCTATGACCACAATGGATCAGGGAGCTAGCTGTAAAAGGAAAGGCAGCAAAATACAAACTCAAAATGACATTCAATACTCTTTGTAAAATGACCACGGACAACTGGAAGTTTTAAAATCTTTATCTAAAGTTCGTTTTCTGAAAGCATGAGATTCACAAGAATAAGACAATCGATAATCAAGATAATGAAAAGTACATAACTATAGAGAAATAAAGTCAGGGTAATCATGGAAATGCTAATATGGGATGCAACAGGAAACGCTATGCATTTAAGGCAAAAGTTCTTTGGACAGTTTAAGTAAGGCCGTTCTAGACCATATCAGGAATGACAAACTGCAATGCAAAATATGATTTCTAACAGGTAGGGTAACATGGGAACACGTTATGAAAATATGCAATGACTTTACGTTTCAATAATTGCGGCAAAAGCATGGAAAAATCAACATATGCAAAGGTGTGTCTTTATTGAAGCAAAAGACAGAAAAATAGAAAGGTGCAAGTTTAACGATTTAGAGCAATATTTACCTAGACTGGTGTGGAAACCAAACCCTGGCCACGGGTCAGTTAAGGACAGGAAACCCTCAAGGAAGGATACCCCTCAATGGACAGCAGGTGCAGAATGGACACCCAGGACAGGACAGGATACCCTCAGTTTAGGAATCAGGACAGGACCTCAGGACAGGACCAGCACCCGCAGTTTGGAAGCAACGCCTGCGCTCCACCCTCTCTGCAGCTATCGATCAAGACCCCGATTGGGTCAGCGAACTCCCAGCAAAGTGCTTCGCCAGCACTTTAAGGTTCAGTAGAACCTTAGTCTATGGTCAATTTCGGACAGAGTGCTCCGCAGCTCTCTGTATCTTCAGTCACCTATTGAGTGCGATGGGTCAGTGACAGGTCAGCTAAACCAGACAAGTCGGACAATTTCCCTAGGTGAACCCAGGGTAGATATACAGTTTGGGGACGGTGTACCACCCCCCAATGTTGCAAAGTGTCAGAATCCCTCAATTTGGATTGGTCCTAAGGTAGGATTTGGGTAACACACCAATCAGAACACACTATTAGGATGCCTACTTTGCATCTCTGGGTACCGCCTAGCGAGATTGGGGTTCTCGTGAGAAAGTCCAGGGAAATACAATGACAAGTTTACATTGTTTCAAAATGGGGACACATGACTCTGTCCTGCTGAGTTCGCAGGTCAGTTTCTCAGGAGCATCTTGCCCATCCCTGCCAGCTGGCTGAGTTCCACCAGCCAAGGTTGACTTCTCCCCAGGCGGATGGTCCTGCGCAGTAAGGACCTCCAAGATGGCTTTCGGCTCAGTCAGACCCCCATTTCCCGCGGTACATAAAAAGTAAGTGAGAACAAATTAATACATAGAAATAACGTTATGAAAACACATCATTGGGTTTGTACTTTCAACTTATCACTATAAAATATACTTATGCAGTCTAAATGTTAGCTACATATACACGGGCACAAAAGCAGTGGCACGAGCAGTACCACGTTACTGCCAAAGCTATGTGTTACGCATGCGCAACTATTCCCTCCAAACCTGCAAACACGTCAGGACACGTGAGTGTGACTGACGCATGCGCAGACGCTATTTCAAAGCAGCGGCCATTTTAAGTACTCGAATTAATCGTATTAGAAATACACATAGGCAAGCTTCATGGACCTCGTTTCAAACATGAAATAAAGGTTAGTAAGACGTATAAATTATTACTTTGTTACACATAAGCGAGGTTCATGAATACGGCAAGTCGCAAATGCGAAGCTTTGCTTCATCACCGCCATTCCAAGAAATGATCTGACTTCTTCCTTGTTGGTGGGTGGAGGTGCGTCACAGATCGCTTTCACGTTCTCTGCTTTCGGAGTTACTCCTTGCACCCCTATTTCATGCCCTAGGTATGTCACCGAGTGCATCCCAATCCGGCACTTGGACCATTCCGCTGTGAGTCCCTTCCTCTCTAAGATCCTCAGTACATTTCCGAGCTTCACGTCATGGTCGGGTCTGTCTCTCCCCATGACCAGAATGTCATCCTGGAAATACTGGACGCCGGCAGTGTCTTTGAACAATTGGTGCATCAATTTTTGGAATACCGCTGCCGAGTCCAAACGGCATTCGGCGGAACTGATAACACCCAAACGGGGTGATGAATGATGTGAGTCTGCGGCTCTCGGGGTGTAGTGCTATCTGATGGTAAGCCGAGGTCAAGTCTATAGTGGAGTACCACTTGATTCCCCTGGTGCTGGCCAGCATTTCCTCTATTCTGGGTAAAGGGAACCTCTCCACCACGATATTCTTGTTCAGTTCGCGCAGGTCGACACACAAACTGACCTTCCCGCTGGGTTTCTTAACTACTACCAAGGGCGCCAGCCACTCAGCACATGTGATGGGCTCGATGATCCCCTTCCTTTCCAAGTCCTGAAGTTCCTCCCGTACGGCATCCCTCACTGCCAAAGGGATATTCCTCGCCTTGTGGGCCACAGGCACGGCATCTTCCTTCAGAATGATTTTGTGTGCAAATTTTTCCAATCTTCCCACCGTGCCACCAAATACCTTGGGGTATTCACTCCTCCATCTGTTGAGGTCGGGCGACGCTTCCGGTTCCGTTAGTAATATCTGCTCTTTGCCTCCCGGATCCAGCTTTATGCCTAGGTCGCCTTGGTCTAGCCATCCTAGGACCGAGGGGCCCTTCTCCGACACGTAGAGCTTGCAGCGCGCGGACCGGCCTCTAAATTCGAAGTTCAATGGCCTGAATCCCGCCATTTGTATGCGGTCCCCGTTGTACGTGACGGGTCGGATGTCCAGTGTTTCTAGTTCTGGGCCTAGATGCGGTGCGAATTTCTCCTCCCACACCGCTCTCTGGATGATGGTGTATGGTGAGCCTGTGTCGGCCACCACACTGATTGTGATTCCTCCTATTGACATCTCCAGGACTGGTTTCATTGTCCTTTTGCCATCGATGCCCAGGACTTGGCCATCCACACTCATCACCTGGTCGTAGATGCATAGTACTGTGACGACATCCTCCTCTGTACCTTCATCTTGATCCTCGCTGCCTTGACCAACATATCTCACCGTGCCCTTGGAGGCCTTCTTCCGGCACACTTTTTCATAGTGACCGATTATTCCGCAATACATGCATTTGGCGCGGAATGCAGGACACTTCCTGTCGTGCGCCTCGTGTGACCAGCTCCCGCACCTATAGCATGGCTTCTTGTTGTTTCCCGCCTGTTTTCCCGAGGGGCCTGCGTTGCCCTGCCATTTGTTGGGTCCCCTCTCCGTTGATCTCTTGCTCTGAAAGTCTCTGCGAGGTTCCTCATCGTCCACCTTGTTCACCATGGTGCTAGGCGCTGTTTCCTTCCTCGTTGCGTCCGCACACCTGCGTGCTAATTCGGCCCGTTTGACGATGACCATCACTTCCTTCAGTGTGGTGTCCCCGCTGGCCCATAGTTTGTCCTGCACTGCCGTGCATGTGGTATGCATCACCACCTGATCTTTGATGAACTCCTCCTCCCAGTTGTCGTATTTACACGTGGATGCCAACTGCTTCAGTGCCGCCACATATTCTTCCACCGTCTCTCCCGGGCGTTGCTTTCTCTGTTGGAAATTGAATCTGTCCACAGATACACACACCGCCAGCCTGAAGTGTTCATTGAGGACGTCAATAGCGTGGGCGTACACATCATCGTCCGTGGCTGTTCTCTGTTTTGGCACCAGGCTCTTATAAATTCTCAGACCCTCCGGGCCAAGGTTCAGCAATAAAATGCGTTTTTTTCTCGTGGGTTTAAACTCCTCTTCATTTTCATCTTCCAAGACTCCTATGAAATTATCGATGTATTCTCTCCAGTCCTCCCACTTCATGAGTGGTTCTCCAGGTCGGGGCAGAAACTGTACCGGCGCCATTGCATATCCAGTTTGCGCACTCATTTTCTCTCTCTTGACCGTGGGTTGCGCACTTCCTTGGCTTCTGGGGCTCCCCGGTGTGTTGTCCTGCTCTTCCTCGCTTGTGCGGGCTTGGGGACTACCTGCGTCAGTCCCCTCGTTCTTTGGTGGGGTATCCAGCGCGGTTTCCCCTGTCTAGTGGGTTGCGGCGTGATTTGGCGCACTTTGATGCTTGTTTCTGTGGTCTTTCCACCCTCTGTGGCTTCTCTGTGCCACCCCTGTGGGTGCTCTCAGGCTCTGCCGCGCTCTTTAGGGTACCTGTGAGGTGGCTGGTAATCTTTCTGGCTCTCTGTTCCTCTGGGCTCCTGGTTCAGTGGTCCTGCTTGGCCCTGGTGCTCGCTGTGCACCGGTGAGGTTGCTGTTGCTCTTGGTGTTGCTTCCTTGCCAGTGGGGGGTCTGTCATCCCACCCTCGTCGCCATTGTAATGTGGTTAAAACCCAAGGAAGACGCTGGAGCCTCTGTATGGTTAACTATGTTTATTGCTCAGATTTTCCCTAAAGAGCGCCGAGCCTGTGCTGCTCGTACCGACTCTCTGCGCTGCTTTCGCGCCTCTGCCTAGCGCGATGCGCGCGCAGCCAACATGGCCGCCGGCACGTCACGTTGCCGACGTGACATGCAACCACTAGACTGCCACTACAATTCTTATTCCTCACTTGTCATTCTTATGTCTCAGCCCTACTTTTCATCTATCATCTCTTTTGGAATGACATGTGCAGGCGGGCACTCGGATGTTGGTTCTGTTGCACGAGTCAGAGGGTGCCGCGACGTAGTCGGCAGTGTTGAGCTCCTTTACTGGTTGTGTACTATTCTGAAGTCGTACTCCATCAGCCGTATCCCCCCATCTTTCAATTTGCAGAGGAATGTTTGCGTTCGAGTTGCCGTATATCGTGACCAGTGATTGGTGATCTGTCACAATGGTGAATGGCTTTCGGTAGATGAACATGTGATGTATTCCTATAGGTTCTGTATCGATCCCCCTATTCCTGACCCTGTTCTGGTTAACAATTAACTAGCAGCCATCCCATGATGCAAAAACCGTTATCTGATTAAGCCACACCACGGCACAGGAACGCGTTATCTGATTAGGTCATAACGCTTGCCATCTAATTAGGCAAGCACTATTCCTACAGCCCCTGATAAGGCATACGGAGTTCTCAAAACAAATCAAACCTATGACAACCTGGGAAAATCCCTGCGGCCATTGTTTTGATTCCACCGAGAACTTCAGTAAAGAATGTGCTAACGAGCAGTTCGTATGACATCCTTATTGACGTATCTATGTCCATCCTTACGTCAATCTCGGCACCTTACAGGTATAAATATTACCGACATTGCCTTAAGCAAACACACGCGGTGGTGACGAGATCGGAGCAGCGAGACTTGCCGAAGAGGCCAGCACAGAGCGGACCCCGCTGGCGCTGCCCCACCTTCCTGACGCGCTGAGAACGAGACGCTGCTTTCTCCTACCGAGAAATCCAGCTCCGGCGCTTCCAAGCAGCCCTTGCAGGCAGCCTGGAATATCGAGACCAAAGACGAGAGATACCAGCCCTCAACCATTCTAGATCTCAGGTACAGAACTGAATAACCCCTTGCAGAGAATTCTTGAGTCAGTCACTTGGCAAAACAAACTTAACTTAAACTGCTACTTATCTACTCCCGCCCACGTATTAGGCTTAGGTCAGGTACACTGGGGTAGGCGTAGTTAGAAGCACCAGTTGAGTAAGATTAGTCAAATGTATATATGTATGTATCTATTTTATCCATTTTAAACCACCATATGGCTTAGAAACCATATAAATGTTTTTACAGTATTATTTTATACTTCTGCTTTTATTGTATGCACTTTACTTAACCATAAGTATTGCAATAATATCGATTCATTTCTCTTGTACGAGAAAAGAGACTGATCAATAAATACCATCTTTTATTGAACACGCCCGTCTCTTCCTTTTCTCTACAATCTGGTGAAACTAAGAATGCACTGAACTGACTGAGTAAAATAAGTTGTCTTTTGTTTTCACACGACTCTAGAGATACACTCTTGATTAGGGGAGAGCAAAGTTGTCATGTTCTATGGTTGTCAGAAACGAAATCCCTTCTTGTCTATCCAGGGAGGTTCAACTCCTCCTTGCCTATTCGAGAAAGTTTCTAGTGAACTCTGAGCTAGCTGGCAAACCCAAAACTTTAAGTCTAATATCGTCAGTAGAAGACCTAGTTAACCTCCGTCCTAGGTCTATACTATTGAAGGTATTATTCCAATGCGCAGAGCCTATTGGGATAATAGGAACTACACTACATGGCGCCCAACGTTTGGAAAGGCGATAAAACTAACGCAAGACATTAGAGTAACTCAGTCGTGCTTTTTCACACAGAACCCCTTTTTTCCCATAATACTCCAAAGACGTCTGGAGTGGGTGAAAGGTCATATCCGCCAAACCTCGCAGGAGGAGACTCCTATGTATGGTTCTTGGTTTAGTCAACGTTGAACGATACACTGTTCCAAAATATTGTGCATCTAATCTTTGTTTCCATAAGAAACCTGATCTGCAAACAAACGGAATAACCTTCTGGACAGTACAATGTCAGAAAGTGAAGAAGAAAGAGAGACAGCTAGAATAGCAGCTGAACTAGAAGCAGCTGATAATACTATGCAAGAAGCAGACCCGGATATAATACTGATCCCGGTCAACATAAGAAAATCTGTAACTTTAAAACTTATAGAAAATGGACTGACGCCTAGAGGTGGCACAGTCATATTCGTAATAGAGGCACACGAATATCGGCAGACAGAGGTATTCTATTCATGGATAAACTTTCCAGCAGCTAATGCTGTAACAAAGGTCTTCCACTATTACAAAACAGAGGAACCTCCTAATGAGTACACTCCTTTCGAGGAGGTGGAAGTACCACTCAAATTCCAAGAGCACCTGCTCTTGTTTGATGGCGCCCTAAAACATAATAATCACATCACCGGGCTCGGTCCACTAGGTAGACCAGGAGCAACGTGGCCGGTCCTAGCCGGATACACACCACATCCAGACATCGATGGGATGTCTGCAGCAGCTCTTTTAGTACAAATAAAACAATTAATAAAATTACATAGACAATTAGTCCAATATGTAATGCGGACTTCAACAATCCAACCGGCAATCAAAATTCCACAGCTGACCCCTCATCAGGGGAACACAAATAAAATTACACCACAGAACATACAGTCCTGTCTAGGTAAAGTACCCGCAAAACGGGAACAAATACCTTTCTGGCTAGCACAAAAAATCACTCAAATAGAGGCGGTGTTTCCAGACACCACTCCTCTTGAGAAACACAGGATCCTGACTATCTGTCTTCCAATGGGAATCGCACCACACGTGGAGGACTGTGACACTTGGGGTACAGTCTTTGCTTCCATCTACACAAAAACACATGGTGTACCATCCATGTCAGTAATACCAGATGTGCTAAAACAAATTCAAGATGAATATGGTCCAGAACCCGCTTTAACTCTTGGTATGAAATTACTGAAAGACTTCAAGCAGGTCTCGGCTATATTATTAGCCAACATAAAGGGAGAAGCAACAAACGTGGCGATCCGCCAAAGGTTAAAAGAAACAGATATAGCAGACCAACCAACTGAAATTGCCAGAATCATAGAAAAATCCTATGAAGAACTAGGAAGAGATAGTCTGGGTGGAATACCGGTGAAACCCCAACTAATTGAAAGTCCTGAAAAAGTATTTATTAAAAATAATTTAACAACACAAAAAAAGAGCTGGGATGGAAAAAAACAATCCAATCCTAAAGAAAAAAGATTCCAATCCAGAGGAAGGTCTCCTCGGCGGAGAGAAAGATCTCCGAACCAAGGACGCAGGTCTCCCCAAAGTGAGCCCTCTGGGAAAAAATACAACCTTAGAAATAGGGATAATATAAAGAAACCTGATAGATATCAAGATAATGATACACGTCCCTCTCAATCTTTTCAGACTTCCTCGCAGAAATCGGAAAGAAGAGGACGATCAGAACACAGGGAAGAGCACGTCAAGTCCAAAGACAAGGAACCTGCTCATCCAAATAAAAAATTACAATTTCCAAAAAAGAAGGTAGCCAGCATTAAAGTAATCAATAATGCCGAGAATACTGAGGACACAACTGAAAAACGGAGAATGGGCTCAGACAATGCTAGACAGCGCAGCAGAAGTGAGCATAGCTCGCAAAGTCCTTATGAATCATCTGGAGACAGTGGACACGAATGAATACATTCAGGTGGAAACTGCCGACACCAGAGTTAGCAAACCTCACAAAATATATGAAATAACATTACGTATAGAGGGGGATAAGACTAGAAAAATAAGGGGACTATTTTGGGATAATCTCTCCCAGGGCTATGACATCCTTCTAGCTGAACGAGACTGGCCACCCGAGTTTGTCAGGGAGTGCCCTCATGGCGAAGAAATAATTATGCCTGCCTTCTCAAATCATATTCCAATTCATAAAAAATACACACTTGCAAGAAAGTGGGCAGTAGCTCTAGCTCCTGCTTTATATAAAAATCATGTAGGATGGGATAAGGACTCTCCTCCTCATAAAATCCAGTTAAAATCACAACCTACTGCACAGAGGCAGTACCCAATTAAGCAAGAAGCTAAAAAACAGGTAAAAGAGATCCTAGATCAACTTGAATACCAGGGGGTGATTGAAACTTGCACCTCACAAATGAACAACCCTTTGTTTCCTGTCTCCAAACCAGACAACTCATATCGTCTAGTTTTGGATTACAGACACCTTAACTCATGTTGCAAAACTTTTGCAGTACAAAGTTCGCATAGTGCTGCGCTAATGAATAACATGGTGCGCAAAAAATACAAAACAACATTAGACATCTCTAATGGATTCTTTTGTCAAAATATAGCACCAGAGAGCAGATATTTGACTGCGTTCTCGGTAAATGGCTCGCAAAAAAGTTTCTGCCGTTTACCCCAGGGGCACAAGAACAGCCCAGGATTATTCTCAGCGAGAGTAACAGAATTACTACAAACATATGATGACGGGGCATTATCCTATGTCGACGACATTTACCTAACAGATGATGACTTGGATACTCACTTGAAGAGAGTGAACACCATAATACTTGGGTTCGCATCAGAGGGTTACAAATTCAACTTTAATAAATCTAGAATTGCCCATTTAACAGTCCTGTTTTTAGGATATGAATTATCAAGTGAAGGCAAAAGCCTGGCTGACAATTTCCTAGAGAAATGTGCTGTACTCCAAGCACCTAGAACACTAAAAAACCTACAATCAATTCTAGGCTTCCTAAATTTCGGAAGAACATACATTGCAAATTACGCAGAAAGGGTAAAACCCCTTTATGATCTAATAAAACCAGATTTTACAAGAATCAATTGGACTCAACTACACACAGAAATTTTGAGATCCTTACAAACAGACATGTTAATTAAAACAAAATTAGAAACACGTGACAATACACGCAATCTTGTAATTCGAGTCATCCCAGGAAGATGCGGATTCACGTACCTGACCTGTAATGAGGGAGAAAAGGTACCAATTGCATATAAATCACACTTGTACACAGAAGCTGAAAAGAGTTTCAGTATTAAAGAAAACATTGTTCATGCAGTTCAAACGGCTATAGCAAGAGAAAAAGACAACGCTGACGGTAGACGTATCACAGTCAGAACAGCAGAATCAGCCTTTGAGGCATTAACAACCCCATGTAATTTACCAACAACAGCGTTGAATCCTGAATGGATACAATGGGTGAATTCAATTACAACGGACAGAGTAAAATACTACTTTGATCCAGAATTAAAAGAATTAAAATATCTAGAATATGAAATGACATACCCTCTGCCAATCGAGATTCGGCCCTTACGACAGTACGCCTGTATAATCTATACAGACGGCCATGCTCAACCACCAGGGTGGGGAAAACAAGCATATAACCCCACATGTGAAATCACAAAAGAAGTGTGGCACGGAGGGAAACTGAGACCTCTGCTAATAAAAACACTTTCAGTAGAAACTAATTCAGAAGAACAAACTGAAATAATAGCATTGAAAATGGCGCTAGATAATGCAGATCGAGAATTCCCGACACTTATAGTGTGCGATTCGTATTACTGCGTCAAATCATACAACTACGATTTGCAGAAATGGATTCAAAACGGTTACAAAGATGACACAGGTGCAACAATAAAGCAAAAAGTGCTTTGGAAACAAATAGTTCTTTTACAGAAAGAACTACCAAAGACTCACGTGATACACTCACTGAGTCATCAGCGTGATGGCGTTCACGTTGCAGGGAATTCATTGGCTGAGACAGCCACAGCGGTAGCAACTGAATCGGCTTCCGTAGTTAGAAAAAAGCGTGCAGTAAAATACATTGACGGTGAAACAGTGCTGGCGGTGAAAACGTCATCAAAAGGGGACTGCTCAGCGCTACCGATCAACTATCCACTCAAATATACATACATGATCGATGCAAACTCCATTCCTTTTGCTCGAATCCCTGGAGTGGGGGACAGAGTAATTCCAAACACGGACAGGAGAGGCTTGTTAATAGCAGACGCACATATGGGAGAGGGTCTCAGACACCTCAAACTAAAAGATTCTCTGGAAGAATTACAATCAAAATACTGGTGGCCAGGCATGAGCCTGCAGCATCATATTTTTGTAAAGAAATGCCCTAACTGCAACAGAGAACGCAGTGGCGAGAGAAACGGTATATTACCATGGCGTTTCACTCCGGAATGGATCAACAACAAAAATGAATGCGTCCAATTAACATATAAAGACTAGTTTCCACTTGTAATGTAGATCCCCAGCACTCGGCTGACGTCTGAACTGTTATAAAAAGATTTACGAGTCTATAATGGCATATACGCTAGAAGCATGCTACGTTTGGCTAATGTTTTTCCTCTTGCCCTAAAGCGTGTGGAAAACATGGTCAAATGAGCATAGCATAGCGGGACTCCTCTCACTTCCTACCTGAGGGAACGGGATGGTGTAAAGAAAAAACCAAAGGCATAAAGTAATCTATAACAGCGAAGGTATTAGGTTCGGGAGCTGGGTGGGTCAAACATCTAATAAGTGTCCAACGTAGTCTAAACAACCTGCCAAGAAATTCTCTGAGGGGATTCAGTCCGTACGAATTATTGTTTGGGACTAGAATGATGGTCTTAGATCTTGACAGTCAGACTTCAGTGGTTAAAGAAAAAAGCTTTGATATCAAAGATCGTTTGGCTATTTTGCAGGACTTAAATGAAACAAGGAAAGACCTGAGCAACATAAAGTTAAAACAACAGCCAACGACCACTGAAGAAAAACCACCTGTCCCAGCAAGACCTGTCTGGATTCCAAAAGTCGGGGATCTAGTCAGAGAAAAGATCGCGGTAAAGAAGGAATTTGGGCCTTCTTACAGAAAAGCAGTTCCTGTCTTGTCTATCAACGGGACAAGATCAGTAGTACTACCGCCCCTTGCTGGTAAAAAGGAGAACAGAGTTGTATCAATCGACCTGGTAAAACCACAATCATGTGGCCGATAACAAACAGTAGGCCAAGTGGACTCCCGATAAGTAGTAGAACACCAAGGTTTGCTACAAACACAGAGGTTCAATCTAAGAGGCTACTCACATTTGAAATGCCTACAGAACTACAACAAGGACTATGCAACAATGCTATGGAACTTAAACCTCTAAAAACCCAAATAAAAACATTTAGCAGAGACACACCAATCTACAATGAAGTAACAAATGACTATGCTGCTGCAACAAAACACACTAATAAAGCAAACAGTAATCCTGAAGCAATTGGAACAATAGACAGAACGGCATTCGGCTACTTCATCAACTTCAATGATTCTTCTGAAGATCTGAGTGAATCAAAGGAACAGACACCAACAAAAACCTTTAAAGATAAAGTTAAGGAACTTTTTAAAGAACTGAAAGAAACCTATCTGATTTCTCCATGGATTGAATTCTTGGTGGCCTTAGGTGCACTTATCCTCATACTTTGGCTCATCATGGTACTATGTTTGGGACATTTCATTGAGGGAAAATATGCTAAAATGGACACAGCAAGCCAGAAAATCAACTTGGTCCTCAAACCACACACGTCTTCACACGTCGAGAAAAGAGAACTTTCTTCAGTCAACTTCACAGCCAATCCTATACCCGGTGGGGTAGCATGGGACAATACTGATTATGAAATCTATGGTCCGGTTGAAATCCTGAAATATCTACATCAAATCAAGATCTCATTGAGTGACTTTGTAAAACCAAGCTCATTTGCTGATGATTGGGACTTTGAAAGTATTAATGATATGATGTCTGACCTAGTAATGTCTGCTAAATTTACAAAACATGATTATTTGCAGGGGTCGTCTAATTATGATAAGATGTTCTGCTATAATCACTTTGGTAACCATTATCTGCATAAATCTGCACAACCTAGAAATGTTTTAAATTATAATCAATGGGAACACTGTGCAACCCCTCCAAAAGGTAGCTCAAGAACTTTTTATGACAAATATTCATATTTTTCAGGGTTCAACACAAGTAATGCAGAAACATTTTATTTCAAATTGTCAGATAAGACAGGTTCGAAGACCATGCTTACAAACACTAAATTGATATATTCAGACTCGTTTTTTGAGCAAATGAGTACATTTGGTTTTGATTATTGGGACAAAAATGTTGAAGTAAAAAGTGTTTGGGGTACAAAAGAATGGCAAGTACAAGGTATAGAATCATTGTTTAGAGCCTGCATGATCCCAGAACAAATTATATTTTTGAATGACACTGTTCAACTAACTACCTGTCTTGGCCTAGCCAAAATCAAAGACTTAAACAAACCGTCTATTCCAAAGCCAACAATGAACAGTAATAGCTCTATAGATGAGGAGATAGACATAAACCATATATTAAGCCAAAACAGAACACATCCTGATTGGAAACAGTGGTTGATCTGGCCCACAAATACTAATAACTGTCAAGACAGATTCCTGAACAAAATACAGGGGTTCACATTGACCAGGCCAGACCCTAGATATTCCCAAAGACAACACCCAGGGATAATTACCACGTACAGTGTGGGCAAGCTTTGCCTTCAATGGCTACAAACATCCACACTGACAGAAATTAAGCAACACCTAACTTTACTTACTGATGGTGCTGACTTGCGTGACTTCATTATGGGACCGCGCAAACAGCGTCAGAAACGCTTCATAGCAGCCTCTATATATGCAGCTTATAACGAAGCCTGGAAAATAACTCAAATTGAAACATCAGAGAGAATACGGGAAATTGACCGTATTTATTTTGAAAAATCACTTTCTGTAGTGGACAATGGGTTAATGACTCTGTCCTCCAGAATATACTCATTGGACAGCATTGTGTCTTCAGCAATCGACATAATATCGCAAGACTTACTGTTGTTACAACACGGTCAGTCCCAATTGCGTTCTATTGTACAGCTTGGCTGGACGTTACAAAATCTGCGTTCAGGCTATGTGCCTTGGCGTTTAATCAACACAACGTCACTATTCAATATCTTTAACCTTACTGATAAACAAATCAGTATGGCACAGAAGGGTGCTGATTATACAATCCTGAGCATTGAGAAACTCGAGAGATTACCAGTGACAATGTCAGAACGACCTGTCAGTGAATGGATAATACATGGGATAATTAATATTCCAATATCTACTTTCAGGTTTCATTACTGCCAAAAATATATACAGGCTGGCATGTACGAAAAATTGGGTAAAGGGTACATTAAGTCAACATGGAACTTGCCCTATTCACATGCATGTGTCAGTAATAAAGGCCAGAAAGTGTTTCTTAGTGGCAATAATTGTGCGATGTCACTAAGCGGTACACTTCTGTGTAATGGAATTAGTTTACACGGAGCCTGTGAAGGGTCCTCAAATAACCTTTCATGCCACCAGCTAGGCACACCTGCAGCAAAAATAGAACCATTCTTTAGCAGACTATCGAACGGGAGTTACATTGTAATTGTAGACCGCAGATGTTGTAGTTTGGTGCCCGGAGTACCTTATCTCGTAACTACGACTGCGAAGGTCATGTGCTGTGAACAAGTATTGTTCCCCAGCGCAATGCCAGACAGGGAGGCAAGGTTATGGCCGAACTTGAAAATTGCTTCTATTCGAATTGATACTTTAAGCAGAATGAAAACAGTGCTCCTTCAGACGCCGACCAGGCTCACGTCATCAAAAGAAATGTATGATCTCCAAGTTGCAAGGACAACGGCAGAGATTAATTCATTGTTATCAACTAATTCCCCCATACATTTCGCAGAAATCCTGAACGAAATCTTAAATATTTCTGATACCAGTGGAGTCTCAAATGTATTTAAGACAGTGTTTTCGGGGGCTTTAACACCATTTAAAGCCATTCTGGGTATTTTTCCGGACTTTGTCCATTCCATCTTTGGTGGACTTCCTCTCCTTTTGGGACTAGTGGCAGGAATCCTATTTTTGATCCTGTTATTTCGCTATGGCAGACCGTGTCACAGACAAAACACCTGCGACAAGGGAAGAAACAATCCTAGCCATTGGATACCGGGACCGGATATCTAAGATCCTTGGACTATCCCGGCTTAGAGACCTGAACATGACTTGGTTTCTTTCATTTAGACCAATGTGGCAAAGATGTGTTTTACCTGTATTAAGGTGCTTGCTATGCGGAGAAGAATGCGTGTTGGACACCTGTCTGACGCTACAATCGGATGCGCCAATGGATGCAGAAACTTTGTTGGGTCCGGTCACGGCTCATGCATTGTGCTGTCCCCAGCGGCTACCAATCCTGATGACGGCATTCGTGGAAACTTCACCACTACGATTGAGGGGTAGTGAGGTTCAAGATGAAAGCAGCATCGATCAGGTACGACCTTCTGTCAGCTATGCTGATCAAAACATTAATGGAGGCAATCATGCTCATGAATGCATGGTGACCACTTTTTCCGAGTTAGTGGAGCTTTCACAGGAAGCTGTTGACAGCTTTTTCGACAGTCTAAATGATATGATGTTCTCACCAGAGCAGAAATAATGACTTTTGAGCAAGCTAGCACGTGGCGTTCCAACCACCGTGAAGTTGGCCTTCAACTTTAATGATAAAGTAACGTGAACAATTTTTCTCCAGTCTACGGACAGCAGATTTTTTCAAAACCCCCAAAATATTTTTATGATTTTTTCGGGACACTTATCTTCTGCTTAAAGTAGAAACTATTCTTAGAGAACTAAATTTCTATTTTAGGAACTTTAGAGACATTAGCTGTCTTCTGGCATGTTCATGGATATTTTATTTTGTGATGAAATGGTCTCGCACTTTTTCTTCTGTATTAAGAGCCATTTCATGTGTCATTTTCATATCTTATTAATAGTGATGTATACATATACGTGATTAATTAGCATTCCTCTACTGCTTATGTGCATATAGTGCATATGATTATATTTTTCTCGTATATTACATAATTTCATAATTTCAAAATGCATATGGATGTATTTTGGGGTGGTACGGTATACACATACGTCACTGTATATTTACTATGCCTAGATTAGTAAACATGGACATAGTTAGCGTGGAGTGGGTGTGATGTATTCCTCTAGGTTCTGTATCGATCCCCCTATTCCTGACCCTGTTCTGGTTAACAATTAACTAGCAGCCATCCCATGATGCAAAAACCGTTATCTGATTAAGCCACACCACGGCACAGGAACGCGTTATCTGATTAGGTCATAACGCTTGCCATCTAATTAGGCAAGCACTATTCCTACAGCCCCTGATAAGGCATACGGAGTTCTCAAAACAAATCAAACCTATGACAACCTGGGAAAATCCCTGCGGCCATTGTTTTGATTCCACCGAGAACTTCAGTAAAGAATGTGCTAACGACCAGTTCGTATGACATCCTTATTGACGTATCTATGTCCATCCTTACGTCAATCTCGGCACCTTACAGGTATAAATATTACCGACATTGCCTTAAGCAAACACACGCGGTGGTGACGAGATCGGAGCAGCGAGACTTGCCGAAGAGGCCAGCACAGAGCGGACCCCGCTGGCGCTGCCCCGACTTCCTGACGCGCTGAGAACGAGACGCTGCTTTCTCCTACCGAGAAATCCAGCTCCGGCGCTTCCAAGCAGCCCTTGCAGGCAGCCTGGAATATCGAGACCAAAGACAAGAGATACCAGCCCTCAACCATTCTAGATCTCAGGTACAGAACTGAATAACCCCTTGCAGAGAATTCTTGAGTCAGTCACTTGGCAAAACAAACTTAACTTAAACTGCTACTTATCTACTCCCGCCCACGTATTAGGCTTAGGTCAGGTACACTGGGGTAGGCGTAGTTAGAAGCACCAGTTGAGTACGATTAGTCAGATATATGTATGTATCTATTTTATCCATTTTAAACCACCATATGGCTTAGAAACCATATAAATGTTTTTACAGTATTATTTTATACTTCTGCTTTTATTGTATGCACTTTACTTAACCATAAGTATTGCAATAATATCGATTCATTTCTCTTGTACGAGAAAAGAGACTGATCAATAAATAACATCTTTAATTGAACACGCCCGTCTCTTCCTTTTCTCTACAATCTGTTGAAACTAAGAATGCACTGAACTGACTGAGTAAAATAAGTTGTCTTTTGTTTTCACACGACTCTAGAGATACACTCTTGATTAGGGGAGAGCAAAGTTGTCATGTTCTATGGTTGTCAGAAACGAAATCCCTTCTTGTCTATCCAGGGAGGTTCAACTCCTCCTTGCCTATTCGAGAAAGTTTCTAGTGAACTCTGAGCTAGCTGGCAAACCCAAAACTTTAAGTCTAATATCGTCAGTAGAAGACCTAGTTAACCTCCGTCCTAGGTCTATACTATTGAAGGTATTATTCCAATGCGCAGAGCCTATTGGGATAATAGGAACTACACTACAAACATGTGGTAGTGTTCGCATGCCCACACTACTGCTAAGCTCTCTTTCTCTGGTTGAGATTATGTCCTTTCTATGTCTGACAGGCTCCCACTGGCATACGCAACGATCTGTCTTGGTGAATCTCTTCCTAGCGTATGTTGTGTGAGAATGGCTCCTAATCCCACTTGGCTGGCGTCTACAGGTAGCTCAGTGCATAGGGATTCATCGAAATGGTGAGGTAGTCTACTGCTATGCCTGCATGCCGGCTGTCTTCAAACCCCCTGTCGCACTCTGAGGTCCAGAGGTATGACTGTCCCGGTTTAGTCAGTTCACAAAGTGGGGTGCTCACTGTGGTGAAGTCTTTGATGTAGCGAGCACAGTAGTTCCCCAGTCTAAGAAATGACCTCAACTCTGTTACGTCCACTGGGGGCCGTGTTTTGCGCAGTGTTTCAACTTTGCTGCAGTCTGGTCGCATTCCTTTTCATAAGAAAATGTATCCAAAGAACACGAGTTCTCCCTTCTCCAGCTTGCACTTGTCTTCATTTAGAGTCAGGCACTGCCAAGCAACGCACAGAAAGCTACGAACGACGACACTGAGAAGGGTGCAGACGGAGCACCGCACAGCAGCGAAGAACCTCCCTAGGGCAGTACCAGCAGGGGAAGAGCAGGCCCAGGAAAAGGAAAGATCCTGCCAACGGGAGTGAGCCGAAGACTGAAAAGGCTCAATAAAGAACTATAATGATGGGTCGAAGATCTATGTCTGGAACACAGCAAACAATGTACCTCTCTCTTTCTCTCTCTCTCTCTCTATTTCCTCTTTCTCATGTTCTCTGATATTTTCAGGTGGTTACTATTTCCTGCAAAGGCGGGGAGAAAAAGCAATATTTATCAACAAAGTAGGGGAGAAGTCAGAATAACATGTGGAAGCGGCCACTAGGACCCTGTACAGGACAGATGGGGATGTGAACGGACACCACTTCTGATCATTGAGTGGGGACGCAGGGCATTACTACATACACCCACGAAGGCCAAGGAGGGACCTGTGTGCTCTGTGCATACAGAGCAAATAAAGGAACTTGTGTACACTCACCAGCCTCTGCGTGCTGTTCTTTGGGGCTGGGACGCAAAATACACGACAGTCCCTATTTCTCATCCAACACCTTTTCTCAATACATGCAAATATTTTGAAATTAAAAGGATGGAGATTTTGGAAAAAAAAATAAGGGGACTGTAGTTTATCCACGGAATTTCACTGAAGCAGAGGCAATTACAGGCAGGAGATTAAATATAACTGTTTTTGGTTCTACAAATCTGGAGTCTCCCGCATGAATTGGGTCTGTTGGCATGTATGTACTTCTTATCCTTACCTCTCAAACATCACCTCTGCATCTCACCATCCTTACTCATCATTCATCATCCTTACTTCTCATCCATCTATCACATCATCATACATTCTCCCTATGCATTCTCCCTATGTCTCATCCCTAATTATAAGTGCATCATCCATCATCCCTACTGGTTCCTCCATGCAATATTCGGATGCATTGATAACGTTCCATGAGAGATAAGTGCTGGGGACAGTTATGTGAAACATTTTTGCATTAGAGGTATTTGAGTCTGTCAGTAGAAGTGTGCGGATAATATAAACAAATGTGATGTTTTAACTGCAGCATTCAAATATGTTGGCTGTAAATTGTGAAGTGCTGCCAGTAGTGTTTCAATATACAACTGTATAATACTGCAGACACCATTTAACGCCATCAAATTTAAATATTGTTGGCTCAAAACTATTTGTGCAATCCCAGCAATAGAGCAAAAAAATTAAAATTAAAAACCAGTGAAACAAAACCCTCTTAGATATGAAACCCAGATATCAACAACACCGCAGACAGGTAGCTAAAATATCTGTACAAATTACTGCTGCAAAAAAGCTGAAACCTTCTGGGAAAGTTTCAAAATACGGAAATATGAGATTTAAAAAAATGGCAATACTAGGTATATTTGATATCTAAGAAGAATTGATGCATGTCCTTACAAACAGTGTCTCAATGAGTTGTGTTTTTTTTTTAATACAACATAATATATGTGTCAAATAGGAGAGAGAGGAGCTCAAAACACAGTTCAGATATAGTGTGGTTACATGAAAAAGGCAACATGAAGGTGAGAGCATTTCCCAAATTGGTTAACATTTTCCTTGAGTGCCAATCCAATATGGCACTCTAGTGAAGAGCTCTTATTGAACACAACCCACGCGGTAGGGAGGAGGTACATAGGGCCCGAGACTGACAGATAGCTGCCAGCGGTCAGGTGTTCTGCCCAATCCCCTCAGTCACGGACTGCAGTGGCCCCAAGGCAGGGACCACACGGGTGGCCTAACCTAACTGCAAGGCGTGAGGCAGCAGGGAGGTGGGCTGCCATGCACCAGAGTGCCTGGGTGACAAAGACCCATATTGATCAGCAGAAGACAGTGGTGGCCACAGCAGAGCTGGGTAAAGCAGTCAACAGTCAGTCATCACAGTAACCGTCGGTGGCTGAGGTTCCACCCCTGCAATTGAAGGACGCCCTCCAGGTCTACAGCAACCAGCTATAATAGCAATGGCCAAGTGCATCTACATCAGCTTTAGGGGCCCAGGGCATCTAATCAGGCAGCGGGACTGTTTCTCTGAATGCACAATGGGTATTCAGTGGAGTTGCTGGCCTCCTGTAAGTCTCAGGCTGGATGCTGCATGTTACACAAGAGGTACACAAAGGACAGGCCCCACCAACAATGAAATAAGCACACGCATCTACCACCCTTTTCGTCCATAACAATGCTGTGTGACAAGAGGGGCACCCCTTGCAATTGGCTAGATTTGAAAAATATGCATTTCATAGTGACCCAAACAAGACCACTGTGTCGCTGATATTTGATCCTATGGATCAAGGAGATCATGAACCCTCCATCAATTACCCAATGCATGCACTCAGGAACACTTGATCCATTCTGGAAGGGTAAATTGATATAGTTGCCTTGGATGTTATCCTGATATGTGCCGACTTCAAAAAGATCTCTGCTAGGCTGACAGCCACAGAACAAATCCTCAAAAAACACTCGTGTTAAAAGCCAGTATAAAGAGGCTCAGCATCTCAAAGAGACTACTCACTGATTACATGTCAAAGCCAAGGATGTGGAAGGAAGGTCACATCGCAATAATATCTGGCTTGTGAGCTTTCCTGAACACTGTGAAGGTAAATGCCTGGAACACTTCCTTGCGGACCAAATAGCCCAATGATCTTTCTGTCCATCTTTCTGTGCATTTTGTAGTCAAGAGGGCAGGCACCATGCCTCGGGAATCGCCTAAACTAGGAGCCAGGTCCCAGCCCCTTATAGTCAAATTTTGAAACGTTTGTGACAGTGATGTGATTCTCAGTGCCGTACAGAAAAATGGTTTCCTACATCATGAAAAAATCAGATGGCATTGGTGTTCCCAGACTATACACTGGAGGAACTAGCAAAGTAAATCTCCTATACTAAAGTTAAATTGGAACTGAGAAAGCTTGACATTTAATACATGATTCTTTTACCCCGTGAAACTGTGGATTACCTCAGAGGGATGATCTTAATTTTATACAGAGGGATGATCTTGGGATTACCTGGAAAAATGGCAACCAATGGAACTTTAAAAAACCAGAGGAGATTGACAAATTGACTATACCAACACACCATGGCCAGGGGGAATAGGGAAAGAACAATCACCCTCAGAAGAAGGGGTAAAGGCGCCACCACCTCGGAGTCAGAGAAGACTGATGATGACAAAATGGAGCAGCTGCAACATTAACAGAACTTATTGAACTAGAGAGAGCACAGATAAGAGACGGGCTGCTCTATAACGCACTCACACAGTCCCACTTGCACCATCATGAGTGCACGATAGGCAATGAAGCGTTGCAAATACGGGAGTCACAGATGCCTCCTGCATTAGGGTCCGTGAAATCTCCAATGGGGTTAACCCAGTATCCCTAAGAACCTGGGCAGTTAATCAATATTACAACAATTGGTTCCTTCGGGTGTACCACATTCCTTTTTACTCAATCATAGTTATATGTAGTGTACAAAGTAAAATCAGAATCCAACACCAATCGTGTAGTTATGCACTATTTTATGAATTATAGTCATTCATAAATACTCTTTGTAATTTTCAAGAAAGGCTGTACAATAAGTGAAAAAGTGCAATTTGTGACATTTAGTGCTCAGTGCTGGCGGCGCAAAAAGTGAACAGGAACTATACAGTACTTATATACAAGGAAATATACAATAATTCAACTTCGGTCTGCGCAATTACACATATACCACTGTATACTACAAAAGTCAGTTTTCAGCACAGGGTATTGAGGCAACAGATCCAACTATTCGTCGACGTTTCGACCCTCTAAATGCGCACTTGCGGCGTCAACCACGGGTCTTCATCAGGACTGGGAGGGGACGGGACAGCCTTCAGATGAACTGTTTAGGTGGTGTAGCTTGAACTGCATATGTCTGTCGGTGGTGCGTGGAATGCATTATTCTTGTACCCGGTCGTGCTTCACCATAAAATTTGAAAAGCCACGGGAATCTCTTCCTTCCTAGCGTGGTAAAATTCCCATGAAATGCACCGGCGTCCAAGGACGCCGGTGCATTTCATGGGAATTTTACCACGCTAGGAAGGAAGAGATTCTCCTCCAGCATTGGAAATTGAGTAATAGCGGAATCCCGTGGCTTTTCAAATTTTATGGTGAAGCACGACCGGGTACAAGAATAATCTGGAATACCCAGTTAGGATACAATTGGGCACAGCGCTACAATAAGAATAACCGTCGGAGAGCATTCCACGCACCACCGACAGACATATGCAGTTCAAGCTACACCACCTAAACAGTTCATCTGAAGGCTGTCCCGTCCCCTCCCAGTCCTGATGAAGACCCGTGGTTGACGCCGCAAGTGCGCATTTAGAGGGTCGAAACGTCGACGAATAGTTGGATCTGTTGCCTCAATACCCTGTGCTGAAAACTGACTTTTGTAGTATACAGTGGTATATGTGTAATTGCGCAGACCGAAGTTGAATTATTGTATATTTCCTTGTATATAAGTACTGTATAGTTCCTGTTCACTTTTTGCGCCGCCAGCACTGAGCACTAAATGTCACAAATTGCACTTTTTCACTTATTGTACAGCCTTTCTTGAAAATTACAAAGAGTATTTATGAATGACTATAATTCATAAAATAGTGCATAACTACACGATTGGTGTTGGATTCTGATTTTACTTTGTACACTACATATAACTATGAGTGAGTAAAAAGGAATGTCCTGCATTAGGGTGGCAACCAGTTTTAGGGCTGTTGCAGGAGGCAGTAGGGTGTGGGCAGAGAGCTGTGGAGGGAGCGGAGTTGGAGAGTTTTGGCATAACTGGGATTACATTTGTTACTTTGATAGAAGGGCAATAAGAAGGCGGCACAGGAACCTATAGCTGCAGGTTTAACAGGGACAACGGGGCCACATAAGCTTATACTCAAAATAAACATGTGGAATGTTAATGTCCTGGCCAGCAAGGTGAAGAGAGGAATTGTCACTAAACTGTTCTCGAGGCATTACCTGTCTGTATCCTGCTCCAGGAGACCTATCTTGTCAGTACAAAATGTGGATTTACTGGGAGGGGACGTATAAGGTTCTGGTTCACTCAGAGTCACGAAAAGCTCATAAGAGAGCGGTATTTTGGAAAGGAGATCTCTCCCACTCGTGATGAACCGAGTTTGGGTCAACCAAGAGGGCTGCTATGCAGTGATCTGTAGGGAGTGGAATGGGGAAAGGATTCATGTCAGTGTATTTCCACCCAGGATTGCAGTCCATGAGACTGGTAAAGCTGGGAAACTGGATTGCCCAGGCCGCAGAGGCCATGAGGAATATAGTGACAGACCTAAATCTTACTCTGCAGCCAAACATGGATAATAGCACTTCCACGTGCCACCCGAGGAAGAATAACAACAGACTGTGAAGCTACTTAAAGGTCTTCTTGATCTTAAGTGAGTAACACACGCCTCAACACAACTATATTCTTATAATACTTGAAGGTCGCACTACTTCTTCAGACTTGACTGCTATTTGATACAGAGGTCCCAGGACTTGAGTTTCAATGATAACCAGTACTTGCAGTGCAGCATTTCAGACCCCTCCCCACTCAGTCCTATACTAAACACACATCTAAAGTGAAACTGAGAAGTCAAACAATAGATAACACACACCACTGACTTATACATTAAAGAGAACATGGGTTTGGTAGATGCAGAAGAAACACTGTGGGACGCCTACAAAGCAATATTGAAGGGGCCAATGTATTGCCATTACCACTATGCTATTGCAAGGAAAAGGTTCAAACATTACAGGATTTAGAGGATCCGACCTCTCCTCTACCTAGGTCATCCTTCGAGGCTTAAGCTCACCATGCGCCCCCCTAATAGGGAGACAGGTAAAGGGCCACAATGCTATTATTGTGCTGGCTGGGGCCATATCGCTCGTTATTGTCCTCAGGATTCTACTGTAGTATCGTGTGCAGCAGTCTAGTGTTTGGGATAGACTGGTGGGAGGAGCAGGAAAAGGAGGAGCAGGGAACCGGGAACGGGAAGTCAGTTATGAGCAAGCAAGGCTGAATAAAGGTTGTGTAGTAACCTGCTCCCGGCTCCTGTGTTAATTGGGGAAGGCGACAATGGCGACGAGGATGGGATAAGTACTGAAACCCACATTGCCTAAGACCCCTGCCGTCCGTGAACGGCCAAAGAACAGAGAGCCTGCAGCCTGTGTCGGCGCAGCGTGTGAAGAGCGCGAAAATGGAATGCTCCACACACCGCGCCTGAATGCTGCCCCAGGACCCGACGACCGGGGACCGCGATAAGCTGCCTGCACTGGTGGAGGGCCACCCGGAGCGTCCCTGATTCGGGAGAAATGGCCGGAAATAAAGAGAAACGGTGCGAAAACGGCACAGAAGCCTGAGAGCGCCCAGAAGCCAGAGAGCGCCCGAGGACAAACTGCCTTGATCAGGCGATCGTGTGAGGCCCTGACTAGCAAGCGCTGTTGAGCGCTGGAGCCGCCTGAAGCCGAGCGCTGGTTGGCGCCTGTTGGACAGGCCCCATGAAGGGCTTGCTCCCTCCCCGCAGGACAGGGCCCGGGTCCCGGCCTTCCAGGTACTGCCCACCGAACAAACCCACAACCCGTCCCCCATGGGACGCCTGCTCCCGGATGCCCCTGCGTCACGGGCCCGGGCCACCGTCAGCACCATTGCCCGGCCCAGCCGCCATCTTGGACACGGCACCACGCGGCCGCGCGGCCTCAGCCCGACCCCAACCCTGGGCCTGGCCAGGCCCCGACATCCCGGCACCACCATCCACCCAGGAGGTGAACGGACCACTTGGCAGGTCAATGGGAGTAAGAAGTGTCGAGGGCTCTCCCCCGCCAGGTGCCGATCACCCCCAGCCTCCTCGGGCACTGGCTCCACCCCCCTGCTGGGTGTCTGGACTCCCTCATCCCAGACCTCCCGACCTCCAAGAGCGAGGGTCCGGACATCAAAGGGGGCCAGACCTATAACTGAGGCAGCCCCAGGACAGGAAGGCAGTTGTATCCTGGAGTCGAGAGACACCGCGACGAACTCATCCTTGACGGACTGCTGGCGCTGCCACAGCCCTGCCTTGTGAACTATTGTCCTGCCTGCTGGCGCTGCCGCGGCCCTCTGCAACCTTCATCCTCGTTGGGACCTGCTGGTGCTGCCGCGGCCCGTTGCCACCTACGACCTCGTCGGGACCTGCTGGCGCTGCCGCGGCCCTCTGCAACCTTCATCCTCGTGGGACCTGCTGGCGCTGCCGCGGCCCGTCGTAACCTTCATCCTCGTGGGACCTGCTGGCGCTGCCGCGGCCCGTCGTAACCTTCATCCTCGTTGGGACCTGCTGGCGCTGCCGCGGCCCGTTGCCACCTACGACCTCTTCGGGACCTGCTGGCGCTGCCGCGGCCCGTTGCCACCTACGACCTCTTCGGGACCTGCTGGCGCTGCCGCGGTCCGACCCATCCTAACACCGAGCTCGAGGATTGTGAGCCACCACCATTACACCTCAGTACCTGTGGGTACCAAGACTGTCCCGCTACCCCCTTCCCCTACTAGAGACTAGAATTGAGAGGATCATCGTGTCCTGATCGCCTTGTATCGTACCACCCTACTCCAAGAATTGCCTATAAAAGGTGTTACCCTGAACTTCGTGTGGTGTCCATCTGTGGGGGGGAAGTTACCTGTCTGTGCGATCGCTAGAGACGGTCCTCACTGGAGGCCTCTCCCTTGTGCTCGGCCGACCCTCCAGGTCGCCGTCTAACATTGGTGGCCAGCGGCGCGATCCGAACCAACGCGTACCGTACAGACAGTAACTCACCCTACGACTAAAACCATAATGACGACCAAAGAGAGCGGATCGGCAGAGAAGTTCCAGATGGAAAGGCTGGAAGAATACAACCACCGAGAGCTCAAACAATTTTGCATGGACTTAGGCATTGCTACCACCGGGCTAAGCACAAAAGAAGACTTCAAAAACCCCCTAGAGGCCTGGACAGAGACGAATACCGCAACCCCCCGGGACCCCGTAGCCCCGGAAGTCAACACCACCCTGACGGAAGAACGGAGAACAGGCCCCTCCCGAGAAGAGATCCAGGAGCGGGAAAAAAATAGATTACACGAGTTAGACTTGGCACGACTCAAATTAGACGGAGAATTGAAGCTGGCGGAACAAAAAATAAACTTAGAACACTTACGGCTCAGAGAAGAGCGAGAGGAAAAACAGAGACAGAGGGATCTCGAAGAAAAAAGACTGGCATACGAGCACGAGTGCAAACTAGCGGAGATAGAAATACGCAAACTGAACAAAAACCTAGGGGTGCCCGAGCCACCGCGCTCACCGGGTACTACCGAGCAGAAGGTCCACATCCCCAAGGATGTGGTCCGAGAATATCACCGAAACGACGACATACAGCAGTGGTTCAAGGCCTATGAGATCGCCATGACTGCCCACCGGGTCGCTCGAAGTGACTGGGGAGCCGGTCTATGGGGGAGATTCGTCAATGAGGGCCGTGATGCCCTGCTGCAGCTTCCGGACCATCAAATGACGTCCTATGACCACATGAAGGCCGCCCTCCTCAGTCGATATGGGCTTACGCCCGAAATGTACCGCCAGAGGTTCCGCAACTGCACCCGGATCCCAGGTACAACGTGGTTGGAATACGTGAACTATTTCAGCCGGGCCTTAGAGGGATGGATCAAGGGTAACAACGTAACCACTTACGAACAACTCTTCAATCTCATTGTGTGGGAGCACCTCTCCAACAACTGCTTCGTCGAGCTCAGGCAGCACCTCCTCGACAGTAAATTGACTGACCCACGGCAGCTCGCCACCGAGGCTGACCGGTGGGAGAGCACCCGAGTGGCCCGGAGTGGGCCGAACGAGCAGACCAGAACCAACCAAGGTCATCATCGCCCCCGGGGAGGAGGTGGAGGACAGGGCCGGGGCAGAGACGCGGTCCCAGCCGCTCCCGCTAACGCCACCCCGCCCCCAGCGGGCCGGGGAAACCCCCCGATGCGCCCGGGGTTCCGAGCCAACGTGACGTGTCATCGATGCCAGCGAGTCGGCCACTATGCCAGTGACCCGACCTGCCCGAAGAACCAGGTTCCCGGGCCCCGCCAGGTGGCGGCCGCCGCCCTAGGAGAAGAACAAGTCTCCGAAGACTCTGAGGCCTACGAGTCGGAGCAGTTCGAGTGGGAACCCGCCGCCATGACCCTGGCATGCCTAGGAGGAAGAGACATGGTCCCGCGGACTCCCCTGCCCGCCAACATTCGGAAGTACAGCCAATGGGTGAGCATAAATGGGCGCAAGGCCGAGGCCCTGCGTGACACCGGGGCCAGTGTGACGGCCGTCCGCTGTCACCTGGTGACCCCGGAACAAATCCTGCCAAACGTGCTTTGCCCCGTCCGATCGGCAGATAACTCGGAGAGCCTGTGTCGGATGGCCTGCGTCCCCTTCGAATGGGGAGGAGTGTCCGGCATGCTGAAAGTAACTGTCCGCGACGATGCCCCCGTGGACTGCCTCCTGGGGAACGATCTTGAGAGCTCCCCGTGGGCAGCTGTGGAAAGAAGAGAGCATCTGGGGATGTTGGGTCTCCCGGACTGGGCGTGCGTGACCACCCGGTCCATGGCCACCCGCACCATCCCTGGACCAGAAGAACCCGAATGGGCAGCACCTCCGCCCTCGATCGCTCCAGAAGAAGACTTCCTCCAGACCGACCACCCGGACCCCACCACAGAGGGGTCCACACAGCCCCCCCAGCTTCCCGACCTGGCTCAGTGGCGTCAAGAAGGGGGGCCCACCCAAGAACAATTCCGGCAGGAGCAAAAGACCTGCCCCTCCCTCGAGGGATTGCGACAGCAAGCGCTCGCCCAGGGCCAAGGAGACACCACCGGGGCCCACTGGGTTTATTGGGACAATGATCTCTTGTACAGCGAGCAGAGAATCGCAGAACTGGGGGCCGGGCGAGTGCTGGTGGTGCCCCTCCACTTTAGAGACTTCCTGTTGAACCTGGCCCATGATGTCCCCCTGGCTGGGCACCTGGGGCAAGACAAGACCTACCACCGCCTGGTGACTCACTTTTTTTGGCCCAAAATGAGAAATGACGTCTCCAACCACTGCCGGTCCTGCCCGACCTGCCAGGCCAGCGGGAAGAGCGGCCGCAAACTCAAGGCACCCCTGCAACCCTTCCCCGTGGTGACCACCCCGTTCGAAAGGGTGGGAATAGACATTGTGGGGCCCCTGGACCCCCGAACAGCACAGGGGCATCGCTTCATCCTGGTCCTGGTGGACCACGCTACCCGCTATCCTGAGGCGGTCCCCCTTCGTACTATAACAGCCCCAGTAGTGGGTCGAGCCTTAATGGGGATCTTCTCTCGAGTGGGCTTCCCCCGGGAAGTCGTCAGCGACAGGGGTACGAACTTTATTTCAAAGTATATGAAATCCCTCTGGCAGCAGTGCGGGGTCACTTACCGATTCACAACACCCTATCACCCCCAGGGGAACGGACTGGTCGAGCGGTTCAACCGCACTCTCAAGGGGATGATTATGGGGCTGGAAGAACCCCTACGCCGCCAGTGGGACGTGCTGCTACCGTGCCTCCTCTTCGCCTACCGAGAAGTCCCCCAGAAGTCCCTCGGCTTCAGCCCCTTCGAACTCCTGTACGGACACCCCGTTCGCGGGCCTCTCAGCCTGGTGAAGGAGGAATGGGAAATGGCCCCCCTAAAAACCCCTCCAGACGTCTACAAATACCTCCTGACCCCCCGCAATCAGACCCGGAAATTCAGGGAGATCGCTAAAGCCAATCTGGAGGCCAGTCAAGAGGACATGAAGAAGTGGTACGACCAACATGCCTCCTCCATCGAGTTTGAACCGGGTCAGCAGGTATGGGTGATGTCCCCCATCGAACCGTGTGCCCTGCAGGACAAATGGACGGGGCCCTTCAAGGTGATCGAGCGCAAGAGTCCCGTCACCTATCTCATCGACCTGGAGTCCCCCCGGAACCCCCTCCGGGTCATCCACGCCAACAGACTCAAACCCCACTTCGTGCGCTCAGAGCTCAGCCTGCTGATGGCTACCGACAGTGGCGCAGAAGGAGACTCCGAGCCCCTCCCTGACCTACTGAGGACCCGGGAAAGAGATGGTTCAGTGGACGGGGTCCGACTCTCCGAGGCCCTGACCCCAGAGCAGCGTCAAGATTGCCGGGCCCTCCTGCTGCCATTCGCAAACCTGTTCTCCCTCGCACCCGGAGTCACCTCCTGGTGCCTGCACGACGTGGACACGGGGGACAGTCCTCCTGTTCGACACCGGGCGTACCGAGTACCGGATCGGGTACGTACATGCATCCAAGAAGAAGTCTCCAAGATTCTCGCCCTCGGGGTCATCGAACCTTCGGACAGTCCCTGGGCCAGCCCGGTCGTCCTGGTCCCCAAGGCCGCAGCCCCGGGCACTACACCGGAGCTCCGATTCTGCATCGACTATCGGGGTCTGAACGCGGTCACCCGAACCGACGCTCACCCTATCCCCCGAGCAGATGAACTAGTCGACCGCATGGGGGCAGCCCTCTACCTAAGCATCTTCGACCTGACAGCGGGCTACTGGCAGATCGGCCTCACCCCCAGGGCCCAAGAACGTTCCGCTTTCTCCACCCCGGATGGGCACTACCATTTCAGAGTGATGCCCTTCGGCATGAAGAACGCTCCAGCCACTTTTCAAAGACTGGTGAACCAGGTATTGGCGGGCCTCGAAGAATTCAGCGCCGCCTACCTGGACGACATCGCGGTATACAGCCGCCACTGGACAGACCACCTCCACCACCTCAGAGAGGTCCTGCAGGCCCTCCAACAGGCCGGCCTCACCATAAAGGCCAGCAAGTGCCAAATCGGCCAGGGGTCCGTGACCTACCTCGGACACCAAGTGGGGAGCGGTCTGGTGGCCCCCCTCCAACTCAAGGTAGCTGCCATTCAGTCCTGGCAACCCCCCGAAACACAAACCGAGGTCCGAGCCTTCCTGGGGCTCACCGGATACTACCGGCGGTTTGTAAGGGACTATGGCAGCATTGTGGGGCCCCTCACGGAACTCACGTCTAAGAACCACCCAAAAAGAGTCAACTGGACTCCCGACTGTCAAACAGCCTTCGAGACGCTGAAGGCCGCCATGTGCACCGCTCCTGTGCTCCAGGCCCCCGACTACAGCCGCGAGTTCATCGTGCAGACCGATGCCTCCGACCATGGTATTGGGGCCGTCCTCTCCCAACTGAACCCCGACGGAGTGGACCAACCAGTGGCCTTCATCAGCAGACGCCTACTGCCCCGAGAACAGCGCTGGAGCACCATTGAGCGAGAGGCCTTCGCAGTGGTATGGGCCCTCAAGAAGCTCCGGCCGTACCTCTTCGGAACCCATTTCCGGGTACAGACAGATCATCGGCCCCTGCAATGGCTCATGCAGATGCGGGGGGAGAACCCCAAACTATTGCGATGGTCCATCTCCCTGCAGGGGATGGACTTCACTGTGGAGCATCGCCCTGGTCAAGACCACGCCAACGCGGACGGCCTGTCCCGCTTTTTCCGCCTCGACGAAGAAAGTCCCCAAGAAGATGGGTGACTCTCCCCGCCTTCAGCTGGGGGGGACGCATGTTGGACAGGCCCCATGAAGGGCTCGCTCCCTCCCCGCAGGACAGGGCCCGGGTCCCGGCCTTCCAGGTACTGCCCACCGAACAAACCCACAACCCGTCCCCCATGGGACGCCTGCTCCCGGATGCCCCTGCGTCACGGGCCCGGGCCACCGTCAGCACCATTGCCCGGCCCAGCCGCCATCTTGGACACGGCACCACGCGGCCGCGCGGCCTCAGCCCAACTCCGACCCTGGGCCTGGCCAGGCCCCGACATCCCGGCACCACCATCCACCCAGGAGGTGAACGGACCACTTGGCAGGTCAATGGGAGTGAGAAGTGTCGAGGACTCTCCCCCGCCAGGTGCCGATCACCCCCAGCCTCCTCGGGCGCTGGCTCCACCCCCCTGCTGGGTGTCTGGACTCCCTCATCCCAGACCTCCCGACCTCCAAGAGCGAGGGTCCGGACATCAAAGGGGGCCAGACCTATAACTGAGGCAGCCCCAGGACAGGAAGGCAGTTGTATCCTGGAGTCGAGAGACACCGCGACGAACTCATCCTTGACGGACTGCTGGCGCTGCCACAGCCCTGCCTTGTGAACTATTGTCCTGCCTGCTGGCGCTGCCGCGGCCCTCTGCAACCTTCATCCTCGTTGGGACCTGTTGGCGCTGCCGCGGCCCGTTGCCACCTACGACCTCGTCGGGACCTGCTGGCGCTGCCGCGGCCCTCTGCAACCTTCATCCTCGTGGGACCTGCTGGCGCTGCCGCGGCCCATCGTAACCTTCATCCTCGTGGGACCTGCTGGCGCTGCCGCGGCCCGTCGTAACCTTCATCCTCGTTGGGACCTGCTGGCGCTGCCGCGGCCCGTTGCCACCTACGACCTCTTCGGGACCTGCTGGCGCTGCCGCGGCCCGTTGCCACCTACGACCTCTTCGGGACCTGCTGGCGCTGCCGCGGTCCGACCCATCCTAACACCGAGCTCGAGGATTGTGAGCCACCACCATTACACCTCAGTACCTGTGGGTACCAAGACTGTCCCGCTACCCCCTTCCCCTACTAGAGACTAGAATTGAGAGGATCATCGTGTCCTGATCGCCTTGTATCGTACCACCCTACTCCAAGAATTGCCTATAAAAGGTGTTACCCTGAACTTCGTGTGGTGTCCATCTGTGGGGGGGAAGTTACCTGTCTGTGCGATCGCTAGAGACGGTCCTCACTGGAGGCCTCTCCCTTGTGCTCGGCCGACCCTCCAGGTCGCCGTCTAACATTGGTGGCCAGCGGCGCGATCCGAACCAACGCATACCGTACAGACAGTAACTCACCCTACGACTAAAACCATAATGACGACCAAAGAGAGCGGATCGGCAGAGAAGTTCCAGATGGAAAGGCTGGAAGAATACAACCACCGAGAGCTCAAACAATTTTGCATGGACTTAGGCATTGCTACCACCGGGCTAAGCACAAAAGAAGACTTCAAAAACGCCCTAGAGGCCTGGACAGAGACGAATACCGCAACCCCCCCGGGACCCCGTAGCCCCGGAAGTCAACACCACCCTGACGGAAGAACGGAGAACAGGCCCCTCCCGAGAAGAGATCCAGGAGCGGGAAAAAAATAGATTACACGAGTTAGGCTTGGCACGACTCAAATTAGACGGAGAATTGAAGCTGGCGGAACAAAAAATAAACTTAGAACACTTACGGCTCAGAGAAGAGCGAGAGGAAAAACAGAGACAGAGGGATCTCGAAGAAAAAAGACTGGCATACGAGCACGAGTGCAAATTAGCGGAGATAGAAATACGCAAACTGAACAAAAACCTAGGGGTGCCCGAGCCACCGCGCTCACCGGGTACTACCGAGCAGAAGGTCCACATCCCCAAGGATGTGGTCCGAGAATATCACCGAAACGACGACATACAGCAGTGGTTCAAGGCCTATGAGATCGCCATGACTGCCCACCGGGTCGCTCGAAGTGACTGGGGAGCCGGTCTATGGGGGAGATTCGTCAATGAGGGCCGTGATGCCCTGCTGCAGCTTCCGGACCATCAAATGACGTCCTATGACCACATGAAGGCCGCCCTCCTCAGTCGATATGGGCTTACGCCCGAAATGTACCGCCAGAGGTTCCGCAACTGCACCCGGATCCCAGGTACAACGTGGTTGGAATACGTGAACTATTTCAGCCGGGCCTTAGAGGGATGGATCAAGGGTAACAACGTAACCACTTACGAACAACTCTTCAATCTCATTGTGTGGGAGCACCTCTCCAACAACTGCTTCGTCGAGCTCAGGCAGCACCTCCTCGACAGTAAATTGACTGACCCACGGCAGCTCGCCACCGAGGCTGACCGGTGGGAGAGCACCCGAGTGGCCCAGAGTGGGCCGAACGAGCAGACCAGAACCAACCAAGGTCATCATCGCCCCCGGGGAGGAGGTGGAGGACAGGGCCGGGGCAGAGACGCGGTCCCAGCCGCTCCCGCTAACGCCACCCCGCCCCCAGCGGGCCGGGGAAATCCTCCGATGCGCCCGGGGTTCCGAGCCAACGTGACGTGTCATCGATGCCAGCGAGTCGGCCACTATGCCAGTGACCCGACCTGCCCGAAGAACCAGGTTCCCGGGCCCCGCCAGGTGGCGGCCGCCGCCCTAGGAGAAGAACAAGTCTCCGAAGACTCTGAGGCCTACGAGTCGGAGCAGTTCGAGTGGGAACCCGCCGCCATGACCCTGGCATGCCTAGGAGGAAGAGACATGGTCCCGCGGACTCCCCTGCCCGCCAACACTCGGAAGTACAGCCAATGGGTGAGCATAAATGGGCGCAAGGCCGAGGCCCTGCGTGACACCGGGGCCAGTGTGACGGCCGTCCGCTGTCACCTGGTGACCCCGGAACAAATCCTGCCAAACGTGCTTTGCCCCGTCCGATCGGCAGATAACTCTGAGAGCCTGTGTCGGATGGCCTGCGTCCCCTTCGAATGGGGAGGAGTGTCCGGCATGCTGAAAGTAACTGTCCGCGACGATGCCCCCGTGGACTGCCTCCTGGGGAACGATCTTGAGAGCTCCCCGTGGGCAGCTGTGGAAAGAAGAGAGCATCTGGGGATGTTGGGTCTCCCGGACTGGGCGTGCGTGACCACCCGGTCCATGGCCACCCGCACCATCCCTGGACCAGAAGAACCCGAATGGGCAGCACCTCCGCCCTCGATCGCTCCAGAAGAAGACTTCCTCCAGACCGACCACCCGGACCCCACCACAGAGGGGTCCACACAGCCCCCCCAGCTTCCCGACCTGGCTCAGTGGCGTCAAGAAGGGGGGCCCACCCAAGAACAATTCCGGCAGGAGCAAAAGACCTGCCCCTCCCTCGAGGGATTGCGACAGCAAGCGCTCGCCCAGGGCCAAGGAGACACCACCGGGGCCCACTGGGTTTATTGGGACAATGATCTCTTGTACAGCGAGCAGAGAATCGCAGAACTGGGGGCCGGGCGAGTGCTGGTGGTGCCCCTCCACTTTAGAGACTTCCTGTTGAACCTGGCCCATGATGTCCCCCTGGCTGGGCACCTGGGGCAAGACAAGACCTACCACCGCCTGGTGACTCACTTTTTTTGGCCCAAAATGAGAAATGACGTCTCCAACCACTGCCGGTCCTGCCCGACCTGCCAGGCCAGCGGGAAGAGCGGCCGCAAACTCAAGGCACCCCTGCAACCCTTCCCCGTGGTGACCACCCCGTTCGAAAGGGTGGGAATAGACATTGTGGGGCCCCTGGACCCCCGAACAGCACAGGGGCATCGCTTCATCCTGGTCCTGGTGGACCACGCTACCCGCTATCCTGAGGCGGTCCCCCTTCGTACTATAACAGCCCCAGTAGTGGGTCGAGCCTTAATGGGGATCTTCTCTCGAGTGGGCTTCCCCCGGGAAGTCGTCAGCGACAGGGGTACGAACTTTATTTCAAAGTATATGAAATCCCTCTGGCAGCAGTGCGGGGTCACTTACCGATTCACAACACCCTATCACCCCCAGGGGAACGGACTGGTCGAGCGGTTCAACCGCACTCTCAAGGGGATGATTATGGGGCTGGAAGAACCCCTACGCCGCCAGTGGGACGTGCTGCTACCGTGCCTCCTCTTCGCCTACCGAGAAGTCCCCCAGAAGTCCCTCGGCTTCAGCCCCTTTGAACTCCTGTACGGACACCCCGTTCGCGGGCCTCTCAGCCTGGTGAAGGAGGAATGGGAAATGGCCCCCCTAAAAACCCCTCCAGACGTCTACAAATACCTCCTGACCCTCCGCAATCTGACCCGGAAATTCAGGGAGATCGCTAAAGCCAATCTGGAGGCCAGTCAAGAGGACATGAAGAAGTGGTACGACCAACATGCCTCCTCCATCGAGTTTGAACCGGGTCAGCAGGTATGGGTGATGTCCCCCATCGAACCGTGTGCCCTGCAGGACAAATGGACGGGGCCCTTCAAGGTGATCGAGCGCAAGAGTCCCGTCACCTATCTCATCGACCTGGAGTCCCCCCGGAACCCCCTCCGGGTCGTCCACGCCAACAGACTCAAACCCCACTTCGTGCGCTCAGAGCTCAGCCTGCTGATGGCTACCGACAGTGGCGCAGAAGGAGACTCCGAGCCCCTCCCTGACCTACTGAGGACCCGGGAAAGAGATGGTTCAGTGGACGGGGTCCGACTCTCCGAGGCCCTGACCCCAGAGCAGCGTCAAGATTGCCGGGCCCTCCTGCTGCCATTCGCAAACCTGTTCTCCCTCGCACCCGGAGTCACCTCCTGGTGCCTGCACGACGTGGACACGGGGGACAGTCCTCCTGTTCGACACCGGGCGTACCGAGTACCGGATCGGGTACGTACATGCATCCAAGAAGAAGTCTCCAAGATGCTCGCCCTCGGGGTCATCGAACCTTCGGACAGTCCCTGGGCCAGCCCGGTCGTCCTGGTCCCCAAGGCCGCGGCCCCGGGCACTACACCGGAGCTCCGATTCTGCATCGACTATCGGGGTCTGAACGCGGTCACCCGAACCGACGCTCACCCTATCCCCCGAGCAGATGAACTAGTCGACCGCATGGGGGCAGCCCGCTACCTAAGCATCTTCGACCTGACAGCGGGCTACTGGCAGATCGGCCTCACCCCCAGGGCCCAAGAACGTTCCGCTTTCTCCACCCCGGATGGGCACTACCATTTCAGAGTGATGCCCTTCGGCATGAAGAACGCTCCAGCCACTTTTCAAAGACTGGTGAACCAGGTATTGGCGGGCCTCGAAGAATTCAGCGCCGCCTACCTGGACGACATCGCGGTATACAGCCGCCACTGGACAGACCACCTCCACCACCTCAGAGAGGTCCTGCAGGCCCTCCAACAGGCCGGCCTCACCATAAAGGCCAGCAAGTGCCAAATCGGCCAGGGGTCCGTGACCTACCTCGGACACCAAGTGGGGAGCGGTCTGGTGGCCCCCCTCCAACTCAAGGTAGCTGCCATTCAGTCCTGGCAACCCCCCGAAACACAAACCGAGGTCCGAGCCTTCCTGGGGCTCCCCGGATACTACCGGCGGTTTGTAAGGGACTATGGCAGCATTGTGGGGCCCCTCACGGAACTCACGTCTAAGAACCACCCAAAAAGAGTCAACTGGACTCCCGACTGTCAAACGGCCTTCGAGACGCTGAAGGCCGCCATGTGCACCGCTCCTGTGCTCCAGGCCCCCGACTACAGCCGCGAGTTCATCGTGCAGACCGATGCCTCCGACCATGGTATTGGGGCCGTCCTCTCCCAACTGAACCCCGACGGAGTGGACCAACCAGTGGCCTTCATCAGCAGACGCCTACTGCCCCGAGAACAGCGCTGGAGCACCATTGAGCGAGAGGCCTTCGCAGTGGTATGGGCCCTCAAGAAGCTCCGGCCGTACCTCTTCGGAACCCATTTCCGGGTACAGACAGATCATCGGCCCCTGCAATGGCTCATGCAGATGCGGGGGGAGAACCCCAAACTATTGCGATGGTCCATCTCCCTGCAGGGGATGGACTTCACTGTGGAGCATCGCCCTGGTCAAGACCACGCCAACGCGGACGGCCTGTCCCGCTTTTTCCGCCTCGACGAAGAAAGTCCCCAAGAAGATGGGTGACTCTCCCCGCCTTCAGCTGGGGGGGACGCATGTTGGACAGGCCCCATGAAGGGCTCGCTCCCTCCCCGCAGGACAGGGCCCGGGTCCCGGCCTTCCAGGTACTGCCCACCGAACAAACCCACAACCCGTCCCCCATGGGACGCCTGCTCCCGGATGCCCCTGCGTCACGGGCCCGGGCCACCGTCAGCACCATTGCCCGGCCCAGCCGCCATCTTGGACACGGCACCACGCGGCCGCGCGGCCTCAGCCCGACCCCGACCCTGGGCCTGGCCAAGCCCCGACATCCCGGCACCACCATCCACCCAGGAGGTGAACGGACCACTTGGCAGGTCAATGGGAGTAAGAAGTGTCGAGGGCTCTCCCCCGCCAGGTGCCGATCACCCCCAGCCTCCTCGGGCGCTGGCTCCACCCCCCTGCTGGGTGTCTGGACTCCCTCATCCCAGACCTCCCGACCTCCAAGAGCGAGGGTCCGGACATCAAAGGGGGCCAGACCTATAACTGAGGCAGCCCCAGGACAGGAAGGCAGTTGTATCCTGGAGTCGAGAGACACCGCGACGAACTCATCCTTGACGGACTGCTGGCGCTGCCACAGCCCTGCCTTGTGAACTATTGTCCTGCCTGCTGGCGCTGCCGCGGCCCTCTGCAACCTTCATCCTCGTTGGGACCTGCTGGCGCTGCCGCGGCCCATTGCCACCTACGACCTCGTCGGGACCTGCTGGCGCTGCCGCGGCCCTCTGCAACCTTCATCCTCGTGGGACCTGCTGGCGCTGCCGCGGCCCGTCGTAACCTTCATCCTCGTGGGACCTGCTGGCGCTGCCGCGGCCCGTTGACACCTACGACCTCTTCGGGACCTGCTGGCGCTGCCGCGGCCCGTTGCCACCTACGACCTCTTCGGGACCTGCTGGCGCTGCCGCGGTCCGACCCATCCTAACACCGAGCTCGAGGATTGTGAGCCACCACCATTACACCTCAGTACCTGTGGGTACCAAGACTGTCCCGCTACCCCCTTCCCCTACTAGAGACTAGAATTGAGAGGATCATCGTGTCCTGATCGCCTTGTATCGTACCACCCTACTCCAAGAATTGCCTATAAAAGGTGTTACCCTGAACTTCGTGTGGTGTCCATCTGTGGGGGGGAAGTTACCTGTCTGTGCGATCGCTAGAGACGGTCCTCACTGGAGGCCTCTCCCTTGTGCTCGGCCGACCCTCCAGGTCGCCGTCTAACAGCGCCCAAAATTGGAAACTCACCCCCGATGCGTGAGATTTGGCACGCGGTCGCCGAGTGAGCGCGCGACCGAAGAAAAGCAAGGTGGGAGCCCACCTCAACCGTACCTGAATGTGGCAGCTGTGGAAAAGGTGTGGAGACCTGGAAAGTGCTGCCTTTGAGACCGGCTGCCGGTGAGTCCTATCTGAATTGGCCCTGGTGCGAATGAGCAGTGAGGAAGTCTCGTGTGAACTGAGACTTCAATGACGGCGGCCATCTTGAAGTCAGGCAGCCATAAGGACTGTTCCCTGTGGAAATTACAAGCGGCCATTTTGAAGTCAGGCAGCAATGGAAACTGTTAAACAAGCATTGGTAAAGACAAGAAAAGAAACACAACAAGCAGTGATCAATGTAAGTAAATAAAAGGAACAAGCAGTGGCAAATGGAACAGCTGCAGTTAACAAACATTGGCAAGTGCCAGACTATATCAGTGAACAAGCCTTGACGGACGCAAGCAAACAAGCACTGGCGAGTGCAAAAGATAAATGGACACAAAAGCATGCAAGCACAAATGATAAATAAGCACAAGTGAAGGCAACGGTGACATACAGAAAACACGAGCAAACACCAGAGCCAACACAAGCAACCACGAGTGAATGCGAGAAGCGCAAAATGGAAACAAGCACAAATAACGGACAAAGACGACTTGAACACAATCAATAACTGATACGAGCAACGATAAACACAGCAAGCACAAGCCAGTACCAATCTCGAATGCAACAAACACAAGCACATGCAGATCCTGAACGGAACAAGCACGAGCAAAGGCAAGTACCAAAGTAAACGTCAGAACCACATAAAGGCAAATAATTAAGAGTAGAAGAAGCGAAAGCGGGAATTTGCAGAGCCACGAGTCACGCATGGTGCAGCTGAATGGTGGCCATTTGACCTCAGGAGATCCAAGCCTAACTCACTGAAACATACAGAGACAGTCGCGCCAGCGGCAGACAACATACAAGAGTCACCCGAGCGCAGCGAATCTTATCAAAACCAAAGGAAACAACCAAACAAAGACTATCGGCCGAGGGGGGGTCAGCAAAAGAAGACAGGAAGAAAAAGGAACAGTCCTGTGACATTGTTATACATTTCACCATCATGTCGGTGAGAGAAGAAACACACACATCCAAACCCTGCATTGAAATACCACCCCCAGCGACGCAGACCAACAATCAGAGTTTAGGTCACCAATGGAACAGGTGGCTGGAATCACTGGATGACTTTCTTGAAACAACCGGTGAGCGAAGGGACGGAAAACGTCTACTATTGCTACGTCAGCTTGTAGGTCACGAAGGCCGACGCTTAATCAGAACATTTTCGGCAAAAGACACAGAGACATATGGAAAACTCAAAGAGACGCTACGTGCTCATTTCAACGCAAAAGACGACGTGGATCATGAACGCATCGCCTTCAACGCGGCACGGCAGGAACCCCGAGAATCATTACCAAACTTCATAACAAGGCTACAAAGTCTAGTGCACCACTGCCATTTTAACACATTTACAGATGAGGAAGCAGTTCGACTCCGGGTAATTAAAGGTTGCTCAAAACCTGAAACAAAACGCAAGATCCTTCAAGGGCAGTTCTCGCTACAAGAAATCATCAGGAGGGCTGACGTTGGAGAGCGAGTTAAAGCGAGACAATCAGCAAAAGAACTGCACCCGAATGCAAGTCACGCGGAGAAAGGAATGGAGACGTCTCTCATGTCTGTGGAAAAAGCCCAAATAACAAACAAAACCAGAAAGAGGGAGGGCGAAGGCAGAATAGAGACAAGACAGCGGAAGAACCCAAGTGACGTGAAACACCCTGAGTTAACAATACAAAAGGCAGTGAAGGATGATTACGACAGCCTCACTGATACGTCTTCATTGAATCATTCAACAGACATCACAAACTATTCAGAGGAAGCATCAAGTGTAACAGACCACACAGAGGAGACAGATGACAGTCTGCTCAATGGATATGTGGAAAGGACCAAATACAGACGAGTGGACAAGTCACGCCAACTCTGGACACCGGTATACGAACAAACTCGAGTAACCCACTGCCCATCAAATGTTGTGATACAGTAAAGGGGTGGTGATGGACAGAGTATTCCGAATTAATGCAGAACACTCCTACCCAGTCAACAGATCAGGGCTTGATCAATCACCGTTTTTTAGCTCACTGCACCATCCCAGTTCAGAACCTGGCTATATGCAAATTAGTCTGTCCCTGGCCCAGTGCATCATGGGAACAGGGCAGACCAAACTACCAAGCCAATTCTTTCACTGGAAAGGAAACAAGCTTCCGGGGACCGGTTTCTGGCATTACAGCCGTCTTCGGCCCGGCTTGCTTGAATCCTGATGGTGCAGTGAGCAAGGGACTCGCATCCGAGTATACCCTACCACGCTTATGGTGGCCAAAACGATACAGTAAAGGGGTGGTGATGGACAGAGTATTCCGAATTAATGCAGAACACTCCTACCCAGTCAACAGATCAGGGCTTGATCCATCACCGTTTTTTAGCTCACTGCACCATCCCAGTTCAGAACCTGGCTATATGCAAATTAGTCTGTCCCTGGCCCAGTGCATCATGGGAACAGGGCAGACCAAACTACCAAGCCAATTCTTTCACTGGAAAGGAAACAAGCTTCCGGGGACCGGTTTCTGGCATTACAGCCGTCTTCGGCCCGGCTTGCTTGAATCCTGATGGTGCAGTGAGCAAGGGACTCGCATCCGAGTATACCCTACCACGCTTATGGTGGCCAAAACGATACAGTAAAGTGGTGGTGATGGACAGAGTATTCCGAATTAATGCAGAACACTCCTACCCAGTCAACAGATCAGGGCTTGATCCATCACCGTTTTTTAGCTCACTGCACCATCCCAGTTCAGAACCTGGCTATATGCAAATTAGTCTGTCCCTGGCCCAGTGCATCATGGGAACAGGGCAGACCAAACTACCAAGCCAATTCTTTCACTGGAAAGGAAACAAGCTTCCGGGGACCGGTTTCTGGCATTACAGCCGTCTTCGGCCCGGCTTGCTTGAATCCTGATGGTGCAGTGAGCAAGGGACTCGCATCCGAGTATACCCTACCACGCTTATGGTGGCCAAAACGATACAGTAAAGGGGTGGTGATGGACAGAGTATTCCGAATTAATGCAGAACACTCCTACCCAATCAACAGATCAGGGCTTGATCCATCACCGTTTTTTAGCTCACTGCACCATCCCAGTTCAGAACCTGGCTATATGCAAATTAGTCTGTCCCTGGCCCAGTGCATCATGGGAACAGGGCAGACCAAACTACCAAGCCAATTCTTTCACTGGAAAGGAAGCAAGCTTCCGGGGACCGGTTTCTGGCATTACAGCCGTCTTCGGCCCGGCTTGCTTGAATCCTGATGGTGCAGTGAGCAAGGGACTCGCATCCGAGTATACCCTACCACGCTTATGGTGGCCAAAACGATACAGTAAAGGGGTGGTGATGGACAGAGTATTCCGAATTAATGCAGAACACTCCTACCCAGTCAACAGATCAGGGCTTGATCCATCACCGTTTTTTAGCTCACTGCACCATCCCAGTTCAGAACCTGGCTATATGCAAATTAGTCTGTCCCTGGCCCAGTGCATCATGGGAACAGGGCAGACCAAACTACCAAGCCAATTCTTTCACTGGAAAGGAAACAAGCTTTGGGGACCGGTTTCTGGCATTACAGCCGTCTTCGGCCCGGCTTGCTTGAATCCTGATGGTGCAGTGAGCAAGGGACTCGCATCCGAGTATACCCTACCACGCTTATGGTGGCCAAAACGATACAGTAAAGGGGTGGTGATGGACAGAGTATTCCGAATTAATGCAGAACACTCCTACCCAGTCAACAGATCAGGGCTTGATCCATCACCGTTTTTTAGCTCACTGCACCATCCCAGTTCAGAACCTGGCTATATGCAAATTAGTCTGTCCCTGGCCCAGTGCATCATGGGAACAGGGCAGACCAAACTACCAAGCCAATTCTTTCACTGGAAAGGAAACAAGCTTCCGGGGACCGGTTTCTGGCATTACAGCCGTCTTCGGCCCGGCTTGCTTGAATCCTGATGGTGCAGTGAGCAAGGGACTCACATCCGAGTATACCCTACCACGCTTATGGTGGCCAAAACGATACAGTAAAGGGGTGGTGATGGACAGAGTATTCCGAATTAATGCAGAACACTCCTACCCAGTCAACAGATCAGGGCTTGATCCATCACCGTTTTTTAGCTCACTGCACCATCCCAGTTCAGAACCTGGCTATATGCAAATTAGTCTGTCCCTGGCCCAGTGCATCATGGGAACAGGGCAGACCAAACTACCAAGCCAATTCTTTCACTGGAAAGGAAACAAGCTTCCGGGGACCGGTTTCTGGCATTACAGCCGTCTTCGGCCCGGCTTGCTTGAATCCTGATGGTGCAGTGAGCAAGGGACTCGCATCCGAGTATACCCTACCACGCTTATGGTGGCCAAAACGATACAGTAAAGGGGTGGTGATGGACAGAGTATTCCGAATTAATGCAGAACACTCCTACGCAGTCAACAGATCAGGGCTTGATCCATCACCGTTTTTTAGCTCACTGCACCATCCCAGTTCAGAACCTGGCTATATGCAAATTAGTCTGTCCCTGGCCCAGTGCATCATGGGAACAGGGCAGACCAAACTACCAAGCCAATTCTTTAACTGGAAAGGAAACAAGCTTCCGGGGACCGGTTTCTGGCATTACAGCCGTCTTCGGCCCGGCTTGCTTGAATCCTGATGGTGCAGTGAGCAAGGGACTCGCATCCGAGTATACCCTACCACGCTTATGGTGGCCAAAACGATACAGTAAAGGGGTGGTGATGGACAGAGTATTCCGAATTAATGCAGAACACTCCTACCCAGTCAACAGATCAGGGCTTGATCCATCACCGTTTTTTAGCTCACTGCACCATCCCAGTTCAGAACCTGGCTATATGCAAATTAGTCTGTCCCTGGCCCAGTGCATCATGGGAACAGGGCAGACCAAACTACCAAGCCAATTCTTTCACTGGAAAGGAAACAAGCTTCCGGGGACCGGTTTCTGGCATTACAGCCGTCTTCGGCCCGGCTTGCTTGAATCCTGATGGTGCAGTGAGCAAGGGACTCGCATCCGAGTATACCCTACCACGATTATGGTGGCCAAAACGATACAGTAAAGGGGTGGTGATGGACAGAATATTCCGAATTAATGCAGAACACTCCTACCCAGTCAACAGATCAGGGCTTGATCCATCACCGTTTTTTAGCTCACTGCACCATCCCAGTTCAGAACCTGGCTATATGCAAATTAGTCTGTCCCTGGCCCAGTGCATCATGGGAACAGGGCAGACCAAACTACCAAGCCAATTCTTTCACTGGAAAGGAAACAAGCTTCCGGGGACCGGTTTCTGGCATTACGGCCGTCTTCGGCCCGGCTTGCTTGAATCCTGATGGTGCAGTGAGCAAGGGACTCGCATCCGAGTATACCCTACCACGCTTATGGTGGCCAAAACGATAGAGTAAAGGGGTGGTGATGGACAGAGTATTCCGAATTAATGCAGAACACTCCTACCCAGTCAACAGATCAGGGCTTGATCCATCACCGTTTTTTAGCTCACTGCACCATCCCAGTTCAGAACCTGGCTATATGCAAATTAGTCTGTCCCTGGCCCAGTGCATCATGGGAACAGAGCAGACCAAACTACCAAGCCAATTCTTTCTCTGGAAAGGAAACAAGCTTCCGGGGACCGGTTTCTGGCATTACAGCCGTCTTCGGCCCGGCTTGCTTGAATCCTGATGGTGCAGTGAGCAAGGGACTCACATCCGAGTATACCCTACCACGCTTATGGTGGCCAAAACGATACAGTAAAGGGGTGGTGATGGACAGAGTATTCCGAATTAATGCAGAACACTCCTACCCAGTCAACAGATCAGGGCTTGATCCATCACCGTTTTTTAGCTCACTGCACCATCCCAGTTCAGAACCTGGCTATATGCAAATTAGTCTGTCCCTGGCCCAGTGCATCATGGGAACAGGGCAGACCAAACTACCAAGCCAATTCTTTCACTGGAAAGGAAACAAGCTTCCGGGGACCGGTTTCTGGCATTACAGCCGTCTTCGGCCCGGCTTGCTTGAATCCTGATGGTGCAGTGAGCAAGGGACTCGCATCCGAGTATACCCTACCACGCTTATGGTGGCCAAAACGATACAGTAAAGGGGTGGTGATGGACAGAGTATTCCGAATTAATGCAGAACACTCCTACCCAGTCAACAGATCAGGGCTTGATCCATCACCGTTTTTTAGCTCACTGCACCATCCCAGTTCAGAACCTGGCTATATGCAAATTAGTCTGTCCCTGGCCCAGTGCATCATGGGAACAGGGCAGACCAAACTACCAAGCCAATTCTTTCACTGGAAAGGAAACAAGCTTCCGGGGACCGGTTTCTGGCATTACAGCCGTCTTCGGCCCGGCTTGCTTGAATCCTGATGGTGCAGTGAGCAAGGGACTCGCATCCGAGTATACCCTACCACGCTTATGGTGGCCAAAACGATACAGTAAAGGGGTGGTGATGGACAGAGTATTCCGAATTAATGCAGAACACTCCTACCCAGTCAACAGATCAGGGCTTGATCCATCACCGTTTTTTAGCTCACTGCACCATCCCAGTTCAGAACCTGGCTATATGCAAATTAGTCTGTCCCTGGCCCAGTGCATCATGGGAACAGGGCAGACCAAACTACCAAGCCAATTCTTTCACTGGAAAGGAAACAAGCTTCCGGGGACCGGTTTCTGGCATTTCAGCCGTCTTCGGCCCGGCTTGCTTGAATCCTGATGGTGCAGTGAGCAAGGGACTCGCATCCGAGTATACCCTACCACGCTTATGGTGGCCAAAACGATACAGTAAAGGGGTGGTGATGGACAGAGTATTCCGAATTAATGCAGAACACTCCTACCCAGCCATATCGTTTTGGCCACTATAGGTGTGGCAGGGTATACTCAGACATGAGTCCCTTTCTCACTGATCCATCAGGATTCAAGCAAGCTGGGCCGAAGAGGCTGAAATGCCAGAAACCGGTCCCCGGTAGCTTGTCTCCTTTCTGGTGAAGAATTGGCTTGGTAGTTTGGTCTGCCCTGTTCCCATGATGCACTGGGCCAGGGACAGACTAATTTGCATATAGCTAGGTTCTGAGCTGGGATGGGGCAGTGAGATAAATAACGGTGATGGATCAAGCCCTGATCTTTGGACTGGGTAAGAGTGGTCTGCTTAATTCAGACACTCTGTTCATCACCACCCCCTTTTCTGTATCGTTTTTGGCCACTATAGGTGTGGCAGGGTATACTCAGACATGAGTCCCTTTCTCACTGCTCCATCAGGATTCAAGCAAGCCGGGCCGAAGAGGCTGAAATGCCAGAAACCGGTCCCCGGTAGCTTGTCTCCTTTCTGGTGAAGAATTGGCTTGGTAGTTTGGTCTGCCCTGTTCCCATGATGCACTGGGCCAGGGACAGACTAATTTGCATATAGCTAGGTTCTGAGCTGGGATGGGGCAGTGAGATAAATAACGGTGATGGATCAAGCCCTGATCTTTGGACTGGGTAAGAGTGGTCTGCTTAATTCAGACACTCTGTTCATCACCACCCCCTTTTCTGTATCGTTTTTGGCCACTATAGGTATGGCAGGGTATACTCAGACATGAGTCCCTTTCTCACTGCTCCATCAGGATTCAAGCAAGCCGGGCCGAAGAGGCTGAAATGCCAGAAACCGGTCCCCGGTAGCTTGTCTCCTTTCTGGTGAAGAATTGGCTTGGTAGTTTGGTCTGCCCTGTTCCCATGATGCACTGGGCCAGGGACAGACTAATTTGCATATAGCCAGGTTCTGAGCTGGGATGGGGCAGTGAGATAAATAACGGTGATGGATCAAGCCCTGATCTTTGGACTGGGTAAGAGTGGTCTGCTTAATTCAGACACTCTGTTCATCACCACCCCCTTTTCTGTATCGTTTTTGGCCACTATAGGTGTGGCAGGGTATACTCAGACATGAGTCCCTTTCTCACTGCTCCATCAGGATTCAAGCAAGCCGGGCCGAAGAGGCTGAAATGCCAGAAACCGGTCCCCGGTAGCTTGTCTCCTTTCTGGTGAAGAATTGGCTTGGTAGTTTGGTCTGCCCTGTTCCCATGATGCACTGGGCCAGGGACAGACTAATTTGCATATAGCTAGGTTCTGAGCTGGGATGGGGCAGTGAGATAAATAACGGTGATGGATCAAGCCCTGATCTTTGGACTGGGTAAGAGTGGTCTGCTTAATTCAGACACTCTGTTCATCACCACCCCCTTTTCTGTATCGTTTTTGGCCACTATAGGTGTGGCAGGGTATACTCAGACATGAGTCCCTTTCTCACTGCTCCATCAGGATTCAAGCAAGCCGGGCCGAAGAGGCTGAAATGCCAGAAACCGGTCCCCGGTAGCTTGTCTCCTTTCTGGTGAAGAATTGGCTTGGTAGTTTGGTCTGCCCTGTTCCCATGATGCACTGGGCCAGGGACAGACTAATTTGCATATAGCTAGGTTCTGAGCTGGGGTGGGGCAGTGAGATAAATAACGGTGATGGATCAAGCCCTGATCTTTGGACTGGGTAAGAGTGGTCTGCTTAATTCAGACACTCTGTTCATCACCACCCCCTTTTCTGTATCATTTTTGGCCACTATAGGTGTGGCAGGGTATACTCAGACATGAGTCCCTTTCTCACTGATCCATCAGGATTCAAGCAAGCTGGGCCGAAGAGGCTGAAATGCCAGAAACCGGTCCCCGGTAGCTTGTCTCCTTTCTGGTGAAGAATTGGCTTGGTAGTTTGGTCTGCCCTGTTCCCATGATGCACTGGGCCAGGGACAGACTAATTTGCATATAGCTAGGTTCTGAGCTGGGATGGGGCAGTGAGATAAATAACGGTGATGGATCAAGCCCTGATCTTTGGACTGGGTAAGAGTGGTCTGCTTAATTCAGACACTCTGTTCATCACCACCCCCTTTTCTGTATCGTTTTTGGCCACTATAGGTGTGGCAGGGTATACTCAGACATGAGTCCCTTTCTCACTGCTCCATCAGGATTCAAGCAAGCCGGGTCGAAGAGGCTGAAATGCCAGAAACCGGTCCCCGGTAGCTTGTCTCCTTTCTGGTGAAGAATTGGCTTGGTAGTTTGGTCTGCCCTGTTCCCATGATGCACTGGGCCAGGGACAGACTAATTTGCATATAGCTAGGTTCTGAGCTGGGATGGGGCAGTGAGATAAATAACGGTGATGGATCAAGCCCTGATCTTTGGACTGGGTAAGAGTGGTCTGCTTAATTCAGACACTCTGTTCATCACCACCCCCTTTTCTGTATCGTTTTTGGCCACTATAGGTATGGCAGGGTATACTCAGACATGAGTCCCTTTCTCACTGCTCCATCAGGATTCAAGCAAGCCGGGCCGAAGAGGCTGAAATGCCAGAAACCGGTCCCCGGTAGCTTGTCTCCTTTCTGGTGAAGAATTGGCTTGGTAGTTTGGTCTGCCCTGTTCCCATGATGCACTGGGCCAGGGACAGACTAATTTGCATATAGCCAGGTTCTGAGCTGGGATGGGGCAGTGAGATAAATAACGGTGATGGATCAAGCCCTGATCTTTGGACTGGGTAAGAGTGGTCTGCTTAATTCAGACACTCTGTTCATCACCACCCCCTTTTCTGTATCGTTTTTGGCCACTATAGGTGTGGCAGGGTATACTCAGACATGAGTCCCTTTCTCACTGCTCCATCAGGATTCAAGCAAGCCGGGCCGAAGAGGCTGAAATGTCAGAAACCGGTCCCCGGTAGCTTGTCTCCTTTCTGGTGAAGAATTGGCTTGGTAGTTTGGTCTGCCCTGTTCCCATGATGCACTGGGCCAGGGACAGACTAATTTGCATATAGCTAGGTTCTGAGCTGGGATGGGGCAGTGAGATAAATAACGGTGATGGATCAAGCCCTGATCTTTGGACTGGGTAAGAGTGGTCTGCTTAATTCAGACACTCTGTTCATCACCACCCCCTTTTCTGTATCGTTTTTGGCCACTATAGGTGTGGCAGGGTATACTCAGACATGAGTCCCTTTCTCACTGCTCCATCAGGATTCAAGCAAGCCGGGCCGAAGAGGCTGAAATGCCAGAAACCGGTCCCCGGTAGCTTGTCTCCTTTCTGGTGAAGAATTGGCTTGGTAGTTTGGTCTGCCCTGTTCCCATGATGCACTGGGCCAGGGACAGACTAATTTGCATATAGCTAGGTTCTGAGCTGGGGTGGGGCAGTGAGATAAATAACGGTGATGGATCAAGCCCTGATCTTTGGACTGGGTAAGAGTGGTCTGCTTAATTCAGACACTCTGTTCATCACCACCCCCTTTTCTGTATCGTTTTTGGCCACTATAGGTGTGGCAGGGTATACTCAGACATGAGTCCCTTTCTCACTGCTCCATCAGGATTCAAGCAAGCCGGGCCGAAGAGGCTGAAATGCCAGAAACCGGTCCCCGGTAGCTTGTCTCCTTTCTGGTGAAGAATTGGCTTGGTAGTTTGGTCTGCCCTGTTCCCATGATGCACTGGGCCAGGGACAGACTAATTTGCATATAGCTAGGTTCTGAGCTGGGATGGGGCAGTGAGATAAATAACGGTGATGGATCAAGCCCTGATCTTTGGACTGGGTAAGAGTGGTCTGCTTAATTCAGACACTCTGTTCATTACCACCCCCTTTTCTGTATCGTTTTTGGCCACTATAGGTGTGGCAGGGTATACTCAGACATGAGTCCCTTTCTCACTGCTCCATCAGGATTCAAGCAAGCCGGGCCGAAGAGGCTGAAATGCCAGAAACCGGTCCCCGGTAGCTTGTCTCCTTTCTGGTGAAGAATTGGCTTGGTAGTTTGGTCTGCCCTGTTCCCATGATGCACTGGGCCAGGGACAGACTAATTTGCATATAGCTAGGTTCTGAGCTGGGATGGGGCAGTGAGATAAATAACGGTGATGGATCAAGCCCTGATCTTTGGACTGGGTAAGAGTGGTCTGCTTAATTCAGACACTCTGTTCATCACCACCCCCTTTTCTGTATCGTTTTTGGCCACTATAGGTGTGGCAGGGTATACTCAGACATGAGTCCCTTTCTCACTGCTCCATCAGGATTCAAGCAAGCCGGGCCGAAGAGGCTGAAATGCCAGAAACCGGTCCCCGGTAGCTTGTCTCCTTTCTGGTGAAGAATTGGCTTGGTAGTTTGGTCTGCCCTGTTCCCATGATGCACTGGGCCAGGGACAGACTAATTTGCATATAGCTAGGTTCTGAGCTGGGGTGGGGCAGTGAGATAAATAACGGTGATGGATCAAGCCCTGATCTTTGGACTGGGTAAGAGTGGTCTGCTTAATTCAGACACTCTGTTCATCACCACCCCCTTTTCTGTATCGTTTTTGGCCACTATAGGTGTGGCAGGGTATACTCAGACATGAGTCCCTTTCTCACTGCTCCATCAGGATTCAAGCAAGCCGGGCCGAAGAGGCTGAAATGCCAGAAACCGGTCCCCGGTAGCTTGTCTCATTTCTGGTGAAGAATTGGCTTGGTAGTTTGGTCTGCCCTGTTCCCATGATGCACTGGGCCAGGGACAGACTAATTTGCATATAGCCAGGTTCTGAGCTGGGATGGGGCAGTGAGATAAATAACGGTGATGGATCAAGCCCTGATCTTTGGACTGGGTAAGAGTGGTGTGCTTAATTCAGACACTCTGTTCATCACCACCCCCTTTTCTGTATCGTTTTTGGCCACTATAGGTGTGGCAGGGTATACTCAGACATGAGTCCCTTTCTCACTGCTCCATCAGGATTCAAGCAAGCCGGGCCGAAGAGGCTGAAATGCCAGAAACCGGTCCCCGGTAGCTTGTCTCCTTTCTGGTGAAGAATTGGCTTGGTAGTTTGGTCTGCCCTGTTCCCATGATGCACTGGGCCAGGGACAGACTAATTTGCACATAGCCAGGTTCTGAGCTGGGATGGGGCAGTGAGATAAATAACGGTGATGGATCAAGCCCTGATCTTTGGACTGGGTAAGAGTGGTCTGCTTAATTCAGACACTCTGTTCATCACCACCCCCTTTTCTGTATCGTTTTTGGCCACTATAGGTGTGGCAGGGTATACTCAGACATGAGTCCCTTTCTCACTGCTCCATCAGGATTCAAGCAAGCCGGGCCGAAGAGGCTGAAATGCCAGAAACCGGTCCCCGGTAGCTTGTCTCCTTTCTGGTGAAGAATTGGCTTGGTAGTTTGGTCTGCCCTGTTCCCATGATGCACTGGGCCAGGGACAGACTAATTTGCATATAGCTAGGTTCTGAGCTGGGGTGGGGCAGTGAGATAAATAACGGTGATGGATCAAGCCCTGATCTTTGGACTGGGTAAGAGTGGTCTGCTTAATTCAGACACTCTGTTCATCACCACCCCCTTTTCTGTATCGTTTTTGGCCACTATAGGTGTGGCAGGGTATACTCAGACATGAGTCCCTTTCTCACTGCTCCATCAGGATTCAAGCAAGCCGGGCCGAAGAGGCTGAAATGCCAGAAACCGGTCCCCGGTAGCTTGTCTCCTTTCTGGTGAAGAATTGGCTTGGTAGTTTGGTCTGCCCTGTTCCCATGATGCACTGGGCCAGGGACAGACTAATTTGCATATAGCTAGGTTCTGAGCTGGGATGGGGCAGTGAGATAAATAACGGTGATGGATCAAGCCCTGATCTTTGGACTGGGTAAGAGTGGTCTGCTTAATTCAGACACTCTGTTCATTACCACCCCCTTTTCTGTATCGTTTTTGGCCACTATAGGTGTGGCAGGGTATACTCAGACATGAGTCCCTTTCTCACTGCTCCATCAGGATTCAAGCAAGCCGGGCCGAAGAGGCTGAAATGCCAGAAACCGGTCCCCGGTAGCTTGTCTCCTTTCTGGTGAAGAATTGGCTTGGTAGTTTGGTCTGCCCTGTTCCCATGATGCACTGGGCCAGGGACAGACTAATTTGCATATAGCTAGGTTCTGAGCTGGGATGGGGCAGTGAGATAAATAACGGTGATGGATCAAGCCCTGATCTTTGGACTGGGTAAGAGTGGTCTGCTTAATTCAGACACTCTGTTCATCACCACCCCCTTTTCTGTATCGTTTTTGGCCACTATAGGTGTGGCAGGGTATACTCAGACATGAGTCCCTTTCTCACTGCTCCATCAGGATTCAAGCAAGCTGGGCCGGAAGAGGCTGAAATGCCAGAAACCGGTCCCCGGTAGCTTGTCTCCTTTCTGGTGAAGAATTGGCTTGGTAGTTTGGTCTGCCCTGTTCCCATGATGCACTGGGCCAGGGACAGACTAATTTGCATATAGCTAGGTTCTGAGCTGGGGTGGGGCAGTGAGATAAATAACGGTGATGGATCAAGCCCTGATCTTTGGACTGGGTAAGAGTGGTCTGCTTAATTCAGACACTCTGTTCATCACCACCCCCTTTTCTGTATCGTTTTTGGCCACTATAGGTGTGGCAGGGTATACTCAGACATGAGTCCCTTTCTCACTGCTCCATCAGGATTCAAGCAAGCCGGGCAGAAGAGGCTGAAATGCCAGAAACCGGTCCCCGGTAGCTTGTCTCCTTTCTGGTGAAGAATTGGCTTGGTAGTTTGGTCTGCCCTGTTCCCATGATGCACTGGGCCAGGGACAGACTAATTTGCATATAGCCAGGTTCTGAGCTGGGATGGGGCAGTGAGATAAATAACGGTGATGGATCAAGCCCTGATCTTTGGACTGGGTAAGAGTGGTCTGCTTAAGTCAGACACTCTGTTTATCACCACCCCCTTTTCTGTATCGTTTTTGGCCACTATAGGTGTGGCAGGGTATACTCAGACATGAGTCCCTTTCTCACTGCTCCATCAGGATTCAAGCAAGCCGGGCCGAAGAGGCTGAAATGCCAGAAACCGGTCCCCGGTAGCTTGTCTCCTTTCTGGTGAAGAATTGGCTTGGTAGTTTGGTCTGCCCTGTTCCCATGATGCACTGGGCCAGGGACAGACTAATTTGCACATAGCCAGGTTCTGAGCTGGGATGGGGCAGTGAGATAAATAACGGTGATGGATCAAGCCCTGATCTTTGGACTGGGTAAGAGTGGTCTGCTTAATTCAGACACTCTGTTCATCACCACCCCCTTTTCTGTATCGTTTTTGGCCACTATAGGTGTGGCAGGGTATACTCAGACATGAGTCCCTTTCTCACTGCTCCATCAGGATTCAAGCAAGCCGGGCCGAAGAGGCTGAAATGCCAGAAACCGGTCCCCGGTAGCTTGTCTCCTTTCTGGTGAAGAATTGGCTTGGTAGTTTGGTCTGCCCTGTTCCCATGATGCACTGGGCCAGGGACAGACTAATTTGCATATAGCTAGGTTCTGAGCTGGGATGGGGCAGTGAGATAAATAACGGTGATGGATCAAGCCCTGATCTTTGGACTGGGTAAGAGTGGTCTGCTTAATTCAGACACTCTGTTCATCACCACCCCCTTTTCTGTATCGTTTTTGGCCACTATAGGTGTGGCAGGGTATACTCAGACATGAGTCCCTTTCTCACTGCTCCATCAGGATTCAAGCAAGCCGGGCCGAAGAGGCTGAAATGCCAGAAACCGGTCCCCGGTAGCTTGTCTCCTTTCTGGTGAAGAATTGGCTTGGTAGTTTGGTCTGCCCTGTTCCCATGATGCACTGGGCCAGGGACAGACTAATTTGCATATAGCCAGGTTCTGAGCTGGGATGGGGCAGTGAGATAAATAACGGTGATGGATCAAGCCCTGATCTTTGGACTGGGTAAGAGTGGTCTGCTTAATTCAGACACTCTGTTCATCACCACCCCCTTTTCTGTATCGTTTTTGGCCACTATAGGTGTGGCAGGGTATACTCAGACATGAGTCCCTTTCTCACTGCTCCATCAGGATTCAAGCAAGCCGGGCCGAAGAGGCTGAAATGCCAGAAACCGGTCCCCGGTAGCTTGTCTCCTTTCTGGTGAAGAATTGGCTTGGTAGTTTGGTCTGCCCTGTTCCCATGATGCACTGGGCCAGGGACAGACTAATTTGCACATAGCCAGGTTCTGAGCTGGGATGGGGCAGTGAGATAAATAACGGTGATGGATCAAGCCCTGATCTTTGGACTGGGTAAGAGTGGTCTGCTTAATTCAGACACTCTGTTCATCACCACCCCCTTTTCTGTATCGTTTTTGGCCACTATAGGTGTGGCAGGGTATACTCAGACATGAGTCCCTTTCTCACTGCTCCATCAGGATTCAAGCAAGCCGGGCCGAAGAGGCTGAAATGCCAGAAACCGGTCCCCGGTAGCTTGTCTCCTTTCTGGTGAAGAATTGGCTTGGTAGTTTGGTCTGCCCTGTTCCCATGATGCACTTGGCCAGGGACAGACTAATTTGCATATAGCCAGGTTCTGAGCTGGGATGGGGCAGTGAGATAAATAACGGTGATGGATCAAGCCCTGATCTTTGGACTGGGTAAGAGTGGTCTGCTTAATTCAGACACTCTGTTCATCACCACCCCCTTTTCTGTATCGTTTTTGGCCACTATAGGTGTGGCAGGGTATACTCAGACATGAGTCCCTTTCTCACTGCTCCATCAGGATTCAAGCAAGCCGGGCCGAAGAGGCTGAAATGCCAGAAACCGGTCCCCGGTAGCTTGTCTCCTTTCTGGTGAAGAATTGGCTTGGTAGTTTGGTCTGCCCTGTTCCCATGATGCACTGGGCCAGGGACAGACTAATTTGCATATAGCCAGGTTCTGAGCTGGGATGGGGCAGTGAGATAAATAACGGTGATGGATCAAGCCCTGATCTTTGGACTGGGTAAGAGTGGTCTGCTTAATTCAGACACTCTGTTCATCACCACCCCCTTTTCTGTATCGTTTTTGGCCACTATAGGTGTGGCAGGGTATACTCAGACATGAGTCCCTTTCTCACTGCTCCATCAGGATTCAAGCAAGCCGGGCCGAAGAGGCTGAAATGCCAGAAACCGGTCCCCGGTAGCTTGTCTCCTTTCTGGTGAAGAATTGGCTTGGTAGTTTGGTCTGCCCTGTTCCCATGATGCACTGGGCCAGGGACAGACTAATTTGCATATAGCCAGGTTCTGAGCTGGGATGGGGCAGTGAGATAAATAACGGTGATGGATCAAGCCCTGATCTTTGGACTGGGTAAGAGTGGTCTGCTTAATTCAGACACTCTGTTCATCACCACCCCCTTTTCTGTATCGTTTTTGGCCACTATAGGTGTGGCAGGGTATACTCAGACATGAGTCCCTTTCTCACTGCTCCATCAGGATTCAAGCAAGCCGGGCCGAAGATGGCTGCAATGCCAGAAACCGGTCCCCGGAAGCTTCTTTCCTTCCCAGTGTAAGAATTGGCTTTTGTAGTTTGGTTTGCCCTGTTCCCATCATGCACTGGGACAGGAACAGACTAATTTGCATACAGCCAGGTTCTGAAACTGGGATGGTGCAGTGAGCTAAAAAACGGTGTTGGATCTAGCCCTGATCTCTTGACTGGGTGAGAGTATTCTGCTTAATTCAGAGACTCTGTCCCTCACCACCCCTTGTTGTAAATATTTTTGTCCACCTTAAGCGTGGAAGGGTATACTCAGACATGAGTCCCTTGCTCATTGCACCATCAGGATTCAAGCAAGCCGGGCCGAAGACGGCTGCAATGCCAGAAACCGGTCCCCGGAAGCTTGTTTCCTTCCCAGTGTAAGAATTGGCTTTTGTAGTTTGGTTTGCCCTGTTCCCATCATGCACTGGGACAGGAACAGACTAATTTGCATACAGCCAGGTTCTGGAACTGGGATGGTGCAGTGAGCTAAAAAACAGTGTTGGATCTAGCCCTGATCTCTTGACTGGGTGAGAGTATTCTGCTTAATTCAGAGACTCTGTCCCTCACCACCCCTTGTTGTAAATATTTTTGTCCACCCTAAGCGTGGAAGGGTATACTCAGACATGAGTCCCTTGCTCATTGCACCATCAGGATTCAAGCAAGCCGGGCCGAAGACGGCTGCAATGCCAGAAACCGATCCCCGGAAGCTTGTTTCCTTCCCAGTGTAAGAATTGGCTTTTGTAGTTTGGTTTGCCCTGTTCCCATCATGCACTGGGACAGGAACAGACTAATTTGCATACAGCCAGGTTCTGAAACTGGGATGGTGCAGTGAGCTAAAAAACGGTGTTGGATCTAGCCCTGATCTCTTGACTGGGTGAGAGTATTCTGCTTAATTCAGAGACTCTGTCCCTCACCACCCCTTGTTGTAAATATTTTTGTCCACCCTAAGCGTGGAAGGGTATACTCAGACATGAGTCCCTTGCTCATTGCACCATCAGGATTCAAGCAAGCCGGGCCGAAGACGGCTGCAATGCCAGAAACCGGTCCCCGGAAGCTTGTTTCCTTCCCAGTGTAAGATTTGGCTTTTGTAGTTTGGTTTGCCCTGTTCCCATCATGCACTGGGACAGGAACAGACTAATTTGCATACAGCCAGGTTCTGAAACTGGGATGGTGCAGTGAGCTAAAAAACGGTGTTGGATCTAGCCCTGATCTCTTGACTGGGTGAGGGTATTCTGCTTAATTCAGAGACTCTGTCCCTCACCACCCCTTGTTGTAAATACATCAAATGTTGTGGACACTTCTGAAGAAGCACCAAGCAGGAAGACACATTACACAAGTGCCACTGCCGTTAGTGCACCCAACAAACGAGAAGAAGAAACAAATCACATGAGGCGTGGTAAGCCACTCAGGCACCGGAAAGGGATAGGCATGTGCACTAAAGACATCCATGACAATGAGAAAACTGGGGAGAGACAGTAAATGTCATGTGAGAGAGACAGTGACCAAATGCTCCACGACCAGACCGAAGAAATAAATGCGTGGCTAGCAAATAACCTATCCACAGCAATAACACAAAAGACACCTCAAAGGCTACACTCACAAAAATGTCTTACAGATGACTCCGACTCCACGAGCATGTCATCACAGACTACCAGCTCAAGAAATGCATCAGTCAAAACGCTCTCAAAGAAACGTTCTCAGAGGAAATCAGTGAAAGGCTCCTCCAATTCAGAAAACATGTCGGTACGGTCATTCCGGTCAACCGAGTCAAGGTCCTTACAATGCTCATGGCACCAGTCACCAAAATGCACAATAGAAACAGAGAACATTCTCCCCGTCCAGAGCAGCATATCTCACGTAAATGACTCGAAATATTTGATCACCCCACAATACAACACGTCATGTCAGTCAAGGTCATCTCAAGACATAAAATATATACTGGCACCCCTGAAGGGATCCGCTAGGCTGACTCAACGCGCCTGCAGAAGAAAACCAGATATATGGGACAGAACACACCGGGTAAGAAAGGACTACCCTGCCACTCAGCAAGGAAGGCAAAATGGGTGGATAAGGAAGAAACATACACATGCCCGGATGATCAAAGAGTCCACCAGTCCGAAATGCGAGTGGGAGTGGGTGAGACAAACAGGGTCAACAAATGAGTCCCGAGACCAAACCGAGCCACCCATGTCAGATAGTGCCTTACTGACTGGTATGCACCACTCGGAACAAGAGGACATTGCTGCCCCCGACCGGAAGAGACAAAAGGAAGTAAAATCTCATGCAGATGTTCGGAAGAGAACCAGAACACCGTCCATTCTTCAGGAAGTACAATCTCATGCAGATGTTCGGAAGAGAACCAGAACACCGTCCATTCTTGAAGGAGATCGAGCGTCAGTCGAACAAGAGCTACCAAAAAAGACAGATTGCCGCTATCGAGATGAGCCACCAACTGTCACCTTACAAAAGGCAACCACGATTGCGTCAGAATCTGTAAACGAGTGGATAGCTCGGAAGATTATTGGAAACCACAACGAATCTGAGAACCAGAGGATCACACACAATGTCTCGCACTTTCAAAGGCGCACTCCCGCAGTCAAGGATACTCTTGTCAAGGCAGCCGACAGCTCGAACAATGCAGTGTCTCCAACAGACTATACCTTGCCAGCGCCTGAGGAGCTGACTGAGTCTAAGCCTGGAACGGCAACGTGTCTATGACCCGTGCGGACAATCCGCAGACCTGTGCGGCCAGTCAAGAAACTATAAACATACTTGAATTTAACTCTATTTTGTCAAAAAAGGGGAGATGTAGTATTGTGTGCAGCAGTCTAGTGTTTGGGATAGACTGGTGGGAGGAGCAGGAAAGGGAGGAGCAGGGAACCGGGAATGGGAAGTCAGTTATGAGCAGGCAAGGCTGAATAAAGGTTGTGTAGTAACCTGCTCCCGGCTCCTGTGTTAATTGGGGAAGGCGACATCTACCACAAGTGAGACAATGGAAGTGGGTTATTCACTGGGTCGGGTTTTGTGGGTTGAGGGTGGCCCAGATCCCTACCACGTGACAGTTCAGGTGAACAGTGAGAACGCATGAGTACTAGTGGATTCAGGGTGCTGCCATTCCGTCATTAGTCGCAACAGGGTGAAAGAGCATCAATGGCGACCTAGGGAAACAGTAGATAACATGTGTCTATGGTGATTGTAAAATGTACCCCGCTGCTGTAGTTGACGTTGAATGGTAAGACAGAAAAGAATACAACAGAGTAGGAGGGATTCCCCGGCTTGTAGAAGAAATGATTGTAGGAACAGACTATGACGAATTCCCTAGGCTACTAGCTACAGCAGTTAGTCAGAAAAGCGAGCAAGAATGGCTGCAGGAAGCTCCATTTGTAACGGAGAATATGGCAGGCAGTCGGTATAAAGAAAGAAATAAGTGCAGAGAGAAACGTGTCAATAACAGACTAGTTGTTTTAAATGGTTTGTCTAACACACTGTCCGTTCCCGCCACTACATTAATGGGAAACAGGGAGTGCAACGCAACTTCAGGGCAGCTCATAGAGATGACCCCAACTTAGAGAATGCATGGGCTCATGTCGTGTTGGATGAGGAAGGACAGGTAGGACCTTATTTCCATATATCAAAAGGTCTACTATATAGAACGATACAGAAACCTACAGAGACTGTCTCCTAATTGTTGGTCTCATTCCCTTTCAGGGAATGTGTCTTACATCTGGCTCATGTACAGACTGGGGAGGGCATAATGGAAGGAAAAAAATGGAGGAGTATCTCCTAAAACGTTTTTATTGGCCCAGGGTTTTTTCAGACATTAGACGGTTTTGCGCAATGCATGTACATTGTCAGCGAGTGAATCCCCCTCATGGCTCCAGGGCCCCCTCACGGCCATTGCCTATCATAGATGTTCATTTCTCCAGGGTAGGTATGGATCTGGTGGGGCCTTTGGTTACATCAGCCTGTGGGTATCAGTACATATTGGTGCTGGTTGATTACGCTACTCGATACCCTGAGGCGATACCTCTCACCAGTATGACGACTACTGCTGTTGCCCAGGCCATGATCGGATTCTTTAGCAGGGTGGGTTTCCCCAGGAAGATCTTGACTGATCAAGGTACTCCTTTTATGTCAAGATTAATGGCCCAGATCTGTAAGGTGCTCAGGGTCTAGCAGATCCGCACTTCAGTCTATCACCCACAAACGGACGGTCTTGTGCAACGGTACAACCGTACCATCAAGACCATCCTAAAGAAAGCAGTATCTGACTGTGGCAGGGATTGGGATAAACAACTACCTTTAGCACTGTTTGCCATTCATGCACATACCCAATCCTCAACAGGATAAAGTCCCTTTGAGTTGGTTTTTGGAAAGAAACCTAGGACCCTTTTGGATATGGCAGCTGAGAGATGGGAGGATGAGGAAGACAAGGGATTGAATTTACTTGACTCTGCAGCTAGCTTGAAGAGAAGGGTAACCACTCCATAGGAAGATGTGCGTCAGAACCTAGAAAAAGCTCAGATAAGACAAAAAGGTAGTTATTCCTGTGAGCTGAAGGGGTTTGATGTGGACAAAGGTGTTGTATTGCTTCCGGATTCCTCTTGACCGGGGTGGTCTCCCCGGAGGCTCATAGGGGGATAAAGAAAATAATGGAACCGTAAGAATGAGGTTTTGATGTTATGGGGTTTAAGCTCCCTTCACCACACCTTTGTGCTCTATTACGTTTGTGCCAAGTCTGGTAAGAGATTGCGAGCAAAGCCAAGGAAAAATGACTTTAGGAAGAGGGAAATGGGGGGGGGAACGTAAAGCTTTGTCGGAGTTTTAAGTGCCTAGGATAAAAGAAAAGAAAGGTGCACAGTCCTATAGCAGAGGTCACTCAGTGTCCCGGATTATGGAATGGCGTGTATCTCCACAGAAGGGGGGTTCACAATAACAAGTAGTACCCTCCTGTTCACGCTTCCTCCCCTATACTCTCTCCCGCTTCTTCTCCCTCCCCTCTCCTGAGTTACGGCGGCTCCCCAACATCCTCTGGACACTACCAGTCCTCGTACCAGCTTTCCTCGCCTTCCTCGGGGTTCCCTGGTGTCCTAGCGTCCTGTAAGTCGGGTCCCGCGTCTTCCTCCTCGGGTCCCGCGTCTTCTCTACTTCTCTCAGGTCCCCGCCTTCTCTCTCGGGTCCCGCGCCTTCTCTCTGGGGTCCCGCGTCTTCTCTCTCGAACACTCTACTTCGGCGTTCCCTCCCTTCTTCTTCCGCACCTCCTTTGTGAACCTGCTCCCATTTCATTGGTCCATGGCATCTTCTTCCGGTTTGCGGGGGCGGTCCTTCCGGGGCATGCCTGTTGCCGTATCCCTGTGGAAATAGAGTAGAGGAGTCTGGATGGCGCCGTTCTGCAGGTTGTCGCGGAGTCCGCACCCGTGATTGTGGGTCCCCCCTCGGTGTTAGACCGGTAAGTGTCTCTCTCCTCAATGTAGCTTCCTCACGTACCCTTTCCCTTGCTGTCTTTCTTCTAGGGTTTGGATTCTGAGGATATCTAGACAGATAGTCTGCATTCCCTTGATCTTTCCCTTTTCTATGTCTAGTATGGAATCTATAAGGTTGTAAGGAGAGAAACCACCTCAGTACCCTCTCATTGTGACCCTTGTTCCTTGCTAACCATTCAAAGGGTGCGTGATCAGTAAAAAGGGTGACTTCTCTTCCTTCCAAATAATACCGTAAGGTCTCTATAGCCCACTTGATAGCGAGGGCCTCCTTCTCAATTGTAGCATAATTTTTCTCTCGGGGAAAGAGTTTACGGCTAATGTACAAAATTGTTTTTTCTCCTTGCGGTGTCTCTTGGGATAAAACCGCTCCTAGACACTGGTCGGAGGCGTCTGTTTGCAAAATAAAGGGTCGGGAATAATCCGGACTGATCAAGACAAAATCAGAGGTTAGGGATTTTTTTAAGGACTCAAAGGAGTGCAACACTTCATATCACTGACAACCAATCGGACTTCTTTGACAAAAACCTTGTCCCGCCCCTGGCCCGACTCCGTGCTGATGTTAAACATTGGGCTTCTTTGCCATTGACACTTCTCGGACGAGCTGCGCTGTACAAGATGATGGCTCTCCCGAGATTCCTTTATGTCCTGGAAAACTCACCCTACCCGGTCCCGCTTAGATATTTCAGACAGGTCGCGACACTAGTGTCCAACCTACTATGGAGGGACAAGCCAGCACGCATTGCACAGGCCAAGCTGACTAAAAGTTGGTTCGAGGGAGGAATTGCGCTGCCCAATTTGCACTTGTACTATTGGGCTGCCCAACTCAAGATCATCAACTGCTGGATACACGCGCCTCGAGATGACCCAGCATATAGAGAGGATAGAACTCAACTAGGCACGAACAGCATGCTTTCGGCGCTATGCAACAGAAGCCACGTGGCACGACTGCTGGGCCCCACGAAACACACGGGACTGTTGTGGCATGCGGCACAGACAAAACTAGGGTGGAAGGGTGTCATTACTAAACTTACCCCGCTTTGGGATACTAAAGCACTGGGTCAACTGAGAAATAGTAAAGGGTTTACGCAATGGGACACCATAGGTATATCTACGGTGGGAGACCTGTGGGACAAGGGTGATGTCCTATCGTTTTCAATTCTTCGACAACAGTATGACTTAGGCCACAATGAAACTTATAGATATGTGCAGATACGACACGCACTACTGCAGGCAATACCCCCAGGCACTGACGTCCCGGACTCCTCACCACTACAGGATAGACTACTCACGGACTACATGAAACGCAGCGCCACTTCCCTTACCTACAAAAAGCTACTGAATAACCAGGCAGACCCTACACTAAAACTGCGCGACAGATGGGTGGAGGACCTGGGGGACATGGATGAGAATGAATGGAATGAGGGGCTGGCATCACCAAGGGAAGTGGGCATTTCAACAAAGCTCCGACTAGTACAATTGAAAATCCTGCACCGTATATACTATACAAGAACCACACTACATAAATTGCAGAGAGCTCCACATCCCTACTGTCTTCGAAACTGTGGGGGGAAGGGATCGTTCTTCCACACCATATGGGACTGCCCCCAGATTGCCACCTATTGGCGTCAAGTAATGCGCACATTGTCACAAACACTGCAAATATCTCTGATTACCGAGCCGCGTAAATGTTTACTGAACATTTGGGAGCCAAATGACCTATCTAGGTATGGACAGATATGGGGTACATTGGCGATTATGGTGGCAAAACGAGACATAGCACAAAAATGGGGCGCACCTGATCTGCCCACGTTAGCACAGTGGAGCAAAAATCTGGATTTGATAATGATTACAGAGCGAGCAGTGTACGTAACCAGAGCCTGCCCGCGTAAATGTAATAAGATCTGGTCACCGTGGAATAAGTATAGGGGAGACTTGTGTGATCCATTGCCGGAAAATGAAGATGACAGCTCTGAGGAAGGGCTGGAAGGGGATTGAGACTGAAGTATTACCCTGATGCCGGAGATAGACTATATGGAGGGAATTCACTTTAGCAGCGATAATTGTGATTATTGGTCTCAGAACATGCTATAATTCTGCACCCTATGAAACTGTAGTTGTGTAATATGTTAACGTGTATGTTGGTTTACAGGTTTGAACAAAATTACAAAACACAACAAAATTGAAACACTCATAGACCTTAGGGTTCTCCGATACAGGTTATGTTTGAATTGAGTACACCTTAATTTGAAGTGCCGCCGGACCCCAGGGTTGTCGGCTAAACGGCTGTGTTCACTTGGACAACGTTGTGAGTAATGCAGTAACAACTCGGCCGGCCAAATGGCTAAACGCTGTGTTATTACGGAAGTGTACAACAAAGGTCTTTCATAAAAAAAAATTAAAAAAGGAGTGCAACACTGCAGTAGGAGGAGATTGTAATATTGGTTCTGTTCTGCTATTTTTCTGTAGAAGATCGGTTAGTGGAGCAGCCATTTGGGAAAACCTAGGGATAAACCTTCTATAATAACCTAATAGCCCAAGAAATGTTCTTAAATCCTTTTTGGTTTTGGGAAAAGGTATCTGGAAAATGGCCGATAATTTGGACGTCTGTGGTCTTATGACTCCTTCTTCCAATAGGTATCCTAAGTACCTAACTGTCTGAGCAGCCAAATGACTCTTGGCTGGGTTGATTTTCAATCCATGTGACCCTAAGGTTTGAATGACTTTGGAGAGATGTGACAAATGTTGTTCCCATGTATCCCTATATATCACAATATCATCGATATATGCTCCAGCAAAAGTATCATGGGGTCTCAATATCATGTTCATGGCTCTTTGGAATGTTGCAGGAGCCCCATGTAAACCGAAAGGTAACATTTTAAACTGGTATAAACCGTCAGGGGTGGAGAAGGCAGTTTTTTCTCTGTCTTCTTTTTTTAAAGGTATCTGCCAGTACCCTTTACATAAATCCAGGGTACTAATATAGTTAGCTCGCCCTATCCTTTCCACTATTTCATCCACACGGGGAAGGGATATGTGTCAAACTCAGAAATGTTGTTTACTTCCCTAAAGTCAATACAGAATCTTACTGACCCATCTGGCTTTGGTACGAGCACAATGGGAGAATTCCATTCGCCTTTGGTTGGTTCTATCATTTCCATCTGCAACATCTTTTGTACTTCCTCCCTTATAGTCTGACGGCGGGATTCAGGTATGCGGTATGGTCTTAATCTAACCCGTTTACCTGGTGGGGTTTTGATTGTGTGTTCAATGAGAGTAGTCCTCCCTGGAGTCGTGGAAAAAACAGGGCCAAGAGGTTGTAACACCTTGGTCAGGTCCTCATTCCAAGAACTGGGCAAATCGGGATCAATACACTGATGGAACAGTGGGACATGGGGTTCTACACTATGGACTGACACCGGAGCGGGTCCCTCCCATTTCTTTAGCAGGTTCACATGATATGCTTGGGATATTTTTTTATTGTTGTCTATTTCGATGCAATAGGTCACCGGGGTGACTTGTTGGAGTACTTTATAGGGTCCCTGCCATTGTCCTAATAGTTTTTGGTCCGATGAGGCCATCATAAGTAACACAAGGTCCCCTACTTGAAAGGACCCGAGTTTAGCCCCTTTGTCATATTGTTTCTTTTGGACGTTCTGTGCATTTTCTAGATTGTTTCTGACGATGTCTCGGATTTGTCTGAAATGCGTTTTTAGGTTCAAGACATATTCAGGAAGGGGCTTTGTGTCATCTTGTTCTGTTTCCCAATGCTCCTGGGCCATATCAAGTAATGTACGCGGCTTATGCCCATACAATAACTCAAAGGGAGAATACCCGGTACTTTTCTGTTCCTTACATCTAATGGCAAATAAAGCCAGAGGAAGGATATCTTCCCACCTTCGGGCTTCTAGGTCCAACAATTTTTTTAGGGTGGTCTTAATGGTGGCATTATATCTTTCAACCAATCCATCAGTTTGTGGGTGATAGGCGGCTGTTCTGATTTGTTTTAACTCTAACTGCTTACATATGTCTTTCATCATTTTGGAAACAAAAGGAGTCCCATGATCAGTTAAGATCTCCTTTGGGAAACCCATCCGAGAAACAACTCCAATCATAGCTTTAGCGATATTGGCTGTGTCAGGTCGGCGAAGTGGTATGGCATCGGGGAACCGGGTAGCATAGTCAACTATGACAAGTACGTATCTACACCCGCTTCTAGAAGGTAGCAAGGGCCCGATGACATCCATGCCAACTCGACAGAAAGGCTCATCGATAATGGGAAGGGGAAGCAATGGTGCCTTTGGAGGGTGGTAACGGCTGTGCCGTTGACAAATAGGACATTCCCTGCAATATCTTTTAACTTGATGAAATATACCTGGCCAATAACATTTTTCTAAGATGGTTTTCTCTGTTTTGTCTGCTCCAAAATGACCCCCTAAAAGATGACTATGAGCAAGATATAACACCTTCTCTCTAAATGGCTCTGGAACTAACAGTTGTGCCTTCTGGTCAGGATTACCTTTTCCATACAATAAGCTGTTCTTAGTGAAGAAATAAGGACCTACATGTTGTGGGTCTTCATCTTCAAGTGCCTTATTCCATGCTTCCTGAAGTACAGGGTACTCTCGCTGGGCAGCGTGGAAATTTCTGTCTGTCTCCCAGGGATTTTCTACTGGAATGATGGGCATCACCAGGGAGTCTCTCCTTTTCTCGGCCCTTCTCTGTCTTCGGCTTTTTCTGGGTTTAGAAGACGGCCATTCCCTTTCTGTGTCTTTGGAAAAAGAGGCTGAAGCTAACCACTCGTCTTCAGCTGAAGAGGAATCTTGTAACAACTGAGGTAGTTTAGCGTAATCATTGCCTAGAATAGCTTGTTCGGGTAGCCAGGGTATCAGTCCCACAGTTAAGGATGTTCCTGAATCCTGAGGATGTTGTATGAGCACCCTAGTAGTGGGGTATGGTTTGGTGTCACCATGTACACATTTGATAGCCACCATTCCCTCTATGGGACCTATGCTGCTACCGAGGCCTTGGGGTCTGACTACACTATGTAAACATCCAGTGTCAGCTGAAGCAGTAACAGACTGTCCATTCACAGAGACTGTGCACTTATAAGGGGGTAGTTTCTTTTCTGGGGGAGAACAATAGTAATTGCGAGCCATTCCTATTTGCATAGGCTCCTCTTTTTGTGGACAAAATCTAGCTATATGCCCCATCCCACCACATTGGAAACACTGGGGTCCTGTCGCAGGTGGTCGAATAAACGGGATACTAGGCAGAGGGGCACTGGGAACGAGAGCAAGAGGTTCGGGTTTCTTGGCTAATGGGGGTCTAGATGGTCCATGGGGTGTGTGTCCCCCTGTTTTCCCCATAATTTCTTCTCTTCCCTTTTGAAAGTGCTGCGCCCTATTATATGCACTGGCTATCTCTACTGCTGTTTCTAAAGTGAGGTTAGCTTGCTGTCGGACCCAACGTTGAATGGGTGGATGAAGGGAAGTTAGATACTGTTCAAGGTAAATCTTTGGCATGATCCCATCCTTGTCAGTAGTGGCGGGTTTTAGCCAACGGTCCGCCATGTCCTTTACCCTGAAGTACAAGGCGCGAGGGTTCTCCTGAGGTCCTTCCTTCGTTTGTCTTAGCTTTAATCTATAGGTTTCCTCGTCTATTCCCAGTCTCTCTAGGATGCATTTTTTTATCTCTGTATACGGGACTTCCCCTTGAAGGGTAGCGGCTTGGTAAGCGGGTTGTAGATCTCCAGATAGAAGAGGTCCCAGGTATTGATCCCATTTGTCTGCGGGCCATGAAGCTGCATTTGCCATTTGCTCAAAGTTACTAAAAAAGAAATCGGGGTCCTCCCCAGCTACATATCGCTGCAGCACTACAGATGGCAAGGTGGTTGGGCCTCGTTGTTGACCTAGGGCTTCAGTGAGTTTATCCATGGCTGCTCCATGGGTCTGACCTTGTCCTGTTAGTACCTGTTGTAACTTGCCCCGATCTTCCTCTACAACAGTCAAGAAATGTTCCATTACTTTACCCAAGTGTTCCTGGTTTTCAGCCATCTTCGCTAGGGCAGCCTCCATTTCGCCTTGCAATCCCACTTCTAACACCACTTGTGTGAGGCAGGTTTGATAAACAGGCGTGGAGGCTGAAGTATGGGTTTAACAAAAAGTGGTTTATTGATAATAGGAGGGGCTGTAGACTGATGGGATGGGTGTCCTTGGCGGTCTTCTTCTTCCTCCGATGATTCCTGTAAGCTGAAGGGGTTTGATGTGGACAAAGGTGTTGTCTTGCTTCCGGATTCCTCTTGACCGGGGTGGTCTCCCCGGAGGCTCATAGGGGGATAAAGAAAATAATGGAGCCGTAAGACTGAGGTTTTGATGTTATGGGGTTTAAGCTCCCTTCACCACACCTTTGTGCTCAATTACGTTTGCGCTCAGTCTGGTAAGAGATTGTGAGCAAAGCCAAGGAAAAACGACTTTAGGAAGAGGGAAATGGGGGGGGGGGAACGTAAAGCTTTGTAGGAGTTTTAAGTGCGTAGGATATAAGAAAAGAAAGGTGCACAGTCCTATAGCAGAGGTCACTCAGTGTCCCGGATTATGGAATGGCGTGTATCTCCACAGAAGGGGGGTTCACAATAACAAGTAGTACCTCCTGTTCACGCTTCCTCCCCTATACTCTCTCCCGCTTCTTCTCCCTCCCCTCTCCCTGAAAACCCCGAGCCGTTAACACTCACCGGCTCCGCCGTAACTCTCCTGAGTTACGGCTGCTCCCCAGCATCCTCCGGACACCACCAGTCCTCGTACCAGCTGTCCTCGCCTTCCTCGGGGTTCCCTGGTGTCCTGGCGTCCGGTAAGTCGGGTCCCGCGTCTTCTCTACTTCTCTCGGGTCCCGCGTCTTCTCTCTTGGGTCCCGCGTCTTCTCTCTCGGGTCCCGCGGCTTCTCTCTTGAACACTCTACTTCGGCGTTTCCTCCCTTCTTCTTCCGCGCCTCCTTTGTGAACCTGCTCCCATTTCATTGGTCCATGGCATCTTCTTCCGGTTTGCGGGGGCGGTGCTTCTGGGGTAAGCCTATTGCCGTATCCCTGTGGAAATAGAGTAGAGGATTCTGGATGGTGCAGTTCTGCAGGTTGTCGCAGAGTCCGCACCCGTGATTGTGGGCCCCCCTTGGTGTTAGACCGGTAAGTGTCTCTCCTCAATGTAGCTTCCTCACACTCACATTGACTTCAGTTGGAGCCTGTGTGCTGAACAATAACACAGGCTCCCATTTAAATAAGGGGTTGTGGGAAAAACCATGCACCCTCTGACGGGCACCCCATGGTGACTGCCTCACTGTGCATAGTTTAACAGGGGGGGTTCCTTGGGTACCCCCACGGATCCCAACCAGAGACCTCAGGGTGTGGGGGGCCTTCTACGGGCCCCAGTAGTCAGATTCCAACAGCTGTATCTTGTCGGGCAGACCGAATCGGAACGGCTGTCAGAATCGGTCATCGTAATCTCTCTTTCTGAAACTGTGTCCATAGAGCTATACGAATTGGCTCCGAACAACTCAAGCTGTCCGAATGCCGTTCGGAAGCGATTTGCACAGCCCAAATGGTTTCCTGGCATTATAATCTGTCGTCCAGAAAGGTGTCAGATTCAGTCGGAACCATAGGTTCTGAATCGGATTCACCAAATCCATATCCTGTTCGGAGCCTTTCCGGACAGCATCGAAATCGACCCCTAAGAGTATTGATGAGATTCTCAAATATGCAAAGTACTGTAGTGATTGTTTTGAAGCAAAGCAGCGGAAGTTGAAGGAAAAATTAATGATTGCACAGACAAAGCATTTACAGAGGAATGGTAAGAATCAGGTGATAGATTCAAATGTTGACTATGGTTTTGTTGATGATGCAAATTTTGATACAAACAAAAACCTGCAGGGAGTGATTATGCAGAGAAATAGTGTGTCAAATGTTGTTTTTTGAGTTAGAGGTTTTCGGATGGAATGAATGTGAATATTAACATGTTGGAAAAAACCACTCCTTGTCAATATAGTGGGCAATTTGGACACAGGGAAAGCAAATGTAAACAGAATCCAGATCGTATTCAAAATATTTTTTTTCTCCGCATGCATCAGATTTCAAATCTGGGATGGGATGGTACAGTCATCTTCCCTATCCCAACTGGCTTCTATGCAGAATCAGAGGCAATTCAATGTGAATATGTTTGTAGCTCCAGTAATGCAGCAAACCTTGCAAAATAAAACATCAATTTTCCCACGGAACCCCAGTTTTCAACAAAATCCTTTAATGCTTAATAATCATTTTCCCAGATATAAATTACTTTTCGTGTTCCTACTGGACCGTATCAGTCGAAATGACGATGCCCGAGGAAGGAGGAGAATTGCATGCTTGGTGCATTCCTAGAGGTAGACTTTCTGATCGATACAGGTGCAACCTGCTCACAGTTCGCCCCACGGAGGCTCCAAACCTACTCCTCTCAGGAAAACAAGCCCACTTTGGTACTAGAAGAAATAAACACTTTACTAATCAGCTCCCAGTAAATGATCTTGTAAAACATGTGGCAATGGAGAATGATCATGAGTTTCTATTATGTGGCTTGAGTTCTGTAAATCTGTTAGGTAGGGATTAACTCCGCAAAATGAAATGGTAATCCATTGCACACTGGAATACTGTGGTAAATCAAATGTAGAATGAAGACGAGATAAAATGGAAAAAGACCATTTATTCCCAGTTCTCACAAAATTATATTTGCCTCTTGCTTTTAGACACTGAGTGAAAGAAGTGGTGTGCCATTTTACAGGCAAAGAAACTGGCTCAATTAAAAGTACAGAGCCAATACAAATTACAGTAAAACTAAATGCCGTCTTCCTTCTAACTACTCAGTACAAGCGTACCAGAGAAGCAGAGGAGGGGATGAAACCTGTAATTGAGATGATGATTGAGCAGGGCATTTTAAAAGAAGTGCTGGCGTGTCCTTATAATTCATCTGTGATGGGAATTTTAAAAAAACAAGTGGGAAATGGAGGGTGGTCCAAGACCTTTGTCAAAGCAATAAAATTGTAGTGGTATGTTATCCTCTGGTACCGAATCCTGTGTTGATTTAATTTAATATTCCTGTGGATGCAGAATGGTACACAGTCTTCGACTTATGCTAAGCATTCTTTACTATTCCTCTTACTGAGCTTAGTCAACATCTCTTTGTGTTCAGATTTTTAAATAAAGTCCTTGTGTGATGTCGTATTCCACAAGGGCACATGCAGGGCCGCTCAATCTTTATCCAGATTCTAAAGAACAATTTGAAACTCTACAATTGCCCTGTAATTCATTGCTGGTGCTGTACATCAGTAACCTGATGGTCGCATCTATAACAAATGAAGATTCTAAGCTAGATTCAGTTTCGTTCTTGAATCATCTTGCAGACAATGGGCATAATGTATCTATCGCCCACAAACATGTAGTACTGGGTTACAAAAGTTATCTATTTTTTGTAAAACTTTTTTTGCAGCTTTACATAGTACGAACTTGATCCAAAGATATTGGAGAACTTTACATGAGCACCAGTCACATTACAAATGGATACACTCATTTTTGGTAGGCACGGGAAGATCTAGTGATTTGCCCAGAATCACAGGATGTTGACCCTATAGCAAGACTCGAACCTGGTTCTTCAGCTCCAAAGTCTGCAGCTGTGGCTGTTACGCCACATCCTCTCCATTTGGGTCAACCTGTTCAAAAAGGGGTGGGGAAATTGTCTAAAGAAAGAGTTACTATAGTCCTGAGAAGTAATCTACCAACCACACAAAGAGAAGTGAGGATTTTTTGGAAATGGTTGACTACTGTAGATAGTGGATTCCTAACTTTTCCCTGATTACAAAGCCTTCACTTCTGCCTACTCACAGTGATGTTACTAATCTGGTTCATCATACAGATGAACAAATGTAGGAGTGCCTTCCTCAAGCTCAGAGACAAACTCTGTAGTGCACCACCTCCAGAAATGCAAATTTATGAGTAATATTTGTACTTATTTGGTCATGAAAGGGAAGTGTGCGCATTATCAGTACTTATACAAAGGCATGGTGAAATCAAGCAGACAATGGTTTACTTTTCTCCCAAATTATATTCAATTGCTGCCACACTTCCTGGATACTGAATAAGTCAATAGCAGAATCTATCTGGCAATTCAGTAAAGTGAAGTGATTGTGATGGGTTACACACTAATTGTGTTAGTCCCTCATTCAGCTGAGGTTTTGTTGACTCATACACAAACTCAACATCTGACAAACAGCAGTCAAACCAAATCTGAACAGACAATCTTAGTGGATGATAACATTTCAATCAGAAAATGCAACACCCTGAATCCTGCAAAGTAGAGATGATGACATTGAGGATTGTGATCACGATTGCATTGATGTAAAAGTTTCAAGTTCACGTTTATTTTTTAAGTGCTCAGTTAATTAAAACCTTAGCACTAAGTGCTCACATAAAACCTTTAAACATATAATAGCATGGTAGTGCTTAAGTTAATGGCAATAATAAAAACACAGTACAAAATGTTAAAATGTTTAAATGTCTGATGTGTTTGATTTGTCCATAAAAAAACAGCTTCAGCCCCAGGCTACCTACTTGTAGTAAAGTGGCACTGTAGCACAATTTACATAAGAGACTTTGTTCAGGGGCCTTAGATTGCCGCAGGGGTTGTAGCATCAGATGAACCAGTGATTTTCTGGTCAATCTCAATCAGGTATTTTGTGAGCCTGCAACAAAACTGTTGTCCGCTGTATTAAAGCAAGCTAGTATTGCAGGCCTACAGCGGCATAACTCCCTCTGGTTCCCAACTGGTTTTAAAATAGATCGTTGTTTTTTTATATTGGCTTTGCAAATGCAGATCTGACAAACCAGGGTCTCACCGCACAGTCGACAGAGCTCTGTTGTGCGGATTCACTTCCATGGAGGTAGATGTGGAAGTGATTGCAGGCAGCTCAAACGAAACCTCATAAATGATGTTTTGAACTGGGCTTGAATGGCAATGCCCTGGTATGGTTGAGGTGTTAGCTTGGTGTAAGATGCCAAAGTGGGCCAAGTGTGCCATCCCCATGCAAACGCTTCTTTATCTGCAAGCAGCAAGCAAGATTTAACATGCTTGTTGACCGTGGTCTTGGTTTGGGAGTAGGTGGAAAAAGTCTCCCATTGCTCTTTTAGACCAAATGATGGCAGGGAGCTGGCAAGGTAATCTCTGGCTGGAGAGTAGTCTCAACCTCTGATTTCTGTTCCATAGTTGGTAGTTCACGTTGTCGCTACTGACTTCTTTTAGTTTGTAGTGAGTTTGATGAGGGCTCCCTGCTTTTCGATGGATTGTTTGACTAGGCCAAATTCGAGGTGCCGCTGGGCTGGAGATGAGTATACTGGTAAGGAAAAGACAGACTTATAAGAGTTTAATAATGGTGTTGTCCAGGGGGATGGCGCCTCTCTTCCTTAAAGCTTCGCTTCCATAGGCAATGGTAACAACTAGTTTGCCCTGAATTATTTTTAGAAGCTGGAGAAGTGTGGAGGATTCTGTGACTGCTTTGATGCACTTGAAGGCAACAGTAAGAATAACAGATTTTTGGTGCACAAGCTCCAGATGTGGTTTGAAAGAGCCCTGTCTGTCAACAAGCATACCCAGGAACTTGTATTCTTGTACCACCTCGATTTTGTTCTTGCCCATATGCCACTGGTGTGGGCTCCGAGGTGGTTTTCGCTGATTCATTATTTTAGACTTCTTTGGGTGATTTACATGGTGTTTGGGTCGGAATATAGGGCTGTGGCATCTAGAAGCCTTTTGAGGCCGATTTTAGTCCGGGTAAGTAGCACGAAATTGTCGCATACATCAAGCACGGAAGTAGAATATTGCCCAGCTTCTGAGCGTGAAAATTAAATTGCGCTAGGCAAATGGGCAAGTCAGCTAAGAAGAGGTTGAAGAGTGTGAGGGCTAGCACACACCCTTGCCATAGCCCTTGGTGGATTGGGATCCTTCTCGATATGTGGGGGCCTCCTCCAAACTCAATTCTGACGTAAGTGTCAGTGTGAAGAAGAACGAAGGCTCAGCAGTGAGTTGGGTATGTTCCAGCTGGCCTACTTGTTCCACAACGATCCTCTGTCCTCTTGATCAAAATCAGACTTGTAGTCAATTAAAGAGTGGATAAAGGGACTGCCTTGTGGCCCTACTTTGATCATACACTAGTGATATGGCCAGGAGGTTAGTAGTTGTGCCCACTCCTTTAGCAAACCCTGTTTGGTTAAATGGGATTAAGGTCTTTTCAGATGCTTGTGACTCTAATTCTTCTAGGAGATAGCCAGCAAAGTCTTTGGATTCCATATCCAAGAGAGCTATGAGCCGGTAATTTGCAGGGTCAAAGTCAGTACCCTCTTTGTAGATCAGGGTGATTGTTAAGCTTTTCCATGAGGAGGGAATGGTTTTTAGAAAAGTTAGGCTCTCATATGCTGACTCCAGATACCTTGCCCATTACGATTTGTCTTCTTTAAACAGAGCAGTTGCAATGCCGTTTGGACTAGGAGCTACTTCTCTTTGGCTTTTTAAGATCTGCTGCTCTATTGTTGCTACCTGAATGGACAAAAGTCTTGAGGTTGAGGGCCCAGTTGAGATGTGATTGGGGTCGAGAGAGCCTGTCACTCAATGTACGGTGACCTTCTGTGGGCTCAGCTTAGGTTCTGGGTGGGAGAAGTGAGATATTGATGCCCCGTCTCTTCAGGGATATTGACTATGTATCTTGATTGGGATAGATCATTTAGGTTGTTCACCATCTTCCAGAATGTATTATGCCTGTTAGCCTTGAGATCATGCAATAGTTTAGCTGATAGATTGTCAGTTTCTTCTCTTTTCAGATTTCACAGGAGCTTTCTGTACATAAGCCTTGACTTCACCGGGTTTGGTTTTAGTGTGTCGTTATTTGATTTTTATGGTACATGTGAAGGGCTTGATTTAGGCTCCATTTAAGCTCCTTGTTTTTTTTGTTTGCCACCAGTTGGGGAGCGCTGTGTACATGTCAGGAGCTTCCGCTGGTGGTTGGATGGCTATTAACAAATCTTGTAGAGAATTGATCCCAAGCACTGTAAGCAGCGTTCATACTATCTGAGAGGGCTGTCCATAAACATTTAGTTCATTCCAATATATCATAAATGGTCCTTAATGACCATTTAAGCTTATTGTTATTTACTGTGTGGATGCTGCCTTGGCATTGGTGTGACAGAATTGTGTACCAAGGCAGAACCAAACATAGATGTTCGACCTGAACTAGCTGATATGACACTCTTTGTGGATGGTTCTTGTTTGAGAGACCATCATGGACCATTGAGGGCAGCATATGCACTCTGTACCATATCAAATTTCATGAAGCATCATACTTGTTTAATGCAACTTTGGCACAAGTAGCAGAATTAATTGTGCTAACAAGAGAATGCTGCTTATCTGATAGATTGAATGGTACGATTCATACAGACGGCCAGTTTGGTTTTGGAGTGGTCCACAATTTTGGACAATTGTGCTTAACAAGGAGTTTTATGTCATCTTCTGTTACTCAGATCCGCAACAAGATTTATACATTTAATTTGTTGGAATCATTGCAGCAACCTAAAGATATTTCTGTAGAAAGGTGTGCTGTCCACAAAACTGGAACCAAATAACTTCGCTGGAAAAGTGCTATGCTCATGAGTTAGCAGGCGATGTATGACGGTACGACGCGTACCGTTTCAACGCGTGCCTTTACAACGTGTCTTTAACAACGCAAGTCGTTACAATGACTTGCGTTGTTGGGCGCGGATAGTGAATAGTATAATTTACTATTCTGACACCAGTCCCCGTGGATAGTAGGGAAGGTGTTGGAATAGTAACTATACTATTCTTTATCCTTTTGTGCCCTCCAGCGCAAGTCGTGGTTACGACTTGCGTTGTAAAGGACGCGTCGTAGAAGCACTGCGGGGTAACATCTGCGTTGAATAGGATGTTCCCCGTTAGCAGGACATTGTGCCCTTGAATCTGCTACAATCAATTCAAGATCAATATAAAACTGAGATCGAAATGTAAAGTATTTCTTGTTAACTTCAGTTCAAACCACGAGTCAGCTTAGGGAGGTTCAGGACTAGGCACCAGAAGATGATAAAAGCAAATGGGAAGCAGTAGGTTATGCAAAAGATGACAATGATGTGTGGGTAACAGCTGAGAAACAATATATTCTACCCAATTCAATGTTATTTTCAATGGCCAGGCTAATTCATGGTCCAACTCATCCTGGGTGAGATCCAATGGTAAGGCTCTTCAATAAATATTTTTACAATTCATACTTTTGATCTGTGGATGAAAATTTGTGTCAACGCTGTATTACCTGCCAGCAGAATAATGCAGGTAAAAGAACCTTGGTGATGATGAGTCACATAGGCAAGTCTGAAGGCCCATTTACTAAGATATACTTAGACTTAATCAAGATGCCTGCTCACAATAGTCTTGCGTCATTCTAGTGATTGTGTGTTTATTTTCTTGGTGGGTGGAAGCCGATAAACTAGTCGATCTGAGAGTATGACATTAGCCAAACTATTGATGAGGAAATCGATTTTGGTTTGTCAACTTCTTTAGCATTAGATACAGGTTCACACTTCGAAATTGATGTGATGAAACTTCTCTGCACAAATGTATGAATTAAGTAGATGTTCCATTGGCGTTACAGACCAGAAGCGCCAGCAGTTGTAGAAAAAGTCAATGGTGCACTGGAATCTAAGGTAGTGAAAGTGTGCCTTGACATCAATGAAATGGTCAAATGCATTTCCACTTATGTTAATGAGCATTAGAAACACACCAAATAAAAAGACAGGACTCCCCCCCCCCCCCCCCCCAACCCCCCACAAAGTTCTTATGTGGATGGCCTTGAGAATTACTTGCATCCATTCAGCTGCACTTGTGATGCTTGCTGTTGTGTTTAATTTCACCAGTTGGATATGTTTCACCTACAAAGGAGAGTAAAGAGTTATCCACTACATATAATAGTATAGCAGACACAGTTAACACATTGGGATAGGTTTCTACATATTGTCAAGAAAAAAGTTGACTCAAATGTATTGTCTGAACACGAGTATTATGTTTGGCTGTTGGTTACAGTTTATCCTCTGCAAGGTCTAGCGTTGGGAAGCTTCATTTGGGGGGCACCTATGCCCTTTATAAATCCCGATTACATAACATGTTACATTTGCACATTTCTTCCAAATCCCATGACCTACCTGCAACTTCTTTTGACTTATTAATTATCATCCAATGTGTTTAATAATGTTTTCTTAGATCAACAATTTCTAGCACTTTAGTTTACAGTGCCACCTTGGAAGCACTTTCTCAAATTGAAGATTTAAAATGTATTTCTAAACACCTGAGCTAATTATACAATCTAATCTGAAATCTAATATGACTATTAAACGTGTGTGTAAATTGAGTGATGCGAAGTAAATGTAAATGTAATGGGCATTTATAGAGCGCTGCTACCACTCCAAGGAGTATCTTGGCGCTTACACAACCCAGGTGGAAGAGTTGGATAGGGGAAGAAGTCCAGGTTTCTTAAACACAGCCACTACACTAGGGTTCTACATAGAGTATCAGACATGGAGAAAATCCAGGTTTTCAATGCCTTCCTAAAAGGGGCTTCTTGGGAGAGAGACCGCAAGGAAAGGGGGAGTTTGTTCCAGGCCTTGGTTCCTAGTACAAAAATGGATTTACCACCCTTTGTGGCCAGTTTAAAGCGGGGAATGGTAAGTAAGTTCTGGCTAGCGGATCTTAGACAGCGTGCTGGGTAGTATCTTTTGAAACCCCTTCGTAAATAGGTTGGGCCACGTTGATGGAAGGCCCTGAAGGTAGTCAAGAGAAGTTTGAACAGAGTTCTCTTTCCTATTGGCAGCCAATGTAGGGTATTTAGAGCTGCAGAGGCTGATGATCTACGAGGCAGACGCAGTACGAGGCGGGCAGCCGCGTTTTGGATCATCTGCAATTTGTGGAGCACGATTTTGTTTGCTCCAGCATAAAGTCCATTGCAGTAGTCCAGCCTAGAATTAATTAAGGCCACTGCGACTGTTTTCCTCGCCGAAAGAGGAAGGAGGTCAAAAAATTTCCTAAGTGCTTTAATGATTTGGAAGCACATACCTGCCACTGCCATAGCCTGAGGCTTGAAGGATAGGCAGTTGTCGAACTTTATGCCTAGGTTACGGGCGGATGCAATTGTGTTAGGTGGGGCTTCTGCATCCGAAGGCCAGCATACTGTGGGGGAAAAAGGTTTATTTATCCCTATGGGTAAGATTTCCGTTTTACCGGCGTTGCACTTTAGATGGTTGTTATTCATCCATTTGAATGTTGCTGCAAGACAATTCCTAAGATCTTCCTCGGCACCTGGTTGTTCCTTATCCAGCACCAAAATCAGTTGGGTATCGTCAGCGTATGAGATAGAACTGATCCTGAATGACTCGATCAAGTTCATCAGGGGTGCCATATATAGGTTGAAAAGGACAGGGCTTAAACTAGAGCCCTGTGGCACCCCTGAGCTGACATTTTTAGCCTCAGACTGATATGGGCCAAGCACTGTTATTTGGCGTCTGTTTGTAAGGAAGTGCCTACACCAAGCCAGCACCTGTCCTCCCACACCTGCGGCAGCCAACCGGTCCAGTAAGATGTTATGGGACACGGTATCGAAGGCTGCCGACAGGTCAAGAAGGATAAGGACAGCCTGTTTTCCCTGGTCCATTGCTGCTCTTAAAGTTTCAGCAGAGTATAGTAGAGCTGATTCGGTAGAGTGTTCTGACCGAAAGCCTGACTGATTCGGGTGGAGAACGTTGTTCTTCTCCAGAAAGTTTGTCAGTTGACTATTGACAAACTTTTCAGTCAGCTTAGATAGAATGGGTAGCAGGGAGATCGGGCGCAGGTTGGAAAGGGTGGTGGGATCGGCCAGGGCCTTTTTTTGGAGTGGCTTGACAGCTGCAAGTTTCCAATCATTTGGGATACTTGCTGTTGCTAGAGAAGAATTGATGATACTGTTAATCATGGGATTAACTATCTCTATTAAATGGTGCAACACCGGAGGAGGACAGGGATCAAAAGGGGAACCTGATTTGCTGGCTAAAATAGCTTTGGCAGTTTCCTCCAGGGAGACTGGGGCGAACTCGTCAAGGCGGCGGGGGGAAGTCATCTTCGCTATCTCTTCATCATCCGTTATGATGGTGGTTTCTGATGGAAAAGTATTCGTGATAGTTAGGATTTTGTTATCAAAATAATCAGATATCGTGTTACAGAGATCTTGCGATGGAGGGATCTCTTGCGATAGAGCTGAGGGCTTGATAAAATCCTTAACAATCCTAAAGATAGCTTTTTGTTCTTGGCCCGCTGAAGAAATGGCCTGTAGGTAATAAGCTTTTTTTGCTAATTTTAATCCTACATGATACTTCCGCCTACCTGCTATGTAGATGTTGCGTGCGGCTGTGTCGTAATTACGACGCCACCTTCGTTCTAGAGTTTTCACTTCGCCTAGCTCAGCCTTAAGAGCTGGTGAAAACCACGGGGCATTTTTTTTCATATTCCTAGGTTTCATATTCTCCTTGTTAGATGGTATAAGCAACTTGCCCGCTCCAGCAATCCAATCACAGAAGATTTGATAGTCTGAAGAAGCACAATCGGCAAAAGTTGGTAATTCATTTTTAAGTTTTTCAACATTGTCAGCTCTCCTGGCTAATGTCTTCCAGTTTGGAGTGGGTTTTATGTAAGGAATATCTGTGCATTTTAGGGAGTTAAAAAAGGATTTCCGAGTTTCAGCTATGCGGAAAGGAATTAAAAAGTGATCTGTCCATACCTGAGGGCAAGGGGGTTTGACTATGAGGCTGGAAAAATTTGAGCAGATACCATCCAATAGATGACCTGCTTGATGGGTAGGTTCACAGTTTAGCAAAGTGAGTCCCAACACTTCAATTGTGTCTAGGAAACAACTGACTCCAGGATCAGTTGGGGCCTCAAGATGTAAGTTGAGGTCACCCAACACCGTAAAGTTAGAGAACCTGAGAGTTAAATCACTCAACACATATGAACATATTAAAGAGTATAATGTGAGAAAGGTGAGAATGAGTAGAAATTGAGAAGAAATAAGAGGACTGGATTGCAAGAAGAGGCTAAGGAGAAATTAAAATATTCAAGAGTGCATCCTAGCCTGACTGGAGCAAGAAAGGAGTAAAGAGTATGGTAAGTGAGGAATCTCAGAGTGGGAAATCGAAGAATTTGCTGGTTAGGTGGGAGTGTAATGTGAATTATGTAGTCGATGATAAGCGACATAAGGTGTGGGTGTGTTTTGCCAAGTTTGCTTTCCTGCTGCTTAAAAGAACCCTAACCTTACAGTGGAGGGTTGAACAGACCCCTCCAGTTATTGCTTGGCACAGAGAGCTGCAGAAATGGGGGAAGGCCAAGGGAGAGGCCCTGTGATAAGAAGAAATTCGGCACCTTCGTAAGCAGCAATTTTAGCAGCTTGGGATACCCTCCTCAGACACTTCCAGCAACTTACCCACAATGACGACTTACCCCATGAACCTGATAGAGCTGACAGTTGTGAATATACAAGCCCTCTCACTACCACCTGTCTTTTCTTGCCCATCCCTTTCCCAATGCCCCTCCCTCCAGGATGCCATGGGCCAGTCCCTGCTACCAGTGCCACCTTTGGAGTCTCCCTTGATCTACCACCGCTCAGCCTGCCAGACCACAGCCTTTGCATGCTAACCCAAGCCCCCGCTCAGCTCAAACTTCCGTCCGGATAACAGCAGGGGTCCCACCCTGGTTCTTCTTTAATACCCAATTCAATTCAATTCAAAAGTCTTTATTCGAATTTGAAAAATTCATAAAAGTAGCCTCATAACAGAGTATCAATTCTAGTGGGGTACAGGAAAAGATGACCTTTATCCACGCTACATAGGCTCTTGTAGGCTCCTGAGAGCCAGTGGATCTCCATACCTTTATCACAACTGAGACAGTCACTTATAATTTGTTGCGTCAAAGTGGCTGATTTGTTCCTCCAGATGGAGAGCTAAAATGACGCTGGTCTTGTCCCAATAAAATCACAAATAAAATGCTAATTTAGTTCCCTGTGACAGATATACTCAGAAGTAGAGTTCGGTGTACCCAAGATTTTTCTGCAAAATCGATTTTCTTCTAATTGGATGCAGTGGTTTTTTGCCAGGCCCTATATCTCTGCCCCATATGTAACTACTGGAGCACACTGCAATTTAAAAAATGTTTAAATAGCCTTAATGGTGCCTATTTTCCTCGGGCATGGTAAGCTGAGGATTGAGTTGATGGCCTTTGAGAACTTGCTCGTGGAGTGAGCCAAATGTCCAGTCCACGAGCCGTTCGCAGCAAAGACCATCCCTAGATATGGGAATGAGCTGGTTGAGTGTAATCTATCACCCCCATGCTTTAATACCCTTGGTAGATATGGTTTAACCTACCTCTTAGTCAGAATCACTACCTCCTCCCCCTAGTTCAGGGGTAACCTCCCCGATCGTCAGATAGACTATTAGGCAGACAGCAACACAGTGTTTCTTCATCCGTTACCCATCACTGAGATGCCATGACAACTGCCTCGCTTACTCCTTTGCCTACCGTACATGTTCCTAACATGTAATTCTCTGTGATGTGGTTGTATAATGTTTCTGAATATCATGAAGGTCTTGTAACACTGTCTTCATTCTTAAATGAAAACTCCAATAATAACAGTTTTAAAAACATTTCGTCGATGATATGCTTATGATTGGTGAAGAACTAATTCTGAAAGAAATATATTATGCTTGTGGTAAAAGTCCCTAGTTTAATCTCCAACGTAAATGGATGGGAAGCTGCTATCTTGCCTTTGGTCTTTCCACATGTTTATCAAGTGAATGAGTTCAATCAAAGGAGTCATATGAGTACCAAAAAAGTGGGACTAAGTTTTGGACAAGTACTGTTAGATGTCTTTGATGTTTTGTTTCCTCCTATTGGTGTGGCTTTGAATGATGTGAAAATGTGAAAGTTGTCTACGATAATGGGTCGCTTAACAATTAATACTGCTGGTGTATTAACACAAAAGAGGAGTTAATGGCTATGCTTTCGGTAGTGGGAAGTTGCTATCTTGCATTTAGTCATTCTACGTGTTTATCAAGTGAATAAGCTAAATGAAAGGAGTCATAAGAGTATCAAAAGAACGGAACAGAGTTTTGGACAACTACTGTTAGATGTCTTTGACATTTTATTTCCTACTATAGATGTGGCTTTGAATGATTTGAAAATTAGAGAATTGTCTACACTAGTGGATCGTTTAACAATTAATACTGCTGGTGCCTTAACAAAAACAAGTTAATGGCTATGTTTGCGATGGTAATGCAAAATTGCCTTGCATTAGATATTCTTCTTGAATCAGAGGGCAAAGTCTTTCATGTATTGTGGGTTCAACAGTGCTGTACTTTTATTACGGATAACAGCAAGCTTAACAATAATTACATTGGCAATATCACTAACATTTCACTTGAGGCAAAAGTTCTTAAAGAACAAGGGTTGTGAGAATCAGTTAGTACATGGCTCATCGAGATTTGAAAGAGTTTTGTAAAGCTTGGTGAATGGTTTGAAAGTATTAGAGAGGGTGTACTTCAGAAAACACTAACCCCATCAATAATGATTTCTTTATGTACACATTGCCTCATTCTTTTGCAGAAATGTCTTGAGGTAATCAGTTTCAAAAGGAGTTTAAATTGTGGGTGTGGAAAGAAGGTGCCACTATTGTCTACAAAGAAAAGAAAAAGTAATGCGGAGTTAGAAGAGATGGCAGACATTAAGGATTGTGTTTACGATGTGATGAAGGACTTCGAACAATCAAGAAGTCAAAGATGATAGAGTATGTGTGATAAAAAAAGAATGGTGGAATTTATGATTGTTTATTCCATTAGAGGGTGATTTGAGGAATTTGAGGATGACATTTTTGATTGATAAAAAGTGTGTGGTTGACATCATGAACATTTTGTACTAAAAACGAAAACACAGCATTTGACCAAACTGTATTTTTGGTGCTTGGCCAAACTAGGCCCAAACTAGTCCTGGCTTAATCGTTCAATGCAGCCATGATATGCGTCTATCTTCATTTCTTGTATCCTTGCATGTAGCAAAAAGTGCATTAGTGAAATGCTCAACATTGATATGCTGTTTTCGAAGAACTCAGGTGGACTTTTACCCTCTATTGTAACTAATCAAGGTGTTTCCTACCTGTTGCCTCTGTAAGCTTATTCATTTATAGGCTTTTCATTGTTTTGTGCGTAACTAGGTTTTTACTCCCACAACCCTTGACAATAGGTCGAATATGTATTGATTAATATTTTATGTAGTTCAATACTGTTGCATATTGTTGTGTTGTGATTGGTTGAGCCCTGTAACATTTAGTTAATTTTATGTTGACTGTGTGACTTTTGCTAATCAAGCATTGTGTTATAAAAAGAACCCCAATTTGGAGGTGAGCCAGTGTGGTTTGCCCAGACCTTTGTCTCTTGCTAGGGTCTTGGCATAATTTATCCTGAAACTTGACTTCATGACAAACTCTTTGCTGCATTTGACTGAATGTTTTGGTTCTGCTAATTCCATATACTTTATTCATAATGTATTTTGACTAGCTATTATTTTGGGTTCTTTAGTGATTTTTAATTTATTTATTAAACAATCATGGCTTCTAACCTTTACTCATCTCAAGAAGGCTTATTTAATTGATTATGTGGATTTAGTTGCTGTCAATTTAATCTCCTTAGGCACATATAGCCAAATACATTTTTTAGGAACAACACAATTCCTGATCCTGCGTTGGCACTTTATCTAAGATTATCTGATTAGATAGTCTAAACATAGTTGACTGATCCTGTCCCAGCTTCTGAAGACCCTGTGATCAAGCCATTTATAATGGTGAAAAAGTCCTTATTTGCTCTGCGCTGGAGATAACTTGTTCCTGCAGCACTGGGAAGGCCCAAATGGAAGTGGCGGCTGGTTTGATGAATGTACACATGACAAATAGGACTCTTAGTGCCCCTGTTTTGACTTGAGCTGCTCCTACCTTAAGTGAAGAGATCAGATGGCCTGGACAGGAAGGGCTGGAGCTAGAGGGCGAAGAGCCTTCAGATGTGGGCGACATCACTAGGTGGCCCATACTTTTGGAAATCTTGAATGCAAAAGCCTACATTTGGAAATTTTATGGTGGATGAAGGAAGAACATTTTTTTAATTACACCTCTGGTGAGGAGGTGGAGGAAAACAGAAGACAAGATGTGCTCCGAGCACAGAGATACAAAAGGGGGTGGTGATGGACGGAGCATCTGAACCAATCAAACACATACACCCAGTCAAAAGATCTGGGTTTGATCCATCACCGTTCTTTAGCCCACTCTGCCACCCCAGTTCAGACATGGCTATATGCAAATCAGTCTGACCCTGTGCCTCATGGGAACAGTCCAGCCCGAACTGCCAAGCCCTGCCTTCCCAGGACCGGAAACAAGCTTCCGAGGACCGGTTTCTGGCATTCCAGCCGTCTTCAGCCCGGCTTGCTTGAATCCAGTGGCAAAGTGAGCAAGGGACTCACGTCTGAGCATACCCTGCCACACTTATGGCGGCCAAAGTGGTACAAAAGGGGGTGGTGATGGACGGAGCATCTGAACCAATCAAACACTCACACCCAGTCAAAAGATCTGGGTTTGATCCATCACCGTTCTTTAGCCCACTCTGTCACCCCAGTTCAGACATGGCTATATGCAAATCAGTCTGACCCTGTGCCTCATGGGAACAGTCCAGCCGGAACTGCCAAGCCATGCCTTCCCTGGACCGGAAACAAGCTTCCGAGGACCGGTTTCTGGCATTCCAGCTATCTTCAGCCCGGCTTGCTTGAATCCAGTGGCAAAGTGAGCAAGGGACTCACGTCTGAGCATACCCTGCCATACTTATGGCAGCCATAGCGGTACAAAAGGGGGTGGTGATGGACGGAGCATCTGAACCAATCAAACACTCACACCCAGTCAAAAGATCTGGGTTTGATCCATCACCGTTCTTTAGCCCACTTTGCCACCCCAGTTCAGACATGGCTATATGCAAATCAGTCTGACCCTGTGCCTCATGGGAACAGTCCAGCCCGAACTGCCAAGCCATGCCTTCCCTGGACCGGAAACAAGCTTCCGAGGACCGGTTTCTGGCATTCCAGCCGTCTTCAGCCCGGCTTGCTTGAATCCAGTGGCAAAGTGAGCAAGGGACTCACGTTTGAGCATACCCTGCCAACTTATGGCGGCCAAAGCGGTACAAAAGGGGGTCAGACTGATTTGCATATAGCCATGTCTGAACTGGGGTGGCAGAGTGGGCTAAAGAACGGTGATGGATCAAACCCAGATTTTTTGACTGGGTGTGAGTGTTTGATTGGTTCAGATGCTCCGTCCATCACCACCCCCTTTCGTACCGCTTTGGCCGCCATAAGTGTGGCAGGGTATACTCAGACGTGAGTCCCTTGCTCACTTTGCCACTGGATTCAAGCAAGCGGGCTGAAGACGGCTGGAATGCCAGAAACCGGTCCTCGGAAGCTTGTTTCCGGTCCAGGGAAGGCATGGCTTGGCAGTTCGGGCTGGACTGTTCCCATGAGGCACAGGGTCAGACTGATATGCATATAGCCATGTCTGAACTGGGGTGGCAGAGTGGGCTAAAGAACGGTGATGGATCAAACCCAGATCTTTTGACTGGGTGTGTTTGATTGGTTGAGATGCTCCGTCACCACCCCCTTTTGTACCGCTTTGGCAGCCATAAGTGTGGCAGGGTATGCTCAGACGTGAGTCCCTTGCTACCTTTGCCACTGGATTCAAGCAAGCCGGGTTGAAGACGGCTGGAATGCCAGAAACCGGTCCTCGGAAGCTTGTTTCCGGTCCAGGGAAGGCATGGCTTGGCAGTTCGGGCTGGACTGTTCCCATGAGGCACAGGGTCAGACTGATTTGCATATAGCCATGTCTGAACTGGGGTGGCAGAGTGGGCTAATGTACGGTGGTGGATCAAACCCAGATCTTTTGACTGGGTGTGAGTGTTTGATTTTTTCAGATGCTCCGTCAATCACCACCCCCTTTTGTACCGCTTTGGCTGCCATAAGTGTGGCAGGGTATGCTCAGACGTGAGTCCCTTGCTCACTTTGCCACTGGATTCAAGCAAGTCGGGCTTAAGACGGCTGGAATGCCAGAAACCGGTCCTCGGAAGCTTGTTTCCGGTCCAGGGAAGGCATGGCTTGGCAGTTCGGGCTGGACTGTTCCCATGAGGCACAGGGTCAGACTGATTTGCATATAGCCATGTCTGAACTGGGGTGGCAGATTGGGCTAAAGAACGGTGATGGATCAAACCCAGATCTTTTGACTGGGTGTGAGTGTTTGATTGGTTCAGATGCTCCGTCCATCACCACCCCCTTTTGTACCGAGCACAGAGAGACATGATGATTAGAGTGGAAGTAATTACAAAGATGTTGGAGAGGGTGAAAAAGAATGTGACAGCAGTAAAAGAACAATTAGGTAAAATTTAAATATGAGAATCGGTGTGAACGCAACAATGGATCAGGGAGGAGAAGAGTTCAGATTACAGAATTACAGAAGTGCACCTGAATGAAGAACGCGACTCTGGAGCCTTGGAAGGTAGCATCTTTTAGGAAAAGTGTTGTAAATGCTGTGTGGATGGACGTTGGGTAGAAAGCAGTTTTACCCTGCATCATCACAATTGAATAATGGGTAAAGGGGTGCAGTGGTTGAGTGTACAATCCCATTGTTAGACTTTAATGGTGTCGTTTTTTCACTTTAAGAATAGCATGTGTGCGCCTTGAAGCGTTTTTGGGTGTTAGTAACCTATGCCACTATGGGCCATATGTATGACAAACCGAATTTGCGATTCTCAGATTGCGATTCGTAGCGAATCGCATTTTGAGAATGGAAAATCGGTATGTAAAATAAAAATTGCAAATAATTAGCAATTCCTTAAAAATCGCAGAATCAGTTGCGAATACCCAAATAGTGATTTCTTAATTGCGTATTCGCAGAATTATTCTGATTCAATTTTTCTCACAATTGCTAATCACTAATTTAGCGATTAGCAATGTTGCGATGCGGATGTTGCTCATACATAGCATGGCTGTGTTTTGCGATCGCAAAACAGCTTCATACATCTGGCTCTATATTCTATTCTGCACCACAGTACTCCTTGCCACTGCACTGTGCGCCAATATACTCTACTCTGCAACACACTGCCACTGCACTTTACACCACTGCACTCTACATCACTTGTTTCTACTTTGCACCACTGCTCTCTACACCAATGCACTCTGCACCACTCTACGCCAAAGCTTTCTATTCCACTCTAATTTACTGTGCCTCACTGCACTCTGTGACACTGCATTCACCTCTCTACTCTATGCCAGTGTACTCTGCTCTAATATGCACCACTGCATTCTTTGCCACTCCACTCTAGGCCACTACTCTATGCCACTCCTCTCTACCCTGCAAAACTCAACTTTACCCTCGACCAATCCACTCCATGCCACTTCCCTCTACTCCAAAATAATCTACTCTAAGCCACTGCACTCTACTCCACTCTATCCCACTGCACTCTACACCACTGCAATCTATACTGCACCACTCTACGCCACTCTACTTTAAAACACTGCACTCTATAACCAATGTACTCTACACCACTCTACTCTAAACCAATGTTCTCCACCCCACTTTACTCAAAACCAATGCACTCTACGCCAACTACTCCATTACACTCTACACCGCTATTCTCAAATTTGCGACACGGTACTCTATGTCACTGCACTCTATGCCATTCTACACCACTGCACTCTACTCTACACCACTGCACTCTATGCCAACTACCCCGCTCCACTGCACTCCACACACTACTCTAATCTGCAACACTGTACTCTATGACACTGAACTTTTCGCCACTCTACATCATTAAGCTCTACGTCACTCTATTCTACTCCGCACCACTGTCCTGTATGCCACTGCTCTCTAAAGCACACTACTCTGCAACACTCTACTGCACTCTATGCCACTGCGCTGTACAGCACTCTACTGTGCAAGACTGCACTTTCTGCCACTGAACTCTACTCTATGCCACTTCACTGTATGCTACTGCCTTCTCCTCTGCACCACTCAACTCTACGCCACTCTTCTCTTCACCTCTGCCCTCTATCCTACACCGCTCTACTCTGAAGCAATCAACTCTATGCCCTTACACTTTACTCCACCCTGCACCACTCTACTCTATGCCACTGCAATAACTCATTGCACTTGACGCTACTGCAATCTATGCTGCGCCAGCCCACTCTGAACCAGTCTACGCTACTGCACTCTAGGCCACTCTACTCTAAGCCAATGCACACTACACCACTTTATTCAAAACCAATGCACTATATGCCAATCTAATCTGCACCACTGTACTTTACGCCATTTCACTCTAGGACACTCCACGGTATTCCACTCTAGGACGCTCTACTCCATTAAACTCTACGCTTCTCTACAACACTATTCCTCTCTACAATGCTCAAAGCAACTACCTCTACGACACTCCATGCCACTTTACTTTATTCTACATCACACAACTGCACTCTATGTCACTCCACTCTACCACTCTTTACTCTATGCCATTCCACTCTACTATACTAATCCACTCTACGATAATCTACTTGCTCTACTTCACTCGACTTCACGACACACTACTCCACTCCACTATGCGCCCTTCCAATGTATAGCACTCTATTCACTCTACTGCCTCCACGCCACACCACTCTATGCCATGCCACTCTACTGAACTCTACGCTACTCTATGCCATTTGTAACACTCCACTCTACCCCATGACACTCTACTTTACAACACTCCACTCTACTTTCGTTTACACCACTAACTTTTAGCCATGCTGAACAGCAGCCACGCTGGTGTAAAACATGGCTAAAACGTATTGGCAAAGCAAATAGCTTTTGCATGGGCGAGACCTATTGACTTTGTCAATGTTTGTTTAAATGGCTGCCTCGAAATATCTCAGCTCCCTCAAATTAGTGCTAGGTCACACAGGAACCTAATTTAGTCTTGAGTTTGTAGTGTACCATATTCATGTCTCAGCTCCTGTAGGTGTAACTTCTTCCAGTGACTACTAAGGCTGAACTTTGTCCGGTCATTGAGTCAATGGTGTGGCCCTGGCTCGTGGGACCTACATAAGCAGAAATGCCCGAGCTGTCTGTCATTGTGAGGTCACTGAGAGCGTTACAGGCACAGTGTTGACTGGTTGGCCATTTAATTTGTGATGTAACTGGCTCGTGCTTCATAGTTCTTGACCAGACCTGCTCTTGTTAGTGTTGCACCGCTAGACTTCAAACGACCAGCTGAAGGTGTTTTCAAGGGTAAGCAGTACTATAATTCCCTAAAACTTCCTGTCCTCTCCCCTGCCATTTTACCGTAGACAAGCCCTCGCTTACACTGTCAAAGGAATTATTTGAAAGGTTACATCTCAAGTGAACAATGTGGTATTCGAGAAAGCAGTTGTTGTTTCAGCCTTGCTTTTTATTGTTTTATTCAGGTTACGCTCAATTTATTGAATTTTCGTGAATGTTTTGTAATCGGATTCGGTGTCCTAAAATAAAACATTGAACTGCTGGTGTTAATTTCTATGGCTGTTGTGCAACATGTATAGATTAAAAGCTATAGCCCTACTCTTTAATCTAGATTTGGGGTTTTGTACTACCGCTTAGAGGACGCAGTATTTCATTTCACTGTCTTGCTGATCTGATGCTTGACTGCAGATGGGCTGCCAGAGTAAACGGAATTTCGAGCGGATTTTCTGAAGGGTGAGGGACTATGGGTTCATGTACAAATTCCCATCGAAGGGAACAAAATAACTAGGTGCACATTACTGATGTGAAGCAAGGGTGTAAAATCACGTGGGTTAGAGCTTCTGCTCAACGCATTGGCAAAGTAGGCTGGCATAGGAGAAACAACAGTGCAAACGGTTGGACCCAATGTAGAAGTCGGCCTTCTTTCTTGATGGACTGAAGCCTGCCCAATTGTGATGTCCCCCCCCCCCCCCCCTATTTAGGAAACGCATCATGCGGACAGTGTAAAATATCCCTTGGTGCAACTCTTTTGCGAACTGGAAGGCACGATGTGTATAGTACAGCAAAATACAATGTAGCAGTAAATAAGAATTCATATTAACAGAAAATGTGCCTGAAAATACATACTACGGAAATATACTCCACTACAGGCAAATACCACAGACAGGAAATGGAGAGTAATGCTATTACTATTATTATATCGCTAAAGCCATTTCCCCCACCTGCGGCTCCTCCGCCTCTCTGCGACCTGCAAGTTTACCTACTCTCCCCACGCATCTCTGCTGCGGGCAGTGCTTTAAATGGGAAAAAATAAGTGCAGGTACTCATTAAAATGCGCAAGAGGTGTAGTGAGTGGGCGGGGCTAGGGGCGGAGCTAAGCGCAGGCCATGATGATACTTAACAACTTCTATAATAGTTGCAGCACACAGCAAAACACATGATAAATGTGTTTATATAAACAAAGCAGGTTAACTCATTACACAAAATGAAAGAGAAATGCAATAATAAGTTAACATTTCTTTTTTTTGCAATAGTTGCACCTTCTTAATGCCATACTGTTAATTGCTGTTGTTTAGCACAATACTATATATTTTTGAGCAAGTGAGTAGGAAGAAACTGAAAATACCCCCACTTCGAACCAAAGCTCTTATGGCACCAAGCAAATCATCATGACCCTCCCCAGAAGATATCTCTTGTCTCTTCCATCGATCTATCCATTCATCCTTTCATCCAACCATTTACCTGCTGATGTTCACCATTTGCCGTTTACATTCTGTTTATTCAGTTTTTCATCCATCATTCAGTTGATTTTCACCATTCCGTCTGTCCACCCTTCATATCCAAACCTATCCATCCTTCCTTAAACCTATCCATTAATCTTTTCCCTCATCCATCTCTTTATCCACCTTTTCACTCATCCATCAATCCTTTCGCTCATCTATCCATCAACCCTTTCACTCCTTAATACCATCCGCCCTTTCATTCCATCCACCCTTTCACTCAATCCCTCCTTTCACTCATCCATCATCCATCCTTTCATCCATCCTCTCTACCTTTCATTCATTCATCCAATATTTAACTTACCCACCCATCATCGGCCCTTATATCCAATCATCCACCCTCTTTCACCCATCCATTCACTCATCCATCCATCCATTCATCTGCACATCCACCCTGGCTCACTCATCCACCCATCCACTCACTCACTCACCAACACTCCCTACTATGTTATTTATGAACCTTTGTCTTTGTCGCCAAGCAGACATGTACACGCAAAGGGCCACCCATTTTCTTTAAAATAACTCCTGAGAGTTTCTTGATTCTTTCTCTCTCACTTTTTTTGCTTTAAAAAAACAGGCTTACAAATGCAGGCAAACAGACAAACATAAGCAGACACATAAAAGATTTCGGTATGTTAAAAGCCATGTTATACTCTTCAATATGGCTTTTTTAATTGCCACTGCCAGGGGATTGCCAAAACTGCTAGTGTAGACAAAACGTAGTGCATATTAAGCCCAGACAGACAACTCTAGTGTGCCCATTTGCAAAGCCCCCTGCCGTGCTGGAGCCCCATAATCATTTTCGTAACAAACATTTTAAATGTCAGCAGCAGGAGAATATTAAATGATCTCTTTAGAGCTGTCAGAACGATGGACCGAGGAGCTGCTGGCCTGGCACCGCGTGGATCTCTAGCCTGTCTCTTCTTCAGGGAGTCAGACAGCGAGCCTTGCTGCAGTGTCTCTGCCTGTGCCCTCTGCTCTCACCATGAGACTCACAATGGCGTGGTGAGTCTGGGGCAGAGGTCAGGAGGAGGTGTGCAGGTGCTGAACCCGGACCCTCTGCAGGTTGCAAGTATCCTAGTGTTAGAGTTCTCTTCTGCTGATATGGTAAATGCTCTGTGCCGCGTAAAATCCAGAACACAAACACATTACCAAACATGGTTGGAAACTAGTGTAAGCCTTTTGTAACCGTTTCCATTCCAAACCAAAGCCACACAGTGCCCTCCAGGAGACCTTTAGCTTTGCTAATTAACGTATTCACCACATTTACATTTCTTTTAGGAAGGAGGCAGTGTTTCACTGCCAGCTCTTCCTCACACAGTATAAATATAGTGCGAGGAGCACAACGTGCAAGTCGCCATCCACCACCACAACAGGCACCAGCGGGCTCTCAGGAAAGAAAAGCACTTGTGGTGTTTTAAGCAGGGCGTAGCCTTTATTTTGCACATTAAATTCCAACTCCATGCAGCAGGGGAATTTCATGGGTGCACTGGGGCCAGCTGGCTGGCAGGAAAGGCAAAATCCTGCCACAGCCTGGGCATATAAGAAACAGACCTTGAGGCATTTGGCGTTAGGAAGGTGGGCGCCTCAGTGCAGAAAATCGTTAGATTAGCGCTCCAGGGGCCTCTTCGATCGCATAGACAATGCGATCGAAGAGGCCCCTGGAGCGTCAATCTAACTGTAGGGTTAATGCCCAGACAGGGCATTAACACTCACATCAAGAGAAAGGACGTGTGAAATTCCGCCGCCCTTTTGTCTGATAACATTTCTTATGTTCAAAGTGTTACCCTGCACTGACTTTTTACTTTTCACTACCTGAAGTGCTGCGCTTTGAAAATCACACGCGCGCACACTAGCAGGTAAAATGAATCTCCACCCAGCTCTGTCAAGCACAGCATGACGGCGAGCACCGGTCATTATCCAAAAGAGCTCTGCTGAATAGCTCAGCTGGGGCTCTGATGGGCGGGAGGGGGCTGCAGAAGCGGCGACTCGCCTGCCAGTGACATGTCCTACTCCGGCTCACCAGCCCAGCCACGAGCAGACCTTTTCATGAGTACCGGTACTCTCCTCGGGCAGTAGAGAAGTGCCGGTACTCAAAGTGATACATTTAGGAAGTGCCGGTACTCAGTACCGGTGAGTACCGGCCCATTTAAAGCACTGGCTGCGGGGGTTCCTGACGAGGTTCCTTGGAGTAGTATCGGGAGGCCCGCCCCCCAGCCACACTGCAGCCACAACTAAGGCAAACCTCCTCAGAACTGTATTGAACTGGGCTGACTCTGGGCTGTTCAGCTAATTAGAGAGTCTGCGAGCGCGGCTGCCGTTAGAGGCAGCTGCGAAGTAAGAGCCCGGGGGGGGGGGGCGGGGGGGGGTGGTCTAGGCTGGTCTGTCTAGGTCCGACCTTGCCAGTGGCCCCCCCTGCGTGCCCCGCTCGCTCCAGCCTGCCCTTCAGTGGCTCCCCAACAGAAGGGCGCAGACGCCAGGGGAAAACGCCCGACTGACTGTTCTCGAAAGAAAAGTGACCGGGCAGAGGATCTACGCTGCCTAAAATTGAATGCCCTTGTCACAAAAATCACACACGTTGTTCGCTCTGAATTTGCATAAAAGCAAAAGCAAAACATAGTAACCCTGTACTCTGCGCCTGCCCGAGGACACGCAGTGGCCATAGAGAGGGCGGGCCACTAGTCTCGGAGGGCTGTCCCGCCCCCCAGCAGGATGTTCAGCTTCACCTCCTCACTGGTTGGAGGAGGCGGCTGGCGGTGATTCACGTCCGGGGCGGCGGGGAGGGGCCTCCATGGGTACTTAAGTTCCTGTACCCCGTTGGAGGGCCTCTTTGCCTCTCCGGACGCCGTCGTGAGCTCGTCGGGACACTCTTTTTCCTTTGTTGTGCCGCGTCGCGCCGTGGGTCAAGCAGTGTCGGTGTTTGTACGGTGAGTCCAGGTTTTGGGGCGCTCCCAGTGTCAGTTGGCAACTCACGGGTTAATGCGGCGGCATAGCGTGGTGAAGGTGTTGATGCTTGGGTATTTGCCCCCGCTGGGTACGCTTCGTGTCCTGGGTCTGGCGTCGTAGTTTTAATGAGTAACGGGGCATGGCTGCTTCAGCGTGGCCTGCCCGAGCATAGAGCGGCGCGGCCTTTGCCTGTTATCTGCCCCCGCTGGACACGCCTCGTGTCCTGGGTCTATGTCGGGGTTGTTGATGCGTCCCGGGGCATGGCCGATTCAGCGTGGCCTGCCCGAGCTTAGAGCTGCGCGGCTGTTGTCTGTATTTACCCCCGCTGGACACACCTCGTGTCTTGGGGCGGGGCTTTGAAGTCTGGCAGTGGCTCAGACATCAAGACAGCATGCCACGAGGTAGGGCCAACTGCGAACTAACCGCTCGCTGTTTCCTTCCACCTTACCAGCAGGGCGTAGAAATTGCCTGTTATCTTGAGTCGAATTTTCATGTGCTCCTAAATTGCTTTGTATACGAGTCCCGGGCGGGACCGTCCGAGCATTGAGCTGCGCGGCCGCTTTTGGCCGGGTCTAAGTGATACGCTATTCGCAGTGGGCTGTTTGTATCGGATCGCCCCCACCGCTCACGCTGCAGAGGGGGAGTTGGTGGTCAATTGCAAGAGGCGTCCGTCCTCGGACTCGTAGATCCAAGGTAGGAGTCATGGGGTGGTCGGGGTCTAGTAGCGGCTAGATCTGGAATTATTCTTAATTTGCTAATCCGTTTTGCTGTATCTCTCAATGCACGGGTGTTTGCGTAGGGGATAGCCTACCAACTGGTCGATCGATCTCTATTTCGGGTAGCCGGTTCGAGTTTCGCCCACGAGTCTCAACATCGTGTGATTAGCAGGAAATATTTTGCATGGCAAAGCGGTGAATGATGGGCGCTTTGGGCCTCACAAGCTGTCCGCTGGAGCTCCATGCAGTGCTCAGTGTGCTACCCTTGGAGCTATGGCTCAATAGCAAGGTGTTCTGCCACTGGTGGCAGGGTTCTCCAAGGCAAGGGTTCGGAGGGTGTTGATGCCGGCAAACGTGCAAGGTGGTTTAACAAACAGGCTTTCGATTGTGCATTTAACCATGTGTGGCAGGGTTCTCCAAGGCAAGGGTTCGGAGGGTGCTGATGCCGGCAAAAGTTCAAGGTGGTTTAACAAACAGGCTTTCGATTGTGCATTTAACCATGTTCTGTCCCGGGGGTGTGGCTGGGGGTGAAAGGCTGATCCCACTCGTGGAAGCGGGGACTACGAACTGTTTCATGTGTAGTCGTGATCCTGCGGTTCCAGAAACTCTTTTGGAAGACAAAGCCTAACAATTTCCCCTTTAAGCCTGGTTGGTTAGAGAGGGAGTCCTGCTGCCCCCGCATCCCTCTGCATGTCGTGTTTTCCAAATCGCCTAATACTGTGTTGTCACCAGTCGGACCCTCCCATGTGACCTCCCGAGTGGAAAGGTTATTATAGGAAAGTACAAGCCTTGGGTTGGCAATAACCTACTGGCACCTTAATCATGTCCATCTTCAATTGAATTACGGGGTCATAATAGATCTCATGACCCATCGGATATGTAAGGTCCTAACATTATTTCTGTCTACATTGGAGGTTTTAAATAGTTTCCTTGATTACTCGTTGGTCTGCTCCCTCTCCTAGCGCAGCATGTAGAGAGGGTCCCCTCCCCGTGATTTGGTGGCTTAGGGCCTATCAGTTCCACCTCTTGTTCTCTTTTCTGCTCGGGCTGCGATGAAGCTGCGGAGACGCTGGCGGACCGGTGCTTACCACAGGACGGCCTTGCTGGTTTTTCTCCCTTTACTCTGGCCCGCGCGCAGTGCTTATGCCCAGAGCAGAATGCAAGGCATGCGAGATTTGTTACATATGGTCTGGTCGATCATCTTTGGCAGGATATGGCCTATGCGTCTTTTGTGAGGGTGATTGGCACTGGTCAGCGCATTTCGGTATTGGCGTCCGTATGTGGTCTTTGACTAGGTCGCCATGTTTCTCATTGGCAGGGGCACGTGGGTATTGGCGGCCGTGTGCGGCAATCTGCTTGGGTTGCAGGTTGCGCAATGTATGGTCCACGTGGTCAATGGCATCAGGGTGCGGCCATTTTCTTGGTCTTTGTCCGGCGCGCGTGGGGTCAGCCTACGAGCGCGGCTTTCCCAATTTTGTCGGCATGTCAGCAACGATGCAGCCTCGCGGAGCCGGCTTTCTGCCGCTAATCTTCATGTATGCGGGCTCTTATCTGGGGGCCGCCCCCAGGGACGGTTCAGTCTGAACGGGTGTGTACGGACCTGCCCTTGGCCGCGCAACACAGATTTCTCCGGGAGCGGGGTCAGACGCATTCGCTTCCCAGCCGCTTTCCGTCCTCAGAGTACTGGGGGTCTCTGGCTTCGAGCTGCTTTCTTCGACCCCCCCCCCTTTTGTTGGTTATGTTGGTCTGTTCTCAATGATTGCTTTCCAAAGCATTTTTCTGCCCTCACGTGTTGTGGATGTGCCGTCGTGGCGCGCGAGCCGTTTCTCATGCTGGTTATTCTTTCTAAGCTGAGCCATGTTGCCCCCCCCCCGCCTTCGGCTTTCCACGTCTGCCCGCTCAAAGGTGGGTGCGAGGCCGCGCCACACTCTCCGTGTGGGTTAGTTTCCTCGCATTCCAGGGTGACTGCTCACCACACGTAAGGCAGCGCAGAGGACTTTGGAGTCGAGGCGCAGTACTCGCGAACCAGCGGGCCTGCGGGGACCTTCAGGCCGAGTCCAGCTTTCCTGCGGGAGCCGGGGTCATTTTATCACCCCCATGGCCGTTCTGTTTGGGCCGGACGCTCTGCCTCAGCCAGGCGTCCTAGTTCCCGACGCAGCCTGCACCCCACCCACAGCGTTTTCGGGGGTTGCGGTGGCAGGCAGCTTGATAGCGGTATGAACTTTTTCCCAACGGCAGGGGAGCAGTGATTCGTCTGGTACAGATCGGCTGGGGAGGTAACTGGATGCGGTTGTATGTGTAAAATGATTACTTTTGTTTGGCTATTGGAGTACGCAGGTTGGTACATGCGCCTGGCCATAGCAGCGCTTCAGCGGCACCAGTTGCTCCATTTAAAGGCATCCTGGGTACGAGTGAGGGCTTGCAGTGGCGGGGGGAGCAGTTACAGCCATTCGTTTCCCCTCGCTTGGTTTGAGGCCCTCCTGATTGCCCCCCCCCCCCGGCGGGGTCATCGGGCAGCCGCACTCCCGTCAGTTCTGATTATTATTCATTTCGGGGGTTGCCCTCCGGGAATAGACTCCCTCACTCCCTTGTTGAATTTTAAAGTGATCTGGCACATCGGGGTTTTGCGACGTTTCGGCTCCATGTAGTTGAAAGGACTAGGACGCCATGGCTGTTTGGAGCCTGGGCACCGCAGGTGCTCTGTTGCGACCTCCGGTCACCAGAGATATTTCACTAATTACAGGTCCATTAGATAGCACAGGATAATACGTGTGGGCTAGCCGGTACGGACGTCGGCGTTACTCGGAGGTTGGCAGATGGAGGTTATGAGGCACAGGTTTTCAGTCATAGTGCTAGGCGCCGAGAGTCCGTGTAAAACACTTAGTTCCCGGCGCGGGCTGTCTCGGACTGTTTATGCGGTGGCAGGAGGGGGCTTCTCCTCTAGTTTGTGTCACCTCGGGCGCAAGTGTGTGCCAGCTTAGCGGGTTTGAAGCAGCTTCCAACAGTTGTGGTCCTCCATTTGCATGAGACCTTTGGTCGGAAGCGCCGCGTGTTACAATTTTGGCGGTGCGCGGGTGGCTTAATTAATTCAGGGCCGACTGTGGCCCTGCTCGGAGTTCATAAATTACATATACCCTAGGAGCGGGCGCTCCGCCCCCTCTTCACTCTCTCGGGCAGGCATGAGCGTATCCCCTGTTGTAAAGGATCACTCGATTTACGTAGTAAATTCCTTTATTATAGAAAGCTAGCACGAGGATGGGATGTCCTGTAGTGGACACTAGAACTGCAAACACAACATCCCCTTGGCCGCACTGCACCGTGGGTCCCCCTTAGCCCCAGCGTATTTCAAGTTGGTGTCTTTTGGGCCGGTTGGGGCGGTCCGGGCGGCTGCGAGGCTGCCAGAAACACTAGTGGCGTTTTGAGACAGGACAGGGTTTTGTCCATTAGTTTGCCGTTTATACTAGGTGTCACTGAGGTTATGCTGAAGCATGCGCTGTTACCGTTTTGTGCGTTTGCTTGGGCTAATTACTAGTTCGGGTGCTCGGAGATGTTGAATGTGCTGGGGGAGGGCAGTGAGCGCTGCATGGCGCTCCCCTTCCTTCAGGGTTGGCATTCCTATCTTTATTCCAGAGGTGCAGTAGGGCTGGCAGTATAAAATGCGGACACATGTACAGACGCCGTCATTGTTATCATGTATTTTCAGTGACCATCTCTTGGCTAGTCGCCACAGTTCTTGTATGTTAAACTTTGAGATGTTATGATTTAGCTGCATCACAGAGTAATGCAAAAAGCGACTACTCCGGTTTGCACACTGATTTAGACTTTCCTCGTATTAGTTTAGGTTTCTGCCCTTTCAGGATAAATGACCCTCTCTGACTCATGCATTTATTGAGATTTCCCGAAACGGCTCAGAATGCTGATCGGAACACGAGGAGTCGAATTGGCTGTCATGGAGCATTATCCATGCAATATAAGGTAGCAGCCAAAAAGCAACAATGACTAATCTGCTTATGACCTTGTTAAATAGTGCAACTGTAAGGTTTGCATCCCAAGGGAATGTAGGATGCAGCAGCGGTGCTGAGAAAGAATGCGAATGACTGCTCAAAGGATGCCTGTCGCCTCGTGTCCTAAACATCTGACACGCGCGTCAGAACTGCCACGCTTCCGGGTGTTTGCACCGACACGGAATGCACAAGCGGAAGTGCACGTGATTCAGGTCACTTTAAGGTTTGAGAGGTTGCTGTAGTATCAGTATCAGTATCAGAGTGACGTAAGCCGCCGTGCCCCTGTTGGGCTCTGCCCCTGGCACTGCCAGGTACCATGTATGTTAAACAGACGGGAATGTGTTTGGTTGGTTCAGTCGCCCGCGTTGCTCGGAGGCTGCTTTAATTTTAGAAATGTTATTTTACATCAAGAGTCTGATCGAAAGGGGACGTCAAAACCAATAGTGTTATTGATTAGCATGGTGACTAGAGATCAATAATACACCTTTTCGCCAATTTTTACATTCACTTGGAATTTTCCTAAGTGGTCAGTAATAATATGCTCTCGCGGATAGCGACCAGGCATCTTAACGCTGCGTAAAGGCACTCAGAGGAGTTGCCATTGCCTGTAGTCTAGAATTGACAGCCAGAACACACAGCTGCCTGAAGGCACAAGGGTAGAATTTCGGTGTCCTTTTCAGGCTGTTTCACAAAGATGGCTCGTTTGAATAATTTAGGTGTGCTTAGGAGCAAAGGGATTTGGACGGAAACGTCTGATTAGGTGTGCTGTAGTCCACACTCTAACCATCTTATGCCTTTGTGCACCACATGCTAATCTACTAATGTAGTATAGCCGAGGACCAGCATTGTGGGAGAGTTGTTGCAAGGGAGTTATGAGCTCTCTGGTGCAGTGTATGCTCATAGTAAGACAGTCATGAACTTATGATAATTTACACGACCTTGTGCCTGGGTTTTAACAGATTTATCTTCAAAAGCTGTTTATCTCAATGAGTTTCCACATCGTAGCAACCATTATATGCAGGGGCGTTGCAAGTTTTATTTTGCCTACATGCTCCCTGTGCTTCCTGCCACAGGCTGGGTGCTTCACAGCACTAAATATACTGAAGTCACTAATTTCACTGGCTCTCTGGTTCAGAATACACCTTCATCAGGCTCTCCCCCCTTGGGGATCCGCGTTTCTGTCCGGTATCGGTCCTACGGGCCTTCTTGGCCATGCGGCCTGCGGGGCCTGGTTACTTGTTTGTCCATGCTGACCTCAGCCCCTTGACTAAATATCAGATGGACAAAATAATGCTTGAGGATAGTTGCTCAAGCGTACACTAGGCACAGTTTACAGTTGTATTCTGTACTCTGCATTGCAGCAGAAGTAGTACATTACTGGGTGTAGTCTGCTGATGCTTTATGCGAAGGTGTGTGGTGGGCTTAATTGTCATGCGCTGGTTCTGCTATGGTTCTGATCAGGGAGAGATATCAGCAGGGGAGGTCCCCTTATCGCTTCGGCTCTTTCCAGGGGTATTACCTCTAGAACCAGGGTTAGTCTACACTATTGCTGTAGAGGGATTCATTCCCTGGTGTATTTGCTGACTAATTCAGTGGGCTTGTGGTGTCAGCGGGCGTGCATGTGGCAGGTAGGGACCTTACGGGGCACTTGGTTCCTGTCCCAGCAATCCCTGGTGGTGGTCTTCAGTCACTCTCACAAACAAGCTATCTACAGGTAGCGTGGCCTAAGCTGCTTCCAGACTAAACCCGAGAGGGCAGGGTATGCCTGTGGTTAATACCTGTTCAATCCTGTAGTGACATATGCAGAGTCATCGCCCAGGGATATAGTATAATATGTATTTATCCCCCTATGCCACTGTGCTCTTTCGAGTTTAGCTGCTCAAGCGTCATTGTAAGCACTCTTTCTCCATGTTATGCGGTGAACGACGCACAGCAGGAGTTGTAACTGGCTGGGGATAGCCTGCTGACGCTTGTTGTGAAAGGATGAGGTAGAGTTGCTGGGTATGTGCTGGAACGCCTATTGTTTGATGCGAAGCACTTTCAGTAGTAGGGTCCCTCCTCATCACGTTGTGATTCACCTGGAAGTATGATTTCAGGTAACCGGGTTTGGTTACACTATGGTTGCAAAGCATTAAAGTGACCCGAGGTATCTGCAGATTTGGGGCAGAGGGGCCTGGGTTCTTCAGGCATGTAATTTTATGTCAGGATCAGGTCGCTTCTAGGTGGAAAGGCTCCACCGCTCACCTGTCGTTTTGGTCTTGTTCCTTGGACCGCAATATGCTCTGCAGAGCAAGGGTTGAAGGTTTCCCTAAAAAGCAAAGTGGTGGGGGGCCGTGAAAAGATTCGCCCAACGGAGGGGCCTGGGTTTCTTCAAACATGAGATGATTCAGGACAAGGTCAAGGGGTACTTTGAAGCTGGGGTTCATCTCACGCCAGTAGGCTTAGACCTGTTCCTCCTAGACCTTAAAGAAGCTTGGATGAGCAAAGGTTGCAGGTAATGAGGAGTAGGAATGGTGGGGGGCCTGTGCGGCAGCGGGTACCACCGCACAGGCTGTGGCGGAGTTACTGGGCGATCCGGAAGATGAGAGGTGCCCCCCGGCAGACTTCCGTGGGATTTAGGGCACTCCACCGGATTACTCCGGAACTGCTGGCGCAGGCTTGTGCAGACCATCCCTGTGTGTTAACTGGGAACTTAGAGGAGGATGTGGAGCGATTGCAGGTCTGGCTCTCAGAGAGACTTAATGATCTTGCTCCCCTGAGACCCCTCCGCAAACCTGGAAAAGGCGCATCTGCCCCTTGGTTTACGGAAGCATTAGCGGCTTCACGGCGGCAATGCAAGGTGGCGGAAAGAGCATGGCGCGTGAAATACGACGCGATGGCGAAACTCGCCTACAGGTCTATGGCGAAAGCTTATCATCGGAACATCCTCGGGGAGAAGAAGGCCTATTTCGCGAGAAAAATTGAAGCGGCCTCCAATTCCTGTAAGGAGCTTTTTGCCATTGTGCGGGAGTTTACAACATCTCGCGCAGCACCAACCCAGACCCCCCCCCCTGCGCCTTGGGTCAGGGCGATTGCGGACTTTTTCACCTCCAAGATCCAGCGGATCCAGGACTCCTTCCATGTGCTGGAGCCTGAGATGCCAGGTCGGGCGGAGAATGCCGTTGTTACCCGACCTAACGCAGGTGTGGCCCTGGCAGCTTTCCCTCCTATCTCGTTGACCGCTTCATTTGACCTGATGGCCGGGCTTAAATCAGGTTCCCCCCGGGACGCCTGCCCCGCAAATTTTTTGGCTAGAATGGCAGCTGTCATTAATCCACTCGTGAACCCCCTGTTGAACTGTTCTCTTGCACAGGGTGTGGTTCCCCAGTCCTGGAAGCAGGCTATGATTATTCCCCTGCTAAAAAAGCCTGGCTTGGATGCGGAGGTGTTGGCGAATTATCGACCTATATCGCTTCTGCCGGCTTTTGCGAAGGTCACTGAAAAGCATGTCCATAAGGTGCTTGCCGATTACCTGGAGTCCCACGACCTACTGCACCCCACCCAGTCGGGTTTCCGCACCAATCTTAGCACCGAGACGGCTCTCCTAGAAGTCTCGGAGGCGATAAAGGAGGTGCTGGATTCGGGCGGGAGAGCGATGCTGGTGATGTTAGATCTGTCGGCGGCCTTCGACACCGTCCCTCATGAGGGTCTTCTTGCAAGACTCTCTGAGATTGGTCTCCAAGGGACGGTGCTCCAGTGGTTTCGATCTTTCCTGGCAGGCCGTCGACAAACGGTCTGGGCTTCGGCTTGCTCCGCCGAGATGTTGCCATTGGGTGTCGGAGTTCCTCAGGGCTCTGTCCTGAGCCCAACTTTATTTAACATCTTCATGACCCCTCTGGCGGCACTGGCGGAGTCTTTCGGGGCCCAGATCGTTTCTTACGCCGATGACACCCAGCTCCTCTTCACCTGTGAGAGGGGTGCGGACTTCGATGGAGGTAGGATCCAGGGTTGCCTTGAGGCTGTGTTCCAATGGTTCCATCATAACAGCCTCAAGTGCAACTCGGATAAATCCGAGGTCCTCTTTTTCGGGTGCAGTACGGATCCGGACTGGAAAGTGTGGTGGCCTGAGAACATGTTTCCACCAGCATGTTCGTCCCTGGTAGCTAAAAACCTTGGGATCAAGATCGACAATGGCCTCACACTACGCTCACAGGTAATCGGTCTCACTGGTACCTGCTTCGGTTTACTCCGGATGCTACGCAAGTTCCTTCCCCTGCTATCGGAGGAACATAGGAAGATCACGGTGCAGGCGATTATAGGCTCGAGAATTGACTATTCCAACGTCCTTTATCTCGGCCTGCCAGAATACCTGCTCCAACGGTTACAGGTTGTCCAGAATTCGGCAGCACGTGCTATTTTTGGACTATCTCGCCGTGCCAGAGCCTCAGGCCACCTGGAGGCCCTGCACTGGCTCCCTGTCCGGAAGCGGATCATTTTTAAGACTCTCACTCTGGCACACAAAGCCTTGCACGCCTCCGGAGCAAAATATCTTCAGAAAAGGTTGACCTTCTACCGTCCTGCCAGGTCGCTTAGGTCTGAAGCCCTGTCCCTTGCGGCGGTTCCTCGCGTGAAGAGAGCCCGCATCGGTGGCCGCTCTTTTAAACTACTAGCGCCTCAGTTGTGGAATAAACTGCCTGTGCCCCTGCGCAGCATTCCTAATCTGTTGGCCTTTAGGAAAGGACTCAAAACCTGGCTTTTTATCTCTTAGTTCTGGCCCCTAGTTAGGTTTTCTTCCTCTCTGGTCTCTTTTTACTTTATCTCCCTGTTGTGTTAGTGTGCAATTCAAAGCGTCGGGACACTCTTCTGAGTAGCCGTACGCTATATAAAACCTTTTATAACATAACATAACATAACATAACATAACAGGTGCAAACGATGTACTTCAGCGGGCACATAGGAGTGCCAGAGCCTAACCTGTAACCTCATGGGAGGTGCAGGAATTCGTGTCGGCACCCCAGTAGTCCTTCGGGCGGTTGTGGGCCTGTGCAACCGGGGGTTTGCCTAGTCACGCCCCACAAGGGGCGTGTCAGTAGTTTTATTCTAATTGTACAGCAGTTGGGTGGTTCGCCACTGTGCTGTTCGGCTCAACAGGCGGGCAGGTGGCGAGAATGCAGCCGGCCCGGGATCGCCCGTAATGTTTACCCACCTTCATTACATATGTTGTATGTAATAAACCTGCAGCAAATTTTTCCCCAAACTAATACGATGTCTGTGTATTATTTTGCACGTTTGGGGAATGTGGGGGCGGGAGATTTCCTGTGGCCCTGATGTGACTATGCGCCTGCCCGAGGACACGCAGTGGCCATAGAGAGGGCGGGCCACTAGTCTCGGAGGGCTGTCCCGCCCCCCAGCAGGATGTTCAGCTTCACCTCCTCACTGGTTGGAGGAGGCGGCTGGCGGTGATTCACGTCCGGGGCGGCGGGGAGGGGCCTCCATGGGTACTTAAGTTCCTGTACCCCGTTGGAGGGCCTCTTTGCCTCTCCGGACGCCGTCGTGAGCTCGTCGGGACACTCTTTTCCCTCCCTTGCCTCTAACCCAGAGTGTCTGTATGAGGGAATTGTGGAGGTTTGTTGATGTGTCTATTTATCGTTGCAGGTTGGAGTTAAGCGGAGTTACTGGGCGATCCGGAAGATGAGAGGTGCAAACGATGTACTTCAGCGGGCACATAGGAGTGCCAGAGCCTAACCTGTAACCTCATGGGAGGTGCAGGAATTCGTGTCGGCACCCCAGTAGTCCTTCGGGCGGTTGTGGGCCTGTGCAACCGGGGGTTTGCCTAGTCACGCCCCACAAGGGGCGTGTCAGTAGTTTTATTCTAATTGTACAGCAGTTGGGTGGTTCGCCACTGTGCTGTTCGGCTCAACAGGCGGGCAGGTGGCGAGAATGCAGCCGGTCCGGGATCGCCCGTAATGTTTACCCACCTTCATTACATATGTTGTATGTAATAAACCTGCAGCAAATTTTTTCCCAAACTAATACGATGTCTGTGTATTATTTTGCACGTTTGGGGAATGTGGGGGCGGGAGATTTCCTGTGGCCCTGATGTGACTATGTGTGTGGTAGAGGAGTCAAACTGCCACACACCACAACGCCTGACGGCAGCTGATTTAACCTTCTGTGAGCAAGCCGCCCCACTCCACCTTGTACCGCATTCCAGCTTGAGGTTGTAAGGTGTGAGCCCGCGACTTAAGGCCCCCTAAAGCCTCCTACACCATCGCAGGCTTAACCAACTAATAAAATAAGCTGCACACGCCACAAGATGACAACACGGATCCCAGTCACCAGGTCAAAATCAGCCGCAGATGCCAACAGCGGCGAAGCCTCAGTAGGACCTACAACGAACGCCTCAAACACACATTGCACAAACGCTTCGCACCCAGGCAACCTCCCCGGGGCCTCCAAGCTACCGAATAATCAAAAATCCACCAACACAGGCCTCATAACCAATTACTTGCTTCCACGGCCTTTAAACAACCTACCAGCTAAAGACAGGACAGACCACTCAGGAAACAGCTCAAGTGGCTGGGACGACTCTTCTACTTCCGCAATAACTATTCAGGGCCCCTGCCAAATGGAGATCGCTCTCTCACCACAGTATGGACACCATTAACAGTCCCATTCAACTGTGCTCGGATCCCGACTTGGCCTTTAACACCAACACAGGCTCTGCCCCAGCAGCTCCCCACCATTTACTTGACACAGACAGTTCTAAACTTGCCTTAAGTGGGCACGCCAGAATTACAACAACCGAGGCATTAATACATCAACCTCACTCACCCACTAGGCAAGTCTCCTCTCCGTGTACACTTACATGTTCTCCACTGTTTTAAAAAAACAAGATCCGGGAGAACTCTCAGCATCTTTTCTACAGCAACTCGAAATCAAAATCGAGCAAACCCTGGAGTCCACCCCACAGCTGTACAGACTATCAAGTGGGACAAACTATCAACATCATACCCCTGAAAATACAGAGAATTCCAGCTTCATGGGTGCCCCTGAATCACCAAAATTCACTAATCCACAATACCTAACGGCTAAAGCTTTACTTTGGCAATCCTCTAAAATGGACCAACAAATGGACCTGCTACAGACAATAGCTACATGTCTATCCGAGCTGAAAGGAAAAATGGACCACATTGCAAACCAGATTTCCAATTCTCAAACTACTTGCTCATGCTCATGTGCGGCCATTGTGGACCGATGGGCAAACCTACCTGCTGTTTTGACCATCCTAGTTGATTCAGTTCGCTCTTCAAGATCCCCTCCTGGTCCTCCCTTACCATTGGCCTCAACTAATTCACACATGGAATCATCTAACAACTTAGTCAACCCACTTGCAGACATCACCGACAATCCTACTAAAAATTTGCAGCTGATCTCAATTGCTGATCCTACCCCAACACCTCTGATGCACACTACACCTACTGTATCTTATCCCTCAACCAGCTGTAAAATAATAGAAGAAACTGAAGCTGCCCCAGCGCTCAATCAAAAGGCAGCTTCACTTTCCAGGAAAGCAAAGAAAAAACTAAAGAAAGCGCAAAAAAGGGAAAAATCCAAAAATCGAGCAGCATCTTTTACTACTTATATAAATAATTCAGTTACCAGCACAGACAAGCTCTATCCAATTTTTTTTTTCACAACAGATTTTATTGATTGATTAGACAAAGGGATAATCACAGTTTTCCACAATCAGGAAGGCACTGTCAAGTGGCAAAGCATAGTTCAATATACGTACAGTCCAATCAAGCGAAAGAGAAGAGGAAAAGGAAAATGGAAGGAAAACCCCCCCAACCACCCCCAGCCACCCCAACTACCCAGTGTCCCATCTACCCACCCCTTATCCCACCCTAACCCAATGCACGTGATCACAACAGTTCCAACAATTGATCGCATTACAGCAATCATCGAGTGTCACTCTAGGCCCGGAGGTCCTCCAATGTAGGCAACTCATCGTCCGGGGCAGCCGGAGGTTCCAGAGTCAAATCCCTGTAGTCTGCCCACCGTTTCCATATTTTAAAGTGTTTCCGTGGGCACCCCCTGGCTTCAAACACAGGTCGTTCCAATCCCATATAGTAGTCAAGCCCCGCCTTCCAGGCCCCAAGTGGCGGAGCTCGGTCACTCTTCCATGCCCTCGCCAGGTCCCGCTTGGCCACCACTAGACCCAACAGTAGAAGGTGACGCTTGTAAAGGTTTCCGCCCACATTCTCCAATACATGTAGAAGACCCAGCCGGGGAGACCGGGGGAGATCCCATCCCAGCACCTCCGACAGACAGCTCCAAACCCCGTGCCAGAACCGGGTCAGACCAACACATGACCACACCGTGTGCAACAGCGTACCTCTCTCAGTCCCACAACGCAGGCACACTGGGGATGCAATCAGGCCCGCCCTATACAGTCTCTCCCGGGTATAGTATGCCCTATGTAGGTATTTAAACTGAATCAGTCGGAGACGTACTGCAATCGCCGCCCCACGCGGCGATTCCAAGGCCTCCCTCCAATCATCCTCATCCAGGGGACCAACATCTTTTTCCCAGGAGTGCTTGAGCGGGAGCAAAGAGGCGGCGCAGTGAGTGACCAGGGTTTGGTAAATTCAGGACACCTTCTTGTCACTCAGGTCTCCCATAAAGATTTTAGCTTCCACTGGGCTGAATTCCGGCAGTCGTTCGAGTCCGACCAGGCTCGGAGCAAGCGCGTGGCGGAATTGTAGGTATTTAAAGAATTGGGATTTAGGCATGTGAAATTCCAAGCTAAGGTCCTGAAAGGATTTAAGCGTAGTCCCAGTTAGCACATGACCAAGGGAGGAGATTCCAATGGAGTCCCAGCCCCCAAATCCCGGCAACGAGGACAAGGCGGGAAGTAGACCGTTCTTCCACAATGGGGTCTTCGTCGTCAATTTACCCCACCATCCCATACGGCGCAGCGCCTGGCGCCATATCACGAAGACCACCTGCGTGACCCGGGGCAAGTCTTTCCGCAGCCTGGCCGAGTATAGTAGCGTATGAAGCGTGTTATCGCCCATCAGCGAGCGCTCAAGGGCATATGCGGGGTCCCCCCTATCGCCGTACCACCACTTGTTAAGAACTAAAAGGTGGGAGGCTTGATAGTACGATAGGAGGTCCGACGTGGCCAGCCCTCCACAGTAAGTGGACAGGAAGCATGTCCGCAGCGCCACCCTGGCTGCGCCCCCGGCCCACAGAAAGCGGCCCAGTACTGAGTTGACCCGACGGAACCACCGTGGATCTATCTGGTACGGGTGGTTCTGTAGCTGGTACAGCATGCGCGGGAGTGCAACCATTTTGAAGATTGCAGATCTTCCAAAGATCGTGAGAGGCATCCGGGACCACGTCCTGATGTCTGCCTGAACCTTCTCCCATACCGGCAGTACGTTGCGCTCCCACGCTATGTCAGAGAACTCGGATAGGAAGACACCCAGGTATTGCAGTCCTCCAGCTACCACCCGTAGGGCCGACGCCCAGGGGCAGACACCGGAGCCCCCGCCCAGCACCCAAAGGGTGGACTTACGTGGATTGAGGAAGAGCCCCGACACCTCGCCGAATATGCGCATAATCTCCAGTATACGGGGGCCGGACCGGTCGAGATCTGTAAGAAAGAAGAGGACATCATCCGCACAGAGCGCAATTCTATCGGAGAGTCCCCCACCCCACACAAAGCCACGAAGTTGTGCATCGATGCGCACCCAGGAAGCCAGGGGCTCCATGACCAACGCAAAGAGATAGGGGGATAGCGGGCATCCTTGCCGGGTCCCCCTACCTATCGAGAATCTCTCCGAGATCGCCCCGGATACCCGCACGGAAGCGGTCGGTTTTATCCAATTTTTACGAAAAAAACATTAAGTAAGAATGACGAAGAAGTGGCATCAACCAACTTACAATCTAAATCACTAAAGATCAAGAGCTCTGCTGAAGACCTAACCATAGAGGCGTCCTCCCTTAATGCCTCTCTCACCAGCCCCCATAACAAACTGAAAGGCGAGGTCTGCACAATGCCAACTGGCCTTGAACCCGCGGAAGGCTCAGGTGCAAGGAAAAGCCCTGCCCCCGGACCACCAAACTCAACTATTTCCTCAAGGCCACACCCGGAGGTCACTGAGCAACCACCCTCCACTATTACACATAATACAAATACGGAGTACCAACAGGCGGCAATATCCCCTCTCGGATCCATGGCTATCAGTACCCTCTCAATACACAGACCAATATCTGTGTCCAATAGCCAAGTCACATCGGGCATTTTAAGGATTAGTAGCTGTCCACAATCAAAAGAGCTGGAGGTTGTACTTACACCAAGATATCACGCTAAAGGCAACCATGATGTCTTGAACAGAGGTAATATTTTGCGCCTGCTTAACCATATTCCATCACTGGAACATATAGGATCTGCAGATATCGCCTGGGTGAAATTTCTAAGCCAGCCAGGCGACTCCCACGACGACTCAACAGTGGTGGGGCTAAAACAACAGACACATTTGACAGCAATGCTACGTGAAGCAAATCAATTCGCAGACTGGGGCATCGACATCAGGCCCCCACCTCAAGATAGATATCCCCACGTACTAGCTAAAAATTTCCAAAACACTTATTCCATTTTAAAATGCGGAGACGACCCGGGCTCCGGACACCACCTGGCCAACATTCCTCTTCAGCACGAACATCTGAGGATCACCTGCTCTACAAATCAGAGAAGGGTCTTTTCCAGCTCTGAGGTCACCAACTATCAATCTGGACACCAGGTCGAAAACGGCCGACAGTCAGCTCGACGGTATCTTTGATTGCCTTAAAGGCAACACGGATCACACTTGGAATAATCAAAATAACGGCCTTACAATCATATCCTGGAATGTGGCTGGCCTCCAGAAAATGGTTAAGAACAATTCGGCTGTAGAGTACCTTCAAAGTGTCGACCTCATTTGTTTCCAGGAAACATGGGCAACTACCACCACCACCCTTCCGGATATTACGAAATGCACGTCCCAGCCACAAGACAGAATATCTTCGGGCGGCCAATGGGCGGCCTTTCGGTTTACACCAAGCATTCGTGCAGACTGGAAGCAACAATGATAGGATCTGATTCACCCGGAATTCATGTAGTACGCATTAACGGACTAAAAAAATCACAATAACCCGCTCCGTTTGCTACTATTTAATTGCTACGTTAATCCTGCCTTGCACCCGAGAAATCAAGCATTGGACGACCTGGCCGCCACAATCGGAGACTTTCTTATTAAATACCCCAACCACAACCCACTTATAGCTGGGGACTTTAATAATAGATCGCTTGACAAACTAGAAAATGGAAACAATCCCGCTAAAGAGGTTGCGCTTCTACAAGCTCTATTTAAAGACAGCTCCATATCATCTGCCTACAACCTAAGAAAAGCAAATGACCATACATGGGCACCACCTCCAACTTATAGAAACATCTCTACCATTGACTACTTGTTCATTGGAAGTACGCTAGCCCTCCACCTAAATGACTTTAACATCGATCATCGAATCGAGAGCAATCACAGGCCTTTAAGAGCATCCTTTAGCCTTTCCATCGCTCCATCCTGCAGATTCACACCTACGGGCGAATCCACGGTCAAGGAAAACGAGCAACTTTCACGTAGGATTAAATGGTCATCAATTTAGACTCAAAACTGGCTGACTGGGTAACGAAAAACGCTCAAGTAAAAATCACTATTGGCCCACAAGCCCTCCTAAATCATTGGCCTATTCTCTTGAGAGATTTGCATCAGGCTCTGGGGGGCTCATCTGCCAATCAAAAGAAACGTACGCCAAAGGCTCTCAACCAAGCTTCAAACCAGGTAACACCTGAAAACAAACGAAAGAGGCAAAATGGCCTACATAGAAGGGAAAAAAGTGAAAGAGCAGCCCAGCGAGCCACAAAAGGGCCACATCGAGCAGCCAGTAAGAAACGCGCATGGGCCCAACGGATCAAACGTATTGAGGAAGCCTGGCTAAAAAATTTCTCCCTCTTAAAAGAAAAACATTCCGCCCGATTCTGGAGACACATTAACCAGCTTAGTAACAACGGCCAGACTAAAGAAAACGGGGTTCCTGAGAACGTATGGGTGGAGCATATCAACCAGCTTTATACCGGCGGGGTAGGGGAGCTGTCACCCCCCTCCCCGCCCCAAGCTCCACTCAATGGAAACACCCTGGGCCTGGCCACATCTGAAATCGTAGTAAGCAAGATCATCAGCCGCATGAAGAACGATGGGGCGCCAGGGCCAAACGGAATACCTGCAGCAGTCTTTAAAACATTTCGGCAGAACTCCTTACACCCCTCTTAGACATGCTTTCCTCACAGCCACAATTCCACCTTCTTGGCAGGGCTCAATACTACACCCGATTTATAAAAAGGGCAATCACTCATACCCGGCCAATTATAGATAAATAGCTCTGTTGGACATTGAAGCCAAAGCCTAGGCCCGTGTTTTACTGACGGAACTAGAAAATTGGGCCAATGAAAATAACATCGTGCCTTGCTCCCAGCCAGGCTTCAGAGCGGGCTGCTCCACGATGGACAATATAATAGCATTGTCCTACTTGTCGTGGAGAGCCACCTTGGCCAACCAGCTTCCTTTATTCTGTTGCTTCGTAGACTATAGCGCAGCTTTCGACAGAGTCAATCGAGGGATGTTATGGCACAAATTAAATTCCTGGGAGATACCATCTCCTCTTCTCTCAGCTCTGATATCCTTGCATCATAAAACTTGGGTTAGGATCAAAACAAGTGCACAAACATCATCCAAAAAAATTGCAACTAAAAACGGCTAAAACAAGGCTGCGTACTAGCTCCGCTACTATTCAACCTCTACACTGCCGACTTACCCAAAGAACTGGCAGGCACAGCCCTGGCCGCCCCAAAACTGGGTGGGATACGTTTACAGACAATGCAATATGCCGATGATATTATTATCATGGATCACACGAAAATTGGACTGCAAATATCGCTCACCGCTCTTAATAAGTATAATACAAAGAACCATCTTTTGATGAATGAATCCAAAACCAAAACCTTGATCTTTGGGAACTACAAAAAAAAGAAAAATCTTACTTGGAGAGTGGGGGGATTACAAAAAGCAACCTGCACCAGCTACAACTACTTAGGAGTCTGGCTTAACGTGACCGTCCTGACTCGTTCAGAAGCGGTCGCTCCCCACACGCTCCCTGGTCACTTGGTATCGTAGCGCTATTGTGCTCATTGCTGCCATTAACCAATTTGCGCATTGCCCTCATTGCCTGTATTATCATTTGTGGCTGACTGGTATCGTAGCGCTATATTGCATTGCCTTCATTGCTTGTATTATTGTTTGTGGCTGACTGATATCGTAGCGCTATATTGCATTGCTCGCACTGCTTTTGTAATCATTTGTGCCTGATTGTGCCGGTGCCTCTGCCCATATCTTAGCGACATCCCAGACTGTGCCCCAATCTCGTCCTGTTTCACTTTTGTTTTTGCTGCCATCTTGTTGTTGTGCCTCCTAGCCCGTCTCTCCACCCCGCTCCCGCCTCCCAGCTGCTCCTCCCTCCCACAGATAGCTAAGGATCGTCCCGTTTGTCTCAGCGCTCTGACCGTCCTGACTCGTTCAGAAGCGGTCGCTCCCCACACGCTCCCTGGTCACTTGGTATCGTAGCGCTATTGTGCTCATTGTTGCATTAACCAATTTGCGCATTGCCCTCATTGCCTGTATTATCATTTGTGGCTGACTGGTATCGTAGCGCTATATTGCATTACCCTCATTGCTTGTATTATTGTTTGTGGCTGACTGATATCGTAGCGCTACATTGCATTGCTCGCACTGCTTTTGTAATCATTTGTGCCTGATTATGCCGGTGCCTCTTCCCATATCTTAGCGACATCCCAGACTGTGCCCCAATCTCGTCCTGTTTCACTTTTGTTTTTGCTGCTATCTTGTTGTTGTGCCTCCTAGCCCGTCTCTCCACCCCGCTCCCGCCTCCCAGCTGCTCCTCCCTCGCTCCGCCCCCCTCCACTCTCCACTTATGACAGATGCATTTGCGCGCAGCGTCCACACGCAGCGGACGCGCCCTATGCGCGCCGAAGGCGCGCCAAAGGTAAGCCCGTCTACGCCCGTCCGCGCCCGGACCACACCCAGCGTCAGACCCCCTGGTCCCCGCACAATCCACTCCACCCGCATAACGTACGACGCCGCAACCCTCTCTGCACTTAACACAGGACGTCTCCCAGTCTGCTACCAAGCTGCCCCAGGACACACCCATGGACCCTTCACCTGCCACTCCTGCAAGCTAGACTGCATCAGGACCCACACCAAATCCACAAACGCCAAACAGAACTCCGACACTAACCACCTGAAGTGCATCCTGCTCAACACCCGCTCGGTCTACAAACACGCCACTGAACTATGGAACTTACTAGACACCACATCGCCGAACGTTGCCTTTCTCACAGAAACCTGGATGAACGCCTCATCAGCGCCCGACATCGCCATAGCCATCCCGGACGGCTACAAGATCATCCGAAAGGACCGAACCAACCAAACAGGAGGAGGCATCGCCATCGTCCATAAAAACACCATCCGCATCATGACCAGTTCCGACGACAACCTCGCAACCGCCGAACACCTTAACTTCCAGATTCACACCGACCCTAAGACCACACTCAGAGGCACCCTCATCTACAGACCCCCAGGACCCCGCACACAATTCAGCGAAGACATCGCAGACTTCATCAGCCCACACGCCCTCCCCTCCAAGGACTACATTCTACTAGGAGACCTCAACTTCCACCTGGAAAAGAACAACAACAGCAACACCACCACCCTTCTGGACAAACTCGCCAATCTCGGACTCAAACAACTGGTAAACACCCCCACCCACTACGCCGGACACACGCTCGACCCAATCTTCTCCTCCAGCAAGTACATCTCCTTCAATCACGCCACAGGACTCCATTGGACGGACCACAGCTGCGTTCACTTCAACTACAAAAAAAACACGACCCACCACCACCCACAACCAATCCCCCGCAGAAACTGGAACAAAATTACCACCGACCAGCTCTTCACATCGCTTTACCAAAACCCTCCCGCCAAATCATTGGACCCAAATCAAGCAGCCATCAACCTCACACAATGGATCACTCACTGCGCAGACGAATTAGCACCCTTGAAAAACCATCTGTAGGAGAGTGGGGTCTGCAATCCCATGGCCACCCCAGATTTTTTGCTTTTTGCTTCACTGGTTTACGACTTTCCCTGGCTGTGGGCCTGCTAATCAGACCCACAGCCTAGCTGTTCTCTCTCTAAATTACAACCATGTACCCTAGGTGCATTTAACAATTGGTACTGGGCCACCTTATCAGTCCCTGTACAGTATACCTTAGGTATCCAGGGCATAGGTGTACCCAGGGCCTACCAGGGGCTGCAGCATGTATTATGCCACCCCTGGCTGGCCACCCAAATCTGACACAACTGGCTGCACGACAGCTGGGGCAAGGTGGTGTAATCACCCCTTGCTTTAGATATAGTATTCCTATGTCTAACCCTAAAATGGACACATATATTCCTATCAGTCACTCCTATGGCAGGCCTTATCAATCCTGAAGGCAGTGCTTGGAATTATGTGAGATGGTGCTCTGGCATGAGCGGAGCCCGTTTGCAGCTTGCAGAACCAAGTCCTTATAGCTGTTCCATGATAACGCTATACCATATACTCTTAAGCGCATTATAATCCTCGCGGTTAAATGCTAACTTTGGCATAGCATTATCAAAACATGTCGAGTAAGGTGTCATACGAATTGGAATACTAACCCCTCGCCAATTCTGGCGACCGGGTTAGCATTCCACCCTTCTAGAGGGACACGACATGTATGTAACTGTAAACCCCGGTTAAAGTTAACTCGAGCCTCAGCATCACAAAATGGATGCTGCCACCACAGACACAAGTCTGACCTCCTGCTGCTGGGAGTCCTTCCAGCAAGGGAGACTCAGACAAAGGGTTTCCTGCCTTGGGAGGTGCTAGCACCACCCCAGACAGGATTTTGTGTATTAGGTAGGCCAAGGCTGAAAGGAATGAGACATGCCTGGGGCACACAAGGTGCCCTGTGCATACACCGGTTCCAACCAGTTGCTGGGGCACTCCAGCCCCAGCTCTGGTGGGAAACTGGACAAAGGATAGGGGGTGTAACCACCCCCCTTCCTGGTCCCACCCAGGGGAGGGACCTAGTCGTAGTGCAGCCCCTTTTAGCTGAATTAAGGTAGGAGCTGGTCCCATTCCAGATTAGATTACTCTTGACAACTTCCACGAAGGACTCTTGACCTTCGACCTCCTGGACACCAGAAGACTGAAGAATCTCCCCTATGGTCAGGGAGTGACCATCCTGCTTCGCAGGCACCATCAAGCTCCTGTGCGGTTTGCTGCAAAGTCCTTCCATCCCGGAATCAGACGACCCAGCTCGACAAGACCCGGACCTCCAGACCTCTCTGACCTCTACCCACATCCACAGCACAGCTGGGACCCGTGGGTGCGACGAGCAACGTGGAGATGGCCATCTTGAAGAAACCTGCACAGCGCTTCCAGCACGACCCCTGAGGGTTCCTCGAGTGAGTGCATTGGGGACTGAGAAGCCCCACACCGACGCAGCTCCTGCACCAAAGACCAGCCCCCCAGCATCCCCGTGATCTGCGTGGGGCCCTTTTGCCTGGTTGCTGCCCTTCCTGTTGTCTGGTCACTTGCCGGCTGGCTTGTGACCTCTGAGACGACGACCCGAAGATTTCGACACTGCTAGTCTGGTCCCCCAGAATGGCCCTTGCTTCCTTGTGAAAGAGAAGCACCCCGGACCCTCCTGGTCCACACCAGACGCCATCTTTGTTCCACCGCGTGGCTTGCATTAGCCAAGGCCTGTTGTCCAGATCGACGATCCGACACCGCCAACAGCAGCAGACTACGTCGGACAGCTCCTGCCTCCAGCCTGGTCGTGAAGAGCAGCTCCTGGTCCGCGCAGCTACAGAGAGAAGCGACCCTTCCTTCACCTGACTGCGGCGACAGCATCTGGTTCCCTCCTGGTTCCAGCACCGTCACTGGCTAGTGACCAAGACTCTGTCTCCTTCCCTTTCAGGACTTCCATCTTCCAGTTCCATCCTTGGAACCACCGGACTCCTCCATCTGGCTGCCTGCCAGCAACTTCTTGTTTCAGGCATCACCGGGATCAACGCAGCAAACCCGACGCAACTTCAGCCCTATGCACCCGCAGCCTGTGGGTTAGGTAACTAAAGCTCCTAGGTGCTGAAGTCTGTGTGCACTATCCTAGTGTCTAGGTCCACTGTTGTTTCCCCTCCATCCAGCCGGGTTCGTCCGGAATCCGTAACTTTCTAAACTGTAGCATCCATAGACGTTGGTACGTATCCCGCGTGAGAGTTTCCACTCTGCACGTGAGTCCCGTGGGCCTCCTGCTCCTTACTTACCTAGTTCGTAGCGTAGTCCCAGCGATCCTCCAGCCTCTGGATCTTCTTACAGTATTTTCCTTCCTCGCATTCCATTGTTTTGAGTATATGGTTTGCCGTGCCCCTCAGGCACACTTGTAGATATTGTGCAAACTCGTATTTCTTTTGTAGTATTGTCATGTGCTTAGCCCTCTGACCTCATAAAGAGTTCAGAGGTGTTGTTATTAATAAACATATCGTTTATTTTCATAACAACCTGTGTGGTGTCCTTTCATCTGGTATTCAAGGGGTTATATTGTGGTAAAACAGCTGGCTTCACATGCCAAAAGAGTTTAGCCTAAAGACTGCTTTTGTCCACGCTACTAGGATAGCTGGTCTATCAGGTTGACTTACAACCAATCACCATAAGGGTTGTTTGGACTGATACAAGGTGATCACTAGAATTAGTCAGCATCATATATCAGGCCAACTTCTCACATTGGTGTGCAGCGGTTGGGATTTGAGCTTGCTGTTGTTTTACCACGTATAATCTTGAGATATCATTTTGAAAGATCACATAGGTACCATAGGTACATATAACAAGCTTAGAAATACTCTGAGTTCTACTGAACCAGCTGTTGTAGTAGAAAGGGCCTAGCACACCCCGACTACAACTCTTAGCAAGGGATCAGTAGGAAAACCCATAGTGTAGGTAGGTGCATCACTTACACCTCACTAGAAAGCATGTCTACCCATGGAGAGTCTGCAGAGACTCCCCTAGTGGTTAGTGACCCTCCACAGGTCCTTTCCAGATATGCAGCTCTCAGTTTCCAGGAGATGAGACAATTGTGTACCTCCAGGAAATTGAAACAGGGTTCTAACCCTACCACTCCTTTTCTGTTAGGTCTCTTAGAGACATCTCATGCTAGGAAAGCTACTCATACAGATGGGAGCATGCCAGCCTTAGAATGTACCCTTGGTGATCCTGACCTCCCTGAAACTGAAGAAGTAGAGGAGGAGGAGGATGAAGAGGTTCTTTCTGGGGATGAGGCAGACAATGGTCCTGAGCTAGTCAGCAGACTTACTAGGGCCAACTTAGACCTACATAGGGAAGGATCTGGGGGACCCCCAGTACTGACCCTAAGCAGGCCTAACTTTGGAGTTAGAAGAGACAGGTCTCATTCTAGGGACTCCAATAGATCTGTGCACTCTCATGCCTCTTCTCAGAGGAGAATGACTTCTCCCCAGAGGAGAATGACTTCCCCTCAGAGAAGAGAACATGAAGCAAGGATGAAACAGGCTAATCTGAGGATTCAGAGGGAAGAACTTGCCCTTGCCAAGGAGAAGCTTGCCTTTGCTAGAGAGCAACAGTTGAGTGGGGCAGTCCCCACTGGTGGCAGCAATATCCCTAAGGATAAAGACAGGAGTTTTGATACTAGACACCTGAGTAAGATAGTGCCCCCCTTTAAACAAGGGGATGACATCCACAAATGGATGACTGCTTTGGAGAGGGCCTGCACTGTCCAGTGCATCCCCCAGAGTCAGTGGGCAGCTATACTGTGGCTCTCCTTGGAAGGTAAAGGTAGAGATAAGCTCCTCACTACTAGAGCTGAGGATGCTAACAATTACCAAGTCCTGAAGAATACACTGATTGATGGGTTTGGCTTAACAACTGAACAGTACAGGTTGCTGTTCAGAGACACCCAGAAAATTCAGTCTCAGGATTGGGCTGACTTTGTTGATTGTGCCACTAAGGCTTTTGAAGGCTGGTTACTGGGAAGTAAAGTTACTGATTACACAGGATTGTATAATCTAATTATGAGAGAACAAATCTTAAGTAATTGTCAGAATCAGTTGTTGCATCAGCACCTTATTGACTCAGATCTGACCTCTCCCCAAGAATTGGGAAAGAAGGCAGACAGATGGGTCAGGACAAGGGTCAAGCAGCAGAACCAGAACCAGGGTGGTGGCCAAAAGAAAGCAGACCCCAAGGGTAATGAGAATAAGCAAAATGACCAGAAGTCTTCAACAGGGCCCCAACAATCTAACGAGGGTGGGTCCCAGAATTCCCAAAAGAAGAAGAATAATGGTCAGAAGAAACCATGGTGCCAATACTGTAAAAGTAATACTCACTGGTTTAGTGAGTGCACCAAGAAAGGCCCAACTCCTACCACTACTGCCCCTAAGGCACCTGCACCCCCTAGTACAGTAGGTAGTGGTAGTAATCCTCCCAAGGCTATAGTGGGGTTAACCCTGGGAACTGAGGCGGGCTCAGGACACCTACTCAGGCTGTTCTTGTTTGTATTGGGGACATGGATATGACCCCTACAATAAGTCCCAGTACTCTGGGCAAGTACAGGCAGACGCCTTTGATCAATGGAAAAATGGCTCAGGCCTACAGGGACACTTGTGCCAGTGTCACTATGGTGACACCAAACTTTGTGGACCCTGACCAGGTAATACTAGGTTCAGACTACCTGGTGACCAATGCTAGCAATGCCACTACCCCCCATAGTATGGCACTTGTTAATTTCTCCTGGGGAGAGGTAAATGGCCTCAAAAGGGTTGTTGTTAGTTCAGACCTCCCAGTGGACTGTCTTTTGGGCAATGATTTGGAATCCTCCTTATGGTCAGATGTGGAGTATATGACTCATGTGGAAATGTTAGGTTTATCAGCACATGTCCTTGCTGTGACTAGGTCAAAGGCCAAGAAATGCCCAGCTGAACTAGTGCTGGATCCTAGAAGAATGGACCAGACACTACCCAAGAGAAAGAGCAGTAGGGGTAAGGTTGACCCTTCCCCCCTGCCTCAGGTGGAGGATCAGCTCTCTCAGGAGACTGACCCCAAGACCCCAGAAGGAACTGTCCTAGAAGAGCTTGAGCCTGAACAGGTTGAGTTTCTTGGGACAGGGGGACCTTCCAGGGCAGACTTGAGGCAGGCACAGTTAGACTGTTCCTCTCTTGAACTCCTCAGACAGCAGGCTGCTGCTGAGGCTGCAGGGAATGCTACAGGTGCCCATAAGGTATATTGGGACGATGGACTCCTATACTCTGAGGCAAGAGACCCCAAGCCTGGTGCTACCAGGAGGCTGGTCATCCCCTTGTCTCTTAGAGGTTTCCTTCTCACCTTAGCCCATGAAATTCCCCTTGCAGGTCACTTAGGCCAGAACAAGACTTGGCAAATCAGGTGGCACAACAAAGGCCCCCCTTATACCACTACCTGTGGTGGGGGTTCCCTTTGAGAGAGTGGGGATTGACATTGTTGGACCAATGGACCCCCCAACAGCATCTGGGCACAGATTTATACTGGTGGTAGTGGATCATGCCACCAGGTATCCAGAAGCTATTCCCCTTAGGACCACTACAGCTCCTGTTGTGGCCAGGGCCCTGGTTGGAGTTTTCTCCAGAGTGGGGTTTCCTAAGGAGGTTGTCTCTGACAGGGGTGCAAACTTCATGTCAGGATACTTGACTGCTATGTGGAAGGAGTGTGGTGTAAATTACAAATTTACCACACCCTATCACCCACAATGCAATGGGCTTGTTGAAAGATTCAACAGGACCCTCAAAGGGATGATAAAAGGGTTACCTGAAAAGTTTAGGCGAAGATGGGACATCCTTTTACCCTGCCTTCTGTTTGCTTACAGAGAGGTCCCACAGAAGGGGGTTGGTTACAGCCCTTTTGAGCTTTTGTTTGGACATCCTGTAAGAGGACCCCTATGTCTTGTGAAGGAAGGATGGGAGTTACCTCTCAAAAAGCCTAAACTTGACATAGTGGACTATGTACTTGGTCTCCGCTCCAGGATGGCAGAGTACATGGAGAAGGCATCTAAAAACCTGGAGGCCAGCCAAGAACTTCAGAAAGCTTGGCATGACCAAAAGGCTGTCCTAACTGTTTACCATGCAGGACAGAAGGTGTGGGTGTTGGAGCCAGTGGCCCCAGCAGCTCTCCAAGACAAATGGTCTGGGCCCCACATCATCATTGAGCAAAAGGGAGAAGTCACCTACTTGGTGGAGATGGGAACTCCCAGGAGCCCTCACAGAGTACTTCATGTGAATAGGCTCAAAGCATTTGTTGACAGGGGGGACATGGGCTTGCTCATGGTCACAGATGAGGGACAGGAGGAAGAGAGTGACCCTCTCCCAGACCTGCTCACTCAGAACCCTGATGATGGGTCAGTAGATGGTGTAGTCTTTTCTGACAGCCTCACTGAGCATCAACAAAAGGATTGTAAGCAAGTCCTTCAATCCTTCAGACAAATGTTTTCTCTGATTCCCAGTCAGACAAACTGGTGCACACATGAGGTGGACACTGGAGACAGTCTGCCTATAAAGAGTAAAATCTACAGGCAACCTGACCATGTCAGGGACTGCATAAAAACTGAAGTACAAAAGATGTTGGAATTGGGAGTCATTGAACCCTCAGAGAGCCCTTGGGCTAGTCCTGTAGTTCTAGTACCTAAACCTCACACCCAGGATGGTAAGAGAGAGATGAGGTTGTGTGTAGACTACAGGGGTCTCAATGCTGTCACTAAGACAGATGCCCATCCAATACCAAGAGCAGATGAACTCATTGACAGATTGGCTTCTGCCAAGTTCTTCAGTACATTTGACCTGACAGCTGGTTATTGGCAAATCAGGTTAGCTGAGGATGCCAAGGCCAAAACAGCATTTTCTACCCCAGAAGGTCATTACCAATTTGTGGTGATGCCCTTTGGTTTGAAAAATGCACCTGCCACTTTTCAAAGGTTGGTGAACCAAGTTCTCACTGGGTTGGATGACGTTTGTTCAGCATATCTAGATGATATTGCTGTCTTTAGCTCCACCTGGGAGGATCACCGGATCCACCTAAGGAAAGTTTTAGAGGCCCTGCAAAAGGCAGGCCTCACTATCAAGGCTACTAAGTGCCAGATAGGGCAGAGTCAAGTTGTATACTTGGGCCACCTTGTAGGCGGAGGCCAAGTTCAACCTCTGGAGAGCAAGATACAGGCCATAAAGGACTGGGCTCCTCCAACCACCCAGACACAGGTCAGAGCTTTCTTGGGCCTGTCTGGTTATTACAGGAAATTTGTCAGAAATTATGGAACCATTGTGACTCCACTTAATGACCTGACAAGTAAGAAAATGGCAAAGAAAGTTCAGTGGACAGTTAGCTGTCAGAAGGCATTCGATGACCTAAAGCAGGCCATGTGCACTGTACCTATTCTCAAGAGCCCAGACTACTACAAACTTTTCATTGTCCAAACAGATGCTTCTGAGTTGGGTGTGGGGGCTGTTCTATCTCAGCTGAATATTGATGGTCATGACCAGCCCATTGCTTTTATAAGTAGAAGGCTGACCCCTAGAGAGAAACGTTGGTCAGCTATTGAGAGGGAGGCCTTTGCTGTGGTTTGGGCCCTGAAGAAGTTGAGGCCATACTTGTTTGGTACTCACTTCAAGATTCAGACCGACCATAAGCCCCTCTTATGGCTAAATCAAATGAAGGGTGAAAACCCCAAACTTCTTAGGTGGTCCATTTCCCTACAGGGGATGGACTTTATAGTGGAGCACCGCCCAGGGACTGACCATGGTAATGCAGATGGTCTCTCCAGGTACTTCCACTTAGAGCAAGAAGACTCACCTGGTCAAGGTTAGTTTAATGTCCCTAAGTTTGGGGGGGGGGGTATGTAGGAGAGTGGGGTCTGCAATCCCATGGCCACCCCAGATTTTTTGCTTTTTGCTTCACTGGTTTACGACTTTCCCTGGCTGTGGGCCTGCTAATCAGACCCACAGCCTAGCTGTTCTCTCTCTAAATTACAACCATGTACCCTAGGTGCATTTACCAATTGGTACTGGGCCACCTTATCAGTCCCTGTACAGTATACCTTAGGTATCCAGGGCATAGGTGTACCCAGGGCCTACCTGGGGCTGCAGCATGTATTATGCCACCCCTGGCTGGCCACCCAAATCTGACACAACTGGCTGCACGACAGCTGGGGCAAGGTGGTGTAATCACCCCTTGCTTTAGATATAGTATTCCTATGTCTAACCCTAAAACGGACACATATATTCCTATCAGTCACTCCTATGGCAGGCCTTATCAATCCTGAAGGCAGAGTGCTTGGAATTATGTGAGATGGTGCTCTGGCATGAGCTGAGCCCGTTTGCAGCTTGCGGAACCAAGTCCTTATAGCTGTTCCATGATAACGCTATACCATATACTCTTAAGCGCATTATAATCCTCGCGGTTAAATGCTAACTTTGGCATAGCATTATCAAAACATGTCGAGTAAGGTGTCATACGAATTGGAATACTAACCCCTCGCCAATTCTGGCGACGGGGTTAGCATTCCACCCTTCTAGAGGGACACGACATGTATGTAACTGTTAACCCCGGTTAAAGTTAACTCGAGCCTCAGCATCACAAAATGGATGCTGCCACCACAGACACAAGTCTGACCTCCTGCTGCTGGGAGTCCTTCCAGCAAGGGAGACTCAGACAAAGGGTTTCCTGCCTTGGGAGGTGCTAGCACCACCCCAGACAGGATTTTGTGTATTAGGTAGGCCAAGGCTGAAAGGAATGAGACATGCCTGGGGCACACAAGGTGAGACATGCCTGGGGCACACAAGGTGCCCTGTGCATACACCGGTTCCAACCAGTTGCTGGGGCACTCCAGCCCCAGCTCTGGCTGGAAACTGGACAAAGGATAGGGGGTGTAACCACCCCCTTCCTGGTCCCACCCAGGGGAGGGTCCTAGTCGTAGTGCAGCCCCCTTTAGCTGAATAAAGGTAGGAGCTGGTCCCATTCCAGATTAGATTACTCTTGACAACTTCCACGAAGAACTCTTGACCTTCGACCTCCTGGACACCAGAAGACTGAAGAATCTCCCCTATGGTCAGGGAGTGACCATCCTGCTTCGCAGGCACCATCAAGCTCCTGTGCGGTTTGCTGCAAAGTCCTTCCATCCCGGAATCCGACGACCCAGCTCGACAAGACCCAGACCTCCAGACCTCTCTGACCTCTACCCACATCCACAGCACAGCTGGGACCCGTGGGTGCGACGAGCAACGTGGAGACGGCCATCTTGAAGAAACCTGCACAGCGCTTCCAGCACGACCCCTGAGGGTTCCTCGAGTGAGTGCATTGGGGACTGAGAAGCCCCACACCGACGCAGCTCCTGCACCAAAGACCAGCCCCCCAGCATCCCCGTGATCTGCGTGGGGCCCTTTTGCCTGGTTGCTGCCCTTCCTGTTGTCTGGTCACTTGCCGGCTGGCTTGTGACCTCTGAGACGACGACCCGAAGATTTCGACACTGCTAGTCTGGTCCCCCAGACTGGCCCTTGCTTCCTTGTGAAAGAGAAGCACCCCGGACCCTCCTGGTCCACACCAGACGCCATCTTTGTTCCACCGCGTGGCTTGCATTAGCCAAGGCCTGTTGTCCAGATCGACGATCCGACACCGCCAACAGCAGCAGACTACGTGGGACAGCTCCTGCCTCCAGCCTGGTCGTGAAGAGCAGCTCCTGGTCCGCGCAGCTACAGAGAGAAGCGACCCTTCCTTCACCTGACTGCGGCGACAGCATCTGGTTCCCTCCTGGTTCCAGCACCGTCACTGGCTAGTGACCAAGACTCTGTCCCCTTCCCTTTCAGGACTTCCATCTTCCAGTTCCATCCTTGGAACCACCAGACTCCTCCATCTGGCTGCCTGCCAGCAACTTTTTGTTTCAGGCATCACCGGGATCAACGCAGCAAACCCGACGCAACTTCAGGCCTATGCACCCGCAGCCTGTGGGTTAGGTAACTAAAGCTCCTAGGTGCTGAAGTCTGTGTGCACTATCCTAGTGTCTAGGTCCACTGTTGTTTTCCCTCCATCCAGCCAGGTTCGTCCGGAATCCGTAACTTTCTAAACTGTAGCATCCATAGACGTTGGTACGCATCCCGCGTGAGAGTTTCCACTCTGCACGTGAGTCCCGTGGGCCTCCTGCTCCTTACTTACCTAGTTCGTAGCGTAGTCCCAGCGATCCTCCAGCCTCTGGATCTTCTTACAGTATTTTCCTTCCTCGCATTCCATTGTTTTGAGTATATGGTTTGCCGTGCCCCTCAGGCACACTTGTAGATATTGTGCAAACTCGTATTTCTTTTGTAGTATTGTCATGTGCTTAGCCCTCTGACCTCATAAAGAGTTCAGAGGTGTTGTTATTAATAAATATATTGTTTATTTTCATAACAACCTGTGTGGTGTCCTTTCATCTGGTATTCAAGGGGTTATATTGTGGTAAAACAGCTGGCTTCACATGCCAAAAGAGTTTAGCCTAAAGACTGCTTTTGTCCACGCTACTAGGATAGCTGGTCTATCAGGTTGACTTACAACCAATCACCATAAGGGTTGTTTGGACTGATACAAGGTGATCACTAGAATTAGTGAGCATCATATATCAGGCCAACTTCTCACATTGGTGTGCAGCGGTTGGGATTTGAGCTTGCTGTTGTTTTACCACGTATAATCTTGAGATATCATTTTGAAAGATCACATAGGTACCATAGGTACATAGAACGAGCTTAGAAATACTCTGAGGGGGGAGGAGCCTAGCTCGAGAGCGTAATGGCCGCCTTTTAGCTCGGCTCCGTCGGCCCTCCGGCCAACCTCGAATATCCTGCAATATATCCTGTACTACGACGATACTTCACTACAGATTTTGGAATTTAACGACCCACTCTTACTCACCGTCTGGTCCGGAGGTTCCTGCGTGCTGTGGATCCGCGGTTGTGCCCTCGGTAGGATTGGGGCCTCCGGGCGCTCGAGACCGGGACCTCGCCTGTGGGACCCGACCGGCGGTGCTGAGATTGCCGGCCCCGGCCGCGAGAGTGAGCCACTGGTGGGAGCCGTTGTGTGTATGCCCCGGCGATCCTGAACCGGCCCCGATTTGTGGACCGTGCGGCTGGAGGGGGACGAGATGTGTTGGGGGCTGACTGTGTGAAGGGGTCCCTTCGCCTTTGTTCTGTCCGGCAGCCCTGGACCCCGCGCCTAGCACCTGCTTGTGGGGCCCGCCACGGTTCGGAGGGGGCCCCCCCCATCGAGCGCCTGCCCGTTCTGTGCCGGTGAGGCCGTTGTTGGGAACTTCCGGAGATCTGTAAAGTCCTACATCTGGGAACTGTTTGGGGGCCCACGGTGGAGTGCGGGGCGGCGAAACTCACAAAATGGCTACCAACAACGTGGGGGGTGATCCGCTCTGCACCGACGAACCTTGCTGGCCGGATTGCGCGGAGGCCTGGGCGTGTGCTCGTGTGCCCACGCTCGGAGATGTCCTGGACGCCTTGATGTCCTTGTACGCTGTCCTGGCCCCCGGTGCTTCTACCGACCCCATGCGGCCCGCCGCCATTTTGGGTCGCCGCTCTTTCCTGCACCCCTGTCGTCCTGATGCCTCCATTGCTTCGCCCCCTTCGGCTGCGCCAGGAGTTGCTGCCGCTGTTCTTCGGCCGCTTGATGGGCCGGTGGCTTTTGAACCTCCGCTTTTTCACCGCCCGGACTTCGAGGACTTGCACACGACGCGGAGATCTGCTCCTTCCCGGACAACTGGGAACTATGGTGGACCGCTGTTTGCTCCCGCTTCGATGGATTCGAGCTTTTGTCCTGGAGGGGTACCTTTGCATTGTCGAACTGCGAAACTGGACTCCGGCTTGCTTTTGCTTGCCCTGTCGCTGCTGCTACAATTGACTGGCTTCATTGACCTTTTGTGTTCCATTAGTATGGTGGCTCTCCCTAATCTACATCACTGCCGTAACCCTGGTCAACATTACGATTATTCTGTGCTGGGTGGTCCGCTCCATGTTATCCTTTATTGGGTTGGTTTTGTGATTAGGAAGGGCTGGGGGTAAGTTGCACAACACTGATAGATTGCTGGTTTATCTGTCCGTTGCACTGATGCTTGTACTCTCGACATTGTGAAACGTTAAAATTCCCCCCCCCCCCCTGCGGGGTTTTTGCTGTATGTGAAGGTGTAGTACTAATTTGATAATTATTCATTTGCTGGTCGGGGGAGGGTCGTAGCCGAGTGTGTTTGTTCATATCCTCTGGCTCCTCCCTCACCTCTTATTTTTGTTTTATATTCCCTTTCCTCCTTCTTTTTGTCTCCTTATTCTACTTTCTTTCTTTACTATATTTCGGGTTTCGGATTAGGGCGACAGGCACGCTGTTTGGAGGGTAGGCCGTAGCCTTCTGCAGGGGTGCGGGTGGGACGGGTGGGCGGGGTCTTTCAGATGTTTCTTTTTTGGTTCTATGGCCCTTTTCTATCCCTTTATAGCGGTGCCGCTTCTGTCCTCGCTTCTCTGGCATGAGTGGGTTGGGGTCTGTTGCTATGCCACTTTTATCAGTTTCGATGCTCCGTCGCGACTGCCACACCCTTCTTCTCGCTAGCTCTCTACTTTCTTCTGTATTATTAGCCGCGGGATGCCTGGCCCGGGGTGGCGCCCATCTTGCACGATTGTGTTTCTCCTTTTATATTTCTTTTTCTTTGTTCCTTCTTCTTCCCCTTTCCCTGTTCTTGCCCTTATTGGTTTCCTCCCCTCTGTTTCCCCCCTATTTTTCCCCCTTTCCCTCCCCCCTCCCCCTTCCCTCCCCCCCCCTTTTTTCCCCAGGCTCATATGGCGAGTAGGTTTCGATCGTGCAGTTTATCCGCTCCCCTTGCCTTGGTTAGCGTGTTATCGGGTGGGGGGCATGAGATGCTGGTAGTACTTGTATGCTTATCTACTATATTTTGCGTTTGTTTTGTGCTACGATCGACTCATGTCTTCACGTCCTCCTCCCCCCCCCTCCTCTTCCCATTTTGGCGTGGGTGTATTTCTGTTTATTGGTTTTTCCTGTATTTTTATGAGTCTGCCATGAGCCTTGTCCCCTTATTATAAAATGGACCTTATTGATCCTGATATTGGGCCGTTAATGTCGCTTGTCCTATCCTTAGCACTGTTTTAAATATGTTTGCCTGCCTGCCAGCTGGCCTTGTGTCGCTTGTTTTGACTTTGATCATTTTTTGACTTGTGGCCGGCCGGATTGGTTGTGGGCCCACGCTTGTCTATCCTGTTGATGCAAATAAAGGTTTTCAAAAAAAAAAAAAAAAAGAAATACTCTGAGTTCTACTGAACCAGCTGTTGTAGTAGAAAGGGCCTAGCACACCCCGACTACAACTCTTAGCAAGGGATCAGTAGGAAAACCCATAGTGTAGGTAGGTGCATCACTTACACCTCACTAGAAAGCATGTCTACCCATGGAGAGTCTGCAGAGACGCCCCTAGTGGTTAGTGACCCTCCACAGGTCCTTTCCAGATATGCAGCTCTCAGTTTCCAGGAGATGAGACAATTGTGTACCTCCAGGAAATTGAAACAGGGTTCTAACCCTACCACTCCTTTTCTGTTAGGTCTCTTAGAGACATATGATGCTAGGTAAGCTACTCATACAGATGGGAGCATGCCAGCCTTAGAAGGTACCCTTGGTGATCCTGACCTCCCTGAACTGAAGAAGTAGAGGAGGAGGAGGATGAAGAGGTTCTTTCTGGGGATGAGGCAGACAATGGTCCTGAGCTAGTCAGCAGACTTACTAGGGCCAACTTAGACCTACATAGGGAAGGTTCTGGGGGACCCCCAGTACTGACCCTAAGCAGGCCTAACTTTGGAGTTAGAAGAGACAGGTCTCATTCTAGGGACTCCAATAGATCTGTGCACTCTCATGCCTCTTCTCAGAGGAGAATGACTTCTCCCCAGAGGAGAATGACTTCCCCTCAGAGAAGAGAACATGAAGCAAGGATGAAACAGGCTAATCTGAGGATTCAGAGGGAAGAACTTGCCCTTGCCAAGGAGAAGCTTGCCTTTGCTAGAGAGCAACAGTTGAGTGGGGCAGTCCCCACTGGTGGCAGCAATATCCCTAAGGATAAAGACAGGAGTTTTGATACTAGACACCTGAGTAAGATAGTGCCCCCCTTTAAACAAGGGGATGACATCCACAAATGGATGACTGCTTTGGAGAGGGCCTGCACTGTCCAGTGCATCCCCCAGAGTCAGTGGGCAGCTATATTGTGGCTCTCCTTTGAAGGTAAAGGTAGAGATAAGCTCCTCACTACTAGAGCTGAGGATGCTAACAATTACCAAGTCCTGAAGAATACACTGATTGATGGGTTTGGCTTAACAACTGAACAGTACAGGTTGCTGTTCAGAGACACCCAGAAAATTCAGTCTCAGGATTGGGCTGACTTTGTTGATTGTGCCACTAAGGCTTTTGAAGGCTGGTTACTGGGAAGTAAAGTTACTGATTACACAGGATTGTATAATCTAATTATGAGAGAACAAATCTTAAGTAATTGTCAGAATCAGTTGTTGCATCAGCACCTTATTGACTCAGATCTGACCTCTCCCCAAGAATTGGGAAAGAAGGCAGACAGATGGGTCAGGACAAGGGTCAAGCAGCAGAACCAGAACCAGGGTGGTGGCCAAAAGAAAGCAGACCCCAAGGGTAATGAGAATAAGCAAAATGACCAGAAGTCTTCAACAGGGCCCCAAAAATCTAACGAGGGTGGGTCCCAGAGTTCCCAAAAGAAGAAGAATAATGGTCAGAAGAAACCATGGTGCCAATACTGTAAAAGTAATACTCACTGGTTTAGTGAGTGCACCAAGAAAGGCCCAACTCCTACCACTACTGCCCCTAAGGCACCTGCACCCCCTAGTACAGTAGGTAGTGGTAGTAATCCTCCCAAGGCTATAGTGGGGTTAACCCTGGGAACTGAGGCGGACTCTGACTTAGTCAGGACACCTACTCAGGCTGTTCTTGTTTGTACTGGGGACATGGATATGACCCCTACAATAAGTTCCAGTACTCTGGGCAAGTACAGGCAGACACCTTTGATCAATGGAAAAATGGCTCAGGCCTACAGGGACACTTGTGCCAGTGTCACTATGGTGACACCAAACTTTGTGGACCCTGACCAGGTAATACTAGGTTCAGACTACCTGGTGACCAATGCTAGCAATGCCACTACCTCCCATAGTATGGCACTTGTTAATTTCTCCTGGGGAGGGGTAAATAGCCTCAAAAGGGTTGTTGTTAGTTCAGACCTCCCAGTGGACTGTCTTTTGGGCAATGATTTGGAATCCTCCTTATGGTCAGATGTGGAGTATATGACTCATGTGGAAATGTTAGGTTTATCAGCACATGTCCTTGCTGTGACTAGGTCACAGGCCAAGAAATGCCCAGCTGAACTAGTGCTGGATCCTGGAAGAATGGACCAGACACTACCCAAGAGAAAGAGCAGTAGGGGTAAGGTTGACCCTTCCCCCCTGCCTCAGGTGGAGGATCAGCTCTCTCAGGAGACTGACCCCAAGACCCCAGAAGGAACTGTCCTAGAAGAGCTTGAGCCTGAACAGGTTGAGTTTCTTGGGACAGGGGGACCTTCCAGGGCAGACTTGAGGCAGGCACAGTTAAACTGTTCCTCTCTTGAACTCCTCAGACAGCAGGCTGCTGCTGAGGCTGCAGGGAATGCTACAGGTGCCCATAAGGTATATTGGGACGATGGACTCCTATACTCTGAGGCAAGAGACCCCAAGCCTGATGCTACCAGGAGGCTGGTCATGCCCTTGTCTCTTAGAGGTTTCCTTCTCACCTTAGCCCATGAAATTCCCCTTGCAGGTCACTTAGGCCAGAACAAGACTTGACAAATCAGGTGGCACAACAAAGGCCCCCCTTATACCACTACCTGTGGTGGGGGTTCCCTTTGAGAGAGTGGGGATTGACATTGTTGGACCAATGGACCCCCCAACAGCATCTGGGCACAGATTTATACTGGTGGTAGTGGATCATGCCACCAGGTATCCAGAAGCTATTCCCCTTAGGACCACTACAGCTCCTGTTGTGGCCAGGGCCCTGGTTGGAGTTTTCTCCAGAGTGGGGTTTCCTAAGGAGGTTGTCTCTGACAGGGGTGCAAACTTCATGTCAGGATACTTGACTGCTATGTGGAAGGAGTGTGGTGTAAATTACAAATTTACCACACCCTATCACCCACAATGCAATGGGCTTGTTGAAAGATTCAACAGGACCCTCAAAGGGATGATAAAAGGGTTACCTGAAAAGTTTAGGCGAAGATGGGACATCCTTTTACCCTGCCTTCTGTTTGCTTACAGAGAGGTCCCACAGAAGGGGGTTGGTTACAGCCCTTTTGAGCTTTTGTTTGGACATCCTGTAAGAGGACCCCTATGTCTTGTGAAGGAAGGATGGGAGTTACCTCTCAAAAAGCCTAAACTTGACATAGTGGACTATGTACTTGGTCTCCGCTCCAGGATGGCAGAGTACATGGAGAAGGCATCTAAAAACCTGGAGGCTAGCCAAGAACTTCAGAAAGCTTGGCATGACCAAAAGGCTGTCCTAACTGTTTACCATGCAGGACAGAAGGTGTGGGTGTTGGAGCCAGTGGCCCCAGCAGCTCTCCAAGACAAATGGTCTGGGCCCCACATCATCATTGAGCAAAAGGGAGAAGTCACTTACTTGGTGGAGATGGGAACTCCCAGGAGCCCTCACAGAGTACGTCATGTGAATAGGCTCAAAGCATTTGTTGACAGGGAGGACATGGGCTTGCTCATGGTCACAGATGAGGGACAGGAGGAAGAGAGTGACCCTCTCCCAGACCTGCTCACTCAGAACCCTGATGATGGGTCAGTAGATGGTGTAGTCTTTTCTGACAGCCTCACTGAGCATCAACAAAAGGATTGTAAGCAAGTCCTTCAATCCTTCAGACAAATGTTTTCTCTGACTCCCAGTCAGACAAACTGGTGCACACATGAGGTGGACACTGGAGACAGGCTGCCTATAAAGATTAAAATCTACAGGCAACCTGACCATGTCAGGGACTGCATAAAAACTGAAGTACAAAAGATGTTGGAATTGGGAGTCATTGAACCCTCCGAGAGCCCTTGGGCTAGTCCTGTAGTTCTAGTACCTAAACCTCACACCCAGGATGGTAAGAGAGAGATGAGGTTGTGTGTAGACTACAGGGGTCTCAATGCTGTCACTAAGACAGATGCCCATCCAATACCAAGAGCAGATGAACTCATTGACAGATTGGCTTCTGCCAAGTTCTTCAGTACATTCGACCTGACAGCTGGTTATTGGCAAATCAGGTTAGCTGAGGATGCCAAGGCCAAAACAGCATTTTCTACCCCAGGAGGTCATTACCAATTTGTGGTGATGCCCTTTGGTTTGAAAAATGCAACTGCCACTTTTCAAAGGTTGGTGAACCAAGTTCTCACTGGGTTGGATGACGTTTGTGCAGCATATCTAGATGATATTGCTGTCTTTAGGTCCACCTGGGAGGATCACCGGATCCACCTAAGGAAAGTTTTAGAGGCCCTGCAAAAGGCAGGCCTCACTATCAAGGCTACTAAGTGCCAGATAGGGCAGAGTCAAGTTGTATACTTGGGCCACCTTGTAGGCGGAGGCCAAGTTCAACCTCTGGAGAGCAAGATACAGGCCATAAAGGACTGGGCTCCTCCAACCACCCAGACACAGGTCAGAGCTTTCTTGGGCCTGTCTGTTTATTACAGGAAATTTGTCAGAAATTATGGAACCATTGTGACTCCACTTAATGACCTGACAAGTAAGAAAATGCCAAAGAAAGTTCAGTGGACAATTAGCTGTCAGAAGGCATTCGATGACCTAAAGCAGGCCATGTGCACTGTACCTATTCTCAAGAGTCCAGACTACTACAAACTTTTCATTGTCCAACCAGATGCTTCTGAGTTGGGTGTGGCGGCTGTTCTATCTCAGCTGAATATTGATGGTCATGACCAGCCCATTGCTTTTATAAGTAGAAGGCTGACCCCTAGAGAGAAACGTTGGTCAGCTATTGAGAGGGAGGCCTTTGCTGTGGTTTGGGCCCTGAAGAAGTTGAGGCCATACTTGTTTGGTACTCACTTCAAGATTCAGACCGACCATAAGCCCCTCTTATGGCTAAATCAAATGAAGGGTGAAAACCCCAAACTTCTTAGGTGGTCCATTTCCCTACAGGGGATGGACTTTACAGTGGAGCACCGCCCAGGGACTGACCCTGGTAATGCAGATGGTCTCTCCAGGTACTTCCACTTAGAGCAAGAAGACTCACCTGGTCAAGGTTAGTTTAATGTCCCTAAGTTTGGGGGGGGGGTATGTAGGAGAGTGGGGTCTGCAATCCCATGGCCTCCCCAGATTTTTTGCTTTTTGCTTCACTGGTTTACGACTTTCCCTGGCTGTGGGCCTGCTAATCAGACCCACAGCCTAGCTGTTCTCTCTAAATTACAACCATGTACCCTAGGTGCATTTACCAATTGGTACTGGGCCACCTTATCAGTCCTTGTACAGTATACCTTAGGTATCCAGGGCATAGGTGTACCCAGGGCCTACCTGGGGCTGCAGCATGTATTATGCCACCCCTGGCTGGCCACCCAAATCTGACACAACTGGCTGCACGACAGCTGGGGCAAGGTGGTGTAATCACCCCTTGCTTTAGATATAGTATTCCTATGTCTAACCCTAAAATGGACACATATATTCCTATCAGTCACTCCTATGGCAGGCCTTATCAATCCTGAAGGCAGAGTGCTTGGAATTATGTGAGATGGTGCTCTGGCATGAGCTGAGCCCGTTTGCAGCTTGCGGAACCAAGTCCTTATAGCTGTTCCATGATAACGCTATACCATATACTCTTAAGCGCATTATAATCCTCGCGGTTAAATGCTAACTTTGGCATAGCATTATCAAAACATGTCGAGTAAGGTGTCATACGAATTGGAATACTAACCCCTCGCCAATTCTGGCGACGGGGTTAGCATTCCACCCTTCTAGAGGGACACGACATGTATGTAACTGTAAACCCCGGTTAAAGTTAACTCGAGCCTCAGCATCACAAAATGGATGCTGCCACCACAGACACAAGTCTGACCTCCTGCTGCTGGGAGTCCTTCCAGCAAGGGAGACTCAGACAAAGGGTTTCCTGCCTTGGGAGGTGCTAGCACCACCCCAGACAGGATTTTGTGTATTAGGTAGGCCAAGGCTGAAAGGAATGAGACATGCCTGGGGCACACAAGGTGAGACATGCCTGGGGCACACAAGGTGCCCTGTGCATACACCGGTTCCAACCAGTTGCTGGGGCACTCCAGCCCCAGCTCTAGCTGGAAACTGGACAAAGGATAGGGGGTGTAACCACCCTCCTTCCTGGTCCCACCCAGGGGAGGGTCCTAGTCGTAGTGCAGCCCCCTTTAGCTGAATAAAGGTAGGAGCTGGTCCCATTCCAGATTAGATTACTCTTGACAACTTCCACGAAGAACTCTTGACCTTCGACCTCCTGGACACCAGAAGACTGAAGAATCTCCCCTATGGTCAGGGAGTGACCATCCTGCTTCGCAGGCACCATCAAGCTCCTGTGCGGTTTGCTGCAAAGTCCTTCCATCCCGGAATCCGACGACCCAGCTCGACAAGACCCGGACCTCCAGACCTCTCTGACCTCTACCCACATCCACAGCACAGCTGGGACCCGTGGGTGCGACGAACAACGTGGAGACTGCCATCTTGAAGAAACCTGCACAGCGCTTCCAGCACGACCCCTGAGGGTTCCTCGAGTGAGTGCATTGGGGACTGAGAAGCCCCACACCGACGCAGCTCCTGCACCAAAGACCAGCCCCCCAGCATCCCCGTGATCTGCGTGGGGCCCTTTTGCCTGGTTGCTGCCCTTCCTGTTGTCTGGTCACTTGCCGGCTGGCTTGTGACCTCTGAGACGACGACCCGAAGATTTCGACACTGCTAGTCTGGTCCCCCAGACTGGCCCTTGCTTCCTTGTGAAAGAGAAGCACCCCGGACCCTCCTGGTCCACACCAGACGCCATCTTTGTTCCACCGCGTGGCTTGCATTAGCCAAGGCCTGTTGTCCAGATCGACGATCCGACACCGCCAACAGCAGCAGACTACGTGGGACAGCTCATGCCTCCAGCCTGGTCGTGAAGAGCAGCTCCTGGTCCGCGCAGCTACAGAGAGAAGCAACCCTTTCTTCACCTGACTGCGGCGACAGCATCTGGTTCCCTCCTGGTTCCAGCACCGTCACTGGCTAGTGACCAAGACTCTGTCCCCTTCCCTTTCAGGACTTCCATCTTCCAGTTCCATCCTTGGAACCACCGGACTCCTCCATCTGGCTGCCTGCCAGCAACTTCTTGTTTCAGGCATCACCGGGATCAACGCAGCAAACCCGACGCAACTTCAGCCCTATGCACCCGCAGCCTGTGGGTTAGGTAACTAAAGCTCCTAGGTGCTGAAGTCTGTGTGCACTATCCTAGTGTCTAGGTCCACTGTTGTTTTCCCTCCATCCAGCCGGGTTCGTCCGGAATCCGTAACTTTCTAAACTGTAGCATCCATAGACGTTGGTACGCATCCCGTGTGAGAGTTTCCACTCTGCACGTGAGTCCCGTGGGCCTCCTGCTCCTTACTTACCTAGTTCGTAGCGTAGTCCCAGCGATCCTCCAGCCTCTGGATCTTCTTCCAGTATTTTCCTTCCTCGCATTCCATTGTTTTGAGTATATGGTTTGCCGTGCCCCTCAGGCACACTTGTAGATATTGTGCAAACTCGTATTTCTTTTGTAGTATTGTCATGTGCTTAGCCCTCTGACCTCATAAAGAGTTCAGAGGTGTTGTTATTAATAAATATATTGTTTATTTTCATAACAACCTGTGTGGTGTCCTTTCATCTGGTATTCAAGGGGTTATATTGTGGTAAAACAGCTGGCTTCACATGCCAAAAGAGTTTAGCCTAAAGACTGCTTTTGTCCACGCTACTAGGATAGCTGGTCTATCAGGTTGACTTACAACCAATCACCATAAGGGTTGTTTGGACTGATACAAGGTGATCACTAGAATTAGTGAGCATCATATATCAGGCCAACTTCTCACATTGGTGTGCAGCGGTTGGGATTTGAGCTTGCTGTTGTTTTACCACGTATAATCTTGAGATATCATTTTGAAAGATCACATAGGTACCATAGGTACATATAACGAGCTTAGAAATACTCTTGAGTTCTACTGAACCAGCTGTTGTAGTAGAAAGGGCCTAGCACACCCGACTACAACTCTTAGCAAGGGATCAGTAGGAAAACCCATAGTGTAGGTAGGTGCATCACTTACACCTCACTAGAAAGCATGTCTACCCATGGAGAGTCTGCAGAGACTCCCCTAGTGGTTAGTGACCCTCCACAGGTCCTTTCCAGATATGCAGCTCTCAGTTTCCAGGAGATGAGACAATTGTGTACCTCCAGGAAATTGAAACAGGGTTCTAACCCTACCACTCCTTTTCTGTTAGGTCTCTTAGAGACATATGATGCTAGGAAAGCTACTCATACAGATGGGAGCATGCCAGCCTTAGAAGGTACCCTTGGTGATCCTGACCTCCCTGAACTGAAGAAGTAGAGGAGGAGGAGGATGAAGAGGTTCTTTCTGGGGATGAGGCAGACAATGGTCCTGAGCTAGTCAGCAGACTTACTAGGGCCAACTTAGACCTACATAGGGAAGGATCTGGGGGCCCCCAGTACTGACCCTAAGCAGGCCTAACTTTGGAGTTAGAAGAGACAGGTCTCATTCTAGGGACTCCAATAGATCAGTGCACTCTCATGCCTCTTCTCAGAGGAGAATGACTTCTCCCCAGAGGAGAATGACTTCCCCTCAGAGAAGAGAACATGAAGCAAGGATGAAACAGGCTAATCTGAGGATTCAGAGGGAAGAACTTGCCCTTGCCAAGGAGAAGCTTGCCTTTGCTAGAGAGCAACAGTTGAGTGGGGCAGTCCCCACTGGTAGCAGCAATATCCCTAAGGATAAAGACAGGAGTTTTGATACTAGACACCTGAGTAAGATAGTGCCCCCCTTTAAACAAGGGGATGACATCCACAAATGGATGACTGCTTTGGAGAGGGCCTGCACTGTCCAGTGCATCCCCCAGAGTCAGTGGGCAGCTATATTGTGGCTCTCCTTTGAAGGTAAAGGTAGAGATAAGCTCCTCACTACTAGAGCTGAGGATGCTAACAATTATCAAGTCCTGAAGAATACACTGATTGATGGGTTTGGCTTAACAACTGAACAGTACAGGTTGCTGTTCAGAGACACCCAGAAAATTCAGTCTCAGGATTGGGCTGACTTTGTTGATTGTGCCACTAAGGCTTTTGAAGGCTGGTTACTGGGAAGTAAAGTTACTGATTACACAGGATTGTATAATCTAATTATGAGAGAACAAATCTTAAGTAATTGTCAGAATCAGTTGTTGCATCAGCACCTTATTGACTCAGATCTGACCTCTCCCCAAGAATTGGGAAAGAAGGCAGACAGATGGGTCAGGACAAGGGTCAAGCAGCAGAACCAGAACCAGGGTGGTGGCCAAAAGAAAGCAGACCCCAAGGGTAATGAGAATAAGCAAAATGACCAGAAGTCTTCAACAGGGCCCCAAAAATCTAACGAGGGTGGGTCCCAGAATTCCCAAAAGAAGAAGAATAATGGTCAGAAGAAACCATGGTGCCAAATACTCACTGGTTTAGTGAGTGCACCAAGAAAGGCCCAACTCCTACCACTACTGCCCCTAAGGCACCTGCACCCCCTAGTACAGTAGGTAGTGGTAGTAATCCTCCCAAGGCTATAGTGGGGTTAACCCTGGGAACTGAGGCGGGCTCTGACTTAGTCAGGACACCTACTCAGGCTGTTCTTGTTTGTACTGGGGACATGGATATGACCCCTACAATAAGTCCCAGTACTCTGGGCAAGTACAGGCAGACGCCTTTGATCAATGGAAAAATGGCTCAGGCCTACAGGGACACTTGTGCCAGTGTCACTATGGTGACACCAAACTTTGTGGACCCTGACCAGGTAATACTAGGTTCAGACTACCTGGTGACCAATGCTAGCAATGCCACTACCTCCCATAGTATGGCACTTGTTAATTTCTCCTGGGGAGGGGTAAATGGCCTCAAAAGGGTTGTTGTTAGTTCAGACCTCCCAGTGGACTGTCTTTTGGGCAATGATTTGGAATCCTCCTTATGGTCAGATGTGGAGTATATGACTCATGTGGAAATGTTAGGTTTATCAGCACATGTCCTTGCTGTGACTAGGTCACAGGCCAAGAAATGCCCAGCTGAACTAGTGCTGGATCCTGGAAGAATGGACCAGACACTACCCAAGAGAAAGAGCAGTAGGGGTAAGGTTGACCCTTCCCCCCTGCCTCAGGTGGAGGATCAGCTCTCTCAGGAGACTGACCCCAAGACCCCAGAAGGAACTGTCCTAGAAGAGCTTGAGCCTGAACAGGTTGAGTTTCTTGGGACAGGAGGACCTTCCAGGGCAGACTTGAGGCAGGCACAGTTAAACTGTTCCTCTCTTGAACTCCTCAGACAGCAGGCTGCTGTTGAGGCTGCAGGGAATGCTACAGGTGCCCATAAGGTATATTGGGACGATGGACTCCTATACTCTGAGGCAAGAGACCCCAAGCCTGGTGCTACCAGGAGGCTGGTCATCCCCTTGTCTCTTAGAGGTTTCCTTCTCACCTTAGCCCATGAAATTCCCCTTGCAGGTCACTTAGGCCAGAACAAGACTTGGCAAATCAGATGGCACAACAAAGGCCCCCCTTATACCACTACCTGTGGTGGGGGTTCCCTTTGAGAGAGTGGGGATTGACATTGTTGGACCAATGGACCCCCAACAGCATCTGGGCACAGATGTATACTGGTGGTAGTGGATCATGCCACCAGGTATCCAGAAGCTATTCCCCTTAGGACCACTACAGCTCCTGTTGTGGCCAGGGCCCTGGTTGGAGTTTTCTCCAGAGTGGGGTTTCCTAAGGAGGTTGTCTCTGACAGGGGTGCAAACTTCATGTCAGGATACTTGACTGCTATGTGGAAGGAGTGTGGTGTAAATTACAAATTTACCACACCCTATCACCCACAATGCAATGGGCTTGTTGAAAGATTCAACAGGACCCTCAAAGGGATGATAAAAGGGTTACCTGAAAAGTTTAGGCGAAGATGGGACATCCATTTACCCTGCCTTCTGTTTGCTTACAGAGAGGTCCCACAGAAGGGGATTGGTTACAGCCCTTTTGAGCTTTTGTTTGGACATCCTGTAAGAGGACCCCTATGTCTTGTGAAGGAAGGATGGGAGTTACCTCTCAAAAAGCCTAAACTTGACATAGTGGACTATGTACTTGGTCTCCGCTCCAGGATGGCAGAGTACATGGAGAAGGCATCTAAAAACCTGGAGGCCAGCCAAGAACTTCAGAAAGCTTGACATGACCAAAGGGCTGTCCTAACTGTTTACCATGCAGGACAGAAGGTGTGGGCGTTGGAGCCAGTGGCCCCAGCAGCTCTCCAAGACAAATGGTCTGGGCCCCACATCATCATTGAGCAAAAGGGAGAAGTCACCTACTTGGTGGAGATGGGAACTCCCAGGAGCCCTCACAGAGTACTTCATGTGAATAGGCTCAAAGCATTTGTTGACAGGGAGGACATGGGCTTGCTCATGGTCACAGATGAGGGATAGGAGGAAGAGAGTGACCCTCTCCCAGACCTGCTCACTCAGAACCCTGATGATGGGTCAGTAGATGGTGTAGTCTTTTCTGACCGCCTCACTGAGCATCAACGAAAGGATTGTAAGCAAGTCCTTCAATCCTTCAGACAAATGTTTTCTCTGACTCCCAGTCAGACAAACTGGTGCACACATGAGGTGGACACTGGAGACAGTCTGCCTATAAAGAGTAAAATCTACAGGCAACCTGACCATGTCAGGGACTGCATGAAAACTGAAGTACAAAAGATGTTGGAATTGGGAGTCATTGAACCCTCAGAGAGCCCTTGGGCTAGTCCTGTAGTTCTAGTACCTAAACCTCACACCCAGGATGGTAAGAGAGAGATGAGGTTGTGTGTAGACTACAGGGGTCTCAATGCTGTCACTAAGACAGATGCCCATCCAATACCAAGAGCAGATGAACTCATTGACAGATTGGCTTCTGCCAAGTTCTTCAGTACATTTGACCTGACAGCTGGTTATTGGCAAATCAGGTTAGCTGAGGATGCCAAGGCCAAAACAGCATTTTCTACCCCAGGAGGTCATTACCAATTTGTGGTGATGCCCTTTGGTTTGAAAAATGCATCTGCCACTTTTCAAAGGTTGGTGAACCAAGTTCTCACTGGGTTGGATGACGTTTGTGCAGCATATCTAGATGATATTGCTGTCTTTAGGTCCACCTGGGAGGATCACCGGATCCACCTAAGGAAAGTTTTAGAGGCCCTGCAAAAGGCAGGCCTCACTATCAAGGCTACTAAGTGCCAGATAGGGCAGAGTCAAGTTGTATACTTGGGCCACCTTGTAGGCGGAGGCCAAGTTCAACCTCTGGAGAGCAAGATACAGGCCATAAAGGACTGGGCTCCTCCAACCACCCAGACACAGGTCAGAGCTTTCTTGGGCCTGTCTGTTTATTACAGGAAATTTGTCAGAAATTATGGAACCATTGTGACTCCACTTAATGACCTGACAAGTAAGAAAATGCCAAAGAAAGTTCAGTGGACAGTTAGCTGTCAGAAGGCATTCGATGACCTAAAGCAGGCCATGTGCACTGTACCTATTCTCAAGAGTCCAGACTACTACAAACTTTTCATTGTCCAACCAGATGCTTCTGAGTTGGGTGTGGTGGCTGTTCTATCTCAGCTGAATATTGATGGTCATGACCAGCCCATTGCTTTTATAAGTAGAAGGCTGACCCCTAGAGAGAAACGTTGGTCAGCTATTGAGAGGGAGGCCTTTGCTGTGGTTTGGGCCCTGAAGAAGTTGAGGCCATACTTGTTTGGTACTCACTTCAAGATTCAGACCGACCATAAGGGTGAAATGAAGGGTGAAAACCCCAAACTTCTTAGGTGGTCCATTTCCCTACAGGGGATGGACTTTACAGTGGAGCACCGCCCAGGGACTGACCATGGTAATGCAGATGGTCTCTCCAGGTACTTCCACTTAGAGCAAGAAGACTCACCTGGTCAAGGTTAGTTTAATGTCCCTAAGTTTGGGGGGGGGGGGGTATGTAGGAGAGTGGGGTCTGCAATCCCATGGCCTCCCCAGATTTTTTGCTTTTTGCTTCACTGGTTTACGACTTTCCCTGGCTGTGGGCCTGCTAATCAGACCCACAGCCTAGCTGTTCTCTCTAAATTACAACCATGTACCCTAGGTGCATTTACCAATTGGTACTGGGCCACCTTATCAGTCCTTGTACAGTATACCTTAGGTATCCAGGGCATAGGTGTACCCAGGGCCTACCTGGGGCTGCAGCATGTATTATGCCACCCCTGGCTGGCCACCCAAATCTGACACAACTGGCTGCACGACAGCTGGGGCAAGGTGGTGTAATCACCCCTTGCTTTAGATATAGTATTCCTATGTCTAACCCTAAAATGGACACATATATTCCTATCAGTCACTCCTATGGCAGGCCTTATCAATCCTGAAGGCAGAGTGCTTGGAATTATGTGAGATGGTGCTCTGGCATGAGCTGAGCCCGTTTGCAGCTTGCGGAACCAAGTCCTTATAGCTGTTCCATGATAACGCTATACCATATACTCTTAAGCGCATTATAATCCTCGCGGTTAAATGCTAACTTTGGCATAGCATTATCAAAACATGTCGAGTAAGGTGTCATACGAATTGGAATACTAACCCCTCGCCAATTCTGGCGACGGGGTTAGCATTCCACCCTTCTAGAGGGACACGACATGTATGTAACTGTAAACCCCGGTTAAAGTTAACTCGAGCCTCAGCATCACAAAATGGATGCTGCCACCACAGACACAAGTCTGACCTCCTGCTGCTGGGAGTCCTTCCAGCAAGGGAGACTCAGACAAAGGGTTTCCTGCCTTGGGAGGTGCTAGCACCACCCCAGACAGGATTTTGTGTATTAGGTAGGCCAAGGCTGAAAGGAATGAGACATGCCTGGGGCACACAAGGTGAGACATGCCTGGGGCACACAAGGTGCCCTGTGCATACACCGGTTCCAACCAGTTGCTGGGGCACTCCAGCCCCAGCTCTAGCTGGAAACTGGACAAAGGATAGGGGTTGTAACCACCCCCCTTCCTGGTCCCACCCAGGGGAGGGTCCTAGTCGTAGTGCAGCCCCCTTTAGCTGAATAAAGGTAGGAGCTGGTCCCATTCCAGATTAGATTACTCTTGACAACTTCCACGAAGAACTCTTGACCTTCGACCTCCTGGACACCAGAAGACTGAAGAATCTCCCCTATGGTCAGGGAGTGACCATCCTGCTTCGCAGGCACCATCAAGCTCCTGTGCGGTTTGCTGCAAAGTCCTTCCATCCCGGAATCCGACGACCCAGCTCGACAAGACCCGGACCTCCAGACCTCTCTGACCTCTACCCACATCCACAGCACAGCTGGGACCCGTGGGTGCGACGAGCAACGTGGAGACGGCCATCTTGAAGAAACCTGCACAGCGCTTCCAGCACGACCCCTGAGGGTTCCTCGAGTGAGTGCATTGGGGACTGAGAAGCCCCACACCGACGCAGCTCCTGCACCAAAGACCAGCCCCCCAGCATCCCCGTGATCTGCGTGGGGCCCTTTTGCCTGGTTGCTGCCCTTCCTGTTGTCTAGTCACTTGCCGGCTGGCTTGTGACCTCTGAGACGACGACCCGAAGATTTCGACACTGCTAGTCTGGTCCCCCAGACTGGCCCTTGCTTCCTTGTGAAAGAGAAGCACCCCGGACCCTCCTGGTCCACACCAGACGCCATCTTTGTTCCACCGCGTGGCTTGCATTAGCCAAGGCCTGTTGTCCAGATCGACGATCCGACACCGCCAACAGCAGCAGACTACGTGGGACAGCTCGTGCCTCCAGCCTGGTCGTGAAGAGCAGCTCCTGGTCCGCGCAGCTACAGAGAGAAGCAACCCTTTCTTCACCTGACTGCGGCGACAGCATCTGGTTCCCTCCTGGTTCCAGCACCGTCACTGGCTAGTGACCAAGACTCTGTCCCCTTCCCTTTCAGGACTTCCATCTTCCAGTTCCATCCTTGGAACCACCGGACTCCTCCATCTGGCTGCCTGCCAGCAACTTCTTGTTTCAGGCATCACCGGGATCAACGCAGCAAACCCGACGCAACTTCAGCCTTATGCACCCGCAGCCTGTGGGTTAGGTAACTAAAGCTCCTAGGTGCTGAAGTCTGTGTGCACTATCCTAGTGTCTAGGTCCACTGTTGTTTTCCCTCCATCCAGCCGGGTTCGTCCGGAATCCGTAACTTTCTAAACTGTAGCATCCATAGACGTTGGTACGCATCCCGTGTGAGAGTTTCCACTCTGCACGTGAGTCCCGTGGGCCTCCTGCTCCTTACTTACCTAGTTCGTAGCGTAGTCCCAGCGATCCTCCAGCCTCTGGATCTTCTTACAGTATTTTCCTTCCTCGCATTCCATTGTTTTGAGTATATGGTTTGCCGTGCCCCTCAGGCACACTTGTAGATATTGTGCAAACTCGTATTTCTTTTGTAGTATTGTCATGTGCTTAGCCCTCTGACCTCATAAAGAGTTCAGAGGTGTTGTTATTAATAAATATATTGTTTATTTTCATAACAACCTGTGTGGTGTCCTTTCATCTGGTATTCAAGGGGTTATATTGTGGTAAAACAGCTGGCTTCACATGCCAAAAGAGTTTAGCCTAAAGACTGCTTTTGTCCACGCTACTAGGATAGCTGGTATATCAGGTTGACTTACAACCAATCACCATAAGGGTTGTTTGGACTGATACAAGGTGATCACTAGAATTAGTGAGCATCATATATCAGGTCAACTTCTCACATTGGTGTGCAGCGGTTGGGATTTGAGCTTGCTGTTGTTTTACCACGTATAATCTTGAGATATCATTTTGAAAGATCACATAGGTACCATAGGTACATATAACGAGCTTAGAAATACTCTTGAGTTCTACTGAACCAGCTGTTGTAGTAGAAAGGGCCTAGCACACCCAGACTACAACTCTTAGCAAGGGATCAGTAGGAAAACCCATAGTGTAGGTAGGTGCATCACTTACACCTCACTAGAAAGCATGTCTACCCATGGAGAGTCTGCAGAGACTCCCCTAGTGGTTAGTGACCCTCCACAGGTCCTTTCCAGATATGCAGCTCTCAGTTTCCAGGAGATGAGACAATTGTGTACCTCCAGGAAATTGAAACAGGGTTCTAACCCTACCACTCCTTTTCTGTTAGGTCTCTTAGAGACATATGATGCTAGGAAAGCTACTCATACAGATGGGAGCATGCCAGCCTTAGAAGGTACCCTTGGTGATCCTGACCTCCCTGAACTGAAGAAGTAGAGGAGGAGGAGGATGAAGAGGTTCTTTCTGGGGATGAGGCAGACAATGGTCCTGAGCTAGTCAGCAGACTTACTAGGGCCAACTTAGACCTACATAGGGAAGGATCTGGGGGGCCCCCAGTACTGACCCTAAGCAGGCCTAACTTTGGAGTTAGAAGAGACAGGTCTCATTCTAGGGACTCCAATAGATCTGTGCACTCTCATGCCTCTTCTCAGAGGAGAATGACTTCTCCCCAGAGGAGAATGACTTCCCCTCAGAGAAGAGAACATGAAGCAAGGATGAAACAGGCTAATCTGAGGATTCAGAGGGAAGAACTTGCCCTTGCCAAGGAGAGGCTTGCCTTTGCTAGAGAGCAACAGTTGAGTGGGGCAGTCCCCACTGGTGGCAGCAATATCCCTAAGGATAAAGACAGGAGTTTTGATACTAGACACCTGAGTAAGATAGTGCCCCCCTTTAAACAAGGGGATGACATCCACAAATGGATGACTGCTTTGGAGAGGGCCTGCACTGTCCAGTGCATCCCCCAGAGTCAGTGGGCAGCTATATTGTGGCTCTCCTTTGAAGGTAAAGGTAGAGATAAGCTCCTCACTACTAGAGCTGAGGATGCTAACAATTATCAAGTCCTGAAGAATACACTGATTGATGGGTTTGGCTTAACAACTGAACAGTACAGGTTGCTGTTCAGAGACACCCAGAAAATTCAGTCTCAGGATTGGGCTGACTTTGTTGATTGTGCCACTAAGGCTTTTGAAGGCTGGTTACTGGGAAGTAAAGTTACTGATTACACAGGATTGTATAATCTAATTATGAGAGAACAAATCTTAAGTAATTGTCAGAATCAGTTGTTGCATCAGCACCTTATTGACTCAGATCTGACCTCTCCCCAAGAATTGGGAAAGAAGGCAGACAGATGGGTCAGGACAAGGGTCAAGCAGCAGAACCAGAACCAGGGTGGTGGCCAAAAGAAAGCAGACCCCAAGGGTAATGAGAATAAGCAAAATGACCAGAAGTCTTCAACAGGGCCCCAAAAATCTAACGAGGGTGGGTCCCAGAATTCCCAAAAGAAGAAGAATAATGGTCAGAAGAAACCATGGTGCCAAATACTCACTGGTTTAGTGAGTGCACCAAGAAAGGCCCAACTCCTACCACTACTGCCCCTAAGGCACCTGCACCCCCTAGTACAGTAGGTAGTGGTAGTAATCCTCCCAAGGCTATAGTGGGGTTAACCCTGGGAACTGAGGCGGGCTCTGACTTAGTCAGGACACCTACTCAGGCTGTTCTTGTTTGTACTGGGGACATGGATATGACCCCTACAATAAGTCCCAGTACTCTGGGCAAGTACAGGCAGACGCCTTTGATCAATGGAAAAATGGCTCAGGCCTACAGGGACACTTGTGCCAGTGTCACTATGGTGACACCAAACTTTGTGGACCCTGACCAGGTAATACTAGGTTCAGACTACCTGGTGACCAATGCTAGCAATGCCACTACCTCCCATAGTATGGCACTTGTTAATTTCTCCTGGGGAGGGGTAAATGGCCTCAAAAGGGTTGTTGTTAGTTCAGACCTCCCAGTGGACTGTCTTTTGGGCAATGACTTGGAATCCTCCTTATGGTCAGATTTGGAGTATATGACTCATGTGGAATGTTAGGTTTATCAGCACATGTCCTTGCTGTGACTAGGTCACAGGCCAAGAAATGCCCAGCTGAACTAGTGCTGGATCCTGGAAGAATGGACCAGACACTACCCAAGAGAAAGAGCAGTAGGGGTAAGGTTGACCCTTCCCCCCTGCCTCAGGTGGAGGATCAGCTCTCTCAGGAGACTGACCCCAAGACCCCAGAAGGAACTGTCCTAGAAGAGCTTGAGCCTGAACAGGTTGAGTTTCTTGGGACAGGAGGACCTTCCAGGGCAGACTTGAGGCAGGCACAGTTAAACTGTTCCTCTCTTGAACTCCTCAGACAGCAGGCTGCTGTTGAGGCTGCAGGGAATGCTACAGGTGCCCATAAGGTATATTGGGACGATGGACTCCTATACTCTGAGGCAAGAGACCCCAAGCCTGGTGCTACCAGGAGGCTGGTCATCCCCTTGTCTCTTAGAGGTTTCCTTCTCACCTTAGCCCATGAAATTCCCCTTGCAGGTCACTTAGGCCAGACCAAGACTTGGCAAATCAGATGGCACAACAAAGGCCCCCCTTATACCACTACCTGTGGTGGGGGTTCCCTTTGAGAGAGTGGGGATTGACATTGTTAGACCAATGGACCCCCAACAGCATCTGGGCACAGATTTATACTGGTGGTAGTGGATCATGCCACCAGGTATCCAGAAGCTATTCCCCTTAGGACCACTACAGCTCCTGTTGTGGCCAGGGCCCTGGTTGGAGTTTTCTCCAGAGTGGGGTTTCCTAAGGAGGTTGTCTCTGACAGGGGTGCAAACTTCATGTCAGGATACTTGACTGCTATGTGGAAGGAGTGTGGTGTAAATTACAAATTTACCACACCCTATCACCCACAATGCAATGGGCTTGTTGAAAGATTCAACAGGACCCTCAAAGGGATGATAAAAGGGTTACCTGAAAAGTTTAGGCGAAGATGGGACATCCTTTTACCCTGCCTTCTGTTTGCTTACAGAGAGGTCCCACAGAAGGGGGTTGGTTACAGCCCTTTTGAGCTTTTGTTTGGACATCCTGTAAGAGGACCCCTATGTCTTGTGAAGGAAGGATGGGAGTTACCTCTCAAAAAGCCTAAACTTGACATAGTGGACTATGTACTTGGTCTCCGCTCCAGGATGGCAGAGTACATGGAGAAGGCATCTAAAAACCTGGAGGCCAGCCAAGAACTTCAGAAAGCTTGACATGACCAAAAGGCTGTCCTAACTGTTTACCATGCAGGACAGAAGGTGTGGGTGTTGGAGCCAGTGGCCCCAGCAGCTCTCCAAGACAAATGGTCTGGGCCCCACATCATCATTGAGCAAAAGGGAGAAGTCACCTACTTGGTGGAGATGGGAACTCCCAGGAGCCCTCACAGAGTACTTCATGTGAATAGGCTCAAAGCATTTGTTGACAGGGAGGACATGGGCTTGCTCATGGTCACAGATGAGGGATAGGAGGAAGAGAGTGACCCTCTCCCAGACCTGCTCACTCAGAACCCTGATGATGGGTCAGTAGATGGTGTAGTCTTTTCTGACCGCCTCACTGAGCATCAACAAAAGGATTGTAAGCAAGTCCTTCAATCCTTCAGACAAATGTTTTCTCTGACTCCCAGTCAGACAAACTGGTGCACACATGAGGTGGACACTGGAGACAGTCTGCCTATAAAGAGTAAAATCTACAGGCAACCTGACCATGTCAGGGACTGCATAAAAACTGAAGTACAAAAGATGTTGGAATTGGGAGTCATTGAACTCTCAGAGAGCCCTTGGGCTAGTCCTGTAGTTCTAGTACCTAAACATCACACCCAGGATGGTAAGAGAGAGATGAGGTTGTGTGTAGACTACAGGGGTCTCAATGCTGTCACTAAGACAGATGCCCATCCAATACCAAGAGCAGATGAACTCATTGACAGATTGGCTTCTGCCAAGTTCTTCAGTACATTTGACCTGACAGCTGGTTATTGGCAAATCAGGTTAGCTGAGGATGCCAAGGCCAAAACAGCATTTTCTACCCCAGGAGGTCATTACCAATTTGTGGTGATGCCCTTTGGTTTGAAAAATGCACCTGCTACTTTTCAAAGGTTGGTGAACCAAGTTCTCACTGGGTTGGATGACGTTTGTGCAGCATATCTAGATGATATTGCTGTCTTTAGCTCCACCTGGGAGGATCACCGGATCCACCTAAGGAAAGTTTTAGAGGCCCTGCAAAAGGCAGGCCTCACTATCAAGGCTACTAAGTGCCAGATAGGGCAGAGTCAAGTTGTATACTTGGGCCACCTTGTAGGCGGAGGCCAAGTTCAACCTCTGGAGAGCAAGATACAGGCCATAAAGGACTGGGCTCCTCCAACCACCCAGACACAGGTCGGAGCTTTCTTGGGCCTGTCTGGTTATTACAGGAAATTTGTCAGAAATTATGGAACCATTGTGACTCCACTTAATGACCTGACAAGTAAGAAAATGCCAAAGAAAGTTCAGTGGACAGTTAGCTGTCAGAAGGCATTCGATGACCTAAAGCAGGCCATGTGCACTGTACCTATTCTCAAGAGTCCAGACTACTACAAACTTTTCATTGTCCAAACAGATGCTTCTGAGTTGGGTGTGGGGGCTGTTCTATCTCAGCTGAATATTGATGGTCATGACCAGCCCATTGCTTTTATAAGTAGAAGGCTGACCCCTAGAGAGAAACGTTGGTCAGCTATTGAGAGGGAGGCCTTTGCTGTGGTTTGGGCCCTGAAGAAGTTGAGGCCATACTTGTTTGGTACTCACTTCAAGATTCAGACCGACCATAAGCCCCTCTTATGGCTAAATCAGATGAAGGGTGAAAACCCCAAACTTCTTAGGTGGTCCATTTCCCTACAGGGGATGGACTTTACAGTGGAGCACCGCCCAGGGACTGACAATGGTAATGCAGATGGTCTCTCCAGGTACTTCCACTTAGAGCAAGAAGACTCACCTGGTCAAGGTTAGTTTAATGTCCCTAAGTTTGGGGGGGGGGGTATGTAGGAGAGTGGGGTCTGCAATCCCATGGCCACCCCAGATTTTTTGCTTTTTGCTTCACTGGTTTACGACTTTCCCTGGCTGTGGGCCTGCTAATCAGACCCACAGCCTAGCTGTTCTCTCTCTAAATTACAACCATGTGCCCTAGGTGCATTTACCAATTGGTACTGGGCCACCTTATCAGTCCCTGTACAGTATACCTTAGGTATCCAGGGCATAGGTGTACCCAGGGCCTACCAGGGGCTGTAGCATGTATTATGCCACCCCTGGCTGGCCACCCAAATCTGACACAACTGGCTGCACGACAGCTGGGGCAAGGTGGTGTAATCACCCCTTGCTTTAGATATAGTATTCCTATGTCTAACCCTAAAATGGACACATATATTCCTATCAGTCACTCCTATGGCAGGCCTTATCAATCCTGAAGGCAGAGTGCTTGGAATTATGTGAGATGGTGCTCTGGCATGAGCTGAGCCCGTTTGCAGCTTGCGGAACCAAGTCCTTATAGCTGTTCCATGATAACGCTATACCATATACTCTTAAGCGCATTATAATCCTCGCGGTTAAATGCTAACTTTGGCATAGCATTATCAAACATGTCGAGTAAGGTGTCATACGAATTGGAATACTAACCCCTCGCCAATTCTGGCGACTGGGTTAGCATTCCACCCTTCTAGAGGGACACGACATGTATGTAACTGTAAACCCCGGTTAAAGTTAACTCGAGCCTCAGCATCACAAAATGGATGCTGCCACCACAGACACAAGTCTGACCTCCTGCTGCTGGGAGTCCTTCCAGCAAGGGAGACTCAGACAAAGGGTTTCCTGCCTTGGGAGGTGCTAGCACCACCCCAGGCAGGATTTTGTGTATTAGGTAGGCCAAGGCTGAAAGGAATGAGACATGCCTGGGGCACACAAGGTGAGACATGCCTGGGGCACACAAGGTGCCTTGTGCATACACCGGTTCCAACCAGTTGCTGGGGCACTCCAGCCCCAGCTCTGGCTGGAAACTGGACAAAGGATAGGTGGTGTAACCACCCCCCTTCCTGGTCCCACCCAGGGGAGGGTCCTAGTCGTAGTGCAGCCCCCTTTAGCTGAATAAAGGTAGGAGCTGGTCCCATTCCAGATTAGATTACTCTTGACAACTTCCACGAAGAACTCTTGACCTTCGACCTCCTGGACACCAGAAGACTGAAGAATCTCCCCTATGGTCAGTGAGTGACCATCCTGCTTCGCAGGCACCATCAAGCTCCTGTGCGGTTTGCTGCAAAGTCCTTCCATCCCAGAATCCGACGACCCAGCTCGACAAGACCCGGACCTCCAGACCTCTCTGACCTCTACCCACATCCACAGCACAGCTGGGACCCGTGGGTGCGACGAGCAACGTGGAGACGGCCATCTTGAAGAAACCTGCACAGCGCTTCCAGCACGACCCCTGAGGGTTCCTCGAGTGAGTGCATTGGAGACTGAGAAGCCCCACACCGACGCAGCTCCTGCACCAAAGACCAGCCCCCCAGCATCCCCGTGATCTGCGTGGGGCCCTTTTGCCTGGTTGCTGCCCTTCCTGTTGTCTGGTCACTTGCCGGCTGGCTTGTGACCTCTGAGACGACGACCCGAAGATTTCGACACTGCTAGTCTGGTCCCCCAGACTGGCCCTTGCTTCCTTGTGAAAGAGAAGCACCCCGGACCCTCCTGGTCCACACCAGACGCCATCTTTGTTCCACCGCGTGGCTTGCATTAGCCAAGGCCTGTTGTCCAGATCGACGATCCGACACCGCCAACAGCAGCAGACTACGTGGGACAGCTCGTGCCTCCAGCCTGGTCGTGAAGAGCAGCTCCTGGTCCGCGCAGCTACAGAGAGAAGCGACCCTTCCTTCACCTGACTGCGGCGACAGCATCTGGTTCCCTCCTGGTTCCAGCACCGTCACTGGCTAGTGACCAAGACTCTGTCCCCTTCCCTTTCAGGACTTCCATCTTCCAGTTCCATCCTTGGAACCACCGGACTCCTCCATCTGGCTGCCTGCCAGCAACTTCTTGTTTCAGGCATCACCGGGATCAACGCAGCAAACCCGACGCAACTTCAGCCCTATGCACCCGCAGCCTGTGGGTTAGGTAACTAAAGCTCCTAGGTGCTGAAGTCTGTGTGCACTATCCTAGTGTCTAGGTCCACTGTTGTTTTCCCTCCATCCAGCCGGGTTCGTCCGGAATCCGTAACTTTCTAAACTGTAGCATCCATAGACGTTGGTACGCATCCCGCGTGAGAGTTTCCACTCTGCACGTGAGTCCCGTGGGCCTCCTGCTCCTTACTTACCTAGTTCGTAGCGTAGTCCCAGCGATCCTCCAGCCTCTGGATCTTCTTACAGTATTTTCCTTCCTCGCATTCCATTGTTTTGAGTATATGGTTTGCCGTGCCCCTCAGGCACACTTGTAGATATTGTGCAAACTCGTATTTCTTTTGTAGTATTGTCATGTGCTTAGCCCTCTGACCTCATAAAGAGTTCAGAGGTGTTGTTATTAATAAATATATTGTTTATTTTCATAACAACCTGTGTGGTGTCCTTTCATCTGGTATTCAAGGGGTTATATTGTGGTAAAACAGCTGGCTTCACATGCCAAAAGAGTTTAGGCTAAAGACTGCTTTTGTCCACGCTACTAGGATAGCTGGTCTATCAGGTTGACTTACAACCAATCACCATAAGGGTTGTTTGGACTGATACAAGGTGATCACTAGAATTAGTGAGCATCATATATCAGGCCAACTTCTCACATTGGTGTGCAGCGGTTGGGATTTGAGCTTGCTGTTGTTTTACCACATATAATCTTGAGATATCATTTTGAAAGATCACATAGGTACCATAGGTACATATAACAAGCTTAGAAATACTCTGAGTTCTACTGAACCAGCTGTTGTAGTAGAAAGGGCCTAGCACACCCAGACTACAACTCTTAGCAAGGGATCAGTAGGAAAACCCATAGTGTAGGTAGGTGCATCACTTACACCTCACTAGAAAGCATGTCTACCCATGGAGAGTCTGCAGAGACTCCCCTAGTGGTTAGTGACCCTCCACAGGTCCTTTCCAGATATGCAGCTCTCAGTTTCCAGGATATGAGACAATTGTGTACCTCCAGGAAATTGAAACAGGGTTCTAACCCTACCACTCCTTTTCTGTTAGGTCTCTTAGAGACATATGATGCTAGGAAAGCTACTCATACAGATGGGAGCATGCCAGCCTTAGAAGGTACCCTTGGTGATCCTGACCTCCCTGAACTGAAGAAGTAGAGGAGGCGGAGGATGAAGAGGTTCTTTCTGGGGAAGAGGCAGACAATGGTCCTGAGCTAGCCAGCAGACTTACTAGGGCCAACTTAGACCTACATAGGGAAGGATCTGGGGGACCCCCAGTACTGACCCTAAGCAGGCCTAACTTTGGAGTTAGAAGAGACAGGTCTCATTCTAGGGACTCCAATAGATCTGTGCACTCTCATGCCTCTTCTCAGAGGAGAATGACTTCTCCCCAGAGGAGAATGACTTCCCCTCAGAGAAGAGAACATGAAGCAAGGATGAAACAGGCTAATCTGAGGATTCAGAGGGAAGAACTTGCCCTTGCCAGGGAGAAGCTTGCCTTTGCTAGAGAGCAACAGTTGAGTGGGGCAGTCCCCACTGGTGGCAGCAATATCCCTAAGGATAAAGACAGGAGTTTTGATACTAGACACCTGAGTAAGATAGTGCCCCCCTTTAAACAAGGGGATGACATCCACAAATGGATGACTGCTTTGGAGAGGGCCTGCACTGTCCAGTGCATCCCCCAGAGTCAGTGGGCAGCTATATTGTGGCTCTCCTTGGAAGGTAAAGGTAGAGATAAGCTCCTCACTACTAGAGCTGAGGATGCTAACAATTACCAAGTCCTGAAGAATACACTGATTGATGGGTTTGGCTTAACAACTGAACAGTACAGGTTGCTGTTCAGAGACACCCAGAAAATTCAGTCTCAGGATTGGGCTGACTTTGTTGATTGTGCCACTAAGGCTTTTGAAGGCTGGTTACTGGGAAGTAAAGTTACTGATTACACAGGATTGTATAATCTAATTATGAGAGAACAAATCTTAAGTAATTGTCAGAATCAGTTGTTGCATCAGCACCTTATTGACTCAGATCTGACCTCTCCCCAAGAATTGGGAAAGAAGGCAGACAGATGGGCCAGGACAAGGGTCAAGCAGCAGAACCAGAACCAGGGTGGTGGCCAAAAGAAAGCAGACCCCAAGGGTAATGAGAATAAGCAAAATGACCAGAAGTCTTCAACAGGGCCCCAAAAATCTAACGAGGGTGGGTCCCAGAATTCCCAAAAGAAGAAGAATAATGGTCAGAAGAAACCATGGTGCCAATACTGTAAAAGTAATACTCACTGGTTTAGTGAGTGCACCAGGAAAAGGCCCAACTCCTACCACTACTGCCCCTAAGGCACCTGAACCCCCTAGTACAGTAGGTAGTGGTAGTAATCCTCCCAAGGCTATAGTGGGGTTAACCCTGGGAACTGAGGCGGGCTCTGACTTAGTCAGGACACTTACTCAGGCTGTTCTTGTTTGTACTGGGGACATGGATATGACCCCTACAATAAGTCCCAGTACTCTGGGCAAGTACAGGCAGACGCCTTTGATCAATGGAAAAATGGCTCAGGCCTACAGGGACACTTGTGCCAGTGTCACTATGGTGACACCAAACTTTGTGGACCCTGACCAGGTAATACTAGGTTCAGACTACCTGGTGACCAATGCTAGCAATGCCACTACCTCCCATAGTATGGCACTTGTTAATTTCTCCTGGGGAGTGGTAAATGGCCTCAAAAGGGTTGTTGTTAGTTCAGACCTCCCAGTGGACTGTCTTTTGGGCAATGATTTGGAATCCTCCTTATGGTCAGATGTGGAGTATATGACTCATGTGGAAATGTTAGGTTTATCAGCACATGTCCTTGCTGTGACTAGGTCAAAGGCCAAGAAATGCCCAGCTGAACTAGTGCTGGATCCTGGATGAATGGACCAGACACTACCCAAGAGAAAGAGCAGTAGGGGTAAGGTTGACCCTTCCCCCCTGCCTCAGGTGGAGGATCAGCTCTCTCAGGAGACTGACCCCAAGACCCCAGAAGGAACTGTCCTAGAAGAGCTTGAGCCTGAACAGGTTGAGTTTCTTGGGACAGGGGGACCTTCCAGGGCAGACTTGAGGCAGGCACAGTTAGACTGTTCCTCTCTTGAACTCCTCAGACAGCAGGCTGCTGCTGAGGCTGCAGGGAATGCTACAGGTGCCCATAAGGTATATTGGGACGATGGACTCCTATACTCTGAGGCAAGAGACCCCAAGCCTGGTGCTACCAGGAGGCTGGTCATCCCCTTGTCTCTTAGAGGTTTCCTTCTCACCTTAGCCCATGAAATTCCCCTTGCAGGTCACTTAGGCCAGAACAAGACTTGGGACAGGCTTGCCACACACTTTCACTGGCCTCATATGTCTGAGGACACTAAAGAGTTTTGTCGCTCATGTATCACCTGCCATGCCAGTGGCAAATCAGGTGGCACAACAAAGGCCCCCCTTATACCACTACCTGTGGTGGGGGTTCCCTTTGAGAGAGTGGGGATTGACATTGTTGGACCAATGGACCCCCCAACAGCATCTGGGCACAGATTTATACTGGTGGTAGTGGATCATGCCACCAGGTATCCAGAAGCTATTCCCCTTAGGACCACTACAGCTCCTGTTGTGGCCAGGGCCCTGGTTGGAGTTTTCTCCAGAGTGGGGTTTCCTAAGGAGGTTGTCTCTGACAGGGGTGCAAACTTCATGTCAGGATACTTGACTGCTATGTGGAAGGAGTGTGGTGTAAATTACAAATTTACCACACCCTATCACCCACAATGCAATGGGCTTGTTGAAAGATTCAACAGGACCCTCAAAGGGATGATAAAAGGGTTACCTGAAAAGCTTAGGCGAAGATGGGACATCCTTTTACCCTGCCTTCTGTTTGCTTACAGAGAGGTCCCACAGAAGGGGGTTGGTTACAGCCCTTTTGAGCTTTTGTTTGGACATCCTGTAAGAGGACCCCTATGTCTTGTGAAGGAAGGATGGGAGTTACCTCTCAAAAAGCCTAAACTTGACATAGTGGACTATGTACTTGGTCTCCGCTCCAGGATGGCAGAGTACATGGAGAAGGCATCTAAAAACCTGGAGGCCAGCCAAGAACTTCAGAAAGCTTGGCATGACCAAAAGGCTGTCCTAAGTGTTTACCATGCAGGACAGAAGGTGTGGGTGTTGGAGCCAGTGGCCCAAGCAGCTCTCCAAGACAAATGGTCTGGGCCCCACATCATCATTGAGCAAAAGGGAGAAGTCACCTACTTGGTGGAGATGGGAACTCCCAGGAGCCCTCACAGAGTACTTCATGTGAATAGGCTCAAAGCATTTGTTGACAGGGAGGACATGGGCTTGCTCATGGTCACAGATGAGGGACAGGAGGAAGAGAGTGACCCTCTCCCAGACCTGCTCACTCAGAACCCTGATGATGGATCAGTAGATGGTGTAGTCTTTTCTGACAGCCTCACTGAGCATCAACAAAAGGATTGTAAGCAAGTCCTTCAATCCTTCAGACAAATGTTTTCTCTGACTCCCAGTCAGACAAACTGGTGCACACATGAGGTGGACACTGGAGACAGTCTGCCTATAAAGAGTAAAATCTACAGGCAACCTGACCATGTCAGGGACTGCATAAAAACTGAAGTACAAAAGATGTTGGAATTGGGAGTCATTGAACCCTCAGAGAGCCCTTGGGCTAGTCCTGTAGTTCTAGTACCTAAACCTCACACCCAGGATGGTAAGAGAGAGATGAGGTTGTGTGTAGACTACAGGGGTCTCAATGCTGTCACTAAGACAGATGCCCATCCAATACCAAGAGCAGATGAACTCATTGACAGATTGGCTTCTGCCAAGTTCTTCAGTACATTTGACCTGACAGCTGGTTATTGGCAAATCAGGTTAGCTGAGGATGCCAAGGCCAAAACAGCATTTTCTACCCCAGGAGGTCATTACCAATTTGTGGTGATGCCCTTTGGTTTGAAAAATGCACCTGCCACTTTTCAAAGGTTGGTGAACCAAGTTCTCACTGGGTTGGATGACGTTTGTGCAGCATATCTAGATGATATTGCTGTCTTTAGCTCCACCTGGGAGGATCACCGGATCCACCTAAGGAAAGTTTTAGAGGCCCTGCAAAAGGCAGGCCTCACTATCAAGGCTACTAAGTGCCAGATAGGGCAGAGTCAAGTTGTATACTTGGGCCACCTTGTAGGCGGAGGCCAAGTTCAACCTCTGGAGAGCAAGATACAGGCCATAAAGGACTGGGCTCCTCCAACCACCCAGACACAGGTCAGAGCTTTCTTGGGCCTGTCTGGTTATTACAGGAAATTTGTCAGAAATTATGGAACCATTGTGACTCCACTTAATGACCTGACAAGTAAGAAAATGCCAAAGAAAGTTCAGTGGACAGTTAGCTGTCAGAAGGCATTCGATGACCTAAAGCAGGCCATGTGCACTGTACCTATTCTCAAGAGTCCAGACTACTACAAACTTTTCATTGTCCAAACAGATGCTTCTGAGTTGGGTGTGGGGGCTGTTCTATCTCAGCTGAATATTGATGGTCATGACCAGCCCATTGCTTTTATAAGTAGAAGGCTGACCCCTAGAGAGAAACGTTGGTCAGCTATTGAGAGGGAGGCCTTTGCTGTGGTTTGGGCCCTGAAGAAGTTGAGGCCATACTTGTTTGGTACTCACTTCAAGATTCAGACCGACCATAAGCCCCTCTTATGGCTAAATCAAACTAAGGGTGAAAACCCCAAACTTCTTAGGTGGTCCATTTCCCTACAGGGGATGGACTTTACAGTGGAGCACCGCCCAGGGACTGACCATGGTAATGCAGATGGTCTCTCCAGGTACTTCCACTTAGAGCAAGAAGACTCACCTGGTCAAGGTTAGTTTAATGTCCCTAAGTTTGGGGGGGGGGGTTATGTAGGAGAGTGGGGTCTGCAATCCCATGGCCACCCCAGATTTTTTGCTTTTTGCTTCACTGGTTTACGACTTTCCCTGGCTGTGGGCCTGCTAATCAGACCCACAGCCTAGCTGTTCTCTCTCTAAATTACAACCATGTACCCTAGGTGCATTTACCAATTGGTACTGGGCCACCTTATCAGTCCCTGTACAGTATACCTTAGGTATCCAGGGCATAGGTGTACCCAGGGCCTACCAGGGGCTGTAGCATGTATTATGCCACCCCTGGCTGGCCACCCAAATCTGACACAACTGGCTGCACGACAGCTGGGGCAAGGTGGTGTAATCACCCCTTGCTTTAGATATAGTATTCCTATGTCTAACCCTAAAATGGACACATATATTCCTATCAGTCACTCCTATGGCAGGCCTTATCAATCCTGAAGGCAGAGTGCTTGGAATTATGTGAGATGGTGCTCTGGCATGAGCTGAGCCCGTTTGCAGCTTGCGGAACCAAGCCCGTATAGCTGTTCCATTATAACGCTATACCATATACTCTTAAGCGCATTATAATCCTCGCGGTTAAATGCTAACTTTGGCATAGCATTATCAAAACATGTCGAGTAAGGTGTCATACGAATTGGAATACTAACCCCTCGCCAATTCTGGCGACGGGGTTAGCATTCCACCCTTCTAGAGGGACACGACATGTATGTAACTGTAAACCCCAGTTAAAGTTAACTCGAGCCTCAGCATCACAAAATGGATGCTGCCACCACAGACACAAGTCTGACCTCCTGCTGCTGGGAGTCCTTCCAGCAAGGGAGACTCAGACAAAGGGTTTCCTGCCTTGGGAGGTGCTAGCACCACCCCAGACAGGATTTTGTGTATTAGGTAGGCCAAGGCTGAAAGGAATGAGACATGCCTGGGGCACACAAGGTGAGACATGCCTGGGGCACACAAGGTGCCCTGTGCATACACCGGTTCCAACCAGTTGCTGGGGCACTCCAGCCCCAGCTCTGGCTGGAAACTGGACAAAGGATAGGGGTTGTAACCACCCCCCTTCCTGGTCCCACCCAGGGGAGGGTCCTAGTCGTAGTGCAGCCCCCTTTAGCTGAATAAAGGTAGGAGCTGGTCCCATTCCAGATTAGATTACTCTTGACAACTTCCACGAAGAACTCTTGACCTTCGACCTCCTGGACACCAGAAGACTGAAGAATCTACCCTATGGTCAGGGAGTGACCATCCTGCTTCGCAGGCACCATCAAGCTCCTGTGCGGTTTGCTGCAAAGTCCTTCCATCCCGGAATCCGACGACCCAGCTCGACAAGACCCGGACCTCCAGACCTCTCTGACCTCTACCCACATCCACAGCACAGCTGGGACCCGTGGGTGCGACGAGCAACGTGGAGACGGCCATCTTGAAGAAACCTGCACAGCGCTTCCAGCACGAACCCTGAGGGTTCCTCGAGTGAGTGCATTGGGGACTGAGAAGCCCCACACCGACGCAGCTCCTGCACCAAAGACCAGCCCCCCAGCATCCCCGTGATCTGCGTGGGGCCCTTTTGCCTGGTTGCTGCCCTTCCTGTTGTCTGGTCACTTGCCGGCTGGCTTGTGACCTCTGAGACGACGACCCGAAGATTTCGACACTGCTAGTCTGGTCCCCCAGACTGGCCCTTGCTTCCTTGTGAAAGAGAAGCACCCCGGACCCTCCTGGTCCACACCAGACGCCATCTTTGTTCCACCGCGTGGCTTGCATTAGCCAAGGCCTGTTGTCCAGATCGACGATCCGACACCGCCAACAGCAGCAGACTACGTGGGACAGCTCGTGCCTCCAGCCTGGCGTGAAGAGCAGCTCCTGGTCCGCGCAGCTACAGAGACAAGCGACCCTTCCTTCACCTGACTGCGGCGACAGCATCTGGTTCCCTCCTGGTTCCAGCACCGTCACTGGCTAGTGACCAAGACTCTGTCCCCTTCCCTTTCAGGACTTCCATCTTCCAGTTCCATCCTTGGAACCACCGGACTCCTCCATCTGGCTGCCTGCCAGCAACTTCTTGTTTCAGGCATCACCGGGATCAACGCAGCAAACCCGACGCAACTTCAGCCCTATGCACCCGCAGCCTGTGGGTTAGGTAACTAAAGCTCCTAGGTGCTGAAGTCTGTGTGCACTATCCTAGTGTCTAGGTCCACTGTTGTTTTCCCTCAATCCAGCCGGGTTCGTCCGGAATCCGTAACTTTCTAAACTGTAGCATCCATAGACGTTGGTACGCATCCCGCGTGAGAGTTTCCACTCTGCACGTGAGTCCCGTGGGCCTCCTGCTCCTTACTTACCTAGTTTGTAGCATAGTCCCAGCGATCCTCCAGCCTCTGGATCTTCTTACAGTATTTTCCTTCCTCGCATTCCATTGTTTTGAGTATATGGTTTGCCGTGCCCCTCAGGCACACTTGTAGATATTGTGCGAACTCGTATTTCTTTTGTACTATTGTCATGTGCTTAGCCCTCTGACCTCATAAAGAGTTCAGAGGTGTTGTTATTAATAAATATATTGTTTATTTTCATAACAACCTGTGTGGTGTCCTTTCATCTGGTATTCAAGGGGTTATATTGTGGTAAAACAGCTGGCTTCACATGCCAAAAGAGTTTAGCCTAAAGACTGCTTTTGTCCACGCTACTAGGATAGCTGGTCTATCAGGTTGACTTACAACCAATCACCATTAGGGTTGTTTGGACTGATACAAGGTGATCACTAGAATTAGTGAGCATCATATATCAGGCCAACTTCTCACACCATCTAACCAAGCAAGGTAGCAAAAAAGCCCCCTGGTTCAATGACGACCTTAAGAAATCCAAAAAGATCTGCCGCACCCTCGAGAAAGCCTGGCAATAAAACCCAACCACTGACAACATGACCACCTTCAAGAACGCCACCCGCAAACACCACCAGCTGATCAGATCCACCAAGAAATCGGCATTTAAGGATCGACTCGACAACAACGCCCACAACAGCAGGGAACTATTCAACATCGTCAAAGAATTTACCAACCCCACCGCCGACACCAACGACATCACTCCATCTCAAGACCTCTGCGACTCTCTAGCCTCGTTCTTCCACAACAAAATCGCTGACATACATAACAGCTTTGGCGACCAGTCCACCCCCCTCACCTCCAAACCAAAGCCCCCCTCCGACATCCTTTGCGCCTGGAACCTAATCAGCACTGAAGACACCATCCGCTTGATGAACTCCATCCACTCCGGATCGCCAACCGACCCATGTCCCCACCACATCTTCAACAAAGCAGACTCCATCATCGCACCCCATCTCCGAGATGTCATCAACTGCTCCCTCAACACTGCTACCTTCCCGGAAAGCTGGAAACATGCCGAACTCAGCGCTCTCCTGAAGAAACCCATAGCAGACCCCACTGAACTTAAGAACTACCGTCCCATTTCGCTCCTCCCATTCCCTGCCAAAGTCATTGAGAAAACCGTCAACAATCAGCTCACCGCCGTTCTCGAATATAACGGCTCCCTCGACCCATCACAGTCAGGCTTCCGAGCCAAACACAGCACCGAGACCGCCCTCATTGCAGCCACAGACGACATTCGAACACTACTTGACAACGGAGAAACAGCTGCCCTCATCCTACTGGACCTCTCCGCAGCCTTCGACACAGTCTGCCATAGCACCCTGATACAACGCCTCAGCAACGTCGGGATACAAGGAAAAGCACTGGACTGGATCATCTCGTTCCTCGCCGGAAGAACCCAGAAAGTCTGCCTCCCCCCTTTCAGATCAGAGGCCACTGAAGTCATCTGCGGCGTACCACAAGGATCTTCACTCAGTCCCACCCTCTTCAACGTATACATGACCCCCCTCGCATCCATCGCGCGCCAACACAACCTCAACATCATCTCCTACGCAGACGACACCCAGCTGATCCTCTCCCTCACCAAAGACCCAAACACCGCCAAAACCAACCTACACGAAGGGATGCAAGAAGTAGCCGAGTGGATGAAGAACAGCCGTTTAAAACTGAATTCAGACAAAACGGAAGTCCTCATCTTAGGATCATCCCCCTCCGCTTGGGACGACTCAAGGTGGCCACCGGCCCTGGGCATCGCACCCAAACCAACGGACCACGCACGTAACCTGGGCTTCATCCTGGACTCCTCCCTCTCGATGACCAGACAAGTCAACGCCATCTCATCATCATGCTTTAACATCCTACGTATGCTCAAAAAAATCTTCCGCTGGATCCCCACCGAAACAAGAAAGACGGTCACCCAAGCACTTGTCACAAGCCGACTGGACTACGGAAACACCCTTTACGCCGGAACAACAGCCAAATTACAGAAAAAACTCCAACGCATTCAGAACGCCTCAGCCAGACTTATCCTAGACATCCCCCGCCAAGCTCACATATCCGGTCACCTGAGAGACCTCCACTGGCTCCCCGTCAACAAGAGAATAACGTTCCGTCTACTCACCCACGCACACAAAGCCCTCTACGACCTAGGACACAAATACCTCAACACGCGCCTGACCTTCTACACCCCCACCCGCCAACTACGATTGTCCAATCAAGCCCTCGCCGCGATTCCACGCATCCAAAGATCCACCATGGGAGGAAGATCCTTCTCCTACTTAGCGGCCAAGACCTGGAACTCTCTCCCCGCCCACCTCCGCCTTACACAGAACCACCTCTCCTTCAGAAAACAACTCAAAACTTGGATATTCGATAATTAACGCTTCCCCGCCCCACCCTCCCTCAAGCGCCTTGAGACCCTCTGGGTGAGTAGTGCGCTATACAAATTCTAACTTAACTTAACTTAACTTAACGCTAGGGCAAACCAAGCAGCGCACCTTAGACATGGAGGAGTGTGGCTCACTGATTAGAGCGGCAGACCCTGATGCAGAGGTCTGGCCCGGGACCAGGGTTCAATTCCCGACGCGGCAGGGTCCTGAGCCCAAAATGTCCACGGACTCGATAATTCTCGCCTCTGTGCCTATTCTAATCATGGGGTCCCACGCTGCAACTCTGGGCAATAGTTGCTTAATCTCCACTACGGCGGCCCACCCCGCTGCGGGATGCCTGGCTTTCACCCTGGGGATACCCAGTAGGGGTTATCTCACAGGGAAAAGCCAGGACGGGTTCCCAAGGCAAGCGCCTTGATGCCTTCGGGTGATACGTGCGCTATATAAGTCGCAATACATTACATTACATTAGACATTTAAGGCCTAAGGGCATGGGGATCACTCACAGCCTGAGGTGTTTGAACCGGCACCTACACAGCCCTTCAGCCGAACCAATCCTAAGGGTGCTACGGGCCAAACTACTACCTGCAGTGAACTATGGCCACTTGGCCTTCCCCGGAAAAATTGAAGCATTTTGGGGAAACTTACAAACAAAAACCTACAAGAAAATCTTCTCCGTCCCACAACACGTAAGGAGGTCGAGGTTGAGACTTGAGCTGGGCCTGACATGCGTAAACCTCTATTGCCTGGGAGACTTAATTAAATTTTCCATTCACACTTTACGAGCTCCAGGACAATCTCTGAAAGAACAATTACAAGCCGTGTTTAAGGACGAACAATCCCCTTAGCACAAACAGTTGCATCTTGCCATTTCCACACTAAAGATTGAAGCCTCCTCCCTTACTAACCCAACTATCCCCGTGTCAGTGTGGAAAAAAACAATAACAAATCAAATCGTTTCAGTTTCATTCCAGACAGACGTTGCTGGGCTCTCTAAAAATTTACTTTTTACAGCCTTGAATGAATCATACATCAAGGGGAAACCTCAACCATATTTTAAATATTCCCTCAATCCCCAGACCTGCAACAAAATACTATACATGAGACTGTTAGCCCTACCAATTTTTGACTTCAATCCGCAGTGGGCCTGGTAAAATGAGCAGCCCACTTGCAGGCTTTGCAATTACATACACGAGTCTTGGCTCCACCTGCTATGCTGCTGCCCATTCTTAGCTATCGACCGACGCCGCTTACTGATTCCTGTCTTCCAGGAACAGTCACTGAGACATTGCAGGTAAGCATCGGCTTTGTGTTTTAGCAACAATTTAGCCCAGGCCCTAGCAAGAGCTGGGAAGTTTGTCAATATTATTTTAACCGCACTGCATAATGCTCAGCACTAAGAATCTGATCATGATTTTATCCATTTAAAAATGTTACTCTATCATGTATTGTTATGTTTGTACATTACGGTTTTTATTAACTGTATAATAAAGTGAAGTGAGTAATGCTATTTGTAGCGCAAACACCGAACGGCCTAGGTTAAGTATAACCGAGAAACCTCAGCAAACAAAGCCACTAGAGGTCCAGGTTTTTAACACTGTGACTTTCTAAGTCAAAAAAGTCCTGAGACTCTGCTTTTTCCTTGAGGAAACCTGAAACACAAAGCGAACAGCCGTGTCCATCTGTTGCCAAAAAAACAACCTATAAATGCTATTTATAACCCTATTAGGGAAACGTGAATATACGTTGGTAATGATTGTCTAACTTGCTGGTCAGTAATATGAATTGTAGTTTGTGCCAGATTAGGTCAAATAAAGACCAGGACTTCAAAAAAGTGGGCTCAAAGTACCTATGGAAGAGTTGTGTAAGTTGGCCTCGAACACACTACTGATGACGGCAGCACAGTCCAGAAAAATCCTCCACACCTGGTCTTGACAGTCATTACTACGAAATCCATGTACAAAGTGTACTAGTCAAGAGATCAATTACTCGTGGATCAGAGTAACAGAGTACCTTAAACACCTAATCGAAAGGTGTATTCCTAAAGCTAGCTGGTACCCTCCACATAAGAAGTTGAAAGAAATCAGCCAGAAATTCATGTCTAGAACTTAACTATCTTATTCTATGAAGAAGACGACACAGAAACCTGAACGAAGGCCTAAACTTTAACTAGACGTTCTAAGTGTGAATGTGCTTATAAGAGCCTTGGTGCTGCTGTTTGCCAACATAGAAACAATACAAATACCTCTAGAATGTTGACATTCTTAGGGGTGAATAAACTAGGGCTTTCCAAAAGGATAAATTAGGGCATAAATGGCAGTTTAACCTATATGTATTAACATCGGATTTAGCTTTGCCCAACACATCCCTACATTGATCTGAGTATACTTAGGAAGTGAAGCTAGTGCCTTCGCAAAAGGGGGACGGTGGGTGTCGGGGGATGGACAACACAGAGTGCGATCAGCTATCATATGTTCTATGAGCTTTTTCCCGAGGACCTGGGATATTGAGAGGTTGCATATCCTTGATAGATAAGGCACTTGACTAATGTTCTAATAGGGCCAGAATACAAATATGCTCAACAGAATGACCGCATACCCCCACCTTACAAGAGTTGAGGCTTACTGCAGGAGGTAGCCGGCCTCAGCAACTCCGAATGAACTTTAGATATGTTTAATAACTTGAAAGTCAAGTCAGTAACGTAAAGAAGCAAATGTTTACTTGTAAATGAAATTATACACACACATATTTGAAGGAAACAAAAATGTCCCAGTACCTCGCAAGTCAGAGACCAACCCTAAATGGCGTTATAGATTTTTTTTGTGCTAACTGCTACATATCTATTCTAACATAAAGTACTCTGGTCAGTGTTAACCTGCGTGGAAGCTCTGGTTCATTGCAAAAGCAATTTTCTTACTAAAAATATTGATGGAAACTTATTTTTCCTTTTTCTATTCAAAGCTTCCGGTCTAGTAGTAGAATCCTCTCCCCTCTGAACAGAGAATCAGGATAGTGGCACATTACAAATGTAACATTCCGTTTCCACCAATGCTAGAAATGCCACATGTGCCTTAGAGAATTGCGACTTCATATCCTGCAGGACCCAGGCGCTCCCATTACACTGTCACGCTTTAGGCTGAGCACCAGGAACGTGGACAGCAACTAAAACTTCCACTCCAGGCATCAGTCATAAAGAGCCCGCGACAGAAGCCAAACAGCGCTCGCTCTTCGCAGCCAAAGACGCTCCCCCCGTCACCCTCCTTCCTTCGAGCCTCCTAGCCTGCTAGACCAAGACAAAAGTGTTACGGACGGATACGAGTAGACTCAGCTCAGGTAGACGGTCTTAAGCTACAATAAACACACTAGAAACGATAGTAAACAAGACGGCTTACACAGGGGCACGTGCGGATCTCATAACAATTCGACACGTCCCAACTCCCAGCGTCTTACTATGATTGGCTGAAGTACTCTCGCTGTTCCAATCGTAGGTCACCTTACACCTCCCATTCACAACGGACTCAGATGATACATTCAGTCCCTTGATTGGTTGGTGTGAGACCCGGTAGTGCCCACGTGACGGACTAATGACAGAAGCTGAAAGATTTGGCGGGTAGAGCGAAGATGGTTTTACAGAACAGCGGGCGGCGTAGAGAGGAGACCAGGGGTGATAAAGAAAATCAAAAGTGAGTACTGTCGTAGATTGTTTCTATTTTAATTCAGCCACGTGCCCAACTCCAAAGTGAAAAAAACATTCGTAAGGGCAGCAGGTCTACATTGATTGTGCAAACAGAGCTATGCATGCGTGCACCGTGTTTATTAGTCCGTACGTTTGTAGTTTTATGCAGCTCTGCAAGTTTGGGGAATAAAAAGAGTATAGATAAATATGGCCAATGATGCAGCCCAGAATGAGACATTGCACAGAGTCGCAGTACTAATAGTGTATGCATTTGTATAGAAAGGACACTGCAGGTTTTGAGTAGTTTCCAAAGTTGTTTTCTGGACTACAACACCGGGCCGGTAGTGACTCCTCCACCAACTCGCCGTCCAACAGCGCCCCAACAATTCAATTGACAGCTTTCCACAAAGAACACCACGATTCCGCTATTCTATTAAGGTGGACAACACAAATAATTAAGAGGAACTGCACATTGTATATCAACATACCCACCTGCTGCACACATCACCCTACCCAATAGAATTTGTTTAAAAAAAGAAATAAAAAACAAACCGGAGCAATTGAATATTAATACAAAATCACAATGTAAAGTACATAACTATATAATCACATCATGTCAAAATGACAGAGATGGGCGAGTCACCACACTTGGCAGGAGAGCCGTCTGGACACGAGTCGAGTCCTGAACATGTTTGCATGTGTAAATCGTGCTACAAATGTCATATGAAGTTATGATACTCTTTTTTTTAATTTTGAAGAAATTCTATTTCTTTAAAATCCGGAAGCGTTATACCTTGAAACATCTGTTTCAAGGTCGAAAGGCATTTAATAAAAGTGATCGTTTTTGAACATGAACTTAAAAAGTTCAGGCCTGTCCTCACCCTGATGACCCTGATTGCCATTAGGGAACTAAAAGCCAAGTCTGTTGTCATGTGTACTCCATATGTGGCCTAGATTCTGTTAAATCAAACACAAGGTTTTTTTACAGCGATTATCCTGAACACATGTATTTGAATGTGCTTGCATGTGATAATGAAAACAAGCATCGGCAAATGCATCAGGTTTCGCCTATGTGATTAATAATGAGCAGTTTTTGTTTTAAGTTGTAGCTTGCTCAGTAGTAGTACAATATAAATTTCTTAAAGTCTGTTAAGGTGTTATGACCTTTATTATGTACAAAAGGCAATGTATTGTGCTGTTGCTAGTGGTATAGTGCAGCCTGTGCAGGTAAGTAATAGAAACATTTAGAAAAATGAAATCAAGGTGGGAAATGATAGAAGTAACTGATATAATAGCAATATTATATGTTTAGAGGAGTTCTGATAACTTTTGGGCCCGGTGCCACTGCACCCGCTGCACCATTCAAATCATGCCTGCAAGATAACTTCACTTGTGGCTACCTGTTTAGCAGTAAAATATAGCAATAATTGGTGGTTATTGGGGTGCCTGGAGCTTTTGTTCTTGGTGTCACTGCACCTGCTGTACTATTGAAATCATGACCCTAGCACTTGCTAAGTAACTGCACTTGTGACTGTTTAGTAAAACATAGCAAGATTTAGTGTTTAGTGGAGTTATAACTTTTGGCCCGGGTACCACTAAACCTGCTGCAGCATTTAAATCAAGACCCTTTCAACTGTAAGGTTACTGCAATTATGACTGCCTGTTTAGTAGTAAAATACAGCAGTTTTAGGTGTTTAGTGGGGTAGCAGAGCTTTTGGCCCTGGTGCCACTGCACCATTCTAATCAAGTCCCTTGTAACTGTAACTGTGACTACCTGTTTAGCAGTCAAATATAGCAATATGTGTTTAGATGAGTTCTGACAACTTTTGAGCTTGGTGCTACTGCACTTGCTGCATCATTCAAATAATGACTGTTGTCTGCGAGGTAACTGCACTTGTGGCTACCTGTTTAGCAGTAACATTTAGCATTGATCTTGGATATTAACTTTATTTATAACGTGCAATGTTTATTTCAGCATTTAGAATTTGATAGTAATGACCAAATAGATTGAGTTGAAAATATCAATCTGATAATGCCTACAAAGTGCAAAGAAAGGTACTGAGGCATGAATAGGAAATGCCACAAACGTTCTAAGGCTAAAGCATCTGATTTACACAACTAAGTACTAAAAAGCAAGCATTCCAGCATACTGTTAGTTGTCTGCCTTTGCCTTTTCTGTGGGAAGAGATAATATCTTGACAGTGAATGGGGCCTAAACAGTGTGAACAGCTTTAGAAGTGTTGGCAATGCGTGCAGCCAGGGGAAGTTAACAAAAAAAGTTCCACACAAAAGCGAATAAACACAGTAATTCAGTCATGGGAACTAATAAGCTCTCCATTTTAAGATATATTAAATAAAAGAGATTTCAAAAGCCCAGCACAAGCTTTTTTCATGCGAAACCTAAAAAGCAGTGTTGATGAAATAAGAAAATAAAATGTTCACCTAGGATCGCACAGTTTGATCAAGCAGAGAAGCCGGGATTCATCCCAGTTTTTATAGTTTCACATTGTACAACTCCGTAACTAGATTGCTACCCTGTTCTTTTTCCGTTAAAGATTAATGCTATGTCTTGCATTCTGCAAGCATGACGCCACAGTGTGGGTCGCAGGCAAAAGCCATTTAAAAGCTTGACTTGATTTGAACTCAAGTGTCCACGGTGTCTTTGAGCTGAGTTGAGAGCCAGACATCTGGTTCGAGCTTTTAATGTCTCGCCTACCTCTAAAATGATCCCTTCTACACTACTAAACCCATCTTCCCTTACAGTAATAATACAGGAGTTCAGAACACATGCGTTTGTCCCGTGCATTTTTCTACTTTCATAAGATTTTCATTCCCAACCTGTCCCCCTTCATTCAACTTCCATTAGCTTAATCTCATATTTCCCTGAGACTGGATTCCAGAATTATCATCTCTGTTCCTTGCTGTTGAAAGTCTGCTTATGTGCCGCACTCCTCCATCCTCTAGTTTTATTGCATTACTGAATACTTAAAAAGTTTACTTGAACTTACTTAACAAGCTTTTACCTTTCGGAACCCCAAATGTTGTCGCAATCTAACACAAGGGTTAACCTGATCAGGAACCAAGGGTACTTACTTTGATACAAAAAGAAACAGCAGTGCTTTGTGAATTATTTAAAACATAATTTCTACAATGCATGGATGAAAATTTCACCAAAGGAACAAATCATGAGAACGTATCTTCTAACCATTCAGGAGCAGATTATCATAAATACTTTTATTAACATATATGCTGTAAAGGCATTCAGTGAAATATGCTCTAAATAAGTCCTCTGTGAACCGCTGTTTTTTGTAGCAGTTCGCCCAATACGTTGAGCCATGGATTAGTCAAATCCTTGGGTAAAGCCAACCATTACAGTAGTTGGCTACTACCCACAAATGACCACCCTCTCATCCCTCCAATACATCCTGCTAGGAAAAGGGGCAGGTGTTTGGCATGATTAGCGACGGTACTAACCAATTAGGAAGTGAGCTGAAACTGTCAGTAGGATCCTGGCTTGCGGCGTGCAGGCTCCGAAATTTGGAGATCAGGCATTCTTACAGGTGGGTGGAGTGCAGGGTGCAAAAATGAGACTCCTATTTAACCTTCATGTATGTTTTGGCGTAGCACTAATTGCCACCAGGAGATGGAAAATGCATATTTTATGCACGCAGGGTGCTGGATGTTCTTGGACCTTTATTCTAAAGTGGGTCATTGTGGGTGAAATAATGCAAGGCCACAGAGTCTAGGGATCCTTGCAGTCTGGACTAAAACAAGCCTACCGGAGAAAGTTCAAAGCCCAATTTCTAGGGGACTGGCAATGCTCCAGGGCTTACCTGACGGAGGTGCCCCAGCAAACAGCTCGCTCTGTACACCCATTACAATAACAAAATGTGTCAGTTGATTTCTGAATCTCAACCGAGCATTGATGCCTCCATTGGTTGTGAAAATACAAAAGTATGACTAAAGAACCGAGAGGTATGGAACCCATTCAGCCTATATCTGGCACCATTTAACAAAACAAGTTAGTGGACTTGACATGAAAGTGTAGCCCATAGATAGCTATTCGTTCCTCTGGGGCTGTCCGTTCTCTGTGTCAGGTCTTATAAACCTGGTCTGCAGGGAAGTGGCTCACCTGCAACTTGTGCGAGTCTCATGCTAAATTGGCATTGCTTCTGTACTACTAAATCTCTGGCAATACATTTAGCAAGACAGAGCATGGCCTGAAACTCCCATCGACATGAACCTTGGAAGTGGTGGGGAGAGTAAGCAGATGAACATAATCGGGCCTAAAGGCACAAAAATATGAAGCTGGAACAGTGCCTCATCCTCTGCCCAGATTACTACACTGTTGCAGATAGACACTAATGTAAGTGAGATGGCTGCCCAAAAAATACAGGTTCAAGGCCCAGAGACTGTCTTTCTGGACAAACAATTTAACTGAAAGAAAGTAGAGACATTTCCACCGACAGTAAGCTATGCTACTGTGAGAAGGACACAAGATTTAATAGTTCCAGGTGTGACTTTTCTCTTCCGAGGAAAGCTCTTTATTGTCCAAGTCTGGAGAAGGGTTTTATATCTATTTGTTCCAACGGACCTCAAGTCTCACTTAGCAGTCGATTCGATTCAAAAATCTTTATTCGGATTTCAGCAAATCCATAAAAGCAATACATTTAAAATATAGAAATTAAAATACATTTCAAGGACTATATACTACAAAAAGTTCATACAAACACAGGTGCAAAGATTCCATATGAAGCCAATTATAAAAGTGCAAAAAATACTTGGGCAACTGTAGTACAAATAAATCAAGGGCATTCCATGGTTTTACGTGTATAAGAGATAACTCTCAGAAAAGTACTTACACGAAATATCAATTCATCATTCTCTAATTTTAGGAGCATAGAATAGGATTGATTCAGGGAGAGTGGTCTGTGTTTTTTAAAATATGGGGCTAAAAACCATTTAATATATTTCATATAAAATTTGCAGTTAAAAAAGAAGTGTAAATCATTTTGCCTGCTAACTCCATCGCATGGGCAAGGCATATTTCCAGAATTCGTCATACTATGGCCCAAAGGAAAACAGAGTGAGAATTTTATAATCCCTGCTCTCATGCGAAATAATAACGATCATTGGCAATGTCAAGTATAATGGGATTTGTTGTAAAAATAGATAATTATTTACGTTATTCACATAAGACTCAACAGTTTGTTTCCGCATTTCTTCTTCCAACCTCTTTTTCCTATAAAGGGCATATAGTCCAGATTGTACTTCCTTTTTGTCAGTGTTCTTAATCTGAAAAGGATCATCAAAAAGGTGGCCTTTGCCTACACTGGTCAAACTTTCCTGCGTTGCTCGGAGCCATGGAATACTCATCCCTTTGTCGCAGACCAAGCACTCCTTCAGGATATCCTGTGTTAGAGTAGCACAGTCATTGGCCCAAATAGCCAGCCAGAATAAAGCAGGCCATGCTGCGATGAAATCAGTTATGTAGGGCAAATTTAATTCAGCATGGCAGATGTACCCAGATGAGGAAATTGGGGCTCCCAGTAGTTTCCTGCACAACCGATTTTCTTCTGTTTGCAGAATATTATATTTGCTGATTATAAGATTTAAGTTCAGGCATTGTTCAGTGGTCCCAACCCTACTTCTAAAGCCCATTTGGCAACGGTCCAGCACCCCCATTTCCTCAGCCCAGTCGTTCACTCTATTGTACAGTACCCGGCCCAGGATTTTCAAGGTGTTGTCCAGGAGCGAGATAGGCCTATAATTTGCGGGGTCAGATCTTTCGCCCTTTTTATAAATAGGTACTATTATACTTGTTGACCAGGTATCAGGGATTGGCACCAACGGAAGACTATTAAAAATATTTACAAAGATTGGTCCCCAAAATTCCGGCTTATATTTAATTATATCTATTGGGAAGCCATCAGGCCCAGGCGCCTTGTTACCAAGGCTCTGGTTAATAGCCGCGGTGACCTCCCCCAGGGTAATTTCTAGTGGTTGCAGATTGCCGGGGCTATAATCTTCTATGGCAGTGCCCAGATTTGCATATATTGTAGAGAAATGTTGTTCCCACTGTTGGCTTGAAATGGTGCAGCTTATTGGGGATAACTGGTTACCCATATCCCGCATCTTTCTTACAGCAGGCCAAAAGGTAGCACCATTCCCCACAGCAGCGGAAACAGTTAATTCCTCCCAATGCTCTGCCAATATAGCAGCCTTCCTTGCCCCCATAGCTGTTTTATAATTTTGTCTAGCAGCCCGTACCTCTATTTGACATCTAGGTTTAGAGTTTATAGCCCTACGGAGAGCCTTGTTTGCTGCTGAACAGCGACTATCAAACCACCTTGGCTCATAATTAATCCTTTTGTTGGGGGCACTTAAAAGGGTCTTTATAATTTTGCAAAGATTAGCAAAATCTTTAACTATCCTCTGATGGTTCCCATCAGAAAGTGAACAAGAATCAACTATGGGTCGGTGGTTACTTGTAATTGCATTCACAATACAGCCACTATCCACCCCCCTCCATTTCAGCCTTAAATTATCGGTTGAGGGCATGATATCCCTGGCTCCAGGGGTACAAACAGAGGCATTGGAGGATCCTAATCTAATGTTCACCTCCAGTGCATTATGGTCCCCAAAGGCGGTCTCCAGGACTCTAGCCATAGTGACTCTATCTATTAATTCTGCTGACATAAAAATATAGTCCACTGTGCTAGAAAAATCTCTGCCTCTAAAGGTTGGGATGTAGGTAGATACATTGGTCTTACTTACATCCATTATGTCCATTAAGATATGTTAATTTATAAAACTTTCTAGTTCCCTACCCCGTTTAGTGGCCCTATCCATTTGTGTGTTGCCCTCTTTAGAGTTAGGAAACTTCGCATTAAAATCCCCGGCTAAAATAATCCTATTGCTCGCACAATTATTAGATAATTCAGCTATTTTTGATAGGTTTCCGAATAATTCTATATAATTCTTATTCGGAGTGGAATGGAAATCATTATTGTAGAAATTAATCAAGTAATAAGGAAACCTACGTGTGAACTCAATTATCTGAATATTTGCACTTTTAGTGGGTATTAATTTAATAGATCCCCCTATGGTTATCCTAAACCCGATCAGTAAACCTCCAATCGGGCGACCAAAGACAGGCTTTTGAGCATTAATACTATAACAATGGAAGCCCTCTATATCTACAGCAGAAATAGCCCACGTCTCTTGCAGCAATATTATATCTTTTTCGGATAGAATGTTTAACCATTCCAAATCCGACACCCGCTGTTGGAGTCCTGCGACATTCCAACTAAGGATCCTGAGCTCATTGTTGGGTTGCTTTTTTAGGTGTTGTTTCCCAGGGTTCGTGTACATGTCCAAAACTTTTTGGGGACTGCTTGGGTCTTGAGGCCCAAATACCACGGCCTCCTTAGTGGTGCCACCTACTAACTCTTCCCTTGTCAATGCCATCCTGTGGCTAGTTGGGCCTGAGACTACACTGAGAACCTCCTCATCACAGGCGTCTTTAGTCTTCATCACCTTACTCTCACTGCCCCATTTATCTCCCTCCAGTGTGGTGTTTTGCAGCCCAGTCGGTGGTAGAAGTCCATCAACCATCTCTAGGCTGCTAAATCTATTAAAGGTTGGGATCCCCCAGTGGGCATCCCTACCTGTTATACTTCTTTGGGGATTTCTATGAGGATTTCTCCCCCACTCTCCCCAATTGTTCCCTGGGTCCCTCTGCCCCACCCGGCACCAACCTCCATCAGAGCCATGGTCATGATAATCTGACCTAGCGTGACTCCTGGGTGGATAGAAAAAGGAGAGGTGCCTTGTCTCAATACCTTCGCTATACACCTCACTTCTCCAGGAGCAGATGTAGTCTACCGTGCGTGGGTCTTCGAAATTAATAATCACACAGTCACCCTGTGTTTTCTTTCTCTCATGGCCCACCCACGGTACTCTCCGGACTGTTAAGATTTTACTTGTGCAATATGGGGGTAGGGGCCTGTTGTTATTTAGCCAATGGTTAACCTTATTTAGTAGGGACCAGGTGGGTTCATCTATGTTATCTAATGTCTCTGGGACCCCCGTCATCACAACTACAAAGGGACCTGAACCTGGGGGCAAATTAGCAGCGAATCTCTCCTTATTTCCTTTGTTCCCGTCCTTATCAGAACTCACGCCCTGCGACTTTGGTGGATTCCCTTGTGATTTTATGTTTACAGTGGGAAGGGTTGGTTTATTTACCACATCCTTGGTCACCAGTGATGGCTTGGGTTTGATGTTTGAGGCTGCCACGGCTTTCTTTACAGGTTGGCCCAGTAGTTGGGGGGGGGGGGGGTACAAGATTTTGCTGCCTCTACTATAGGTGCTACTTTTGTAAGGGGGCTTCTGACTAAGGTGCTTAATTCAATTAATTGTTTTTCTATGTTCCCCAGTCTTGCATCTATAGTTGCCAAATGGGCGGTTATAAGTTCCCCAACTTTCATTATTAATTGGCTGTTTGAGGAACAGTCTTTACATGTTATCCCCAAAGTGGGCAAATACCCTGTGTATTCCAAGCCTGTATTTACTTTCTTATTGCCCTTCTTTGGATTGTTAAGTGGACCTTTCCCCTGCTTTCTCTGTGGCAGAGGACTCCCCTTGGGTATGGATGTACTTAAGCCTTTAAGCTGTTTCTGTATGGCTCCCTCCCTTAGTCCTCCCAGCGCTCTCGGGCTTGGGGTTGGCTCCTCCAATATGTGAGTAATAACTGGGTCTACTACAAGAATGGGATTCGCAGCCACCAGTTCCGAGTCTACAATCAGGATCGGGTCGGTAGCAGAGGCACGTGTGGTATCCGTCATAAGAGTAGGTAATAACTCTGACTCCAGAATAGGGTTCGAAACCTGAACCGGGCTCACAGCAGGGATCGAATCGGTTACCAAATCCAGTTCCGTATTAAAGTTATCAGTCAAATATAAGTTTGGGGATTTTTCCAAGCTTAGCTGCGAATCAGAAAGTCACTGTGTTGCTGACAGATCAACTATATTTGGCATGCTATGGATTTCCACTCTAACTCCGGGCATAGCACCAGTGTCAATATCCCGGTTTGGAGTTTTGGCTGAGGAAATTAGGCCCAGTGATGAGCGTTTTGCCCGTGCCAAATCTAAAGAAACTCTACGTTCCAAAAGGGAAATTCCATGATCTATGGCCTCATTCGCCCTTGTAATAAAGTTATCGATTGGTCCGGTGACCTTAGCTCCTCCTGCCGCAGTCTTACTCCGACTGCCCCTTGTTGACATGATGGCAAATATCAAGAGCGATCACCCACTAGTAATGGATTGTACAAGGCAGATACTTATCTTGAGGGTCCTATTTTAAGTACCAGGAATTTGGAGTTTTCAGGTAAAAGGGGGGTGGGCCGTCCCGTCCTCCGTCGTCCCCGGACGGCCACAGACGGCCCGCCCTTTGCAGTCAGATTAACTCTTTTTGAAGTTAAGTTGACTTCTCGCTTCAACCAGAATGGATGTCGCACCTGGTAAGAAGAACCCATTGCACTGAAAGGAACGTCCCTAGGAAGAGAAGCTGCTTTGCACACATCAAGCTCTGCTCTGATTTGTGGGGATACCATACTTGTGCATTTAATCTGAAGCATTGCATATATAATTTCTGTATTACAAGTGTAGACTGCGTATCTATTTCAGTGATGCTTGGCGGTTCCATTTTTAATTGTGCATTTATCTGGAGCAATAATTGTGATTAAGTTGTCTGGAAACTTGATAACATGATATTGCCTGGAAATATGACCAAGATAAGGCAAAAGTCAGTTAACATATGCATGTTTTTGAACGGTTGTGAAGCTTAATTCAGAAATATGCCTGATATTCTTAGTAAGTTTTGTTGCACTATGCAAGTAGTACTACTGAATAATCCCAGTGCCCGATTTTTTTTGTTTACATTTGTTCATTGCTTTTGTACTTTTACAATTGCAGAAATGCCAGGAACACATTGTACAATAGTGATATCAGTCAACAAGTATACGTTGTTTTTGCAAGAACAATATTGACAGGACAGGCTGAATTATTAGCTACATGTGGTAGGGGGCCTAAAATGCCACACATAGTGCCTGTAGAATTAGGTCAAAAGAAACGGGCAGAAGGCAAACACATGGTCCATTAAAATGGGCGCAGCAATACAATTGTGAAATTCCAGCAAGTGAGGGCATGCATTGTTTACAGGAGGCAATATTGGACAACGTCAGATATAAACAGCTATGGATCCCAAACAGGGACAATGTGATCACATAAAAAGAGAAACATTAATAGTAACTGTTATGCTAGCCCTAACTTTGCAACCCACCCCTCAATCAAACAGCACCGCTCATCTAGTTGTTGAATGGATTTTATGTGTTGCCACCATAAATCCTATTGTTGAGGTCTGCACCAGGTGGAGGCATACTATCTCTGCAGCAAGCATGGCTGTGGATGCAACAGCAGGCAGCGCCTCTCTCATTCATCCTCCTGTTCCTCCATCACAGGGCATCTGGGCATTTAGCGATGGGGGAGCGTTAGTTATGTTATTGTGCAGGTCAGCCATAACGGCATTCCAGCCACCACCGGCTATTGGGTGTTTGCGAAGCCCCAGGGCTTTTTCCCTATGTACGGCAACACTTTATCCTTGCGCCCAGTAAGTGCACAACTGCATCCTGGCTGTGAGGTGTGGGGTATCTGGTGATTACCATCTGCGAGTGATCAGTCTTTTGGCTGCTATTAAACCCAGGTTAATAATTCGGAACGTGTTTTTGTTTTTCTTGCTCCTGTGCATGCACACCTCCCATGTGGCGGAGAGAACTCTATCAGTACAATGTATTAGGAGGAGACTCATTACTCCATGACAATAGCCCTGTAAGCAAGGGCAAGCCCAGAGCATCTGTATAATATCAGCACTTACCAGCTCGCATCAAGGGCATGCAGCATTGTACAGTGAAAATATCTATCTATTTAGTCAGGCGTGAGGTAGGCCCTGTGCACAATGTATAGCTGATTCATACAAAATCGGGCATTGCAGGGTATATGAACAGGACTCCAATAGGGTGGACCATTCCTTGTCGGTGCAGGAGCGAGCAAAGTTAATCTCCCACCGCTCGGGAAGGGATGCAAGTGTTGAGGCTGTGTGAAAGCGCAAAGATACAGCCAGCCAGTGCACCAAATGCCTACCCTGACCTAGAACATGCAGGTACTGTATATTTCAGTGCGTATGGGGTTTGCAGGTCATATACTCCCATCTTTGCCCCAGTGGCCTTATTAGAGTTGTGTGCAGCAAAAACTGACCAGGAGGGAGGATATTCTCGTCTAACAGTGATTCATAAGACAGAAACGTCCCGCCTCTATAGAGCTCGCCTACCAACTGGATTCCTGTCTCAGTCCAAGCAGATAGTTCCGCTGCAGTGGTGAAATGCTGCCCGCGCGGGGTGCCTAAGAGCACTTAAGCTGGTGCGTAAGATGTGGTCTTCCTCGTGAGATAGAGGCAAGGCGATGCGATGCAATGCGACGAGGAGCGCCTAAAAAAAGTGTAGGTTTGCGTGGCAGTGGCCGGGCACAGGTGTAGAACAGCTGGAAGATTATGGCTGGGCATCAGGCTGGGAGCAATGTGGTGGTGTCATTTGGTTGCAAAGTAGCAAGCCACCTCGCTACCCACTGAAGTTAGGACGCCAAGTAATACTGCTTAAATTTGGGGACTGTCAATCCTCTGCGGTCTGTGGGTTGGTAAAGGTTATTGAGTGCTACAAGACACCTAGCGGTGTGACATATGAAGTTCCAAATCGCTCCTTTGGATGTCGGAAAAAGGAGGCGCAAATGTATAAGGGCAGATCAACAAAATAGTACAGGAGCCGGGAAAGTACAACCATCTTGAGCAGAGCCACTTTGCCTGCCATGGACCGAGGCAAAGTCTTCCAGAAGGTCATCTGGGCACGCAGTGAAGTGACAGCATGTGTCAAGTTACTGTAAAAGTTAGTTCAAACAACAGGAGAGTCAGGGTATCAATTTTCACTCTTTTACCCCTAGTATCAATGATAATAAACAACAAAAAAGTGAAACAAAGTATATCCCCTCAAGTGAGAACTCCTATGAGGGAAAATGTGAAACCTGGTGAAAAAACACAACATGTTTCAGCTATCAGAGCCATAATCGCTCAGCATTCGTCAGGACCATGAGTGTGATCCTTCGGGCCACGGCATTGAATGGCTAGGTCGCCAGAGGGGAGTCGCCTACTAAACAATTGTAAGGCGTGAAGAAATCCCCTGCCGTGTCCGCCCATGTTGTGTGAATCGAAGCGCTAATTGGTTTTTGGCTCCAGTAAATTACTGAATGTGCCTACACGGTTAAAGCCGTGAGTAATTTATTACATTTTTATTTTTCACAATAATATCCTCACGGTTGGGTGCGCCTTAGTGTGTGCACACCGCCGGAGGATCACACTCATGGTCCTGATGAATGCTGAGCGATTACGGCTCTGATAGCTGAAACATGTTGACCGACTAAATTTACATAGGACTAAGGGTTTGCAATTAACGAAACCTTTTTTTGAAGTCCAAATATCACCAGTTTTTAACTAATGCGGGTTGGACTATTAATAAAGTAGTTGACAGTCACAACTACGCATTTTTTAAACTTTTTTGCACTCACTTAGCACAATTTGGTTTTCTCACTACATCAACACACAAAAGAACCAGCTCCGCTGTAAACAGACATTGAAGCACACTGGAAGGACATTAGGTCCTTCCAGTGGGAACCCAATGATGAAGCATGTCACCACTAGGTTGGGGAGTGAGGGTTCTTTTCACAATTAACTTCTATGTGTGTTTTTTCACCAGGTTTCACATTTACACGTTACTGTAAAATAAATGTGCAAGGGAACAATAGACTTGCAATACCAGGTATCTGCACGTATTGGACAGCCATGAACTGGGGTTGCAAACAAGTCGATGCCCGGGATTCGAGTGGTCAGAGATAGTGGGAAAAGCCATGATTTGGCCCGGTTGACTTTCATGCCAGGCAGGTCAGTAAATTAGCGGAGAGTGTGGGTGATCACCTCGGGGATAGAAGAAATGTCCCTCAAGTAGGTAAGCAGATCATCAGCATAGAGGGAGACTTAGTGGACGCCGTCTCCAAGGGGAACTCAGCACCTCACACTTGCAGGTGAGCTGCCAATGGTTCCACCGCTAGGGAAAAGAGCAGTGAAGAGTGGACAATCCTGGCGCGTGCCACTTTCCATGGGGATGGGATCAGAAATAAGGGAGCCAGTCTTCACCCGGGTTATTGCAGAGTATATAATAAACTGATGAATCTCAAGAATCTATCCACAAAGCCATAATGGGGCAGCACTGCATCAGAAAGGTTAATTCTAAAGATTTAAAGGCCCTTTCCAAATCAAGGACATAGCAGCCTGCATCAGGCTTTGTGATTGGGGTGTATTCTAGAAGACGGAAAAACTGCAGCAGGTTAAGTGAAGTTGTATGGGCTGGGACCAACCTGTTTTGATCCGGGTGTACTAACATCGAGACCAATGGTGCCAGGCGTTCTGCCAGAATTTTTGCCAGGAACTTATATTCCATCTTCAGCAGTGCTAGTGGTCGGTATGAACCGAGGACCTCAGGATCTTTGCCCGGTTTTAACAGAGAGATGAGAGCGCCTCACAGAGAGACCGGGAGGCAGGAGATTCCAGTGCCTCCACATGCAGTGACAGCAGGTGGGGTATCAACAGTGAAGTGTAAGCCTTATAAAATATTTGCTGTTAAGCCATCTATACCTGAGGTCCTGCCTGACAACAACGCCAGTATGGCCTCCCATATTTCGCAAGGTGTGATGGGTCATTTAGTTCTGCCTCCTGGTCTTGGTTGAGGCTAGGGAGGGCCACAGCAGTCAGGAAAGAGTCAATATCTTCTGGGGTAGCCATGGTATGATCGATTGATAAATGGAGGTGTAGTGTTGCGTTAGTTTCTCGCTGGGTATACAGTACTGGGCCAGCAGTAGAGTGCAGCACCACAATAGGACAGCTGGGCTAGTCATGACGTATCAGCCATGCTAGGAGCGAACCAGCTCTGTCAGCTGTAGCATGGGTTTTGGCTGAATTGGAGGCGTAAGTTATGACATCTTAAGCGTTGTAATAGTGCCATGTGCTTGCGCTGCACTTCTGCCAGTCTAAGGCCGCCAGCTGGGTCTGCAACAATTGTACCCTCTAAGCGGAGGAACTGTGCTCGATGTGCAAAATGTTGGCATCCAGTTGCTGGCGTATGTTCCAGCGCAGTCCCAGACAGTGCCACCCCCCAGCGTCACCTTAAATGCACCCCACTCAGTGGATCTTGCAGCAGTGGAGTCTGCTTTGAGATAAAAAAAAAAATCCTTCAATGACTGCAGCAAAAGTGGAACGAGAGGGCAGGGTCCTCTAGTGTTGATGGCTGTATGCACCATGTGGGGATTGGAGGGGTGCCTGCATCCAATGCAAACTGTAGATATTGGGGGTAGTGATCGGGGTGGGTGTGGCCCAGGTTGTCAGTGTGGGTGACACAGAGGGTGAGTACCAATGTACCTACTAGTCTGTCAATTTGTACGTGCAAGGAGTGAGGTACAGAGTAAAAGGAGTATACTTTGGCAGTCTTGTTACGACTGCACCAGATGTTGGCTAGGTCCCAGATCTGGAGCAAGCAATTAAGTGCCTGAGCTTTTGAGGAGTGTCAAATATTGGGGTTGTGTCCTATAAGTTGGCCGGGTAGGACAACATTTAATGCTAAACAAAGGAAAGACCCGGTCACTGTTTTGATCTGCCTATGTTTTATTTAACGCAGAGTCACACCCTAAGGTACTTAATCCTTGGATGTTTTGAATTTTCAATTGGCTACAAATTACAGTACATTTTTTCTGCAAGTTTGAGCCCAGGATGGCTCCGTGATTGGAATGGGATCCGTGTAGCGCCGGCAGAGAAGCTAAAGCTGAATAAACAAAGGAGACAGTGATCGTCACGATAACAAGATGAAGTCAGGCTAACCCACGAAAGCGCGAATAGCCTGCTGCTGTGGAAGACACGAATCGTAGCACGGAGGCAGCGTCCCTGACAAAAGTGAAGACGCCCCGTTAAGCAAAACAAAGCTAGCACATTCGACGAGCCCCTCAACAACTGACAAGCTAAAAGGTTACACGGCAGGAAAACCTGCAAAACCTAAAACGCTTTTTCAAGAGTCTCAGACCAATACAACAGACTCGACCATCTGGTAGAAGAAGGTACCCAGCTATTAAGCCCTGAAGAGAAGTCCAGTAATTGCATGACGGACTTGGAAACGCGTCGGCGTTGGCTTTGAGACATTCATACAAAAAACGAATGCTTCTTTCACAAAAGGCTTTGTTAAACATGTTTATGAGTTTAATGTCACAAAATAAGTGCATCAAGCTTTTAGCCTTTGTGGTACCAGGTTTATACTAAACTCAAATAGTTCCTTTCAAAACCTGGTGAAATCATCTAGCAGGGTACAATTCTGAAGCTAATAATCATTGTTTGTGTTAAATGTGTTGTATATATTGAAAAAAGTATTTATTTATAATTTTCCAATGTGTTTAATGTTATAGTTTTGTAAATACATGCTCTGTGCACGACAAAGCAACCTCAGACTTTTGGCTCAAACTTGCAGAAAAAATGTACTGTAATTTGTAACCAATTGAAAATTCAAAACATCCAAGGATTAAGTACCTTAGGGTGTGACTCTGAGCTTTTGAGGAGGCAGATGTGCGGGGCAGCGGAGGGAATGACCGATCTAGGGTAGGGTCAAGTAGGGCTGGTGGTGTAGCTGCAAGACAAGAGGCGACTAATCCCCAAATGTCAACCAATAGTAAGTGTCAATACAGCATAATAAGCAAACATAATGAAAGCCATTAGAGGCTATCCCCCTCTTTGGATCAAATACATAAATACATGCTATCCCAGTACCCATTATGTATAAAGTAAGTATAACATGTTCTAAAAGTAAGACAATGTTTAAATACAAACTAGTTGTTAAAATAAGTGTTACGCTTTGGAACTCTGGAAAACTACCAAATAAGCATCATTACTCACCTTCTTTAATATATTTATGTATGTTTCTGAAGTGGGAACTAAGCCAGAGACAACTGGGCACTGGATCAGGCCAGAAGGATGTGTATAGGATGCAGATCCTACCCAGAGTGTTTGTCAGGATCACTTCTGAAACATATTGCAGTCTGCAGGTTCTCAGTTTGAATCCCAGGAAGCCTGTCTGATCCTTCCAAAGTTTCTAAACTGACTATCAATATAAGATAATGGGTAGTAGTAACATAAGTTATGTGCAGCAGTAGCGCAGTATTAAGTGTTCTATAAAATAATATTTAAAAGTGAAGCAGGGACATTGAAGTATAACAGAGATGGGATAACAATTAACATGTGCCCCCCTGGGTTTTGGAATAAGATTAAAAAAAATCGTCTTTGTCTCCTAAATGTGAGGAGGTGTTTGTACATAGTAATGTAAGATGCTGTTTTTGGTGTCTGGTATTTTAGTGATGATGCCTCTGCAAGCTCTGCTGCCAAGCGCCTGGAGCGCAGCCAATGGACGGACCGCATGGATGCCCAGTATGGATTTGAACGCATCAAGGAACCGGGAGACAAGACTGGCTGGCTGCTCAATATGCATCCGGTATGACATGTGTTGATATTGGCATGCGGTGTGTACTAGTTCCTACCTCGATTCTGAGACAGTTGTAGCATTTTTCTGTATTGCACTGAGCCCGACAACGTGCACATTTTAGCTTGATTTGTTATTGCAAAAGGGTATGAAGCATTTGGTGAAATTTTAATTTCCATGAACAATTTTTCCTGTCGAGGGAAAAACATATATGCACTAATGTACATTTATTTAGACCGCTGCTGGAAATCTTACATGTATCATTTTGGAGCTTTGGTGTAATTTTGGAGTTATTTGTGAAGAAAATAAATTACGAATAAAATTATAAACATGTTAACCACAATAGAGAAAATATTCTTATGATGGGTGAAGAGTAATTTCCCATGCCTTGTGAACGCCGATAATGAACTACTAGGGGTCCAATTTCAAGAAAAAGCTCATACATAAACTTGCATTTACATGTGCCTATGTTTTGAGCAAATGTGAAGTTTTGAGATTTTTTTTATCCAGGAATGATGTTTGGAACCTGTGACTGTCGCTGGTTCCCCAGGAGTACCACTTTGTGAATTTTAAGTCTCATACATGTCTATTACATATATGAACCAGGTGTACATTTGCACAACTGTAAATACTGTGCACTCCAAACCCCCTTTATCCCACCACAAGAAACATTTATTTTCTTCAACTAAGATTATATGAAAAACAGTTGTTATTCCTCAGGCATTTGACACAAAGCCAATATGCACGCACAAGTAGAAATGTAAAGACAGTTTAAAGATTAGACTGAGTAGCGATAACATCAAAGTAGTGCTCGTATGTAATCAGCATCTTCTTTGTGGTAATACGACATCCTAAATCAAATAGGGAAGGATCACTTGTCCTGCATAACCAGGGTATGCAGGTCCGGTAACTGCGTGTCCCAAATAAAATTAAATAATAGTGGTAATACGACACTCAAAGTCAGTGCTATAATATTAAAGGACTGTCATTTTTCATTTTTTGAGTCTGAGATTCACATTTGATGTTGGTAAACGACTAAAAAAGATTATTTACACAGTGATCCCTTTAAAGAGTACATAGTCTTGCAATATTGAATCCACTTTTGGCAAATTGAGGAACATGTCAGAGACAATTCTTATAATGTTGGTCCATATATGACTGGAGTAAGGAAAAGGAACAAGTAAAAGAAGGAATTGGTAATACATTTATAAAGGTTAAAGTAATATCGAAGTTTGCTAGTAAGGGGATGATGAAATGGATTATCTTGATTTATGAAATAATCTGCCTAGTCATGCAGTTGCAAGAGCATGGGTCCGCCATAAGAACCTAGACATAAAATAGAACATCTTCATAGAAGAATGAAAATATTTGATAAAACTATTGCGTGGTATAAAAATGTAGATCTGAAATATAATTCTTCTAAGTACTTGGTCTCATAGGCTGTTGTGGAAAATGTATATTAATTACCCAAGAAAAAGGATGAGGCTGCCATATTGGTCATGTGATTGATGGAGTGCCAAAATATATCGTGCACATGTCTGATAATATAATGTTTTTAGAAAAATAACTTTGTGATGAACGCAGTTAATCGATTATCCAAGTTGAGGTTATGATGATTATCTCCAAAGAATTGGCATAGTGACTTAGGCCATAAAAATAAATTATTTTAATAGTAAGTAGTAGCCTCATCTATTATTATAAAGGTCAACGCCCGTTCTGAAGCAGCAGTCTATATGGGGGAGCAGAGAGTACTCGAAATCACATGGAAAATATCTCTATTATACACAGGGCAAGGGGCCAGTAGTTGGTAACAATTCATAACTAGAATATATAACCAGTATCCACAAAGAGTTTGAGTACAGCCCGTGGTTTTGATCATTGTTGCTGGTTCACTTAATCTGTAAGAAGGTGGTCTAATTGGTTTTGGACACACAATTGAAAATCAATATAGCTGCGTAGAGCACCATTTGAAGATAACACCTAGAATGTGATCATCCACAGGGTGAATGATCTCACAATACACCTCAGAACCCAAAGAAACATCATCATACAAAGCAACATTCTAGAATGCAGCACAGAGATTGTTACCTTATTCATCGCAGACGACTCCTACCAGACTACAGGTGCTTTCTGATATTGCTGGACCTCTCCGTCGCCTTCGACAAAGCCAGTCATCCAACCCTCATCCACATCCTGGAATCTTGAATGGGATTCACTGACCGAGTCCCTTCACTGGCTCTCCTCCTGCCTTTCCAAAAATCTCCATTTTGTTCACTGTATCTACAGGTCCAAAATGCTTCCCATAACCTGTTATCTTATTGATTGTCTAGTTTCCTGGACCTCCAAAGTCACTGATGTACACAGATATGGAGGGTTCTTGTCCTTTATTTGCTGTACTGGTTTGGAAAACATGCACTAGCTAACTGCCCCAGCATATGGGGACACCGCCTAGATAGATTCTACTGTTCTCAGAGGGATAGGCAGTAAATTAATTTTCGTTTTCTTAAATTGTTATTTTCTATGCCATAAAAGTAAGTTATGGCACCTAGAGTCCAGAGCAGTCCGCATAATCCACCTTCCCGCAGGAAAGACACACTTAACCTCATTTATTTTATTCATTTATATACCGCATCTAACCTGGTCTTCGAATGATGTTTATCAAATGTGTAATGTGCCTGTTAAGTGCACAGACCTTTCTCTTCTTCCTGGCTAAGTTACTCGATGTAGGTAATGGGTAGGCGAATTTATGTTGTTGATTAATGCATATTTGATACATACATTTTTCTCCAACGGTTGAGGTATTTGTGTTCATTTTTAAAATGCTTTGACGCTTCGCCATTTGGATTATGTTCTTAATACATCTTTCTAATTCTCTTTTAGACTGAGATTTTGGATGAAGACAAGCGACTTGTCAGCGCTGTCGACTATTACTTTATCCAGGAGGATGGCAGCAGGTTCAAGGTGACGCCTGTGATTTGATGCATGGATTGGGGAGTCAGGGCAGAGGGGTAGGGAGTCCAAGTACAGCAGGAGGACACCGAAAATTGTTTTGGGAGAGTTTGAGCTCAGAACATCTTAGTCAAAATAAATCCATGAGCCCCCTGCTTCAGACCTTTTCAGACAGCAATTAAAGACTCCCTTCTTGGGTAATTGAATGAATATATGCTTCAAGGACTTTTGTCGCAAGGACTCTCACCACATTTACAGGGGGAGAAAATTGCCTTAAGAGACAAATTGTAACTCCCAATAGAATAAAGCGCAGCTGGTAAATGTTTCAAAAGTTAATGGACGAGTACACAGAAGTACCTCTCTTCAAGCCAGGCTGTCTTGTCATGTAGTAGTTCATATGCTCAAACCTCCAGAAGCCAAACAGCGAGTGAGACAGAGGGGTGTAGTCTAGAATAGAGACCCAGTGGTGTGAGGAACCGTGCTTTAAACCCAGTGCTCTGAGCTTTAGGCAGCTTGTGCAGGCATGGGCTAGCAGTGGAGACCAGGTCCTGGCCTCGTAGCTGTGCCCTTGCCTCCTTGGAAGGCATTGGTGTTTTAAGCCGTTCCCAGAATGTGTGGGCTCCATCTCTGGCAGCTGGATGATGCAACTCGGACTCTAAACGTTATGTAAAGTAAGGTGGTGGTAGAGGTGGTTGTGGCGTTGAAAAATGTTGACGATATATTAACAGAACGTGTCAAGCTGATGGACCTTACTAAGCTGTTGATCTTTTTGTCAAGGATGAGGGGCTTGCCAATGTGGGAACCAGGCTGTGCATATCTCAAAGCTTGATTAAAATGCGTGAAAGTTCTTGCGATCTGCGTCTTTATGGACTCTCTCTTTCTCTCCCAAGGTGGCGCTGCCCTATAAACCATACTTCTACATCGCTACCAAAAAGGTTTGTTAAAATTTCCTAGGGTTTTTATTCTAAGAGGGGACACTTTAATCCTTTGGGGTGTTTTGTCCACTGGAATAGCATTCTGAGTTGTGGGCTGTGAACCTGACCTATGTGGCCACCAGAATGATTGGATTGACCATTACTGTCTTCTGCTCTGAGCCTTTGGATGGTTGTGCGCTCTTGCCTCCTATACTGATGACCTCTGAGTTGGATGTATGCTTCTATACTCAAACTCTGAGATTTTGGGTAAAAATAGATGCGGTTTCCTGTCATAAAGCGTTGGTGAGAGGGTGACAGTGACACCTCTTACAAAGCTTCAGTTTTTTTTTAGCCCCACGCTACTCTGCTCCGATAAGGAGTTGGATACAGGCACAAACGCCAGAACCATTTGTCAATTGAACCCAACCTCTGTTCTGGGGTGGAGGACTGGTATTGGATACAGGTACCTATGCGTAGACCAATTGTTGCCTGCTATTGCCTCCTGTGTGGAACTTTGGGTGGGCACAGATAATAGTCCTGCAAATTTGGGTTATGATGCAGTCAGTAGACTTTCGTAAAGTAGGTGACTTACTTCTGTTCTGCTTTGGATGGGGTCGTTCCTTATCACTGTATTTTGACTGTGGAAAGGTACGCAGCTGAGTAGGATTGAAGTCTCTGTGCTGAGACTGTGAATTATGAATCCTATAAGCCCATTTTCTGTAGCTCTCGACCTTAGAGTACATGTCCATATATCTGTGGGCGAAGTCTCTGTGTGACTGTACAGGATTGCTTTTCTCAAATGTTCTTTCTCTCTCTCACCTAACAGTACTGTGAGCGGGAGGTTACGTCCTTTCTTTCCAAGAAGTTTCAAGGGAAAATAGCAAAACTGGAAACTGTTCCTAAGGAAGACCTTGACCTGGTGAGCAGTGTCCTCGTTTATTCAATGATCTATTATTTCCCTCTCCAGCTCTGCCCCTCTCCAGCTCTGCCCCTCTCCAGCTCTGCCCCTCTCCAGCTTTACCCCTCTCCAGCTTTACCCCTCTCCAGCTCTGCACCTCCCTCGTTCCCTCTTTTGAGGGTTTCTTTCTCCCATAACCATAAAAAGTAGAAGGATGAAACCATTTCAAAAACTTGTTTTTTATTCATTTATTTATTTAAAGAGTTTTATATAGCGCTGGCTAGACCCGGAGGTATCAGAGCGCTTTACATGAGGTTTCACCAAATTACACGATTACATCAGTTTCGATTTACAACAGTTGCTAGACAAACAATTACAGGAGCATAGAGAACGAGATAAGTGGAGTGTAGAGGGGAAGGGGGTAAGGGTAAAGGGGAGGGAGGGAGAAAAGGCAGAAAGACGAAGGAAGGTCTGCCCAAAGTCCGGCTGGGTAGGTGACGGTCGAGGGGGGAGTCCCAAAACCTATCTCCTCTATAGCTATCGGTAGCTCCCCCGGGCTTTTGCCAAAAAGCTAGGTCTCAATGGGAAACATTTAAAGAACATGGAGGACAGAATAATGGAGCATAGAGGGGAGGGTGAGAAAGGGAGGAAAGGGGAAGAGACAACAAGGAGAGACGAAAAGAACTGTGTCTAAAGGCCGACTGGGTAGGTGACGACCAAGGAGGGAGTCCATGGCCCTTCTCCCCTTTAGCTAAACTAGGTGGCTCCATCGGGCATCAGACAAAATAGTTCAGTCTCAAAACATTGAGAGAGGAGAGAAGGAGAGACATAACTGGAGGGAGGATGCGTGAAGAGATGACAGGAGAGATGAAAGGAAATCTGGCTAAAGACCGACTGGGTAGGTGACGTCCAAGGAGGGAATGCCCGACCTTTCTCCCCGATAGCTAAACCAGGTAGCTCCATCGGGCATCAGACAAAATAGCTAGGTCTCAAATGACAAGGGAAAATTCACAGGTAAACAGGGTGGGGACTAGGGCCAGGACAAGGTGAGGGCAGAGGTCAGTAGCAGGCAAGGGCAGAGTAGTAGAGCGGGGAGGAAAGAAAGAATTACAGATGTTCTCAAAAGGGTAGGCGCAGTCCTAGACAGGTAGAGTAAGTCAAAGTTCAGCAGTGGGGGACAAAGTCATCTTTAAAGGGCATGATGGGGTCAGGCATCCTTGGACCCCGTTCCATATAAAAGAGTGTCGAGAGCGGCGGATCTTTGTATGTTAGGCTTTTGAGTTTGTGTGCTGTGGAAGTTTGGTTTTTATCTTGATGCTCTGCCTGCTGGTTCATGTGGTGGCTCTGTCTGTGTGCAGGAATATTTAGACTGTTTACCTAGGGAGGCTGTTGATGTTTAAGCATTAAATCCTCTTGAGGTTATATAGCACTGTGTCCGGAGTGCCTCTCCATAGACCTAGAGGCCACAGATGTGATCTCTGGAAGAACTGACTCAACCTTCGCCAATCTGAATTTGACACACATTGTGCTGTTGCTTTGGTTAACTATGCCAATGTCATTGCTTAGAACCTTTATGACATCGATTTTGGTGCTCATTCGTCTGTAGTCCTTTCACTTACAGTCTCTAAAGACCGAGGCTGCACTGCTATTTTATTCTTCTGCCATTACTGGCACTGTGGACATTTCTCATCTTGGTTACCTTTTGCCGACATTGGTTACCCTTTGCCGACCTTGGTTAATGTTTTTCTTTTAGGACTGGCGTAAGCCAAGGCATTAAGATTTTACTGACATTTTATATGTGATATATTTGAAGTAGGTTCATACATTGCCAGTGTTTTGGTTTTTACTTTTTTATTACTTAGTGTTTCTTTTGTTTTAAAAGCGTGCTGGGATAACAGGACACTCTCTACCCGCTCTTAATGCTGCTTTTGATGTGAGCACAGGCCTACTATATTCACCTTTATCTCTTCCTGTTTTCCGTTAATGCTGTTGCGTGTTCCTTTTGGAGTCGTCTTTATCTGACCACTTCTGTTTCACAGCATACCAGATTGTGACACTTGAAACCAAACCGTTCTTTATAAAGTTATCCTCTTTTTAGTATGCTCGCAATGATGTTCACTTAGAACTGCATATATATTTGTCATGCTGGTATGTATTTTAATTGAAGACTATAGTTACACTTGTAAACCAATTCAGTCTGTATAACCTGCTTGTATGACTTTCTTGTTTGCCTTCAAAACACTTCTATGTTATGCTTATGGAAAGATGTATCTACTAATATTACTAATTGAAGCTGTGCCATTTATTCTATCTATCTGTCTATCTTTTTCTTTGCTACTCTCTTTTCAGCTCTGTTTATCTAAGCAACCTTATCTTTCTATGCACCACTATTTATTTACCTATGCCTACTTTAGGAAAATAAAGCGCGCAAAGTCGGACTTCTTTAGCCGCCAGTTGGACCAAGCAAAAAACAGGCCAAGAAAGCTGTTCGAACTAATCAAGACTCAAACAAAGACACAACCCTTACAATCAAACAGCACAACAAGCGACACCCCACACTGTGAAGCCTTCTCTGCTTTCTTTAAGCTAAAAACCGACAACATAAGAAATGACCTCATCATGGATGTAAGCCGATTCCCCAACCACACCAGAATGTCTAACACTCAACCTAAAAACAAGGCATCATGGCTGCACTTCGACACCTACTCGGAAGAAGCAATACACAAACTGCTATGCACCTTGAAGCCCTCTAACCACCTCATAGACCCCCTACCTGCTAATGCTGTAAAAGACTTCATCCCCCTGCTCCTCCCACTTTGGACCCAAATCATCAACAGCTCCCTTCAACAAGGTCTCATTCCGGACTCCCTCAAGGTGGGGCTAGTCACGCCTATACTCAAGAAACCTACAGCTGACCCGTCTGACCTGAACAATTACCGCCCTATCACCAATATCCCCACCCTGGCCAAACTGCTGGAAAAATGTGTCCAACTCCAACTAACAAAACACATTGACCAATTTGACCTCCTCAACCATCATCAATCAGGCTTCCGAGCGAAACATAGCACGGAAACAGCTATGACATACATAATTGATGATGCCCTCCAAATCCTTGATCGCAATGAGTCCTGCCTCCTCATCCTTCTTGACCTCTCTTCAGCATTTGACACGGTCAAACATGAGAACTTACTGGAGCTGCTAAGCACTAGAATGGGTCTATCGGGAACTGTTCTCAAATGGTTTTCTTCCTTCCTTCATAACCGGTCTCAGAAGTTCAAGATCGACAATGTGCTATCTACACCTGTGCCTGCAGAACTAGGTGTTCCGCAAGGTTCCTTCCTCTCCCCCACACTGTTCAACCTCGTCATGGAACCGCTCGCCACCTTACTCCAAGCATCCAATGTTCAATTCCATATGTACGCCGATGACACACAACTTTACCTAAAGTTACAATCCCCGGAAGATATCAAACTTCTGAATTCCACACTTAGTAACACTCAATCTTGGTTGGCCGATAATCACCTCAAACTAAATGCTCTGAAAACTGAGTTCCTACTCATCTCACCTCCGGCGAAAATTTCCACCACCCAAACCTGGCTCAATAACCTAACAGCACTCAATGTCAAACCTACCATCGTGGATTCTGCGAAATCCCTAGGCATCACACTTGACGCCAAGCTCAACATGCAACAGCACGTTAGCAAAGCCACAAAAGGAGCCAACTTCCAAATCAACACACTGAGGAAACTTAAACCCTTCCTCCCTGCCAAAGACTTCCAAACTGCTGTACAAGCTTTAGTCATCCCTCGCATAGACTACGGAATTGTGGCCCTCAGCGGACTCCCGCTATCCACAACAGCACCCCTAAGAGCCTCCCTGAACGCTGCCGCGAGGCTCATCACTGGCTCAAGAAAACATTCGCATATATCCCCAGACTTAAAGTCTCTAAAATGGCTGCCTTTTGAAGCCAGAATACAGCTAAAAATCGCAGTCATGACACATTCGGCCGTGCACCACAAGGCACCCAACTACCTCGCTCAAAAGTTGTCTATATCAGGAGGTTCGAGATCCAATAGAAGTACAAAAAATTTACTCCTGAAACCTCGTAGATTCCGTAAAGAAAAAACATACAAGCGCTCCTTCTCAGGAATGGCACCCAGGATCTGGAATGCGCTCCCTCCTGAAACCAGGCTTTTCACCTCCACTGCACTCTTCAAGAAAGAGGTGAAAACCATCCTTCTAGCCAAGATCTCCTGAACTTTTTAGACGCTGGATCAGAGAGACTGCATCGCTTTGTATCATTGATCACCTTGTCTCCGGGCATTATACTCTTACCTGAATGTGACACTACTACGCTACTCTCGTACTACCGACCAATATATGATACACTTTAGTTTATTGAATAACCCTCCCCATGCCCCCACCCCGTGTTCTCTCTATCCTAAGAAATTGGTATAAGCCATCCACACATCTAAGGTTGACCTGAACCCTACTGTAATGGGATCAATGACTTGTGCGTTCTTATATTACTTGTTACCTGATTGTATATTGATATGTTTTCTGTATGTTACTGTTATCCTATTATGTTAGTGACTATTATACTGCTCCCATTATCTGTTCAGTCCTGCTGCCCCTACCCTTGTATCTGTGAAGCGCTCTGATATCTGTAAGGATCATGTTCGCGCTATATAAAACTTTGAATAAATAAATAAATAAATGCAACACTATCCGTGCAAAATTATCTACTTACGTATGCAACACTTTTTTTAGCTGTGCAACACTATCTACCTATCTGTATATGCAACCCTTTTGATCTATACAACCCCCTATTTATCTGTTAGCGCCTTAAGTGTGCTTCATCCGCCTACAGAAGTAAAGACTTGTACGTCTTGGCTCTGATTCTCAGGATAGACAAAGCCAATGCTAATGGAGTCTACAAACTTGTTCACAATTGTAAAACACCCACTGCAGTTGTCTGCCTTTTACCAGATATGGTAGGATGCCTTTTGATGCTTCCTATTTCACACTAGTGTCAAACTTCCTTCTTCGATATGAGCTGTTGCCCACATTTGTACCTGATTATTAAATGATTCTTTAACTTGTATTTAAATAAGCATTCTGTAGTTTGTGCCACATCATTAAAATGTTTTCTGCTATTCGTGGCGTCTGCCACAGACCATTTGTCACTTCGCTTTAAAAGTAAAGCCTAAAAGATGATAATGGATATTCATGGTATGTCTGAGAACTTGGGAACGACATCCCTAATAAATTAGACCAAAGGTATTGTACTTATTCTAAAAGAGACTGCACATGTTGCTTGGTTGCTCCAAACCTGATAAATCAGGAGTGTTGGTCAGATGTCAAAGGCAGAACTGTTTTGTTTTCACTAACAGTTCTGGTTGGATGACTTAAACCTCTATTAGTAAATCTTCCACTGCCTACTGTTATGGAAATTCTCCGGTCCTGCGCAGGCAGAAAACTACACTGGAGGGTCTCCTGAATCTGTCCTCGAGTTCCAGACAAAGAGTGCACCCAAGGCAACATCTGCACAGCTTTGAAGGAGGATGTTGATTTTTCAGAGACCATAATCAGAATGTTCAGAGGGCCGAAAGCACAGAAGGTGTTGGGCGGAATGCTTGTAAATAGTGTAACTGCTAACAATCGCTCAGGGTAGCATTCCAACTCTTAGCTATTCACCCACTGTGCCACTCTAGACAAAGACTTTGGCAGATTGGACTGGATTGTTCCTATTGGAGCAGGACCAACAATGACTTTAATATGGCTGGGTCTAATCTGAGGTGGCACGGTGGACAAAAAAGAACAATGGGTTGGAATGGTACCCCAAGTGATTGCCAGTGGTTAGACATATTGCAGACAAACCTCTCCTCACCCTTTGTAAATGATATGTTCAGTGGGTCGACCAGGTTTCTCCTAAATGGCCCGAAAAATATCAAAGTTCATCCAAAATTTAATCTGGCCTCGGGCATATGCTTTCTTGTTGTTGGTGCTTGATGTTTCCTCAGATTGTTCATCAAGGTGGCAGTTGCATGTAGTGCATTCTTTAGATTATAGCATAGTCTTCATATCTTAAATCTGAGACCAGTATATCAGGTCCTTGTATTACTTGACCCATCTAATGTCCTCTGTCAAGTTGCATAAAGGGCAAGCTACTTCACACATAGCAGTACAGAATTATTTACGTGAAGCAAACATAAATGAGCACAGAGTAATTGTAAACCTCTATACCATACATGTCTTTATTTTTGTTTCCTGTATAGAATCCTGAAACCTTGAGGTCGCGGCCCACAAATTGTACTGGGCTTTGAAGGTTGAAATTTACACGGATCAAATGTCTAGTAATGCAGTAAAAATTCCACCTCCCCTCTTTTTAAGCGTACCGTTTCCTGCGATTTTCTTACTTTTTTGTCTTTGAAACATCCCCTCATTCCCTTTTTGAAATTCTGTGCACCTGTCCTGACCTTCATGTTTGTTACTTGTTTGTTGGCAGCCAAACCACCTTGTAGGACTGAAGCGAAGTTACATCAAACTTTACTTCCTGTCGGTGGATGACTTGGTGAAGGTGAGGAAGGAGATCTCTCCCGCAGTGAGGAAGAATAAGGAGCGTGATCAAGCCAGTGATACCTACACAGCCATGCTAACCAGGTAACCTGTTTTCCCTCATACTATTATGGCATCTAGGTAAAAGACCTGTCCCTACACAAGTTGTGTGCTAGAGGGACACAAATGTTGTAGTCCAGGTAACACGCCTCTTAAACTGTCCTGTCTAGGTATCAACTCATTATACGCTATTCTGCGTTCCAGGTCATACCCTTTCCATAGGATTATACAGTCCAGGTTACATATCTCAAGATATTACTATACTGTGCAGGCGGTACAACACTAGACACTGCCTTACTGTTGCATTGACCTCTTCCAATGTATGGTTATGCTGTTCATATAACACACCTTCTAATACATGACCGTACTGCCCAGGTAGCATAGGTCACCATGCACTGCTTTGATGTTAAGGTAATGCACTACAGCCCTGGCAACTCGCCTCTCTATCCACCCCTGCCCAGGTATTGCCTTAAAATTTGCTAATATTCTGTGCAGGTAACATGCCTCCCCATACTGTACAACTAAACTAAGTCGTCTGTTGATTTTTTTTCTTCTTCTATTTGGAATTGGTTTATATGCTAGTTAACGGGTCACCCCCCCCTTTCCGGTTTTAATCTTAAAACATATGTAAAATATTATCAGTGTAAACCCAACTATTTTAGAAAATCACAGTGTTAAATCAATATAAAATACAAATGCAGTTCAAATGTCTTTCATAGCTACAGTTATCATTTTTACAGAGTGCTTGTGTACATTCCATTCTCCTTAAATTTACGGTCTTCTTTTTAATGATACAGTTCTTCACTGATGTTTCATTATACATCTCTTAATCAGCCAACACATGCTTTTCCCTTTAGTGGCACACAGTCCTAGGCCTTATCCAAGGCTTAGGGAAGTCATATGACTTCTGACCTGCTCTTTGGTTTCTTTCTTGTGTATCATCCTGGCAGGCTTTCCAGAAGTTGTAAGAGGTCTACGAAATGGAGCTGACGATGACAATTCAAGTCTATCTATGAAAGATACCCCAGTATTCTATATGGATTATACTCTGGCTCTATTCTACTAAGCACCACCCCCTATACATCACTGTACTGCCAAAGAGGCAGATCCCTCCATACACTGCCAATCTTTGTAGGTAATTCAAAACTCAATAGACTGCAATGCTGTCCAGCTAGTGTGCTTTTCAATATGTTATCATGCTTTCCTCAGACTTGCCTCGCAATACCCTACCATGCTTTTTGGATTGTCTCCTATATTCTACACGATTTCCCTGTTAATCCTCTGTCAAATATGTGCTGAAATATTTTCAGGACAATCGTCTTTCAATATAGTACCATGGTTTTCTTGCTTTGGACCTACTGATAGACTGACACACGCTTCTAGTAGTTTTTTCTAAATCTACTTCCCAGGTAGGTGACCTAGTTACGAACGTACATGCTTCCCAAGCAATGCACCTCTCGATATAACCACGTGTCGCTCATTTAATATTTGTCTCATATGTTAGCATTTTTCTGGCAATATTATTCTCATGCCCTAGAAGCTGTCCTTGATGGTCATATAACACAGCCATAAATGTGTTCATTCCTGTTGTTTCTTTAATAAACCTACACATCGAAAGCTGGGTTTCCCAGGTGACAATTGACACACTGCCTGCGGTTGACGAAATATCTCTGAATCCGTATGCATGTTCTTTAGTTCATGTATGTTGTGAATATGCAGCCTCCATGTTTGTTGAGTTAAGCTGCACAGCACTTCATCATGCCTACAGACCTTCATTGCATGTGGTGATGTAGGCTTTATCTTCCGAGGTGACTGGATGGTGGGACCCAAATCAACCCCATTGTCTTTCTTACTGTTTCCTTGTACCACTTTGTTAGAGGCACGCTTTAAAAAATATTTATACCTGTTTTTCTGAATGCAAGACATGTCTTGCGACAAGCCCTTTCTTTCCTCATCACTAGAATTCATGTGGGAGTTCTCAGTGTTCTGCATTTGTGGTTGCAAATTGGGTTTATAGAAGAGGGATTTCATGAACGTACCTCATTTGAGACTTTCTTCATCATTTGTTTGATATCTGGTCAGATGTTCATTAATACACTTTGTTGTTAGAAACTACTTTAGCTGCTTCGCAGATGAAGTCCTTGGACTATGGCTTTACTTAGATCATATCAAGATCCTGAAGCAAAGAGACTGTCTTTAAGGAGAATTGGCTGACCTCCTGGGATCTCCAGTATTTAAAAAAGTTGTAGCGTGTCTCAAGCTAAGCCAACCGGTTTGAGTACAATTTTTGGTGACTGTCTAAAGCTTGGTTGGTTACGTTTCCTAAATGACCACTCAAATGGTTAACACGTTAAGAATATATGGGTAGAGTTGAAGTATATAAAAACAATTACATTTTTATGGCCCTGTTAGCAGGCTATTTTATTAATCCAGTAGATGTTTTTCATGTCTTCATTTTTGAGGAATTGAACTTTGTAGCAATTTGAATCGTGCATATTTGTAGTTGAAGCATATATTTAAACTAAATGAAGCTTTCTTTACCAGGCATTTGTATGTGTCTGGTTTACTCTACTGCAGCTAAATGAATTAACCGGATATTGCACAGTGCCACAGTATTTAGCGAAACCAGGGTATGAACTAGTCCTCTCTGGAAGGCCATAAGGCCAGGGTGTCAATGAACCCCAAATTTTAAATATAAAAATATAAATATATGATAACATTCTACACAATGAGTTTCTATGAACAGAAGTGTATAATCAGTTGTTATCCTGAAAATGTGCCACTGAACCAGCCCTTCTGGACCTACATTGTGCTCTGTGCCCTGAATGTTAAGCCTTAACTTTAGTAAGAGTTCAAAATCACTGGACTGCTTGTGAAAATGACTGCTGCTCGTCACAGTTCAGAGAGTTTCTTTTGACTTGTGTATTTTTTGGCATACTTTTTTATTGGCATATAATACAAAATAGTACAAACCAATTGTTATGCATTAATAGCAACCCAGAAATCTCCCCTCCCAGCGCCCCCCCACGCCCCTTTGCTTTACCACAACAGAAGCCCAAGACAATTTATGGGGCAGAAATACAGGTGTAAATGAAGGGATTTGCAAAGTACATATTTTCGGGGCAACCAACCCATCTCGGGTATCACATTTGTATATGCTCCCTAGAAATATGCGCATGGTCACCCAACCCAAACCTCATCTCCCCACCCTTATTTGAAAGCATTGGACAAAGTCTCATTTGATCTAAACAGATCACGAGCCTAAGGGGGGGCAGCGTCTGTGAGCACCGCAGCCCAAGCATGCAAATCAGCTCTCTTCTGCCACTGCCCACTCTGTCATACCTCTCACCCATTCTCGCACCTCTGGGTTCAGTGGCTCAAATGTCCCCTCTCTATCCATATCCCGAGGTATCTCACGCTGGTGGCCTCCCAGGGGAGCCCCAGCGTTGGGAGAGTATGTTGTAGAATCGCTCTTAATCTGCCCAGTGGAACAGTTTGGATTTACATGAAGCCTGGCAAGCTCTCCACCTTACACAAGGGTTGCCAGCATAATGGGGACCGAGTACACCGACTGTCTCAAATATATCAATGTGTCGCTTGCTTATGAGAGACCACATGTTTGGTCTCCGTAGTCGTCACCCCCCACCATGCAGTACTGAGAGCACCTTGCATGATAGTGGCTCCATCGTCAGTGCGAATAGCAATGGCGACAACGGGCCACCCTGTCTGGCCCCCGACGAAGATAAAAATGACGTGACACTGTCAATACATACTCTCGCCATGGGTCCCTGGTAGAGCAACTGCACCCATTTGATTAATGTCTCCCCCTCGCACATCTTTCACAGTACCTGCCATAGGAATTCCCACACGAGGGAATTGAATGCCTGCTTAATGTCCAGCAGTCCCAGAGTGTATGGATCTTTCAATTCTGGCACATGCATGACTAGAGAAAGCTGCCTCAAATTACATAGAGTATTTCTGCGGGGGATAAAACCGCACCGGTCCTCATGGACCAGGGATGGCAGGTGCCAGGTGGCCCAGCAACCTGTTTGCTAGAATCTTGCTAAGTGTTTTTACTTCAATGTTTAGTGTGGAGAGGGGGCAGTAAGAGGGGACCTCCCTGATACTGGTTTAGGTATCATAACTGAGTGCTTCTCTCATAGAGTACAGCAGCGGCCCCCTCTCAAAAGCTTCCTGGTATACTACCAGCAAACGATCTGACAAGGAACCCGTTCTCCTTTGATGTAATTCAGCAGGCAGGCCATGCCCTCCTGGAGCCTTAGAAGTTTTAAAAGCATTGATCGCTGCTTTCATTTCCTCCTTAGTGATGGGTGCATCTGACTGTTCCATGTCGTCCCCAGACAGGCCATTTGCGGACCGGCCAGGTACACAGTCCCAATGGCTTGAGTCATCTGACGTTACTTAACCCCCTGTAGATAATCCGCAAAGACTTCCTTAATATTCTGCTGGGATCATACCTTCCTGCTCCAAGCATCATGCACCGCGACCACAGTTGTCTTCTGGGTTTCATTATGGAGAAGCATAGCTAACATCCTCCCAGCCCTGTCACTCTCCACGTATAGGCCAGTCCCCCAACTGATGCAGCTCCGCAGCCAGACACTCTTCAATTCGCCCAGTCTCTTTTCTTGTCATCCAGCATACGAGCGAGCAGCATTTTAACCCCATTCACAGTCTTCATAAATTCCCCCCGCAGGACCACTTTCATAGCATTCCACTCCATGGCCCTAGTGTTTGTGCTTTTCCAATTTTCCCCAAAGTAATAGTCCAGTACCTCGGAAACAGTAGGTGAAAAGACAGGATCCCCCAAGACTTCCACCCTCTACTGCCAAAGAGGGACTCTGGTGCCCCTCTACTCGTTTTGTAGGAAAATAAGAGAGGGGAATGATCGGAGAGATAGCCAGGTAGGAGGCGATAACCACATTCTGGATCAGGTTACCAGGCAGGCAATAAATAAGATGGCTAAGTGACTTTGTCACTGGAGTGAAACACTGGTAGCTGCTGCTCTGTGGCTTGCACACCCTCCACACATGTTGGAGACCAAGTACTTGCACGACCTCTCGAAGCACCCTAGTCATTGCTGGCTTCGTATCTACCTCGGGAGAGGGGTGTGCAACGATCAATCCCAAAACACAGTTTTAAGTCCCCAGTGAATATCACGTCAGGACAAACCTACTCAGTAGCAGCCTTCCTCAACGTGCCATACAATTCAGCATCATCCACATCAGGGGCATAAACATTTATCAAGCAATGTGCCCTGGCATCCAACAAACCAGATAGCTGAAAAAGGTTCCCTAGATCAGTACTCCAAGCATAACTGGAATAGGAGATCTCATATATCTGTTACCTCCATCATCTGCGTAGCTGACCTATAAAGTCTTCCCAAATGTGCATTTCCTGAAGCAAAGAAACTGAGATCTCATACCTCCTCAGGTACATATACAACCTCCTCCTCTTAATGGGCTGCTGGGGCCCATATCCTTCCAAGTAAGCAGTTTCCAGTTCTGATCCATCCTAGGTGTTAAGTAGAGTCCCCGCAAGCCCATTCTCCCCCCCCCCCCACACACGCAGCAACCACTCCAGTCTAACATCGAGCACCTTTGTTTTGTGCAGCATAGAGCAACTCCACCAACCCCAGTGCGACCAATAACTGCAAAACTAGAAACCACCCCCCAATCATAGGCAGTGTGCCCATAACATCTGGGCCAACACTCGGAATCTACCTCCCATGCACCCCGCAGAGGTTGAGGCCTCAATGTCCCTAATTGCATTTTTTTTTTTTTAAGGTTTTTTATTGAAGAAAAACAAGAGAACACATATACATCGGGTGTCATACACCTAACCCGATACATCAATAGGTGGGCAAGTATACAATGCGTTAAATGCAGTTTTACCGACGGATGCAATTACGGCAACGATACATACTTAAAGGGGAAATACGACCAACAATCCGACAAAACAGTAGTCCGCAAAGGCAGCCCACCCACGATAAAGGATATGAAGGACCACATTAGACACCCGACAAATAAGGAATGCGGTACAGGATAATCGACCCGTCTCTTGTGAAAGAAGAAAGGAAGAAGAAAAAAAGGCCATAGAACTAAACTAATGTAAAATAATAAACCCCTCCCCATTCCCCCCACCCTACACCTCTGCAATGGCTACGGCCCATCCCTAATAGCAGCGTGCCTGTCCCCCCGGAACTGGTCCTAAAAGAAGGAAAGAAGAAAGCGGAGGAGGGAATAACAAACATGTCCCCGGTCCCCTTGCCCCCCGCCGGCAGCAACCCACCCCATAAATCTCCAGGATAAGAAAACACAACAAGTAAAATCCAACAGGGGGGGGAAGCGCATAAAAACCACCCCCCTCCCGCGCAATCATGAGGTACAGTCCCGTGTCAAATGAAGTCATTTTTCAAATCCATACGGTAAAAGTCAACCCTGGCCACTACGATTCTTCATGCAAGCCCAGTCCATTTGAACCGCCATCACAACAGGAAGAGCAAGAAATAGGAAAGTTTCCAAAGCGACACGGAAGGAGTGATAACAGGATAGACGTTTACGAAGTCCCAAAGTAAAACAAAGTTCACTGCCCACCAGCAATAAATCAGCAGAGCGTTTTGGGTCCTTTTGAAAGAAAAGGGGCAGGTTATTAATCCAACTGTCCTTGGAAAACTCACGATGAAATATAGGACTAGTCACATCCATTCCAGGCGATATCGACATACGGCAAAACACACCTCCGATAGTTTCGGGCTCGCTCGTTGCCATCTGGGGTTTACAAAGAATTACAAAGTCTGGCTTCCGCACAGGGTCCTCGGCAGCAGTAGGAGGTCGTTCCGCGGGGAAAGAATCTTGAGCAACAACCAACAAAGGGTCGGAATCCGGCCTCCGGCAGATGATATCAGCCGTTACAATCATCCTCTGAACAATGGCGGTGACTTGTACGTGGAGTTCTCCAATGGCGGCCATGATAGTATGTAGCGACTGTGTACCATCAGCTCGCTTCATCGCCCCTCACTGAGCGACCGGGCAGGTCTCTGAACCCCGGAGGTCGACTACTCCGGGGCACCAGGTAAAGGCTATGTAGATGACAACTGTGGGCACCTCCAAAAGCACGATCTCAACACCGTCGCCGCCAGCGGGGAACCAAGCCCTTCGACCCCGGGGGCTCAACGGGGCCTCCGGGCAGCGGATCCCCGACCAAAGCAGTCAATATGCAAAGCCGCAGCAGTAGCGGGATAAAGCTGTCACCGAACCACCATCCAAAACGGACAAGAAAGACGTCACTTCGGGAGACCGGAAGCCACCCACGTCCCGCAGCCGATGTTGTTCAACTCCAACCCGGCTGGGTTGGAACTCGAGGCCCCGGCTTCAACTCCGGGTTAGGCCGAGAATGGCGCACGGCATATCTTTGTCATTTGAGCAGCTGGAAAGTCCGGGATCGCACCCTTGGAGTCAGGTGCACTTCAGCTGCATGGGAGTCCGGTGGGAATTCAGGATAAGAGTCAGGATTTATGAGCAACCGGCGGAGGTCGGCAGAGCCGGGAGCTTATGCGGCCATCTTAGATGCTAGCGTAGCTCCTCCCCCCTAATTGCATCTTGCTGAGAACCCAGCATCATGCTGGTACAGCAAAGCCAATGTCACTCAAGCTGCCCCAGTGGGACCGTAGTCCTCGATTGCTTCCCGCAAGCTAATGTCAAAAGGCTTCAATCGCAGTTGGTTAAATAACATCACAGAATAAGAATCCCCCCCCCCCATAGAACAACAAAGGGCTTGAAACAGTGTCTCTCCCTATCATCAACAGTGTGCCCAATGACAGTATCCAGGAGTATACATTACTGTATGGAAGACCCCAAACAGTCTCGAATCTGAAGATTCCAGGAGTCCCCAGCTGTGTTGAGTCCGCATGGGATGCAGATCCTAGTGGTAACCTCTGCATGGGATACAGATCCTAGTGGTAACCCCCCATTACAAAGAACAATTCCACAGTCCACGGCGGGGTTCCTGCCACCAGTGCAGCAGAGTCTCTGTCTCCTCTTTCATTGTCCCAAGTCAGTGCTATCACACAGTTAGTTTTGGTCACCCCGTGGAGCCTGAACGATTCACGGGTATCCAGCACACAGTTGGATTCTTTCAGTATTCCATCCAGGCAAACCACACTCCTACCAGTTTGTCGGACCCCAGTCCTTGCCTCTGAGCCCTTGGAGTTCTGACGCAAGCGAGTGGTCCTGCAGCCGCTAGCACTATCTTCCATTGTGCGGCTCGAGGGGGTCTTCCATTTGCTACCCAAAGCGGTCAAGTCAGTCATTAGCCGCCTCCTGGGGTAACAAAAAAATAAGCCTGTCCATTATGTTGTACAGCGAGTTTTGCAGTGAACATTAAGCTGTACCAAAGATCCAGGTTTTGTAGATGTATTTAGGTCGGTATGAAGCCTTTGCGAAGTTCTTGACCTTGCGGGTGTAGTCCGGGAAGACAATAATATTCCTCCTCTTGTATTGTGGAGCACAAATGCACCCAAATATGTTGCAATAGTGCATTGTGGGCCCTATTATTGAAAAACTTGGCACTAATGACACAAGGAGGTGCCCCTGGCTGAGGCACGGGTGCCAACACTCAGTGGGCATGTTCTATTGTGAAGAACTTGGAAAGTTTCCGTGGCTTCAGAGCAGTGGTGATCCAGTCCTCCAGGAATAGCTCTGCAGGTTGTCTCTGCTCCTCCTGGGATGCCCACAAATCTGATATTTTCTTCTGGAGCACCCCTCCGTATCCTCAATCCATTCCTCCTTGCGGGTGGAGAGCAACTGGAATGAAGCCAGTGTCTTCTTTAGTGTCACTAGTTCCTGCTGGAGTTCTGTGATGTGTCCATCTGTTTCGGCCACCTTCTCCAAAATGCTACAGAATTCTGCGTGAAGGAGTCCCACCTCAAAGGCCACAGTATCGATTTTCACTAACATGGCCTCTTTTAAGCCAGTGATTGCCGCCATAATGTCCAACATTTTTGGGGCACTGGGCTCCACAGATGGAGCCTGGTTGGCCTGTACCCCCGTAGCACACTCATTCTTGTTTGACTTATTTGCTTTAGGGTTATACTAGGTAGTCTTGCGTTTTGAAAGGAGTTTTATAACAATGTTGCATAGTTTTTGTATGTGTGTTGGGGTTTTTGTTTTTATTTTTTAAGGCATAGTGTGATGTGACTCTGAAATTTGATTCCTGAAGTCCCCAGGTCATTGTGTGAAGTTGATGTAGGGAAACATGCATGCCCTTCTACAACCTGGATATGTTCGCCTATTTGTAGCACTGCTGAAATTATTATTTTCAACCTTCTCCCTTTTCAGTGCTCTGGCTGGCACCAGCATGGCAATTGGGGAGGAGGAAGGAACCTCCAAGAAGATTGCCGACCAGCTAGATAACATTTTGGACATGCGAGAGTATGATGTTCCCTACCATGTACGCTTGTCCATCGACCTGAAGATTCATGTGGTGAGTAGGAAGCGGGCAGTAAACCAATACATTCTTTATCCTTGGAAAGGAGTTACTTGTTCACAAACTCTAAGGAAGTAGTCTGGCCGAGGGAGTTGCTATAGACTAGCACAGATGAGATCTGTTGAAACCATGAATGACGTAGGATGGTGACACCAACACAGATTATCCCTAGTGGTGAAGAGTGCATAATTGAGCAAAAAAGCTTGGATGCAGGGCCCAGAAAACATGCAACCTTGCCTGATGTGTCTGTATGTTGAAAGCTAAGGGCATGGCCAGCAGGTGTGTTGTAATATCCCATGGTTATTGAATGTGTTATTTTGTAGTAGTCGAGCCATTGTTTATTGCTTTCACCACATCTTCTATGTTCTCTCTGTCTAGGAACATGTCAGATCTCCCCTCATTATACCCATATTGTTTTAGGCTTTGCATTTGTTCTAATGTGTTGTAACTGGTCTTGGTAGCACAATTTCTCACATTTATACAGCATTAGCTGACAAGTTAATGGCTGTGCTTGACCTGTTGCTTGCGCTCCAAAATGTTAGTCTTGGCCTAGCATGCTTGCTGTTTAACATCTCATTTTAATAGTAATAGCAGGTTTAGTCATATGCCACACTTTATTCTTGTTGTTTAATAATCGAAAAAGTGACAGAAGGGTAATTCATATCACTTACTCCCTCTGGTCATAAAATATTCTTTGGTTCAAATTCTGGTTATTGACCAACCTGAGGGCAACCATTTTAGTTTCACAGATTTGTGCTGGTGACTGTAATCACTGCAAAGCCCACATCTCCATTCTCAAAGCATCCTCAGGAATATGTATATTATTATTTGTGTTTATTGAAATTTGCATTAACCAAAACATACAGTTCAATATCAAGTTTCACAGAAATGGTTAGCAGGGTACATCACAATGGGATAGGATTACACAAACCAATGATGATTGAATATGTCCTTATAATGTAGATAGAGGAGGGAAAATGAGACCGGATTCCTGAGTAGGGGATGCCGAGGGGAGGGAGGGAGGGAGGGAGGGGGGGAGGGAGAGGGAGGGAGGATGGGGGAGGGAGGATGGGGGAGGGAGAAACTTAAAGGCGTGAACATGCGACAAACTGGGAAAGAGAGGGGACAGGTGGCACTCTGGGATTGAAAATGTCATGGGATTATGTGATAAAGCCTATCCCAAGGGAGGGCGCACAATATGGAAAGAGAAACAGGTGAACGCGCTCAGGGGGTCACCTGCAAAGGAATAAAGAGGTGCGCCGGCCCTTAACTCACTCCACGTGACTTTATCTGACTGGGAAGCCTGACACAACACCCAAACTAACTTTCAAAACAGGTGTGGGGGGGGCGTGGGGGAGTTCCGGAGGGTAAACTCCTGCGAAAAAGTTATCCTCCTGAGAGTACATAAACTGGGACAATAGGTGCCTCCACACCGTAGCTCTCGGGCAACCGTGTAGACCTATGGCTCGTCCCTATGTCTGACCACTGCCTCGACCCGCACTGGCAGCATTTCTCCAAGCTGAACTGTTTGGAGGTGAGGACATTTCCCATTTCAGTGTAATCATCAGTTTAGCTAGCAGAAGGGCCTGGTCCATGAAATCCTTTTCATATATATTTATAACGGAACCTGCCACAGTGGGAGCTTTTATTTTAGCCATTTCAATGTCTTTGTCAATTGAAGGATAATGGCTCAAGGTCAAGATTAAACTCTGGCTTTCTCTACCAACAAACCAGAATCTGCATTGCCTCATTCAGGTAATCTGCATGTTGTTTGATGCAAAGATGGACATTCTCTTGCCCTTTACCCTCTGTGTGTGTGCCAACTATGAAAGAAATGTCAACAAAATAAAGTTACATCAAAAGTAACACTTTCCCCCCCCTCTTATGAGCAAGGATTAAAAGTGGTTTGTTGGTAGCAGAGTACTCTTTTGATGCCTTGGAAATCCATGTAGATCCCCATATTGGATCTCTTTGAGAGAAACCATGTCCAACTTTCCTTTACATCTGTTCCGCAGGGGCAGGTACTCCTTTTTGTTTTTTTTCTAACTAGTATTTGTATAGCGTAGCTTCTAGATAAGAAGCTCTTGTAGCTGCACTTTAACTGGTTTGTCTGAAGTTAATACCACTGTTTGTCTGTTGCAAGGCTCTATAAGACTTGAAAACTACTTCAAAGCAGGTGATGTATTTAATTTGATGCATCTGAATTTGCAGAACATGCACAAGCTTGAATGCTTGTGGTACTGCAGAATATGCTCTTGTAAGTAAGTGGGTGTAGAGATGAACCATACTTAGATTGGTGAAGTTCCATTATGGGGCCAAGAACTGATCACTGCAAAGTGGAAGGATTGGGCATGTGGTTGTCATCAAGTAGTGACCATGCCAGGTATACTGCATGCCACGCTACTGACAGTGTACAGTGTATTGCCTTAGTGCAAGTGTTTCTCAGTGTGACGTGTTGCCAGTGTTGCTAGCTAGATGCTTGCAAAACAATCTGACATGTACGAGTGATGGGGGCATGCATGCTCTCAGTGTTGGGGTGGTAAATACAATGTGCATTTCTAATGGTGCCAAGAAAAATCCTAGAAATGTATAGACCTCTGACATTGTTGTTGGGTTTTAGAGTATCCCGGGATATAGGTCTGAACAATGAGCTCCACTGGTCATGTGTATCTGGTAAACGGGATGGATACAATAACAATGCTGGATTCATTTTAACTTCAGTTCTAAGGAGAAAGTCAGTTGGATATACTGTTGCTCCCAGCAGGTTGTGAGTACAGGCATGCATGACGGACCAAGCATGCGATCGCTTTCTGGTTTCCCTTTTGTTCCTTTCAAATGAGACTATTTTGACAGTTTTGTTAGGAAGATTCTTGAAGATGTAACGTGTTTGTAAGGACCTAGCATCTTCTAAGTGGAATGTTTTTTAAGAGGCAGTATTGAGGTCCAACCAAAAGTTGTTTGATGATCTCGTCTTGGAGGTTAAATCCTGCCATAAAAAGTAACCTAGCGAGTTGTCACGACTGAATTGATTCTAAGCATCACTTGTGTGTCCATTAAATACCTCGCTACTTTTTAAACACATTGATTAAATTAAAGCCGATTTTGTTGTTGCAAGGCATTAGCAGGCAGATTCAGAACTCGCCTATACATCCTTGCAAATAAGAGATTAATGTTTGAGAAGAAAGGCTCCGGCAGAGTGGCTAAGCCATATAGGCGAGGGTTGGCCTAAATATTGGTCTTTATAGCTTAAAGTAGAAGTGCAATCGAGGGACATTGTAGTTTTGACTGTACTAGCTTAAAGGCTTGACCCAAAGAGTTGAAATTGTGCAAGTGTGTGTTTCCTAAAAGTTGCAAGAGAATTGGCATTTTTAGCCTAATCTTAGAGCATTAACAGCTAGACGTTTAACGGTCTTGTATGCATCAGAGATAAACATGTTAAATAAGGTAGGGGCAAAAACACAGACTTGCTTAAGGCCATTAGGTGTTTGAATTTTTCTGGAAATTGCACCTTTCCTGCCAGCCTTTATCTGAACCCAGGTGTTAGAACATTCCACCTTCCCTACTAAAAGCAGTCGAGCTTCTCTATACCATTTCATCAGCTACTGCAGGTGCTCTTGCGGCGGTTTGGCGCGGCCTCTGGATTATGGATACACTAGGATAGGTCTCAGCTGTTCCCGCTGACATCCCTTTCTCTGTAACAGCGACGAGTGCTTCCGAATAACACACTCATTTGGGTCTGTGATACGTTTAAATACCTGAGGATCCGTGTCGATCACTCAGACAGGGACCTGGTTGACGGCAACCCAGGTAGAGCCCTTACTGGTGCAAGAACTTCCCTCCATTTTTGGACCATATTGCTGCTCTCCCCTATGGAGCGTTTAGCTATTTCTAAGATGCTCCTTCTCCCTAGGTTGTTATATTACTTCTTCGCTCTTCCTGTTATCCTCCCTCAAAAGTTTTTTAGGGAGTTGTAAACACTCTTGACTACACTAATTTGGGCACCGGGACAAGGCGAGTGGTGCTTCACAAGCTGTGCGCCCCTTTGGAGGAGGGCGGCGGCCTGGGAGCCGGCACTATGAATATTATGTAGCCGCACAACTGCAGTGGCCCCTCGCCCTCCGTATACCCCTGAATGATCTCTGGGCGATGCCGGGCTTTGCCGCCCTTGGTTCCAGACCGGATGCGACCAAATGGCCAGACCGCAGCCTCATGACATGGGGCGACTTATTTAACAATAAAATTATTTGCATTTTAAAGAGTTTAGTAGACTATTACGGTATAGCACCAGGATCCTTCTTTCTTTATGCCTCGCTTACTAGAAACTTACACATGGTCTTGCATAGGACGCACGAAGAGCCAGAAACCTCCAAACTTTTTCAGGTGGTGCTAACACACGGGGGTGACTGCCATGCAATCACCCACTTGTATGGCTCTCTGCGAGCATAGGTACGCTGCTGAAGACTCGGTGCCTACTAGGACTATTGCACTCACAGATAAGCAATGGTCACAATGTGTTGGGGTCCTGAAGTGCGTTTCTACGAACGCACGGCTCAAATATACGCAATTCAACTATCTCCAACATACTTATCTTACCCTGGTGAGACTGGTACGCATGTACCCAGGTATCTCAGACTCCTGTCCCCGCTGCTGGAACACTACATTATTCATATGGTAAGGACTTGCCAGAGGTTTGTTCCCTACTGGGACAAGAAAACTGTAATTCTTTCGGGGGCCTTGGACTCCTCTTCTTAAAAATGGCCTTCATTACTTATTGGGGATCACCTTTCACTCTGCAGTGCGTAAATACCTCAAATTTATTGATCTAGCATTGGTTCTAGCTAATCTCAGAATAGTCATGTGTTGTAAATCAGCTACTGCTTCTCCCATTAGGTTGTGACTGTCCGATCTGTGCCCCAGCATTGTTTTGGAACAGGAAGTACTGCACAATGCGGGGACAGAGTGCATAACTCCATCCACCTATTTGACATGAAATATAGGGAAATAGTGGAGACCAAGTCTGCTGGCACTCTCCCTGACTGGGTCTGTGCTGGCCGGGTGCTGGAATCCATGCTTGAGTCAATCTGCCGTCTCCTCCCATCCGCCGTCTCCTGCCTAGAATGGAGTAACATGTCCTATGGCTGTCCCCGTCCTGCTTTTCCCTCCCTTCTCATTGCACCAGACATTCTACACTGTTTATCTTGGGTAGTTACACAAATATATTTGCATAGCCTATATACTGTTTGTGTTATTCTTTCAGTTATGTTTTAACTTTTGTTTACATTATTGATAGTGTAACGGTCCGAACTACTGCATACTGTAAAAATGTCTGTCTGATGTTCAACATCCAATTAACACCCTTGTATTGCATGTAAAGATATTATTTTTTTTCTGTTTGACCAGCTTGAATCCATGACTGTACTTATCATTGTCAAATATGCACAATATGTCAATAAAGGAATATTTAAAAAAGATATATTTTCTTAGCCATTAGCCAGTGCTCTTCAGCTAAAGCTCCTGGCCTTGTTGGGGTACCAATGGACCTTTAGAAGTGTCATCTGGACTTGTGAGACCCACTTTTAACTAACATTTTTAATAATTGTCCACATCTCCTGTTCTATCTTACTAAATAATTCTGGGGACACGCTGAACGGCGTGTTCTGCCACACTTGGATAAGGCGTGGGAGGGTCATCATTTTATAAAGTGCAGCTCTTCCCTAACGGGGTGAATGGCAGCGTAGGGCAGTGAGATACATCATTGTGCAGTCTCTCCAACTGTGGGTAGAGGTTTAATCGGCGGAATATTTGTGAGTCCCTAGTAATGTGGATACCCAGACATTGGCATCTATCCTCCACAATCGGGGCCTCGTAGTCTGACTGGAGCTGGGGAGTCCCCCCGATAGTGGAAAAAACAGCGATTTGGACCAGTTTATTTTTTATCCTGAATGACTTTCAAACGCCCCAAAGATTTGTAGCAGTCTGCTCACTGAGCGATATGGATGGGTGACGTATAGGAGGATGTCATCTGCGTAGAGAGATATACGCTCTTCCCATCCCCTGGGCATAGGGATCCCCCTGATCAACTGGTCCCCTCGCACCCACGCCGCTAGTGGCTCTAGTGCTAGTGCAAATATTAGTGGGGAGAGAGGCCAGCTTGGTGCGTCCCCCTGCCTAGCTGCATATTCGGGAAGAGGTACTGTTTACTTGTGCTTGGGCTAATGGATCCTGGTATAGTACCTGAACCCCTTTGTCGAAATTCGGTCCAAAGCCCATCTTTGGTAGTACAGTAACGTTCTGTCTATATCCATCTACACAGAGTTTCAACTACCAAAGAAAAAATGTACTCTCTTGAGACTATTGTGCTGTACATTGGATATGTGGAATAATCATTGTTTTTTGTTTATATGTATGATTTGTTTAGTATTTGTGTAATCATTTAGAGTATTCAGTCACTATTCACGACTCACTCACTCAATGTATTCTTAGTTTTTGTATTGTTTTGGACTGCTTACACTATGCTTCGAAATAATATGCTAAAAGGTTAAATACTAAAGATTTACCTTCTTATTTATTTGTGGTCAGTGTGTCTGTTTGGTTTTTTGATTTAACCTACACCAGATATATCTTTCCTTTTGTATTCAATACGTTTTCAAAGCAATTACGTTCCCCAACAGAACCACTTTGTTGTTTAATTTCACTGACCCAGGTTCTGAGGGTTATTGGGTTACCCCATTACTTCAATGGCGCCCTTTGTTAATGGCATTTTCTTTTATTTTTATTAAAAAAATCATTACGATACTGAGTGGAGTCAGAATTTTATGTGGGGGAGAAAGAGAGCCCTAAAGATAGTACCTCAATTTGAATAGGAGAAGGAGTTAAGTCAGATAGGTTTACCACGTGTGTGTGTGTGTGTCCATCATTGTGTCACACTGGGCCATTGTTGTCACTCCCATCGAGTCTTCAGCAGAACTGCCTCACTAAGTCACCGATGGGAAATGTAGGCGGTGCAGTCGACATAACTGGTGCTACTCCCATGTAGCCGGGAGAGAAATAACTCATTGGTCCATTACAACAGTTTCCAGATTCTAGCTCCTGATGCACGAAGCGGGCATGGCTGAACAGAGGCAGCACGTCCAACAACAAAAGGTTCAGACTACCATTCGTGCCTCTGTCCCCACTGATTGTGGTGCATTCTCAGGTGTGAGAAAACCCAAAATATATAAATCTAGAACTTTGCAGGTCACAAAGAAACTCGCATGCTTTCCAGATGTAGAATTATCCACGTGTTTATTGCACCGGTAGTGAAAGACTAGACGTGTTTCCAGACCCCAAGTTCTCTTGATCAATAGTGATCACTATGTGTATACATCTTTTTTAAGATGGCACCCATCATATATGGTCATATCCTGCATCACACAAAAATGCTGGCAAGCTTCTGCTTTAGAATATATAGAATAATAGCCTTCCAGAGCATTTTGTAAATTTCTAAATTCTACATTGCAGTTGGAAAATATATTGGATGGCCTTCGAGGCCGGCTGCTCTGCAAATGTTTTGTAAACATTTACTCTCCTCATTCCGAGATGGTGCACCTTTTTGTGTAGTCCTTTCTGCGCAAGAAGTTTGCTTTGGAATTATACTAGCATGTAAGGGTTACCTTTATTGGAAGTTCCTAGTTCTCTTTGTGGGGTAAAGGGCCAGCATTCTGGAGAAAGCGAGAGGAGTTATACTAGTCATGCGTTGGTGGTTTGGAGCATGCACTTTTTTAGGGAAGGAAAAGGAATTGATAATCCTCCTTTTCTCACAGATAGGCCAGAATGCCTAATTTAAAAAAAATGCAACCTTCAAGCTACCTCACTGCACCTCCGTTTACAATTGAGGCTCTTGCATTAATTAGTATGGCTCTTTGTCATCTCAAATTCCAGCATTTACTATTCCTTTGTTACTTTAGACACTGGTAACAGTAGGAAACTCTACACATGACTAGAACCTTATTGGCTAGGTAGACCAAGGTAGTCTTGTCTTTCCTTCATGTTGGTAGGAGGCACGAATCTAACCTGTTTTTTCCCAAATCTACAACACTTTCAGAAAGTAGTCTGTTACGTAAGTCCTGAAGTAGCTTCTGTTACTGGCTCATTGCTATATACTTCCCCTAGACTGTTTCTTGTGATTCGTAGCGTACGCTATTACATACTCACCACATCGGGCATGCCTCTAATGAGTCTCTTTGTGGCTGCAAGGTCTGCTAGCTTTGTCTGTCATTTGTTGTCTTGGGTGGCTATATTTCTGTCTTGTGTTGCTTCTGAAGCATCTGTTAAATGGTTAAACAATGCTTTGTTGAGAGAGTTTACAGCTTACCAGTGCTTGAATTTGAGACGGTGGTTTCTGGTGCTGTGCACCGGATCTTTATTGTCCACACCGGAATTATGACCGCCTGCTCTATAGTGCTGCCCTTTGTCTAATTTTGTGATGAGCACAACAATAGTTATTTAATAATTCAATATACATTAAATAAGCATAACTTGGGCAGTTGGGGAGGGACCATCACCGACGCGACAACGAACTCAGGTCCTTGTTATGTTATGTTATTAATTTTTATAACGCGCACAGCTGCCCCAGCGAAGGGGCGTCCTGGCGCGTGAACAGGTACTAAACATAACAGGATAAAAAGGAGGAGATCCTAGTCAGAAGCAGGGAACAGGAAGGTTTTAATCATACGTCTAAAAACAGTAAGATTATTCAGCGCACGGATATGCACCGGAAGAGCATTCCACAGACCAGCGGCGAGTACTCGGTAAGATCGACCACCCATCCGACTGAGTTTAAAACGGGGGCATACCGCCAGATGAAGCGCCTCCGATCTTAGAGACCTCAGTGGAATATATGGAGTTAGCAAATTCGCTAGAGCCGGCGGCAAAGAAGACTTCAGAATTTTAAAAGCCAGACATAGTGACTTGAACTGAATTCTTTGCCTGACTGGTAGCCAATGAAGAGCGGAGATCGTACTAGACACCGAGCAGTATTTGGGTAGGCCAACTATCGCCCTTGCTGCTGCATTCTGCACCCTTTGGAGTCTAGATGCTTCGGCCTAATTGACCCCCAGCAGAAGCACACTGCCGTAGTCCAGCCGAGATAGAACCGTGGCTTGAACCACGATTTGCCGAGTAGAGGCGTCGAAAAACTTGAGGATAGGTCTGAGGCCCCGCAAGATGCCAAAACAGGTGGCTGCGACCTTCTTCGTATGACTCGAGAAGGATAGGGCTGAGTCCATCCAGGCTCCTAGGTTCTTTACCTCAGTGACAGGGACGGGAATAACGCCCAGTTCCGGCGGCCACCACAGATCACCCCAAAGCTCTGCATGTTTCCCCAACACCATAACTTCGGTTTTTTTGGCGTTCAATTGTAGGCAGTTAGATCTTAACCAATCTGCCACGGCCAAAAGTCCTGCTCGGAATCTGGGGGCATCTATCTCAGGGTCACTGCTCAGAGTCACCGCCAGCTGCATATCGTCAGCATATGAGGTCCTAGTCAAACCCCATTGCTTGACGATCATAGCTAGCGGTTGCACATATAAGTTGAACAATGTGGGGCTCAACGAGGAACCCTGAGGGAGCCCCAGATCCAACGAGTGAAAGGTGGACTGGCCAGGTGGTATAGCCACTTTAAAGGACCGGCCGGAGAGGAAAGAGCGGAACCACTGAAGGGCAGTCCCCGAAATACCAGCCTCCTCCAGACGCAAGGCCAGAATGCGGTGAGACACAGTGTCGTACGCGGCGCTCAGATCAAGCAAAAGGAGCGCCGCCGTTCGCCCCGCATCGAGTACTCCACGTAGGTGCTCGGTCATGTAGAGTAGCGCGGTCTCGGTGCTGTGTCCCGACCGAAAACCATTCTGACTCGGGTCTAGGATATCATTACGGGCAAGATGTTCAGTCAGGATGGAATTGACATGTGCCTCAGTGATTTTGGCTATCCAGGGAAGAAGGGATATGGGGCGGTAGTTCTCAGGTAAAGCTGGATCCAAAGTGGCCTTCTTTAACACAGGGGTGACTACCGCCTGCTTCCATAAGGAAGGGACCGTTCCTGATGTTAACGACAGATTAATCAGGGACAGCATCGAGGCCCGACACGAATGGGGAAGAATCCTGATATGATCAGGCTTCAACGGATCTAGCGGAGATCCAGATTTAATCTTCAAACCCAATGTGTCAAAGGTCTCCATGGACAATGCCGGTAAACAGGACAAAGTCTCCACCTCAGACGAGTTAAAGCTCCCTAACTCTAAGTCATGCAATGAGCAGTTAAATCCTCGATAAATAATCTGCACTTTTTCTAAAAAGGATGCCAAACCTTCACAGTGAGCGTCAGTGCAGATAGCAGTCGAGGTGGCCCTCTTATTCAGAAGATCCTTGATGACCTTAAAAATTAGTTTAGAGGGATTAGTACTGGTTTGGAATTCCTGGGCATAGAATGTGGCACGGGTCCTGCAGATCGTTCTGTGATAGTTCTTAAGTTTGGAAAAATAGATGGACTTTAGGATCGGGTCGTAAGTCTTCCTCCATTCCCTCTCAGCTTTCCGGCAGGTTCTTTTGAGCTCGGCAAGTGAGTCATTATACCATGGGCTAGGTACTTTGGAATGGCATTTAGACCAGCGCATAGGTATGAGGGAGTCGAGGGCATCCGAAATCCATTTACAAAATGATTCATACCCGTGTTCCACATTCTGAGTGAGGCCCAGGGGATCCTTCTCCAGTATCCCAAAAAACTCCTCCAATTTCAACTTGTGCCACTGTCTCTTAAAGACCAATCTTTCTGCCGCTTTAAATGGCAGATCATCAATGGGGCAAAAGACTTCCACCAACAAGTGGTCAGTCCAGCCCTCCGGAATAGGATTGGTCATCTTCACCCTGTTAAGAGTAGTAAAAAAAGGGTCCAAAATATGGCCCCCAGAGTGAGTGGGCAGGGTAACTAGTTGAACGAGTTGTAGGGCTTCAAGGTCCGCGAGCAGAGAATCTATGCCCGTGGATGCCCTACAATCGAAGTGAATGTTAAGGTCACCTGTGATGTTAAAATTTGCACAACTAGGTACAAGAGAGCTTACCATATCTGTGCACACAGAATGCTATGGAATAATGGCTGATTCAACCCATTTGAAATGTATGACCTGGAATGTAAGGGGGCTTCACACTATGACCAAGAGACATAAAGTTCATGCTTATTTAATCCGTAGGGGAGTACATATTGCACTGCTCCAGGAGACGCACTTAACAAAGGCCGAGGGTATAGCGCCGCAGCATAGGTGGCGAGGTCAGGTATACAACACCACTTACTCTGCGTTTGCCAGGGGGGCGCTATTCTGGATTAGGGCGGGAGTGCCTTTCCAGCTGACTAGGCAAACAGTGGACCCTGAGGGTAGATATGTGGCCATTGAGGGGAAATTGAGAGGCAGGGACATCGCCTTTTGCAGTATATACGCACCCAATGTTGAGCAATTACGTTTCAAGGAGGGGCTATCTGGAGCGCTGGCGCAGTACCTGGCGAATCCCCTACTACTGGGCGGGGATTTCAATTCTGTCACGGATGTTGTTATGGACAGATCTCACCCACCGCTAGCTGATTCCCCGACATACCGTTTATCCAAAGGTAGATTAGACTGGCAGGTGCGATGGGGATTGGTAGACGTCTGGCACGCACAGCACCCGGGGGACCGGGATTATTCTTACTTTTCTAGTATGCAGGAGCTGCACGTGCGTTTAGATGCGGTGCTCTGCTCCCCGACAGTGGCGCCCGCTATTGTGCGGACAGAGTATTTAACTAGGACCGTCTCGGATCACAATCCACTGTTAGTTACGATGGACTGGATGGCCGGGATATCATGTGTCCCTACTTGGAGATTGCGTCCAGAAACATTGGATGACCCGCTCTTTCATGCCACACTAGAAGAAGGGATAACGCAGTACTTTATTGACAACGCTGGTACGACGGCGACGAGGGCGACAGAATGGGACGCTTTTAATGTAGTTATCAGGGGCCTCTGCATAGGCAAATATGCAGGAGTGCGGAAAGTGCTCCTGGGGGACCTAGCGAGAGCGGAGTCTAAACTACGAGAGGCAGAGGTGGCGAGACCCGGCCACCCCGAACTGCAGGAAGGGGTCCAGGCAGCTAGAGAAGAGGTGGCAGTTGAGGTAGAATGTTTGCGCAGCTTCGACCATAAAGCGTATACGATGAGAGCGCATGCAGAGGGTGACAAGGCAGGGACACTGTTGGCTTGGCTGGCTAACCCAGCGAAGAGGGGCTCCCCAATCCTAGCGCTAACAACAGAGGGGGGAGATGTGGTCCATACCCAAAATGAAATCTTGCAGGGCTTCAAGCTCTATTATGAGGCACTCTATAAAAGTAAACTGGAAGCGGATGACCCTGATGTCGGCACTTTTTTGGAGGAGCTGACTAGGACGGGTTTAGACGACGACCAAGCGAAAGACTTGGGTAAAGACATTGAGCTTGGAGAAATTCGGAGTGCCATTAAGCGTATGGCCCGTAATAAAACTCCGGGATTGGATGGCTTACCCATAGAATTTTATGGGAAGTATGTTGATATACTGGCGCCGAGACTCCAAGAAGTTTATAGAGAGGCTAAGGAGGCCGTTATCGATGTTAACAACCGACTATAAGATACTGAGCAGTATACTAGCAGCCCGCCTACTACCCCATATGACCGCATTGGTCCATGAGGATCAAGCTGGCTTTATACCAACGCGGAATACTACTACGAACATCAGGAGGTTAGTGCGATTATTGGATGATGATCACTCGGAGGCACTCGAGCCAATGATATTGTCAGTGGATATTGAGAAAGCCTTTGATAGCCTTGAATGGGAGTATCTATACAAAGTTCTAGATCGCTTTGGCTTAGGAGAGAGCTACCTACAGTGGACGAAGGTACTCTACACGTCTGCGGTGGCTAGAGTGAGAATTGGATCTCTGGTATCGTCACAGTACCCAGTGGAGCGAGGGACGAGGCAGGGATGCTCGTTGTCCCCATTGCTGTTTGCCTTGGCGATCGAGCCTCTGGCGATTGACCTATGGACAGGGAGGCATTACCGGGGCTTGAGGAGCAGAGTTGGGCAGCAGTATGTGTCACTCTATGCGGACGACCTACTGCTTTTCCGGGAGGATGCTGACAGAGCCTTAACAGGGGCTGAACGGCTGCTATCCAGGTTTGGGGGAATCTCGGGCTTGAGAGTCAATTGGTCCAAGACCTGTCTGTTCCCGGTTAGGGACGGAGAGACTGAACCGCACTTGACCCGAGCGGTGTGCTGGGAATCCACTTGCTTGAAATACTTAGGCGTGCACATATATCACACAGCGGCGGACATGCTGGAGGGGAACGTGGGCCGAGGAGTGAGGGCACTGAAGGGTAGCATGGCATTCTGGACTACCTTCCCCTTATCAGAAGCGGGCCGCATAGCCCTCTTAAAAATGGTGGTACTCCCCCGGTTCTTATATTATTTCCGAACGCTACCTGTGTGGATACCTAGCTCCACCTTCAAACTGCTGAAGTCCCTCATAGTGTCCTTTCTTTGGGGTACAGGCAGACGTAGAGTAGCACAAGCAACGCTTATACGACCGAAAGTTGAGGGTGGATTGGCGGTACCGGACTTTGAACTTTACTACCTTGCTGCCCAGCTACAGATCTTCACACAAGAAATAGCGCGGGTATTTAGAGGACCGGAACACAAAAGGGATACGGGGACGCCACGCCACGTCCTTTCCTATATAGCTCTGCAACAGAAACTAGACCTTAGAGATCTCCTCACAGAGGAGAAAACAATCAGACTTTGTTGGAATCGCACTCAATGCAGAGCAGGAGTGTTACATCCGTATGCTCCCGAAATACCGCTCGGGATGCTCACGGCGTTCCCACACAGTGGAGACTGGTCGCGACTACAAAGCTGGGAGGACGCTGGGGTGCAGGTGGTAGGCGACTTATATGAGGACGGGGCCATGCTGCCCTACCAGGCCCTACAAGAAAGATTCGAATTGCCGAGCGGGGATTTCTTACTGCACATGGCGGTGACTAGAGTGATACAGGTACACTGGAAAGAAGGACTAGTGGAACCCCCGACATCGATGGCCTGCCAATACACTATGATGGCAGCGGGGACCTTCAAAGCGGTCACGTGCTTGTATTCTAGGATGCTCAATGAGGGCCTGCCGCCCCTGGATGCATTGAAAGGTAAATGGGAAACAGACCTAGGCAGGGACATCCCTGAGACGGCCTGGACACAGATAGTGAGACGAGCCTGGAAGAGTTCGAGGAACGCCAGATTCCAGCTAGTGCACTTCTATATACTCCATAGGGCATACCTGACGCCGGGGAAAATTGGGAAGTATTTTTTTTTTAATTCAAATCTTTTTTTAGTGACAAAAGAACATAAGGAGAACAGAAAGATAAAAAAAAAAAAGCATAGTACGAGAATTGCATACAATACGTGCAGTTATGGCTGGCATTGAGTTAACTTGACAAATGGTGTAGAAAATAACATTGTAATGATATTCATTTATGACATTATACCTGTATTGCACAGCCAAGTAGTTGTTCTACAGACTGAACCAAATATACACGAAATAAATATAATAAATAATACATAATACACATATACTTAAAAGGTATTTTCAAGTAGTACATACACTGGTACAATACATTAAGAAATTGAATATAGCCCATACTGAGATCCTGTCGGTGTCGCAATAGTAAGTGTATGAGGAAGTAAGCCAACAATTACGTCGCACAGAGCATATTCACATACATGCAAGCAAGAGACAGTAGTATCCCTCTAAGGAGGATCGAACGAAATGGAGGAAGCATCAAGAGATTTCCAGAGTTTTTTGTTGTTGATGCACGCCAAGGAGAGGATTGTAGGGCATTATTGTCTACTCCTCTGATGCAAGAGACCCACTCTCGCCACATCTTGAAGGAGACTACCTCAGCATTCTTCCATTTACACAGTATAACCTTACATGCTAAGGTGAGAAGCAGGTCTAGCAGTTGTCGATCATACTCATTAGCCACAGTTGGGTCCAAAGCACCTAGAATGACATAGATAAATTCTCTCCGCGGTTTGATTTTAAAAATATGTTCTATGCAGTTGAAAATGCTATTCCAAAATTTTTTTAGGGAGGGGCAATGAAAAAACATGTGTGATAGGTCACCTTCAGCCTGATTACAATTCCAGCATTTTGGGGTATCCCTTAGTTTAAGTTTAAACAGTTTTTGGGGTGTCCAGAACACCCTGTTGAGCAACATAAACTTTGTTTGTGATAGGATTGGAGAAACTTTGTTAACAAGAGCTTTTGCGTTAATTCTATCCCAGTCAAGTTCAATTCCTGTGTTGTTGGGTTCTTCCTCCCATTTTATTTCATTACTCTTTTGTGCTTTCCCGGCTTTTGGGATAAGTAGTTTATAAACGTTAGATACGAAATGACCTGCAGCTTGGAGGCGTGCTAGTTGTGGTTGTGGTTGAAGCCATGGTTCAAGGGGTTTAAGTGGACGTGAAGCCAGGACTGTTTTCAGTTTTAGGAAAGCGTAAAAGTCCATTGGCGTGAGGCAGTGTGTTGCCTGGATCGCCGAGTATGGGAGTGGTGAGCGTCCGTCATATAGGTCAGAGACCATGTTTACGCCTTTCAATGACCAGTGTTCCCAGTGGAGTGATTCCCCATTAATTCGAATAGCTGGGTTATGCCATAAGGCAATGGAGGTAGTGTTTTTTTATTTTTGGACCGGACGATTGTACTTGGTCTAGTCTTAGAAGAGCTCGCCTAGTGTTTAGCATGATATATTTAGAATGAGGGAAATGCGCTAGATCCATGGTAAGCAGTGCTTGAAGGGGCGCATTGCCAACAATAGCTTTCTCTATCCATAATGGGGTATAACATGGGTCCTCAATAAACCAGGCTGCTCCCTGCTTGCACAAGAATGCTGTCTGGTAGTTTCTAAAATTGGGAAGCCCCAGGCCGCCTTTTTCCTTAGCCAGCTGTAGCTTTTTCATAGATACCCTGGGCTTCTTCCCCTGCCATAAAAATGTTCCAAACAGTTTATCTATTTTGCGCAGGAAGTCATCCGTGAACGTCATAGGGAGCATGCTCGCCAGATAATTTACCAAGGGTGTTACCATCATCTTCAGCGTCTCAGCTCTCCCCCACCACGATAGGAACTTAGGGGACCAACCATCTAGTAATTTAGTTATTTTATTCAGGAGGCGCTTTTCATTGACTCGTAATGTAGTAATTAGGTCTTTATCAAAATCTAATCCTAGATATTTAAAACAGTCCGGTTGCCAGGTTAAACCAGAATTCCCCAAAATCTCCTTATTCCCTATATTATTCAATAGTTTTACCTCAGTTTTATCTTTTTTCAAGAAGTATCCAGAGACTTCCGAGAATTCCTCTATGGTGTTCATAAGGGCTGGTATTGCCTCATCTGCCTTCTCAGACATGACTAAAACGTCATCTGCGTATGCTGTAAGCTTGATGACAGTCATTAAAGGCAATTCCAGGGATGCTATTGTTATTACGGATTTGGTACAAGAAGGGTTCTATGGCCAACAAAAAAAGCGAAGGGGACAGGGGGCAACCCTGTCTTGTTCCCTGCTGTAATTTGAAAGAAGAGGAGAAGGCACCACCCGCTCGGACCCTGGCCAAGGGACAGGTGTAAAGGGACATGACCAGTTTTATGAATGTTGGACCCAAGTTAAATTTATTTAAAACAGCCTCCAGAAACGTCCAATCCACCTTGTTGAAGGCTTTTTCTGCGTCCAATGTTATCGCTGCAGTGGGAGTAGAGAGAAGTTTTGATTTTTCAAGGACGTGTGCCAATATTCTAGTGTTGTCACTGGACATTCTGTTTTTCAGAAAGCCAGCTTGTGAGGGGTGGATAAGTTTCGGCAGGAATTTCTGGATTCGGTTTGCTAAGATCGAGGCTACGAGCTTGCAGTCTAAATTGATGAGCGAGATGGGTCTGTAGTTTTTTGGGAGCTTCGGATCTTTGCCCTCTTTTGGTAAGACCGCTATGACAGCCTCCGCCAGTGTGCCTCTAACCTCTCCCATTTCGTTAATTTCATGGAACAAATGAAGCAAGGGGAAAGCCAACGCTGAGGAAAAGCATTTGTAAAACTTAGCTGTATATCCATCAGGTCCTGGGGCTTTCCCGCAGCGAAGTCCTTTTTATAGCTTCTGTCACCTCGGCCTATGTTATCGGGTTGTTAAGCACCTCCCGATCTTCTAGAGGGAGGGTGGGCAGATCACATTTATCTAATTAGTGTTTAACCTTGTCTTTGTCTACATTATTGTTCCATTATTGTTCCTCGCATATAGACGCTCATAAAAGTCCTTGAAAATATCGGCAATTTTAAGGGGATCAGTCCAGGACACTCCCTTATCATCTACTAGTGAGTTGATTGTGTTTTTCTGTATCTTAAATTTCAGGTAGGCCGCTAGTCCCTTCCCCGCCTTATTAGATTCGCAGACTTTATAACGTTTCCTTCTGTCCAGCCACACCCCAGCCCTTTCACTTATAATTTTGTTGTATGCGTATTTTTGGTTAGTTAGTTTATTCAGAGTCACTTCTGACCTGTTCTGTGTATAGCTGGTCTCTAATGCGGCAATGACAGCCTCTAATGTCTCTAAGGCCGCGTTGTAGTTTTTATTTATGGCGGATTTAAGTTTAATGATTACGCCTCGTATAGTACTCTTTAGGGCCTCCCAACGGGTGTAGTCTGTAGTTTCCCCCCCTCTTGTTGTCTGTTAGATAGTCCTTTATTGCGACTTCAATTGTATTTCTGTGTTTCTCATCCCCCAGTATTTCATCGTTTAGCCGCCATAAGGATTGACGGAGATTCGGTTTTATATTAGATACCGTGAGTGAAATGCAGGAATGATTAGATATAACCCTCGGCTCTATGCTTGTGTTTTCAATTCTGGTTATGGCATTTTTAGTGATAAATAAATAATCAATTCGTGAGAATGAGTCATGTGGAGGGGAGTAGAACGTGTAGTCCCTGCCATCCGGGTTTTGTAGACGCCATGAGTCTATCATATTGAATCTGCTACAGAGTTTGGTAAAGGCCTTATGTGCCTTATTGCTGCGAAAAGGGCATTTAGAGTCCATATCTAGGGTGGGATCCGCCGGTAGATTAAAGTCACCCGCAAGGATGTGTACCGCTGTGTCGGGGATAGTGTCCATCTGTTTTGTGAGCTCTGACCAGAATGATTAGGAAGTATTTTAAGGTTGAGGAGGCGGCGTGCCCCAGATGCACGATGGCAGGAGCGGAACTTGACCACATGCTCTGGTCTTGCCCAGCGATAGGGCTGTACTGGGAGGAGGTGGGCGACACCCTAAATGCGGTAACGGAGAGGAGCTTGGAGTTTGACAGAGCTATCTGTATATTGCACTGGTTTCCCTACACGTCCAAAAACAAAGTCACGAGTAAATTTATAGATTTGGGACTCATACTGGCTAAACGAGAAATCACGAGGCACTGGAAGGCAACGGTGGGGCCATCCAGTCATAGATGGAGGAGAGAGCTCCTGAAGTGGGCTTCGGGGGAAAGCGCGCTGAAATTCCAGCTGGCACGTAGGCGAAACAGCGACAGGGCACTAGAGGCTGCAGCGGCATGGGAGGCATTTGTGCAGGCGCTGTGGGGCTGCGAGCCACACACCACCGGAAGGGAGCAGACCACTGATAGGGGGGAGCCCCTACCATGACAGGTACCATACATACACTGGACCATAGCATACCTGGAAAAGACTGTCAATTGAAAATATGTACGTCGGAATGCGTCAGGGTGGGAAGTTGGGGAGGGGGAGGGATGTTATCATCATTGGTGCAATAGCGATAATGTCATACTATGTAAGTTTGTTATTATTTCTGGGGCATTACCAGCGTGTCCTTATTATAATGTCGATCAATGTAATGTATCACGGTTGGGGTTTTCTCGTTCACCTGACTCTTTCATAGACGATATGGCATTTTTTTGTGTAACGCCTTCAGTGTGTTTGAATAAAAACCAATAAACTTTGTTTAAAAAAAAAATAAGAATAACTTGGGCAGCAGGTGTTAAACTTTTGATATACAATAAAAATGACTGAGTTGTCACACTTGTAAGAGTGGGATGGTTAGGTGTGTTGGTACTGTCCATGGCAGCCCTTGCAGGGGCAATGGGTGGTGTAAGTTGCAGGGGCCTCCTAACGAGGGCCCTGACACTTTTTTTTTTTCTTTAACAGATTAAGCACTGCAGCATACCGTAGATTATTGTTCCTGCTTGTGAAAGGTGGTTATACTAAATTGACGCAAGGGTGGCTCTCCATTTTCTGTTGCAGGCTCACTGGTATAACATTCGCTACCGTGGAAGCACCTTCCCACCAGAAATAACTAGGCGTGATGATTTGGTGGAGCGACCGGTGAGTCTTTACTGCTTTGAGTTTTTAATAAACCTGGTCTTTTATGTCGTCCTTGCCTCCATAATGATATTTCCTTTGCCGTAAACTGTTTCTCTTCAACTTGCCCGTTCACGATCTCTCCTACCGATGTCATTCAACCCCCCCACCCACGATGTACCTGCTGCCTGCACCATGACATTGATTTACTTATATTATCACTTGCAGGATCCAGTTGTTTTGGCATTTGATATTGAGACGACAAAGCTGCCTTTGAAGTTTCCAGATGCTGAGTCTGACCAGATCATGATGATCTCCTACATGATTGATGGACAGGTAAGGAGTTATTATTTCTCTTCAAACCCACTGGGCATTCTCAGACCTTCATTTTTTTTTATTCACACCTGGCTCATTCTTGATACATTGAACTTCCAGGCGTCCATGCCTGCCTCTTGCAAGTGTGGACCTTAAAGTGCTGACCTTCTCAGCATACTTGCCCCAATTCTCATTTTTGAGCTGCCATGCTTGCCCATGCTTTCAATAGCTTGTTCTTCATTTGTCCAGCTGCTGCAATATATAGCTGTACATTGCTGCATTAAAGTTTTTTTTTTCATCAATGTGTGTCGCACCCCCCTCTACCATTCCTCATGCTTGACCCTTGAGGCATTTTCTCCAGTGCACTGCTTTTGAAGCACATTTCGGCGTGTCACCGAATAGGCTGCTCTTCCTTTGTCTTGGGTGCTGCTTCTCTCATCTCGACACTTAAGGCAACCGCCTCATTTCAGATTCCTCCCACCCACCTCCGCCTGTCTCCATAACCCATATGAGATTTTGCCTCTATCAACTTCATTAATATTTCGTAAAAGCAATTAAGCACAGCCTACATACTATCACCATCCTTGAAAAGACACCAGTACACTTTAAAATGTTCACATTTAATAAATGTATATTTGGTGCAGAAAAAGTCAAACATCTGTCAACCTTTAAAGCATGTTTTTTAATAATGCTGGGTAGAACACTAATGCTCCGATGTGCATGAAAAAACTCAATATTTCTTCTGGTTTTCGGTACAAAATGTATTTAATACTGTTTTCCTGACAATATTTTTAAAAAGACCGTAAACCGTTTTAAGGTGTTTGGCTCATGATCAAATAGCATTTTTCCTGCCCTTCGCCTGGGTCCTTGGCTACTCATGTTTCCTTACCCGCGTGAGGTTTTTTGGGGAGTGAGTGACACAGTAGTATCTTGCCTTTCTCAAACATGGCTACATTTTTCTGTCTTTTACTTTGAGGATACAGATCATATCTGGCAATTGTTCCTCTTCTCTTGTCACTAGACCAACTGCAGTCTTTGAAGCCTTACCGAGGGTGCCAATAAAACTGAGAAAGGAATAGGTAATCAAAGTCCGAAAAAAAACAATTCTGCTGCTGCTTTTTCTGGGTTAGGCATCCCTAAAAATGACTGGGATGGGAGAACTAGTTTTCTTGCCTTGATAACCTTGTGTGTGTCCTCTAAAATATGTGCTGCACAAGTTTTCACCAAAGGGTGCTTTGGTGCTGTCTGTGTGCTAACTTGTTTGGTGCCTCAGAAGCCTCTTGTTATGAGAGGAATTTCTGTGTTAGGTTTTCATATCAGTCTCTGACTGGCGGATTCTGCAGTAAAGGACTGGAAAATGGTCACCACAGTGTAATAACCCACCCCCCCCCCCCCGGGCATGCTGTCTTGTAGGAATGGATTGATGTTACTACTAGTGCCTATTACCCGGCACTGTTATATTTTTTTATTGTACGGGGCAGGGTTCGCCTACATCTGTTGTGTTTGTAAGTGGGTAACACAATAAATGAAGATGTTTTTAAAAAAAACTTCTGGTATCAGTGCTAGAGAGCAGATTTTGGCACAGAAAGCCTGTTAAAATGCATACTGTGACAAATGGATAAGGGCTATGGTTTTGATACTGTATTGGCTTTAGTGGCTTTTTATGAATGAAGAAATTTTTTTTGCACAGTGGGAGAGGCCAGTCAGTATTTTCAGGATGGCTGCTTCACCTTGTCTTACTATGCGACACCTCCTTTGCCTTGACATCTCTCGCAGCACGTGCTAGCCTGCCATGATCTCTTTGGAGTTCCTCTCTGGGGCATCCAGGTACCATTCTCGCTTGACCGATGGTGAAATGGTTTTCTACTCCTACATGACTGTGTGAGCCCTCCATTGTATATGGGGTCGCCTGCCACTGTCATGCAAATCAGAATATCCTATGGAATTCTTCTATAAGGTTTAATTGCCAATATTAAATGTCAGCCTGATGAAAACACTGATGACACTTCATGTTGGAGAAATGCCATAATGATGAAATACTCTTTCCCTGGAGAAAAAAAGCTTGGTGGGTTTAAACAGAAGCTCGAATGGCACATGGCGTTTTGATGGCATGGGTGTTGAGGGACACCACAAGATTAAGGAAATGAAGAGGGATCTTGGAAATTAAGGGGTCACAACCTTTTAAAAACCAACAATCTTAAGAATTTTTTCAAGAATGCTTTTCACCAGATTTGTTCCATCAACCTGATTAAAGCCATTCTTGAACAAGTCCTCAACAGCAGTTTCACGAAAAAGATTAGTCAGTACCGTTTTCTACATGTTGGTTTAGCATCAAAACTGCATACAACCATATAATATTTAGGTTGAACTCTTTTTTATTTGAAATCTGCACCTGGAAGACAAGTCAGTCAGCGCAAACATTACATCATCAACAGCAGTCATAAACGTGTGAAAGGTAAGGAGAAGGCTTAAGAAAATGAGCATAACAGTCCAATACCTGTCTAACCCATGGCAGCGTTGACATACAAGGGAAATTATACAGTGCCAACCAAGTGGAAACCCCCCCTCCCCCCAAACTCCCCCTGCCCTTCCCTCGCCCCCCCGTCCAGTGCTCGAGTCAGTCTCTCCCGGCGTCTTCTCGCCAGATCCTGATGCAAAGTCCCCCTGTCTTTCCCTCATGAGGCCTCCGCCTCTGGTCCAGTGAGTCTAAACAAGCGGAGATACCTTGGGCATGTAAGTTCTCTGAATTCAGTAACCAGTAATGAGTGGAACGGTTGCCAAAGCTCGTCATATTGATCCTTGTCCCCGGCTAAAGTAAGTGACATCTTCTCCATCCCCAACACACACCACAACCGATGAAGCCAACCTGTAGTGGAGGGGACTGTGGTAGTGCGCCAGTGTATTAAAATATTTTGGATCGCAGAACCTAGGGCGATACCCTCTGCGCTCACGAAGGGGACGCCAGATGGCTATGTCAGGGGGTTAGGTAGCCCTAGTATGATGTAGGCAGGGAAGCGAGGCAGTTCGGTGTGAAAATGTGCGTCAGTGTCATCGATCACCTGTGTCCAGTATGGTTGTATCAGGGGACAGTCCCACAAGATGTGCAGTAGCGTGCCTATGTGTCCACATCCCCTCCAGCAGTTCTTATCTTTACTGTGGTCCATCTCATTTATCCGTTCCGGTGTGTAGTACCAGTATGTGGTTACCTTAGTCAGTGTCTCAGTAAGTCCGGAGTGGTATGCTGAGTGTCGTGCTCTGTAGGAGATTTGGTCCCATTCTTTGTGGCTCAGGGTCCTGCCTAGCTCCCTCTCCCAACGTTCTCTGCCTGGATTATAAAGATGAGCTGGTTGTGGTTGAAGGAATTTGTAAAGATCAGATAAAAATTTGGTGTCTGAGGTGCGAGTCAGAAGCCATCTCTCGTATGGCTGAAAGTGCAGATCGGCCGTCTCCCTCACCTGCGGCTGGAGTGTCCAGTGGCGAACTTGAAGGTAGCGCATCCGCTCCGTCTCGGGGAAGTTTAATTCCGGTCTGAAGAGTGGAAAGGGGAGCACAACATCTGGGCCAAAGATGTGACAAAGGCAGCGACATCCCGCCGATCGCCAGTGGGCGCAAGTTCCCTTGGCCATGCCCGGAGTGAAGTCCGGGTTATGGACTAGGGGCGTAAGCGGTGAGGGAAAGGTAGTGAGGTCGTGTACGGTATTAGTGGCATCCCACACATTTAGTGGGACCCGCGTGATGAATGAGGCGTAAAGATTAGACGGTCGGGCGGCTTTGCTGAGGAAGGGGATTTCCTGAAGTGGGCGTCCCGCCACTGCTTGATCCTGGAATAACCAGTGTTTTTCGGAATCCCACTTGCTCCATTCTACCAGATAGCGTAGTTGCGCTGCCTGGAAATACTTGTGTAGGTCTGGTATTCCTAACCCCCCCCGCTTCAGGGGCTAAAGTGGTCAGTGCCCTCCTCATTCTCGGCTTCCGACCTTGCCAAATAAAGCAGACGAGGTCAGCCTGCGTTTGCCGGATCCATCCCGTGGGCGGCTGGAGCGGTAGTGCTCGGAAGAGGTACAGGATTTGGGGTAAAATGGTCATTTTGACCGCTGCTATTCTGCCCAGCCACGAGAGGGGGAGGCTCCTCCATCGGCCCAATTCATTGCGTACTTTCCTTTGGAGCGTGTTATAATTGACTGCTGTCATAGTGGGGAGTGTGGAGGTCAGCTGGATCCCCAGATAAGGCACTGCGTCCGCCGCCCATTGGAGGGGAAAGATGGTCCGCAGATACGCCTTGGTAGGGGGCCTCAGGGATAGGTCGAGGGCCAACGATTTGTCAGTATTCATTTTGAATCCGGCCACCGCCGCAAAGGCATCTAATTCTGTCATGCATGCAGGCAGGGCCGTCCGCGGGTTGTCAAGTGTAAGTAAGACATCGTCCGCGTAGAGGCTAATGGTGTGTGTATAGCCACCAAATTTTATCCCCGTCGCTGTTTTGTTTTGACGTATCCTCTGAGCGAACGGCTCCATATATAGGGCAAAGAGCAGAGGCGACAGCGGGCACCCCTGACTCGTGCCTCTCTCAATGGCAAAGCTCCGGGAACTATAGCCGTTTACTCGACCCACTGGTGTAGGGAATTTGTAGCAATTGAAGATGAGGGTGCAAAATTTCTCCCTGATGCCGATTTTCTTCAGGACCATCTCTAGGTACGGCCAGTGAACTCGATCGAATGCTTTTTCGGCGTCAACCGCCAGCATCATACATTCTCCGGGGATTCAGGAAGTCTTTTCTTTGAGGTGTGTAACTCTCTTGGTATGGTCTACTGTTTGGCGGTCCGGTATGAATCCCGCCTGATCCGGGTCTATAAGGCCCGGTAGGTAGGGGGCCAGTCGGGCCGCTAGAATGCTCGTGTACAATTTGAGGTCCACGTTGAGTAACGAGATGGGCCTGTATGAACCGCATTTAGTTTGGTCTTTCCCAGGTTTTGGGATGACTGAGAGAGATGCACGTAAGAGGTCTTGGGGGATGGCACCAGGTTCCGAGAAGGTATTAAAAAGACGGGTGAGAATCGGAGCTAATATAGCGCAGAATGTCCTGTAAAAAAGGGCTGTGAAGCCATCTGGCCCCGGGGGGCTTCCCTGGCTTAAGTTTAGCTATGGCAGAAATCACTTCCTCAATGCGGATATCTCTGTCGAGGTACTCCGTCTGTGAGGGCGCCAGGGAGGGAAGCGTGACCGAGTCAAGATAATCGGTTGCTGCCTGGCTGTCTAGACGGTCACTGGTATAGAGAGTTGCATAGAATTCTCGAAACGTTTCCGCAATCTCTGCGTCTTCTGTGACTGTAGACCCGTCGGTGCAGGAAAGTTCTTTCACTATCTGTTGTTGGCGCATGACTCGGAGCCTGCTTGCCAACAACCGGCCACATCTGTCCCCTCCCGTGTAATAGGCATGTTGCAGCCGCAGGGCTGCGTATTCCGCCCGATCCATATCTAGGGCGGACAAAAGGTGTCTGGCCGCTTTAAGTTGTTTCCAAATTCTAGGAGCCCCCGTTCGCTGCTGGATTCGCTCCAACTCCCGTACCCTCTGTGTAAGCTCATCCCGTTTGTGTTGTCTGTCTTTATTCTCTGCCGAGGAGAGGGCTATAAATTCTCCTCGGATCACCACCTTCATGGCTGCCCACTGCGTCGCCCGTGTCGTGTCACCATTAGCATTGTGTAATTGGTAGTCGTGAATAGTGTCCTGAATGCGTCTTACTACATCTTTTCTATGCAGAAGAGTGTCCCGAAGACACCAGACCCTGGGGGGATTTGAGGTAGGTGGTAAAGTGAGGGTGGTGGTAACTGGTGCATGGTCTGAGAGTGAGAGCACCCCTATCTCTGTCGAGGTGGATAGTGCGCAGACTGGGCCAGAGACCAAGAGATGATCTAGTCTAGCGTAAGTTTTGTGTGCATTAGAATAATAAGAGTATTCTCTGTCATTTGGGTGCGTGCGGCGCCAAAGGTCATGGAGGTCCAGCTCAGTTAATCGGTTTGTGCAGTTGGCGGAGAATGCTCCGGTTTGGGGAGAACGTTGTGCTGACCTATCCAGGACTCTGTCAAACACCATGTTGAGATCCCCCCCCTAGTATGATGTGTCTATATGGTGTGACTGTGACGTCGGTGAGGGCAGAGTGCAGAAAGCATTCCTGGCCGTCGTTAGGACTGTAGATGGACTTGATTGTAAACAACAGGCCTCCCAGGGCAAAGCGGTACGCTAACAGTCTCCCCCTTTGTTCTGCACACTTATGTAGAACCTCCCCTCTAAATGTCTGTGCTACTAAGATCGCTACCCCCCGTTCTTGTTAGGGCCCGAAGAAAAGAGCGGAGTTGGGAACTTTCGCGAGCGGAGTCTATGACAGTCGCGTGCCACCAAGTGGGTTTCTTGTAGTAGACAGATGTCTGCCTGGGTGTTCTCTAGTAGGGACAAAATGGCATGCCGCTTAACAGGATTGTTGAGACCCCGTACATTCAGAGTTAAGATCTTAAGGGTTGTAGGCGGCATGATGTCTACGGAAAACAGACTGACTAGTCTGCACACCAGAGGGGGTGCGGGACGCTGGGCTGGGACCAAGACTATTGTGAATAGAACTGAGCACTGGACAACCCACCCACTCTCCCACCCTTTCCTTTCCCCAACCCAGCCAGTCCCCCAACCCAACTTCCCCCAAACCCCTACCCCAGCATCAACCAAGTCCCCCCCCAACCACCACGTCCTCCCACCAGTCCCCCCCATAACAACCCCGTAGAAAAATACTACTCATAGTCTCGGGCCTACTGGAACAAAGTTCAGGTCCATAGATTGTCACTGTGGAGGGTAACGTGGCAGCGGCCGACTCAGCGGCTCCCCTGCCCTTCCCCCCAGACAAGGCTATAGCGTGAAGACATACCCCTTGATAACAACACCTTACAGTTTAGTCGCTGTGTTGTCTGCTACCTCCTGTACTGCCACCTCCCGTTCTTGAGCGGCCGTGATGGGGTCAGGCCTCCGAAAAGACCTGGGGGATCGTCGTCGTCGTCGTACAGTCTGCCATCCATCTCTGGGTCGTCGCATGGGCCCGTCCTGCGATCTACTCAGGGAGGCCTCTCTAGATCCTGCCTCCTCCGGCACGTCAATGCCCAGCAGTGCACATGTGTCGCGGAGTGATCTGAGTTGGTGTAGTGACCCTTTCCACTTGAAAATGAGGCGAAACGGGTGACCCCAGGAGTATGGCACTCCGCTGTCCCTCAAAAAGTTCGTGGCTATCCGGAAGGTTTTTCGTTTCTGCAGGGTAATGGCAGAGAGGTCCTGGAAGAGGGCTACCAGATCCCCCCGGAAATGAATTGGTTGTTTCAATCGGGCCTCTCTCAGAATACGTTCATTCAGTGAAAAATCGGGGAGGAAAGCCAGTATGTCCGGAGGGGGGGCCGGTGCTCTTTGCGCCAATCCGACTCTATGTGCGCGGTCAATACGAATGTCAAACTCCTCGGATTCCCCAAGGATCTCCCGGAATAGCTCCTGCAGGTAGTTGACAACGCTGTTCCCCTCGGAGTTCAACGGGACTCCCCGGACTCGTATGTTGTTACTCCGAGAGCGGTTCTCAAGATCCTCCGAGTGTGCTTTCAGGTCCACCTGTTGGTCTTGAAGACGGAGGATCTCCTGTTGTAGCCGCTCTACCTCCATGCTGCGGGTCTGGTCCGCTTCCTCCACTGCCGCCACGCGCTCCCCCAGGCCATCCAAATTTCGGCGCAGCTCCCGTTGTTCCCCCGCTAGTTCCTGTTTCAGGGCCTGGAAGTCGTCCCTCAAGGTGTTAAAGAGGGAGGCTAGGAAGGCTTTGGTGATGGGGGAAGTCTCGGCTTCCTGGCTCTGGGGGCTGACAGGCGCCTTCGGGGATGATGTTACCTGGGCCTTCTCTCCTTTTGGAGTGTTTTTGTGGAGTAAGTCCACAATGTTGCGGGATCCTTGTGAGCCATGTCGCTGGAGTTTGGAATCGTTGAGCGTCCGGATGGGGCACCCTAGGAGGCCGCAGGTGGCACTACGGCGATGTCGGGGGCGGAACTCGCTAGGCCCGTGGGTCTGTTTCGGAGTCTTAGAGCTTGTTTTGCTTGAGCCACTTGGACCGTCAAGTACTCCTGCCCGGTCGTGGGGGCTGAGAGCCGATCCGCGCCGGCCCGGGTCCGCTATGCACCCGCGTGCAGAGGGCAAATGCGATGTCGGGAATAAGACGCGCTAGGCCCGTGGGTCTGTGTCGGCGTCCGAGAACCTGTTATGCCTGAGCCATTGGGCCCTTCGAGCAGTCCCGCCCGTTCGTGAAGGCTGTGAGCCAGTCCGCGCCGGCCCGGGTCCGCTATGCTCCCGTGGTCAGGGGCGGGATGTGGGAGCCCTCCGCTCAGGTCCGTAGGTCCCGCGGCCGGCCCGCCGGGGTGGATGCTGGGCCCAGAAGGCCGCAGGGGTGTTCTGTTTCCTCCGGGGGCCCCCAGAGCGAACAGCGGCTGCAGGATGTCTCTGAGTGGGCCACTGGTTTCTGTGCGGTGATCACCCCGGCTTGAATATGGCGCTATGTCGGCGGCCCCCGATGCACCCTAACAGTAGGCCCAAAGCCTGGGCCTCGAGTCCCAGCACTCCGCTTGAGGGGTCGAGCAAGTTGGGGGCGCGGGTGTCACCCCCTTCCGTCTCTGGGGTAATCACCAGGCTGGTAGTGCGTAGGGTCGCCCGATCCCGGTGCGTTACAACTCAGTCTATCCCAGACCTCCAGTCGGCGGCAGCGGCCTCTCCGGGGCCGAGGTCCGTCTCTCCGCCGCCGTCTATTCTGTTCACCTCTGTAAGGGCCTAGTCTCTAGGTGACGGGGTCAACCGCCGTCCACCAAGCCGGGGCGTCTGATGTTCCTCTGGAGGGCCCGCAACCACTCGGGGTGTATGAGCCGCCGCTCCGCGTCGTCCTGCTCGAAGGCTAGGCCCCAAGCCGGGGGTTCAGGTGATTCAGCGGCCTGCCCGGCCGCTAACTGGCGCCCTCACTGCCAGCCCCTTCTGTATGTCGGCCACGCGGAGCCCTGGCTGTCCGTCCGCCGTACTGAGGGTGACAATAGCTGCGCGTGACCCTCCGATCGCGCTGTACCAGACCGAGGGGCACAGGAGTCACTCCAGGCGGCGAGCGCCCGTGGCCGCCATTTCGTTGATTCACGCCGGCGGGGGCTCCCGCTGTATGCCTCACGGCTCCAGAAGTCGACGTAGCCCAAATCTTCCGAGAAGGGGCACCGGAGCAAAGCGTTGTGCCCCCCGCTGTCAAATATGTGATTTCAAGGGGCAGATCACTCTATTAAAAAGGCGATTTGGGGTTCAGGGCTGGGGAGCCTCGCAAGACACGTCTGATCAGGCCGCCATCTTGGCCACGCCCCCCCATATAATATTTAGAGTATTTGTCATCTAGTCTTGTTTTGAATAACCGGCCTGCCAGCTTTGAACTTGATGCAATCAGTAGAAGGTCTACGGTATGACTACATAGACTCATCATATTTCAAGCTTGGCCTTCTAAAGTAAAGATGTTTTCACTACAAAATCTTTAAGGTAGCTAAACTGATATTCTGGGGGAATGGATGTGAGTATTTAAAGATGATTTCGTGTTTTAAATGAAAATTTACTTTACCCTCTGATTGACTAAGCCAAGGTGGGAAGGTGGGGGTTTGGAGACTGAAGTGATTTCAGAGAAAGCAACATTTTTGTTCAAGTTTGAAATTGGGTTTCATATTCTTAGTGAGCAAAAGATTTTACTGACAATGTGTTTTTTTCTCTAGAAGGCTATACTTGCATCTGTTCTTTGTGGTTTCTCTTAAGCCATTGCTTCCTGAGTTATGCAAGAAATGTTTTAAGACTAGTTTAAATAAAAACAATCTTATGCTGTTGTCACAGATTCAGGGCAAGGCTTGGTTAAGACCTCCGAGCATGTATATCTTTTTGCATTATTTTATGTGGTTGAGTTATTTAGCTTTTTCTTTTTTTTTTTAAATATATTCGTTTGATTTTGTCAAAATAACCCCCCCCCCTACCCACATCCCCCCCCTTTCCAGGTCAGATAAGTGGACATACAATAAGTTCTATACTTTATCCACAACTCCCCACTTCGTCAATTTCATAAGCATTTAAGGCATTCACTATACAAACTAACCAAAACTGTGTATGCCGAAGGCAAATGTTCATCATAAATCATAAAGTACAATATTATTTTGGGCTTGACATAAACAAATTCAAAAGCAGTGAACATATTTACTATACAGATTAACCAAAACCCTAGCTGTATGCCAAAGGAAAATGTTCATCATAGATCATACAGTACTATTTTTGGGCTTGCCACCAATCCATTAAGGGGGCCCAAATTCTCAACCCCAATTTGCGTCTCTTCTTACCCTTTCTTTTATAAATGGCAATTTCTAAATTGAAGATAGCTAATAACCTCGCCAGCCATTGCTGAAACGAAGGAGCATGCAAATCCTTAACACAGCCATGGCAGTATAAATTAATTCTTCCCCCGATCCGGACAGACTGGAATCTACGGCCCCTAATAAGATTATTTCATCGGACAAACTTACAGATCTTTTTAATACAGCCGAGAGGAATTTCTCGATCTCCTGTTTAAGCAGGATTAATCCGTCACATGAGGAGAAAATATGTACACAATCAGCCTTGAATAGTTGACATCTAGGGCAGCAAGTTATCTAAAATTGCGCCTGCAGTTTAGTGGACATGAGACATGTTTGTGACATTGAGTAGGTTTTGTGGAATTCATCCAAAGATATCCCTATTTTTCCTTGCCACTTCTGGTCGGTTTTCTCTAGATCATCCGGAAACCTCATATTCACAAGGGAGTATACCCCCCCCATGGTGTTTCTATTACTATGGATTAGAGTTTCTACTAGTATGATTTTCTCGGGCGTAGCCCCTCCCGCCGCTCTTCGTATAATATAATCTCGGATTTAGAGATATTTAAAAAAATCCCTCCTGTCCACCTTTCTCTTAATTCTTCAAAAGATAACATCCCCTCGGTTGAGAAGAGGCTCTCAAAATGTGTAATTCCAGACGCATCCCATTTCTTCATACAATTGACTCTAAAGATCTCTGGTAGGTCGGGGTTATCCCATAAAGGTGTGTAGTATGAGACACGCCCAATGCCCAGGATTTTCCTCAACGCTTTCCAAGTTTTAAATCCACTAAATAACGTCTTGAATTTAACTTTCTCATGGTAGCTGTCGTGAAGATGTCGCCATAGCCGAGGCTTTGATTTCCTATGATTAGTTGAAATATAGAGGGCTGGACGTCCCCAGAGCGCCCCTTATATTTTGCAGCAATTCCTGACTATAGAGCAGTACAGAAGCCCAATAATAAGCTTTAAGGTTTGGGAGAGCAAGCCCGCCTCTTTCTTTTGTAAGGGTCAGAAATGTATAGGCACGCCGGGGTTGTGCGTAGGCCCAAATGAAGTTAGGAAAAGTACGTTCCATTGTTTTAAAGCATTGATCGGGGAATTCTAAACAGATAGCTCTAAATAGATAGAGGATTTTAGGGAAAAAGAACCTTTTCAAGGTGTTAGCCCTACCTATGAGAGAGAGATGTAAGTTATCTAACCGCCGCAGATCCTTTTGCATTGAATCCAACATTGGTTTCACATTTACTTCCACTAAACACTCGAGTTTAGATGTGATGGAGATACCCAGGTACGTCGTCTCACTTACCACTAAAGGGTCGTTCATCTCGATTTCATTATTCACAACGATCTTAGTCTTCCCCTGATTAAGTGCGTATCCCGAAATTCCTCCAAATTTAATCGCCTTACTGGTAATAGCAGACATAGCAGTTTTCGGGTTTGTGGTCACAATTGCTATATCGTCAGCGTAAGCCAAGGTTTTGGTGGTGTGTTCCTGTGACAAAATTGGCTCTATCTCACTATTCCTTTCCAATCTGCGAATAAAAGAATCAAGATACAGCGCAAAGAGTAGAGGGGTGCATGGGCACCCCTGCCGGGTTCCTCTAGTTACAATCAATTACTTTGTAAGACTACCATTCACCATTACCATAGCCCTGGGGTTGATATATAGTTTTTGTACTGTTTGAATAAACCCCGTAGAAATACCCACCCTGGACATGGCAGACCATAAAAATTGCCAGGAGACCCTATCGTAGGCCTTCTCGGGTCGAGAAGAACCAACGCCATAGGGTCTCCTGCAACTTTCGAATGATCAAATTGGGTAATCACTCTTTGAATGTGATTCACCGTAGATCTTCCAGGCACAAAGCCATGCTGGTAGTTAGCTATAACTTTGTAAATGATAGGGGAGATTCGATTTGCTAGAAGTTTTGGAAAGATTTTGGAGTCTGCATTAATGAGCGTGATCGGCCGATAAGAGCCTAGCTGTTCTGGCGGTTTATTTTTTTTAGGAAAGATTACTATCTTTGCGCTGGACCATGATAGGTGGGGGATGGCCTCCTTTGAAAATATGAGTAAATAAATCAAGTAAGATACCTTTCAATTGGTCCAAAAAAACTAAAATAAATTCGGATGGTAAACTATCTAAACCTGTTGCTTTTCCTCTTGGTAAGTTTTTAATTATAGTCACGATTTCTTCTATGTTAGGATTTTCTTCTAGTATAGTCTGATCTGTTTCGCTAAACCTAACTAGACCACTATTATCTAGATAGTTTTGGATCTCTGCAGCGTTTCTTCCCCCCTCCTCCGTGTAAAGGGTACTATAAAATTGCCAAAAAACCTCTCTAATCAATTCTGGGTCAGTAATTATGCCTTGCACTGGGTCCACTATCTCCCGAATCAGGTTAGGTGAAGCCTGTTGTCTCATACGGACAGCTAGCTGCTGGCCAACCTGCTTGTTAACCTCGTACACCAACTCTTTATTAGCTGTAGCTGTTTTTTATGGCTTTAGCAGTGAAGATATGTGATAGCAGCCTATGCAATAGCAACTAGGTTCTGTTGTCTATCAATCTCTTCGGTCCCTAGGTCCCCCATAGTTGCATTTATTAACCCTTCCTCTGCCAACCGGAGTTCTCCCTGCAACTCCCTCATTGACTCTTTGGCACTTTTATTCGCTTTTAATGAAAATTGCAACGTTTCACCGCGAATCCCTGCTTTTAGGGCATCCCACAAAACATCGAGAGAAAAACTCCCCAGGTTGTCTTTTAAACAATTAGAGATCTATTCTCGTATATGTACACAATTCAGGTGATCCGATAGCAGTGATTTCTCAAAAGTCCAAGAACTTGGTGTTGGGTAACCTTGTGCTAAAGTTAGTGTACAGATTAGGGGGTTATGATCTGAAAGAATTCTGGGTAATTTCAAGATTTGGGACTTAGATTTTAATGAATTGGAGATCAAAAAAGGTCTATTCTGACGTGCGTGTGATGAGGATTAGAAAAAAATGTATATCCAGGGTCATTAGTATTGGAGCTTTGCCACCCATAAATAAGCCCATGTGTAAGGCACAAGTGTTTTATAGCCTTAAAAAGTTTGGGCTTACGACCCTTATACAACCAATCCTCCTTAATGGGCCAATCGCTAGGGAGATTAAAATTGAAGTCCCCGCATATCAATAACGGTAAAGGCCAATATGAGAGTTTATTAGAAATATCATTAAAGACAGACGGGTCGTCCGTATTACTTCCATATATGGCACAGATCGTTATCTTCTGCCCCTGTCTATCCTGACATTCAGTGATTGCCCAGCGACCGAATTTGTCAATCTTACAGCTGGAAAAGGTATATCCTGTCCCCTTAGCTAAGATAGCAACACCCCGAACCCGAGCCCCTTGTGTTGTTGCACACACCAGTTTATAGCCAAGTGATCTTAGAAGATATGTTTGAGAGCACTCAATGTGGGTTTCCTGTAGCCAGACAACATTGGCACCCATAGATTGCAAACCTATAGCTACATTTTGCTGTTTCTTTACATCATTTAGGCCGCAGATATTTAAGGATAACGCTCTTAGTGTCCCCATTTTTTATATTCTATTTTCCCCATTGCTTGCTCTGGGTTGAGTACCAACCCCACCTCGTGCTATATTCTAAGGATTCCTACATACCAGATAGCCCAGTTTTTCTTGCTCTTGTGTCTACTTGTAATGAAAACTTGCCTGACCCGCGATACTTCCGCCCCTCCCCCTTTCCCCCCAACCCCTACCCCCTACCTACACTGGAGGTTACCTGGCCGGCCTGGGCCAGGGGTGTGACGTCCGTCATACATTACCCCAGTGAGTCCGCTGAGGCACCCCCCTAAGTAATGCCTATCATAGAAACGCCGAAAAGAATGAAAATACTAAACAAACATAAACCTGCACAAGCAACGCGACCTGTACCTAAAACCCCACGAAAAAAAAACATTCTGAAACCCTACTCATAGAGACAATTGTCACCAAAAGAAACAAAAGAAAAAAAGCAGTGGATACAGCATACCTTACAATATATACCTTTCCTGTCCCTGCTTTAACGCTCTTCTACAACAGACGCTCACGTTGCATGTCATTTAGCTAAGGTATCCCTGACCCATTTTTACATCTTTTTTTGTTTTCCCCCCTTTACTTATGTCCCGATATTTCTTCCAAATACTTTTTGGCCTGTATTTCGGAGATGAAGCTACGAGTGGTCCCTTGGTGAACAATTTACAGTATTGCAGGATTCTGCAGATACACTGTAGCCCCATGTTTTTGAAAGGGATCACAAAGTTGTCTTAGTCTCAACCTACGCTCGACTGTGGTGTGCGCGAAATCAGGCCGAGTAAAAAATGTAATTCCATCATATATTCTCTTGTTTGTGGGTCTGGCAAGATCATACAAAGATTGCTGCAGCAGAAAGTTGCAGAAAAACAGCAGCATAGCACAGGGTGTGACTGAGTTGAGGATTTGCGTTTGCCAGGAGTTAAAGGAAATCTATGTGTTCTCGGGACTTCCTTGTCCCAATCCCATGATTGTAGCTCGGGGAAAGCTCCCCTAAGAAAAGAGACCATAAACTTCCTGGGGTCGTCCTTCTCGACACCCTCCGGAATCCCCAGGAAGCGGAGGTTGTTCCGCCTTTGCCGGTTTTCCTGCTCCTCCAATTTCCACAGGTAGTCTTTTATCGCTCCCTCATGCTCCTCTGTTTTGGTTTTAAGTAAGGTAACATCCTTCTCCAGTTGTTCAGTTCTATCTACTACCGCTGTCATACGGTCAGCAATTTCAGCCCAGGTTTTCCCACTTTTCTCACTGCGCCTTGTAACTTTTTAGCTGCCAGACGAGATCTACGGCTATCTGTTTTACCTTCGGCGTGAAAGTTTTCAATAGATTGCAAAATGTCAATTAGAGTGGGTTCGTTCTTTCGGGCCCCCCCCCCTGGGCAGCACCAGTATCAATAGTGGTTTGATTGCCTCCTGAGATTCCTGAGGCGTTAGAACATATTGTTAATGATGTGTCATTATAATCCCATTTCAACTCATTATCCTCCTTGTCAGAGAGTTAATTTACCCTTTTGTGTTGATCTCTCATTTTCTTCTTTTGGATTTTTTTTAGAGCGATGTTTGTGGCTCTGTACTTCTGACTTAGAGCTGTTGCTCCATTTGATTTCCTCTTCTCCACTCGACAGAGAGATGCTCACATCAGATAATTCAGATTTGTCTGTGAAAGAATAGAATTGATCCTGATTATCCGGGGTTCTTGGCTTGAAATCATGCTGGGTGGTGTTAGGGTCCAGAGGTGATGCTGCGTATGCAGAGCAGTCTATTCCCCTTAATAGTGGGAGTTTCCCGTGGGGGAGCGTTGGCATTATTGCACCTGTTATTGTCCAAAGGAGTGCTTACTAACTGAATGTGAGGTGCGGATCCACTTGTAATAGCCAGGGTGGGGGAGGAGGGAGGCTCGGGCGCGGTGGAGCTTTAAACAATAAAGCATTGCATATGCCCGATTTAGGGTGCTCTGTAGTTTCGCCTACCTTTGGAGCGGGCATAGCAGCAATTACATCCAAACACCCACCCCCCATTTTGGGGTCGCTTTCCTCCCCCCTCGTAGTTGCCATTGCACTGAAGCAATGGTTGACCACAGCCCTTTTCCTTTGTGGTGCGGGCGAGTGTTCTTTTTGCAGAGATATTGCTCACGGTTTCGCTCCCCCCGGGACTTTTCTCAGGACTTTCACCTCCGTCTTTTTTCCCTCTGTTTTTATCAACCCAGCATCTACCCTTAGCCCCTGTAGGCTCGGGTTTCCTTTGGTGTAAGGCTGTCAGGGTAGTATTTCCCTGTATGGTAATTAGTGTTTTTATTTTTTGGGGTGCGGCCCCCCTTGTTAGCCATCCTTACTTGAATGTCCTGGAAGGTAAAGGAAATCTGTAGCGAGGAACCGCTGGTACAGAGAGAGGGTTGCTGGTTTTTCAATGCTGGCGACCTTGACTCTCCGCTCTGTGTTCTTTGAAGTTCGGGACACCGCCGCCAGATTTGCCGCTCTTTGACAACCCCTACAGATCTTTCTATTACAGGGGAAGCGTTTTGGGATTCATTATTCACCATCACCGAGTTGCGGCATCTCCTTTGCACCCCTCTGCTCTTCACCGCTAGTAGCTGGATTCTCCGGTCTCTCACGTCAGACAGTGAGACGCGCAGGGCAGTGTTGATCCGGGATGTCTGAGCCCGTTCGTCGTTTTTGCGGCTGGGAGGGTGTTTCTCCCCCGACTGATGCCGCTAGATCAGGTAGAAAACTAGAAGTTTTGCTTGAAGTTTAGCTTGCGAGATTTGCAGCATGTTTGTGCTATTTTTTCCGTAGGTTTAGAGTTTCTTTTCGGCTGAATTTGTCTTTCACAAGAGGATGCTCCGCGGAACATCACGAAGGTGCTGCTTAGCCGATCGCCATCTTGCCTCCTTGAAGCTCCTCTTTTCCCATTTCTAATTTTAGAGTTGTTTAGCTTTTTAGCGAAAACGTTTCAGTTGAATATTTGGTAGCAGGGTTCTTTGCTAGCTGTCTCTCTTCTGTCACAAACTGAAAGTACTTATCTTCTCTAGAAAGTTGGCTGGTCATCAGTTTTTATTCCTTTGGCCCTAGTTATCATTGCTATTATTCAAGAGTTCATGTCCTAATCCATTAAATAGCAGGTCGCAAACTGATTTATCCATCCATTTACTCACCAACCATTGACTCGTTCTTACATTCACTCATCCAGCCGAAAAGAGACACTCGAACAAACTTGCCAATCCGTAAAAAGGCACTTTTACTAACGAAATAGCCAAACCCATTGGCTTGATCTATGGCTGCTCTCAATTTATTGTTGAAAGGAGGGTATGTAAATAGATATTTAGGAGTTCTCTATTGTAAGGCAAAATTAATTTTATTGAGAGATCCGTGTGTTTTTGCAGTTGAGGTTGTAACTATTTATCAGCCATTGAATGCAATGCTTCTTATTCTGATAGCAATATGTCCACCATTCTGGTGTTTCCATCTTTGTGTGCCTGCTGCTACACACATTTGTACATGGAGACTGACTTAAAGTTGTTCATTTGTAAGTTTCAGTAAGCTCTGATTTCCCTCTACGTGGTAGGGGGAGGGTTCTGGTAAGATACAGCTATGAAATATGTTCTAAAGTTAGGAATGTGTGAAGGATCCACTTTAGGAAAAGCAAACGCTACTAATATGTACCAATAGTTGTGCTCTCAGGGTCTCCTCCCCAGATTAATAATGAGCTACCGTCCTACTGACTTAAAAGAAGAACTGAGGGAAAATATTTTTTCAGCATGAATCCTTTTCTAGAATCCTCCAGTAATGCTTTTTTTTTCTGAATGTCATACCTAATCTCCTCTTGGTTTATGCCCTTCTGTATCAGAGGATTTTGCTGCATGCCCATGTATTTACTTTCCAACTCTGGGGCTTCAATTGTTTTACTTCTCTCCCTCTATTTAAGATGTTCTTTTCTGTTTCCTCTCAGTGACTCTTTATCCACATTAGCTTTTCTGTTTGTGAGCAACAGTGGATACCTTTAAATAGTACTACTTTTTTCATTAAATTCTCAATCTCTGTTTCGAGTGACCTTTTCATCTTCTTGCCTTCAATGGCTTTAAAAGGCTGTTTATCTCCTTGGTGATTCTTTTTTCCAGGCCAAACGCCTTTCTTTACCCTTTCAAACTCTTTCCTGGTGGCATTTTCTTTGGACCTGGTAGGTCCAAACAACCTCATTGATTGACAACCTTTTAGGAATCTCGTTTTTTATGCGACCCTTCCTGTTTGCTTGAGGTTTAACACTGCCAAAGTCGAAATGAGGGTTTTGATTTTGTGTGCTTCGATGGTTCTGACAACCCTCCACTATGGAACTCTGTAGGCTTAGGATCTGACTCCAAGTGATATGATCTATGCATCTCCATGTCATGGCATATGCCTTCTTTGAGGTCTGAATCAGCATATGCTCTCCCTGAGCCTTCTGAGATGTGTCTACATCTACCTTGTGAAACATGTCTGCAGGGCCCATGTGCACCAGTCATTATTTTAAAAAGCAAACGTGAATAACCGTTTTTAATATATGCTGCCTTGAGAGGTATATCAGGTATTATGGATGTTCCCAGTTAAGCGCAAACTTCCTCTGGCAAGTAGGGCAGAAACTAAAGAGTGTGCACATTATACAAATGGTGTTGTATCATCAGAGACATCACCTCCCATATTTAGCAGTCTTCAAATATGTTGAATATCCCCCCTCGCTTCCCTGGTTAATGTTTGACGATCACTCAACACTTTGCAGCTTATTATGGACACCTTCTTGGGAGCTCTCCCGATTCTCCGCTAAAACCACCAGCATAAAAAATAATGTAAAATTTAGGTCGCATTAGAGGGCATTGTAGTCTTGCAGTCACCATCACTGAGTGTCATATGGATTCCTCCTATGACGCTGCTCATCAGGGGAGAAACATTATAAATAAACACTTCTAGACTCAAACTCTAGATGGTGGACTATTCCACAACATGTGAAATTCGAAGATCTTCAAGCTGGAAAAACATTCTTACAGTTGTGTTTTTGCTGATCTCATTGAACCAAAGAGGGGCTCAGTGGTATTGGTAAAGAAATGTAAAAGAAAGCAATCACTAATTTTCTACATATGCTGCCATATGAAAAGTATTTTAAAATTTTCTATTTCTAAGGCCAGGTTTCAAATGTGGAAGCAGAACAAAATAGTGGAGAAAGGAAATACAAAAATAAACATACATATCTAAAATACAATTCGTACAAATATTATATAAACTTCTATGTTTAAGTGTAGCGTAACCAGTGCAAATTATTCGAAGCTTACCAATCTATGGGAACAGCGTACCTACTGACACGGTGACTATTGTTACAGGAACTTTTTCTTACCTTACATTTGCCTTGTCCTTAATGTTATTTCTCATAGCCACTAGCCTATCCTCGGTCAGTCTCTGACCCCAGGCGACACTTAGATTCTTCATGTTGGGTTTTATCTGTCATCACCCCTTCTCACCACCAAGTGGTATTCCTACTAACACCCTTAAATTGCCATGCTCTTTCACCCGGCCACCATCGCTTGTGATCTCAAATTTAGTATTTGTGGCAATTTCAATCTGGAATCTTCTCCTAACTCAAGGTAAATATTCCCTCCCAAGCTATGCATCATTGTTAACTTTACGCAGTAGCCCTAACTCCTTGTTCCCAACCCCTCCTTTACCTTCTTAACCATGAGAACCTGGTAGCCATCATGTTACTGTTACACCGACCGTGTGTGACAATGATGGAGATTGAAGGAGGCACTGAATCAGTGTTCGGTTGTGGAGGATTAGTGCTGCTACTTCTTCGAGCCCTCTTCATGAAGAACATTTTTCACCAATGTCTCTGTACTGACACAATAATCGCGGTTTCTTTCCCAGGGATACCTGATCACAAACCGAGAGATCGTCTCAGAAGACATTGAAGATTTTGAGTTCACGCCTAAACCAGAGTACGAGGGGCCATTCTGTATCTTCAATGAGCCCGATGAGGTGAGTGTGCCAGATGCCAAACTCCAGGCAAGTGTCCTGATGCTCTTGTTCAGACACTGGCACCTGAAAGTGATTGCAAGTGTAAAGCTCTCTGGAAAATGTGTCCAGGCACAGGCTCTGAAAAGTGCTTTCTTTATCCTATAGGTGTGGAATTTAGGGCTTCTGAGCCAATAGTTTTTACTGAAGCATGCTTGATCTCATTCTGTACCTAAGGATCTTTGTGCGCTGATTTTGTAGACTATAGTCCTCTGCATGAGGTGGCCTCCTTCCATTGTAAAGAGTTCCTTCAATAGGATGTTTTTTGACCAGATTCAATTGTCTTTCGAGTTACCTGGCAAAATGAAGGCTTAAGGACTGGCCCCTCCTTCCTTATTCTGCCAACTTGTACACTCTGCACCTGGCTCTGTTCTCATTTTTGGAAGTGGTGACTCTCATTGACTATTTTGCATTTTCTTTTGAATAAATGGGTTTATTGACTAGTTTCACATCTTTGTTTTTAGGCACATTTAATCCAGAGATGGTTTGAACATGTCCAGGAGACAAAACCCAGTATCATGGTCACCTACAATGGGGACTTTTTTGACTGGTAAGTGTGAAAGTATTCTTGAATTCCTCAGCTGAGTTTGTACAGATCTCCCACTTGATCCTTCCTTCGTTGCTTCTCCAGAACTCAAACTGGACTCTTAGATATTGTTCCAGCGTAGCGATGTGTTTACTCTGAAGCCCGCTCTGAAAGACACTCGCTTTTATCCTTCTATAGAGAGGCAATTAAAGTACCTTTAAATTAAAAAAAATAGACTTGTGTGCTTTCAGTTTCAAGAAAGCTTAAAAGCGGATGCTTATTCTTAACATAAGACTATTTTTGGTATGTTCCAAGATACAGCCCCAGAAGGATCCTAAAAATGGAACGAAAAGTCCAGCTGATTCGTAGCAGACTGCCTTGATAAGAACAGCAGAGTTTTGAGAATAACAACAGTCGTGAATTCATGCATGGTGCAGAGGCCTTTTAAATGTCCTCCTGGAAGGGTTTCAAGACATTACATGACTAAATTCCAATAAAAGCCTGGCATGTCCTCGTCTTGAAGGTATCTCCTGACACTGTACTGCTTCCATTAAATAGGCGTGCTATATTCAAGTGCATTGGTTTAAAAAAAAAGGCCCCGTTTCATTTGTCGAATTTCGTTTGGTACTTCAGTGTGCTCTTTATGCTTGTCCTCAACCCACTTTTGGTTGTAACCAAGATGAGGTAATCCCGACAGGCTGGCCATTCTTATGCCTACACATAGATTCTCTTCCCTTTGAGCTATACAGGGCTTTCAACTACTGTACCTGACATTTAGAAAAATAGTTAACTTTCCTCTGTAACTTAAAATTGTGGCAGTGTGATTAGACCTTTTAGTAATTTGCATGCTTGCTAAATATTGTTTTAAAAAAATAAGTAAAATAAATAGGGTGCAAGTCTGACAGGCTCCGGTTGAGCCTTCTTTAAAAAAAACCCTGAAAAACCCCCAAAGAAGTACTCAAGAATGCATACTTGGTACTGTCACCATCCAAACACCTACACGCTTTGTCTTACCTTTGCTTGACTGCGCTCCATTTGGCACTCAGTAGCTTTCTTTAGTCGTGGAGCACTTTATAAAAACAAGAAAATAAAAGTCTGCAAAAATAATGAGATGAATATTTAATTAAAATACTGCTAACATAAAGACCCACAAGCATTTTTGTGGCCTTGAGTGTGGATTCCATTCACAGCATTGGGGAACTTCCAGAGCCGATACTTCTGCGTCCAGCCTGCAATTCAATAGACAGGCTAAAAAGAATTCAGGACAACAACATCTTTACTAACCAAGCTTTTTGGTACTCATTTCAAAGCCAGTGACTGATGTATTTCATAATTGTTCACTTTCAGTCCTGGAGAATGGTACTTTTGCAGATTTGTGAAAGAGGCAGGCTTTCTTGCCTGACCTTCACTGGGACAATTCAGTCAAACCTGCCTCAGGTTTTGTCAGTGGTGGCTGGGACTTGGATAGTGGTTTTCATTGAAAACTGCTGAGGGATGCACGTTCTTGAATGTTGGTGACTTTTTCCTACCTCTTTTGTTTTCTTTTAGGCCTTTTATTGAAGCCAGAGCAGCTGTTCATGAGATGGACATGTACCAAGAAATTGGGTTTCAGAAGGACAGCCAGGGGGAGTTCAAATCTCCCTCATGCATTCACATGGACTGCTACAGGTAGGGTACAGACTCCTGTAAAAGAATATAGCTATTCACCCACCTGGGATAGTTTTTAGGTGGGTTGGGAGTGGGGATGGCCAACTGGTATAATGGGTTGGGAAGGAGGATTCCTTGACACTAACCTGGTTTAAACTACAATTACAGCATTGCCATGCATGTCAACAGAGTCATCAAAGTCCATCAAGCAAAGTCTTCTTTTGTTGTCTAGTTGTTCTCACTGAGCATATTCTAGCCAGCCAGTTTCATCACTTGGTGACAAATTAAAAGTAGATAAGATCACCTACTGGCAAATCAGATGGATTCTGTATGTGAGTGGTGTTCAAGGCAGAGGTATACACCAAGATACATAGTACTCTGCCACTCCCAGACAGGAGTTTGAACACCATTCCTTCTTCAGTTTCCCCCAGAATATGGCAGTTTGCCCTCCAGATGGTGAAACTAACATAGTTTTACATTGTCTGTTATCCTGTGTTGCATTCAGACATGTTATACACTCATATGTGTAAAACAGTCTTGTACTACGTGTACTTAGTGTGTGTGTGTGTATATATATATATATATATATATATATATATATATATATATATATATATATATATATATATATATATATATATTATACAAATTGCCTGTGGCATGAGAGGCACACTGCAGGGCTCTCCTCTCCGGGCTACAGCGTCTCAGCGCGCTTCCCCACGTGCAATGAGTAATTTGCCCGACGCGTTTCTGGGGGACTCCACCCCCGTCATCAGGGGCTGTTACCAAGTAATCCTCGGTGTGCTTCACTTAATTTATGGGCGTTTTTATTGCAAGCAAATCCCTAGGCATGCATGTGGCCAGATAGAGTTATGGGATTTGTAGTCCATAGTGAAAGAAACACCTCGTTTGTCTTGGATCAATAAAATGTCAATTGAAGACCTTGAGTAGGCTTGCTTTTCGTGCTTTGGCGCGCTGATATACCATGACGAGTCCTGCGCTTCTTTACTTCCAAGTAGTTTGGTTGTGAAGCTTCATCCTGCCGCTCCTCGTTTCACAGCGGCAAGCGATGGTGCCCTCTCCGCGGCCAGGCAGCCGCGAGAAAATGTTTATACAAATTGCCTGTGGCATGAGAGGCACACTGCAGGGCTCTCCTCTCCGGGCTACAGCGTCTCAGCGCGCTTCCCCACGTGCAATGAGTAATTTGCCCGACGCGTTTCTGGGGGACTCCACCCCCGTCATCAGGGGCTGTTACCAAGTAATCCTCGGTGTGCTTCACTTAATTTATGGGCGTTTTTATTGCAAGCAAATCCCTAGGCATTAATTGTATAAACATTTTCTCGCGGCTGCCTGGCCGCGGAGAGGGCACCATCGCTTGCCGCTGTGATATATATATATACACTCTCACACATGTACACGCTTAAAATACGCTATATATGTGTATATGTGTGGGGGTGTATATATATATGGTCCAGTGGAAGGCTAGGAGTAGCCGAAACACGTAGGCCGTCCGATTACTGCATGTAACTTTGCACATGGTGTGTTAAAATAAAAACAATTTGACAAAGGACTTACCTGTTTGCTGTGCCGTGACTTCCGCCAGGAGGTGGGGGATTCAACTGAATATATATATATATATATATATATATATATATATATATATATGACGGATCGTTCGATATGTCAGTGGTGTTTGTTGGGTGGATGCGTCTGTGGTTGATTCTTTAAGGGGCAATTAAAGTTAGTGGTGAAGGTCTCCTATTTTACTTATTTATAGCACAAGTCTTCTTTATTGTTAGGTGGGTAAAGAGGGACAGTTACCTTCCAGTTGGGAGTCAAAACCTGAAAGCTGCAGCCAAAGCCAAGCTGGGCTATGACCCGGTGGAGCTGGATCCTGAAGAAATGTGTCGAATGGCCACAGAAGAGCCCCAGGTATGTTTGTGTCAACTAGACATGTTACTAGACATGATGGGTGTTCTGGGAGTTTAGAGACATATGGGGAGGCTGGAGAAAACCTAATATCTGTCTTTGGAATTCCCACACTTTTTCCCCCATTATTTCTTTGCTTGCAGATACTGGCTACGTATTCTGTGTCCGATGCTGTTGCCACATATTATATGTACATGAAGTATGTACATCCCTTCATCTTCGCCCTCTGCACCATTATACCTATGGAACCTGATGAGGTACAGTTTGCTGCTCTGTTTGCTTGATCATAGGTCTTGCCTGCTATAGACTCGACCGTAATGCAGAGGCATACAATGTTGACCAATGTAGGACCAAAACAATCTGATCCACACCTGATTTTCAGCATCACTACTGACTGTGAATTGGTTCCATTTAGATTCATTTGATGTTTATTATGTTATTTTGCATTGTATTGTGCCAGCTACAATTGCAATGACCTACAATTCAGCGTGGCTTTGACTTTCCTGTATTTTCAGCTGGAATAACATGATTTTTTTTACATCAAATTGTATTTGGTTATTTTGCAATATGAAGGGGCAATGGACCACAAATACATAGAAAGCGAGAGGATATTTTTGCTCTAACAACGACATTTCTGACATATAACAACACCCGCCAAACATGCAGGTGTAATAAACAAACAATTCAATTCAATACCACTTTATTCGATTAATAAAAAATCATAAAAGTAACAATACAAAAAATGAGGGATTACATTAATACGCATAAGAGTTAAAAAAAAATATAAACAAACAACATATGGACAGTTTCCGATCGGAATGACATGATTTTGAAGGTACCCGGGTTTCCATTCGATCTGGAATGGAACGATCTGAAACTTGTGGTCCAGTGAGCGCTTAATTGTCTTCTAGACTTTATGCTTTCAGTAATCTGTCGTCTATAGACTTTACGTTATCTTTGAGTTCGGAAAGACCTCGAAATCCAGTTATCCCTCATTCAGAGGCTGGGCTGTATTAGAGAGTGAACAGTGATGGAACTCCCACACCGGCGTAGAACATCCCAAAGACACTTAAGTGTTTCCTTAGCTACACGCCATCACTGCCTGTTGCTCATGTGAACAAATTGATTTCAATGTGTGTAAGAGCATCACTTGGATAAGCAAGATTTTAGTAGCTTCAATGTTTCTGGGGATTAATTTGTTTGATCAGTTGTAGTCTTTGGAGCTTCGTCAGTGCTTTGTGCCTGTAGGGTGCAATTTTATGAGGGAGAACTGCTGGTGAATAGACTTGTTTTTGCTAATTAAAAAAATAAAAAGCATACTAATGGCAACAACAGCTACTCCGGTTCTAAGAGCCCTTCAAACTCTGTGCTATGTAAAATTGTGTGTACATATATAACTGGGCATATTGGAGCAAAGTTAGAGTAACTTCTCCAGTGCAACTGGCATTTGTGAAACTATTGCTAAAGTATTAATGGGTGCCAAGAGTGGGATGTATTTTATAATGCACAGGTAAATCAGCTGTCATAGTGTTCATGGGATTTGAGGAGGAACGGGGACACTGTCATTATGATTTTGAGTAGACCATGTTTAACTCGCTGGGAGGAAATGTACTTGGAATGATGAATTTCAAAATGGATACTGACCGCTTGAAAAAATTGAATATTGTGAAACTCATGTTGGCTGAAGTTAGATCATTTTCGTAATTTTAGCTAAAGGATGTACATTATTTGGGATTGAAGAAATAAAGCAATTATGCTTAATAGTTAGAAAAGTTTTGCCTTACCTGATAAAGATTTGTTTGATTTGTGAATGTTTTTAAGCGCATTGGTGGGTATTACCGGTACTCCGTGCTGGGCAACTGTACTCCTTTATGCCTCCAAATGATATTTGTGTATGTCATGTGTTCATTGATCCAGGGCTTTTTAGTACACAAGTCAGTGCCCCTGAAATTGGATACATTTGATAGTGGGTGTGTCTTTGTTGTACAATGTATTGTACGAAGATAAGCAGATTCTGATGCTTTCGAAATAGCCAATGAAGCGAAGGAAGTGAAAAGTCTGAATTGAGAGCTGGTTTGAGTGTTAGCGGGAAGGTCAGTTGTACATGCTGAGTTCCTCCATTACTATTGGACAGAATTGTGCCAAGCCGTGTCCTCTTTGAATTGTTTCGTATTGTAATGGGCAATAAACACATTTCCAGGACATCTTTAGCTAGTATAAAATGCCCCTTGGTGTACCTTGCAGAGCACCTTGAAACTTCTATTTTCTGTATGTAAAATCTCTAATTTATGCCACTGTCTTTCAGTATCCCAAACCCAGAAATGCTGCTAGATTATTGATTCTTTAAAATTATGATGCAGTTGTTTAGGGAACCTTGATTGCAAAGAGGTCCATTGTAAAGTCTCCCTGAGAAGGTTTGCTTACTTTAGCGATGTAAGAGCAATTCAACAAAAAAGAAGACTTCTTTGGCGGAGTAGCAACTGGTGAAGTATATGGGAATGGTAGAATGGCCAAACAAGTGTAAACATTTTTTTTGCCATTGACCACTGTGGCAGAGACAGGTGCTACCAAAACTGTGGGAATTCATTATAAAGGAAAGCAATTGTACAGGTCACAGATCCCTTCCTGGGCAGAGGCACTGGGTGCAGAGTAGGGTAATATTAGGGAACAAAAAGAAGATCTATATTGTGTTGGGACAGGATGTCCCCTGCATAGTAAATGGGCATGTTCCCCTGCCATAAGTGCCCAACTGTGTTTCTCTTTTTTTTTTTTAGCCCTGGCGTCGCACTAAATTAGCGATTGCACAGAAGAGACCCTGCCTGTCCTTGACGATGAGTAGGTCCTGGACTTGCCCTGTGACTTGGAAGGGTATACCTCATTGGTTGACAGTGGCCCTTGTTGGGTTTAGCACAGCATTTCTTAACCTATGGTCTGCAGATCACTAGGGGTTAGCAGCAGACTAATAAAGTACTTATACACAATGAAGCAGTATTGAAAATGGAAAGTTTTAAAATGCTCTGCGAGTGGTAAGGAATTTGAAATTGGACGCTAAAAATTAGATGAAGTTGGTATCTGGATTCATTGGAGCAGTGCAAGTACTGCAAGCAGAATCTAGTCTGGATGATTGGAGGCCTCAATGAAGCAATAGTATGTGCCAACAGAAAGACTGCATTAGGAGCAAGAAAGACAAAGTGCTATGTTAGAATCTAGAATATTGCTAAGACTTTTAGAAATAAAACTACATTTTTAGCACTCCCATTAAAATTAAAATGTTTCCATAGTTGTGAATTAAATACAGTATTTCATGATTTGGGTATTTGTTTGATGTATACTTGTTTCTGTGTTTTTGTGTATTATTTTGAGGTTTATTTTGTAGAAATAGCATTGGTGGAGGTCCAGTCATGATTTAGTTGGGGTTCCACAGATGTCTAAAGGTTAAGAGCCTCTCAAAAGGTTAAGAACAACCACTTTAGCATATATAGTGGTTGTGGCAGCATACAGTGTTCTAAGAATCAATAGTTGAACAGACCTTTGCATCTGAGACACTCGAATGGAGGCCTGCTGGCCCTTTCGTGTAAAGTTTGGCTTCTATTTGCCTACTCAGTCCCTTGCACTAGCATCCCGAGCAGATGTTAAGCATATTGCTGTGTGTCGCCTTGCTGACACATGCTTTCTGTGTGTGTTTGTGTGTGAGAGAGAATCTGAAAAATGGAGGGCAGTGAGATACATTCGGAGGCCCCTGGCCTGGCCGTGCACAAGATGGAGGTGCAGAATGTGCTCCCAGACAGTGGAAGTGTATTGTTCACATTCCTGTTGCTGAAGTGTGGATACTTAGCAAGAAGAAATCGGATGGAAAGCACTGCTTTTTTTAGATATTCTATAAAGCCATTTGTAGTCAAGGAGCTGCTGATTAGTTTTCCTGAACATTGACATTTGGTGGATGGTAAGGGCTAGGGTGGGACTGCAGACTCTGGTAAATGTTGGGGAAACCTTTAGGTGAGGACTGCATTTTGCCTTCATTTATCCAGGTGCGGAATCCTTACGCCTTTTTGTGCCTCTGTTGTGAGGCAGTTTCCGTACTGTGGTTGGGTTTGAAACCAGACTGGCAGTGTTGAGGAGTTGGTGGTCGTTGAGGTTTTTGGTGTGGTGTCTGTTGATATTTTTCTGTAAGACCGTGGCTGGGTATGGTAGCAAGGAGATCAATCTGTAGTTGGTGAGCATTAAAGGGTCAGTGGAGAGTTTTTTCAGCAATGGGAGGACAGTTATGTGTTTTCCAGCACTTTGGAATGGTCACAGGAGAGGTGGAGGCATTAAGAATGGGTGTTAGCATAGCGCTGATGGGTTGCAGTCCTGTAGGAGACGTGGCGGCAGGGGTCCTATGGGGGTCCTTAGTGGATGGACTGCATGTTGGCAGGGGTTTCTTCGGGGGTGTTGATGCACCATATGATTAGAATTGGTTCTTTGGATAGGATCGGAAAGCGTTTGACGAGGTATGTCGGATCCGCTTGCGGTTTGAAGTGCTCTAAATGACTTTGATTTTGTTGCTGAAGAATTGAGAGAGCTTGTTGCCGCAGTCCTGAGAATGGGTGTTTGAGTTGGAGGCGGCTGCTGGTGAGGTGAAATCCTTCACAATGGCGAAGGTTTCCTTGCTTCTGTTGGTGCTAGCATCAATGCGGTCCTCCAGGGCGGCGTGCTTCGTGGTCTGGATCATTTGGTGGTAGTATCTCAGGATGGGTTTCAATGTACTCCTATTGGCATTGTCCCGGCTCATTGTCCATTTGCACTCCAGTTGTTTGCACTCCAGTTGTTTGCAGTGTCGTTTCATCAATTTGAGTTTTTCCATCTACATACTGGTCTTGGGGTCTAGATCTTGTTGATTTGTTTTTTTTATTTTTATTTTTTTAAGTTTTTATTTGCCATTAGGTACATTTTCAGGTGGCTTAGCACTTTATACAGCAGATTCTAAAAACAGATAATAAATATAGACATTACTATTAACCATACATACATTTTAGAGAGAGCAGAAGTATAGAACACAAATATACTGAAGAGAGCATACAAACCAAAAAACATCCTTACAACATTACTTCACCAAATTCCCGCTCTTTCTAGTGTCATAATTCAACCTATACCTATTCTATTTCCTAGTTCATCTTGGCTTTTTCCCAGCCATTTTGATAAGGGGGCCCAGATCTTATCCCCTTTCTTACTAGCTCGATGACCCTTGTTTTTATAAAGAGCCATTTCCATATTCTATATATTCAATAGGCGAGGAAGCCAAGCGGTATATACCGATGGGTTCGAGTCTTTCCAAGCTGTAGCTATTAATAGCCTTGCAACCTCTATTTAGACAAAACCAAAATTCCTATATGCAGGTATTAACTCGGTGACCATCATACCCTAAAAGCATCAACGGAGCCCTAATCTTGATTGTGCAATTCATCAATTCATACCAGAATTTTTCTATACCCTTTATTAGAGGAGTCCGGTATATACGCGCATAAAACATATGCGTAATGTCCGCCGGGCTGTGCTGACATCTGGAGCACTGATCGTTGTCTCGTTTCCCCCACCTAAAGAGTTTTGCTGGGGTGTAATATAGGTTAAACAGAGTCTTATAATGTTGGGTTTGAAGGTTTGCAGCCAAAAATATGCTTTCACCCAATTTTAATGACATATCAATACTATATCGTTGTCCCCCAGTTATGATGCCCACTTTGACTCCGTGTTCTCCACATCGTCAGGTATTGTTTCTATTAGAATTTTATACATTTCCCCTATCCTCCCATCACCCCAAAATATTTTAGCCAATAGCGGTATTGCCCGGAGGTTTTCCTGTTTCCTGAGTAGGTTCTTTATACATCCCCTCATTTGAATATATTTAAAATATGTTCTATTACGAACCTCAAATTTCTGAGCCAGTACTGTAAATGACAGCCTATCGGAATTTTCGTTAAATAGGTCCCCAACTAGCTGTATACCCACCTGTGCCCACTCTCTAGCCATGTTATCCAAAAATTCGGCTGGGAAAATCGATATTCCCCACAATGGGGTATACCGATTACATTTTGGAATTCCCATAATTTTACATACTTTGCTCCAAACGGATCTAGCTGCTTTCAAACATTTTAGAATGGTTTTTTTTTTATAATAGCTAGGTTCTAGCTGTCTGGGGAGGAGCCCTGTTGATTCTCTCCCCACACCTAGTTGGTAGATTGATGGGACTCTATCCTCACTCACACATTTATCTGCTCCCAATAGTTCTCCAATTTCTAGCACGAAATTTGCCAGGTAATAACCCGATCTGCACTTTCTGCCTCGGCAACCAACGCAGGCAGAGCCCCACGTTCACGAGGAAATACCTTGCGAACCTTAGGGGAGAATAACTTTGGACTCCCTCCTTTGACTATCACCTACCCAGCCGGACTTTCGGGCAAACGCTCCCGCATCTCTCCTGCCCTTATCTTCCCCCTCTCTCTTCCCCCAACTCCCTCCCCTCTCCGCTCCTACTCTTTTCCGCTTCTGTCCTCTGCCTTCACCTGCCCCTCCCCTTGTCCCCACCCTGTTTCTCAGTGAACCTCTTCCCTCGACACTTGAGACCAAACTATTTTGTCTGAAGCCCAATGGAGCTACCTGGTTTAGATATAGGGGAGATGGGCCATGGATTCCCTTCTTGGTCGTCACCTACACAGTCGATCTTTAGACTGACTTCCTTTCGTCTCTACGGTTGTCTCTTCCCTTATCCTCACTTTCTCACCTCCCCTACCCCCCACTACTTCGCTCTCTCCTTTCTCTCCTCTCCTAATGTATTGCTGATTGTTTGATGTAATGTGTAATTATCGATCTTTTTCTGTTATATTGTTGAACCACATTGTTGCACCTCCCTTCGTCTCTCCTGTTGTCTCCTCCGCATCCTCCCTCTAGTTATGTCTCTCCTTCTCTCCTCTCTCAATGTATTGAGACTAAACTATTTAGTCTGATGCCCGATGGAGCTACCTGGTTTAGCTATAGGGGAGATGGGCCGTGGACTCCCTCCTTGGTCGTCATCTACCCAGTCGGTCTTTAGACGGACTTCTTTTCATCTCTCCTTATTGTCTCTTCCCTTATCCTCACTTTCTCACTTCCCCTACCCCCCGTACTTTTCTCTATCCTTTCTCTCCTCTCCTAATGCATTGCTGATTGTTTGATGTAATTGTGTAATTGTTGATCTATTTCTGTTATATTGTTGAACCACAATGTTCCACTTCCTTTCGTCTCTCCTATCCTCTCCTCCCGCATCCGCCCTCTATTTTATGTCTCTCCTTCTCTCCTCTCCCAATGTATTGAGACTGAACAATTTCGTCTGATGCCCGTTGGAGCTACTTGGTTTAGCTATAGGGGAGATGGGCCTTAGATTCCCTCCTTGGTCGTCACCTACCCAGTCTGTCTTTAGACAGACTTCTTTTCGTCTCTCCTTATTGTCTCTTCCCTTATCCTCCCTCTCTCACCTCCCCTGCTCCCTCCACTACTTTTCTCTCCATTTTTCTCCCCTCCTAATTGAATTGCCTATTTTTTGATGTATTGTGTAATTGTTGAATTTGTTCTGTTACATTGTTGATTCTCATGTAAAGCGCTCTGATACCTTCGGGTCTAGCCAGCGCTATATAAAACTCTTTAAATAAAATAAATTAATAAAATAAATAAACCCCCTCTCTCTCTAGGCAAACTTAATGTCCTCAAGGCCCGTCTAGTTTTTTGATAGCTCCAAATAAAATTAGAAAAAATGTAATTAATTTTCTGAAATGAGCAGGGTGGCAGTTCTAGAGGGATCGCTCGAAATAAATTAAGTATCTTCGGGAAAATCTTCATTTTTAGGACATTGATTCTGCCCACTATCTTTAAATGCTAATTATCCAACCGTCGTAGCTCGGTGGATATCTCCTGTAGCACAGGGTCAATATTATTTGCCCATAATGTGTCCATATCCGGCCCAATCTTTACTCCCAGATAGGATGCAATATCTTTCTGACGCTGATCTTGAAAATGTCCCTGTCCGGTGCAGACTATCTGTGTCTTTCCTTTATTCAGACAATAGCCTGACCTACTGCCAAATTCCTCTGCCATTCTCTCTATTTCTACTATTGTTGTTGCTGGGTTTGATGTAATGACCGCAATATCGTCCGCGTGCGCAAGTATTTTTGTCTCATATCCATTGATTTCATAAGGTTCAGTCGCTAAGTTCTCAGTTATCTGTCTAATAAATGGATCCAGATCTATGGCGAACAGGATTGGGGAGCATGGGCAATCCTGCCGAGTGCCCCTTGCTACCTCTATCGGATCTGATGCCACTCCCATCATTTGTAGTCTAGCAAATGTTTTATGATACATCGCCTGAATTGCTGTTATCATTTTTGGACCTATCACTCACTCCGCTGAAGTCTCCCCCCCCCCCCCCCCCACCCACCCACCCACCCACCCCCCCACCCCACCAGATACTGCCACTTCACTCTGTCAAAGGCCTTCTCTGCGTCCAAGAGATTCACAACCAACCCATCCCCCCTTGCTGCAGCTAGATCTAGCAGAGATATTACTCGCCGAGTGTGATCCGTTGCCCCCCTTTCTGGCACAAATCCATGCTGCCAGGGTGAGACCAACCTGGCTATGATTCTCTGGAGCTGAGTTGCTAACATTTTTGAATATATCTTTGTATCTGAATTTATCAGAGAGATGGGTCGGTATGATCCAGGTGCTGACCGAGGTTTCCCCTTTTTATGAAATAAAATTATGTCTGTTTCCTTCCATGAATTAGGCGGGATCCCCCGGTATTGGACATCCAAAAAAAATCCTGAAGGAGTATAGCCAGATCACCTTGAAGTAATTTATATAGCTCTACTGGGATCCTGTTGATTTGCTGTGTTTGAAAGAGGCTAGGGAGTCTCACGTGAGGTGATACAATTGATTACATTCTTAGGGGGCTCCGGTTGAGGACTTCAGTCAGGTTTCTGTGAGGAAAAATCGGTCCAGGTGATGTTGTGCAGCAGGTCCCAGATTTCTGTTGTGTTTTTGGTGAGTGAATTAGATGTTACTGCAGAGTTTTGTTGGTGGTTGCAGAACTGTGTGAGTATGAGAGAGTGAGATTTTGGATGCTGTTGATACAGGTGCTCTGAGGGTTGGGTAATTGCATGAGAATTTGTAGGAAGCTCAGTAGAATGCTCCCTCAGTGTTGTGTGGTGCAGCGAGGCAGCCTCATGGATGGTGGTGTCCAGGGATCAGTGTGCAGTGTGTCGCAGTAGAATAGCGGCAGGAAGGGGCAAGACAAGGATTTCTGGAGCTTGGGATGATCCAGTCACTTACAGGCTTGTCTTTAGCATCTGTGCTGTGGCCACCATTCGATGGGTCCTGGTAGGGGGTGTTGTGATGTCCCTTCATATGCCACAGGATATAATGCATTTGCAACAAGGTGGATGGGATATCCATCACATTTGTGATGGCGTAACCCGTCAAACAAACTCTAAATCAGGCCCTCTGTTTCAATACAGTTACTGTTCGGGTGCGACTAAGCTGCACCTGTATTAAATTTAAGCTGCACCTGTTTTCCCTTAATTATGGCTTGGATTACCCAAAACCATGAAGAGAACTAATGGACACTGGGGACATCGAGGAAGCGGGGTGAGCACAGCCCTTGCCAAAGTAGCGCCCAGGAACAATGACTGTTTTTTTAAAGTTTATTTCACTAGTAGTGTGTAGTATTTAGTACTCTTGTGTAATTCGAGTACTTAATTTCTTCTTTTTTTTTTTCTTTTACATTTTATTGAATTTTCCTCTATTGTCAGATTTACAATAAAATGTTAGTCCTAGATTCAATAACCCAGCATACAGAACAAGTACATAAACAGTACCTCTCCCCTCCCCATCCCCCTCCGCACCCCCATGGCTCCTCAGTCCATTTCTGAGCCATGATTAGAAATGTTTGGATTTTTTTCCCTACAGATCTGTTGATCCTGCTGGGTTCAAGCAAGATTCCACTGTATTGAGCCCAGTACGCCCAAATCTTTAAGTGCTTTTGTGGACAACCTCTGGCTGTGTAGATTGGTATCTCTAAAGTCGTACAGGAGTACTTTTTTGTCCTCCAGAGTGCGGGATGCATCTTTTTTCCAATGCCATGTGATATATCCGTTACTGCCCAGATAAGCCCTTATATGTAGCAGCACTAGCTTTGAGTCTCTTGGGATCCTCCAGTCCCCCCACCCCCTTGTAGTGAGCACGCCTCCCGAAAAGGGGTCAGCTCCTTATAGTACCAAATTGTACGTAGTAGGTCTTCCACCTCTGCTCAGCAAGCATCTCGGAAGAGGGCACCAGACCCCTCTTCCACAACCGATACCTCGCTCAATATGTTCTTTGGAGATTGTACAGCTGAACGATTCTGAATGATGTGGCAATCTCTACATTCCGTGGAGAGCTTCCCTCCAATTCTCTTTTTCTTGCCAGCCTAGATCTGATTCCCAAGCGCCTCTGTTTTAGGAAAGTATCAGGAGTGTTAAGCACCAAGGTGTGGTATATTTGTGACATCTGATGGGGACCCAGGTTTCTCTCCAATAATTTATTCTCGAAGGGGCTAGCCATCAGCGGGTCCTCTAGGGGCCCTGCGTATGGTGTCCATGCATAGGCAGAGTTGGAGATATTGGAAGAATTGGCTTTGGTGGATTTCAAAATCCTCCTGAAGTGTTGCAAACGATTTCATAGTAGTGCTTCGCATCACATCCCCTAGTTTGTAGATCCCAACAGTTTCCCATAAATAGAAGCCTTCCAAATGGATAACCTTGGGGAGTCTTTGTCCCTTACACAAGGGAGTCGCCTCTGAGAATCTACCCTTCCACCCCAATTCTCTATTGGTGTTGTTCCAATTGTGCAGTACTCCTGATGTGGATGGAGGAAGATCCAGTGTATGTATGCCTCCATAGAGGAGGTGTAGCAGGACAGTGCCCAGCCTTCAGCGGCATTTACCCGGTCATCGTCTGAATTATGTCACCAATAATGGAAGGAAGGCAGTTGGCCAGCCCGATGATAGCACGTCACATCTGCTGTCGCTATACCCCCACATATGCTGTCCCTATACCCCCATCGTATGTAGACTTATAACTTCTATTTAATGCAATCCTGGCGGTCCCACCATTCCACAGAAACTTCTTTATAATCCCTTCTAGTTTGGTAAATAAGCACTAGGGGATTATATAGATCGGTTTCTGCAACTGGTAAAGGATTCGAGGCAGTGAGACCATCTTGAGGATAGCTGAATGGCCCAGAAGTGATTGGGGCAGGGCTGACCAGAATGAGATGTCCGCTCCCAGTTTATCTAACAACGGTTGAATGGGGTTATGCCAAGTACTCTGGGGTCTGGTGTAACATAAACCCCCAAATATCTGAACCCCCTTCCGCTCATCAAATGTTTTTTGCCCGTGCCAAGTCACTGGTTGGTCACCAATCGCATACAGAGAAGACTTGGTCTAATGGAGCCACAGCCCAGAGAAAGTACCAAATAAGCTGAGGATCTGTAACAGACTGAGGTCGGACCACTGCAGTTCTGATAGAAACACGAGTACTTAATTGGCCTATAATGTGATTTTGTTCTCTAGTCTTGGTGCCCATTAAAGCCTGGATCTGTGCGTCTGCCTGGATCCATTGCACAAGCGGCTCTATTGCTAGCGCAAAATGGAGCGGGAAAAGCCCTGCCGTGCTCCTCGGCTGATTCGGAAGTCATCAGAGATGACCTTCCAGAGCCTGATGTGAGCTTTGAGAAGTATGAAGTAGTTTGTTGTAACTGCAGAACCTTTGACCCAAATATTATGTTGTGTCGCTCTTCCTCACATAAAACCTGATTGATTCGGGACTCCAGGGTAGAAATAACTGTAGTCTGGCAGTTTGCGAGGGCTTTCGCCATTATTTTGGCTTCTACATTAAGTAGGGTGATAGGACGAGCACCGCTCTGGGGGTCTTCCCGATTTATGTATCGCCACTATCTCAGCTGGCCATAAGTTCTCCAGCAGAGCCCACTGTTGAGCAGCCTCTGCGTACATGGCGGCCAGGTGAAGGACGATGACATCCTAGTGCAACTGAAAAAACTCCAACGGGAACCCATTGGGACCTGGAGTCTAACCAGCCATCAATTGAACCAAGGCCTCCTGCAACTTGCCCTCTGTGAGGGGTCCTCTCATAGTGCTCAGGCTGTCGACTGGGAGGTCCGTGATAAACCTGTCCATGTCATGTCCCAGTTGTAGGCCCCCCTCAGAATATAATTTCGCATAGTAAGAGGCAAACTCTCTAGCCACAGCCTAATGTTCCTTGAGGGGGGCATTGACTGCTGCGATTGTTACTATGTAGTTTCTCAGGATCCTATTTGAGTATAGCCAATAAAGGGTGCTACTTGCTTTGTTACCCCATTGATAGATGCTGCATTAAGTCACTTTCCATGATTGCTTAGCCGCACCCATATATAGCTGTTTGAGGGTATCCTGTGTATGTATACTAAGTTACAGTGTGTGGTGGGTGATGGAGAGAGCATCCATTGATGTTCAGGATGCGAAATTCTAATTCTGTAAGTGTTTGCTGTTTCCTTCTACCCACTCCTGACTGATAGCTAATAAGTTCGCTTCACAGAGTGCCCCTAAAAGCCTCCCACAGACTTATAGGGGAAGTGACGGTATCAGCGTTGGTTTCTAAGAAGGACTTTATAGAAGCTGGAAGATGATGCCTATGACTGCTAACAACCAGGAGTCCAATCGCAACCTGTTTGTCTACTTGCAAGCCCTGTTCTCAATTGTAATTCTATGGGTGAGTGGTTGGGGATGATACGAGCTAGGATCTGGGCGCCAGCCACCCGCTGGATATCTGAGCTTGAAATAAGGAAGTAGTTCAATCAGGAAAAAGTCTTGTAAGCCCCTGAATATAAAGTATATCCCATCTCGTGTAGGTGCAGTGCCCGCCATGGCTCTATGAGCCCAGAGCCTTTGTAAATTTTGCCAGGTGGGTTGCTCTCGATAAGGGACCGCCACGTTAACTGGAACAATCTCAGTCGGAGCTCAATACGCCATTAAAGTCCCCGCCAAGTACTCTCCGACTCAGAGGATTTTGTGCAAGCAATTTCCCCATCGGTTCTAAGAAGGTTCTTGCAAGGGTGGGTGGGGGCATAAACATAGACTCTCGTAAGTGGAGTCAATGCAATAGCCCCACCACTCCTACATATCTGCCCTGTGGGTCTTGCTTAGTATGATGTCCTTCAAAAGGCAGCCGTTTTCTTGAGGATGGCTACACTCCTTAATCACACGGTTTTGTTTTTCATCACTTCTTAGTTGCATTAGTTGTGTCTTGGACAAGGGTAGAGTAGAGCTTTCTAGACCCATAGACATTCTTTGTTGGTATTACAGTACACTCCTTAATCCCCTTGTAAAACCAGCATAGAACACCCTTGAAAATTCCATCTGGGCCAGGAAGGGGTACTGGTTGCCCAGAAGGGTGTTCTCTTGGAGAAGGAGAATGTCTGGTCTATGACGTTTTGCTGCCCTCAAGACAGCCCCATGCTTAATACGGTCTATGAACCCATTTACATTCCTTGAAAGGAATTTCAGTAAGTCCAGTTCAGCGACAAAGGTCATAGGAGTATGGAGTCAGTCTAAGGAGGGGCCCGGGCAAAGAGGGTTCTTCTAAAATGGCGCTATTGTAGGTCACTGACATCAAGAGGTAAACTATACACTTCTGAGCAAAGAACAGTAAGAAAGCAACATTCCTGGATTCAAACCCCTTCCCCCACCCTATACTAAGAGAACATGATGAATCTCTTGTATCGCTGTATGGGGCATAATTGTCTGCACACAAGAAAACACCAACAAAGCCCCACTGTGCATTGAGCCCCCCTAACTCTCCCATACACCTGCAACCAGGGAAAAACAGAGCATTTGACAGTGGGTGGGGAGGCCACCAATGTAGGGTCCTCCTAGGGCCCTCTAAATGTCCAAGGTTTGATTTCAGCATGTGGTACAAAAGGGGGTGGTGATGGACGGAGCATCTGAACCAATCAAACACTCACACCCAGTCAAAAGATCTGGGTTCGATCCATTACCGTTCTTTAGCCCACTCTGCCACCCCAGTTCAGACATGGCTATATGCAAATCAGTCTGACCCTGTGCCTCATGGGAACAGTCCAGCCCGAACCGCAAGCCATGCCTTCCCTGGACCGGAAACATGCTTCCTAGGACCGGTTTCTGGCATTTCAACCGTCTTCAGCCAGGCTTGCTTGAATCCAGTGGCAAAGTGAGCAAGGGACTCACGTCTGAGCATACCCTACCAACTTATGGCGAACAAAGTGGTACAAAAGGGGGTGGTGATGGACGGAGCATCTGAACCAATCAAACACTCACACCCAGTCATCAGATCTGGGTTTAATCCATCACCGTTCTTTAGCCCACTCTGCCACCCCAGTTCAGACATGACCATATGCAAATCAGTCTGACCCTGTGCCTCATGGGAACAGTCCAGCCCGAACCACCAAGCCATGCCTTCCCTGGACCAGAAACAAGCTTCCTAGGACCGGTTTCGGGCATTACAGCCGTCTTCAGCATGATCAGAAGGTCTCAAGACCATAATGCCCTGTTTGCTACATCTCGCCGCATCCGACCATAACTCTTCACAGTCAGTTTGCGGTTGAGCCCGAGTCCAACTTTTAATCATCTAGGCCGTGGTGTCGCAGCAGGTGTCTCCTATCCACTTACATCATTCCCTCTACCTCTGTTATTTTAGATTCCCGTCTAGAGGGGCTTGCAGTGCTCCTGGGGGCCGCTATCTGCAACTTCTTGGGGAGTTATCGGTGTCTGACCCTATGCCTACCCGGGGGTGGAAGGGCACCTCCAGAGCCCCAGCCATGAGACCTTTTTCTGGTGGCAGCATCACTGTAAGGAGCAGCAGTGTTCTCCTCTTCCCAGACTGCTTCCGGCGAGCAACGCATAGGGTAAGGTTTTCACAGCCCCGTTGTCACTGCTTCCAGAGCCAGCCAAAGGTGGATCACCGCTATAGCATGTTCTCCAGCTCGCCCAGAAGAAGCCCCAGCAAAATCAAGTCCGTGGACCGCTCCGAAATATACTGGTCTGACTGGGCACACCAGGTTCGGAGTACTCCCAGCTCAGGGCGACCCCACCGAGGTCTCTTGGACAACCCCGGTGATACGTGTCCTCTGCACTCGCCCAATGCAGTCCCATGGCCTCCACAGATATAGATTAATACAATTCAATCTTGAAATTTTACTTTAGCTATTAAAAACTCCCATTGTTAAATAAACAGGTTATGACCTGCCTCTCAACAGAAGTCATAGAGCACTAGTTCATAACCTAACTATCAAAAATCATAGGACTTCAAAAGAGTATGCATACAGTGGGAATAAGGAGCTAGCTAGATAGTTTGTCTGTACAGTTGGTAAATGCTAAAGCTAGTTAGGCCTTGTGGTCATTATTTGTAGATTTCTAGGAAGCCAGTGGGTCAGTGTGAAATAGCATTTCATTCTTTGAGTGTAGACAAATGTGTTGGGTTACTTAACTGCTCCAGGGACAGACACTTTTTGGAAGCTGGCATCTTTAAAAGGAATGGTTACCGCTCAACATGGAGGCTCTGTGTGGCTATTGCAAAGCTTGAAGGTGTGCAGTGAAACCGCATGATGTCCGTTGATCCAATTACATGAAGTAGTGTGCTGAGGATTCATTGTTATAGGTAAGGAGCCTTTTTTCCTCTAGTACTGTTTTGAAGAATGACCTGAATACGCAATAATTCGAAATGGATACCTAGGAGCTGAAGAACTTTCATTGCCTATTTTGCCTTGGAAGCAAAACATTGCGTATTTTGATATATTAGTCAATGTTGGATTGTAAGTCACTTGTTGATCGAAAGAATGCTTGCTTGTGTGTGTGTTCACCCTCACCTTTCTCATCCCAACTAGGTACTTCGTAAGGGCTCTGGGACACTGTGTGAGGCACTGCTCATGGTTCAAGCATATCACGCCAACATAATCTTTCCAAACAAGCAAGAGCAAGTTTTTAATAAGATGACTAGTGATGGACATGTGCTGGATTCCGAAACCTATGTTGGTGGCCACGTGGAAGCCCTGGAGTCTGGCGTGTTCCGGAGTGACATCCCCTGCCGTTTCAAAATGGTGAGTTCCTGCCTTTCACTTTCACTCCCTCTTTCTATCATGTGTTGGGGTGTATTTCTGTTTCCAGTATGAAAAAGGTGGCTTGGTCTCAACGTTTACTCCATCATTCTAGGACATAATGGATAAACAGAACAGTAACTGGAATAGCATTATCAATGTTTCTAATTAAGCAGTATTTGAATCTGTCAAACTTGAGACCACGCTTTATATCTCTGCTGTGTCACAAACATCATTTGTGAAGTATGTGAACAAGAAATTCGGTCACCTCCTGTCCTCTTTTAATTGTATTATTATTGAGAATGTCAGGCTATATTAAGAGAAGTGAAGTTGTATGCCACCCAACCAAGTCATTGGTTTCTGCCATACATTTCCAGCTAGCTCATGTTTCCTTTACGTAGTCTATGTAGTGTGGCACATATGTTTAATTTGTCATCACTTGAACTGTGGCATATTGCAGATTTCACTCTATATTATAGACCATTGTCCCACACCAAATTGTGCAATTACTTGTTAGATTTTCAATCTGCGTAACCGGCTTTTTGCGAATGGATACTTTATTAGTGTATTAACCCCTTCGCTGCTAGGCCTTTTCCCCTCCTGTGCTGAGGCTTTTTTTGGCGTTTTGGAGTAGTGCGCGCTTAGGCCCTTGTAACTTTTTGACCACATAAGGTATCCACGCCAAATTTGCGTCCTTTTCTTCCAACATCATGTGGATTCTAAAGGCGCCCTGGGTTTGTGGATTCCCTTGGAGGGGGCCCAGAAATTTAGCAAAATATAGTGATTTTTTTGTTTTTTTCAGAAAAATGGGAAAAACGGGCTGCAAATGAAAGCCTCTGGGTGTTTCCCTGAAAATGGTATCACAAAAAGGTTTGTGGGGCTGAAATCTCCATTTTCTCAGCTTTCAGGGAATGACAGACTTTTGTCAGAGAACCGAAATTTTTCACTCAGTTTTGGCATTTTTCTGGGACATAGCCTATTTTTGCTATTTTTAGAGCTTTCCACCTCCTTCCAGTTAATGGTAGAAATGAGTTTGAAAGCAATAATGGATCCTGGAAAGCTTTACATTTTCGAAAAGTAGACAAAATTCTGAATTCAGAAAGGGGTCATTTGTCTAAATCCATGAAGGTTTCGTTATAGAAACTAACAGTTAGATATTGGAATATTTGAAATTTTGTTGAAAAAAACAGCCTTTTGTCTCAACGTTTTCACCTATAACTTTTTCTAATTTTGACAGCTCTTGGAAAGCAATATACCGTTACATCCGTTAGACCTTCCTGGTTGTGGGGATATATAGGACTTGTAGTTTCACCAAGAACCCGACGAACCCAGATCCAAAAACTGAGCAGCAACTTGCAATGGTATTTTTTCATTTACTGGGTATAGTGCACTTTGTCTTGGAAAATGTATACATGGAATAATCTGTATGAAAGACACCTATGTATTTCTGAATTGGGTACAAATTATAGACTTCAGAAACAGTATATAATTGCACATTTTCAAAGTTGGGAATACTCATACTAGCATGAGAATTATTGGTCATTTTTCATAAAGATTTTTTTTTTACTCAATGTCTTTCATTCAAAGGGAGAAATGCATGAAAGCTCAATTGGTAATAACAGTTGATTTACAAATCTGAATTACCCCAAGTGTCCCGATAAAAACGGTACCTCACTTGTGTGGGTCGGCCTTGTGCCTGCGACAGGAAACGGCGGAAAATGCAACGTGGTCACACCTAAATTTAGCAGTTACAAATTGACCCTTTTTTGGCAAAGTGCCTACCTGTAGTTTTTGCACCCTAGCTCTGCCGGCACCTAGGGAAACCTTGCAAACCTATACATTTTTGAAAAGTAGACACCCAGGGGAATTCAGGATGGGGTGACTCGACTGCCTACCCCCAGGTTTTGTTACCCAGAATCCCTTGCAAAGCTAAGTTTTTCACAAAATAAACACATTTTCCTCACATTTCTGTGGTGGAAAGTTCTGGAATCTGCGTGGATCAACAAATTTCCACCCACCCAGCGTGCCCCCAGGTCTCCCGAAAAAAACGGTACCTCACTTGCGTGGGTAGGCATAGTGGCTGCGACATGAAACAGCGCAAAACGCAGCATGGTCGCACCTCAATTTCCCAGTGAAATTTAGCACGATTCGGACAAAAAGACTACCTTTTGTTTTTGCGCCGTAGCTCTGCCAGCACCTAGGGAAACCTAGCAAACCTATACATTTTTGAAAACTAGACACCCAGGGGAATTCAGGATGGGGTGACTTGCCTGCCTACCCCCAGGTTTTGTTACCCAGAATCCCTTGCAAACATAAAAATTTGACCAAAAAAACACATTTTCCTCACATTTCTGTGGTGGAAAGTTCTGGAATCTGCGTGGATCAACAAATTTCCACCCACCCAGCGTGCCCCCAGGTCTCCCGAAAAAAACGGTACCTCACTTGCGTGGGTAGGCATAGTGGCTGCGACATGAAACAGCGCAAAACGCAGCATGGTCGCACCTCAATTTCCCAGTGAAATTTAGCACGATTCGGACAAAAAGACTACCTTTTGTTTTTGCGCCGTAGCTCTGCCAGCACCTAGGGAAACCTAGCAAACCTATACATTTTTGAAAACTAGACACCCAGGGGAATTCAGGATGGGGTGACTTGCCTGCCTACCCCCAGGTTTTGTTACCCAGAATCCCTTGCAAACATAAAAATTTGACCAAAAAAACACATTTTCCTCACATTTCTGTGGTGGAAAGTTCTGGAATCTGCGTGGATCAACAAATTTCCACCCACCCAGCGTGCCCCCAGGTCTCCCGAAAAAAACGGTACCTCACTTGCGTGGGTAGGCATAGTGGCTGCGACATGAAACAGCGCAAAACGCAGCATGGTCGCACCTCAATTTCCCAGTGAAATTTAGCACGATTCGGACAAAAAGACTACCTTTTGTTTTTGCGCCGTAGCTCTGCCAGCACCTAGGGAAACCTAGCAAACCTATACATTTTTAAAAACTAGACACCCAGGGGAATTCAGGATGGGGTGACTCGCCTGCCTACCCCCAGGTTTTGTTACCCAGAATCCCTTGCAAACATAAACATTTGACCAAAAAAACACATTTTCCTCACATTTCTGTGGTGGAAAGTTCTGGAATCTGCGTGGATCAACAAATTTCCACCCACCCAGCGTGCCCCCAGGTCTCCCGAAAAAAACAGTACCTCACTTGCGTGGGTAGGCATAGTGGCTGCGACATGAAACAGCGCAAAACGCAGCATGGTCGCACCTCAATTTCCCAGTGAAATTTAGCACGATTCGGACAAAAAGACTACCTTTTGTTTTTGCGCCGTAGCTCTGCCAGCACCTAGGGAAACCTAGCAAACCTATACATGTTTGAAAACTAGACACCCAGGGGAATTCAGGATGGGGTGACTCGCCTGCCCACCCCCAGGTTTTGTTACCCAGAATCCCTTGCAAACATAAAAATTTGACCAAAAAAACACATTTTCCTCACATTTCTGTGGTGGAAAGTTCTGGAATCTGCGTGGATCAACAAATTTCCACCCACCCAGCGTGCCCCCAGGTCTCCCGAAAAAAACGGTACCTCACTTGCGTGGGTAGGCATAGTGGCTGCGACATGAAACAGCGCAAAACGCAGCATGGTCGCACCTCAATTTCCCAGTGAAATTTAGCACGATTCGGACAAAAAGACTACCTTTTGTTTTTGCGCCATAGCTCTGCCAGCACCTAGGGAAACCTAGCAAACCTATACATTTTTGAAAAGTAGACACCCAGGGGAATTCAGGATGGGGTGACTCGCCTGCCTACCCCCAGGTTTTGTTACCCAGAATCCCTTGCAAACATAAAAATTTGACCAAAAAAACACATTTTCCTCACATTTCTGTGGTGGAAAGTTCTGGAATCTGCGTGGATCAACAAATTTCCACCCACCCAGCGTGCCCCCAGGTCTCCCGAAAAAAACGGTACCTCACTTGCGTGGGTAGGCATAGTGGCTGCGACATGAAACAGCGCAAAACGCAGCATGGTCGCACCTCAATTTCCCAGTGAAATTTAGCACGATTCGGACAAAAAGACTACCTTTTGTTTTTGCGCCGTAGCTCTGCCAGCACCTAGGGAAACCTAGCAAACCTATACATTTTTGAAAACTAGACACCCAGGGGAATTCAGGATGGGGTGACTCGCCTGCCCACCCCCAGGTTTTGTTACCCAGAATCCCTTGCAAACATAAAAATTTGACCAAAAAAACACATTTTCCTCACATTTCTGTGGTGGAAAGTTCTGGAATCTGCGTGGATCAACAAATTTCCACCCACCCAGCGTGCCCCCAGGTCTCCCGAAAAAAACAGTACCTCACTTGCGTGGGTAGGCATAGTGGCTGCGACATGAAACAGCGCAAAACGCAGCATGGTCGCACCTCAATTTCCCAGTGAAATTTAGCACGATTCGGACAAAAAGACTACCTTTTGTTTTTGCGCCGTAGCTCTGCCAGCACCTAGGGAAACCTAGCAAACCTATACATGTTTGAAAACTAGACACCCAGGGGAATTCAGGATGGGGTGACTCGCCTGCCCACCCCCAGGTTTTGTTACCCAGAATCCCTTGCAAACATAAAAATTTGACCAAAAAAACACATTTTCCTCACATTTCTGTGGTGGAAAGTTCTGGAATCTGCGTGGATCAACAAATTTCCACCCACCCAGCGTGCCCCCAGGTCTCCCGAAAAAAACGGTACCTCACTTGCGTGGGTAGGCATAGTGGCTGCGACATGAAACAGCGCAAAACGCAGCATGGTCGCACCTCAATTTCCCAGTGAAATTTAGCACGATTCGGACAAAAAGACTACCTTTTGTTTTTGCGCCATAGCTCTGCCAGCACCTAGGGAAACCTAGCAAACCTATACATTTTTGAAAAGTAGACACCCAGGGGAATTCAGGATGGGGTGACTCGCCTGCCTACCCCCAGGTTTTGTTACCCAGAATCCCTTGCAAACATAAAAATTTGACCAAAAAAACACATTTTCCTCACATTTCTGTGGTGGAAAGTTCTGGAATCTGCATGGATCAACAAATTTCCACCCACCCAGCGTGCCCCCAGGTCTCCCGAAAAAAACGGTACCTCACTTGCGTGGGTAGGCATAGTGGCTGCGACATGAAACAGCGCAAAACGCAGCATGGTCGCACCTCAATTTCCCAGTGAAATTTAGCACGATTCGGACAAAAAGACTACCTTTTGTTTTTGCGCCATAGCTCTGCCAGCACCTAGGGAAACCTAGCAAACCTATACATGTTTGAAAAGTAGACACCCAGGGGAATTCAGGATGGGGTGACTCGCCTGCCTACCCCCAGGTTTTGTTACCCAGAATCCCTTGCAAACATAAAAATTTGACCAAAAAAACACATTTTCCTCACATTTCTGTGGTGGAAAGTTCTGGAATCTGCGTGGACCAACAAATTTCCACCCACCCAGCGTGCCCCCAGGTCTCCCGAAAAAAACGGTACCTCACTTGCGTGGGTAGGCATAGTGGCTGCGACATGAAACAGCGCAAAACGCAGCATGGTCGCACCTCAATTTCCCAGTGAAATTTAGCACGATTCGGACAAAAAGACTACCTTTTGTTTTTGCGCCGTAGCTCTGCCAGCACCTAGGGAAACCTAGCAAACCTATACATTTTTGAAAACTAGACACCCAGGGGAATTCAGGATGGGGTGACTCGCCTGCCTACCCCCAGGTTTTGTTACCCAGAATCCCTTGCAAACATAAAAATTTGACCAAAAAAACAAATTTTCCTCACATTTCTGTGGTGGAAAGTTCTGGAATCTGCGTGGATCAACAAATTTCCACCCACCCAGCGTGCCCCCAGGTCTCCCGAAAAAAACGGTACCTCACTTGCGTGGGTAAACATAGTGGCTGCAACAGGAAACGGTTCAAATTGTACGGTGGTGAATTTACATTACCTTATTGCAAAACTACCTTGATTTTGGGGGGGGGGGCATCTGAGTTTGTGGCCCGGGGCTCGGTGGTATTCTTTGCAAAGTAGCAAACCCAAACAGTTCTGAAAACTAGACACCCGGGGGACTCCAGGGAGGTATGGCATGCATGGGTCCCCCAATGTTTTCCTACCCAGAACTCTCTGCAAACCTTAAAATTAGGTAAAAATTGCACTTTTCCAAACTTTTTGGCGTGGGATCGCCGAGTCGGCAAAAAAGTCATACCACCCTGCGTTCCCCTTGTTCTCCCGAGTAAAAGGATACCTCACTTGTGTGGGTGCCCCAAAGCAGAATACGCCAAAAATGAATTTTGAAAAAAGTAGTTTTTACTCATATTTACGTTTTACAAATTAAGCACCCCAGCCTAAGTCACATGCCTTTGGCCCACCCACACAAGTGAGGTATCATTTTACTCGGGAGAACAAGGGAAACACTGGGTGGTAGGACATTTGTTCCGGCAGCGAGATCCCACCCAAAAAAGTATGGAAAAGTGGGTTTTTTGACCAAAATTTCAGGTTTGCAGGGGTTTCTGGGTAGGAAAACATTGGGGGACCCACGCATGCCATACCACCCTGGACTCCCCCGGGTGTCTAGTTCTCAGAACTGTTTGGGTTTGGTAGTTTCCAAAGATGCCTGCCAAGCCCCGGGCCAAAAGCTCAGGTGACCCCCTCAAAAAATAAGATTATTTGGCTAAAGGTAAAGTTTTTGTCTCCACAGTATGAATTGGGCCTTTTCCTAAAGCAGCCGCTATGCCTACCCACGCAAGTGAGGTACCATTTTTATCGGGAGACCTTGGGGAACGCTGGGTGGGAGGTAATTTGTGTGTGCCCAGTGATGCCACGCTTTCCCACACTAAAACGTGTGAAAAAACTGATTTTTTACCATGCAAAAAATGAGGTTTGCAAGGGATTCTGGGTAAAGGAACGTTGGAGGATCCACGCAAGCCATACCTCCTTGGAAGCCCCCGGTTGTCTACTTTTCAGAAATGTGTGGGATTGGTAGGTTTCCCTAGATGGCTGTCTCGCACGGGGCCAAAAACCCAGGTAACCCCTCTTGCAAAAGCTGGTGGACTTAGGGGTTACCTGGGTTTCTGGCCCCGTGCGAGACAGCCATCTATGGAAACCTACCAAACCCACACATTTCTGAAAATTAGACACCCGGGCGCTTCCAAGGAGGTATGGCTTGCGTGGATCCGCCAACGTTCCTTTACCCAGAATCCCTTGCAAACCTCAATTTTAGCAGAAAAAAATCAATTTTTTCACACGTTGTAGTCTGGGAAAGCGTGGCATCACTGGGCTCACACAAATTACCTCCCACCCAGCATTCCCCCAGGTCTCCCGATAAAAACGGTACCTCACTTGCGTGGGTAGCCATAGTGGCTGCAACAGGAAAAGGTCCAAATCTAACAGTGGTGAATATAAAATACCCTGAAGCAATATAACTTTGATTTTTTGGGGGGGGAGGCACCTGAGTTTTTGGCCCGGGGTGGGTGGTATTCTTTGGAAAGTAGCAAACCCAAACAGTTCTGAAAACTAGACACCCGGGAGAGTCCAGGGAGGTATGGCATGTGTGGGTCCACCAATGTTTTCCTACCCAGAACTCCTTGCAAACCTTAAAAATAGGTAAAAATAGCACTTTTCCAAACATTTTGGCGTGGGATCGCCGTGCCGGCAAAAAAGTCCTACCACCCTGCGCTCCCCTTGTTCTCCCAAGTAAAAGGATACCACACCTTAACAGAGTTACTCAAAAGTCAAACATTCAAGCACGGCTATCTATTCCTCAAAGACACACACATACAGGTTGGATTTGGCACGAGGGCGAGTGATGGTTCAGTACATAAAATTTTATTAACAAGATATTTCAAAAAAATGAAATGCTCTGTCAATAAATAAATGCATAAAAACTGAACCAGTGACTCGCAACTCGTGAGCTGTAAAGCCACGACAAGGCACCAACCGTTTTACAGGCCATTCACGCACCTTTCATACCTGATACAAACCAGACCATTGACACCATCCGAATGGAAAAGCAACACATAACAACAATCACAATAAGGGGCAAGGTACACCCTACTGCAGAAATTAGAAAAAAAACAATTATTACTGCACACCCATCTAATCCGCAAGCACACACACATACTGGTTGGATTTGGCACGAGGGTGAGTGATGATTCAGTACATACAATTGGATACGCAAGTAATTTCATCAAAAATGAAATACACTGCGTATAATTGAAAGTATGATAAACTGAACCACTGACTCGCAGCTCGTGAGCTGTAAAGCCACGTCAAGGCACCAATCTCTTTACAGGCCATTCATACACCTTTCGTACGCGTGACACATGCAAAACATTCACACCGCCAGCCGCGGACCCATCACATTTCAACACTCACACCAGCAAACAGCGCCATTCAAGGGCCCATCACTTTCACACGCCCACATTTCTGACACTGCAACTACACAAAATGATGGACTGTGTGGAGTGTCACTCAACCCAGCCAAGCATCACTCCACGCACACCACCAGCCAAGCGCCACTCCACAAACACAACACCATCCAAGCACCACTCCACACACGCCGCCAGCCAAGCACCACTCCACACACACCGCCAGCCAAGCACCACTCCACTCACACCGCCAGCCAAGCACCTAACCATACACTCCGCCAGCCAAGCAAAAATCCACTAACCCCCCCAGCACAACTCCAATCCATGCACTATTCCAGCCAAGCACCAGACCACGCACACCACCAGCCAAGCGCCTGTCCACGCACACCAACAATCCAAGCACAATCCTGCACACACCACCATCGAAATTAGAATTTTTTAAAGAAATACCACAAATCAAATGTAGAAACCTACAAATCTGCTAACACAAATTCAAAACCTAAATGCTTTGCACTAATGCAAACCTAAAAGCAAACAAAAAAATATTACAGAAAACAAATCAGACAGTACACTTACAAGCTCAATGAAACTCCCAAAACTTCTTTTGTGTGTGGTACGATTTAAAACAAGCTGGCACACACAATCCAGGATTTGAAGGACAGTCAGGACAGTGCATACGAGACTCCCTCCGCACTTCTCTTCGCCAACAGACTCTACATCTTTTAGTGGGTTTGTCTTTTGCAGTTGTGGGAGGAATGTATTCTGGAAAGTGGCGATCTTTCAGTCTAGCCACTTCCTCCACCACTCCAAATCTTGGCACACTTGCCTGTTCCACTAGTACAAGGCTGCCTATTATAGTCTCCTGAAACTTAACAAAAGGCATCTTTGACTCAGGACAAGATTTCTGGAAAACAACAAAAGCATTAAAGGATGCCAAGTGGAAAAGATGGATAGCCAACTTCTTGTACCAAACGTAAGCCTTTCGAAGAGCAGCATAAGGTTCCAACCTCTGATCTACTCTGTCAACACCACCCATGTGCCTATTATAGTCTAAAATGCACACAGGTTTACGCACTTCAGCAGTCTCACCCCGAACTGGCAGAGCTTCAGTGCTTTCGTCATGGATAGTAGTCAGCATGTAAACATCTCTCCTGTCTGAAAACTTCACAGCTAGAAGCTTCCCACATCGCAATGCAGTAGACTGTCCCCGCACAAGCCTTTTGCAAACAAGTTCTATTGGAAAACCTTTCCGGTTACTGCGCATCGTGCCACATGCAACAGTGCCCACTTTGGCCAACTCCTTGAACAAACGCACACTAGTGTAGAAGTTATCTACATATAAATGGTGGCCTTTGTTAAATAATCGTCTACCTAGTTCCCACACAATTTTCTCAGTCACTCCAAAAGTGGACGGACAAGCAGAAGTGTTAATGCTGGAATCCTTACCGGTGTACACCCTGAAATTATAAACATATCCAGTCTCACTGTCACACAGCATATACAGTTTGATGCCATAGCGTGCCCTCTTACTAGGAATGTATTGCCTAAAAACCAAGCGGCCCTTGAACAACACCAAAGACTCGTCCACAGCTATTTCTCTTCCAGGTGCAAACATCTCAGGAAAACGATCAACAAAGTGATCAAGGACAGGCCGAATCTTAAAAAGACGGTCACAATCAGGGTGATCGCGTGGCAACGCTAAATCATTATCAACAAAATGCATCATGCGAAGAAGAAGCATATATCGATCACGAGTCATAACTGCTGGAAATATAGATGTTGCCATCAAGGGACTAGTGGACCAATAAGAAGACATTGATGGCTTCCTTAGCAAGCCCATCAAAAAAGTTAATCCCAAAAACTTCTTCATCTCTTCAACATATGTGGGAGACCAATGGGTAGCTCTGGAATGGGGCTTAAGGCTGGCACTGTGGTCCCTCAAATACTGCTCTGCATACAAATTAGTTTGCTCCACAATCTCCTGCAAAAACTCATCGTCAAAAAACAATTGAAAATATTGAATTGGCAAAAAATTGTCAGTATCCACTCTACACCCTGGAACACCAGTGAAGTCTGGCAATTCCGGCTGCACCATGCCAGGGGCAACCCAGACGTCATCACTAACATGAGGAGAAGAAGCCACCCTAGCCTGCAGGCCAGATGCCTCTTGCTGCACTACATCAACGGGAACACTAGCATCCCCAGATGCCTCTTGCCTCACTACACCAACAGGAATACTAGCATCCCCAGATACATTTTGCATCTCTTCACCAACAGAAGAACTCACATCCCCAGCTGCCTCTTGCATCTCAACATCAACAGAAGAACTCGCATCCCCAGATGCCACTTGCTGCTCAACAACAACAGAAAGACTAGCAGCACCAGATGCCTCATGCTGCTCAACAACAGGAAGACTAGCAGCACCAGATAACCTTTGGCGCACCACAGCAATGTGAAACCTTTTGGGCGCAGCCTTTACCACACTTGCCTGTTCCTGACGAGAAAAAAAGGGAAACCTTGAGGACCTAGGCTGCCGCTCACATGGCTCTTCCCTCTCTACCGGCACATCAATGTCCCTCTCTACCACAGGCACTTCATCAGCACTAGAAGAAGAATCATCATCCGATGATACCATGCGAAGAGAAAACTCACTGCCTGAATCTTCTGCACCTAACTCAAGCTCCGAATCGGAGTCAGTGTCTGGACCATGGTCAGAGGAAGACTCAAAAAGCAAACTAACAACCTGCTTAGCAGTAATCCTGCGAGCAGCCATTATCCTTACAAATCAAGAAGACTACACACACAAGTGAACATCAACCTACACTGTGCAAAGGAAGAAGTAAACAAGGTAGAGTCTTCACACAAAAATCAATACACTCAAAAACAATTCAAATCTAACCAAATATAAGAAGACTCACCAGCACCTACTCTGCTGAAACACAGCAAAAAGAAAGGAAATCCCACTGGAAAGAAAAAAAAACAAGTATAGATTAGACAAAGTACACATCAAGCAGCAATACAAAAAAAAAGTTAACAATCAAGAAACACAAAGCCACACAAACAGCAATAACTTCACTTTTCATAACAACACATTTATCTAGGAAAAATAGTACAAAAAACATTTACTTACCAAGCACATGCAACTACACAAGCTGCAAAACCAGCATTAACCGAACCACAACCTACACCAATACAAACAGCAAAAGCCTGGATCAAAAACAAAGAAGAAAAAAAATAATTTAATACTACATTTCACAAACAACATAACAAATGAATAAACAATACACAAATGTACCCCCAAAATCACATCCACACAGATGGGCCATCAAAAAGGGCAAAACGGACAAAAGTACGGGTTGATTTGCCCACCGGGGGGGGGGGGCCAGAAAATCTAAATTTAAAATCCGACCCACCTGAAAGCGACCCTTGCACAATGGGTCACTTCCTACAATCTAAAATAAAATCCCTGGTGCTAGTGAGGGCATTTCCACCGCACAATCGCAATGCTGTGCGCGACCGTGAGCCAGAAATGCCCTGCAAAGAGACATCAGAAGAGAGGAAAATCACTTACTTCTCCCCTGAAGCCTCTTTGCAAACCCCCCCAAATATCTCAAAACCAACCTAACACCTCCAGGCGCAGGAAGCAAATGGCTTCCCGACCGCCTGGGAATCCCTGAAGATGTTGGCGCGTGCTGTGCGCGCTGACATCATCAGGGATTCTCATGGGGAGGGGGACAACAGAATTACTGTGGTTAACTGCGATGCTGGACAGAGGCACTTGCATCCTTGATTTTCACAAGCGCAATCCTAAAACAGTTCCTATGACCAGGAGCTTCTTTCTCCCCATCTGCTGCTCTCAACAGTCTCTGACCATTTATACACATAAGAGGCATGTGAACTCACACAGAAGATCCCCTATTGGCAACGCCCACCAACTAGCGGAGTGCACCATCTTTCCTAAATTTACCCACTATGATGGACAGCTCACTCAAGGGACCTGTGCACACATTGGTGCGATGGCATAGTAACACACACGGACACTGGAGACAAAGCAAGCGCTCGAGTTGCAGCACAAATTCAGGAAAACATTCATCAGCCCAAAAACATTTGTGACCTTCCCACTATGATTCACAGCTCACACAAGGGACCCCTGCGCACATCTGTGCAATTGCATAGTAACGCACACATGGACACTGGAGACAAAGATGGGGCTCGAGTTGCAGCACAAACTCAGGAAAGCAATCATCAGCCCAAAAACATTTGTGAACTTCCCACTATGATGAACAAATGGTCTCTGTTTCCAGATACCTAAGAGCCTTGCTAGTTTATTCAGATAACAGCCAACACACACTGGGGTCGATTGTGAAAATATGGTATTGTGTACAAAAAAGGGGAGAAATGCTCCTCTTTTAGGTGTCCCCTCACTCACCAGGGTTGCCCCACGGTGACATGCTTCATCATTGGGGCCATCCCAGTCCTCTACGGGCTGGGGCGTGCTGCGACTTGCGAAAGTTACGTAGGAGCACTTTATTAGACTATGTGTGGTGCATGTGTATTTGAGGAGTGGACTATGTGATGTGTGAAATACCTGCCCAGTAGGTTTACAATAAACTTTATTCTTGCCTCGGTGGTAATAAACGGGGTGGAAAGATAGGCTGCCCTAAACGTAATGTGTCCAGATGTACCTATCAACTCCTATCGTCGACATGTTTCGTGCATACACCAAGCACTATGATGGACAGCTCACACAAGGGACCCCTGCGCACATCTGTGCAATTGCATAGTAACGCACACATGGACACTGGAGATGGCGCTCGAGTTGCGGCACAAACTCAGGAAAACAATCATCAACACAAAAACATTTGTGAGCTTCCCACTATGATGGACAGCTCACTCAAGGGACCCCTGCGCACATTTGTGCAGTTGCATAGTAACGCACACATGGTCAATGGAGACAAAGATGGCGCTAGAGTTGCAGCACAAATTCAGGTAACAATCAACAGCCCAAAAACATTTGTGAGCTTCCCACTATGATGGACAGCTCACTCAAGGGACCCCTTCGCACATGGCATAGTAACACACACATGGTCACTGGAGACAAAGCATGTGTTTGAAAAGCAGCACACAAAAAAAAACATTCATCAGGCCAAAAACACTAGTGAGCTTTGCCTAGGCAGCACAGGTGTGTTTTTTAGCCACTTCAGAAACACACATCAGTATAAGTAATGAAGGACAGAGGCACTTGCATCCTTCATTACAATGAGCACTATCATTTTACTTTATAAATGACCCCCATCAGCATTTTTGTACAAAAAACGGCCTTTCCACAACATTGCAGCCAAGAAAAGACTTCATAGATAATGTTCCCCCAACAAGGGGAGCGACCCTTCCCCAAGGGGCCGCTCCCCGAACTAAGAAACTGATCACAAAACCAAAAAAAAAAAAATCCCTAACATTCCTGCTGCACGATCGCACGATCGTGCAGCAGGAAACCTCTAAAATGCCACCGAGGGAAAGGAAAAGCCTTTCCTTTCCCTCGATGCAAGTTGCATCACAATCCCCCCCGCCCCAGCCGCAAAACTAACCTCTTTGTGCAACGACGCGCAGGAAGCAAATGGCTTCCCTGCGCGTCTGTAAACAAAGGAAGCCTCCGGTGACGTCAGCGCGCCTCGCGCGCTGACGTCATTGATGACGTGGGCGGGGAGGGCGGGGGGAGGCAGGGGAAGGTCTTCCCCTGCCATCCCCGCAAAAACAAAAAAAATCAGGCAGACTCGGAGGGAGCGCTGGCGCTTCCCCCGAGGGTGGGGCTCATGACGAGCTGGGCTCGTCATGAGCGTGCGAGGAGGCTACGCCATGACGAGCCCAGCTCGTCATCAGCCCCGAAGGGGTTAAGTCATGTTTGTTAAGCAGTGCATCAGTTGTCTCTAAAAATTTTATTTGAATTCTCTTAACCACCTGCTATTGTTCATTTGGCATTTTCTGAAAACCATGCTCATTTTTTATTTTCCCAGAATCCTTCTGCCTTTGACTTTCTCCTTCAACGTGTAGAGATGACTTTGAAGCATGCAATTGAGGAGGAAGAGAAGCTGCCCATTGAGGAAGTCACTAACTTCCAGGAGGTAGGTAACTTTGGGTACCCCCTTTCGCATGATCCAGACTCTTCAATTTTTTGATCTTCAAAAATCATTTTTCATCTGGTTAATCTATCTCTGTGATTATGGCCGGAGGACAGTTTCCTTTCATTCCCATGTTTACCCCTGATCCCCCGTTGTCCTCTCCTAACCATACACACCCTATACCTCTCTTTTCCATTCTTTATCTATTAAAATGGTTAATGGCAAGAAGATAGTACTCATGACCCCACCCCTTTCTGAGGCTAGTTTCTTGGCCAACCCCCTGGATACTTTCTTGGGTCTGTTTCTTCTGAGTTGCCCTTTTTCTTAATGGTGAGTGTATTTTCCATTACTGTCATTCCTGGCTATTTGCTGTTAATAGCACCTCACCACCTATTTTTTACCTAGCTGTGTGGGTTAGCAGCAGCTACTTCTGCATTAGTACAGAGAGTAACAGGGTGCTTTCCTGTGCTTCAGCTGGGTCTTTTTACTATTATTTTAGCAGTTTTTTCACATTGTTCTCTATTTTCTTTTGCTTAGGTAGCTTAAAACAGGCCTTGCCTTCAGCCACACGTCTTGCGATCAACCGTTTCCTGGCCCATATAACCTCAGTGTTTTGTGTTTGGGAAACATTAATTGCACTCTTTGTGCTTCCAATATTAAGATGTTTTACCAGAACCTTCTGACTTGTATGCAGATTCATGGTGTACACTGATCCCCAAATAGGGTTCGATTCCTTCATCACGAAGAAAATGTGGGTTACAAGTTCATGGCAATGGCTACTCCTCGTATTGGAGGACTACCCCTAACTTTGCTGCGTGACTTGCCCATCCTGTTTAAACACCCAACATCCCACTACCAGAGCCCCTCCTTCATGGAGATCACCCATATTGGCTTTATGCAAATTACCTGAGTCACCAAGGGATAAGCACTCGGGTCACATGACTGGTTTTTAACTGGTACCAATCAGCTTGCTCAAGTCATACCTTGTTATCACAGTCAAAACAGCAGGAAGCACACTTCCTTTTGGGACTGAACCCTCTATCTACTGCTCAGGACAACGCTGCACTATAAAGGCCAATTCCTCATCTGCTCTTTGAGGTACCACCCTGTCTGCGTTCAAATGGGTTAAGCTAGTCTTTCCTTCTGGGTCTAGAACGGTAGACCCGCTGCACCAAGTGGTTGAGACCCTCTACATCCCTGGATGTCGATCTGGGGGGGACGAGTCTCAATTTGATGTAGTAACTCTAGACATGTGCACTTGGGAATCGAACCCCGCAAGTCCTCTTGGTGTTCTTTGTTGCAGCCCCAAAGTGATCAGATATGACCATCTACTGACTCCTCCTCCTCTCTGACTGGTTGAGCACAACTTTGTGACTTTGCAGGTGGCAGTTGAAAATGTGTGTACTACTTAGTGAATAATCAAGGGAGCATCTGCTAAATAAGTGCAGACGTCAGTTATTCACTGAGTTCACTCCTACAAAGTACAGTGGGCACATAAAAAGTACTAAGAATCAGTGGCCTAAATCGCCCTTTCTGAGTACCCAACTACCACAGTCCTATTGGGAGGACACCCTAATACTGGAAACACACCAGAGTACTAGAATCCTCCACATTATTGTTCCAATTTCTGCAGGAGTTGGCACCAGTCGCCTAGGCACTCTGTTTTCCTTGGGCTCTCTGGTGGATATTACCGTGTCAAGGTAAGAGGTGCTTTGTTGTAATTTTAGTCCAAATCATTAGTCTCATCCAATCCATTGGATCAGTGGCAGCTGAACAAGGAATTATTGAACCACTCCCACTGTGATCCGGCTGCAGGGTTTGCTTATTTGCTGTACTGTAATGTTGGGTCAGATGTCTTGTTGGATGCTCTCAGTGCAAAGTTGAAAGCTAAGGAAACCATAAAGGTGCCTGAGCCTTGAGTCCTGCTGCTGTCGTCCATCCATTTGGCTGCAACTCTTGGAGACTCCAGTGCAGTCCCCAGTTTAGAGGACTAACTGAAGGCTGACGGCCCGATCTCTGTCCTGAATGCTCCAACTGGGCTATCTAGTATGGTCAGTTCTCCCATAAACCCTTCTCCCAGCCCACCTCCTCACATGGGAAAGTGGGACACAGATGTTTACTAGGAACCAAGAGGAACCAAGAGGACCCACACCCTGACAACTGATCGAAGACTTTGGAATGCTGTCCATTGAGTCTCGAGTGACTGTAGCTATATATTGGTCGTACAGCAGCTCCCCTTCCTAAGCAAGCCCTAGTCATAGAGCTGCAAGTTCTCAGTCAGGCTCAAGAGATTAAGAGGCCTTTTTCTGAGTCTGTCATCCCAAGAATACTTGGACAATGGTTACAGGCCTCAAGAAAGTTATATTTTTGTGTAAAGTGATGTGCTGTCACATAGTTAATGAGGTTTAGTGTCTGTAAATATATTGTACCAAAATATATGTGAACAGTAGCCTTTTCCTTAGCTGTACCAGTGTCAACACGGGCAGCTACATTCAACTGTAATGTGCCCAGGAGCAATATATGTTTGCTTAACCTGGGGAAAGTAGTGGCACTGTAAAAAGTGCTGGTATCCCTGGACCTCTTAGACACTGCTGCCTTTGTGGTGAACTCCATGGTGATGTGCCAACAGTCATGGCTGAAGCCTTCAGGCCAGAGTATGGGAAAACAAATCCTTCCTTGGATAAGCCCTACCTGTCTGTCATCATCTCTGGAGGCCCTTCCCACTCCTGTATGGGGAAACCACCATAGGATACACAACTGCAGATGCCTTAGATATCTCTGGGGAAAATAATGGCTGTGGTTTAGCTTTAATGGCCATCACATCTAGGTGTGGCCTGTCCTAGACCGCATGCCAAGAAGATTTGCAGGTGCTAGAGGCACCTTCTCATAGGAGCTGTAAAGTCAGTCCTACCACCAAAAACGAGACATGTATACTTTATCTATTGTTTCGTAACCCATACAATCTAAACTAGTTCCTTACACAACCGAAGCTAAAAATGTTGACTTTGGCTAAGGAGACTCCCATTTGATCTCATTACCACCCCTTGGATCTTTATAAATATCTTGGGCCTGGTTGTGGCCTATCTGCAGCAATAGATGTGCCTGATGCTATCAAGGTGATTCTCTCATTTGAATGATAACATATCATCAAAGTAGGTGTAATGAAGTCGGCCCACATTGGATCATGGGGTTTATAGTTAAATTCCCAATCTAAGGGGATTCAGTTTGTGGGACTTATTTTTTTTATTTTTTTATTCTAGCGTCTTGAAAAACGTTCCTCTTTTAGACCAGGCAGGATTATCAGCTAGGTGGTGGTTCACTTCTTCACTAACAAGACTGGTAAGCCTGATGGTTCCAGAGACTTGCATGCATCCTGCATAGATGATGTTCTCCATGCCAAAACCCACATGAAATCCCTACAGCTTCACCGTGCGTAACTTTTAAATCAAATAATGAATAACTGGTCAGAGCATATCTCACTTCATCCATGCTTGGTTCCAACCATACCGCACTGAGCAGATCTCCCTCCCCTCATGGTTGGAAGGATCCTTAATATTCCCTATCCACAGACCATGAGCCACTACAGACCCCTGGGAGCATTAGTGGACGCGATTTATTTGTTGTATGTTGGGGGCAGGGGATTGTCACCCCTTATTAATCCGTGCACATACAGTCTTTAGAGCTGTAGGTTGTGTTTAAAAAAAAATATTTAAGCATTCCTACCTGTTGCGATCTTCATCATAGCAGTGACTTACACAGCCCTCTTCCTTATTAGAATACCGGAAGGGACCCACTTACTATAGCTCTGATGACTACCCATAGTTCTGAAGGAATGAACATTGCAAAACAGCATTTTCCTGTTAACCTTGAGCATTCCGAGGATCATGAGAAACAGCAGGTGGAGCAGGTGTTATGCACTGATCACGCAAATTGAGAAATTCTTCAGGAAGTTTTGCCCAGTCACGAAAGCCTCCACCCTTGTCTGCCTATGCAACTCATCTGAATACCAAGTGTGCCCATTTCTCTTTTGAGATGGGCAGGTGGCCCAGATCGTGTAAGATCACCTTTGTGAAACCTGTGAGATGATTTTGGCCATCGCTCATCGATGGCCCAATGTTGGATTAAACAGTCTTCTTTCTCTCACTTTCATCCAACTCCTGTGAACTCAAGAGTACTCCAGAAGGTCAGGTAGAGCCCAGGTGTGAGCGCTCACTCTACATTGACTAAGGTCGTCAATTTTGTTTTATGCAGCCATCTGTTTTGTAGACCTACTCCAGACATCTACATGGACTGCCTCATATGCATTCTACTGTTCGTAAACTCTAAAGGCTTCTTTTTTGAGTGATTGATGAAATATTTGGCCAGGAAGTTCTGTGTACACTGTTCGCCTAGTCTTAAACTGGCTGATCCCACCTTTTTTTTCCTACTAATTCTCTTGCTGTAGAGCCTACCCAAAAACTGAGAATGGGAAGGAATCATAATGAAAGAGTAGGATTAATCAGCTTTACTTACTCCTAGGGATGAGGGGGGCTTTTTGTCCCACCACTTGGTGCAAGGGTACCCAAAAGTTGAGAATGGGAAATAGTTTACAGACTAAGAGAAACAGATGCACCTAAAGGTAACTTTAATCTGTTAGTTCATGTTTAATTATCCGGCCAAGCACTGAAAGTGGTTGCAAACCAGTTCCTGTCTCAATTAGTTTGTGTTTTTTGATCTTGTTCATCCCTTTATGTTTAAGTGCTTACTCTGTTGTATTGATGCCTCAAAGGATGCTTAATTTATGCTTGATTTCTCTGTTTCATTTCGTGCGTGTGTGGTCTTCTTCTTTCATTGGCTCCATCTAGCTTTGTCTCTTATCGCTTTGCTGGCAGTCTTTGCAGTCCTTTTTGATCTTATGTTCTTCCTTATCACTCCCTTCACTCTTTCTCCTTTTTTACCTTCAACCTTTATTTTTTGCAATTCAGCCCTTCAACCCCCTTCATATCTCCCCATATCTGAACCTGGATTTGCCTTCTCTTCCTGCAGGTCTGTGATGAGATTAAGAAGAAATTAAATTATCTGAAGGAGGTGCCAAACCGGATTGAGTGCCCACTTATTTATCATCTGGATGTGGGGGCCATGTACCCAAATATCATTCTCACTAACCGTTTGCAGGTGAGACTCTGTAACTGTGCCGCAGTTACTCTGGTTTTAATCCACCTTTTCCTCAACCGGTGAGGATATTCATTTTATTTTCTTTATCAGAACTACATTTGCTGCAATAAAGGTATAGTGAGGCTAGTAACAAAGGTGACTTAAGTTGTGTTTTTTTCCCTCCGTCAAATTTCTTGTTTGTTAACTGATGGTCCGGTAGCTGTCCAACACATCCGCTTTTGAGTGGGAAGCCGTACTTTAGATGCTCTTAATATTATTTCGGTAGAGGTGGATTTGTGTTGGTGTGCACATCTGTATGTTTTACCAATGCAGCAATATCCATCCAAAGACATCTGAATACAAAGACAGAATGTCCTTTAGGTATGAGGTCTAATCGGGTGATTTCCCATGGCTCTTAATTTCTTGATTGAGTTCTCTGTTGTTTGCAGATCTTCAGATGTTCAGTAAGGACTTTTAGACCAGCTGATCATCAGTTGATCCGTCTAAACATTCTTGCACGGAAATGCAAAGGATTTTAAGGGAGCGGTTGTGGCTTATCTCAGCAGAGGCTCTTGTATTTGGACGAACAGTGCCGTCCTGCATTTTTCTGCCATAATGTGAAGTGAGAAATATTTAATGGTAAATGGTATTCAAAAATCATTATAGGATAGTGGTGCCAGTAAGAAACGATGATTGATAAAACTCTTGATTTAAAATTTTGAGTGATGCAAATCTTTTAGTATACTCCTAGCAATACCATGACTGTATTGTATGTGCAATATGGGAATCGTTACACAATCTTGCAAAGTTATGAGCACGTCCTGTTAATGAAACTGTGGTCCAACTCTTAACATTTCATTAAAACGCTTTGACCTAGATGGGTTTACAGCATCCCTACTGTCCAAATACGCTGCTCATAAACGGCTAGAAACATGACTAGGGCAGAGCCCCCAAGAATTCCCATCAGTGGAACTATTGAGCCATGGCTTACTTATTGGCAGTGCCTCAGTCTTTGACCCATCCAGTCAGTCTGCTCTATTGCATCCATCTTTTGTATTTCCATCAAGTGTTCTGATGAATCGTGTCCCTTTCGTGGACTGGTAGTGTTCGCTTTTTGCCGTCTGCTTATGTCTGACACAGCACCTGTTGTGACACGGTACCCTTACCAGCATAGACAAATAGATTTTCTAAAGGAGAGAGGGAGAGCCCTGCGGAGCACAACTGTGTCCCATTCTCGGGGGAGGGAAATTAATGCCTTTTTTTGATCACTTTTGTCTTTGGTCTGTTAATAATGAACTGATGCTTGCCCTAGCAACCCCTATCAAGCGCACTTGTCTCCCTTAGCAAGTGATGTTCTGCACTTTCAAAGGCGAGAGTACAACAATATAAGGATGTCTGAAAGTCCAACATCCTTTGCCCAAGGCAGACTGTGCATACTCTGTCCTGTGCCCTGGAGAAAACCATAATCAAAGAATTGATTAACAATGATTAGCAATTTTGTGATGAGCCTCTAACTAGCAGGCCCATCCAGGGAGCATGTTTTTACATCCGGGTGACTGCGGCCTACTGCAGGATCGAAGGTACCACCCAGAAGTCCAAATTATTCTAAAAAAAAAGTATTGAAAAAAGAGTGTCTTTACTGGCAAAGGGTGGGGGATGAAGAATAACCTAGTGTTCCAAACAGCTATCCTACTTGTTCCTCCATTACAGGCATCAGTCTGATTCAATTACAGGCTTCAGTCTGATTCAAAGGATCGTCTGACCTGAACAGGTAACCTCTAGTGCCACTGTGGTAACCCACTAAAAGTACTGAGATTAATTTTCTACCCTTAAGTATTTAAGGAGCTCTCCTCTATCAGGTGTGGGGTGTGGTTGACTGCATGCATACTGGAGTTGTGAGCTGTCAAAGTTTATCATATAAGGCTGAAGAGTTGGCTATTTCCTGCGACACCTATAAATAGGCCATCCTGTTTTCACTTTCAGTTTGTTGAGTACCAGTGGGGATTTTTCAGGGTTTTGCAGCATTTAGAAATGTTTTTGAAATCAGTGGTTGTCCGTTATTTTCTCAGTTCTTTCCTGCTTCTTTCTCCCTTCATGTCCTTTTCTTGAATTTCCCCATTCATGTATCTTTTCATTATTTATCTCACCTCACTGATTGACATATTTCCCAACAATCAATCCCTTCTTCTCTTCAGGCCACTTCCTTCAAGGATCACTGATTTGCACAGCTGGAGATATGTGGGCTGCAATCAAATCTGAATGAAGTACAAATGAAAGGTTAATGGTGGGCAGTTAACACTTCTTCCTGCTGCTTTGTTATTCAGTCAATGACACTTCACTGCAGAAAGATTTTCTTCTACAACCTGGGATATATATTATGGGGTTAAGCAAAAGACCTGGGCACACATTAAACAGTAAATAATCTGGTAGATAAATATTTAAAGCAAAGTAGGACAGTCCAACGGTGGAGGCTTTGTTCTGCAACTTCTCTTTTAATCGTGCATCCGGAATAATTTACAAACAGCCAGCCAACACGGGTTTCATTGTAGAAAAGAGTGCTCTACAACTCTTCAGGGCTATATGGCTGAATCCAAAATTGGAATACCCACATCTGGTGATAATTCCAACCCGGCAGGGTAGTTAGGATCTTGGATAGAAGTGAATGGAGGTAAAATTTGGCAGCCAAAAATAGGCTGATCAGTGAGAAGACGCCGAACACAGTCAAATCAATAACATGTAGCGATGGAAATTCAACGTGTAATCCCAAAGGAAGTAAAACAAGGACCGGTGCAATCCCCGGTGAGGCACGAGTATGTGTCCTCTATAATCTCGCTCTAAGTGAAGAGCCCAGATCCGGCGTCTATCGGCAATCGTATGAGTGCCGATAGACGCCGGATCTGGGATTACATGTTGAATTTCCATCGCTACATGTTATTGATTTGATTGTGTTCGGCGTCTCCTCACTGATCAGCCTATTATTGGCTGCCAAATTTCTACAATGAAACACGTGTCGGCTGGCTGTTTGTAAATTATTCCAGATGCACGATTAAAAGAGAAGTTGCAGAACAAAGACTCCACCATTGGACTGTCCTACTTTGCTTTGAATATTTATCTACCAGATTATTTACTGTTTAATGTGTGCACAGGTCTTTTGCTTAACTGTTGTTGTGTGTTTCTCTACACAGATTGAGGGGTTTTGAGGGTCTCCCCTTCCTGTTGGCACCATTTTGATTATGACACCCAACTATTCACATTACGTTTAAACTGCTTGAGCGCCACTACTTCCTGGTTACTAAAACCCGTCTCGAATCATTATATATTATGGGGTATACGGTGCCCTGCAGTTGCAAACCATGCAATCCACCGTCACTTTAAACTGTTAGTCCCAAAATGCCAAGTAAGAAATAAACTAATACTCATTCCTATTGCCTTATATAGACCTTTTCCTAATCTTTGTCATAGCACATGTTTGTTAAGGAATTAAAATGCTTCTGGTTGGTCGAATGCCCTTAGCAAAGTGTGCTGCATTTTGAAAAACCTGCTGAGGTAGGAAAGAAACTTCTGTCTTGCAGTGATGGAGACGGTAATTTCTTCTGGTAGTTTCTCAATGCAAAACCCTCATGCTGCCTCTAATTTACCACTCAAAAGGTGTTGGGCCCTTCACACCATGTATTACCTTCAGGAGACTTTAAATAAAGATGAACAGTCAAAATACAATTATTATTGTAAGCCAAAAAAGAGAGTTGTTGATTATTTTAAAGGGTTTTATTTTCTAGTCAAAAGTTAATTTTTCTCTGACCCTTTATTCATTAGTAAAATATCAATCAGGTTACAGAATTTGGAGAACAGGAAATATACCAATAATACAGAACACATTACAGTCTGCATATAAGCATTACATGTAGTTATGAAAATGTGGCGCAAAATTTCAGTCACAATTCTTAAAGAGTTTCTAAGAAAAATAGTCTTGCAAAGCTAATCAATAATTAAATAGTTGGCAAAAATCTCCCATAAAGAGAAATAAATGCACAAGACAAATAAATCTTTTCAGACCTAATTAATTAGTCAAAGCATAAACTTAAAGTTTAGCATCTAATTCTATCCTGATCCACTGCACTCTCTGTCTGTCTGTGTCTAAAAGAGGAAAGCAGCCCCTCCTTCACAGGCCTCAAAGGAATGTGGCCTGAAGTGCCAAGATATGACGTGGATATCACATGAAAAAGTGCCACCCCACCTTACTTGTGAACTCTTACTGATAAGCAACACATAAATCTTAATTAGACATGTGCGGTATATTTATTTACCTCTTTTTCAAGTGTTTTTGAAAAACAATCTTTAGTCGTATGTCAGAGTAAAAAACACAACATATATAATATATATACACAACAATTTGACAATTAAGCAAAAGAAAAGAAACCATTACTACATAAACAATGCAATCACTATATACAATCACTATACACAACAACACATATATTTCTACTACCACTCGTTCCAAAGGGCAAGTCACAATCCCTTGCCTAAATGACCATAAATGAATTGAATTGAATGGAACAGTAGTGGAAAAACACAGTTAGAAGGAGATATCAAGAATCATTATTTCTGTAATTCAATGATTATTATTAAAGGGTTTTTAAACTCCTTCTTTGCCGACGCGTTTCGAACTCCATACAGCTGTTATGGGTTCTCTTCAGGGCCTTGTCACTTCTATCTGTATGTGTGTAAGGAAAAAGAACACTCTTTTAGTGTCTATTTCTCTAGCCTCATATTAACATTCCGCTTGTACCTTCTTAAAGGTCCATATTACCTTCACTGTAGCCAGTTGGAGTGTTCCTATCTCTGGGGTTGAATTTTGCGAGCTGCAATCTAGGGGACATGCAAAGATCCCATTTAGTCTCAGCTCCCACTGGTCAACCCGCGGTTACTTTCAACAATAACATTGCAGGACATACCTTTAATATCGTTTTGGGGTCCGGCCGGGGGCGTCTCCCTAGGGTGCGGTCTTCTTTCGACCTACGGGGAACGCAAGATGCAGTCAACACTAGGGGACATAGGTGGATTCCTCACTCCTAATCGTTATCCCTTTTGCCTTTCTCATGTAAATACCTTATGGCGCACACCGCTTGCTTCGGGGACGGTTTTTCATTTCAATTTCCGCCTAGCTGGTGATCTGTGCCACCGTGCGCACAGCGCACTTGATTCTGTGTCTTATCTCCGTTAGCAATTGTGTCCCCCTCGCTCGTGGTCTTAATCTTTCGCTCTGACTCAGGGCGCTGTTCGGGAAAGAATTAAAAGGCAGGTTTTAGTTGTCCTGCGTGCGAGCGTCTCTGCGCCCCCGTCCCAGCTTACCCTGTTTAGCAGCAACCTTCACTCGTCAGTTCTCCGGTAACTGTGGAGGACGACGACTGGAGTGTCTGGTTGTTTTGAACGATCACATGATACTTTGCCTTCTGGGATTTGTAGTTTTCGTGTTTGGGACATGAAGAGAAACTTTAGTGGATCCCCACGTAGCTCTTCTTATTAGTTTTGAGTACTATTAAATTTCAAGATGAGGTACGCCTCTTTTCTGAGGAGTGTATCCTCAATGTCAATGGGACCCTTGTTACTTGGTTGCACTACAGTACATAACACGGTCCATTTGAAATCCGTTTCGCTATGGTTTAAATCAATGAAGTGTTGGACCATAGGAGCGCTTACGACCTTCTTTTTAATTCTAGACCTGTGTTGGGTAATTCGACTGTTTACCTGCTGCGTCGTTTTCCCAATGTATATTTTTTGGCAGGCGCACACCACTGCATAAACCACATTACGTGTCTTGCAGTTCGAAAAGCCAGTGCTTTTACATTTCACTCCCCTGTGCTCAAACCCTGATCCTTCAATTGTGGAGTCACACGATATGCAATTTCCACACTTGTGGTGCCCCTCTATCGGTTTAAGCCCCCATTTCGAGAGTAAATCACTCTTTGGTTTGGGTGTTAGAACGTCCGCTCTTATTACACATTGGCCAATGCTCCTGTTTTTCTTATAAGCGAACAAAGGTCGCGGAAATGAGCAGTCAAGTTCCTCTAGCAGGTGCCAATTTTTAAGGACCATTTGCCGTATTTTATGGGTGTCTGGTCCAAAGGTCGTGACACAGACCAACCTGTCCATGTCTTGTTTCATCTTTCTTTCAAGTAAGCACTCCCTAGGTGTGTAATGTGCCCTTTTCTTGGAGTGACTTAATAGTTTCTTGGGGTACCCACGACTCTTCATTTCCTCACAAAATCTAGTTGCATGCAAATCCCAGAAGGCAAAGTATCATGTGATCGTTCAAAACAACCAGACACTCCAGTCGTCGTCCTCCACAGTTACCGGAGAACTGACGAGTGAAGGTTGCTGCTAAACAGGGTAAGCTGGGACGGGGGCGCAGAGACGCTCGCACGCAGGACAACTAAAACCTGCCTTTTAATTCTTTCCCGAACAGCGCCCTGAGTCAGAGCGAAAGATTAAGACCACGAGCGAGGGGGACACAATTGCTAACGGAGATAAGACACAGAATCAAGTGCGCTGTGCGCACGGTGGCACAGATCACCAGCGAGGCGGAAATTGAAATGAAAAACCGTCCCCGAAGCAAGCGGTGTGCGCCATAAGGTATTTACATGAGAAAGGCAAAAGGGATAACGATTAGGAGTGAGGAATCCACCTATGTCCCCTAGTGTTGACTGCATCTTGCGTTCCCCGTAGGTCGAAAGAAGACCGCACCATAGGGAGACGCCCCCGGCCGGACCCCAAAACGATATTAAAGGTATGTCCTGCAATGTTATTGTTGAAAGTAACCGCGGGTTGACCAGTGGGAGCTGAGACTAAATGGGATCTTTGCTTGTCCCCTAGATTGCAGCTCGCAAAATTCAACCCCAGAGATAGGAACACTCCAACTGGCTACAGTGAAGGTAATATGGACCTTTAAGAAGGTACAAGCGGAATGTTAATATGAGGCTAGAGAAATAGACACTAAAAGAGTGTTCTTTTTCCTTACACACATACAGATAGAAGTGACAAGGCCCTGAAGAGAACCCATAACAGCTGTATGGAGTTCGAAACGCGTCGGCAAAGAAGGAGTTTAAAAACCCTTTAATAATAATCATTGAATTACAGAAATAATGATTCTTGATATCTCCTTCTAACTGTGTTTTTCCACTACTGTTCCATTCAATTCAATTCATTTATGGTCATTTAGGCAAGGGATTGTGACTTGCCCTTTGGAACGAGTGGTAGTAGAAATATATGTGTTGTTGTGTATAGTGATTGTATATAGTGATTGCATTGTTTATGTAGTAATGGTTTCTTTTCTTTTGCTTAATTGTCAAATTGTTGTGTATATATATTATATATGTTGTGTTTTTTACTCTGACATATGACTAAAGATTGTTTTTCAAAAACACTTGAAAAAGAGGTAAATAAATATACCGCACATGTCTAATTAAGATTTATGTGTTGCTTATCAGTAAGAGTTCACAAGTAAGGTGGGGTGGCACTTTTTCATGTGATATATGATTTATACGGTCCAGCCAACCCCATAGTTTTATGGGCCTAACTCCTTTACACTCAAAAGATATGACGTGGAAGCATGAAACCTCCCCCTGAATCTCCTCGGACGCACCTCTGCCCCTTCAGCAATCTCCCGGGACGTTTCTCGTACCTGACCCATAGGATGTCTGGCCTAATCTGTTCCTTCTCTCAAGGGCTCACACACCCCTAATGAGCCTAGAAGCCAGCTGAGCTGAGATAGCCAGCCCCCATCCAGAGAGGACAGTATTTATACCCTAATTATTGGCAGATTACACAAAGATGTAGCATCTTTCAGGAGAACCTTACGTGATTGGTCAGTCATGATGGCATGAGTTCTCACTCCCCCGGACTCATTCTAAAAACCTGACTTCACCAGTTTTAACAAAAGAAGCGCAAATGACTTAATACATTTTATATGTTTGCAACATTTACTAGGAAAAATGTTTCATTCTAATTCATCCTTCCTTCCACAGCGTAGTCAGATGGACACTTTTAACTAACACTGGTACATTGGCAGAATCACAAGAATGTATAGTTTAAGATGTCCTTGACTTCTTGTCATGAGGAAAGCTGCCACAATCTGCGCATGCTCCCTTCTCATTAAATTGCAAGCCATAGCCTTGATGGATTCACAGGCAGCCATGTTTTGTGTAGGCCCCAAAAATAAAACAAACACAAAGATAATATTAATTTCATGTAAATCAGTCCATTATGTTTCCCAAGTGCATTATTAATTCACACACATTATAAAAAGAGGTGTTATTAACTGAAAATGTTTATCAAAATATGCAACAAGTCAAAGTCCTTTAAGACAGGAATAAGAAATCTAGATTACATGGATGAGCTGGGAAGAGAGAAACACATTCTATTAATCCTCAAAGGTAAAAAGGCCACTTTTTCTCTACATTGCAACAAAAAAAACACATGTTAATTCAGCAAAAGCATTTTCAGGCCTCACTTTCATGTTTTTCATGTGCCATGGTTTTAACCTGCACCAAAATGTGCATTACAATTTAAATGCAGTCTGTCTGTAGCACAAAAATAAAACAATGCCTGACTGCAGATGAAATCTGCTCCATCAATCCACCCTTCTGATAATTCAAATCATAATAAAATGAATTATAATTCATCACACATTTAATTTCACAAGTGACAATATATATATATATTTTTTTTAAATTGCAAAAGCTGAGCATATAAGAATGTTACTTCTATTTCTAAGGCAAACACAAGTCTGGTCTGTAATCAGATCATATATAGCCACGCTCAAATGTTTTAGTGCAGAGTTCTGTAAGTAGCTTCTTGGAACAGTCTTCTTTAAAATAAGTAACTAAAATAATAAAAAATGAATTCAACAGGACAGTTTCAGCATTTCTTTGCTCATTGTCATCAGCTTGTCATCAGTATGGCTCATACTTTCCATGCAAATTGGACTACTTAGGTGCTAAGAAACTCTGACAGAGCACCATCAATCCTTTGCACTTTTTCAACCAAGGCCTTTCACTCTTATTTTCACTTTGATCAGATTCAGATGTTTCACCACAGCATCTCTCAGACCAAAGCCGTTGCACCATCCATTATGCAGATCTTGTGTAGCAGCTGCAATCTGGTGAGAAACTGCACACTGTACATCAACCAGACCTACACAGCAATGGCTAGTGTTCTCCTCCGTGTTTTCCACAAGTGCATTTGCATATGCATTTTCAAGCCACTTTAGTGTTGCTGAAACACAGTCTTTTGCAAAAGGTAACTCAGTGCTGCCATTGTGTTGCTTTATTATGCTTGACACTTCAGGCAGATAGCTACAATCCATTCCTTGTCCAATCTGTTGTTCTGCACTCATTATCTTGGAGACCACATTATGATCTGATTTCAGAGAAACTGGCAATCTATACCTGGGCATCAGTCTTTGCAATAACACATTTGCCACTTTGCAGTTGTCATTTTTCTCAATAACAGTTCTGATACAACCCTGTTGTGCTGCTTCAAAAACATTTTCTTGAGCCTCTTTTAATTCAACTGTGAAGATTCCATAGAATGTATATGCTAACAGAACACAATTTTGTGCAACTGAATTAGCATTTCTCTCTCCCATGCCACATTGACTCTCATTTGAGCAGATATACTGCATGTTATGGTAAGGGCAATCAATTTCGAATTTTGGGCTGGGGTAATTACTAAAAGCCATGAAGCTTTGACAACATAATGTATAAGGAGCACAGCATGTGCTGCTTTTAATGTGTCACCTTTCAAACATGGGCGATTGTTGGGCTGACTCAGACGTTCATCTTTAAAGTCTGAATTTGGCTTTATGCATATTTTCATGATATTTAGACACTCATATTCAGTTTCATCATAATCCAATTCATTTGCTGACATTTCTGTGAAGTTAGGGTCAAAGGTCATTGGGCAATACATCACAGACCTTTGAACAAAGTCATCTTTTTCAATAGGCAATGAGAGAGCGCAGCCCTCCCTCTCACTGCAAATTAGTGTATTTTCTTTCAAATAAACTTTCATTCCTAGTGCTGGGGCGCGACATTCTTTCTCTTTCAACTCTAGGAATGCCTTTGTGTAATTGTAGTCCAATGGAAGCGGATCAGACACACCAGAGTGTGTCAGCCTCAGTAAAGGCTTAGCCACTAGGGAAATGTTTAGTAACCACTCTCTACAGTAGCTAACCATTCCCAAAAATGTCCTGACTTCTTTCTGAATTTGAGATGAATTCATCTTGGAAATTATTTCCACCTTCTCTGATGACACCTTTCTACCTCCCTTTCCAATTTTGTGTCCCAGACATTCATCTTCTTTTTGACAGTACTCCTGACTATTCTCATGCAATGGCACTGCGACATGAACTTTTCAAAAATCAATAAAAATAAGCCATTCTTCACCACATGGAATATGAAAAAATATATTGGCTGGATTCGGTACCACAGGACAACATGAAAAAAATATGCTTTTAATCTCCTGCACTATTCTGTTCTTTTCATTTATTTTCTGTGAACCTATGATCAGAAAGTTACACAAACTTCTAATCAATTCCATCAAAAATCCTATTATTGGTAAAATTCCTGCAACTGATTGTGTTCCTGAATACATGTCATCAGGTTCAAATTTTAATAAGACATGTTCTGCACATTTTATTAATCTGGCATCCTTCTCTGTGAACTCTCTTATTTCTGTGTTTATTATTTTTTCCAAAGCAGAAGGTAATTTTTCAACTGTCTTTTCTGAAAATAATGCTACAACGGTCTCTTTTTTGGCCATTTTAAAATGTACATCCTCATCAGGAATCTGAAAAATAGCATTATCTGGTGTACAGTAATCTGTGCTGCTTAATTCGCAAAACAATTGTTTTCTTGCTAGGCCAGAGTCACAGACAACAGTTTTGCAATTTTTCTCAAATGGGCCTAATTTTGGTGCAAATTCTTCTAACACTGGGTTTCTAATTTCTCTGTTTAAAACTCCTGCAACTAAATCTGGACTTTCCACTGCCTTCACAATGGAATTGGTAAATTCAGAATTGTGAGTGTTAAAACTCTCATTTGCAAACAAAGCAACCTGTTTGACTGGGTTCTCATTTTGTCTCTGGAAATAATTCACATTTGCTCTGGGCAACTTATTTAAATTAATTTTAGCATTTTCCATATTTTGTGGGACCATCTGTGCTTGAATAATTTCTGCCATAGGTACCGGTTTCTGAACTGACATTTGCATTTGCTTAACTGGCATAATTTGCACCTGCATTTCTCCATGTTTTTGTGCATCATGTTTAAATTTAGTTTTCTTCTTCCAATGCTCAAATCTCTTATAAAGATGTCAAAAGGACACATTTTCCAGCAGTACAACAACCATACCTGAATTTGCACAAACCAAAACACCTTTACTTCCACCCTGTGTTCTTTTAATCTGTACCCAATCAACATCCTTTGCTAGCACTCTGCCCTTTAGGAAATAAATCACTGCTATATTTTCCTCCATAACAACAGAAAATGATGGTGCATTCCTGCAAACCCTTTTCACTGTCTCTTCACCTGGCCCTTGAACAACAACTTTAGATTCAAACCACAATTTAGTCCGCATGGCAATATAAAAGAACATTTCCAAATGAATGCACAACTCTTTCAATATTTCATCAAATCCATCAACTTGTGGGTACCACAGCACAATCTTGTCTCTCAATTGTGGGAATGTGTTCAGAAATGCTGCAAGTTCACTTTTATTCTGTGGCATAGGAACATGCACTTCTCCCACCATTTCTCTCAATGAGTAAGCAAAAGCTTCTCCCTCATTCTGCTTATTATTTTTCTCAATTATATCTGGTGGCTTCTTTTCCTTATCCAGTTTCCTTGCTAGGTCTGGTGGTTTCTTTTTCTTCTCATGTTTTCTTGCCCACTTGTCTCCTAATTTCTCCAACCTATTGCATTTGAAAATATATTTTATTTCTGCAATCTGCAAATGCATTCCTGAAGAACACATTTTCTCATTTGCTTCATCATCCATGTGTACCTTAAAACTTTTCTGAAATGGAAAACTTCCTGAAACATCAGTTTCATATTTTTGAGCCAAATCTGTCAGTCCATCATTATGTGTAGTTAATGCACATGCAGCTGTTTCCTTACTCAGGGAAATTAATTATTTTTCCTGACAATGGTTCACATTTTCATTATTTAAACAGCAGGGATTGTTAATTTCTTCATGTTCAAATGCTGAATTTAAAACACTAAGCTGTCTCTCTTTTTCAGGGCCTGTGTTAATATGTTCTCCCATGTTCTCTATCTTTTTAATTACTGCTGCTTCCTCAGAGCAGGTTTGAAAAAGCCCATTTTCAAATATATTTATTTTATCCTGGGCTGCAGATGTTGTAAATACCATTTTTCTCTCACCTTTCAGTGCTTGGTGTACTTTCGGTTCAATAATCTGTGTGTTCTGAGTTTCTGAAATAAACCCTGCCATAATCACTCCTTCTGCAGCCCTTTGCACCTTTTCAGTAGGGCCCATATTAATTGGGACAGTCATGATGTTTCTAGGCATTATCTGTGCATCTGCAGTTTGCAATTCTTGGACTGAATCAGGCACATTTGAAGCAGTAACACCTGGAGGTATCACTGTCAGTACTGTATCAACAGGTAATGGTTCAATATAAAATGTCTGCACAGTTTTCTCAGTCTGTATTTCTCTCTGTTCAACAGAAGCAGTAGCCCCTGTAGTATTTACTGGTGCACTATTTTCAGTCTTTTTCATGGGAACCACATAAAGTGGTAGACACTCAGTTAACAATTCATCCATTATTTCATCCCCTGAATCATTATTTATTTGAAGCTCTTTGTCAGCATTAATTCCCTTCTCCTGTATCTGGTGCTTTACCTTTTTATCCTCACTTGCTTTCTCTCTTGCTGTCTTTTTCCACAGGCTTAAGGCCTCAAATTGTGCAGCTTTAGATGGTGTCTTTATTTCACATAACACTTCCCTTAATTTGTCAATAATTTGCAATTCAAAAGTACCATCTTTTGGAAACCTCAAAGCACCCTCTTTTTCAGTAATCTTGCACCATTGTTGAACCCACATACATGTGTTTTGTCCCAAACTGGTAGACATAAAATGCACAGGTGTTCCTTCAGGAGCATCACCAATAAAAAACGAATTTTTCACTTTACCTCCTAACAGCTTCTTTAAACCTTCAAACAGTTTCATTTTTGCAATAGTTCAATGCAATTTCTTTTCTCCAAAGCTGTCAGTCTCAATTTTAGTCAGTTTTACTCCTACCACTGACCCTCCACAAAATAATACTGCAATATTTCTCTTAATCAATAACTCTGTTAGTAACAACATAAATACATTCGCTACTCTGTCTGTTGTGCTAAATAAAGGATAGATTTATATTCACTGCGAGTAACACATTCCGCTTACCCGTCACAAAGTAAGACTTTCCGTTTACTCTTCAAACACTACAGGTAAATCCCTTCCGCTTACCTTTCACTCAAGCTCAGAAGAACCTGCTACTCCTTTGGACTTATCCTTCAGGATATATCTTAGTCCAAAGTTTCACCAGCGAACCCTTTTGCTGTCTATCAAGCTCAGAAGAACCTGCTACTCCTTTAGTGTGACCCTTTCTAGGTGATATCAGACCAAAGTTTCACCAGCGAACTCTTTGCTATCAATCACTCACACAGAAAATAGTCCCTAATTTAACACTGCCAGCCCTACCTAGCTTCTCAGTGTTATTCCAACAGACAAGTAACCTCAGTGCAGTGTGGCTTCCATTTACCACCCGCTATTCCTTCCCGGGATTCCACAGGTGTGCATACCTGCGTGTTCCAGACAACATTGAACAAGACACTAACTTAACATAAAGAGTTAAAACATGTAATCAATAACCACAAATTATGTCCTATGAAATTACCAATATAATCAATAACACCATCAATTCAAAATGAGCAAAATTTCACCAACAGCAAAAATCATTACTATTTTCAACACTTCAAAAAATACATGCTAGCATATTAACAACATTTCACAACCCTATTGATACTCACACCACTTCTTGCATGACCTGCCAGTACTGCTTTGCCAGTCTTCAGGTTCTGAGCATTGGAGTCAGGAATCAGGACTTGGACATTTATCTAACTTGGGCAATTATTTTATTTCCCTCTTAAGGTCAATGATCCATTAGTTGAGTAGTTGATGGTGAAATCAATAATTACTAATCACCAAACTAATCAATAATGACCATCCTCTGCTTACCAAAAACTGATGGAGACGGTAATTTCTTCTGGTAGTTTCTCAATGCAAAACCCTCATGCTGCCTCTAATTTACCACTCAAAAGGTGTTGGGCCCTTCACACCATGTATTACCTTCAGGAGACTTTAAATAAAGATGAACAGTCAAAATACAATTATTATTGTAAGCCAAAAAAGAGAGTTGTTGATTATTTTAAAGGGTTTTATTTTCTAGTCAAAAGTTAATTTTTCTCTGACCCTTTATTCATTAGTAAAATATCAATCAGGTTACAGAATTTGGAGAACAGGAAATATATCAATAATACAGAACACATTACAGTCTGCATATAAGCATTACATGTAGTTATGAAAATGTGGCGCAAAATTTCAGTCACAATTCTTAAAGAGTTTCTAAGAAAAATAGTCTTGCAAAGCTAGCTAATCAATAATTAAATAGTTGGCAAAAATCTCCCATAAAGAGAAATAAATGCACAAGACAAATCTTTTCAGACCTAATTAATTAGTCAAAGCATAAACTTAAAGTTTACCATCTAATTCTATCCTGATCCACTGCACTCTCTGTCTGTCTGTGTCTAAAAGAGGAAAGCAGCCCCTCCTTCACAGGCCTCAAATGAATGTGGCCTGAAGTGCCAAGATATGACGTGGATATCACATGAAAAAGTGCCACCCCACCTTACTTGTGAACTCTTACTGATTAACAAGACCGCTCAATACGAGAAAGACTCTAAATCATTTACATTAGAGAAAGCCTACCCTTTTTTGAAGGAGGATTTTTATTCGCAGGTCGATTCACGCGGAGCACTGTATAACTATCAAGGACGGTCCCGCAATCGATTCAAAACATTCTCTGAGACATCGTCTTCATCTGATTCTTCGGGCACTGAGGCAAGAGGGAATACCAATAAAAAACAGGTCTCTTTTTTAGAGAAGGGCCAACAAGGAAAACCACGAAACAAAATACCATGGGAAATGCGTACCCGGAGGAACGTTTACAAAACATAGAAATGTCTTCCTCTATAGTTAACTTGTCAAATAAAATCTTAACCAGAGACGAAGAGTCTGTCCTCAACTTGGGTTTAAAGTTTGTCCCCAATCATCAACCTGACTTCACCAAAACCAAGATGGAAGCCATTGCCTTCTGTCGGAAAGTGCGATTAAAAGCCTTTTTCGCTACCCAGCCGCCTCCTCTAGAGATTGAGACAACAGGACTGCGGAACAAATCTACCTTTATTCCCAGTTATAATATCCCTAAACAGATTTTGGCATTTGAACAAGTAGTCTTGTCCTCTATTAATAAACTTGAAAAGAACAAAATGTTTGTTAAACCGAACATCAGTAGAGGCCAACGCCAAGCGATACAAAATCTTAGAGCGGATTCATCTATTGTAGTGAAAGCTGCAGATAAAGGCGGTGCCACTGTGTTGTGGCCAAGGGAGAAATACATTTTGGAAGGTGAATCACAGGTCAATAACCAGATACGGTATAGGAAAGTTGATGTAGATCCAACTAAAGACATACTAGGGACAATAACGCAATTGATTGCGAGTGGTGTTGAAGAAGGGTTTGTGGGCAAAAAGGAAGGTGAATTTTTGGTAAAAAAATTCCCACGGACTCCTATATTGTACTTTCTGCCCAAGATTCACAAAAATCTGAATGACCCCCCCGGACGTCCTATCGTCTCGGGGTGTGACTCTTGTCTAGAGCCACTGTCCAAATATGTGGATTTTTTCCTAAAGCCCTTCATCTGTAATGTGACATCATACCTGAAAGATACGACCGATTTCCTCAATAAAATAGAGGGCCTAGAATTTAATCCACTTGAGGAAATAATGGTCACTATGGACGTCACGTCCCTTTATACGCAAATCCCGCAAGGGGAGGCGTTGGAGGTGATGGAGATGTACCTTGACACAAGAGACCGACCTCATCGAGTGCCCACCAGATTTATTCTGCAGTTGGCTGAACTAACCCTAAAAAAGAACTACTTTTGCTTCAATGGCGAGTTCTTTTTTCAAATCAAGGGGCCAGCCATGGGATGTCCCTATGCGCCGGAGATGGCCATATTATTTATGGCACAGTATGAAGAGAAATTTGTGGCAAATAACAACCCCTACAAGAAATGTATAAAACAATGGCTAAGATACATTGATGACGTGTGGCTCCTGTGGCAGGGGAGCCACACCGAATTGATGGAATTTCATCAATGGCTAAACAACAAACACGGCGACATTAAATTCTCTATGGAACAAAGCAATTTGAAAATGACATTCCTAGATGTGGAAGTTAGCTGCATTGACGGTCGTTTAAAGTCATCTCTTTTTAGAAAAAAGACGGACAAAAACACTATTCTCCACCATAGGAGTGCGCATCCACGCAATTTAAAAACAAATTTACCCTACGGGCAGCTACTCCGCATCAGAAGGAACTGCTCTGATGTCACAGACTATGACTTACACGGAGGAAGATTTTGTGAGGATATGAAAAGCAGGGGCTACCCTAGGAAGCTGCTGAAACATGCTTTCAAACGAGCACGCTATACCCCGAGAGAATGTCTATTACAAAGTAAAGTGAAACCCGAAATGGACAAATTGGTTTGTGTAACAACATTTGGTCCACATACCCATAAAATTCGACAGACCATACTTAAAAATTGGCATCTGCTGGAGGGCTTAGAATGCCCCTTTCCCAAACCGATTTTTGCTTTTAAAAAAAACCGCAGCATTGGACAGCAACTGGTGCGTGCGGACGTCACCATTGAAAAACCTAAACATGACTTATTGTCAATGTGGGGATTCAAGCCGGTCGAGGGACACCATAGATGCGGCAACTGTGTCTCTTGTGACACAACAATCGAGGGAAGTGAATTCACACACAAAAATGTCAGGTGGAAGAACCAAGGGTTTTCAAACTGCAAAACACGGAATGTCGTGTATGCAATTGTCTGCGGATGCGGAAAATTGTATATAGGAAAGACTAACCAGCAGGTTAATACCCGAATAACACAGCATAGGTCACGAATAAAAACAAAAGTGCTAACCGCTCCAATGGTACAACATTTTGTTGACACTGGACACACTGAAACAGATTTCACGTGGACGGTTTTGTACACAGTGACTCGAGCCCAATGTATTAAGGATGTGGACGATGTCTTATTGAGGAAAGAAGCGTATTTAATCCTGCGCTTCAATAGTTTACAAACTGGACTAAATTCGATGTCTGAGATTTCACGACTGTAATCCGCTTTGATATAATACAGTGCTCAAGTGGAACCTTTTATGTAGACTTTTACTTAGGAAAACATCAGAATGCAAAATGGGACTCCAACTCCCATAAAGCCCGGATAGCCCTGACAGTCATGTGACAGTCATGTGACACGCATTGACGATCACATGTCTGCTTTTTAAGATGGCGACTTAGTCAAACGAGTGACTCCCTGGATTGGTTTGGAGTGCACTTGGGAGCGTGTGTTTCTTCAAGACCACCAACATTTAGGTAAGCACAAAGATAGGTAACGCTTAGTGATACCGCGCATGACACAGGAGCGGGCTCACACTGTCCGTGTTTGTCATTTTAGAACATAAAAACGAACATAAAAACGAACTGAAACCGGCTAGAAGTTAGAAAAACAGGGGAACTGCATTTAAACAGCCCAAGCGCCAACAATAAGGTAGGCACCCGGTTCTGTTACCCGTTCTACTCGTTCTAACCGCTGTTTGTAAAACCGATTGGAATAGTTGAGTGACTTTAAACTCTCCTTGTAGGTGCAATAAGACGTGTCCACCGCCGGCTGGCGGGTGGGAGCTGATTTTTGTCCCACGCACGGCTGTTTCAAATATTTACCAAACAGAAGTGCAGACTACTGGTTTGAAGGTAATTTTCCAAGATTGTCCTCTGGCCATCTAGGCGCAGGCTGTCCTGACCATTACTATATTGTAATTTGGTTCGTTGTAATTTTCTAGAACCGAATCTACATTGATTGAATAAGATCTCTTGAAAATTGAAAACCCGCTGCCAACTTGAAAATAAAGGTACACGTTTTCTAGAAAGTCTTGGTAGGGGGCAATGTATATAGGGGACGAAAATGAGGATTGCAAAATCTCACTCATTTTCTTTGTACATAATTTTCAGAAGAATAATACGAGAAAGCCCTGATGAGAACTTGCCAGAGCGAGTTCGAAACGCGTCGGCAATAGCAGAAAGGAATTGGCAATAGCAGAAAGAATTCAAGTTTATTTATCAGACAATTGAAAATTTGTATTTGTTACAATTCATTTTGTTTTCTTTTCCTTACTGCAAATAGCTTCATTGCTTAATACTACTTAACGACTGATGCTTCTCGTATGACCATATTTGTATATTTATGTACACTAAATGATTGGATGTCATTTTGTCATATGTATTTATGTATTTTTGTTAAAATTCTTTGTCAAATGTTTTTGTATAAATTGTATGTACGTAGTGTTTTTCTCATGCAATCAATGCTTTAACTTAATGAGATTTATATGAAAAAGTAAATGGTTTAAATACATTCGACCATACAAATCATAACAAGGATTTGGTTTGTTGCTCAAAATATAGCTATCAAAAATCGCAGGGCCAGCATTTCTCTTTTTATAAGATATGACGTGGAAGCATGAAACCTCCCCCTGAATCTCCTCGGACGCACCTCTGCCCCTTCAGCAATCTCCCGGGACGTTTCTCGTACCTAACCCATAGGATGTCTGGCCTAATATGTTCCTTCTCTCAAGGGCTCACACACCCCTAATGAGCCTAGAAGCCAGCTGAGCTGAGATAGCCAGCCCCCATCCAGAGAGGACAGTATTTATACCCTAATTATTGGCATATTACACAAAGATGTAGCATCTTTCAGGAGAACCTTACGTGATTGGTCAGTCATGATGGCATGAGTTCTCACTCCCCCTGACTCATTCTAAAAACCTGACTTCACCAGTTTTAACAAAAGAAGCGCAAACGACTTAATACATTTTATATGTTTGCAACATTTACTAGGAAAAATGTTTCATTCTAATTCATCCCTTCTTCCACAGCGTAGTCAGATGGACACTTTTAACTAACACTGGTACATTGGCAGAATCACAAGAATGTATAGTTTAAGATGTCCTTGACTTCTTGTCATGAGGAAAGCTGCCACAGTCTGCGCATGCTCCCTTCTCATTAAATTGCAAGCCATAGCCTTGATGGATTCACAGGCAGCCATGTTTTGTGTAGGCCCCAAAAATAAAACAAACACAAAGATAATATTAATTTCATGTAAATCAGTCCATTATGTTTCCCAAGTGCATTATTAATTCACACACATTATAAAAAGAGGTGTTATTAACTGAAAATGTTTATCAAAATATGCAACAAGTCAAAGTCCTTTAAGACAGGAATAATAAATCTAGATTACATGGATGAGCTGGGAAGAGAGAAACACATTCTATTAATCCTCAAAGGTAAAAAGGCCACTTTTTCTCTACATTGCAAAAAAAAAACACATGTTAATTCAGCAAAAGCATTTTCAGGCCTCACTTTCATGTTTTTCATGTGCCATGGTTTTAACCTGCACCAAAATGTGAATTGCAATTTAAATGCAGTCTGTCTGTAGCACAAAAATAAAACAATGCCTGACTGCAGATGAAATCTGCTCCATCAGCAGGCCTTTGGTTGTTTGCTTGTGTGGGTCACTTTGACAATGAAGTGCGCAAGTGTGGCACAGAAGGTGAATAACTAAATGTATGAAATAAAAAAACAAGGTCGATATGCCTTTGTTTCTTTTCACTTGTTTTTAGGTCTCGCCTAGCTATCGCGTAAGCGATCGCTATGCGAGAGATTTAGTAAGGGGCTCCAGAAAATCCTCCCAAGGACCTTTGAAATGCGGTTTATGGCCAGTGCATGTGAGGCATTCAAGCGCGAAGCTGGCATCTGGCATCTGACTTGAAAGCAGCAGACTTCTTTCACCAGGGCTCGCTCGGCCTCACTTCCTGCTCCCCCTCTTACAGCAATTAACTTTCGTTATTGCTCACACCCCATATGCTCGTTCCCTCCCACCCTTCCTTTGATGTCCGCTTTTCTTGTTGTTTACAAACCATTGCGTTGGTTCACTCGCTCACAATTTCCAATTAGAAAACACGCACGCCCCGCATGACTGGCCTTCCTTCTGTTTTCATCATTCATTCATACTGTTTGTGACTAAGAACCTGAAACGCACTCACCCTGAGAATTGAACGCGCACACTGTCGCGGCAGAGCGTGCACGCACTGATACGAGAGCATGCACACTCTAGTATCAAAGCACTTACACTGCTGCACGCCTTACACTGCTGCACGCCTTACACTGCTGCACGCCTTACACTGCTGCACGCCTCACACTGCTACACGCCTCACACTGCTGCACGCCTCACACTGCTGCACGCCACACACTGCTGCACGCCACACACTGCTGCACGCCACACACTGCTGCACGCCACACACTGCTGCAAGCCACACACTGCTGCACGCCTCACACTGCTGCACGCCTCACACTGCTGCACGCCTCACACTGCTGCACGCCTCACACTGCTGCACGCCTCACACTGCTGCATGCCTCACACTGCTGCACACCTCACACTGCTGCACACGGCTGCATTACTCACACTGCTGCATGCTGCACACTGCTGCATGCCTCACACTGCTGCATGCCTCACACTGCTGCATGCCGCACACTGCACGACACACTGCTGCACGACACACTGCTGCACGACACACTGCTGCACGACACACTGCTGCACGACACACTGCTGCACGACACACTGCTGCACGACACACTGCTGCACGACACACTGCTGCACGACACACTGCTGCACGACACACTGCTGCACGACACACTGCTGCACGCCTCACACTGCTGCACGCCTCACACTGCTGCACGCCTCACACTGCTGCACGCCTCACACTGCTGCACGCCTCACACTGCTGCACGCCTCACACTGCTGCACGCCTCACACTGCTGCATTACTCACACTTCTGCATTACTCACACTGCTGCATTACTCACACTGCTGCACGCCTCACACTGCTGCACGCCTCACACTGCTGCACGCCTCACACTGCTGCACGCCTCACACTGCTGCACGCCTCACACTGCTGCACGCCTCACACTGCTGCACGCCTCACACTGCTGCACGCCTCACACTGCTGCACGCCGCACTGCTGCACGCCGCACACTGCTGCACGCCGCACACTGCTGCACGCCGCACACTGCTGCACGCCGTACACTGCTGCACGCCGCACTGCTGCACGCCGCACTGCTGCACGCCTCACAGTGCTGCATTACTCAGTGCTGCACGCCTCACACTGCTGCACGCCTCACACTGCTGCACGCCTCGCACTGCTGCACGCCTCGCACTGCTGCACGCCTCGCACTGCTGCACGCCTCGCACTGCTGCACGCCTCGCACTGCTGCACGCCTCGCACTGCTGCACGCCTCGCACTGCTGCACGCCGCGCACTGCTGCACGCCGCGCACTGCTGCACGCCGCGCACTGCTGCACGCCGCGCACTGCTGCACGCCGCGCACTGCTGCACGCCGCGCACTGCTGCACGCCGCGCACTGCTGCACGCCGCGCACTGCTGCACGCCGCGCACTGCTGCACGCCGCGCACTGCTGCACTGTTGCAGGGTTTCTGTACTCACACAGAACTGTGCACAGAGGAGTGGAACCTCGGCAAATTAGGGTGTCCCAAAACTTACCTTACCAACCAACTCACCCCTTACCGAGCTAGCTACAGTGTCTCATTGGACATATCAAACTTCCAATGTTTAGACAAACCAGAACATGAACTTACAGTACCTCAGGGTACGTGGGACTCATGAACACTCTTTCGTTATATTATCATTACAAACCAGAACATGGAGTAAAGAAGACACATGTGCATTTGAAATGTTTATTTACTAATGCCGTCTTCTCAGGCGCAGTATCTTAGATAATACAAGTATACTTATTATCAGTAGCAAAATTATCAGCATAGTTACTAAGACATAAAAAGCGAATGGTGACAGCATGTTAACATGCTGTAATGAATACGAGTTAACAACACTTATATCTCACCCTCCCTAACACATATATTATATTATTAGCTAAGAAGGTCTCTTTGGGTTGTTTTAGGGCGGGCCCATACCTTAGTGTCCTAGCATGAAGGAATCACATCAGCATACACCAGCTCTCTCTGCATGTGCACCGCATCAAGTGTGTTAACTATTCTCGTGCAAAGCAATATCAATCCCGCCTCAAGCCCAAGTTGGCAAAGGCTGCACTTGTGTTATGACTATGAAGGCGTGGAGATCAGACCTCATAACAATTCCATATCGTGTTGCTCCTGAAACTTCAGCACTCTCCGTGCAGACATGGTTTATTAAACAAAACAGATATCAGAGCAATAACATATTATTCTCACATACACCACGGCAAACCACTAGGTTGAAAGCTAAGTCAACAATTAAGGGTCGTGTGCAGAAGTTGCAAGAAAGGAAAAATGGCGTTTAAATCTCAAATGTACCTATGCTAACTTAACACGATATAAGGATATATAGGAGCTATACAACACCCCCCCATGATCCGAGAACGGACTAAATAAGATAACAGAAGTGCCATCACGTGAGAGCAGAATCCAACAAGAAACGAGCATGAATAAAAATTCAATTATAAAAACTGATGCTAAAAAACAGCCCACAAGTATAATGAGGCTCAAGCCAATAGGCAAGCAAAAATAAAATGTCTTGACCAAAAGTCAATAAAATCAAGGAAATGCTATCAATCAGCATGTCAATTTGAGGCAGTGTCTATGATAAGACTGTATATGAAAAGTAAGCTGCAACAGCCTCCAGGAGGAAGTCACTGTCCTCATCCGAAAACAGTTCAGCCATCCAATTTAAAAGATGAAAGGAACATACGTGATCTCCCAGCACCGGATCCTCTATAACCATCAGAGGACAGCTCGGTGGGTTTTCAAGAAAACTTCGTTCCAAGAAATTTCGCGCTGCCGACAACACATCCCAGGGACCCATTAGTCCATGTGCCACCGCCAAGGCCATAATCCTTTCGTCAGAACAAACCAACTCGTGAGCAATGATAGGACTCATCAGTTGATCAAAATCGACGTCAGAAGATATTGGTCCGCAGAGACACAAATCAATGGCCCAAAGGAAATCACAGGTCAGGCAGCGAAATACAGGCTGGACACAGGTGAAATAGGAGAACCGAAAAGATAATCCAAACGCCGTGCTTAGAGTCGCCAACGGCAGTGTGCCATAATAATCAAGCATGCGGTTGCGAAACCGCGTCAGCAGCAGTTGAGCGTGGTCTTGCACAGGAAGGGCATCCATATTTAAAAAGGCAGAAAACCACCAATGCGCCAGCCGCTAATGCAAGTAAAAACGGGAACCCTCCAAATAAGGATGAAAAAATAGAATGGAAGAAGGCAGGGATGACTCCAAAAATCTTCTCAAAGGAAGTCACGAGACCACCGCTAACAACTTTAAAAAAATGTGCTAGGCCCGTTGTGGAGGATGCGTTAAAGATAGAACGAACCATGGCTCCGAAATGCAAAGGCAAATCAGTATTTAAAAGAGCCTGAACCTCCGTACGGGTGTTAGCAATGTGAAGCACGAAAGTTTCACGGGCCGAGCTCAAGGCCACCTCTTTCTGGGACAAAAGAGCTCTTATTCTAGCCATGCCGCTGAATTCTGCTCCCAAGGTCGGTATCTGTGGCCAAATGGAAGACTCCCTATGTTCACGTGTGGGAGGATAAAGAACATTTCTGCAGCAAATAACTCGCTCACTTACTGTTACTATGAAAGCTATACCTTTAATTAACCCACAACAGTTTTCATTATTGAGCATTAAATAACTACCATTCTCTAACAATTTAAACGTGGGGATGATAGCAGGAACAGGCGTGCCCTGTAAAACGCAAGCCATATTCGGTCGGTCCTTGTTACATGAACCGTGTAACTGTATGTGTCTGCACATTAAAGAATGATCTGGCGTCTCAGTACACTCATCCCCTGTTAGATAAACCTCCTGTTCATCCTTGAAACATCTGTATGTGTATGGGAGTGACCAGACCTCATGAAGAAAACCGCTACCTAAGGGTTCAAAACGACCTATTGGCACATATTTCATACAATTTGAAAACTTATATAAAGCAAAAGGCAGTGTTATTAAACCGTGGATAAGCCACGTAGCAGCAGTGGCTTCTGCCACAGAAAAAGGTAAAGATTCCAACCTTTCAATATGTAGCATAGAAAAGGAAGCATCACGCATTGAAAGCAAGCGTTGTTTGTCTGTCAAATTAAACGGTGCAAATAAAGAGGAAACGTTCATGTATCCCCAGGGAACTTTACCCATTTTCAGAGTCTGAAGTGTCCATGCAAACTGCATGATTGACCGTAATTGATTTTGACCATGGTATAATACAGACACTTCATCATGCACAATATCAACAACAGACGACACAATATTATCTAATGTGTAAATTCTAGAGGAAAGCACGTTAATGCTATTGTCAACAACTGCAAGCACTTTCTCAAGATTCGCCTGATCAATAGCCCTAAGGCGTGAAGCAGCCTCAATCTGTGACAGTTTCCAAATTTCATTGTAAACCCCATATAACCACCTTTTCGACCTGCTACTAGCTGGGCCTTTAATGAAATCATTCAAATCCACGTCTGCATTCAGTTTGGAAAGGTGATACTTAACCGCAGGTAAAGTTGAATGTTTCAGCCAAGCTTGACACAACTTGCCCACAGAGTAAGAGGTGACAGTATGACTCAAATCAAACCGGGGATCAGATCTAACAGTCTTAAAACCGTCAGTTATATTTAAAAATCTTTTTTGGCAAGAATCAGCACTACGGTGCCAAAGCAGCCAACCCTTAGGATTCATACTGGAAATGTTAAAGGAGGAATTAAGAAGCAGAGCCTGTATATCTTTAATGGACAATTGAGTAAAATTACTCCAATCCTCATATTCCTCCAACTCCGGGAAAGACGGGGTGTTTAACCTTTTAGATGTAGCCAATCCAAAGCATGTGGTCTGGGAAATGGTTTCATTTAAAAACCACATATGATTCGGGATGAGACATGCACGGTGCAAAGCCTCAGTGCCTCGTACCTGCCAGGCCCTTGAACCCCAAACCGATTTAAGGTCTATTGTTTCCTTCCATAACTCATAGCCCCCAGTAACTAATTGATCTAGGAAGGCCTTCGAATACAACAATTTGGTATCGGTAAGTCTAACCTTGGACAGTGGCTGTTTTTGAAATTTAAAATAAAAGGACTCGGGATTGGACTGATTAAAGTCAGTGAAATAAGTATACTTTTTAAGAAACGTTTCTGAACTCCCTTGTGTAGGTGCCGGGCAATGTTCCCACTGAGTAAAATTAACAGCATCCCTTCGGGAAGATGTTTTGTGTAAGAAGTGATTGCCATAATGTTGGTAACAGAACAATTCACCATAATTAGCAGATTCTAAATATAAATCCTCAGCATCAAAAGCAGCATAGTATTTCAAATCAGAAAACAAACTTTCCACAGCATTAACATCCCAATCATCAGAACGAATGTTTTGTTTCACCACATCCCCCATATTCACTCTAAGTACATTAGGAACATTAACGACTTCCGTTGGGCCATGAATTTGAAACCGAACTGCATCCCACGCGATTCCATCCAGAACAGGCCATGCTGTGATGTTAACCAAAGTCAAGTCTCTTTTTAATCTGTGTGTAGAATGTGAAGAGGAAAGTGGGGCCAAAGTTCCATTTAAATGAGTAATGCAAGTTCTCTCCTCGACATAGTGTCCATTCATAATTCGAAAAAAATAAAACACAAAACCAATTGACATAAAAAGGTAAACCGAAAAAAGGACCAGCCAAATGTATATCCAAGGAGGTATCAAAAAATGTTTTTTAAACAGGCTAGCATATACTGCAATTTGAGAGGGTTTTTTCGAGGCAAGGGAAGCAGAGTCAAATGAAAATCTGGATTCCGAGGCTAAACGAGCTTGCAGGTCAGGCATGGACAAATCAGTGGGGTATGTATAGTCCAATTCATCAACGTTAGTTCCGGGTAAATTATTTAATAATGGACTGGAAACAGCAGGTAATTCGATGGCCACTTCAGGTTCAATATTAGAAGCAGTGGGCATAATTGAATTTCTCACAATGGAAGGACAGGAAACAGCTGGTGTCATGCTAAGAAGAATCGGCCACTCTGTGTATCTTGACATTGTCAATAGAAATAAACCTGTTTTCCTTACGACCTGGAAGTGGTGGTAAAATGACTGTTCTTGTGCCCTTCACTCCAAGCACTGGGACTGGAGCTCGATAGGAGGGACCAAACTCTTTCTTGTTGTCGATCTTCTCTCGAACCAGTTCTCCAACTTGGGGTAGCCAGCCAACTACCGGGATCTGCAACGCATCATCCGCTGTGGAGGGCAAATGTTCCTTTGCAAGACTGTCTCTGGTCTTTTGTAGATTCTGTAAAACATTGCAATGTTCATCTGCGTCAAAGGAAGTGGCGCGAACCACAGAGTCTAGACCGTCAAGGTCAGGGACGTACATCTTGATGCCAAAGAGCATTTCGTATGGGGTCCGCCCACCCAGAGACCTTCTAGGGAGATTATTAAGAGCACGCTGCACGCCATAGAGGTGAGCCAGCCAGTTTCTGCCAGTGCCTATAACTCGGGCTGTCAAAGATTGCTTTAAATCACGGTTCATTCGTTCAACTACACTATTACCCTCAGGTCTGTAGGGTGACGAAAACTTGACTTGGACCCCCATCGAAGTCATGGCATCCTTATACGCCTTAGAGGCGAAAGCCGGACCCTGATCCGAATGGAAGGTACCACAGGCAAAAATCCCTATAAAGAAACGCAAATCTCTAATGACAGTCCGTGAATCAGCGCTGCGATGTGGCCATACCCACACAAAGCGTGTGCATGAGTCAACTGCTACTAAGATGTACTTATATGCAGTATCAGATGAAAATGGACCGCAGTGATCTAAATAAACACAGCCTAGCGGTTTATTAGAAATGTACAACTGAGTCTGTGGCGGACGCGTAGCAGTTGAAGGTTTAATCTGCTGGCATATGTCACAAAGAAGGACATAATCACGCGTCTGTTTGTACAGTCCCCGCCACCAGAAACGTAGTTGTAATTGAGTTACAGTGGCCGAGACGCCCGCATGCGCAGACGCCACACCTTCATGAGCCGCTGTAATCAAGTCTGCTCTGCGATCCGAGTTGGGAATCAGCCGTTCCCCAACATCAGGAATTGTCACAAAAGGAACCTTTTCGGGATTTAAGTGGTATTTATACTTCGAAGGGAATCCCGCAGGATGTTTACTTCCCTTCTCAGAGGCAGCAATCGCTGCCAAGATGTCGCTATCAATCTTGGTTTTAGACCTAGTAACTGCTGCAACTAAGTATGTAGATACTGCTGATTTCGCTGCTTCATCAGCAAGCGAGTTGCCAACAGCGTGAACTCCTACGCGCTGATGACCGAGAGTATGAATCACATAAACGAGTGGCAACATAGCCTTAAGCTCTGCCACTCGAACCCAGATCATTTTATGTTTTATTGTGCTACCCTTGGAATCATGAAAATCATTTTGAATCCAAAAGAACAAGTTTTCATTGTAAGACTGGACACAGTAGTAAGAATCACTTACAATTAGAGTAGTAACACTTGGATCTGCGTACTCCAAAGCTAGTAAGAGAGCACGAAGCTCCGCCAATTGTGCGGTGCAATCGCCCAGGGGCAACGTGTGCACTTCCCTGGAAATGAACTCATCATTCAACATAGCACCGACCACAATGGCGCATGCGGAAACGTAGGCATGTTTAGAGCCATGCGCAACCTGCGCCGACCCATCAGTGTAAATGATGCAATGGAAGTCCTCCAAAGGTCGCATAGCCAGAGGAGCAGGGTGAACGAATTCATACATCTGAAAGAAACAGGTTAGTATTAGATTCCTTACCTTAGAATATCCCCAGGCGTCAGTCTGGATCCGGAAACTTTTGCGTAGCAGTACCCCTGCGCGTCGGTAGGCGTCGTCTGCAGGCGTCCCCTGCGGCTCCGCGTCGTCGGCGTCGTGCGCCGTGATGACGTCGCTGGAGTATATAGACGCCGCCTCCGCGCGCTGACGTCTGTTCTTCTTTTTTCCGCGCCAGTTAGCGCAGATCCGAAGAGCAGTACTCCGGTCTTTTGACCAAGTTTTTTGTTAACTTCTTTACGGTGCCGGTAGGATGCCCGGTTTCAAGAGTTGTGACGAGTGCGACCGCATGATGTCGGTCACCGACCACCATCGACTCTGCCTCCGGTGTCTGGGCGCGGACCACGACGTGGAGTCCTGCGTCGACTGTCGGGCCTTGACTGGAAAAGCTAGGCGGGAGCGGTCCCGCAAGCTTCTCGAACTCCGGTTGTCGGCCCCGCGTCGAGAGCGGTCCCGGTCCGGTCGGAGGTCGAGGGAGCGGTCGAGGGAGCGGTCGCGGAGCCGCCATGGGCGCTCCGGGAGTCGCCACCATTCCTCCGGCTCGTCAGGTAAGCACAAGAAGTCGGGGCGTCGCCATCGCGCCCCCGACTCCCCCCGACGCCCGCGTGCTGCGGCCGGGGGCTCGGGTGACCCCACCCCCGCGGTCCCGCATGGGTCGCCGACGCCGTCTGCCCCACACCTGTCGGTCCCTGGGGAAGGCGCGTCGCGTGAGGAGATCGAGGCCTTCCTCATTGCTATGAGGGCGAGGTCTTCTCCGGCGGGGCCTTCGGCGCCTGCGGGCCCGTCGGTCCCGTCTGGGGGCCCGAGCGGTTCGGGTGCTCCTGCCCCGGCGCCGCCGGTGGCTCCGGCCCCGGCGCCGCTGGTTCCCTCTGGTTCGTCGCCGGCTGGTCTCCCGGCCTCTCCGGCGTCGGTTCCTGTGGGCCAGCCCATGGTACCGCCCCCGCGTGGTGCAGCGACTCCGCCGTCGGCTCCGGCCGGCGTCGGGTCCCCGGCACCGACGCCGCGCGGCGCCACCCCCCTTTCCTCCCCGACTCCGGACTCGGAGCCGGACCGGCGTCGGCCGACGCCGGACCCGACGCCGATGGGGCCTGTTGACCCCGATGTCTATATCGTCGACCCAGAATATGGGTATGACGAGGAGGAGTATGGAGAGGGTTGGGAGGGGTCTGAGGACCCTCTATCCCGTGCCTGCCAGTACGATGTGGACTGGGTAGGTGATCTGGGTGATGCCAGTGGCCTGGACGAGTCGCCCAACCCTGGGTTTGTCTCTCCGTCCCCTGTGGCGTCCGAGGCGGGTGCTGCCTATTCGGTGGTCCTGATGAGGGCTGCCAAGGCCTTACACCTTGAGCTCCCCGTCGCGAAGGTCAAACCGAATATCCTGACGGAAGTTTTTAAACCGCAGTCATGCCCCCAGGAGCCTCTGCTGCCGTTTAATGAGGCCCTGACGGATGTCCTTCTGGGCACCTGGTCCAGGCCCGCCTCTGGTGCGCCGGTTGACCGGAACGTTGCCAGGCGTCACCGTCCCTGCGCGGACGACCCTGCCTTCCTGTCCACCCATCCCTCCCCGGAGAGTCTGGTGATCCAGGCCTCCACTTCGCAGTCCGCATTTCCGTCGGCTCCGCCCGACCGGGAATCAAAGAGGTACGACCAATTCGGAAAGAAAGTGTTTTCCTCTTTGAGTGCTGGGCTGCGGTCTTGTAACACCGCGTGCCTCTTGGGCCGCTACACCCACTCCCTGTGGGATACGGTCGAGGAGTGTTTGCCGCAATGCCCCCAGGAAGTGCGGGACAAGCTCACCCGGGCCTTTGTTGAAGGCCGGGATGCGGCGCGGTACTCGATCCGTTGTGGTCTGGACACCACGGACTCACTGGGACGGGCCATGTCCACTACGGTGGCGATTCGTCGCCATGCCTGGCTGAGATCTGCCAACTTCTCACCAGACGTCCAAAATACGCTTATGGACATGCCATTTGATGGCAGTCGCCTATTTGGTGACAAAGCGGACCACGCGCTGGAGCGCTTCAAGGACTCCAGGGTCACGGCCAAGTCCTTGGGTCTCTCGACCCAGACCCAGCGCCAGCAGACGGGTTCGTTTCGGCCCTTTCGTGGCCAAGGGAGAGGAGGTCCCACACGTGCTGCCAGCCACGCGGCGCAGAGCGCTCCCCAGCGCGGTGGCGCCCGTGGTTTCCGCCGTGGTGGCGGTAGAGGCCAGCGTCGTGGTCAGTCCACGCCTCCCTCCGCTGCGGCATCCAAGCCTTCCTAGTCCGAGCTTTCGGGCTCACGTGACGCCAGTGGGTGGCAGGGTTCGCCATCACCACTCCCGCTGGCGCGCGATAACATCGGACAGGTGGGTGCTGCAGCTTGTCCGAAGGGGCTATGCCCTCCCCTTCGAGTCCACTCCTCCAGCCATGCCACCGCAGAACCACCGTGTGTCGGGGGACCACTTGACACTTCTGCAGGAGGAAGTTACGGCCCTCTTGGCCAAGGGGGCCATCGAGCGCGTTCCTGGGCCAGAAGTAGGGTGTGGTTGCTACTCCCACTACTTTCTGGTACCCAAGAAGGACAAGGGAGGCCTGCGTCCTATCTTGGATCTACGGAACGTCAACGGCTTCCTCCGGAAGGAGAAGTTCAAGATGTTGACTTTGGCTCAGGTCTTGGCTGCTCTAGACCCACACGACTGGATGGTAGCGTTGGACTTGCAGGATGCGTACTTTCACATCCCCGTCCTGCCGGCCCACCGGCGTTACCTGCGGTTCACGGTAGGCCACGAGCATTTTCAGTTTATCGTGCTCCCATTCGGCCTTACCAGCGCCCCACGGGTGTTCACGAAAGTGATGGCGGTGGTCGCAGCTCATCTGCGCCGGTTAGGGGTTTCAGTCTTCCCCTACCTCGACGACTGGCTGTTGAAGGCGGGCTCGCCCCAGACAGTCGTCCACCACCTTCAGATGACGGCAGACCTCCTGCACGAGTTGGGGTTTTCCATCAATGTGCCGAAATCACACCTGTGTCCCTCTCAAAAGCTCCTTTTCATCGGAGCGGTTCTCGACTCGGCGCAGTTTCGGGTTTGTCCCCCGGAACGGCGGGTCCGGGATATTCAGGCTCTGATTCCCATCTTTCAGCCGTTATCCCGGGTTTCGGTCAGGTTGACGCTGCGGCTTCTGGGGCTGATGGCCTCCTGCATCCTTCTGGTGCATCACGCCAGATGGCGGATGCGGGCTCTGCAGTGGGACCTGAAGTTTCAGTGGGCCCAGCATCAGGGCAACCTATCCGACCATGTCCTGATCTCGGAGGGCACTGCGAGACAGTTGCAGTGGTGGCTTACAGACCGCGATTGGGTCAGGGGCAGATCCCTCTCCCTTCCCCAGCCGGAGCACGTGGTTGTGACGGACGCGTCCCTCCAAGGCTGGGGTGGCCACTTGGGAGAGGCGGAGATCAGAGGCCTCTGGTCTCCGGCGGAGTCCCGGCTCCATATCAACATGTTGGAGCTGCGGGCGATTCGCCTGGCACTGAAGGCATTCCTCCCCTTTGTCAACGGGAGTGTAGTGCAGGTGTTCACGGACAACACCACCGCCATGTGGTACTGCAACAAACAGGGCGGTGTGGGGTCGTGGACCCTTTGCCAAGAGGCTCTGCGCCTCTGGCAATGGCTGGAACGTCAGGGCGTGACTCTGACGGTTCAACACCTGGCAGGTTCTCTGAACGCCAGGGCGGACGAACTCAGCCGTCGGTGCTCGGTGGATCACGAATGGCGTCTGAACTCGGATGTGGCGAGAGGCCTCTTTCAGCAATGGGGAGAGCCTTGGTTAGATCTATTCGCCACAGAAGAGAACGCGCAATGTCATCAGTTCTGCGCGTTGGAGTTTCCAAGACGGCACTCGCTCGGCGACGCCTTTCGGCGCGAGTGGAGTTGCGGTCTGTTGTACGCCTTTCCGCCTATACCACTTCTGCCCAGAGTGCTGAAGAAGATCAGGCGCGACCGGGCCCAAGTTATCCTTGTGGCTCCGGACTGGGCTCGAAGGTACTGGTATCCCGAGCTACTCAGCATGACAGTCGGTCCCTCGATCCGCCTGCCCCTTCAGGAGGACCTTCTGTCGCAGCAGCAGGGGACGGTCCTCCACCCGAACCTGTCCAGTCTCCACCTCCATGCGTGGAGATTGAGCGGCGACAGTTGAGGCCATTTGACTTGCCTCCTGAAGTCTGTGGTGTCATTCTGGCAGCCAGGCGTCCCTCCACAAAGTCGGTATACGCCTGCCGGTGGAACAGATTTGTGGCATGGTGCACAGCAAGGGCTGTGGATCCCCTTTCTGCCCCTCTATCTGAGGTTCTCCTCTTCCTCCTTTCCCTTGCCCAGCAGGGCTCTGCTCTGGGCACTATCAAGGGCTATCTTTCTGCCCTTTCCGCCTTCTTGAGGCTACCTGATCAGCCATCTTTGTTCAAGTCCCCTATTGTGTTAAGATTCTTAAAGGGCATCACGCACATGTATCCCCCAGCTCCGTTCGTGATGCCTCAGTGGGACTTGAACCTGGTTTTGACTTTCCTGATGTGCGCTCCCTTTGAGCCCCTTCATTCCTGTCCTCTCCGTCTTCTCACCTTAAAGACGGCCTTCCTGGTAGCCATCACCTCTGCCAGGAGAGTGAGTGAGCTCCAGGCTCTTTCTGTTCAACCTCCTTTCTTGTCTGTTCATCCTGATAAGGTGGTTCTTCGGACCAGACCTTCTTTCCTGCCCAAGGTAGTCTCTGCTTTTCACATTGGGCAGTCCATCACCTTGCCCTCCTTCTTCCCGCCTCCGCATCCTTCAAAGGATGAAGAGCGGCTCCATCGTCTGGACCCAAAACGTGCGCTTTCATTCTATATGGATCGCACACGCCAGTTCCGGGTGGATGACCAACTGTTTGTTGGCTACGTGGGTGAGAAGAAGGGAAGGGCGGTACAGAAACGGACCATCTCTCGGTGGGTCGTCCTGTGCATCAAAGCATGCTACTCTTTGGCTCGGAAGGAGCCTCCTGTTGGGCTGAGGGCCCATTCCACTCGGGCCACGGCGGCTACTACTGCCCTGGGCCGGGGAGTCCCTTTGCAGGACATTTGCCAGGCGGCCACGTGGGCCTCGCTGCACACCTTTGCGAGGCACTACTGCCTGGACAGTCAAGTCCGGAGGGATGGCTTCTTTGGCCGTTCGGTCCTCCAGGACTTTCTGGTGTAGGTTGTATTGGTTCGCAGACCCACCACCGGGGTTGGTATTGCTGGGGTATCTATTCTAAGGTAAGGAATCTAATACTAACCTGTTTCTTTCAGATGAACAAGTTACTTACCTTCGGTAACGATATATCTGTAAGAAACAGTAGTTAGTATTAGATTCCTTACCGCCCCGCCCATCCTCCCCGTTCTGCGAACTGATACCTAGGGTTAGGGACATCCCTTTCAGGGCCCTAGTTTCAAATGGCACCAGTGTTGGTTCTCACATGGCTCTGCGTGTTCTGGCGCGGAAAAGCTGTGTGCAAAGAACTGACGTCAGCGCGCGGAGGCGGCGTCTATATACTCCAGCGACGTCATCACGGCGCACGACGCCGACGACGCGGAGCCGCAGGGGACGCCTGCAGACGACGCCTACCGACGCGCAGGGGTACTGCTACGCAAAAGTTTCCGGATCCAGACTGACGCCTGGGGATATTCTAAGGTAAGGAATCTAATACTAACTACTGTTTCTTACAGATATATCGTTACCGAAGGTAAGTAACTTGTTCTGCAAGTACTCTTGCGACCGTAAGGAGGCGTCAAAAATAAACATGACATCCGTGGATGACAATGACGCAGCCCACTGAATCCACCGAGGGTGCAAAGCTTTTGAATTCGGTACACTGGCTTTCGTGACTGCCTCCAAATGAGGACAGGGTGTTACCACTAGCATGCGTTTCCCCTGAGACAGTGCTCGTTCCTTTAGAATTGCCATCTGTACAGCAGTTAAAACCTTTTCCACTGTGGGAAACCGCATCTCAGCCGAAGTGTACAAGTGTGACTTGTAAGCAATAGGTACTGTGTCACCTTCATTAAAAGTGAGGTATGTGAAACCCACCGTCCCAGGAATTATTCTTATTACCAGGTTGGTGTGGTTATCACGAGTCAGTAAATATTTAGAAGCGAGCAGATCAGCCTGCAAGGATTGCAAAATGGCTGAATGCTCAGGCAGCCAGCATGATTTTGAGAAAGTTGGTTGTATCAAAGCATACAAAGGCTTGATACGCTGGGCATATTCCGGAATGTAAGTTCTGCCGAAATTCAAAAAGCCCAGTAAAGATTGTAATTTTTTCAGTGTTGTAGGAGCGCGCAATTGTGCGCACTTCTCTAAGAAGTGAGGAGCCAAACCTCTACCTTCATTGTTGAGCTCATAGCCCAAAAACAACAGCGTGTTCAGCAATGTGCGATTTTGCAAAGTTAAATTTGTAACCCATGTCAGCGAAGTTGCAAATAACAGAATTTACACGACACAGATGCTCCCAAATATCGTCGTCTGTGAGATATATGTCATCCACATACGAAAAAGCATCAGGGTCGAGTGCCTCCAGAATAGAGACAATGCGAGCGGTAAATATACCAGGACTATTCTTATAGCCCATTGGAAGACGCCGGAATTGCTTTTGGACTCCAGCGCTCGTAAAACTGGTCCATTGGGAGCTAAAGCTGTCCAATCTGTGGGCATAAAAACCATTGGATATGTCAAGCGTTGTCTTGAAACGCTTACGCACGAGACTATCCACTAGGGCAGAGCCGTGGGTATTCTGTACAGCACAGTTACGGCAATGCGAGTTTAAATGCCGGTAATCCAAAACCAAACGATATGATTCGTCAGGTTTGTTCACAGTAAAAAGGGGATTATTCATCGGTGACACACACGTTTCAATAACTCCCTGATATTCCAATTGTTCAAGGATTTCAGCGACGGAAGATTTAGCTTCACGCCGAATGGGATATTGAGGTTGAGGCTGCGGCTGAGACCGCAACGGAATTTCGTGGCAAGGCGACAATCTATCCCAACCACATTGGTTACGGTACAGAGCCGGCGCGAGAGCCCGAGCCCACTCTTCTGCAAAATGCTGCGCATGCTCTTTCGAGACAGTGTTCGCGAAACTGGGTAGGATCACCTCCTCCCCTCGCGGCGCCGCGAGCACAAAAGGTGGGGGCCAGTCAGCCTCCGAAAGTAAAATATCATATGTAGAAGACAGATTCTCCCAAAATACACCTTTAACGGCACGCTGTATGTCACCTTCAATTAACAGGACAATTTCATATAGTCTTTCAGGGGGAGCAAGTCTCGTATCCGCTGTTTCTATCACAACGTAGACATCAGTCGCTGTCACCCTCAGTAGTGGACGCAGCGCCTCTCTGACTATGGTTATCTCCGCCGCGCTGTCCAGCAAGGTCAGAGCCCACGTCAGATTCCGAAGCCGCGTTCTCACTATCTGTGGCATATCGATGCGCTGTTAAGGCTGCGACTTTCTTTTTCGCAAACTGCGGACGCCTAGGCGTAGAATCCTCCTGCTTCACTGCGCCGTCCGTCTGGCGGGACTGACCACGTCCTTGTTGGCCACCACGTCCACGTCCACCCCCTCCTCCTCCACCGGTCTTCGGGGCCGATGTTTCCTGAAAGGAACGAGGAGAGCGTTGATCAGAACCCTGAAATTGATCAGGTGATTTAATCATCGCGCGATCGCGCAAATCATAAACTTTTTCAGTCGGCGCAGGTGCTTGTACTGCAGGAAAAGAATCCTGAGTCTGTGTATTCTTCCTCCCCTGTGTCTGTTTCTTAGGCCAATTTGGTTTTTTGGACTTGGGCTGGACATCTGTCACCGCAGATTGTCCTTGAGGTTGTTTTTTCTCCTTTACTGGAAAATATTTCAGACCTCTACTTGTGCGGCCAATTGTCTTATAAGCGGCCACCACAATCTTTGCTAACTGGCGGGGTTTGTCGGCATCGGGCAGAGCAGCCAAAGCATTCGACACCTGAAAGTTAACTGCATCTCCTTTAACATTGGAGAGAATGAGATCACTTACAATCTCAAAAGAACCACACAGGCGCATACCCAATTCAACCGCTGCCTCTGGACCGTGATCATTCTGAACACGTCTAATGATTTCAGGCAGGGCAGTCATAGACGGGGTGCCGAAGCACCTTGTATAAACTGCCGCAAAAGTTTTTCCCCAGCTTTCACAGTCAACAAGTTCAGGAGTTATATCCTTCGGTAGAGTAATCGTTAACATTCTATGTTTATCCGCAGGAGTAGAATTCGGAAAAACCGCCTCCAGTTGATCAAACTTCTCTGCTAGCCAGAATGGGAAGTCATCGTTGTCAACTGGACGCGCACCAAAAACCGAATTAACCATCACTGGATTGAGACGCATTCCGCCTCGTTCCATGGGAGCGGCCGCACCCCCCTGGGGACCACCAGGAAGATGTCGACCGATGTATTGCACTAAAGCACGAATCACGGAAATGGAAACAACATGTAGCCTGCGTATTTCTGCTAGAGTACAAGCCCCGTGATTCGGGTGCGGGGTAAAGCCACCCAACGCAGGCCAATTTGTACCTGGAATTGAGAGTGGACCTAACCTCGCAGCGGACAAAGAGTGGGGGAGGGCGCCATCAAACCAAACTCGATGCTGCCAATGATCAATAGGTATTTCCAATGCCCTGTACGGCGTATATACAGCCGGGACATCCGAGGCGGTGTAGGAGTGGAACAAACCAGAATTAGCGTCCACAGCCGGAAACGTAACCCAAGAGTAAAACAACTCGTAAGGAAACGCCGGATCTGCACATACCACGAAAATCACAGCCATCCCATCTACTGGGACCTGGTACGTCTGAAGATGGTTGCGTACCGCTACGCGACTATGCTGCGCAATAGCCACCGCCGCCATGACAACACTGGAAACAAGAACACACAAAGAATACTTTGTAGCACAACTGGGTAGTAATTCAAAGAAACCGTTTAAGAAAGAATCAAGCTTGAATAAAGACCTATTTCAAAAAATAGGTAGGTTTCACCGACACCCCGTTCTCCGGAAACGAATGTGAAGGGGTTAAGGCATGAACGATAAACTACTCGAGTGTCATGATATAAGACCACCGAAACCGTTGGGCGCCATGTTGCAGGGTTTCTGTACTCACACAGAACTGTGCACAGAGGAGTGGAACCTCGGCAAATTAGGGTGTCCCAAAACTTACCTTAGCAACCAACTCACCCCTTACCGAGCTAGCTACAGTGTCTCATTGGACATATCAAACTTCCAATGTTTAGACAAACCAGAACATGAACTTACAGTACCTCAGGGTACGTGGGACTCATGAACACTCTTTCGTTATATTATCATTACAAACCAGAACATGGAGTAAAGAAGACACATGTGCATTTGAAATGTTTATTTACTAATGCCGTCTTCTCAGGCGCAGTATCTTAGATAATACAAGTATACTTATTATCAGTAGCAAAATTATCAGCATAGTTACTAAGACATAAAAAGCGAATGGTGACAGCATGTTAACATGCTGTAATGAATAAGAGTTAACAACACTTATATCTCACCCTCCCTAACACATATATTATATTATTAGCTAAGAAGGTCTCTTTGGGTTGTTTTAGGGCGGGCCCATACCTTAGTGTCGTAGCATGAAGGAATCACATCAGCATACACCAGCTCTCTCTGCATGTGCACCGCATCAAGTGTGTTAACTATTCTCGTGCAAAGCAATATCAATCCCGCCTCAAGCCCAAGTTGGCAAAGGCTGCACTTGTGTTATGACTATGAAGGCGTGGAGATCAGACCTCATAACAATTCCATATCGTGTTGCTCCTGAAACTTCAGCACTCTCCGTGCAGACATGGTTTATTAAACAAAACAGATATCAGAGCAATAACATATTATTCTCACATACACCACGGCAAACCACTAGGTTGAAAGCTAAGTCAACAATTAAGGGTCGTGTGCAGAAGTTGCAAGAAAGGAAAAATGGCGTTTAAATCTCAAATGTACCTATGCTAACTTAACACGATATAAGGATATATAGGAGCTATACAACAGCACGCCGCGCACTGCTGCACGCCGCGCACTGCTGCACGCCGCGCACTGCTGCACGCCGCGCACTGCTGCACGCCTCACACCGCTGCACGCCTCACACCGCTGCACGCCTCACACCGCTGCACGCCTCACACCGCTGCACGCCTCACACCGCTGCACGCCGCACTCCGCCGGACGCCGCACTCCGCCGGACGCCGCACTCCGCCGGACGCCGCACTCCGCCAGACGCCGCACTCCGCCGGACGCCGCACTCCGCCGGACGCCGCACTCCGCCGGACGCCGCACTCCGCCGGACGCCGCACTCCGCCGGACGCCGCACTCCGCCGGACGCCGCACTCCGCCGGACGCCGCACTCCGCCGGACGCCGCACTCCGCCGGACGCCGCACTCCGCCGGACGCCGCACTCCGCCGGACGCCGCACTCCGCCGGACGCCGCACTCCGCCGCACTCCGCTGCACGCCGCACTCCGCTGCACGCCGCACTCCGCCGCACTCCGCCGCACTCCGCTGCACGCCGCACTCCGCTGCACGCCGCACTCCGCTGCACGCCGCACTCCGCTGCACGCCGCACTCCGCTGCACGCCGCACTCCGCTGCACGCCGCACTCCGCTACACGCCGCACTCCGCTGCACGCCGCACTCCGCTGCACGCCGCACTCCGCTGCACGCCGCACTCTGCTACACGCCGCACTCTGCTGCACGCCGCACACTGCTGCATGCCTCACCACACCACCACATCACTGTAGGACACAACCACATCACTCTGGGACACCATCACTCTGGGACACCACCACATCACTCTGGGGCATCACCACATCACTCTGGGGCATCACCACATCACTCTGGGGCATCACCACATCACTCTGGGGCACCACCACATCACTCGGGGGCACCACCACATCACTCGGGGGCACCACCACATCACTCGGGGGCACCACCACATCACTCGGGGGCACCACCACATCACTCGGGGGCACCACCACATCACTCGGGGGCACCACCACATCACTCGGGGGCACCACCACATCACTCGGGGGCACCACCACATCACTCGGGGGCACCACCACATCACTCGGGGGCACCACCACATCACTCGGGGGCACCACCACATCACTCTCACATCACTCTGGGGCACCACCACATCACTCTCACATCACTCTGGGACACCACCACATCACTCTCACATCACTCTGGGGCACCACCACATCACTCGGGGGCACCACCACATCACTCTCACATCTCTGGGACACCACCACATCACTCGGGAGCACCACCACATCACTCTCACATCTCTGGGACACCACCACATCACTCGGGAGCACCACCACATCACTCTCACATCACTCTGCGACACCACCACATCACTCGGGGGCACCACCACATCACTCTCACATCACTCGGGGGCACCACCACATCACTCTGGGACACCACCACATCACTCAGCCCAACCACCACATCACTCAGCCCAACCACCACATCACTCAGCCCCACAACAGCATCACTCAGCACCACAACAGCATCACTCAGCACCACAACAGCATCACTCAGCACCACAACAGCACTGTCCTTGCTTGCTACCAACAAGCATTGCCATAGGCAATAGGACTCGCATTAGGAAAGTGTAAGGTATTGGCTTTGTGAATAACAATGCTATTAATTTATATATTTTCAAAGCTAACACATATTTAAAAAAATTGTCATTTACAATACAAATAGGTCACACTTTCCTAATGCGAGGCCTATTGCATTGCAAATGCTTGTTTACATTGTTTGGTCTTGGCTGTTTATTTGGAAGTCAAAGTGAGAACTGCTAAGGCCTGATTTCTGCCAAGCATTGATTTCTTCCAGGCATGTATTTGCTTATTAGAAAGCAGTGACGGATTGCTCTGCTACTGGTGGGTGGGTGGCATAAGTTACTATAGCTTTGTGTTCTGTGTAGCTGTTTTGTTACGTGCCTTATTTGATTGCGTTTTCAGTCTTATGCTAAAAGAACAATCACAGCTAGATGCGTTTCCATTAAATGGAAACAGCAGAATGCAGAGAACAGCACGCTGAAGCCAGATGAGATGAGTTGTGTGCCCAAAATGGCAAGGGCATGGAGTTGGAAGCAGGTCCTGGGGGCATTTGTGGTTGCTTACCAGGAGCCCCAAGTGACTGACACTTGGCAACACAGTGTAAAAGAGCAGTGGAAGTGTTGCAAAATTCTGGTATCCAATGAAAACCATATACCGTATTTTCCGGCGTATAAGACAACTTTTTAACCCCTTAAAATGTTCTGGAAAATCGGGGGTCGTCTTATACGCCGAGTGCCAAATTTGACGGTATGTTTTCATGCGTTTCTTTTTTTTTTTTTAAGTTTACAATGTTTATTTAAACTATCAAGCTCTAAGATGCAGTTACGCCACAATTAGACAACAAATGCCTATAAAAAATATCAGCATGGTTAACAAAGGATGTACCATAAAAAGCCCTTTCATATTGTAAAACAGATTAGCCTACTCCTCCTCCTTGTCTACTGAAGATAAATGATTATATATTCTCTATATTAATCAATTAGAATCAGTTTTTACTGATCCTCACCTTTATGCCCCTATGGCAGGTGGCCGCTTGATCCCTGCTCTGCTTTATATAGTTTTATTAGCGTGGACTGCTAGAGAGTTACAGAATCTTTTAGACTTAATTATTATTTTTTTTTAATTTTTTTTTTTGGTTAAAAACTTTTATTGAGCAACAAAATCATGTGTACAGAGATGGGCCCACAACCGCACGGGCTGGCCGCTAAGATCGAAGCATAATGTGGTATAAAACCGTGGTCGCCACTCCGGCGGTCAGGCACAAACTGGACACAAAATGTCGCCCACAGTATGGAACAGGATAAGACAATTTTCTTATTTTAAAACACACCAAAACGACAAACATAAAAAACAAGGCGGAGGAGTAATACACAGAGAGTCAGCCCTGGAGGGGAGGGAAACCCACTAATCAGGAATACGACGTCATAATCAGTAGGACACGGTAAGGCGGGGGGACAGCGGGGAGGTCAATCAAGCCAGTACATGAAATTTCAGGAACATCAACCTAGGGTGATGAGGGAACATCAGGGGCCTCCACCAGGGGAGGAGCACAAATATCTCCGCGATAGGCGTTCCACTGACACCAGATCTTCGTCCATGCCCTAGGTCTGCCCCTAGCTGTGTAGACGGTCTTTTCGCGGAACATAGACCAGTCCATGTTTTCTTCCCACACAGAGACAGTGGGGGGCCTGTGGGAGCCCCAAAGTTGCGCTATGTCCCGCTTCGCAACCATATACCCCAGGGTCGCCCATCTGGTTTGGGCCACCGAACAGTCGGTAGGTTCCCACACGTTCAACAAGCATCTCCGGGCCTCCGGCACCAGTGCAATTCCAGTCACGTCAGCCATCACCGCAAGCACCGCAGTCCAATAGGCAGCCACCCTCAGACACTCCCAAATAATGTGAAGGAACGTAGCACTCATCCCACATCCACGCTTGCATAGGCCATCCGGGGAAAAACCCATCGCAACCAAACGAGTACCAGTAACATACACCCGGTGGAGGATCTTGAGTTGAACCAGACGGAGACGGGCAGGAATGGCAACCTCTTTCGGAGAAGATAACGCCGATTGCCAATCCTCATCATCTAATTCCAGCCCGTCGCCGACCCACGCTTCTCTAAGTCGAACGAGCAAGTCAGCGCGATTGTGAATCAGCTTCTTATAAATCAAGGAGATAGTGCTATCAGGGAGATAGCCATCCAGGATACGATCCTCGAGGGGGGAGGACTCAGGGATGGCGGCACCGGAAGTCAGAACAGAAGTGAGGGCATGACGGACCTGTAAATATCTAAAAAATTCCCTATCACTCAGGTCATAATCATTTCGAAGGGCCTCGAAGGACACACGTCACCCACTCTACAGATTCCAATCATGTCCCAACGGTCAAACCCTTTCGTTGTCCAAAGACATCCCAGACGCTCAGATGCAAAAAGCGGAGTTGCCAGCGTCACTCGTTCATCCCACCCCAAGCTCACATTCGCAGCGCGCCACACACTAACCGCAATCCTAGTTGGTCCCGTAAGGTGGAGCCCAGCCGACCTAGAGTAAAGCGCTCTATTAAAGTTACCACCCGGCAGTTGGAGTCTGTCCAATTCAAAGGCCGGATCCGGACCCGGGGAGTACATCGAGTGGTTAATGGCAGACAGTTGAGTAGCCCAATAATATCTCTTGATATCAGGAAGTGCTATGCCCCCGTCATACCAAGGGATGGTGAGCTTCGCAAGTGCGATACGTGGGCGCCCGTCCCAAATCAGTTGCCTTTGTAGACTCTCGACCTCTCGGAAATAAGTAGCGGGGATATCATCATAGGAATTCTGGAGTGCGTAAAGAAATCGCGGTAAGGACATCATCTTGAAAAGGGCAGCCCTGCCCAGCGACGACAAGGGTAATTTACGCCAGCGAGCCACGTCCAGCCGCAATCTATGAAGCGGGGGAAGGAGATTACGTTCAAACCGGAGCGACGAATCCAATGTAATAAAAAACCCCAAATATTTGAAACCGGACTGAACAACCTGGATGGGAAATCTATTCGGCAATGGGGGCAGGTCACCCGAAATAACATAGACACAGGATTTAGCCCAGTTTATAATCAAACCAGAATTCTTACCAAACGAGGCGAGAACGTCAAATAAGACATTCAAAGATTTACGCGGGGAAGTAAGATAAAGAAGAATGTCGTCCGCGTAAAGCGAAACACGGTCCTCAAAATCTGGGGACCAACGTATACCCTTGAGGGAAGGCTCCCAGCGAATCCACGCAGCTAGCGGCTCTAATGCGAGAGCAAAAAGTAGTGGAGACAAGGGGCACCCCTGTCTGGTCCCCCTACCAAGGGGAAAGGGAGCCGACACTCGACCATTAACCACGACCTGTGCCAGGGGGTCGGTATATAGTAGCTTCACCCATCCGATGAACCCCGGGCCAAAACCAAACTTCTCAAGAGCCGCCCAAAGGTAGGGCCACTCTATCGTGTCGAAGGCCATCGAGGCGTCCAACGAGGCTAAAATGGCCGGCTCCGTCAGAAGCCCCGCCCTCGCGATGGCTCCATGGAGGCGACGTAGATTAAGGGCTGTGTTACGGTGCGGGATAAATCCGGATTGGTCCGGATGAATCAAGTCACTAACGACCGTGAGGAGGCGAGTAGCCAAGAGTTTGGCAAGAACCTTAGGCTCGACATTTAACAGGGAGATGGGTCTATAAGACGAACAAAGATCCCGGGGCTTACCATCTTTAGGAATTACCACAATCGTAGCCAGGCGCTGGTCATAAGGGAGAACACCCCGCTCCCGGGACTCCGAAAACATTGTTCGAAGATAGGGCGCAATCTTATCAGGACGCAGTTTGTATAACTCAATTGGCAAACCGTTCGGGCCCAAAGCCTTGCCCGAACGGAGAGAGCGAATTGCAGTCGCGATTTCGTCCGTAGAGAACGGGGCCTCCATAAAGGACCGCTCCAAATCGGAGAGGAATGGCAAAGCTATGTCGCGCAGCAAGAGGCGAGAGTCGTCTTCATCCCTTTCTGACACTGGGGAGTAAACCGCACGAAAATAGTCCGCAAAACATTCCACTATTTCAACCGGGTCTGTCACTCTCACACCATTCAAAGTCTGAATCACAGGCACCACTCGATTCGCCCGCTCCTTCTTGTCCAACCAGGCAAGCAATTTCCCCGCTTTGTCTCCGACATCATACAGACTACCCTGTTGCTCTCTAAACATCATTTTGGCCGCATATGTGACCAGAGACTTATAGGCCAATTGCTTCAGACCCAGGGCATGGAGTTTGTCACGAGTGACATTCGATTTCAGGTCAGCCTCCATCGCAAGTATTTCCATCTCAAGCTCCACCACCTCCCGATTCCTTGCCTTCTTGGTTTCAGCAATAAGAGACAGGGCCTGCCCACGAGTCACCGTCTTAAAAGCCTCCCATAGGGACACCGCAGAAGAGACAGACCCCTCGTTCTCCAGAAAGTAGTTGTCCAAGGACGTAATCAATCGACCACGGGTCTCAGGGGAGGTCAGGTACCAAGGGTTGATAGGAGCCACCCGGCCCGCCGCCTCCGCCCCCACATCAAACCAGAGCCAGAGCGGAGAATGGTCTGAGATGCCCCGGGGGAGGTGTCTAATCTCGCGGACAGCCGATGACTGTTTAGCTGGCATGAGGAAGTAATCTAGTCTAGACAAACTCCCGTGGGCCCCAGAGTGGAAAGTATATTGAAGTTGAGCGGGGTGCATAAGTCGCCAACAGTCCACCAAACCAAAAGTATCCAAAAAACCACCCAGCCATAATTGGGTCGAAGGAGTATCCCTAGGGGGGTAACGATCACTTAGACCAGAGAGAACAGAATTAAAGTCACCAGCCATGAAGAGAGCACCATCAGGGAGGCCCAACAGAACTCGGCCCAAATCAGAGAAGGTAGAGGCTTGCAAGCCGGGGGGCACATAGACGGAAAACAGGGAGAGGGTTTTGCCCTCATATCGACCCACGAGGACGGCATAGCGCCCCCGATCATCAAGGATCACATCATCTATCGCAAGGGGAAGGGAAGCCCGGACCAGGATGCCCACCCCCCTGGAACCCGTTGTAAACCCTGAGTGCGCAACAAGACGATAGCCCCACCTATTCATCGCGTGACAAGTATTGCCCACCAGGTGCGTCTCCTGCAAAAAGACAATATCGGGCGACAAACGTCGCAGGCAGCGCAACACCACCCCCCGCTTTATACGATCCCCTAGACCATTGACATTCCATGAAATAAACCTCAACCTGCTACCCCCCATCCCACGAAGTAATGCAGGAACCCTCCCCCAATGAGCATGACACTGAAAGTACAATCATCAAAATAGAATCGCCTTGAGAAAACAAAACACAAACTACAAACTCCCCAACAGCCCACCCCCCAACACCCACGGAAACACCCCCCACCCTGCACCCCTGCAGTAGACAAAGAAGCCACCCCAACATGCAGTGTGCCTGTCGCCCAGAAAACCCCGTTCTACAAAAAGACCCAGGAGGAGGAAAGGGCTCAGTCCCACCCGCCACCCCGACAGAAAGTAAGGGAGAAGAGAATACATGGAAAAAAGATGCATTCAAGTACAGAACCCAGGAAGAGATAACATAATACGGAAACAGGGGCCCAGATTACAAATTCAGCTCTCCACGCCACCCTCGGCACCACCCGGGTGCTCGGTGGGATCAGTCAGATTTGGCCGGTCCGGCAGAGAGTCCAGCCAGTCATTTACCGAATCAGGTCGATCAAAGAAAAGGGTCCGTTCATTGTACTCCACTCGTAGCCTGGTAGGAAAAAGCATGGCGTATCTCAGACCCAGGTCTCGAAGACGCTTCTTAACTCCACGGAAGCCCATGCGCTGTCTCTGCACAAGCTGTGAGAAGTCCGGGTAAAAGTTCACCGTGGCATTTTCGAAAGCCACCGGGCCCTTAACTCTAGAGGCCTGCATGATAGCGTCTCGGTCCCTATAATGAAAAAGGTTTGCGACAATGGGCCTCGGCGGGGCGCCCGGCTTACCCTGGCCACCCGGAACACGATGGGCACGTTCCACCGCAAAGAACTTACTCAATCCGGACGGAGAAAGGTAGTTTTGTATCAAGTCCTCAACCAGGAGATCAACAGAATGCGGATCAGGATTTTCCGGGACACCGATCACACGCACGTTACAACGCCGTGCCCTGTTTTCAAAATCCTCCAGGCGCTGAGTCATGAAATCGTTCACCTTTCTGAGGTTGCCGATCTCCGTCTGCATCTCCGAGACGTCGGCCGTGAGGCTAGATGACTTGAGGTCCAATGACTTCACCTTCTCATTGGTTTTAGATAAGTCGGCCCGAATCAGGTTCACATCAATAGCCACGGTATCGATTTTGTGGGCCAGAGCCTCATACTGTTGGCCGATGGTGTCTCTCATGCCAGAGATGGCGCCCATGATGTCCTGCAGGGACGGCTCCGCCGCCGCATCCAAAGGGTGCCCCACTGCACTCGGGCCAGGCAAGGTAGCACTGGGGGACACCTTCGATTGTGTGTACCGGTCCATGATATTAGACTGGACTGGGCCCCCGCAAAGGGGCGTCTTGGTTTTTCGCCTCTCTTGGTCCCCTCTGCCAGTCATAGTGGAGACCGCGTCCCCAAAAGACCCACGCGACCTGGTGAAAATGGCCGCAGGAAGACAGGGCGCCGGAGCCGATGAAATCAGCAGCGAGGGCAAGTCGAGGTGCGAATCGGCCCAGAAGGACACGAAGTAGGCAAAGGGTGCAACTGTAGCCTCGCGCCGCTGGACCCAGCACCGGCCAGACACTTCCGCTAGAAGACGTAGTCTGAGTCAGAATCGAAACCGAAAGTTAAGAGGGGGGCCCATTGGTCGAGTCCCCCAGCCGCTGTTGTTCAACTCAGACACGGCAACAGAGCCTCACCAAGACCCGGGCGCGCCACCAAGGCGGGCCCCGAAAGTTTGAGTCGACGTAGCTTCGGTGCCCCTGGTCCAATTCGAAATCCAAAAACAATATTAGGATCAGCCCAGGTTCCTCTTTATTAACCCTTGTAAGAAATCAGGATATGTTCAGGATATCATGCCGGGAGTGGCGGGGGTCCGGAGAGCGCTGTGCTCACGCGGCCATCATGGATGCCCGCCAAGCTCCTCCTCTTTCATGCGTTTCTTACATAGCGCGGACTTTACTTTTAGTTCTGCCAGCTTTAATACTCCTGAACTTGACCTCACAGTGCTGAAAGGTTGAACTGCTACTCTCAGCAACCGTGACAGGGGTGGCGCTCCTCTTCCCCTGAATTGTACTGTTACTTATGACAGATTTTCCATCCAGGGGCTGCATGCTGTTTTTCCCATCAGGTGTCAGAGCGCTTTGCAGTAGGAACAGTATTGATACAAGAGGAACAATTACAAATGAACAAATTACAAAAGCAAACGTTAAGTTACATGGATCAAAAGTGACAATAGTGAGCAACCAAAATACATGAGGTAGCAATCGGTACATTCCTGGAGAAAAAAGTGATAAGTGTGCAGGTTACAAAAGCGTACAAAGTACGAGCCAACTATGCATTACTGCGTTGGACTGCGCTGGAAGTGGGGGTAGTCTTATACGGTGAGTATAGCACGAAACCTACATTTTATCAAGCAAAGTAGGGGGTCGTCTTATACGCCGGGTCGTCTTATACGCCGGAAAATACGGTATTTGTTTCAGCTGGGTTATATGAGTTATAATCGGTTCTAACTGAAAATCAGAAGCCCCGGCTTTGTATATTATTGTATCGGCGTTTTTTGCTTTATGTACCATCTTATAGGCTCTTTTGTGCCCTCCTAAAGAAAATTCTGACTGCCTCAATCCCAGACGTCCTCCATCTGCCCCCCAACTACTGTGTGAATCCCCTTATGAGCTCCTTAATGGTTATGTGCACCTTGTAACATTTTTGGCTGCAAAATACTTAAATTCCATGCTCTATTTTGGGAGCCCCACAAAAGAGGTATTAAAATAAAATTGCCTCTGAAGGAGCTTTGTCTAACTCATCCTTGAGACATGATTGCAGGCATGTAAAAACTGCTTGGTGGGGACTTTGGTTCAGTTCCGCTTAAATTGATTTTGGCAGGTCTCACAGCTGAGTTTGTCCAATGAGCAAGTGACCTGTGTAAGGTTGGGAGTGTCTTAATCTCCAGTTGGTCTGCCAAAGCTGAGATCAGCTATTTCAGCTTGTACCCAGAAGACTAGGTTTGAGTCTTGGACGTGTAGAATCGGATTCTTGTACCACTTCTCTCACTCTCCTGGTCATTGTGTTTTCTCCTTTGAATCCTCACACATTGAAGTTCCCCATCACAATCCTCCAATTCACCCTACTCTGCAAGTCATCTATCGATCTGTGTAAACTCACCTTAAACTTGCAGTTTAAACCGTAGCACGTTACAGCAACCCCAAGTCTTCCTAAGGTAGGGTCCTAAGAAGATCTTGGAGCAGAAACTTGTCAAACTAATCATTATTAGCAGAGGTTTCCCCGACAATTGAAAAATGTCCCTGGAGATCCTAAATAACAGCCCCATTCTCTTTCCCTCCTTGTTCACGTAGAATACCCAGGAGTTGGGTAGGACCATCTCATTGAATAATCATTTGTAGTTCTCCTACTATTAGTTGGACCTTTTTGGTGTTACCCTAACAATGCAGTTCCTGTTTGATGAACAGTATCCTTGGGAGACGGGCCTTGTACTTAACTGATCTCCACCCATTCTAACTTTCCACTCTTATACTGGGTGTAAGAAAAAGAAAATCAGCCCTGATCCAGCCTTCTGTTGCTTTACTGCACCATCACAGTCTTTTATAGGGTGAACCATATCATTTCCCTCAATCCCTGAAAAGGTTGCATCATCAGTCCTACCAATTGATTTTTCTTCTTAAAAGAGTCTCCAGCTGCCCAGGTTTTTGTTGCGGACCTCCCCCGCGTTGAATGGCCATTAGGAGCCTAACCTGGGAATCTTCTTTTCAACTTTCACTGGGAGCCACTTACGCTATCAGAGGCCAGTTACTCTTTATGCAGCAATTTGACTCCACCTTCATCCTAACCCATACATCAATATGTTTCTCTCCCTCTTTTTTCTTTTTCCTGCTAAATCCGGAGTCAGTGCAGTCCTGAGCTGTAGGTCCTTTTGAAATGCTAGTATATGACCCAAGGACTGCACGGTTTGGATCTTTCTTCCCCTTCACATGCCATTTATTTCACTTTTGAACTGACCTGGCCCTCTTCCTCTTGTGTATGCATCATTCGTCCATTATGTAATCTCTCCAGTGTATCCCTCTTTATGTGTACCTTTCAAGTGGTCTCTTCTTTTTTACTAGAAGGGCTGGCATTGAGCTAACTCTGAACGTTCTGACAATATCCTCTTCTGACTTATTCAGGAACTTCTCAAGGAGGATGCTCTGAACTCCAATTTAGCTTTCTGCTTGATTAAATTTACCTTTTCGCAAGACACTTTGTTTTGGATTCAGCAAATCTTTTGAAAATTTTAAAATTGAAGGCGAATTTTACCTTTTGTAAGGCGTCTTTAAATACCTTCAAACACTGTAAAGTTGCATTCCAGTGTTTGTCCAAGATCTCAGTTGCTACATATCAGACAACAGAGGCACGGCCCCTTGTTTTCTTGGAACAGTTATGAAAATGATGCAATGCCTGCTCCTTTCCACAACAGAAGATAGTTCAAGTAAAGTGAGTGAATTTAATTAGACTTGTTTTTAAAAATAGAATGAATTAGAAATTTGCCAGGATGTGGCAGTTGTAATTCCTGACATTTAAAAAAAAAAATCATTTGAATTTCTTGTAACACACATTTATTAATGTTTTTGTTGTGTGGTATGTTCACTATTATACACAAAAACCTATTAGCAAATGTAGGCATTTAAATGGTATGGCATATGACAAATTGCTCCCATCATTATTGTGCTATTTTCCCTGTGTTTTGATTTAAATGTTTTAATACTACTTGTTTGAATATTACTTATAAAATATTTTGAACCTCAGTGCACAGGCCAAGTTATTCTCTTGGTACTAATGTTTACTACAGTTTTTAAGCCAGTCAAAATAATTTCTGTTGAGCTGCTGCCCTGTGATCTACTGCAAATATGAATGTTTGATTGTGCTTAAACAGAGGGGTACTTGTATAGTGCAAACAGGGCAACGGTGGACTTTCGAAACAAAAGGCTTGAGGTGGAGTAACCTCTGCCATACACACAATGCTACAGGCTATTGAATAGGTAGAGCTGGAAATACCATAGCCCAGGTATGTGTGTGCATGATCCCTCAAAAGACCTATATTAGAGCTTCATATGTTATTGATGTAGGGGACCAATTAGTCTCAAGGCTGTTTTATCCAATGACTAAGACTTTTCATCTTAAGGGGTAGTCAATCAGTCATCTGTCACCCACTTATCCTTCATTCTTGTCGCATTGTTTGAAGTTAAGTACAAATAACTGTGCTGAAAAGCTATAGTGTCTTCTGCATCCTTCATCCTGGACTACCTGTTCATTTGGGTGGATGCGGTTTGTGATTGTCCCTTTATTACATCTTATGACTGTGTGTTTTATTTTCTTCTTGATTTCATTAGTCATCAATGTACTTTTCATTTCTTTCTTGTTTTCTAGCCCTCAGCAATGGTGGATGAAGCCACCTGTGCTGCCTGTGACTTCAATAAACCTGGAGCCAACTGCCAGCGGAAGATGACGTGGCAGTGGAGGGGGGAGACCAGTGAGTGCTAACTTCACTTTTTGATAACACACACTTTCAATATGGATCATTGCTTTCCATTAATTCCCCCACTTTCTTCAAGCTAGGGTTAAAAAATATCTACTGCTCTATTGAAAGCTGAACTGCAATCAAATTATTTGTTTGAGCAAGTGCAACTATGATGCCAGCTCCATTCTCCTGCCCCCAAATGCTTGTAGGAAGTGTGACTAGGGTGAATGTGTTTAGTCCAAAATTAGAGTTGAGGCTATGGAACAAAAAAGTACAATATTTCCGTTGTGCTAAACTGTGTTTGTCGTGGATTATTGGAGATTATGGACCGATTTCCACATGGAAAGCCCCAGTTATTCTGGCATTGATTGTACATCTGCTCATTTTATATTGACTGTTGCTCAGTAGGCTGTGACTGTGTGTGAATTTTTAACGTGTGTGACTCTCCGAGATTACCATTCTGTGTTAGAGGAAGCAACATAGGGAATGAGGCACCGGGAGGCATTGAGGTAGAGGAGAGAGACCGAACATGCTGTTCACTTGTGGCAAAGCCAACAGTGAATGGACTACCACTTGAAAGTATAAAGCCCAAGAGATTAATTTAGCTCATCAAGTCAACGCGCACGCCTTGGGGCTAAACTGCATGGGAATATGATAATGCAGCTATTATTCCTTTTGTGTCCTTTCTCTAGAGCATTGTCTTATCTGTGATTGTGAACATGTGTTGGAATTGAATATATTCAAATTTGTCTCATTCGGTTATATACTGCCTGTCTCCGGCTTCATACTTTAGTTGGCGGCTGTCTGCAGATGTTCATTTTTGAGTCTGAACACCTCCTCCTTCACATCTTCAAAAGTATTTTTCTATATCCTGGGGAGAAGTGTGGGTGTCCGAATGCTCAAATGTATGGCAAGGGTTCGATAAAAATCATATATTTTAATTTTTCTCTCTCCCCATGGTGCCAGGAGGCAATTTTAATTGTAGAGAGCAGGAGGCTCCCTGTGCAAAGGAGGTTCTAGAAAATTCAAAGTAAACTTTCTAGCAGAAGACCAGATGTTCCTTTTTATCACAACTAAGTGACTTTTGTTTCTCTTTAGACCCTATTATAATGTTTCATCAGGTGTGAGCCTAAACATATTTCTCTTTTATCAGGCACCCCATATCCACCATTGGTTGTGTCTTCTATATGGGGATTCTTAAATATTAATAGTTATTTATGAGCCCAAATACATTCTAAAATTTTCTGGCAGGTGCTGGAGACTCAGAGGGTATATAGATGGCAGGGCTTCCATTCCTCTTTGTTATTAATTTTCCAAAAAACACATGTCCATCGTCGACCTATGCTCTAGATTCCTGTATATGGAGTATAGAAGAGGGTATTATGTATTTGCCTATCAGGCATGCAATGCATTTTTATTTTATTTATTTACAAATAGCTCAGCTTCTCAATTTCAAATAAAAATTGTAAGTAGTAATAGTTATATGAATAGAACATCTGAGCCTGAAAATATAGGCCCTGAGCATCGAGGGAAACCATTTTACAGGTTGACATACTATGGTTGATAGTTGTGCTCAAACTTGCTGCATCATTTGCCTTGTATTCTTAAGCAGACCCCTAATGATTTAATTGAGAGCTATGCTAACCATCAGAAACTTGAACTCTGGAGCTACTTTTTATCAAGAATTCACTGTTACCTGATCAACAGCGTTAATGCCCAGTCCGTGCCTTGCTGCCATGTTCCTTCCTATCATATATAGTTTCCGCAAACAACAAGATGAGATCCTATCCCGGAGGAATTTCCTACCCACTTGACTGAGTTCCAGATAACCCGGCTTAGCACAACCCTTGACAAAATAGTGGTGCAGTTGATGTTCTTTCCACCCATGGTTTGTGAAGACATTACAATAGATTTTCCCCAAGCTGCCAGATCCCTGAAATCACAAGCAGGCAAATTAAACCAGCCTTGATTAAAAACCCTATATCGGTATTATTTTTTTTATAATTCCCAGAGTTTTCCTTAGTTATTTGTAGCAATTTCCTTCAATTACATATTCTCTTCTTGCATATCTTTGCTATTTGGTGATTTGTGACAGACTGAAGGAACTGAGTCTTCGTCTTGTCTAAGGACATTGTAAATGTTCAGTTGAACATTAATCGTTTTGATGTCTTTTCCTCGTATGAAATGGCTACAGCTTTGAGAATGACACTTCTTATCACGTTTATTGTAGTCAACTGTATCCTAATACATATATGTAAATTGTTAGCTGTAACTCTGGAAAGAGTTTAAAAATGCAAATAAAGATATTTAAACAAATATATATTTTAAAAAAAATGAAATGGCAACAGCTTTTTTGAAATCTGAAGATCACTTTGAATTGGAAAGCCACATTCTAACTTTTCTAAGCAGATTTTGATCTTGTGCGTCTTTCTCATCTTCTGCTGTGCTGTATAGAAGCTAATGTTAATTAGTTTGTGCTTAGGATCTAGTAAGAGGTTCCTTCTGCTCCATTTTCTTCATGCTGAAGAAGTGGAACGTCCGTTAATACGTCCAGGTCTGATAGTTTAATCTTCTGATAGCTTGCAAAGACTCTGTGGGTGGTATCTATAGTGACCCCCCTGTATGGATCTATAGTGAATTGGATCTTCCTGTAACGGGTGAAAGATTTTCAGATCTTTTGAGGGCATTCTTGATGGGATTCTGTGAATTCTGATATTATTCAGTACGATTTTCCCACTTTTACATCTTGATCGACAGGGTGACCTACTTATTGGTATCATCAGCACTAGCAGCTTTTAGGTGACACTCTTTTTCCAACCCACCATGTTGTTTATCTTAGCCACTGATTGCACCTACATGGGTTGTATTCACCTTTTCAACCCTAAAGTCTTGTAATAACGTTTCCAAGGCAGGGTTTGAATGTCTCTGTTCATCTTGCATGTCTCTGGTCTTGGATTCACAGAACCTTTGGGCTTGACTCTCCGCGTTCTTTTGAGGCCCTAAAATGAAAACCAGTCTTTGATGGTGGCATGCAACAAAGTTTCTTTTTCAATTGCAGCAATGTTGAGTTACTCCCGGTTGTTGACTTGGTCATATTTTCAGGAGCTTAGAAAGTGTAGAGACATACCCAAGGCTTTTAACTGCATTGAAGATATTTGGGTATTGGATGACTATCCCACCTTCCCTGAAATGGGCAGATTTCCGTTGCCTTTGTTTTTTTCTTAATTACAAGTGTCTATGGGGGGGAACATCCTCCTCAAGCATAGTTGATGAAATACCTTGTCTTGGGACTGAAAACCCACCCTCCAGAAATGGGTTGATGACTGGCTCAGTTTTCCACATAACTGCAAAATAAGTTGTATGCTTAAGATCCTTCTTCATGTCATACTTAACAAAATCATTGTTGTGTTTTATATTCCAGCTGTGCACTGTTTTTTGTTCCCTGGTGTCAATCACACCACTTCTAGCTTGTTTTCAGAATCAGATCTAGCTCCGAGTTACATCTGTATACTTAGATTAAAATTCGCGCATTGAGCGCACACACTGCTTTAGAATCTGGTCTCACTTCTTATGTGAACTCTTCCTCTTTTTCATTTCCTGCTGTATTGATACGCCTGTTCTTCAATAAAAATTTGTGGAAATTAGCTTAACAAGCGTTCTTTTTTATTATTATTCAACACCAATGATTTTTCTTGAGTGTGTACTTGCCCTGGAATGAACATAGACCATGCTGTCTTGCTTGTGATCTCTCCGACACGGATGCCTGCAACAGGCTTCTACTTCATCCACGCAACCTGTGCTTCAAGGGGGTCAAGTATCACACAGTGGGGTCAGCAGACTTATTGATATTCCTCAAACCGGACTTTCAGTGCTCACAGCCAAAAGGCACTAATCATCAAAAGAACCTTTGCATCCTCTAGATATGCTATTCCTTCTTCGTCTAAGCAATTTGCTTCTTTCATGTCTAAGGCCAGCTTCGTCCAAGTACACACTAAACACTCATTTTCTTTTTTTTCTGTATTTGTCTCCGTTAATGATGATGCATATTCTAGGATTCAAATAAGCAGACAAGTTCAAATATTGTTTTAAGAGCTATCAATCTTGGTTACTCATCTGGATTCCCCATGTGGCATGGACTCAAACCTTTAGTTCAACAGATTGATGATTGATAGGTTTGTCGGTTGCAGAGGCCTTCCTGGACAGCAGCCCCCCAAAGCCTCACAATGTTGTGCAGCACCGTAAACACAGCTTCCTAATAATTACACATACATTCAGAGGTTCAACATTTACAGATCAGGATTTAAGTGAGCATAACAAGCCATGGGGCCAGTGCCAAAGCTCTCCCCTCCCTGTGCACAATCACCACCATCTTTTATATTCAGGTGAAGAGGAACCTTCCCGCAGTCCTGCTCTTTGTTTCTGCAGATTAAGTCTATCCTTATTATTGGGCTATGTGAAGCAGAACTTTCAACCCTATTAGGAAATGCCTTAAATCTGCAGACTGCCGGAGTTCCATAATTGTATCAGTTTTGTCCTTCCGTATTCCAGAGCAGTCCTCTTTTGCTGTCTGTCCAGCAATGGAGTATATATTTTAGCAGGATCTGCTTTCTTGCCTGATTTACTGCTCCAGACAAAAAGAGTGGGTGATATACAGGCTGGGTTCACAGCTGCCAGTTCACCCGGTGACCGTTGCAATATATGGTAAACCAAGAATATATTTGTTTGAGCTGGTGTTTGTGCAAAGTATATCATGCGAATTTGCTGTTCCAGCAGTTGACACTCGGGATAGAAGCAAAACTACAGTGTAAACAGACAGTATCAACTAACATGGAAGATAATTCCAGCTGGCTTGTTTTTAAGGCACATTCTTGTATAGCCTTTACACTTGCGGGAGTCCATTTTAAACATATATCCACAATGGGTTCTCAATATGTTTTCTGCCAGCATCAGCCAAGTGTAGCCTTCAAGTTTGACACACTTTCGTCTAGTCCTTACATCCTGGATCCTCAGGAAAATTCTAGGCGAGATGTTCTTTGTATACGCTTTTCACACAGGCCCTATAATTTGTTTCCCATTCAAATCTTCAGTGGGTCGATTCACTCCCTAATGCTTTAATGGAAACTTAATTCCAGATTGACTTTGAAAAAGATGGAGGTTTCCAAACCATCTTCTCCTTGCTGAGAAGCCTCATGGGAGATTTTCATCCACTCCAGATGTCCTCTGCTGGAGGTCCTGAGAGCTTACTAATGTTTCTCCAGCCAAATGTTAACAAACTAAGAAAACACGTACGCTGATCCATCTGTTTCTGAACTGAAAAGCGGATTTGTGGTATCCAGGCCTACTGTCGGCAGAGCACTTCATAGGATTTCAGGCAAGGCCCTTCTCCCTAGTATTTCATAAGCTAGGCATTTCCACATTTCCCTTACAGGTTATCAATTTTGGTACTTTATTTCCAGCCCGAAGATATCCTAAAGATTACAAAGCATTCTTCCATTACTTGTACGCCTTCAAGTGGATGGGAATCCATGTTTGGGTCTGGAGAAGCATATGTTAAAAAGATGGTTCCATCTAATCTTCTATATTTGGCTCAATCTGGCCTTCAATTAACTTCTGAAACGTATATTTCACTTCTATTACAGCTTATCCATCATGTGTTTCTCCGGCATCTTTTTTTTCACCATCTCAGATTTCCAGTAGTAATTTAGGGGGTCCTCCCCCATATGGCAAGAACATTGCTCCTTTTTGGCAATTCTGTCCTGTCCTGCCCAAGCATGCAGGCTCCTTCTAAAAAATCTATGCATTTGTCGGACTTGAAACATATAACAGGGGTGGTGGTTTTAAGAACAAACAAATTGTAATTAAGAAAGAATTAAAAGCAAGAAAAATGTAATTCATGAAAAAGTGTTATTCAAGACAGCACATATATGTTTACCCAAGGCACATGTGATGCTACCACAATAATATGGCTTTAAGAATCTTGTTATACCTTTTTCCTATGGCAATGTTGAGTATTCCTTCTGATATAGAGTGGAAAGGTGCGTCATAGTTTACATACCGACAGATCTCTGAAGTATTAGCTTAGTTAAAATTAAGATGTACACAGGTCAAACCAGGTATCTGTAAATAATTGAGTCTATCTTAATAGCCTCATAACAGTCCTTACGTAGTTGTTTGTAAACTACGTTACCACTTCCCAAAAAGCCAACATGCCCCTCTACTTATTGATAAGGCTCACTCTGTAAGACACTCCGTGTTTTGTACGCTACATGTTGAATGACTAGATTATTACCTTTTTCCCCAAATTATCCTCTATTACCAACTTCCAGAGTAGAATGCTGAGCGTTTGCTCTTTTCTAATGTTTTGAATATTAAGGATATTACCAAAGATTCTGTAATGGAGAAAAATGACTAACTAATAATCTTGGTTGTCCATCACGGATATGTTTTAGAATTCATACGAAGCACCCCCCAACCCTCTACCTTCAGGTGAAATTTGCCTCACTTAGGTTTCATTTTCCTCTTCCTTTTCGCGTTCACTCACCTACATCAAGCAACAAAAAAGCTCTGTACTGTTGTAAAAATTGGTACACTTTGCGGTGTGCCGTGCTGCTGAATATGGTTCTTATAAATTCCATAAGTGTATCTATCGTACCTGAGAACTCTTTTCTCCGACCTGCCTTCTAAATTCTCAGTTCTGTCTGCGACCAGAAACATTTTCGTATTTGCAGTACTGCCAGGCAAAGCTTCTTGGGGTGTGCCCTTAATAAACTTGGGGGAGAAAGCCTTACACAGGGTATGTCAGAGGAGAGGGTCTCTCACCTGGTTATAAACAAATATATTTGATCACACAGCACAAACCAGTCCGTTCTCTGGGGAATTGTGTGAAAACTTGTATATTGAGGGTCAAAAAGCACGTACTTATCTGGTAGAGAGTAAAAAGATGTAATCATTGCGGATGGAATGTATTTTCTGGATATATGAAAACATTAAACTCTGTATTCCCTGGTCTACATTATGCTCCGCATTGTCGGGGTTTGGCTGGAGAGAGGGAACTTGTAATCCCCATTATCTCACAGGGATAGGCTGGCCAATCTCATCAATTCTGGCCCTGACCTTTCCATGCAGAAATAACGGGGAGCTTAGAATGAGGTCTTTAGTATTTGTGATTTAGCACGCATGGGGCACTCAAAAAAACAAGTTAAAATATATGTACATTCTTGGGCACACATTTGTTTTGCAAAAGTATAATTCTAAAAAAATTCTGGACATAACTTTTGGAGTGTTAAAATAATCTGAATTGATGTTTTTCTTAAGTAGTTAAGTTAATTTTTAGTATCAGACAAGCCTTGAGGCTGGTAGAACTCTGGGTTATTATGCTGTATGATCTGCACTGTTCATTTATATAAATGGGTGGGGACCCTTCTCTGACAAAAGATCCGAGTCAAACAACAATCTTGTAGTCGCTTTCTGATAAACCCCATCAAACCACTACCATTCAACTCCTATGGAAACCCACTCACTGTTCATATGATGTGCCCCCTTCTACAATTTTCCAGACACTCCAGTGTCAACCTATTTTCCTAGAGCCTGCTCCGTTGTACACCCTCTTGATAGAACTGTTTTCTGGTCCTTGGTCTCCTCTGAGACTCCAGATTCTGTATCTTTAATAGTTAATATCATCTTCAATCTGTCGGAACCTGGCTTCACACTTGAGACATTTTCCTTCATTTTCCCCATTTTAGTTTCTGCTTCAGATGTTTCTTTCAGTTCTTTCTAACATGGCCGCAATTGTATTTTTGAATGGAGATCCCCGTTCTTTCCATGGAGTTCCTGGGGGTGAAAAACTATTTCTCCTGTTATCTTCGATTTAACTCTTTCGCCCTGGGAACATGCGGTCACGAGTAGTTCTGTTTCAGTCATTTACATCCAGCTGTTTTTGCTTCCACTGTTGTCTTAAGAGGCAAACCCATAAACTCTAGGTCCTTCCCATCTTCACAAGCCAAGATAGCTGTCAGCCAGTAACCTCCCAGTGCCCAGGTACAGGTACCTCGTCTGAGGCTCCATGGAGCTGCTCTCTTAACCGGCGTCTACCCACCCCATGCCTTTCTTGCTGCTCTGTGCATGCTCCAGGGCTTGGGGGCTGTCACTGTTCAAGTCTCAACCAATACGTACTGAAACCTTAGGTGAGGTCACAGAGACACCCTCCAATACAGCCCCGGTTCAAAGGCACAGTGGGAGTGTCAAGCCACCTGCCAGAATCATCCCCAGTGTAGTCTCTTCGCTAATCCTAGGACCAGCATCTGAGCCTTTTCTTTGAGGGTCAATGAAAGTACACTGTTAAGCAAAATGCAATTCATAGTGTAAAAATGGGTGTTCTAATTAGTTGTGTGATAAAATGGACATAATGCTCAGATATTTAGCTCTTGCTTTCCACCCCTTTCCAGTGCCAGCCAGCCGCAGTGAATACCACCGCATACAGCAACAGCTAGAGTCTGAGAAGTTCCCCCCACTTTTTCCTGATCGGCCTCCCAGAGCTTTTCATGAACTGAATCGGGAGGAACAGGCCAAGTACGAGAAGAAGCGTTTGGCTGGTAAGCACCTCATGGCAATATATTTATCCAACATCTCTAGTCGAGATTAGTCTGGACCCTTTTATTTGGCCCATTTTGTTTCAGTGATACACTCTCTTCTTCAGATTACTGCCGTAGAGCTTATAAGAAGATCCATGTAACACGTCTTGAGGATCGAGTGACTACCATCTGTCAGCGTGAGAACTCCTTCTACGTGGACACTGTCCGCGCCTTCCGCGACAGACGATACGAGTTCAAGGGATTGCACAAGGTCTGTTTTGGATGTGGTCTGGGGTAAAACGTTGCAACATATAATGGGTAGAGGGTGTTTCAGCGCCCTCTACCCATTATATGTTGAGACGTTGTGAGAGGGAACAATGTGTTCTATATAAGGCTGGTTGCATAGAAGGGCAACTGGTATGGGTAATGTGAGCTATTACCGGGAGGAAGTGAGGCAAACAGGTTTTCGTTTTTTTAAAAGGTAATATTGGATAGTCTTATGGGAATGTTCCATAGTGATATGTTGATTTTGGGGTATCATATCTTCCATGGTAATTTTCATGACTGGTTCAGAGGTGATATGCTGTAATGGTCAATGTTTGCAGGGGTCTCTAAGACAATTAATTTCTTTGTAGACATTGATATTTTGATTATGTCACTAAAATGCGCATGGTAATGCTTGAATTAGCTTTTCATTTTACTATCCTTCTCCCACAATTATTCATACATCGTACATCTCCACTTGCCCCGTGCTGCTCTTTGCCAACTGGATTTTTACTGTTGATGGTCTTCCTGCGCTGTTTTAAATATCATTGCTTCTAACCAAACAACTTTCTATCTGATGCATTTGTCATCTGCTTATTTGTTATTGTTTCTTACTCATGACCTCCTCTCTCGCCTTATTTTCACTCCTTCCTTTTCATTGGTTCTCATCCACTTCTTCTTGCTGCATACCTCCATTCCCCATGTCATTACTTGTTCTGCCTCTTGTACTGTCTCTATCTGCTCCCATTATTCCATCCTCTGCTTTACCCTTACCTTTCTCCCTTTGTCTCTCCTACCACTCGTCACTTTCAGGTTTGGAAGAAGAAACTGTCTGCAGCCATGGAGAGTGGAGATGCTGCAGAGATGAAGCGCTGTAAGAACATGGAGATCCTGTACGAGTCTCTGCAGCTGGCGCACAAGTGCATCCTCAACTCATTCTACGGCTACGTCATGCGCAAAGGGTGAGTTCACCCGCTTCAAATGGAGGGTGGAATACCACGCTCATACAGTATTAGGCATTGCGTCCATTCCTGGGGAGGATTCAGGCATTCAGAGCCTGTCCCCATTAGAGTGGTCTGTGATTTGATTTGGGAACTATTATATTAAGGCTGTAAAAAAACTTTTCAGTGTCACTTTGGATCCGTTTGTTAAGCTGTCAGAGAACGATGTTTACAATACTGGTCTCCCTATAGTTTCCAGTGAGTGATCATGATACGTTTCAATAAAGTAACTTTTTGTGGGTCTTTAATGAACCCTTTTCCCCATTTCTCTGAGCTTTAAAACTGAGCACATGTATTTCCTCCCTTCATAAAAAAATGGCAAAATGAAAAGGAATCTTTAACCGTTTCAGGCCTCTACACCCTAGTCCACTCCCACATAATGTGCAACAGAGGCAAAACACCCCTTACACATATTATTCCAGATGTAGGAGCGATGTGCACATGGGAATGCAATTTGTGATGCAACCTATCTTTATTAAGTTGCAACGCAAATTGTCCATTCACTGGAGGTCACAAAAGAATCTGCCTAATTAATGTTAGTTGGGTCACAAATTTCAACCTTCTAGAATGGAGGCCTACAGGGGACCACAGGCCTGCATTTGCATTCTCCATCGTGGAAACCTTTTTGTGTTTTTTTTAAAGCAGCTTGTGTCCATTAAAGGAACAGGTGTTGCTTTAAAAAAAGAACAATAAGCAACCAGTAAACCTCTGAGTCTACCAACACTGTTACTAAAGAGAAACTTGTCCCACAGTGAGGACATGTGTTTCTTTACTCCTCAACCTTCATTTCTCTTTAAAAGTAGGCTTGTCATTATAGAGAATCACCCTCTTTGAATTGATGTATTTCACAGTCTGTTACTACATTTTGTCTGTCGGGGATCTGGGGCTCTACCTTCCACTTAAATCTTAAATTTGCTCTGGGAACACAATATGTATCTCATATTTCAAACTCTGGTTTACGGTGACACCTAATCTCTTTTGTCTACATTGTTCCTGAAACTCATTGGACTCCTGACCCTCACCCGCATTACAAATGCTTCATTATTGAACTTTTGTCATTTGATGTCTCACAAAAGGGCACACACGTTTGCTTGAAGTGTGGAACCTTTTAGGTTCCCCTAGTGCGATCAGCACAGAGGAGAAATCCAGGTAAACTCTGTCTTAAAAAGCCTCACTGTAGCACATCTTCTTAGTGGTATGCATCAGGAAAAACAAAGGTTGAAAGTTAGCCAGGAATAAAACGTCAGATCCGCATGGCATGGAGGCCATGTTCAAATAAATGGTCTTGGTTAGGTTATTAAGAAGACTCCTTCCATCCAGATACCCTTTTCAGTGTTCTCCATAGAGGAATAAACTGTTCAGAACACAGATTTGCATCTTATTACTGAAAGGATGGAGCTGGTGCAGTTGAATTGCTGATAGTTGTACAGCTTTATGCTGAAAGATATACATTTACAGTCCCAGTCACAAACTTATATTTTTTAGAGGAGAGTTGTCCATAGAAGGTGTTTGCTGGCTGCAGTAGCACACGTTTTTCAGGATTACCTTGGACTGTAAGTGATTCATCTTGAGATTTATGGAGTTAGGCTGAAAACGGGACATGGATCCAGCCTTTGATAACCCATACTGGGCTCCCCTACCTAGGGTAAAGAGGGCGTTTACTTTGGTTGAAGGCAATCTCCCATCTCACTTTATAGAGCTTCCTCCAAACCACCTCAACCAGTGGGGTCATTACATAGTTCCATCAGGTGTAGCTGAAAAACAGCTTAACACAAATTAGTCTGCAATTTACTCAGACTGGGTACTCAATGCTGTTTATTGTGACATCTATAGTTCTACTGCCTCTCCAGGGAAATGTTCATGACTAACATAAGTTGGTCCTGAGGCTAGATGTCACCCACTTTCAAGCATAATAAGCAATCAAAATGGTAGAAACCACCTTAAACAAGGTGGCAGAGCCTATTGAATTTATTTTGGGCTTGGAAGGACCAGAGACCAATTGCGGAAACGAGGAGGGTAACTCGGTGTTTGGGATTCTCGGTCAAGCATGCTTTGTATCCTACAGGGACAATTTCCAGTGTCCCACATCTCATAACTATTCATCAAAGGTTTCAGCTTTCACACTAAACTCTGCTGGAGGATATATATCAAATGCCTGTCAGTGGTAATACTAAATGTTATGAGAATTTGCTTGCGTGTCTTCCCAGTAAATATCTGGCTTTCATAACGATCTCATGCCATACAAAATCCAGCATACAGCACCCTGCTTCTATAGAGTTTGGATTATTGGCCAGTTTGAAATCAACACAGATCTAGCTAGGTTTTTATTGTGCCCTGTGAGAACCATTTTCACATCTAGTGTGTGCAAGTCAGCTGGCATGGACAGACTTGGCAGAAGGTTGAGTGGTAAATCGGCTGATTCTTAAGACATTTCAAGATGGGAAGCACATTTGCAGTGGTAGCCTTGTTTTGATACATATTACTGCAAAATAAAAATGGTCACGGATGTTATCATTGGTTCTGTACATTAATACACAACTTTCCCATCCTACCCTTTGTGACCCTGAATGTTAAGCAGTTTTGATACTTGAAGGCCTGTACACATTTACTGCTGTATAGCATAGGCAGTTGGTCTTGGACCCTATCCCTAAAGTCGAGGAGCACTGGGTCAAACATGTAAATCATAAACCCATGCTGGAGATCCTTTGTTACACGATAGCCAGCTTTTCCCGGAGGAATAGGGTAGTCTTGACACTAAAAGATGATCCTCTTTTCTGTTTCAGGGTGCATATGTGCATAGCTGATATGGAATACCTGCTGAAAAAAAACACTATTAGGTTCATCTGTAGAGTTTGGTGTATGCAGGATATATTCCAGAAATTGGCAGTTGTCCCAAATCCTGTATTAAGAGTGCAGTGATGTCAGTTGCACTCTACCTATGGTGGCTGTGACTTCTGCCACTTTGTGGTGGATGCCTTGCACTCACCAGTCTTTAAATAAGTCTTAGTTTTTTTATCATTTACAAATGGCTTTTCCCTCCATCCTTCTGCTCTGTTTGGTTGTTGGAAAAACAGAAGTAGTGTCCCATGACCACTCCGCTCTTACTCTTTACTTTATTGTCTGCAGTTCTCCTTGGTGTGCTATTAAGATCACTATTTTCTCAATGTTCTTTTGCTTTTGTCATATAACTAGTTAATTCATATAGAGCTGTTCTTTCTTTCCATTTTGCCAATTTCTTCATCCTGGCAGAGCCTCCTGATGCCAGCCTCGATAGCCAACTTATCTCTTATTGGTGTGGCTTTAACCTTTGCCAAAATTGTGTGGTGCTTCCCTCACTTGTTGCTTTGCATTTGTCATGCACTGGAGTCCTAATCTTTTTCTCAGTACTTAGCCTCACACCTTTCATCTATCCTTGAAAATCTCTGCCCATTGTGCAATTGATGACTTGTAATTTCTATCTTGGTTACTGGCAGGGCCCGCTGGTATTCCATGGAGATGGCTGGGATTGTATGCTACACTGGGGCGAACATCATTACGCAGGCTCGGGAGTTGATTGAGCAGATTGGGTGAGTCCTGGTGCTGAAAGCGTACTTTCTCATTCTCTCTACCGATTGACTGTACAGTTCTATTGGCTCTTCTCACTGTAATCATTGCTTATACGTGTTTCTGAGTTCTTCTCCATAATTCTTCCTTCCTTCCTTCAGGAGGCCACTTGAGTTGGACACTGATGGAATTTGGTGTGTACTCCCTAACAGTTTTCCTGAGAACTTTGTCATTAAGTCAACTAATGCAAAGAAGCCGAAAGTTACCATCTCCTATCCAGGTGCCATGCTGAATATCTTGGTGAAGGTGAGTCTGGTTAAATATCTTGCAACAGGTTCCATTCTGCACATTCAGCAGAAGACAAATACTTCTAGTAAAGCATTATATTGTAGTTTACCATTTGTAAAGTCCAGTAGAACATAATTGATACAAACCACTGAATGCAGATAGTGCTTTATCTCGAATAGTTTTTTTCAGTACCACTGTCTTGAAGAAAATATTCTTAAAATATTTGCACTTTCTCTTTGTTCCTTCTTCATAATTATGCTCCTTGTATCGGCATTGTTGATACTTCTGCATGATCTAATGACCATAGTGTAGTCTCTTCAGTTGATATTACCTCATGGGAGTCATTCTTTGGAATCGATCTTCTGGTTAATCCCCATGAACTATTCCTCCTCTTATGTATGTGGGAAGCAGCTTCCCACTGCAAAATGTTTTGATTCCTTGTTGAGTGCTATATTCAGGAAGTTTTGGAGACCTTTATTAGGTAAATCCCATCCATGAGCCATCTACTTGGGGAAACCCTGTCTGCGGAGCTGTCTGTGCGAGCACTGCCCATGGTAAGCTCTGTCAGTGGTGTCCTAGAAGCCCTGTATGTGAGTGCTATGCCTAGAGTCCCTGTCTGAGCGCACTTTGCCTAGAAGCAGTTTCTGAGTGCTGAGTCTTTCAGCTCTGTCTTTTAAATTTTGTGTTTTCAGGAGGGATTCACTAATGATCAGTATCAGGAGCTAGTCGACCCTGCCTCGCTCACCTATGTAACTCGCTCTGAAAACAGTATCTTCTTTGAAGTGGACGGGCCTTATCTTGCCATGATTCTCCCAGCCTCCAAGGAGGAAGGAAAGAAATTAAAGAAGAGGTAGGCGTTGCAAATATAAAAACTAAAAATGTGTTTTGAGAAAGCAATATACACCATTTTGCTCTCCTACATAAAGCCTGATCACTGTGTGTGTGTGTGTGTGTGTGTGTGTGTGTGTGCACCCTAATATCACCTGTCTACGCCCATTGTGTTAATGCGGTTTCAGTGTCTGGTGCTGACCCCATTTTAGTGGTAACTGTTTTTTCTAACTGTTTCCTTGTTCTCTTGCATTTCCAGTTTGGAGACATTCCCAGATGCTTGTCTGTTTTTTCCTCCCCTATTGTATGTTCTCAGTTGTTGGCCCATTGCTCTTATTTTGTAACTTGTTTTTTTATCTTCCTCTTGTTCTTTGCCACCTAGTCCAGATGTCTTCTATGCTTAAGTGCTAGAGAAAGAGACAGAAAGATGTTTAACCTGGTGCTGGCATCGCTCATTGTCTGTGCACTCAGCTATTGACACTGGTTTCGTACTGTTCAATTTCTCTAGGGCTCACACCTCCTCTTTGAAACTGCTTGCCTGCTATAAATCTTTGTTGCGGAATGCTGATTTATGCTCCTTTTTTTTAAACCTGACTGCTACTTTCTTTTTCTCTTAGTTGCTTATGCTCTCCTCCTCTGTTTTGTGCTGTTGGATGCGTCTCTCCATCCTCTCCTACTGACGTATCCTTTTTCTGCACTCTTCTGTGGACTCGTCTTTTGCACTCCTAGATTTGCTTCTTCTCAGTCCTGCCTGCTGCTCTCTGCCACAGTGTTCTACCACCCCCCCCCCCTCAGCGCTCCCTGTATCTTTTCTTTCTCTTTGGTTTTGTCATGTTTTCTCACTGTCCATGTAGGCGACATACTCCATCTGTAACCGAGTGTTGACTTAGGTTTTCCCTGACTTAAGAAAATCATGCTCCCTTTTGGTCTACAACATGTTTGAGTTTTCCACCCGCTTTATCTGTCCCTATGTGCTGTTATTTTTTTGTGCCGCAGAGCGAATTCCTGCCATCATTGTTATTACCGGACCACTCTTTTCGTGCTCTGTTGTTGACATGATTATTTGTACTGTCACTGATGATGCTGCATCTTTACCCCCAGGTACGCAGTGTTCAATGAAGATGGGTCCCTGGCAGAGCTAAAGGGGTTTGAAATTAAGCGGCGTGGAGAACTCCAATTGATTAAGATTTTCCAGTCCTCAGTCTTTGAGGCCTTTCTGAAGGGCACCACGCTTGAGGAGGTGTATGCCTCTGTGGCCAAAGTAGCAGATTACTGGCTGGATGTTCTGTACAGCAAGGTGAAGTTGGGCTCCATGTTTGCAATCTATATACGCTATGAGAGTGATTTGGGAGTATGATGAGGTGCAAGAACTGTTGTGAATCTTAAGCTTTATTTGATGTCTGACAATAGAAGGGGATGACCAAGCAGTACTGATAGGAAGACACTGAGAATATTTTTTGTCTTTGATAGGCCGCCAACATGCCAGACACCGAGCTTTTTGAATTGATCTCTGAGAATCGTTCAATGTCACGGAAGCTGGAAGACTATGGGGAGCAGAAGTCTACTTCCATCAGTACAGCCAAGCGCTTGGCAGAGTTCCTCGGGGACCAAATGGTGAAAGATGCTGGTCTTAGCTGCCGCTATATCATCTCTAGGAAACCAGAAGGCTCACCAGTCACTGAGAGGTGCGCAGCATATGAGTGGGGCAGTGAAATGGTGAAGAAAGAAAGAGGAATTAGAAGGTTGATTATAGAACTCCTCTGTTGCTTACAGATGTGGGCGGAAAGGGCTTATGGGTTAAGAAATCATAATTTTCTGTTTTATAAATGTGTCGCAGACTGGTTAGAAGACACAGAGAATTTAATAAATGGGGCCTACCTGTCCCCAAAAGGTTCATAGCAGAAGAGTGCAAGGAAAGACTTTTAAAAAATGTATAAAGGTCGACAGATCCAACATTTTAAGGCTTCAAGTTGTTCAAAGTACTGTGCTGTTTTAGTAGCCCCTGTAAAATGCTCTGAGGTCATTTAAAGGTCATGCAAACAAATTGTCTTACTTTGTGCAAACTGAAAGGAAGAAGTTTGTATGAGGAAGATGTCTTTTGCAACAAGTGCTCATGGGTGTGAGGATGGGCATGCCTTCTGTCCATGGGACTCAGTTATACCCAGAAAACATTAGTGTGGTCAATCTTGATAAGAAGACAGCTCCTTCTGACATGGTCATAAGATCCCAGATGAGGCAAAGGACCTTCTGGGGCAGATATTCTGATAAATCTAGGAGCAGTCATGCCTACCCCATCACCCCTTCCCGCCCCCAATCCTCCCAAGGTTTACTGGTATATGATTTTTAATCCTCCTGCATGGTGGTTAATATAGAAGTGAGCTGGTATGTTCCTTTTCTTGGATTTGGTCTAATTCTTTCCTCTGGAAAAGTTTAGAAGGTCAGCACATGCGCAGTTCCTGAATACCAGGCAGACGAGTGAATAACAATTGTTGGTGCAGTTTGTGATTTTCTTCTACCTCATTGCATTGTAACATTATGTTGTCAGATCATGGTGTCAGAATTCAGGTTCGTAGTATTACAACCTCTTGGAGCTCACGACTTAGTATCAGTAATGTGATTTGTCAATTACATTCTTTAGACACCAACCTCGATCTGTTCACCTGCTCCCAACTGAGCTTTTTCACTTATTAAATGTAATGAGGTTATGCTATTGGAGAGGTTGGCTTTACAGTAGTGAAAAATAAATGTAGGTGTTTTTCACCACAAGTACATGTTAAAATAAAAAGTACATGTCACACTTTTTAATTACAGTGCTTCCTGCACTCTAGGCTGCGTAGGGCACACCTTAGGGATGTTCTATATGTATTAAAAAGGAAGGTTTGGGTCTGGCAAGAGTTTTTATATTGCTAGGTCGAAATAGCAGTTTAAACTGCACACCCAGACTGCAGTAGCAGGCCTGAGACTTGTTTAACCGCATGCGCGCTGCGGCTATTTTTGCGCTACGCGGCTTTTTTCAAAAAGCCGCGTTACATTTTTTATTTATTTATTTATTTTTTATTTTTATTTATTTATTTTGTAGAGCGCGTAGTCACCCGGAGGTATCCCAGCGCTAAAAAATCTTATCTCCTGAGTACAGTGGACCAAGGGAGGGGGAGAGGGAAGGAGGGACAAGGAAGAGGACGGGGAGGGCGGAACAAGGAACAAGATAAGGGCCAGGAGTGATTCACTGTGGGAAGAGGTGGGTTTTGAGCTGTTTCCTAAACCGGAGGTATTGAGGTTCGAGACGCAGGGCTCGGGGGAGAGCGTTCCAAAGTCGTGCAGTCTGGACTGAGAAACGCCTTCCTCCCGATCGAGCTCTCTTGAATTTGGGGGCAACAATGAGGTTTTCGGTGTCAGAACGGAGAGGTCTTGAGGATTTGTAACGGAGAGGTCAGCTCAGCTCATCATCAGCGTGCGAGCGGCGCAACTGATGACGAGCTGAGCTTGTCATCAGCGCCGAAGGGGTTAAAGGAATACTTAAGTGGGTGGCACAGTCTGTGCTGCAGGCCCACTATTAGCATTACATTTACAAGCCCTGGGTACATGTAGGACCATTTTATTAGGGTCCTATAAGTCATTAAAATGTGTAATTGGGTATAAGACAATTCTACCATGTTTAGGGGAGAGAGCACAAGCCCTTTAGCATTGGTAAAGTGCATGGATTCCTAAGGCCAGCAAAAACGAGATTAGCAAAAATAGAAGGGGTGAAGGCAAAATGTTTGTGCGAAGTCTGCCCTAAGGCTGACAGGTCTAACACCTACTCTTACGCAGATACTGGTTCATTGCAAATTCGTCTCAATGTTAGATCCTTGTTCACTTTGTTTCTCATATAAAATGCATTATCGCACACCCTTTACTTAACGTTTTCAAAATGTCACTTAATCCAGTGACTAGTCCCCACAGCTTTTTAAATAGTTTAAAAAGTGTACTTACTGTCTTGAACAAAACTTGGGTTATATCATCCAACTCCTCATATTTTTCCCTGTCACTTTTAGTGGCAGCTGCCAAAACTATAGATATGCTAGATGACCTTTCAGTATCCACAGATATCGACTGTGTCAGTGCCTTAGTTTTACTAGCTCTGTCAGCAGCATTAACACTGTTGACTGTAATCTACTTATCCAGGAACCTTATATAAACCAGTATAGAATGGACAGTCGCAGGTTATTCGTCTTGTTTCTTTCAAGTATAGCTCAAAAAGTGTTGCCTGCTCCTTTTCTGTTGACCTCCAAACTGCTTGATTATGGTGTGCCACGGAGCTCGGCTCCCTCTCCATACCTGGCCACTTTTATTCGATGTCAAGAGCTCCTACTGTACCCGTAAGCTTGTGACATACAAATGTTGTTCAGACTCTAGAGTCGGGAACAATCACTCCAGCTTGTTTACCTGATGTTAGAGAATGAAATTATCTCAATTAGCTTAAGTTAAACACCAACAAAATGGAGATTCTGGTCACTGGCATGATGCACATTTCTCTAGCCTTCTGATTTTGGTATGAGCCCTTAACCATAAAGCACAGTAAAAAGTTACATAGCCTCATAGTTGCCCCATTGCAATATCCGCGATGACTGGCTCCAGGTTCGACTATTGTAACAGTGCATATTTAGGCATCAAAACGACATTTTTGCACATACTTAATGTGTCCTACTTAATCTGTGCACATGCTTCATCTGTCTGACACAATGGTTCTTTAGCTCTAAGAGATCCATGGTGATTGTGTGCTTTATGAATTTTCTTTAAAATTACATTGTTTTTACTGTAGACATGCCCTGCCATAAGCTTTTACCTACGTGCAGGCAACATTTTCTGCCTCCCTTTCAGCTATTGCTTAGGGTGGGTGTGCGTTAAAAGATGCCTCCTAACACCCCCTGTGCAAATTCAATAATTACTTACATTGTTGCACAAGCTTTTTTTTCCTTTCTTCATACTCTTATGATATTTTTGTCCTATATGTTATAGATTTTTGTAGAGCACAACATTTATACCTACCAATATCCTTGCACTAGGTATGTGGTGTATAATTGCTCTGAGTGATTAGTGGGAGAAGTTGGTAAAGAGGGAAGTTATTAATGCTTTTCTAAAAGATTCCATTATATGGCAGTAGCAACAAAAAGCCAATGCTCACCTGACCTAGATCTTCTAAAGCATGACGCTCTGACCAATGTTGTGGTTCTGGAATGAAGAAATCTCTTTGGGAAATAGGGAGCATCTTTTCTATGTAAACTGCTCTTTGTTGATAGAAGGCCCGATGAGATATACAAAGACCCTTAAAAATGATGAGTTTCCTCAATGGGAGCCATGGAAGGGCAGCTAGTAGTAGTAGTAACATTCAAATACATCTGTTAAATCCTAGCAGAGAATGACCTGCCACGTTCTGCCAAAGCTGTCATTTAAGGATGTCACTTATAGGGAAATTTAGTACAGTGCATTAAAGTAGTCTAAACTTGAGAGTATGATTGCATGATAGACCACTGTCCTCCGATCAATAGGAAGGAAAGTTCTAATCCTCTTCAAACATTTAAGATAATAGAAAAGAGGTCGATTTGTTGCCCTGAGAAGTAAAGAATTATCTATTAATCCAAGATTTTTTTTTATAGATGCTAGGTAGAATTCCTAATTCAAAAGGACACCAAGTTGTGTCCCAGACAGAATTGTGATCACAGTAATCAGAATTATAGACTTCTCTATATTAAGTTTTGGGACATATATGTCATCCAAGCAATGACTTCAATAAGACCTATTTTGAACTTCTATTTTACCTGGTGTATCCAGCCCATTAGTGGCCCCGTAGGATCTAAAAAGACAGGTCAGCTGGGCCACATAAATATTAAAGTGGGACTTTGGCAAGACTTGTTGTTAAATATATTTGAGGAAGAGAGAAAAGATAGCATGTGGTACTAGTTATGCTGCATCTGTCAGACTATTGTATTCAGAAAAACTATCTAACATAAATACTGTGTCTTAAATATCGCGTACACATAAATATCGTGCATTGGGTATAGATTTTCAGTTACTAACTCCAATTAGTTAAAATGTTTGAACACAACATTTAGAACACAATATTTCTCAGACAATTTTTTGACCGATAATCTGCCCCACACGGTTCTCCTTAGCAGCATATCACACTTTTATTCTAATGCTTAATTTGGCTTTTCTTTTTGCTGGTAGCCATGCTGATTCACATGCACCTTTGACCTCTCACATGCATGGCTGTCTAGTGACCTGCGAGACCCAAAGGGATTCAAGATATAGAAGTACCATGTTACGTGGCGGTAATACCTGTTCAACAATCTCAGTGAATTTTCAATGTACTCTAGGTGTCTAGTAAAGTTTCTTTACTTGGTAGTCTTCAACTGCGTCAGGATAATGCTGACTTTTATAGAGCTGGTAATAGGATATTTGTGAGAGATTTTATACTACCTTGTGATTTACAGGCTCTTGTGGCTACATTCTATGGGCTAAAATAATCTGCTTTCATATTTTTCTCAGGGCAATCCCATTAGCCATCTTCCAGGCAGAGAGCGGTGTGAAGAGGCATTACCTACGAAAATGGCTGAAGAATTCCTCGCTGCAGGATTTGGACATCCGGACCGTTAGTATTTCCTGAATCTTTTCACTTTCTTGGCATCTATATTGCGAAGTATTTTCGCTTATTTGCCAAGATGCATAAGTGTGACACCAGTCTCTCCTTTGCAGGGACTTTGATAGCATGACTGGTGATGTGCTTTAATTCTACTGCTTGCTCCTTTCCTTCCCTTGTATCCTATGACCTGACCTTGCTTGGAAGACTACTTACCGAAAAAACCCCTCTTGGTTATGGCCTACAAATGTCCAAATAAAGTGCACTAAAATTCATTCTTTATAAATTTTCATTGTTTATATTTATTGTTTCTACCCTGAAAACCTGTCTGGCTTCTCTAAAAGAGCCCATTCTTACTTCAGCTCTTATTTTTGTGTAATTCATTGCCACTGTCTGCCTAGTTGCCAAACTCTGGCTCCTCTTGTTCTTCTTCCTGACTTATGTGGTTTCTTACACAGATCCTGGATTGGGATTATTACATAGAGCGACTCGGAAGTGCCATTCAGAAGATTATTACCATTCCAGCTGCACTACAGCAGGTAAGTATGGGGTCTTTTAGAAGGGTGGTGTTTTATGTAGTACTGCACATGTAGCGCACTGAAGCTGCAGAGTTTGAAACCAAGTCTTCCGTGGTGGAGTGCGAGGATGCTGCTTTTTCAGTTTCTTATAACTGTGAGAGGGCCAAGTACTGTTAAAATGGACAGCCGTAACATTTATTATTTTCAGCTGAGCACATAGAAACAGCAAAAACTGCAGTGAGAAGTGCTGTATCAGAGTGGTTCTTCTCAAACAATATATTGTCCCTTTATTCATAAGCTTGAAATTGTTTACATCAGCCATTCTGGATCTCATTAAAAAAACGTATTAAAATTCTTCTGAAACACCTTTCAAAACAGATCAAGACAGTAATGCTGTGCACACCTTTTTGCTACAGGTGGTAGAGCTTACTATATGGCACAGAGACCAGTTCCCTGGCATAAATGGGGAAACGGCCATTACAACGAAGCCTTTACAACGAAATCGTTAACCACGCATGCAGTACAACGCATGCGTGGTTAACACAAAAGCCTTTACCACGCATACCTTTACTACGAGGTTTGTAGTAAAGATATATGTGGTAAAGGTAAAAAGAAAAAAAAGGGGGGCTGGGGGGGGGTCTCCCCCCAAAAAAAGAAACTCACTTGATGTCACGTCGGGTATCAGCGTCGTTTAAGAGAAAACGGAAAATAAACTTGCGCTTTCTCTTAACGACGTATGACGTCACCACGCTAGTAATTGTGGTAAATGAAATGCGTGGTAAACGAATTCCGTTGTAACGCATGCGTGGTAAAGGCATGCGTTGCAACGGAAATCGTTGTAACGTCATATATTCCATAAATGTTCTACCAGAGGTTTTTGCCTAGACCGAGCAAAGCTTTGGAACACCTTTGTGCTTTCACATAGTCTTTCTCTTCCTTATAAGTCCATTCAGATTTGTTGGCATCAATTTTTTATTGCTATTTCTGGCGGCAAGATGGATTTTTCTGTTTTCCTTGTGGTACACTGGTTTTGTTTCTGTAATGCAGCCAGTATGATGGAAAGATGTCTGATGGAGAAGGGCATTTTAGTTGCCTGTATTGCCTACCTCCTGACCATGGTGTTTCAGCTTGCAGAAATTGCATGAACATGAGACTCATTGCCAACAGGGTAACAGCTCTTCTCTGCACATTATTGTAAAGTCTCAAAGCCTTATATCGAGTCGGGCTTTCCTCTCCAGAGGTCATTTTCTGTGGTGTTAATGTATGCCTCAGACCCATTGGCACTGATCGAGAAATTTGTGCATCATTGTTTGAAATTTCAATCCTGAGGGTGTGGGCAAAATGAGATGTTAGGCCAATGTAACCATTTGATTCTAAAATGAGCAACATATGAGTGGTGGGTAAACTCTCCATAATCAGGATCTTGATTTTAAGTTTCCTCGTAATGTATGATATTCTACTCCCTCTTTATTCTCTGGTGAATAGGAGTATCTGTCACTTCTAGTGGATGTTTCAAGGGAAGATTTTAATTAGCAGAACTTCTCAGAGTGAGCTTGCCAATGAGATCAATACAGCTATATATATAGATAGTTATATATATTGTTATATATATAGTTATATATATATATGTAATACGAGCAGGTTGCTTAAAAGCAAAAGCCGCACTCAGGAATACTGCAGCATAAAGGGTTTATTATCCAGTTTACACGCTACGCGTTTCGACAATAACTCTTCACACGTGAGAAAACCCCTGCCGGTCACAGTATAATATACACATTCTATACAAATTCATGAACATAGAAGAGGATTACCCCTAACAGCCATACTGAATCTAGTAGTATTAGATCGTACAACAAGCCGCCATCTTAGAGTGGTATATCTTGTGTGCACTTGCAATACGTGATGGTTGGTGATTGCCTTAGTGTCAACCCATATTCACATCTTAGACCCTAATAATGTTAAGACAGATTATGAGATACTTCAAAAATTACAGTGTCGTTTTTTCACTATAAGCATGCAAATACGTTTGGTCTAGTGCCAAAACTGTTATTACTTGCTAAGTGGATGTGGGATTAACGGGTGCCAGAGACGACGTACCCGTACATAGAGGGGGGCGTGTGTAGTGCTCCCCAGCGGCTAATGGTGGATTTTAATGGAACGATTATGCAGGTCTAGTGCCCCAAATCAATCATCCGTACGGGGATCCTCCATTGAGATAAGGAAATGACGTAAAAATGCATGTGTCCTGCAGGGAGCGGTGCCGAGAAAAATTATTAAGTGAAACATCTACTTTCATACCGGTGCTTGTGTCTTTCATCCAGGTTTCAAGCAGGTCAAAGGACCGTGAATATAGACGTGACAGGAGTGAGAAAGATCTTCCAATCCTCCTAAAAAACACATAAAACTTACAGTTCAAATCTGCATTAAAATCAAATGAACATTTTAACTTCTTCATTACACACAGATTCTTCAGTTCTTTTCTAATTGCACATAATCAGTCGGTACATATAAGTGGGCACATAAGTCTCATACAAATGTCTAATCCTCATGCAGATGGGTTGCAAGCTCTTCATCCCAATTATGCTCTCCGGGGAACTTAGTTTCGAGTTCCATGATCCAGCGTGATTCTTTCTTCCTCAACGCTAGTTCACGGTTCCCCCCTCTTCTCCCAATGTTCACCTGCTCAATCGCAAAGTACCTCAATAGGGAGTTATCAGAGTGGTGATGTTCCTGGAAATGTCTAGCAATGGGATAGTGGCTATCTGCATGTGTGATGGCCCTGAGGTGCTCTTGTATCCTCTTCTTGGCCATACATGTAGTACTGCCCGCATACCTCTTTTTGCACGGGCACTCACGTACATAAATGACATAGGTAGGTGGTAGTACATGTCAAAAATTGTTTGATCATTTTGGGTTCCTTCCTGCCTGGTATGTCGATATGTTTGACCATAATGCTGGTTGTACAGGCTTTACAGTGCCCGCACGGGTAAAACCCCTTTAGGCCTTGTACATGACGTTTATTTTCAGTTATGTCCCCTTTGATCAACATGTCCCTGAGATTCCTGCCTCGTCTGTAGGTAATTTGAGGTCTATCTTTGAGATCAGGGCCCACTATGTTGTCTGCCTTGAGAATATTCCAATTACTGGCAAGGATTTTCCGGATCTTATCTGATTCCTGGTTAAATGTGGTTATTACTCGGGTACCACTCTCAGTATCAGTGTCCATCTCGGGAGCTACCGGATTTAGCGTGTCACTATGATCTACAACTGACACTTTTTGGACTGCTTTGATAAGGACCCCCTCCGGGTATCCTCTTTCTCTGAACCTTTTCAGCATGTTTTCTTGTTCGGCAGCAAAGCCAGCCTCATCGCTGCAGTTTCTTTTTGCCCTCAGTAGCTCACCGAACGGAATACTCCATTTGAGAGGATCCGGGTGAGCACTGAGGGCATGGAGTAGGGTGTTTCCTGCCGTGTCCTTCCTATGTAACTTAGAAGTGAGATTGCCATCAATCACTTCTATTACGGTATCAAGGAATTCTACACGTTTCTCATTGATGTTGTGTGTCAGGTGTATATTGTAGGTGTTAGCATTGAGTTTCTCAATGAACGAGATAGCTTCCTCTCGTGTGCCTTGCCATATAACAAACAGGTCGTCGATGTATCTGACCCAAGTGGAGACTTTCTCAAAATCTTTCATGAGGTTACTGTCACATCTGATTTCCTCCTCCCATTTACCTAGGAACAGATTCGCGAAACTGGGCGCAAATGCTGAACCCATGGCCGCGCCACGTACCTGTTTATACATGGCTCCATTGAACATGAAGATATTGTTCCTAAGACAAATCTTCATCATCTCAATGAGCATGTGAGTATGGTCTGAGTAACCTATGTCCCTTTGTCTCAGGAAATGACGGCTAGCTTCCATGCCCTGGACATGATCAATGATCGTATACAGGGCATTAACGTCCATTGTAATGAGTAGGGAGCCCTCTACCCATTATATGCTACCAATCTTATTGAGGAAGTCGGTGGTATCCCTGATATATGCTGGTAACCCACAAATATATTCCCTCAAGAAGTGGTCGATGTATTGTGTAAGGTTCTCGTTTACACTGCCTATAGATGAAATGATAGGTCTGCCAGGAGGAACCCTGGTATCCTTATGCACCTTGGGTAAAAGGTAAAATATAGGCAGTTTGGGGTAATCCCTTTTCAGAAAACAGAATTCTTGCCAAGTAAGCAAACCCTTATTACGCCATTCGTTCAATGATTCCCAGGTTTCCATTATACTTTCGTTATAGTTCATCATAGTACATTTCACATAGAAATTGCTGGTATTTAGTTGTCTAAGTGCTTTGTTGACATACATGTCCCTGCCCCAAAGTACAATATTTCCCCCTTTGTCAGCAGGTCTCAGTATAATGCTAGTGTCTTCTGCAAATGAGATAATAAATTTCCTTTGGTTTTTAGTGAGATTAAAGTCACCTTTCCCCCATCCTCCCGAAGTGTGTTTAAGTTTGGTTAGTTCTTTAGTAACCACTTTGTGGAAAGTATCTATGGCGTCATGGGGCATGATCGGGCAGAAGACTGATTTAGGCTTAAATGAGGAGCATGCTGCTCTATCAGTTCTGCTTTCTTCCAGGATCGTGTTGCTAACATCTCCTTGACTTTCCCATATGGTCAAGTCAATAGTATCAGTTTTATCTTCCAAAGTTTCAACCATGTCTACCCCACCTTCCACATACACGGCACCCCGATTTTGTCTCAAGAAGTGCCATTTCTTCAATTTTAATTTTCTGGTGAACTTAAAAATGTCCACCCTAGTACCTGAATAGTTGAAGAGTTCGGTGGGGCAGAAGGTAAGACCCAGACATAGAGTTTGTTTTTCAGAGTGGGTAAGGGTTCTAGAAGAAAGATTGATGATAGTTTTATTTACCATTTGTGCATCCATGGTTATTTTCTGTTTTTGTAACCACCTCTTTTGTTTCCCACTGGTTTTTGTTTCTTTTCTTCTCCTCTGCTGGAGCTTGAGTCGTCTCCTGAGTGACCTCCCCTGCCTTTTCCTCTTCCCTTTGGGCGTCCCCGTACGGGATTCTTCTGGAATGTGGGGGTTGGTTCCTGTGCCTTTTTGCGTCTTGCCTCAGCACTCTGAATTCGTCTAAAAAATTCGCTTGCTTGGTGACTATTTCCAGATCCGATGTAGTACTCTTACTTTGTCCGGATGCATCGCTGTCTGATTCTGTCGGTATGTTGGACGTTCCTGCTTCAGCCGCAGATGTACTTGTGGATGTGCTCTGTTTTTGTAACCCCGTTTGATTGTACATATAATCATATTTAAGACTGTACGTTAGGATGCGTCAACTCTCATAGTCGCCGCAGTCCCTATGTAACTTGCGCTGCTCGCGATATTTTATATCGTCTTCATGTTTCTTTAGGCGAGTTTTCAATTCTTCTTTGAATTTGACAATGGTCTCTTGGTCTGGACTGCTGGCAAACTCTTCATCCAATTCTTTAAGTTGTTTGAGGATGTCTTCACGTTCCTCCCATGCGTACTTAATGAGGATGTGGAGCATGTTTTTGCTACTCATTGCAGAGTTCCGTGCCCAATCTTCTAACATCTGTGGATTGGGTGATTCGTGGGATGATGTTATGTAGATTCTAAGCCCACGTGGCACCATCTCTCAATAATTTCGCCACTTCTGGCTTCGGGCCCATATACTTTACTTTATCATATACATTGATCAGATGACCACACAATCTACTATCAATAATTGTGAGTTCCCTTTCGATTTATTTCCAGTGTACCCAACTTACCATCCACCGTTATGGGTACCTATGACCACGATGGGTCAGGGAGCTAGCTGTAAAAGGAAAGGCAGCAAAATACAAACCCAACTTTATTGTATTTTATTTCATGAAATGACCACGGACAACTAGAAGTTTTTAAAAGATTTATCTTAGATTTCAGATTCTGCACTCATACAGTTTATAGTAATGAGGCAATCTATAATCAGAATAACGAAGAGCACATAACAATATAGGAAGAGTATACAGGTAACCATCTAACCCTATAATGAGGGAATTCAGAATTAACGAAAATGAAATTCGAGAGAGGGTACTAAATGCTAGGAATTTTATGCACGTTTTAGGATTTTATCATTAGGTCATATTTCGAGAGAAAAGACACTAGGGAAAACCTATACATCTATGAAAGGAAAAAATGCAGCACGTTATAATTCTAACGTTATTACTTCAATTCAGTATTTAAGGAAAATCTGAAAAACATTTATTTAATTCATAAACAGTATGGAAAGAATTTTACTAAAAAGATAGAGAACATAGGAACATGCTATGAAATGTAAACTGTAAATGACTTTAATGAGATGCAATGATTTGCAGAGAAAAGCATGGAAAATTAACTTATGCAAAGGGTATGTCTTTATTGAAGCAAAGACGGAAAAATAGGAAGTTGCAGTTGTAAGAGCTCCGAGCGATATTTACCTAGACTGGTGTGAAAACCAACCCTGGCCACGGGTCAGTTAAGGACAGGAAAACCCTCAAGGAAGGATAACCCTCAGTGGGACAGCAGGTGCAGAATGGACACCTCAGGACAGGACAGGAAACCCAGATTAGGATCAGGACAGGACCACCAGGACACGACCAGCACCCGCAGTTCGGAAGCAACGCCTGCGCTCCACCCTCTCTGCAGCTATCAGTCAGGACCCCGAATGGGTCAGCGAACTCCCAGCAAAAGTGCTCCGCCAGCACTTAAGGTTTAGTAAAACCTTAGTCTATGGTCAAATTCGGACAGAGTGCTCCGCAGCGCTCTGTATATTCAGTCACCTATTGAGTGCGTTGGGTCAGTGACAGGTCAGCTATTCAGACAAGTCGGACAATTTCCCTAGATGAACCTAGGCTAGATATACTGTTTTGGGACAGGGTACCACCCCCCAATGTTGCAAAGTGTCAGAATCCCCAAATTTCGATTGGTCCTAAGGTAGGATTTGGTTAACACACCAATCAGAACAGACTATTCTAAGGCCTAATTTGCATGTTAAGGTACCGCCTAGCAAGATTGGGGTTCCCATGAGAAAGTCGCACAGAATACAATGCAAATGTCTACAATTGTATCATTCTAGGAACACTGGCTCCATCCTCCTGGGTCAGAGCTAGCTTTCTCAGGAGCCTCTTGACTGTGGCTGCCAGTTGGCTGTATTCCACGGTCCATGGTTGACTCTGGCCTTGCATCTGGAGCATGCGCAGAAAGGACCTTCAAAATGGCTCACGACCCATTCGGACCCCCATTTCCCGTGATACATGAAAAGTAAGCGAAAACAAATTAATACATAAAAATAAATGAATGTACTTCATGTCATGATGTCGTACTCTAGCTTCATCATTATAAAAAATATACTATGCATTAATGATAAGTGCAACGAACAAGGTCACAAGAGCAGCAGCACAAAGCTTCACCACGTTATCAAAGCACAGCCATCTTATTGCTTATTACGCATGCGCACCCTTTCCCTCCAAAACTATCTCTACGCGAAGTCACGTGAGTGTGACTGACGCATGCGCAGAAGAGGACAGTCAAGCAGCGGCCATTTTTAGGGACACAAATTAATCGTATTAGTAGAACACATAAGCAAGCATCTCTATGATACCCACGCACATTCAAAATACATAAAATTAGTAAAACAAACAATTGAAGTTACGAGATTATAATAGATTTTTAGGGTTCTTGACTCGAGCAAGTCGCGAAACGAAATCCTGCTCTATCAATCCCCTCTTTGATGATATTTACTATCATCACAAAAATGGAACCAGATGCCAACTTTCTTTCACACTTTGTACATCTCTATCTCTTCCAACAACCGATTCAGCTTCTCTTTCTCAGTTTTGGTAGGGTGAGAATTTTTCACCTTTTTATAAATCTGATTATTCATTTCTTCCAATTCAAGTTCATCCGCACTCCGTTTCACTCCTCTTGCATTCACCTGATATTTCTTAGTATGCTTTCGACATTTGCAACAGACGAATATGAGAAATAGGATAATACCTATCACTCCAATTGGCATCAGTACCTTAAGTAATAAGCTTTTACCTAAACTAGCAAACCAATGACCTACATTGGAGAGACCATCAACCAGTCTCTTCCAGGCACTGTCAACCTCGAGTGGTTTGAGTTCCTTTTCCAAATTAGTAATGTTTTTCACATATCTTTTGAGCTGTACGCTTTTGTCCGGAATGTAAGTGCAACAATGTTGCGCCTTCAACATCCGACAGACTCCGCCCTCTTTTGCTAATAAGGTGTCAAGAGCAAGTCTGTTCTGCAAAACCATTGATCTGATCGCAACCATTTCGGTATTGACCAGCAGAAATCCATGAGCTGTGTCAGTAGACAACACATCCACTATTGTGGATAATTTGCAAATTCTGTGAGTGTTCAAAACCACTCCCACTCCAGGTATCAGTGCACTAAAAATACTACCCATTATTTCACCTACGCTTTCTCTTTTACTACGCGCTAAGCCATTAGTATTTTCACTGCTTCCAGCAATTTCATTCACATGGTATATTCTCGGGAAAACAATGCCAAAGTAGCAGCTTCCATACCAGTGATCTGGCAATTTGAAATAAGCCTTGTCTCCACATATATAATAAATTCCAGGAAACACAGGCTCTGACCCATTTTTGAATCCCCATCCTCCAATTACCTTGTAATTGTGCTCACATTGACTGGAACCAATGAAAATGTTATTATAATAACTAGTCTTCTCGCGATAAAGACAGAGTTTCCCTTTCTTCTCGAAATCCAGCAACAAAGCAGGCCCTGCCCCGCCATTTGAGGTGCTTTCCATGTTTTCAGCCCATTTAGGTGTTTTCTGCCGTTTGTCATTTGCCTTCCTTTGGAAACTCTCCCTTCTTTTCTCTGCCATGTTTAAGAATACCTTTTCTTGTTCATGTAATAAACAGGTCAAGTTGTCTCTGTGTGCTTCATTTAAGTCTATAGTACCTATAGTCAGAAAATATTCTCCCATATAACGTGTAACGTCATTTCTAGCATGTACAGGATTCAGATTTCCACGTATAGGAAGTTCAGAAAAGATCACGTCATTGTTAGAGTAATAGTACTGTAACGGTCCTCTTTTGTAAAATAAGCTTGCTAAAATACTACAGGAGATTCCATAGGTCAGAGGTAGGTGATATGTCACGCCTTCAGCCACAGAAGTAGGTAGCTTCATGCAGACATAGCAATCTTCTATTTCCATAGTTTCTACATAATGCACTAACAGGTTTGCGAAAACATTTAAATGAGTCTTGTTTCTAACTCCGTGGTAATGTAGTCCTTTCTCATCTGATGCTTCTAAGTCTCGTTTTGTCTGTCTGAGTGCTTTTTCACGTCTTTCTACACTTCGTGTTGTCAGTTCTTCAGTGTCAGTAGTCTGAGTAGGGTCAATATTAGTATTTTTGCTTACCATAAAAGGAATGAAAACTGTTAATCCTATCCAAATTAATATTACTATAACTATACTACATATACACACCTTGCAGCATGTCTTGCAACAACTGCGACTAGGTCTACCACTCTAGTTTGTCTCAGACATTTTGGCTCAGAAGAAAATTTTAACCCCTCTTTGTAGCTTTTCCCAGGTATTTTTATTCTGTGCAATCTCACGGCGGTTCTTCTTCTTCCTCTGTAGAGTAATCAGTAATTCGTTCTCCGTTGCTTTCGTCAGTAATATCAAGATCTTCAAAGTTTTCCAAGATTAAGTAGGTCCACTCCGGATCCTTGTATTTTTCGTTTTGTCTTTTTATTCGCTCACTCCTTCTCTTGGGGCTATCTTCAGGTATTTCTGCAATTCGGGGACTTCTTCTTATGTCTGCAAGTTTCTCTTGGACTGTTTTTATTCTTAATTTTAGTCTCTTAATATACCTTGGCTCAATGTGCTTCTTTTTCTTGAGTCTTTTAGTTGGCACTGTTATTTGGCTTTCTTCTAATGTCCTTTTATTTTCAATTGTTTGGGGCACTTCAATTTCTGCCTTCTCCCTTTCTGTCTGACTAGTCCCAGGTCTTGTATCTATTTCTTCTGCCTGGTTACTAAGCTGGCCTTGTTCAGGTGAGTTTTGATTTTGGCTTTCAAATGTCTGTTTCTGTGTCCTGAACACGTTCTTCTAGTTCTGCCTGATCCTGCTCGAGCACTTCGATCCCTTGATTTTCTTCTGCTCGAACTATTACACTGTCTAGTCTGTCCCTTTTCGACATCAGGAGTCAGTGGAGGAGTATCGATCACTTGTTCTGTCCCTGTCTGACCTTCTTCTTCGTCCTCAGATTTGATGCGAATCTCAATGATCTGAGGGTCTTCGCCTGTGCCTTGCTCGACCTCTCTATTCCACTCTCTGTCTTCTCTTATTCGCTCTCTTGTTCTGAGTGGGTCTCCAGGAAGGTCGATTATGGGTATCCAATCTTCTGGCCAAATCCTCTGCGGCTCGTCATCAGCTACTTTCGGACCAACAGCGGTGGGATCCTCAGCAGTACTAGTGCTTGGCCATACGTCGTCAATTACCTCTGGACCAACGCCTACAGGACCCTCAATGGGACTGGTGCTCGGCCGTCTGATATCAGCTACTTCAGGACCAACAGCTGTAGACCCCTCAGCTGGACAACCTTCTGCTCCAGGTTCCTCGTCGGGTATCACCTTCTGGGTATGGCTGGCATGGATCCACTTGGGAACTCCTGCACACCTCACCGCTGTCGTGGTGACCAGGATTACTTGGCGCTTTTGTCCCCACCTTGGTTCAAGGCAACTCGAACGAGTATGCTTCTTTATCTTAACCCAGTCACCAGGAACCAATTTGTGAACTGGTGTTGTCGGGTTGGCGACGGCGTCTGCCCCAATCTGGCGAGAGATAGAACGCACTTGGTCACCCAGTTGCTTGCAGTATTCAAGTACCAAATCATCAGAAATGTTTAACAGTTTGTATCCTGGTACCCAAGCTTGTCTCATCACTCTTCCCATCAATATCTCATGGGGGCTCAGGCCTGTTCTTCGATCTGGAATGCTTCTGAGTCCCATCAGAACAAGAGGCAAGGCATTTATCCAATTCAAGCCAGTAGAATCACACATTTTTGCCAATCTATTTTTTTATAGTGCCATTTATTTGTTCTACCACTCCAGAAGCCTCTGGATGATATGCACAGTGCAGCTTTTGGGTGATCGTGAATGCTTTGCAAAGCTGGGCCAAAGTTTCATTCTGAAAATGTGTGCCTCTATCTGAGTCAATAAAGACTGGAACCCCGAACCTAGGTATCAACTCTTTTAGTAGGAGCTTAGCTACTGTTATGGCGTCATTCTGTGCGGCAGGGTAAGCTTCCACCCACTTTGAAAATAGGCAGACAATGACAAGGACATACCTTTTTCCCTCACAACGAGGCATGGTAATGAAATCAATTTGTATTCTCACAAAGGGACCCCCTGATCTCCCAATTTTCATCAATTCAACTACTGTTCTTTTGCCAGCGTTGAACTGCTGACAGGTCAAGCACCTCTGGCAGAGAGATTCTGCTACCTTCCTGAATTTCTTGTTGTACCAAGTCTGTTGAAATACCAGAATCATGGCGTCCCTCCCAATGTGTGATCCCTCATGTATCAATCGAGCCATTGGGGCAAGCAGGTGTCTGGGTAGCACAGGCATACCATTTGGGCCCACAATGACACCATCCTCACGTCTCGGTTTACAACCCTCTTCTTTCCATTTCTCTTTCTCTTCCCAGGGCGTCACATGCTGCCATTCTCTCACTTCATCCCATGTAGGCACATCTTCAAACATTCTAAGTTGGCAGCTGTTTCCAACCCCACCCCGATTGGGATTTATTCTCATTTGTTCCATAGCACATTGTTTTGCCACCCGATCAGCAAAATCATTTCCCAAAGATACAGGGTCAAGGCCCTTCTTATGAGCAACACATTTGACCACTGCCAATTCTTTTGGTAATTGGATTGCCTCTAGAAGGTCTTGGACAACTTTTCCATTCCGAATGCGGGTACCTGAGGAAGTCAGGAATTCTCTTTGTAGCCATAATTGGCCAAAGTCATGCACAACCCCGTAACAGTACTGACTATCAGTATACACTGTTACCTTTTTGTCTTTTCCCAATTTGCAAGCTCTTATCAGGGCGATCAATTCGGCTACTTGTGCAGACTTTACTCCAAATAGATAGGATGCTTCTTCAATTTTGTTTAACGTGACTACAGCATATGCGGCACTTAGGCCTCCTAGTTCATGCCTCAGGCAGGAACCATCTACAAACCATTCCTCATCATGTACAAGCAAAGGAGTTTCTTTAATGTCTGGGCGAGGTTTAGTACTAAACTCTGTCAGGTCAATGCAGTCATGCTCATGATCTCCCTTATCTTCCATTACCATTGAGTCAGGGAGTAGTGTGGCAGGGTTTAAAATGTTACATCGGGTAATGACAATATTTGCAGCACCCATGAGAATCCTCTCATATTTAGTCAGTCGACTAGGGGTGAGATACTGAGTTTTTGTACGAGTCAATAGAATTACAACTGCATGTGGAACATACACAGTTACAGGATGTCCCATAATAATAGACTCACTTTGTTCTAAACTGGTGCAAGTTGCAGCTACTGCTTTTAGACATCCAGGTAGTCCAGCAGCCACTGGATCCAAAGTGGCAGAAAAATATGCCACAGGCCTTCTGGTCAAACCATGCTCCTGAGTCAGGACTGACAATGCACAATTGTCACGAGTGTCACAAAATAAGCCAAACTCCTTAGAGTAGTCAGGCATTCCCAGAGCAGGGGCTGTACACAGTCAATTTTGCAACTGTGTGAAAGCTGTTAAGCTCTCGTCATTCCATTCAACTGGGTCTTTTGCTCCTTTCTTTGTCATTTGTATCAAGGGCTTTGCAAGGACTGCGAATCCCACAATCCATTGCCTGCAGTAACCTACAACTCCGAGGAACATTCTTATTTCTTTCTGAGTACGGGGTAACTGCATATTTTGAATTATTCTGACTCTCTCTGAGGTGACTTTTCTGATACCTTTTTCTATCTGGTGTCCCAGATATTTCACTGATTTCGAACAGAACTGTAATTTCTCAGGGGCCACTTTATGTCCCTTTTCACTCAGGTGATTCAGTAGGGCAATGGTGTCAACCACGCAATCCCTATGGCTTTTAGACGCCACCAATAGGTCGTCAATGTACTGTACCAAAACAGATTTTCCAGGTAAGACTAAAGTTTCCAGGCATTTTTTCAAGATCTGATTAAAGATAGAGGGGATTTCTGTGTACCCCTGGGGGGGGACCCTGTTCCAGACATACACGTTACTGTTGAAAGCAAATGAGAAAAGAAATTTGCTATCTGGATGCAATGGGATCGAAAAGAAATCATGACATAGGTCTATCACAGTGAACCATTCAGCATCCCAGGGGATCTGATACAGAATCACTGCTGGATTCGGGACAATAGGGCAGCAAGGGACCACTATCTTGTTTACCTTTCTCAGGTACTGCACTACTCTGTACTTGCCATTAGGCTTTTTGATACCCATAATGGGAGAGTTGCACGGGCTACTCATTACTTCCTGTATGATGTTTGCTTCTAGCAATTTCTGTATTTCAATGGCAACACCTGCTCTTACTTCTGCACTCATTCTGTAAGGCTTGGTATTGGGGTATACTGCATTTTCCTTCATGGCTATTTGTATGGGGTCTATGTTTTTCATTAATCCCACATCCTTTCCTGTAAAGTCCCACACTTCTTGTTTCACTGTCTGCTGGAGTTCTTCAGGTAAGTCCTGTATAGTCAGTCGTTATATTTCTGAGTCAGGTCTAATTAACATTAGCTTGTAGATACCGTCTTCATCTGGGGTTTGAATTTCAACGCCCTTTGGTGTGCAAAAGATGGTACAATTCATTTTGCACAGCAAATCACGTCCCAGTAAGTTTACCGGACTGGTATCACAGACAACAAATCTGTGCATTTGTTTAAAGTTTCCAATTGAGATCTCCATGGGTCCGGTAACAGGTGTACTAATCAATTGATTAGATACTCCTACTACTTGGATTGCTTCTCCCGAGAGGGGTAGGTTTGGAACGTCCACTGTTCTCACAGTAGAACGGGTAGCACCAGTGTCCAATAGAAAGGTGACATCATTTCCATCAACCTTTCCTTCAATGTATGGCCCTGACTGGTCTACCGGCAAAGAGGCGCCAAGTACGCACTCCTCGTCCTCCCCTCTCAGGCCCCGTCAGTACTGGTCATCACAGAAAAAAGTGTTGTTCAACAAATACTGCGAAGTTGCTGTATTTCTGTCTTCATTGCCTCCCCAGATTTCTACATCATCACCCTGTGGTGACTTCCCTTTAAAAATAGGCTTTGGCGCTCGAGGCACTTGAATCGTTTTTACCTGCTGCTGGGTCTTTCTTTGCTTTTCATTCTGCGTCTGTGGAATTAAATCAGGTGTTTGGGCATTATCACCTTGTAAATACGGACACTCGTCTCGCCAATGTCCAATTTCTCCGCACTGGTGGCAGGGAAATTTCTTTTTCGCTTCTTCTCTGCTCATTTTAGGCCTAGGTTTTCCTCCACCCCCAGCCCCAGGACCTTGGTTCCGAGTAGTTTTGTTTAACTTACTCAATTGCTTTTCCTGCTGTTCTGCGAGCTTTACTTGAGCCCACATCACCTTCTCCTTCAGGGCCTTTTTCTTTTCTGCCATTTCGTCCTCACAGTACTTTGCGTACCGTAGGACCTCATCTATCTTCTTGGTATGCCAACAGATTTTATTATCCTTTATCCACTGACAAATTTCGGGTCTTAAACCGTTTACAAACCTGTAAATGAAATGGGTCATGTCCTTCATCTCGATGTTATCTATACCACTGTATGTTTTAAATACCTGCAACAGCCTTTCATAAAAAGAATGCACTGTCTCATCCCTTTCCTGCGTGGTTCTATCTATCTTGGTCCAATCAGTTTCCTTTGCAGGTACCTTTATTTTCAAATGTTGAATTACTTGTTCATACTTCCTCATCACTTCCTTCAATGGTTCCCCTGTTTTGTCATCTCTCGGGTATTCCTCACTAGGCCAGGCTATGGCTATCTTACACTCAGTCCACAGATCTACAGGGACCACTATGTCGAAGAACCCATCCAGGTCCTTCCACAAGCACTTTTGTACTTTTACAAATCTTTCTACCTGCCGGTACCAATCGACTGGCTTTTCTCGCAATTTCGGGAAGTCATTGGTAAAGGACACAATATCCTGTCGGGACCATGGAACATGTACATATTTTCCTCCTGGCACTTCGCGCATAGGGCATAACTGTTCGGGCTTGTCTACCTCCTTTAGGACAAGTTCAGGAGTTATCTGCCTAGACCTGGCCTCATCCTTTTTTCTAGCCCATCTGGCTTTCCATTTTTCTACGTCTCCCCATTTCTGCAACACTGTCAATAGTTCTTTGACCTGTGCCTTTTTTCCTGATATATTCAGGTTTTCCAAATCTTTGTCTGAAAATTCTGCTCGGTATGGCTTCTGCAAGGGTTTCGATTTTGAAATGTCTATTCCCATACTAGCAGCAGTATCTGTCAATTTTTCATGAAGTACTCGGACATTGCGGGTAAGACTTTTGCACATAAACAACAGCTCTTCTTCAGAGTAGGTATTTAATCTGTCTAATCCTACGTTTCCTGCCATTAATTCTTCGATTTCTACTCTCAGTTTGTAGAGGTCTAAAGGTTTCGTTTGCGAAGTTTGTTTCTCTAATTCTTGACTCCATCTTTCGATTTCCTCAGGTGTGACCAAAGTGACACTTCTAGTACCCGAAGTTGATTCCATTTGAATCTCCCTCGCATTGAAAGGATTATGTCTTTTCTGCATCCTTTTCCCTGTATTTCTAATGGGCAGATCCATCAGTGAGACCTCAGATTCACACTCGCTCGTCTGTTCATCTACAATTAAGGGTTCTGGTCTGGGCTGGGCTATGACGGGAGTAATGACTGGAGGTTTTGGACTTTCATGCCGATCCCCGTACAATGAAACCACGGGTCCGATTGTTACTGGGATTGTCAATGCTTCAGGACTGGTGTTTAACTGGGTCATTTTCTGAATGATCTCAGCTCTCTGTTTTGCTAGAACCTCCCGCTCCTTCTCTTCCAGTAATCTCTCTAAGGATTTATCATGTAACACCTGCGGGGTCAGTGTGGGAGCATAACTCGGGGCAGTGGGATGAGTCTCACTAGGTCCTTCACCATAATTTGGTCTTGGGAATAAACTTCCTGTACCTAGGGATCTTCGTTCTTCCTCATGCTGAGGCTGTAATAACGGCATCCCTGAACTTGAGGGTCTCATCTCGCCTCCGTAGGGAGGTCGAGAACAAAAATCTCCTTCACAGGAATATCCTATCTCCCCACTAGCTGACATTCTGGGGTATATGTTTCTGGTATCCACTGGTCCTAGACTCTCGGTATAGGGAGGTATGTGGTAACCCCCTCCTACACTTGCGGACCTAACTTCTTCCTGAGGAGGAAGTCTTCGGGAAATATCTCCTGCACTGGAAGGTCGATGTCCTTCATGATAAGGAGGCGGACTTCTCGTACATAGGTCATCTAATAATTCATCATCCGACTCCGATGGGTACCCAATGTTTAGATTTTTCCAACCGTTTCTTCCCCCCAGAAGAATCATCTGCTGGCATCATGGGAAACAATCCCTCCACTATCATGTTCTGCCTCCACTGTTTCATCTTTTTGGCTCGGGCTTCCTGCTTCAATTTTGGATAAAATTTAGTTAACCCTTTATCCATTCGGGGCTTATCCCTTTCAAAAGCCTCGATTTCCCATTCTTCTAGTGCTTCATACTGCGTTAACCTCGGTCTGGGATGTAAGTCATTCATTCTGGTTCTAAGATTGAATAGAATCCTACTGTTAAATGTTCCGTCTAACGGAAAAGCCAATACTCCGTCATCTTTCGTGTATTTCACCCAATTTTCCAACCATACACATGTGTTGTACCCTTTATCGAACATCATGAAAGATGCGGGAGTGTTGGGTTGTGGTATGACAACACCTTCTCTAGTTTTAATCGGCTTGTCCTTTTTGAAATAATTCTTCACCTTGTTTACAAGAGACACTTTTCTCTTAGTTCCGTACATAATGTCGTTTTTAACGCCTTTCCACTGATCGTCCGCAAATCCCATATGCCGTGGATCAGGTCTAGTATGTGGTCTATATGAATGCCACATACGAATTTTACGAGTGATTTGTTTACAATATCACTTCCAATCCAAGTGCGTCTTTTATTTTCGTGCAACCAATGAAATGCACGAGTTCAAATAAATCTCGACCAATGGGTGCGCGGCCTTTCGCGAGACAGTTCTCACGCTTTGGCACTCACCCCTCCTTCACAATTTCAGCTCTGCTACCAGCTCGCTACGCCTACCAATCCCGGCGCGGCACGGAGTGACGTCAGAGCCTCTTCGCGACTGACTCCCTCCTTCACAAGGTAACGGAAACTTTCTTTCTTTCTAAAGTGTTCAGTGCTTGGTTATTTAACAACGAATACACATTCGCCACTGTGCTCAAGTGTCTAGACAGGAAAGATTTGTTTTACTGCAAGTAAACTACTTCCATTTACTTTTCAATCACTACGAGTAGATCTCTTCTGCCTACCCTTCACACTAGCATTGGGGCACCTGCTACTTCCCTAGACTCATCCACCTTTCCGGGATATATCCAAGTCTAAAGTTTCACCAGCGAGCCCTTTTGCTTTCACTCAAGCTCCGATGAACCTGCTACTCTTCCGGTGTGACCCTCACTAGGTTATGCCACAGTAGGAATTTTGCCAATGAACCTCGTTACTAACATTTATTCAATCATACATTCAGAAAAACCCTAGTTAGTGCTTCCAGTTCTGCCTAACCTGCACCAACTTTCCTTAGAGCAAATGACCTCAAAGCAAGTGGATTCTATTCACCACTCGCTATTCAATTCCCCGGGGATTCCTAACAACATAAAAAACGGTTTACGTACGAATGGATTAATACATATAACAGTATAATAACAAGAACAATAATTTTAAAACATTTCATAATTTTTCAAAACAAGCATTCCAAGTGAGTGATCAGATCACCTGAAGTACCTATTCTCTTATAGCAGCAGATAAGGCTTTCTACCTAGCAGCATCCGACCTTAGCTTGACTAACTAGTCCTACCTAACCTTTAACTATTCCCTAACCATCCTCTTCGCTACCAGAAAATTACTGCTAGAGATTGCGGGTCACCCGACCAATAATTTCGCCACTTCTGGCTTCGGGCCCATATACTTTACTTTATCATATATAGGCTGACCTGTTTTCAGTTTCTATTTTTGGTAAATTCTGGTGGGGTTTTTTCAGTGTTTTCAATATCTTAAAAAACAGTTGTTATCAGTGGTTACACATTTTAACGCCACTAAAAACAAAAGAAAAAGTGTTTTTCCGGTGTTTATTAAACGTTTTGCTTTTCATTGCTTGCTTTCTGCACTGAAAGAACATGGTATATAGACAGTGTACGTATAGTGTATATGAGGTCCAAAGAGATTTTTGCAAATTAATCTTATTGTAGTACACCATACAATACTTCTTCAGTGAGTCTTTAGTCATGTGCGCTCGTGCTTTCCTTCCCATGTATACTTCTGTGAAAAGGCCCTCTCAGCATTCATAGCCCCTTGGGCTGAGAACCGTCAGCTAAGGGACACAGTTGGGATGACTCTTTCTTTGATGCCACATAAAGCACGAAATGATAAATATTTGCATTTTAGTTCTGGGCATAAGAAAACAGTGCACCAGAATGGACTAAAAAGTCAGTAGCATCCCTCATTAACTCTGAAGATTGTAAAGATGCTTTCAGCATACCATCTAACAAGTGGCAAGGATCTCCTACAGGGAATCACTTCAGCTCGGGTATCAATTTTGACTGGTCATCACACAATTTTTTTTATATACGTAGCTGAATCACTACAAATACAAATAATATCACTCCAATCTTTGTTGAACTTGGAAAGAGCCTTTTTTGCAGAGCATAACAAGTGACACTGTGTTCCATGTTTTCCAAAAGTCTAGTGTCACGTTTTTACCACTATCCCAGATGCTTGGTGATATATATACTTGTCACTATACCTTGCATTTAATGATTAAAGCCTGAGGTGTTGGCAATTCACCTACTATCAATACTGACCCACAAGAAACTATGGTCTGATGTATTAAGGGTTTTTACCCATTCTCTGTGGGTAAATGTGATGACACATATTAGGAAATATTTTTATGAAACTAGCAATTTTACCTATCAGTGAAAGAATCAAATGCAGCCAAAATATAAAATGTGTGTTTGATATGTCCTGATTCTCTACAGTTTATAAAATAATTAAACTAAACCTAAAACGTGAAACTAAACCCTGCATCTTTAGACCAAAGGCCATAAAACTGAAAAAAGTAAAAGGAAGAAGAAACAATATTTTAGTGGCATCCCTAAAGAACAAAACTCAAGCAGAATGTTAGCCAGCCTTTCTTACTGCTAGCTTGTATAACAAAGTTACACTTTATTGACCCCTTCAGTAAGAACAAAATGACTCTTTCACTTTCTTTTTCCTTTCTTTGAATGGCATTTAGTTTGTGGTTGTGCAGGTGTTTTTTCAGTGTTTATATGTTTTCACCGGGGAGGGCTATTTTTCTTTCAGTGGGGTTTTATCAGTTATTATAGGTTTAAACCTAAAACCCCACAGCCTAATCATATACATTGATCAGATGACCACACAATCTACTATCAATAATTGTGAGTTCCCTTTCGATTTATTTCCAGTGTACCCAACTTACCATCCACCGTTATGGGTACCTATGACCACGATGGGTCAGGGAGCTAGCTGTAAAAGGAAAGGCAGCAAAATACAAACCCAACTTTATTGTATTTTATTTCATGAAATGACCACGGACAACTAGAAGTTTTTAAAAGATTTATCTTAGATTTCAGATTCTGCAATCATACAGTTTATAGTAATGAGGCAATCTATAATCAGAATAACGAAGAGCACATAACAATATAGGAAGAGTATACAGGTAACCATCTAACCCTATAATGAGGGAATTCAGAATTAACGAAAATGAAATTCGAGAGAGGGTACTAAATGCTAGGAATTTTATGCACGTTTTAGGATTTTATCATTAGGTCATATTTCGAGAGAAAAGACACTAGGGAAAACCTATACATCTATGAAAGGAAAAAATGCAGCACGTTATAATTCTAACGTTATTACTTCAATTCAGTATTTAAGGAAAATCTGAAAAACATTTATTTAATTCATAAACAGTATGGAAAGAATTTTACTAAAAAGATAGAGAACATAGGAACATGCTATGAAATGTAAACTGTAAATGACTTTAATGAGATGCAATGATTTGCAGAGAAAAGCATGGAAAATTAACTTATGCAAAGGGTATGTCTTTATTGAAGCAAAGACGGAAAAATAGGAAGGTGCAGTTGTAAGAACTCCGAGCGATATTTACCTAGACTGGTGTGAAAACCAACCCTGGCCACGGGTCAGTTAAGGACAGGAAAACCCTCAAGGAAGGATAACCCTCAGTGGGACAGCAGGTGCAGAATGGACACCTCAGGACAGGACAGGAAACCCAGATTAGGATCAGGACAGGACCACCAGGACACGACCAGCACCCGCAGTTCGGAAGCAACGCCTGCGCTCCACCCTCTCTGCAGCTATCAGTCAGGACCCCGATTGGGTCAGCGAACTCCCAGCAAAAGTGCTCCGCCAGCACTTAAGGTTTAGTAAAACCTTAGTCTATGGTCAAAATCGGACAGAGTGCTCAGCAGCGCTCTGTATATTCAGTCTCCTATTGAGTGCGTTGGGTCAGTGACAGGTCAGCTATTCAGACAAGTCGGACAATTTCCCTAGATGAACCTAGGCTAGATATACTGTTTTGGGACAGGGTGCCACCCCCCAATGTTGCAAAGTGTCAGAATCCCCAAATTTCGATTGGTCCTAAGGTAGGATTTGGTTAACACACCAATCAGAACAGACTATTCTAAGGCCTAATTTGCATGTTAAGGTACCGCCTAGCAAGATTGGGGTTCCCATGAGAAAGTCGCACAGAATACAATGCAAATGTCTACAATTGTATCATTCTAGGAACACTGGCTCCATCCTCCTGGGTCAGAGGTAGCTTTCTCAGGAGCCTCTTGACTGTGGCTGCCAGTTGGCTGTATTCCACGGTCCATGGTTGACTCTGGCCTTGCATCTGGAGCATGCGCAGAAAGGACCTTCAAAATGGCTCACGACCCATTCGGACCCCCATTTCCCGTGATACATGAAAAGTAAGCGAAAACAAATTAATACATAAAAATAAATGAATGTACTTCATGTCCTGATGTCGTACTCTAGCTTCATCATTATAAAAATATACTATGCATTAATGATAAGTGCAACAAACAAGGTCACAAGAGCAGCAGCACAAAGCTTCACCACGTTATCAAAGCACAGCCATCTTATTGCTTATTACGCATGCGCACCCTTTCCCTCCAAAACTATCTCTACGCGAAGTCACGTGAGTGTGACTGACGCATGCGCAGAAGAGGACAGTCAAGCAGCGGCCATTTTTAGGGACACGAATTAATCGTATTAGTAGAACACATAAGCAAGCATCTCTATGATACCCACGCACATTCAAAATACATAAAATTAGTAAAACAAACAATTGAAGTTACGAGATTATAATAGATTTTCGAGGTCCTTGACTCGAGCAAGTCGCGATGCGAAATCTTGCTCTATCAGTGGGATGGTGTTATGTAGATTCTAAGCCCACGTGGCACCATCTTTGTCTACATAGTCCTGTAATGAGGTGGCCTCCCACCATCGGGCGCTCTCCTGTTTCCGTAATTTTTCATATTTTCTCAACTGCGCAGTGAGGGACTTATTGTCAGATTTTTCATTGTTTATGGGCTGGGTGTTGCCTTTTCCTGGTGTCTAGCAAAGAGCGTCGCCGCCTCACGTTTTCTCTCTCCCTCCTCCTCCATTTAGAGGCACTGATTGTCAAAAGGTAAATGACGAAGTCTCGGTGTGACAGAAAATATCTCTTGCACTCGTAGTTTCAAGAGTACCGTCTACTGTTCTGTTATATTCTGCTGCATATTCCCCCACTCGATAAGTGGTTCCTGATGCCGCTCGATAAGCCCCAGAGAAATACAGGGACGCGAGGAAATACAGGTAGGTGGCAACGATGGTTGCTTAAACCCGGGAAATCCCAATCTGTCCTCACGTCCGCCCGCCTGCCCTCACGGGAACACTCCAACCCCTTATGCCGCCAGCGTCAAGGGGGGAAAAATGAAACACTCCTGTGCCCTTCTCCCCGTCCCGCCGTAGCAACAAGCAGCAAGAGTCGAGGCGTTCGTTCACCAAGGCAGGTCAAATCCATCCGTGGTTGGTAAAGATCGGCGGCAGGCACTGGATCCCTCGAATCTAATCCAAAACAACAGCGGGGTCCTTCCGGGATCCTTCCTCCCCAGTCAGGTGGCGTCTCAGGTTCGGCGGACCACACCGGCCGAAAAGTAAATAATACGAGCAGGTTGCTTAAAAGCAAAAGACGCACTCAGGAATACTGCAGCATAAAGGGTTTATTATCCAGTTTACACGCTACGCGTTTCGACAATAACTCTTCACACGTGAGAAAACCCCTGCCGGTCACAGTATAATATACACATTCTATACAAATTCATGAACATAGAAGAGGATTACCCCTAACAGCCATACTGAATCTAGTAGTATTAGATCGTACAACAAGCCGCCATCTTAGAGTGGTATATCTTGTGTGCACTTGCAATACTTGATGGTTGGTGATTGCCTTAGTGTCAACCCATATTCACATCTTAGACCCTAATAATGTTAAGACAGATTATGAGATACTTCAAAAATTACAGGGTCGTTTTTTCACTATAAGCATGCAAATACGTTCGGTCTAGTGCCAAAACTGTTATTACTTGCTAAGTGGATGTGGGATTAACGGGTGCCAGAGACGACGTACCCGTACATAGAGGGGGGGCGTGTGTAGTGCTCCCCAGCGGCTAATGGTGGATTTTAATGGTCCATTAAAATCCAAACGCCGTGCACAGCTTGGGTTTGGCTGCCTGGTTTGCTGCAGGGCGTGGCAGCAGAAGGGGTTGGCTTTACATATGCTAATAAAATATTACTTTACGTAAAAAAAAAAAACCCTAGAAAATCGCTGAAAAAAACAAAGGTTACCTTATAGTTGTGATAAAAAGATCTCTTTTTCTTACATTTTTTTTAAACCTTGGAAATTTGCTGAAAGGAAACTGGTTAAAGTAACATAATTAGGTGACTATGTTAATGACATTAATGTTGTAACTCAAAATACCACAGTAATTCACCACCTATAGTTAGCAGAACTATAACTTGTGCTACTCCATGCACTGCTTATGACCTCACATATTACATCACTCATGACCCGTTCTATGACTTCATTCATCAAATCACTGACCTCTCAAATGACATCATTGAATGTCACCAATGATAACATCCAAGCTTCTTTTTTACACATTACTCTATAAACTAGTATGGCATTAGAGGCCTGTAAGTAAGTACAACATATCTTTGAATAATACAAACATCATTAATGCCATCACCGATACAACTCCCTTAGGTGTTGCAAGCATGTGTTATGTGCAAGATTGACCCTATACCATACACTTCACGAGAAGCCTAGTTCACATTAACAACCATTGATATATGAACATCTGTACCAAAATTAATGCCCTTCTACTGACAGCTTTCATTTGTATTTGTATCAAACCCCTCCCATTCACCGAACCTACATTGAGAAATGAGGTTGATAAGAGTAGAAAAGTGGGTACTGTAAACAGTTTACTCTATGGAGAGAGTTTTATCTGTACCACACTGTTTTCTGACAGTGAAAATGTCATGAGAAATACACCAGAATATTAAAAAAATCTATTTAGATCAGTGTACACTGAAAAAAGATATTATTTGCTTAAAGTAACCAACATCTGAAGGTGCTGAAGATCATACGACCTTCATACTGTGGGGAAAACTTTGCAGCCCATCTTTTGAAGCTAAACCAGCACATGTACGTCAATCAATCAATCAGGGGTTGGTGAAGCGCGCTACTCACCCGTGAGGGTCTCAAGGCGTTAAGGGGGGGGTAGGGCAGCTGCAGGTCAGTGAAGAGCCAGGTCTTGAGATCTCTTCTGAATGAGTGCAGGTTAGGAGAGCTCCGTATTCCTAATGGGAGAGAGTTCCAAGCTGTGGCAGCGGTGTAGGAGAAAGCTTCCTCTTGATCTGGCTCGGCTGATGCGGGGGACCTCTGCCAGGGCGAGGTCCGCTGAACGGAGGTTCCTTGTGGGTGCGTGGAAACTTATTCTGTTGTTGAGGTAGCTGGGTCCGATGTTGTTGAGAGCCTTGTAGGCGTGTGTGAGTAGTTTGTAGGTGACCCTCTTCTCGATGGGGAGCCAGTGGAGTTCTCGCAGGTGAGGGGTCATGTGATCATGGCGAGGTGTCCCTAAGATTAGCCTGGCGGCTGCGTTCTGGATCGTTTGGAGTTTGCGTAGTAGAGATTTGTTGATTCCTGAGTAGAGGGCGTTTCCGTAGTCTAGCCTGCTTGTGATGAGAGCGTGGGTGACTGTCTTTCTGCAATCGGGGGGAATCCATTTGAAAGTCTTCCGTAGAGTCCGTAGGCAGTTGAAACAGGTGGATGAGATGGCGTTGATTTGGCGGTTCATGGAGACGGTACGCGAGTCAGTACCTGGTGCACTCCGTCTGCTAAGTTAGGTAGAAATTGTCATTCTACGACAATTCTATCTAATTACTCTAGGCTGCTTACAATACTTAGTATTTACTACGTAGAGTCCGTAGGCAGTTGAAACAGGTGGATGAGATGGCGTTGATTTGGCGGTTCATGGAGACGGTACGCGAGTCAGTACCTGGTGCACTCCGTCTGCTAAGTTAGGTAGAAATTGTCATTCTACGACAATTCTATCTAATTACTCTAGGCTGCTTACAATACTTAGTACTTACTACGTAGAATCTTTGACCAGTTGGAAACTTTTTTCTGCAGAACCAACTGGACATAAGTCGTCAACTGTCATCTGCACACAGTTATTCTTCTATACAAAGATTTGTAATGTGTTCAATATCTCTACACACCAATGATTCATGAGAAGAACATGCGTTTTGTAAACACTTACACCCATTAGCTGGACACAGGCTGTACAAAATTAGGAAAATAAGTAATATGGTAATTACCTTCCACTGTATTACCTATAAAACAAACTAACACACTCATTGGATAATGTCAACAGTAATGTCATAAATTATGTCCTAAATTATGTCATCAGTGATGTAAAATGTGAGCTCATAAGCAGTGCATGGCGTGGCAGGCTATAGTTAGCTATGCTAAGTAGAACTACTGGATTTCTGTTTTTAATTTTCGTTCAAAACGATGTTGTCACTGACATATTCACTTAACTATAATAACCTTTGTTTTTTTTTCAATGAAAAATGTAATCTATATATATATATATATATATATTCATATTCCTTTGGATAGTCCAGTTCAGGAAACTGCAGTCTTTATTTCTTAATCCATGTGAAAATAAAGCAAGTGCAAAAGCATGGCATCCGTGTTTCATTCCGCGCCTTCTATTGGGCCATAGAGGAAGAAAGATATGTACGTGTGTGTGTGTGTGTGTGTATATATATTTAGTATTTCTACCCCACGCGATTGCCAGTGGTTATTAAACTTATTACACACCTTTCTCCCATCACCTTTTGTGCTTACACTATGTCCAAAGGAATTTTAGTGTGCTTTTATCTTTTTTTCCCCAGTGATTCAGTCTTGTGTTATAGCAGCCCTTAGTTTGACTACGATTGGTCATCTCCATCCACTTCAAAGCCCTGTTTGAATTCTGATAATGATTGCAAGTGCAGGTATTGTTTCTTTCAAGCTGCTATGAAGTTCGTCTTTCTGGAATTTTAATTTAGTTGAGAAGCCTCTGTCAACGGGTTAGTTTGGCAGTTGTTTTTCTTCTCCAAAATGGTTTCACTTCCTGTGCATCTCTGGGTGTGCATGAAGCCTAAAAGCAGTTTTTGACTTCTCTGTTTATTTTGGACATACAGTTCCTTTTTAAACCGATTTGTTTTACACAACTGTTGATTGCTGTATTTTATTTGTATTCGCAACCAATCATCCAAGTCTAATTTAATGGGTGACGAGCTTTTAAGCAGCCATGTTTTCTGCTTTGCCTTCACTTATGGATTTCTGGTCTCCAGAGTGGTGCACTGTGCCGTGTCAAATAGACATTTTAATATTTTCCTTACGATGCCACTATATAAAGCTGGTGATACTGTACTTAATTTATTTGGAGATTATGAACAACCCTTGTGCTTAGGTTTTGAAACGTTTTTGTGCTGCTTCTTTGTATATTAAGATCCCTTTAAAATGGTTGATGTCCATGGTTTGTGGGGTGGATTTCACCTTGCTGAATGCTTTCACTCGAGCTCTTCCTGTCAGTTCTCGCTGTATGGTCCTAATGTAGATTGATTACAACCATTCCAGAGTGCAAGCAGTGTATGTGCAAGTTCTGGTATTTGCTTGTAATTTTTATTGTAGTAGATTTGAATCTTTTTACTTCTACTTCCCCCTAGTAATGTCCCTTTACCTTTTATATTAAGTGATTGCCTGTGTTCGTATTCTTAGTAACTGAGGGTCAGCAAGTCTCTTAAGTCGGTCGCCCCTGCAATTTGGTGTTCTTTAAAAGGCCACCATAGGTACTTGCCTGCGATGTTGCTCCTTCTCTGGCATTGGGGTCTCTTGCTAAACCACAAGGTCACAATAACTCTGCACATGGCTGGTGGGAGTGGGTGTAGCACCCCAAGTTTCGTCCTGCTCCTTTAAAGTCTACTTTTGTTCTGCTCCAGATGGTCATTCCCGCTGCCTCCCTGCACCCCTACTTTTTCTGTCTCGATTTCCCTTCACAGGTATTTTAACCACAGTGTGACAGAACTTCTTCAGGAGCAAGCTTTTGGTCAAAAACGGGGTCAAGTTTTCACGTGAAAGGAGGCAGCCTGGGACTCTGGCAAAATTAAACCACTTAAATGTAAATCCAGTATTTGTAAAGCGCACAGCTACCCGTAGGCATCCCGGTGCTGGGGGCTGTCGGGAAGATTAAGCAAGCTATTGCCCAGAGTCACATGGTGCTGGGCGGACCTGCCGCCGGTGTCGGGGATCGAACCATGATCCATGGCTTAAGTCGCCCTGGCCGCTGCGCCACACCTCTTCCCTCCTCTTTGTCTCGCTCTCACAATTATTGGGCACGTGGGAGTATGTTTCTCTTTCTTCCGAGTTTTCAGTTTTGCCTTACGCAATCAAGTGTAGGAAGGACAAATTCCGTGAAATCTGCTATTTGCAAATAATGCCCATTTAATAAATGATTTCAAGCAGCGATGCACAATTCACAATGTGGCTGTTTAGATGCCAGAATTACATATCTTACTGCCTTTCTCCACAAGCCATGCACCACGTTGAAGCGTAATCTCCCGCAAGTTAGTAAGGGATAGCTTTAACCAGGGGTGTCATCGCTACTGAACCTTAAATGGATTGTGCTTAATAGTAGTTTAAATAAATTATTTTTGTGACACCAGTTTCTGTCCACCTCATGCTTATTTCTTAACAGGTAAAGAACCCTGTGCCCAGGGTCCGGCATCCAGACTGGCTCCACAAGAAACTACTGGAGAAAAATGATGTGTATAAACAGAAGAAGATCAATGAACTCTTTACTAGTGAAGGGAAGAAACAGGTGAGAAGGCGAGCAAAGACAAACATGTTGCACACTGTTGAATGAAAGAGGCATGAAGAAGACGGGTTGTTTTGCTTGGGGAACAGTGTTTTTGTTGTGGAGCGCAATATAAGGAAGGTAAAATGAAGCACCAATCCCCTGAAGCAAATCTGTAGGTGCCACTTATGTGGTGGTGTGCTGGATGATTGTGTATTCCAAAATGATTAACATGGGTTTGAAGTAAAGCTGTGAAGTAGGAGATGGAAAGGGAAGGAAAAGGGGGTGAACAGAGGTAGACTGAAGACGAGCATTACTGGCTGCAAAAGGTATGGGGGGGGGGGAATTTGAATGGGAAGACTTTTGAGGGATGGGTGTACATGGAAATGCTCTACAAGGAAACATGAAGTTTCATTAGAAGATTACATGGGAATGTATTTAGGGCTTATGAAAGTTTCAATGAGTTTAATTTTTTCAGGATTAAGAAGGGGAAAGTTCTCAGAGAGGGTTGAATCCTTTTTACGAGATGATGGAAAGGGGATGCTTTGAAAATTATCTTACATGAAATCTAGATGTTTGAGGTTTTCCAAGCAGTAGAGGGAGAGAAGCTGAAGAACAGGTGCTCTGACAAAGTGGGACAATCTGGCAACACCTCTTAAGAGGACTAAGGGAGCAGTCTTTCAAGCGGTGGATGTGCAAAGGTTGTATGACAGAGGCACGCTTGGCTAGACCATGCGTGCGTCAGCCACGTAACCGGAACGACGAGTGCGACTTAACCATGCATGCCTTTACCATACATAGCCCCTTTACCACGCATGCCTTTACCATGCATATCCCCTTACCATGCATGCCTTTACCCCGGAATTTCATTGTAAAGGCATGTTTGGTAAGGCGATATGCGTGGTGAAGATCGCCACTACCCTGACCCCCCCCTCCCTACCCTGAACCCTAAAGTTCTATCTCCTTATCCCCCCACCACCCTTAGGTCTAAAACCAACCTCGTCCTGCCCTTAAACCTTCCCCTCCCCCTGCCCTGAGGCCTAAAACCTGCCCCCTTTAAAAAAAACTACCCGACCCGCTCTGAAACTTATCCCCGTGCTGCCTTTAGAATTATCCCCTCCCCGCCCTAAAACCCTGCCCTTTTTTTTAAAAAGGGGAAAAAACTGCAACACCCCCCACCCTGAACCCTAAATCCGACCCCAACCGTTTAAAAAAAAAAAAAATACTTCCCCACCCTGAAACTTACCCCAGTGCTGCCCTTAAAATGAACCCAACCTCCCCCTCCCCCTTCCCGAGCCCTAAAACCTACCCGCAACCCTTAAAAACTACCCCCTCCCACACCCAGCCCCACTTATCTGGAGCTTCCTGTTCCAACACATTCTCTTCCTCTTACTACTCATCTGGACACTGGACAGCGCTATCTGCCTTAGCCACGCATATATAAATCAGATGCGTGGTTCAGGCAATCGTGGTTGCGCTTGCGTTGCAACGGCACGCGTGGCTCTGCCCTCATTGTTATGGATGTTTCTCACGTGCAAACTTTTACGTATCATCTAGAATATTTGTTATAAGCTCCGAGGTTGCTGTTTAGGAGTTGTGGCCAATGCAATGGCTATCATGCCTCATACTGAGCCTTTCTTTATAGGTTACAGCCCACACAGCTCCAGCAAGTAGCCAGTCCTTGCAGGTTGCAGACTTGGAAGATTTTGGTGTGGCCAAGAGGATACAACCGGCAATTCCAATAAGCACGAAGCGGAAGCGTACATCAGCGGTAGAGAGCCAGCAGGAGTCTCAAGATGTGGAACTGACACAGTCTTGGAGGGAGATCTTGGGTCCACCTCCTCCCTCAGGGACGACAAAGGTAATGGGCTAATGCACCAGGTATTGTGACTTCGCCATGGGCTTAGATGCAGCCATCTTGAAATGACTGGCTCTCTGTGTAGCCAGACGGATTCAGTGATAAGAGTGTGACCTCTGGAGATTGACTTCAGCAGTGAGTGTGAATGTGAGTGTAATGTGTCATTACAGCCCACAGGTGTGGACCAGTCTACTATTCCCTCCAAGCATGCAAGAGTTTCTTCTTTCAAGTATTCAATGCCCACACTGTTTCAATTGATTGATGTTTTGGCTACCACCTCTCCACTCTCATCATCCGCTGAATCAAACCCTGTTATGTTATGTTATGTTAAATGGGGTGCTTCTATAGCGCACGGCTACTCCGAAGAGTGTCCCGGCACTGTCAGAGCCTCACAGGTCTAAATGGGAATTCAAAACAGGTGGAACAGGCAGCATGAGGAGAGGACACGGTGAAAGGACTTATTGCTGAAACAGCCAGGTTTTCAAATCCTTCCTGAATGCCAAAAGATTGGAACAGGATCTGAGCGCGAGAGGAAGATCGTTCCACAGCAGAGGCGCAAGATGTTTAAAGGAGCGTCCGCCGCGGCGAGCCTGAGCCCGATGTATCTTAGGGGTGACTGCCCTAGCTTGTGACGAAGAACGAAGGGATCTCGAAGGAAGGTAGAAAGTGATCCACTTCTGAAGATAGCAGGCACCTAAACCATGCAGGGCTTTAAAGGCGGCGGTCAGGGCCTTAAAAGCGATCCGCTTCTTTATGGGCAGCCAGTGAAGAGTTCTGAGGAGCTCCGTGGCCCTGGCTCTTCTGGTAAGGCCGAAGATGGCCCGGGCTGCCGAGTTCTGTACTATTTGGAGGCGCGATATGAGGTATTCTGGCAGACCAAGGTACAGAACGTTGGCGTAGTCCAGGCGAGAGCCAATCGGGGCCTGCACCGTGATCTTTCTGTGCTCGATGGATAGTAAGGGCAGGAACTTCCTCAGCATCCTCAAGATCGCAAAACATCTGCCAGCCAGGCCCGACACCTGACCACTGAAAGAGAGGCAGTTGTCGACCTGAATACCTAGGTTCTTCGCAGACCAGAATCACTGTCAGGAGGGAACATGGCGGCAGGCCACCACTCCTTCCACCTGGGATCAGCGGGGCAGCCAAAGAAGAGAACTTCCGACTTTTCGGAGTTGCACTTGAGGCAGTGTCGGTTGAACCAGTCAAACCCCGCCCCAAGGCAACCCCGAATAGAAGTCCCGTCAAAGTCATGGCCCTTGTCGCAGGTGTACAGGAGTTGTGTATCGTCAGCGTACGATACGATCTGGGCCCCAAAGCCCTCCGCGAGTGCCGCCAACGGGGTCATGTAAATGTTAAAAAGCGAAGGGCTCAGAATAGAGCCCTGCGGCACTCCAACCTCCAGAGGTGGCATCGCGGCGGAAAAGGGTGGAGCCTAGATAGTTTGCTGTCGGTTAGAGAGGAAGGAGCGGAACCAGCTGAACACCGTCCCCCTTAGACCCACCTCCCAGAGTCTTGCTAGGAGGCGGTCATGGGGGATGGTGTCGAAAACCGCAGAGGTCGAGCAACACCAGCATGACTTTTCCTCCCTTGTCCAAGGTTGCCTTGATCACTTCGGTGACCTCGAGTAGAGCGGTTTCGGTGCTCAGGTTGGAGCGAAAGCCAGACTGGGATCTATGTAGCATGCCATTTGTCTCTAGAAAGTGGGACAAAGAGATGTGGACATGTTTCTCCACCACTTTCGCAAGGGCAGACAAGAGGGAGATGGGTCGATAATTGGCATGAGAGTCAGGGTTCAGATTGGGTTTCTTGAGTAATGGCAGGATGAGTGCTTGTTTCCAAGGCTGCGGAACTTCACCTGTGCTAAGTGAGAGGTTAAGGATCGGGTTTATGAGATGATTGAGAGTGGGGGCCAGTTGAGCGAGGGTTTTGGCAGGGCAAGGGTCAAGGAGCGAGCCAGATTTGAGTTTAGTGAGGAGGTCCAGTGACGCCTGAAGAGACATGGGAGGAAAGTTGCAAAGGGAAGGCTCTGGCGCCGCAGATGAGGGATCTGGAGACCAAAGGATAGACGTGTAGCTCATCTTGGAGGCACCAAAGGAAAGCTGGATATTTTTAATTTTGTCAGCGAAAAAGACAGCCAAATCGGAGATCCAGGACTCTGAATGCATGATTTTAGGATTGGTCCGGGGGGGGGGTGATAAAATCCTTGACAATCCTGAAAATTTCCTTGCAGGAGTTTGTGGCCTCCTCAATACGGCTAGCCAGGTAGGACTTTTTATTGGCGATGATATCGCGATGATAGTCTCTGATCAGCGACCTATATGATTCCCTGCAGCTGGCATCGTAGTGTTTACGCCACTTCCTTTTGGCTATTTTACACTGCCGACGTTTGTCTGCCAGGGCCGAAGAGAACCATGGAGTAGAGGATTTCACCGATGGGGTTTTAGCGAGTATGGGGGGGGCGAGGTCTGTGAAGCGTTGGGTCAACCAACCCTGTAAGAGGTCAAGGTCCGTTTCCAAGGAGCCCGAAAGCAAGCAAGGATGGCTCTCTAGTTCCTTTAAGAGCATGGCTGGAGAGACTCGGTGAAAGGCTCTTGAAGGCAGCACTTTGTCCCTTTGTCCACACTCAGGGCTCTTTGTAGAAGAAGGGATTTCGAATTCTGCCAAGAAATGGTCAAACCATAGGACCGGCGCAAGGGCAGTGAGAACTACTGGAACGGTAGAAAACAGTTGGTCTAATATGTGACCTTTACAATGGGTAGGGGACCGAAGGTATGGCACCAGACCTAAGGGAGAGGTGATGTCATTGAGCTTAATACTGTGGGCATCATCTGATTTGTCCAAGTGAATGTTGAAATCGCCAAGGAGCAAGCAGTGGTTAGATCTCAGGCATAGTGAGGAAATCACCGAGTGGAGATCATCAAAGAAAGTGCCGATAGGTCCAGGGGGCCTATAGACCAACAGTCCTATGCAGGACTGCTGAGGGGATAGTGAGAGGGAAAAGGCCAGTGTTTCACTCCCCGGGATGTTCTCCGAGGGAAGGATAGTGCAGGCGATACGTTTGTTGATGATTAGCGCCACACCACCCCCCTTCCCGCTAACTCTGTCTTTCCTATAAATCACATGGCTCGGGGGGATAGCAGTGGCGATATCCGGGCCAGCGCCCTCTCCCAGCCAGGTTTCTGTCAAAAACAGACAGTCGGCTCTGGAATCTATAATGAGGTTGTAAATATCGAGCGCGTGCTTGGCTAGGGACCTTGTGTTCAACAGAAGACAACTAGTACTTTCGGCCGGAGGAGTGAGGGAAGCAATACGGCCTAGGCCAGGTAACCAGCCACAACCCGGGCATCTATTGTTAGACCGCAAGGGTTTAGGAAACACCTTAGTGCAGTTATTAGTGGGGGTGCAAAGGGAAAGAAGGACATCCTTAGAATAGGTTATCATCATAAAAGGTAAAACGCCCAGCCTGGCCCGCGCCCGGCCGCCTCCGGGACGCTGACGGGCGCAGACGGGCTTTTCTCCGGCGCTCCTCAGGCGCCTCCGCAGCGCGCGTCCGCTGCGTGGAGGGGAGTGTACTTAGTTTTAAGGCGGAGCTGGCCGTCCGGCACAAGACTGCACCACTAGACTGCCGCCTGACTAGCTGCCTACCCCCAATATGGCCGCCACCAAAACGCGCGTCTGCGGGTCCCAAGGAAACCCCTAGCAGCAAGCTAAGCCGTCAGGAGGCTGGAGAGACTGCAGGCAGGGCAGGGCGGCGCCAACAGAGGAGGAAACAGAGATAGGAGGAAACCGAGCAGTTTTAAAATAACTCGGGTCACCCGGCTTTCCGCCTCAGGTGCCTGTCAGGAAAGTGCAAAGTGCGAAGGGATAGAAGAAGACACAGAAGCTAGTAGTCAGCCATGTGTAGTCAGCATTGTAAATTAGAATACAAGTCACAACAAGATAAAATACTTAAAACAAGTTTAAAATCGCTAGTGTTCAGCGCTATGTGTTTCACTCGCCTGCACCCGGCTTCCGCCTCAGGTGACTGGACTAGTGAGGATCTCCACATTTGTAAGTGATTGATCCAAACACATTGTGTCTGTGGTGCCTTTGTACTGATAATGGCCCAGGCATGTTTAAATTCCGTCCTCAAATGCATCCTAGGGCTAGCCGCAAGAGCCTGGCTAAGATCTTCACGGTTGTTCTGAAGGATGAAAGAGTTAAGTTGAAATTGAATTCCAAGGGGTCCTGGAGAAGCTGCGGTTCTGGCTTCTCAAGTTGAGTGGGTTGCAAAATGCGTGTAAACCCAAAACTCCAGCAAACCATACCTAAAAAAAACTAAAAAAACTTTTTGTCTGTCAGCCTTTAGAATAATCCTCACTGAGACTTATCTTAACTGGAAAAAACGGGGTGGAAACACCAATAATAGTGATCTGAGCTTGACGCAGTCAGTAGCCTCACAGACTGAAACTACACTGACAATGGTGTCTAGAGGCTTCTGCAGCAAAGAAAATAATTTGGTTCCCCTACAGAGAATTAACATTCACTGTCCGCCACCAGGCTGAGACTCAAACTGCGGGAGAGAGGTGGGGACAGACAAGCGTAAATGGGTGCACAATGCAGAAGCAGATAAGGCACTTCTAGCAGAAGAGCAGCACCTACAGCAGCAGGTACTTCAGCAAAAAAGAAGTCAAACAAAGGACACGCTTAAAGACTTTGTTTTGTATCAATAACCAGAGATCATGAAAAAGTGGAAAGAGATTGTTTAACAGTATATTGTACAGCACATTTGGAAAAAAGTGAGGGGAGTAGTGATCCTTATGGAGGGGCAGGTGAACTTTAAACCATGTCGGATAATGAAGGACACAAGGAATTTGGATGGTTGTCTCAGGCTCATTCAGTAGATGAGAGATCTTTGTCACTTCAGCCCCAACCAGTGGGACCTCTCCATTGAAGACCTTCTCCTAGCTCTGATGTGAATGACAGAAAGAGGAGACTGGAATGAAATTTCACAAAGTAAGGTCCACCCCGAACTAAGATGCCTTTCTAAGGATAATAGATAATCATGCATGCTAATAACTTAACCCCTCAGTGAGGAGTTTTTCTCTCCAGCACTTAAATCTTATTCATGCATGGACTTGCTCTGGTCATGGCACTGCACCAAACAGTCTTGGGTGCTAAGATTCTGGCATCCACAATATCTAACCATGCCCAAGTTGCGAGCATATACACTGTGCGAACTCAGACCTTACTTTTTGTGGAGGAATAACTCTTTGTGTTTGAAAAAGCTAATGAAACTTAAATAATTGAAGTAAAAATGATATTTGATATCCACAGCAAAGTGAAGACCTCACCTGAAATGATATGAAATACATTCAAGGTGTTGCGGAGTGGTCTGATAATTGGACTCCCATAAAAACAAAGCTGAAATTTGTCTTTTGACAGATCTCCAGGCATTAAATTGGTAGAAGAAAAAGTTATCAAGATCCCAAAACAGTTTCTTGAAATTTTACCAGGGTGGGGTTTCGCATATGTGTGTTAACAATTTGTCTACATTTTACACATAAGTTACAATGTGCATGAAATTGTTCAGATGTATAAAGAAGTCGAGAGATTTGTCCAGAATGACCCATGATTTTTTAAGGTCATGTACCAGTGGCTGAATTACAATCTAAGGGGCTTATTTACAAGTCCCTTGCACCACCAGTGCCTCATTTTTTCCATATTAAGTGACACACCAGCGGTGCCAGGGGCTTGTAAATAAACCTGTAAGTATCCAAGTTCATCATCTTAGCAATTGGACCATATCTCTACCCCTAGCCATGAGCTGTACAGTATTTTAATATCTTCTTTGGTGGCTTTAGCCGTAAACCAAGCTTCCTTGGATCTTGCTCTGAAATTCAGGTCTAGGTATATCCATAGGACCAGACAGTTCTGTGGTGGAATGGCTGTCCAAATCAATTTTCCTAACACTTTAAGGAACATAATGATCAAATGAGAAAACCTACCACGTCCGAATACTGCACCTCGGGCTCATTCATCTAGCCCAAAGCTATTTGTTCCCATTTCTTCATCAAACTTTATATACTCTTTGACAAAGCAACCTAAATCAGTTTCAGAACCATCCAGGGCAAGTTATGCAAAACTGTTACTGGCTGTTTGCAAGAAACTTTCCGATCAGTGTTACACATTCCAGATGTTGTAAGTTCACTTCAGACAAACAAAGAATCCTCTTTAAGAAAAACAAGAATGCATAATTAACAACAGCTACAAAGTAAGAATATTTGGAAGATCTCCAGGCATTAAAATGGTAAATGAAAGTTATCAAGACCCCAAAACACTTTCTTGAATTGAATTTTCTGCAAATCACCTCTGTTTCAACTCTTTGCCACCAAAGAAAATACGGAGTAATTCTGTCCATAGATCCAGAATCAACCCAAGGAGTTTGCCATATTTATTTGCTCATAATTTTCCAAACGTCCTAATCAGGCTAAAACAGTCCAAGAATAGATTGTGCTGACTGGCTTACCAGTGGCGGTTTCAAAATAAGTGTGTTATTTCAGATGCCAAACAGAAGACTGCCTTGTAGGCCAGATTGCATCTCACAGAAAGTCTGGCAGAATCCTTCACCAGAGCCCAGCACCTTTGAGCTTGACTGGCCGTTCTTGAGAACATTTATTATAGGCATCTTAACCTTCCTCTTTACTGCATGATCATTTGAAGGAAGTCCAAGGCAGAGTAACAAGTTCTTCCTAGACCATTAAAAGTAAGGTGTAATGTACCTGCAAAACATTGTGAACGCAACATGAGGGAAGAAATGGCACTTATTTATTTATTTTGTGTTTTATATAGTGGGAACGTGACGCAATAAGGTGTCAGAGCGCTTAACAGAGAAATAGCGGTCCCGATTGCGACAGTAGCAAGTATCATAAACTTAAGATTGAAGAACATTATTAAAAAAAACAGTGCCAGTAAAAGTTCTCTGTGCTTACAATAGTATCTGAGACTGACCGAATACGTCAAATTACAAACTTTCTTTTTAACCATCCAAGGAGTATAAAGTAAAGCTGATGAGCGCTCGCCTCAGTGGCATGACGAGCAGGGGCCCCTGGAAAAGGAAGCCCTTATTACTTGTGCTGTGTAGTAATAACTGGCCTACAGTTCTCTCCTTTAAGGTCCCTTGGCTAGCTATTAGAACAAGCAGAAAATGTCCTTAACCGAACTCTTTCCTCAACATTCTGTTAATAAAGTACATTTTTATAAGGTTTAACAAGTGTGCTTCTCTTCCAAATCGAGTTGCAGTTGCATTACTTTATCTTCTCCTACTTGGTAAATATATTGCAATCCGGATTAATATGACCCTCCTTTTAAAACCAAGAACATAGTAACTTTACAAGTGTCCCTTACATCGGTCAAGCTGGGTGAGCTGAATACAGTTCTTAAGATCCCAACAGCGTCACACTGTATTTCATAACACATCCCTTTCAGGGCTCTTATATCCTTCAAGAGATAATTTAGACTCCCTCATTATGCAGCCTATTTCTCTGCCAGTGCCCTTTCCAAATCTCACCTCCCCAAAAGTTAGATTTCTCTGCTTTCGATTTTGAAAAGGTTCTTATATACCGTGTGGAGATTATCAAGAGTATTTGATTTTTTTTTTAAAAATAAATTATTTTAATGATGGTCCTGGCCACTTTGACTTAGCCTGCTTGAAACAATCGGTTGCCAGGTGCATGGTATTGTTTCTCTATCCGAAGTTCACTAGTTAAGGCAACTATTGTTGGAGTCTTGAAGAATGTTCCTTTCAGTGAAACATGCTGTACAGCATCTTGGAAATCAGTCCCTACTGTTATCAAACTATTACTACTTGGACTTCAGTGTGGAGCATTAAGAAGGCCTAGTGTTTGATGAAAGTTACTAACTAAAGAAGTCAGAGTTCTCTTGCTATTTCCCTGATTTAGCTTCCAGTGTATTCAAAGGCTAGCTCAATATCAAATGCTGTGTTTGTGAATACCAAAGAATAAATATCCAGCAACAGTGAAGCAAAAGTTATTTAGTTGTAATTCTAGTTTTCAGTCGTAGGTATGTTTTTTTGAATGCATAAAGCTTGCTCGTTTTCATGCTAGGAGACCGGTTGTCACTCTACTGGATAACTAAGCCTTCACCCAAATGAATGCCGTACTGGATGGTAGGAATATATGCACAGCACTGGCTCTGAGGGCTGGCGAAGTATCGCTCCATAAACCAGTGTGATAGTATCACCTCCCGTGTGGCTGCTAACCTGTTCCGTTGTACCTTCAGCCCCTGCCCCCATACCTGAATACTCCATCCGGGGCACTGTCTGCATACAGGTCTCAATTGTAGTTGTAGGTAACAGTGTAAAAACTGATCTAATGTAGCAAATAGTGATGAAATTGAGGTATGATAGTTTCTCATTCCTCTCACATTTTCCCCACATTGTAAAGAAATTCTGCAGCCTTCGTGCGGTCCTCCCACAAATCTGGCCATACAATTTAGGTTTCACAAGGCAAAATAATTTCCAGTGGTGGCATCAAGAAAAGTGTTGATACATGATGTTACCAGGCGACATTTAAATGATTTGTATATTTCATATACGTGCAGCAACTTTAACTGTACATGATGGTTTTGTTTTTGGCGAGAAAGCAAAAGACACACAGATGATGGACGGAATGCAGAGCAAATCAAACATTCACCCCCATTCAATAGATCTGGGTTAAATTCATTGTTCTTTTGCTCACCATGCCACCCCAATTTAGACCCAGCCATATGCAAATCAGCCAGGCTAGCTTGAATCCAGTGGCACAGTGAGCCCTGGACCCACGTCTGCGCATACCTGACGTACTTAGGGCGAGTAAGCAAAAGAGACTCAGATGATGGACAGAATGCAGAGCAAATCGAACATTCACTCCCAGTCACTAGATCTTTTGCTCACCATGCCACCCCACTTCATACCCAGCCATATACAAATCAGACTTGACCCTGTGCCTCATGGAACAGTCCAGCCCAAACGATGGATTTAGGCACAGATCTCTGTACTGGGGTGAATGTATGACATTGTTCTTCATTCTGTCCATCAAGTGTTCTTTTTGCATTTGTCACCCAGAGTGGGATGGGTATGCTCAGACATGGATCCCGTGCTCTCCACGCCACTGGAGTCCCGATATCCTGGCTGATGAGGAGTGAAACCCCAAAACCGGTCCTAGGATGCTTGTTTCCAGTCCAGCGAGGACCTGGCCTGGCAGTTCGATTTGGACTGTTCCCAATGGGCGCAGGGTCAAGACTAATTTGCATATGGCTGGGTCCAAACTGGAATGCCATGGTGAGTAAAAAAAACGCTGGTTATAGGCCCAGATCTCTGTACTGGGGTGAATGTATGACATTGTGCTGCATTCTGCCCATCAACTGTTCTTTTAGCATGTGTCACCCCGAGTGGGACGGGTATGACCAGATGTGGGTGCCGTCCTCTCCATGCCACTTGGGTCAAGCTATACCGGCTGATGAGGGGTGAAATCCCGTAACCGGTCCTAGGATGCATGTGTTCGAGGCATGTGGGCTGCTAAATTCATATCTAGTGCATAGATCGCCGCCTAGTGTTGGGTCCGGATGATTGCACATTGTTGTCCTGGAAGAGTCTTCGAAGTATCACGAGATAGGTGGCTCCTCCCCTGGACTACAGTGCGCATGGGCATCGACTCCATCCCCAGATTGTTTTTTTCCGCCATTGGGTTCGGATGTGGTTCTCGACGTCTCCGTGTCGGAACCGATAAACTTTGTTCTTAAGGCCAAAAGGCCTTCGTTACCAGCGTCGGTATTGTTTGCGCACGGTCTCGAGCGTCGTCCGACTCTCGGAGCCGGAAATCTACGGAGTCAAGTTACTCTTCAGAACCGGACCACAACGAAGACAACTGCATGGCCTGCTCTCAATTCAGGTCAAAGAAGACGCTCAAGCATCGGCGCGCGGCGCGCCTCGAGGCCCAGCGAGCAACACCGGCACCCGACAACATATTCGACGACCCCGCGGTGGAAGGCAAGAGCCATCATCTCCAAATTTCGCCTCCGACGACGGAGGTCCAGTCCGATGCCGAAGAACACGTCGAAGGACACGGCCAGGACACTGAATACATCGAGGAGGTAGGGGACGACGAAGAAGTTTATGGGGCCGCGGAAGATAGCTCGGAGGAAGAGCTATGCCCCGAAGTCTATATAATTCAGGCTCAGGTCACGGGATTGCCACTCGGCCTTACCCACGACCCCGCACCGCTATCCCCGGCCCCGCCTTCTCGCCCGGCCACGGACACTCAAGCGAAGCCGCCATTAACCGTATCGAAACCGAAAACGAAACCTTCGGTCTCTACGGCACCTAAGATGGCAGACGTCCAGCCGAAACCGAAACCCACGGATTCGACAAAAGACAAAATGGCCGACGTCCAGGCAAAATCGAAAACGAAACTACCGGACGCGACAACACCTAAAATGGCCGACGTCCAACAAACAATATCGAAACCTGCTCCTTCATCGGCTCCGTCCACCTCCGGCCCACAGAAGTCGAAGAAGGCTGTCGAGCCAACAGCGCCGCACAAAGTGCACAAGGACTCGTCCTCCAAGAAGGCCGTCCGTCAAGAGTCGGCCTCTGTTGCTCCGGCACGGTCGTCGAAGTCCGTTCACACGCCTTCAGACGCTCCTACGGCGCAGCCAACTAAACGCCCAGTCGAACAAAAGTCGACTACAAGCCACGACCCGAAGGCCGCAGGCACTACGCATCGGCACAAAGATGTCGGATCTGCAGCATCGGCGCCAAAGTCTACAACAGACCCGCGCCACAATGCAGCTGAAGATTCGTCGACGCAAATACCGTCGACACCGAGGGACTCCGCCGCCACCGGACACCGGCCGTCGGCTATCACACCCTCCGCCTCCTTCACTACACAGGTCACCGACTCCCTGAAACGGATTCGGGAAAAGACTTTGTCGACGACGGCTCCCACGCCGTCGGCTCCAAAAGAGGTGGACACTCCTCAGAAGTCATCAGCCAAGCTTCTTTACACTCTTCCACCAAAGGTGCCACCAAAGGCATTTGCACCTAGATCGGTGCCAAAGACTTCGGCTCCTTCGGCGCTTCAAGCCTCAGATGAACAATCTGAGCATTACATCGATGCCCACACAGGGAAACTGACCCTTTACAAAAGGAAGATCACTTCCCAACCACTGGAATCCTATGTTATTCCACTGAAGAAAAAGAGGACAGCACAGGACAGTCCTGCCCTTATTGAGCCCATTCTACCACCACCAAGAAGGAGTCCATCACCTTCCCCAAACCAATCAGGGGGAGAGGATGATGAGGAAGACGACCAATACAATTTCCCAGTGGACAATGACCCTGATGTTCAGCAGGACACATATGACGACACTGGGGACCAAGGTGGACAGCAGGTGGTACAAGATCCACAAGGTTTTGGGGCACGTACATCTCCAACAGAGCATTCTGCAGCATTTAATGCTTTAATCGAACGGGCAGCAGCAAATCATGATGTAGACATGCATGCTGACCCGGTGGAGGAAGACTTTTTGTTTAACACTTTCTCTGTCTCAGAAAGAACTGTTAAAATACTTCCTATGCTCAAAGGTGTCCTTAGACATGCCCCAGAGATCTTTAAGGAACCTTCCAGGGCAAGAGTGGTGAACCCACGTATCGAGAAAAAATACAGGCCAGCACCTGGAGATCCTGCATATATTCGAGGACAGTTGCCTCTGGACTCGTTGGTGGTCGCCAATGCCCGCAAGAGGGCAAACTCCCAAACTACGGGTGACGCTCCTCCCCCTGACAAGGAGTCGAAAGTGCTTGAGGCATCCGGCAAGAGGGTGGCTGCGCAGGCTGCCAATGTATGGCGTATAGCAAACACACAGGCACTATTGGCGCGTTACGATAGGGCGCATTACGACACCCTAGAACAGCTCCTTCAACATCTACCTGATGAGTATAAAGAAGCAGCCGAAATGCTCATACAAGAGGGTAAGCTTATATCAAACGCTGCAATAAAGTGTGCACTTGATGTGGCAGACACAGCGGCTAGGGGAATTAACACTAGCGTCATGCTAAGACGACAAGCTTGGCTTCGTATATCTGGATTTAAGCCTGACATCCAAACTACAATCCTCAACCAGCCCGTCAATCCTGACAGACTGTTTGGCCCAGATGTAGACACCACACTTGAAAAGATTAAAAAGGACAACGAGACTGCTAAGTCCATGGGGGCACTTCAGTCACAACAATTCAGGGGAAACACTTTTCGTCGCTCAGGAGCGCGTGGTGTTACCAGAGGACACTTGGGTCAACAATCACAATTTACAAAGGGTAATGCACAATCCTCCTACCCCAAGCAAGGTAGAGGGGGTTACAGAGGTAACAGTGCCAAGGGCAGGGGCAGAGGGAACAACAACTCCCGTTCCTCTGCCGCCAACAAACAGTGACTCTCTGTCACTGCCCCCCGACCATCCAACACCTGTCGGGGGGAGACTCCAGCAGTTCCTGCCAGTCTGGACATCCATCACCACAGACAGGTGGGTGAGAAAACTAATCCAATACGGTTATTGTTTGGAGTTAACATCCACTCCTCCCAACATTCCCCCAAGACACCGTCCTATGTCGGCAGAGCACTTGCACTTATTGCAGCAGGAGGTCTTGGTAATGCTGCAAAAAGGCGCAATAGAGCTCGTACCAATAGAGGAGGAGGGCACAGGGGTCTATTCCCTGTACTTCCTCATCCCAAAAAAGGACGGATCCCTCAGACCTATTCTGGATCTACGCCCCCTCAACATGTATATACTGTCAGAACACTTTCACATGCTGACACTGCAACAAATTCTTCCCCTGCTAAACCAAGGGGACTTCCTGGCAACCTTAGACCTCAAGGATGCTTACTTCCACATCCCACTCCACCCATCCCACAGAAAGTACCTCAGGTTCACCATTCAGAACAAACACTATCAGTTCAAAGTCCTACCCTTCGGGGTGACTACTGCCCCCAGAGTGTTTACAAAGTGTCTGGCGACAGTAGCGGCGCACCTCAGACGGCAGAACATACATGTCTACCCGTACCTAGACGACTGGCTTGTTCAAGCGAAGTCGGAACAACAATGCGCAGCGGACATGTCCCACACTATTCAACTCCTTCACAGTCTGGCATTCTCGCTAAACTACCCAAAGTCGCACCTTCAACCAGCCCATGTGCGGCAGTATCTAGGCGCGACAATAAACACCCTGACTGCTATGGCTCAGCCAAACCCAGCCAGGATCGACAGCATCCAGTCACTAATCCAACGGTTCAGACCGCAACACTCCCTACCAGCAAGAGTGTTCATGCAGTTGATAGGCATGATGGCCTCCTGCATTTTCATAGTCCCGCACGCGAGGTTGCACATGCGTCCTCTCCAAGAATGCTTAGCAAATCAGTGGACACAGGCTCGGCGACAACTGACGGACCTAGTGTTGGTGACCGGTCGGGCATACAACTCTCTGCATTGGTGGAATCCACACAACCTTTGCAAAGGACGACCGTTCCAAGAGCCTGTGCCACAGATTATCCTGACGACTGACGCATCTCTCCAAGGATGGGGAGCTCATGTGCTCCACTACACTGTGCAGGGACTGTGGTCCACTCACCAACAGAAGTTGCACATCAACTACCTGGAATTGATGGCAATCTTCATGGCGCTAAAGTCCTTCAAGGTACATTTGTGCAACAAAGTCGTGTTGATCCGGACGGACAACATGACAGCCATGTACTACATCCAAAAGCAAGGAGGTACTCACTCACCACAGCTGTCTCATCTGGCTCAGAGCATGTGGAAGTGGGCCATTCAGAGGAACATTTTCCTCATGGCAGAACACCTCCCCGGCAAGGACAATCAGATGGCGGATCTGCTCAGCAGGTACAGCCATCAAATGCACGAGTGGGAGATACATCCATCAGTGCTCCACCCGTACTTCCAGCAGTTGGGTCATCCAGAGATAGACCTGTTTGCCACGAGGGAAAACGCAAAATGCCAAAGCTTTGCCGCCAGGTTCCCTCATCCGCAATCGCAGGGGAATGCGATATGGATGAACTGGTCAGGCAAATTTGCGTACGCTTTTCCCCCAGCGCCTCTCATTCCGCTGGTGGCAAGAAAGCTAAAGCAACACTCGATGACTCTCATCCTAGTTGCTCCAACATGGGCACGCCAACCATGGTACACCACGTTTCTAGAACTTTCCGTGGTACCGCATCAAAGGCTGCATCTCACACCCAGCCTCTTGACGCAGAGCCATGGCGACATTCAGCATCCAGATCCGCAACAGCTCAATCTGGCGATCTGGCTCCTGAGGTCTTAGAATTTGGCTACCTCAACCTGCCTCCTGAATGCATGGACATCATCCGTGAGGCAAGAAAGCCCACGACCAGAGCTTGCTATGCCGCAAAATGGAAGCGGTTTGTCATTTACTGTACAAACAACAATATCAACCCGCTAGATGCATCCATTCCTAACATCATCTGCTATTTGTTACATCTTTACAAATGCAATCTGGCGTACGCTTCCATTCGGATACATTTATCCGCCATAGCGGCTTACCTCCAGAATCGCCAGCACCTCTCTGTTTTCAGAGTGCCTGCCATTAAAGCCTTCCTAGAGGGACTGAAACGAGTCATTCCTCCTAGAACTCCACCAGCTCCTGTGTGGAACCTCAATGTGGTCCTCACTAGGCTGATGGGCCCACCTTTCGAGCCACTGCACTCATGCGAACTTCAGTTTCTAACATGGAAAGTGGCTTTTCTCATTGCTATCACGTCGCTCAGGCGTGTTAGCGTGCTGCAAGCGCTCACGATCCAAGAGCCATTCATCCAAATACACTCTAACAGGGTAGTGCTCCGCACTAACCCCAAATTCGTTCCAAAGGTGGTGTCACAGTTTCATATCAACCAAACTATTGACCTGCCTGCATTTTTCCAAAACCCGCAAACGGTAGCAGAAAGAATGCTTCATACATTAGACGTTAGGAGGGCGCTAATGTACTACATTGACAGGACACAACCCTTTAGGAAGACACAACAACTTTTTGTTGCCTTCTCAGCACAACACAAAGGCAACCCCATTTCCAAAGCAGGAATAGCCAGATGTATTGTTAAATGCATTCAAATCTGTTATCAAAAGGCTAAACGCACTTTAACAATACCCCCAAGGGCGCACTCTACACGCAAATTGGGGGCCTCCATGGCTTTCCTGGGGAACATTCCTTTAGAAGACATTTGTAGAGCAGCCTCATGGTCTACACCACACACATTTACCAAGCATTATTGCGTAGATGTGCATTCCAAACAGCAAGCAGCTGTAGGACAGGCTGTTCTCAAGACACTTTTTCAAGCTTCTGCAGCTGGCACGGGCAACCGCCCTTAATGGAGGGACTGCTGTGTATTCTATGCACTAGATATGAATTTAGCAGCCCACATGCCTCGAACTGAATATGCTACTTACCAGTATGCATCTGTTCTTGGCATGTAGGGCTGCTAACATTCATATCGCCCGCCCTCCTCCCCGGTGCCCGTAGCGGCTGCAGACACTCTCTTGCATTCATCATTAGCATGGACATCCTGTACACTGTTTCACTCCATCTCTGCCACAATGGCTAAAAACAATCTGGGGATGGAGTCGATGCCCATGCGCACTGTAGTCCAGGGGAGGAGCCACCTATCTCGTGATACTTCGAAGACTCTTCCAGGACAACAATGTGCAATCATCCGGACCCAACACTAGGCGGCGATCTATGCACTAGATATGAATGTTAGCAGCCCTACATGCCAAGAACAGATGCATACTGGTAAGTAGCATATTCATTCCAGTCCAGGGAGGGCCTGGCCTGGCAGTCCGTTATAGACTGTTCCCATTGGTTGCAGGGTCAAGACTGATTTGCATATGGATGGGTCCAAATGGAATGCCATGGTGAGCAAAAAAAGCTGGTTTTAGTCCCAGATCTCTGTACTGGGGTGAATGTATGACATTGTCATGCATTCTGTCCATCAATTGTTCTTTTTGCGGTTCTGTTTTTGGACATCATTCACTGACTGTTGCAGAGTTGGTCATTCCTCCTCCTCTCACCTTGGTCTTCTCACTCTTGTTCCTTCAGGAGGAGCGCCTTGTGTGGCTCCGGTACCATAAGAAGAAGTGGGAGCTGCAGGCTCGGCAGCGGCGAGATCGGCAGAAGAAACGCAAGCTGGATGATGGAGATGCAGCCACCGGAGGGGGCGGGGTCATCCGAGATGGACCCACTTCCGGGCTCGGGAACTTCCTGCGTCGGACGGCACGCAGCATCCTGGATATGCCCTGGCAGATTGTACAGGTACTGGGATTATGGCTGACACTGGGAAATATTGGTCTGGTGAGGGGCGAAAATTAGTTGTAGCAAAACATTTTGGTGATGGTGCAGTTGGAGACTGGTTTTAGATACCCAGAGAAGGGTATTGGCAGTTTCTGCCAAGCTTCATTTAATCCTAAGTGCCCTAATATTCTTTTTTTCAGATAGGGGAGACTAATATGCCAGGCCTCTTCCGTCTGTGGGCTGTGATTGGCAGCGACCTCCACTGCATCAAACTCAGCATCCCGCGAGTCTTCTATGTCAACCAGCGCATCCCCAAGTCTGAGGAGAGTACGGTGTACAGAAAGGTAAGCTGCACAGAATACCGGAAAGCAGCAATCTATTGTGAGCATGCGCACTTGAATACATTTGATTTCCAGGTAGCTCAGTCCTTCGTTTAGAGTGTACTATCACTACAGCAGCAATGCCCTCCATTTATCTGGTCTCCGAAGCTTCTCAGTGCATCACATTCATACCAGCAAACTTTAGCTCCCCCTCCCTTAGGCCCTCCCTCCTTCTAAACTAATTCCTGCTGTTTAAGCTAACCGCACAATGGGGAGAAGAGGTCGTCCTCAGTCTCTCTCTTTATCAGTGCCACTTCATTAAGAGCTCTTCTGGCACATTGACAAGATTATGAGCTAGCTCAATCTGCCATGGAGGGCATCCTACTCCAGGTCCCTCCATTGGTGCCAGGCTACTTGAATGAGACTAAGCTCAAATTGTGAGTTTTATTAAAATGTGCTTTGCTACTTTTTGTACCTTATCATGGCCACAGCTCAGTGACATTAGTAGTTTAACTGCTATATAAACAATCATTGCTAAAGCCAATATGTCTCGTCTTCGAGGCCTATTGCTTCTGCTGATGCTCTTGTTCATGCTGCGCAGCATGAACAAAAGGGGGAAAAAAGGTGCCATGATGTGTTTACATCATTTTGTAAGCATGCATGTGTCATGACACAGGCACCACTTTTATTTTAGCTTGATCCAAGAGGTATCAGTAAATTAAAAAAAATTAAAACGTTGTGCTAAAGTGCTTTTATTTTAATGAAGCAGATGGCCTTGCAGCAATTTGCTGCCAGGCCCTCCAAACACAATGCCAAAATGAAATTTAAAAAATGTGACCCCAGGGTGGAGATTGAAAGGGGTCCAACAGAGAATCTGGTCAGTTTAGCGGCTGAGCGAATGAACAGGAAAGAAGCACACAAAAGAGGGAGCACACAGAAGTTAAAGGAGACACAAGTGAGCGAGAAAGAGATAGAACAACACAGGACAAAGGGAGCAGCACATGGACGAAAGCAGAATAAGGTGCGGAGGAGGAGAGAAACGCGCAAGGGAAAGAGCTGCAAAACTCATGTACTCTCATTGACTGCTTAAGCAAAAAAGAAAAAAGTAGTTATTCCAAACTGAGCATGGGAAGGACGCAAGCTATGCTTCAGGAGAAGGATGAACACAAGATGGACTATGCAAGCCATTAAATAAGAAACAAGCAAATAAATGACAATAAAGTTGTCCAATTGTAAACAATGAGTGAGCTTTAAGCCCACTGTATTTTCTTGGAAAGCTGACAATCCGTCTCTTCCAGCTAGCATTATCCGTTCAGCCCAACGTAAAAAAGGCATACTTAAGTGACCACACCAACACGTTTGCTGTCGCTGAGGCACATATAGCAAGTATGTGTAACACAGAAGAATGCAAATTTACTCTAATTTGTAACTGTTGCTAACCCTACACATGTACACAAATAAGGGTGCTTTGAACTCAGATTGATGGAGTGGTATATTGGACTGAAACCCAAGGACATTGTGTATATAGTTTGTGTTCTTGGCACAGCTGGTTTGAATTTTAATGTGAACAGGTTGTCTGGCAATCAGTTGACCATGTTGTCCACGTGGATGGGTCTGTGCCCTTCCCTCTCTTATGTCTGGCACCTGACTTCTACCTGAGGTCATCTGTGTGGGCCTCTAGGTAAACGCTGGAGAGGTTATGGGCGACGTCAAGCGGTGAGTTCTTTGCTTGTCCCTGTTTGGACCTGTGACCAGAAACTCTGCCCATTCACCCAGAGTACTCCACACCCGTTATATCTGCTCCTATGTCCTTCAAACTACCTTTCTTCAACAAGTATAATCATATGAACCACAAAGGTGTAGTATGGGTGAAAGTAAGCAAATTAATTGCACCTAGGAGTTCTGGTCCCCTAATAATGCCTCGGTGTTTCTGGATATGTTGCTCCAGGGTGGACTCTGGTTTCCTACCTTTCCCAAACTCATTGCCAATAGTGGTAGGTTCAGCCCTTGGGAAGGGACCCTGTAGGTCCACTTCATTGTACCCCAGCACAGCATCCCCCATTAAGGAGCTACTCTGCAGATTCAAGATGTTTATTCAGGCAATCATTTAACTCAGTTTCTTTTTACCAACCTTTTTCCCTTCGTTCCATGCCTGACCCTAAGGTGAACAGAATCCTTCCGCGTTCCAACCTGACCTACAACCTGTATGAATACTCCGTCCCTGAGGATATGTACCAAGAGCACATCAATGAGATCAATGCTGACCTGTCTGCCCCAGACATTGAGGGTGTATATGAAACTCAGGTATGTTGCCTGTTATTACTTCTTTTTTCTTTGTTAGTGTCGGATTGCATACAGTGGTGGAACTTCAAATCACATATGCTTGTGATTGTGCCTAGATTAACATTTTCAGCCATGGATGTCAGCTAACGCACATGGGCGGGACTATTCACTAGATTATGACTATAACAGAGATACCCCTACTACAGAACAGGATTTACAGGACAGAAACTACTCCTTCTCAGGACAGGAAGCAAAGTCAAGCATGAGTTGCCCCTTTAAATGAAATTGAATTCTAATTTGGTCCGCTTCTGGAAAAGTTTAATCGCTTGCCTCTTTAGTTAATCTAGGGTGAGCTAATTAGAACAGCACTTGATACCCAAAAACGAGCTGATGGCCCATACAGTTTCTACAGCTACACGTGCATATATATTCCTGGATTTTAGTATTACACGTTATTGCTCATTAAGATATCTGATTCTTTTTTTTCAAAATTTGTAATGTAGCAAGAATGTCTAATTTGGGGAACCCTTGATCTCCAAATAAATCGTTTGTCATAAAGAAAGCGGTTCCCAATACAAATGAGTAGTGTGAAAACTCCTACTTAAACCTTGATGAGTTGCTTGGCAAGCAAAAGTGTTGACCATGTTTTAGTCAATCCACAGCTCTACAGTTGTGCTTCACTTTTGTTTTGATAAAAGGATTTTTCTTCTCCAATTATGTTGGTTCTTAACTAAGTATCTGGATCTTGAAATCCCATCACCCTGCCCGAATTAGCCTACATTCTGACTTTCAAGAAATGTTTAGGACTTGTCAAGACTTAACCCATGGAAAACAAGGCAGCTGTTGCGGCAAGAAGACAACATGGAGACTTTAAGTTCTGTGTACTACAGTGGTGGGGCAGAAGACTACATAACTCGACCTTAGCACTACAGGGCAAAACACAGTCCGTGCATTACATTAAATTATTCCAATTTCGGTTGTGTTTTTTACTGTATGTCTATTTCCTAATAGCATTGCAGTAGGCTTGGTATATGGGTTGAAACAAAACAACCCCTCAATACCTCTGAATTCATGGCAAATAGTTACAACCCATATTTTTTAGTTTCTACCCACACCTCATGATGCATTTTTGCCATTCTATAGCATATGAATATCTGAAGCATGCAGAGAAATTGATTATCCTCCACTTGCCTTGGGTGGTGCTTAGCTGGCGGCCTTAGAAGCCGTTGCATCTGGGCTCTGCTGATGCTGCTTCTTTAGGTAGGTTCATTATTTCTTTTTGTGCTGGCTTAAGCAAGGGGTGGATGAAATCCCTGTTGGGGTAGGTTGTGTCTTCAGTATTTTCTTGAAAAACTGAATGTTAGCCATGTTCTTCAAAAAACATTGTAACATGTTTAAGAGCCTACACCTAGATTGATTTCCACTATGTTCCTTATGCATTGAAGTAATAGTTTGGCCCTTGCCTGCCTCAAAGTTTCGAAAGACTGCTTGGGAGCAAGCTACTGCAGGTATTTTGATCCTCTGATATTTTATTTTATTCTTTGTTCCCCCAGGAGACGGTAGCTCTTTCTATGCCAACAATGTACTTGTAATAAAGTTTGTAGTGTATATTAGAACATCACTTTAATTCTCATATAGCTGTTTGCCTACCGCCAAGAAGTTGCACTGCAGAGTATTTCAAAGCGAAGCAGTTGTGTCCTGGAGAAGCTGTTAAATTTCAGGAAGAGAGAGGTGCATCTCTGCCACTATGGAAATGCAAGTTTCCATGTCTATGAATCCAAATCCTCACTGCAGATGGTCATGGAAGAGAAGTTGGGGATAGTGCATGAAAGACTGGTAGTCTTCATCCACGGCGACTTTATCTTTCCTTCCCCTCGTGATCAAAGTGGTCAGGAAGATCAGAATAGAGGTCTTAGTCCTCCTGATTGTCCTACTGTGGGAATGTTGCATCAAAAACTCTTAATAACATCTGATGCAAGTGGCTTCGCAAGAATGTGAGGATCCCCAATTCCAACATAGGGATGGGCCTTACCCTTGGTAGTTCATCTGTAAGTCTAGCTCCTGACATCTTTTTCTAGTGTGCTTTTTGGTAACGGAGCCACTTAATTTCACATATGTTTCCTCGACTTTGAGTTAAGCCTTAATGAAGGGTTTGAAGAATCCATTTCCTTGACAATGGAGTTTGACTTCGACTTGTTGGTTTATATTGGGCTATTGGATTCTCCATTTGAATGTGGAGTATTAAATAGAGTTGTTTGGCGATAATTGACTAAATAAGAGAAGAATTGGTATCACAGGAATTGTAAGCTGAGGTACTTGGCACGCCAACTTACTCTTCCCATTCAGGCTTAAGACCGTGGAAGATTCCAGTGTATTAAAAATGAATAATATTAAACAGCTGTCCTGTTCGGCAAATCCATCAAAAGGTAATTTTTAGCATCGTTTTGCCACAGTTGGCTGCATCCCCAAAGTATTATCCCGCATATACCTTTTTTAGAACTTATGGGACATAATCCTTATACCTGCCCTGTAGATAACTTCAAGAGGCATGCCCCTAGCAAACTACTGAGTGACTGTCACCAGCTGTGCATGAATTTCCAAACAGAATAGGCCTTAAAGACTTAGGATAAAGCCAACCAGCTGTTGACTACTTGTAGCATCATGCCACCGTAACTCAAAACGTATGTACATAACTGAAAGAACTTAAGCTACACATACAGAAACTATTAGCCTCTGATAAAGGTGTGGGAAAGGGGTTCAACCTTTCTGTGCAATACCCAATTATTGGTCCTGTTCTGTCATGAGCTTCAGCATTAAGAAACACCTTCACAATCATATCAGGGCTTCTTAATGTACGCTGTCCGTCTTTGCACTATATCCTTTTGTAACATACACACCACTGTTAATTAGTTTCTAAGAGCAACAGTGTCTGACAAGTATACTTTGTATTTGCATGAGTGTTTGAACAAATTAACTGAGAGGAAGAAAAACATAGAATTGATTTGGTAAGGTAATGAGTTGACATCATTTGCAAAGGTCCAATTGCAGAAATAGTCAATTTTATTGTATTGTTTTCTTATTGCTTTCTGAAGACATTCAGACATATTCATCCATTCATGAAGTTCACAACTCCCTTCCTCGGGTGTTGGGAAATATCTGCTGCTTTGTTCGAATTATTTTCAGCAGGGATACAGTGTGGATGTGCATGGGATTGTAGAGTCAGTACTTCATTTTATATACACAGTACTTGAACTGTCTTTCTGCTTTTTATAATGTTCTCATTTTCCTCTTAACTGGTGGGAGTAGTGTCTAGTTTAGGGAATCATTAATGCTTAGGTGCATATGTGAACAACCAGTTGGGCCTATATGTAAAAGAGAGCCCTTAATTAAAGTGCTCGTTGTGCGACCTTATGCTCTCGAAAGGGTTTACCCATGGATTTCCCCCCATCTTACTGTCATCTCTACTAATATGCAGATAAATCTCCAGTAAAGTACTTTGGTGTATGTTTTGTGTCTTTCCTTAGAATGCAGTTCTTCCTAGACTCTACATACCAGACAAAGGCAATGTTTTAGATGTGGTTATGGTTATATAGCATCTTTCCCCTGAGGCGGAAGCCGGGGGCGCTCTTTTCTTCTTTACCGCACTGCGTAGAATCAATTACTTGGTGTGTGTCATTGCCATAGGATTGCAATTGTTTTTAAAAACTGTACATATTTTACTGGCCGCTATTTTACGTCCTGACAACGCGACCCGAAAGGTGAGAGTTACTTCGCCTCCTGGGTCCCATTCCCATCCCATTCATCACTTGAGCCTACCGGCGCAGCCGAATTGAGGTGCTGACGCCGGTAGTCGCGGAACAACCGCCGCCATATTGGGAAGGGCAGGGTAGCGGTCCAGCTCCTGGACGATTCCCACCCTCCTTACCATGTATAAAAACAAACAGTTTACCCGGGCGCGCCGATGGCGCGCCGAAGGCGCGCCTAAGGCAAGCCCGTCTGCGCCCGTCCGCGCCTGGCCCGGGCCTAGGGCCACCCCCCCTGCCCATCTGATTACCACGGGTCGTATGAGTTGGACCAGGGATCAGCTCATCCAATTAGGGTCTGATTCTTGTGCAGCTTCTGCTCGCCATATACACGGCTCCTTGGATAGACATCCTTTCCACTGTACATATTGTAATTTTACCATCCCTCCCTGGAGTGAACGTACCTTACCCCCTTCTATTTCCATGAATACCCCACAAATACTAAAAACAGCTCTGATTAACTGCCGATCGCTTCCTCGACACTCGAGTGAAATCTGGTCCACCTTGAACATTCACGATTGGGACATATTATTTCTCACTGAATCTTGGTTAAAGGATACCTCAAATCCGGATATTTTTTTAGCTACCCCCCCTGACTACCGTTTTACGGGTATTAACCGAGAAGGGAAAACAGGTGGTGGCATTGCCATTATTTTTAAAACTCACTTTCGACTGACCATTAAAAAACTTGCAAATATCGGGCTGATTGAAGCCATGCATTTTTCTATTGCGGATTCCGCGGCGGTCTTTTTAACTGGTATTTTAGTGTATAATCCCCCGAAAGCAACATTCGCTTCACTAATGCAGTTGGTACATCTCATTTCGGATCTATCACTCAGGCACCCACATTTCATTGTACTCGGTGATTTCAACCTACACGCTGAAGACCCTACTTGCTCTCAGGCCATGAGATTTTTAGACTCCCTACAGAGCCTTAATTTGACGCAACTTATCCAAGGACCAACCCACGCGGCAGGTCATACGTTGGACCTAATATTTTCTAACCTTCCGCGCACTACAACCCACCCTCCCCTCCCCTCCCCCTCACCTGGTCCGACCATTATCTTCTTACGGTCGACATTCAGCTACCTCCAACACCAATTTCGGTGGAACTGGGAACGGACCAGAGGAGAAAATGGCATAATGTCACTTGCTCAGCCTTGGAGCCTGTCTTCTGCTGTCCCCTAAAACCTCTTGTAGAAGACATCGACATCTGCGTTAATAAGCTTAACGCGACCTTACTGTCAGCTATCGACAGCATTGCTCCATCGCTTCCAGTCTCATCGGCAAGATCTCGTCCATCAGCCCCTTGGTTTTCAACAGCCTTGCGTATAGAAAAAAGTCGCTGCAAAAAATTAGAACGCAGCTGGAGACTAGCCTATGACCCAGAGGCAAAAAGTATTTACAGAGCAGCCCTAAAGAAATTTATTAAACTAAAAAAGGCTGCTATGAAAGACTATTTTGCCATTCAAATTGAAAAAGCTGATAATTCGGCTAAAACATTGTTTAGTATCGTTAAAGACTTTGTCAAACCTCCTGCTATGATGCCCAACAACCTGGCCAGTCAATCTCTGTGTAATGGTCTATCAGATTTTTTTCAAGAAAAAATTGAGAAAATGTCCTCCTCTTTTCCTGTAGTATCTGCTCCTGATCAGTTGCTCTACTCTGTCTCTAACATGTATAATAATGCACCTTCCCTGATAGCATTTAAGGATCTTACCCCAGATTCTGCGCTTAAATTATTTCTTCAGTGCAAATCAGGCTCCCCTTTGGACCCTGCCCCTCCTAAGGTGATGAGCGATCTTGCCCCTCTTTTAGTTGAGCCTCTTACCTCTATATGGAATGCCTCATTACATCTAGGCCAATTTCCTACTGCCTGGAAAGAGGCAATGCTAGTCCCCATCCTGAAGAAAACAGATGCGGACCCCACGCAATTTTGTAACTATCGTCCCATCTCCCTCCTTCCTAAACCGGCGAAGGTCTTGGAAAAGGCCGTCCAATTACAGCTCGCGGAATATCTGGAGATTAATTCCTTACTCCACGACTCCCAATCAGGTTTCCGTACAGGTTTCAGTACGTAAACTGCGCTCCTGGAAGTCTCTGAGACCATTCGAGAATGTGTGGATAGGGGAGAGGAGGCCATGTTGGTCCTCCTCGACCTATCCGCCGCTTTCGATACGGTGTCGCATAAGAGACTGTCAGATCGATTGGAGCAGATTGGACTGGGCGGTTCAGCACTGTCGTGGATCAGCTCCTTTCTTCAAGGACGTACTCAGAGGGTTTTTCTCAGACCATTTCAATCGGAAGGTAAACCACTAGTATGCGGAGTCCCACAGGGCTCGGCCTTGAGCCCGTTGTTTTTTAATGTCTATCTGGCCCCGTTGGCCAAGGTGGTTGAATCATCTGGGGTCAGAGTGATCTCTTATGCTGATGATACACAGCTTATATTTTCTTTCAGAGATCACTCTGACTCCAGCCTCTCCTGCTTCCGACACTGCCTGGGTGAAATATGCTCCTGGATGGCTTCGAACCATCTCAATACCGACAAGACGGAGGTTTTGTTTTTCAATCAAAAACAGAGTATACCATCCACTTTGTGGTGGCCTACGGTACTTGATCCCCCCCTACTCCTGTCCATACCGCTCGCAACCTGGGCTTCCAGTTTGACGACACTCTCTCCTGCGACCCTCATATCAATAAGGTCACTGCAGCTTGCTTTTGGAAACTGCGGATGATGAGAAAGATCTTCCCCTTTCTACCTTTGGATGCTCGTAGAACTGTTACTCAGGCCCTGATCACTTCACACATGGATTATGCCAACAGTCTCTACGCAGGGGCCCCCCAATACCAAATTGAACGCTTACAAATCGTTCAGAATGCGGCGGTGAGGCTGATTGGCAATATCCCCTACAGGCATTCGGTCTCAACGTATCGCAAGAAGCTTCACTGGCTCCCAATAGCCAGTCGTATCAAGTTCAAGTTGCTTACTCTTGCTTTTCGGGCCCTCAATGGAGTAGGACCTGAATATTTAAGAAAGAGATTAGTTCTATCCCACTCTGCCAGAAATTTACGATCTAATAATCTTCGCCTCATTGTGGTCCCACGGTTCTGCCGCTCTAGAATGGGTGGCAGAGCCTTTGCAGTCATCACGTCCAAACTGTGGAACAGTCTACCGTTAGATCTCAGATTCACCCCCTCTGAAGCACTCTTTCGTAACCGTCTCAAGACATGGTTATTCTCATCTACTTAGTTAGACTCCTTTTTTTCCAGCTTAGTCTCAGCGCCGGGACACCCCCGTTGGGGGTAGCCGTGCGCTCTACAAGCTTCATAAATAAATAAATAAATGGTTGCAGGGCTACTCCACTTGGAACTTTTTGCACTGTGCACACCCATGTTTAGCTGTTGTTGAGATGTGAAGATTACAGATTGGTGATGCCAAATGCCCATGAAGTCATTTTGTTCATGTGCACTGTTTTGAGTAATCTTTATTAACACAAAGATTTGAGTGGGAGACTGGGGGTTTTGTAGAGAGTACTCTTGCCATCTCATTAGCCTTGGAGTTCTGAGGTTTCAGATTACTTAATTTGATTGATTGTCTAAAGCAGGGGTCTCCAAACCTGTCCTGGAGGGCCGGATCCATGCCAGATTTTGTGCATATCCCCATTTAGATACATGTAGTTATTTAAAAAATCTGGCATGGATCCGGCCCCCCAGGACCGGTTTGGAGAACCCTGGTCTAAAGCAATGTGAGAAAGAAGGCAAGTGTTTATGAAGGGCTAGTGACTTCATTTGGTCCACTGTCTGTTTGCATCTCTCATACTTTCCTGTAAACCAAGGAATCCAGATCAATAAAATGTGTATTATGTACAAGCCTTTTTGGGAAAAGGCTCACCATTCTTAATAATCCCCCCCCCCCCAAAAAACTAGCTCCCTCTGTCTACCCTCGAGAAACCTGACATCAAAGAAAGCTTCCAGTTTATGCCAAGGCAAGTTCAAACGACGAAAACAGGAAGGAAGGCTACAGCTCAAGCTCATGGAACATGGTCAACCTAACCACCTTAAGTTTAGTAAATACTTCAATCCATCTCTTTTCAACTCCGCTTTTGTTTTCTCACTACCTACGTGTAACCATTGCACTCCATGCCCCTGATCACCAATAAGATCATTCTTGGATTTGTGTTCTTTGAGATCTGTAAGACTCTGCTCTCTCCTTTCCAGGGTCCACAGTACCAGACTGCGAGGACCGATGTTTAATGTGATCTGTTGTATGTACCTGGAGGTTCTTGGACTGTTCTCATCTAAAAGTTTACTTACCACCACATAGTACTCTGATGTTGCAGCAAGGCTTCTTGTTTATCCCTATACAAAAGTGTCTAAATCACTATTCACATTGAAGTGTCTTTCTCTTCCCCAGGTACCCTTGCTGATGCGCTCTCTGGCTCAGATTGGCTGTGTGTGTATGGTAAATAAGCAGTTGACTCGTCATCTTGCGGGAAGGGAGTCAGACACCTTTGACCTGGAGCACCTGGAAATGAGGTCCCTGGCCCAATTCAACTATTTAGAACCAGGTAAAACGATTGTTAGCAACATAAAAGTTGAAACACATTTAGTGGCCTTCCTGGTATTTTCTTAGAAGCAAGTGATTCAATTGCCCATTTGAAGACTGATAGCTTTAAGTGGTCACAGACACGTGCCCCACACATGCACACAAATACATTTATGTATGCAAAAAGGTGTAAGATGCTATTCTGATGAATATTTCAACCCAGCGATTTCTCACCTTTAGAATATTCCCAGGTGTCAGAACTGTTCCAGAGATTTTTTCAGCAATTCACCCCCGCACGCTGATAGGTGGCACCATATTTCTACAACCTTTTCTGTAATGAGAATTACTTCGGATCAGTGAAAATCGTTGTGAGCTATTGAAGGCCATGTAACTCGTGCATTGTAACCAGACACCCCCTCATCCAGCTTCATTTACTTTAAACCTAATCTCCATGGAGCCCGATACTATTGTTTGAACCAAAAACTATAACTAGGGGTACTATGAAAGTGCTGCCACGTACGTCAGTGAGTGCATGGTCTGTGGCACAATTATATGTACACCACATCAATTTTTTTAAGTGGGAGAAATTCAAAGTGCAGAACAATGTTCTGTAAAAATGTTCCTAATAAGGAACATTTTTCTGCACTTTAAATGTTTCCCATTTAAAATAAACTGCTGTATTTTCCAGTTATAAATTTGACAGTGTACCTACCACCCACTGGTAGCAAGATGCCTGCTGTGTGTAAATGCGACACTTTGAAATGGGAGAAAATTCACCTGAAGAGTTACCTTCATGTTTATATGCATTACATAAAACTCATCATTTTAATTTTCTCCCATGTCAAAGTTTCTTTACTCATAGCAGGCATATTACTCCCAGTGGCCTGTACACATGGTGCCATATTTAAAATGGGAAACTACAGTCATTTGTTTAAATGTAAGGAAGTTCGAGTTAAGAAATATGCTTCTTAAAACAGCACTTAATTGGCTTAATTTAAAGTAGAGAAAAACATTAAGACAAGGTTTCATTCCTTCCATTTAGAAGAAAATTACTGTATTTTTCAGTTATAAATATGGCACTGTCTCCCAGCCACTGACATTGTAAATGTGACACTTTTAAAAGTGTAAAAAATAAAGAGTTAACTTAATCATTAAGTTAACAATTTATTTTTATTTTCTCTCATTTAAAAGCATTCAGAAATACCATTTTGTTCTTATGCTCCAGTATTGAATTGAGAACAACGTTTATTTAAGAGTTAAATACCTCAGTGCTTCAGTTCTGAACCTCTGTGACCCACATGGGTCATAAACCTGAGTGGAGCACTGCTCATTATTAGGCTCTGCTCTCTGCAGCCTGATAATAATTTAAAATAACACAGCCTTTCCTTAATTTTAACATTTATTGCAGTTCTTAGTTAAAAATGAACTCCAGGCCTGGAACTACTTTGAAGGTTTCTGTGAGCTACTGGTAGGCAATCCACTGGTTGGAAACACAAGGACTTCTTACAACCATGCATGTGACGGAGCAGAGCCATGTATGTGTGCCACTCCTTTTGGATGACGTCAGTTCCTTTGTGCGCAATTTGAGGCAGATCCGGAACCCACCTGGGTCGGTTTTCTGATGACTCTAAACTTGGTCTCAAAGACCGCGTGCTAGGCAGATGTCCCTCGAAAATGACTGGATTTAAGTCCTGCCACTGCTGCAGGAAACTGATATTGGTTAGGGAACTGCATGATGTGCTCATGGTGCCTGGCCTCCGGGCACAACTCAGTCATGCGATAAGTCAGTGCCCCTCAAAGGAAATCTGCTAGTTGGAGGTGCTTTAGGTCACCAGGCATACGAGGTCATGTTCAAACAGCAGTCCTGCTGGAAGTCTTGGGTCCATTCTCCATTGAGGAGTCCTCAGCAAAGTCCCGTTCCTGCTCAATGCTTCGGAAGTCAGTTGCAAACTCCCCATAAGCGTAAAGAAGGCACTTAGCCTGGTGAGAAGCTACACGGCTGTCACTCAATAGGTTCTGTATCTTCCGAGTCAGAGCCGGTCCTGTCTTTGGTCTTGTCTCTCCCCAGATTACCATTGTTGTCCTCAACCCAGGAGCTCAGAGCAGCCTTCAATGAGACCCTTTTGCAACTTTTCCATGCACTCTCAACTCCCTCTGGTGCTCTGTTGGGCCCCACAGACCAGGAGGGGCTCAATGGGGGCCTACTACAATGGGCCCTTCCCTGGTGCCTGTACTGACTGAGCCACCCGGCCCGTCCACGCACGCACACACGTATACACGCATGCACGCATTCACGCATTCATACACCCTGAGGGCGGGCTCGCCCGCAGGGTATAAATAAATGGGCGCGAGACCGCTCGTGGTTTTCGGCCCGTAGCTACAGTTAGCGTCTGTGTGGAATTATTCACAGAGTGAAGTCTAGGTCCCGCTCGGTGGCGTAGGCGTTCCCTTCCCCGTACCACAGCAGTACAGTGCCGACTGTCCTCTTGGGACTCATTCCTGGGACCATACTGAAGCCAGTATAGAATCCCAGTTCCTTGTACACTGAAAGATGCCTATCCTGCACAAGGTTAAAAACAGAAAATAGAGAGTGGCTTTAAAGGTAGCTATTTGGGTTCCTTCCTCCCAAAGCACCAACGTGGGCCAGGCAAGTTTCGTACTCCCAGCTGTTGGAAATGTCCATTCAGATGCAGTGTAGACTAAACGTTTGTCCAAAGCGTTTAACAATGCCACCCGATCATATTTGCTGGCCAGACTACCATTTCCTATGGGAAGGACAACCTTGCACAGAATAAGTGAACTTCAGGTTCAAACTGTTGAAGAGTCCTTTATTCCAATTCACAAAGACAGGGTAGTGTTACATACCCACCCACAATTTCTACCAAAGGTGGTCTCTCCCTTTCATTTCTGTCAAACCATTGAACTCCCAAAGCTCATGTGCATACAACATGCACAGCAGACAAGACCGTGTATTCACATGAAGGCTTGGTTCGTTTTGGACTCGAGGAACCTTGCACCGAGCCAGACCAGGCATCTGGCTTCAGCCTTCTGTGGCTCACCCACTTCTATCACATATTTGCAAATAAGGGGCCGAAGTATACGATTTGAGCCTTGAAATAACTCACTGTCCACACCATGTATATTCTTTGCTTTCCCTGCGTCCACCTTGCACCACCCCTGACTCTCAACCTTCAGGGATCAGGGCAGCCTTTGGTCAGTCCTCAGATCATAATGTTTGGCCCCGGAAAAGAATGAGTACCCATGCTCCAAACACTTGTTTACATGCAAGTAACATTTTCGTACTTGCAGTAGTATCATTAGTTATCTTCAGCTTTCTCCCAAGGACTCTTCAAACAGCCCTGCTCTGTTAATTTGTGGTTTACCTGGCAAGTTAAATTAGTAGATTGTAGACCTTCCTATTGTGATGTGTGGCGTATGGGTGCAGACCAACTGGCTTCAATCTTTACTCAAAATGCACATCAACTCCTGGACCTTACAGTACCAGTCTGCCATAAGAGTTGAGAAATGGTATTTGGGGTTGGGGGGAGGCAAGGACTAAGAGTAAAGTGACTGCAGTTCGTACTTTGCTCTATTCATATTGCTTTTCCACCTAATTTGTCTCATTGTTTGGGTTGCACATAGATACAAGTCTTGTAACTAAATTCTCACTCGCGTGTGGTTATGAGTACAATTCACTTTATGGCACATCAGCAGTTTCTTCCTCTCTATCCCTCCGCTTCCCTCCTTTCGTCTCTCTGTTCGTATGCATTCATACAAAGTCTTGTGCATGGGTCTGTTTACTTCCTTTGCATGTTCTCTGCTGTCTTTCCAGGCGGGATTACACAAAGTGACACTGAACAATTGCCAGTCTATGCTCTTGTTTTCTCTTGGATGTGGCAGTTTCAGTAGGGGTGAGGATGTTTGTTGAGTACTTTTGTTCATGCTGCTCTTTGAGGTGAGTGTTGCAATGATGGAAATAATACACACCACCTTTTTTGTTGTCTCACAGGGAGCATTCGCCACATTTATCTTTACCACAATTCCCAGGGAAACAAAGCACTTTTTGGCCTCTTCATACCATCCCAGCGCAAAGCAGCAGTGTTTGTGGTGGATACGGTAAGAAACTATTGTGGTACCTATTTGAGAGGCAGCAATCCGGGAGGAGGTGGTGGTGAAGATATCAGGTTTTTTTTTGTCTCATGTTTTGGCAGATGAATGTCAAACTGTGCTTTCTGCATTTGTCTGGAAATAAAAATATTCAGCCTCTGCTTCTCTTTCCTGCACCTTCATAAATCATTGTTTGTGCTCCTGATACCAAAGTTTTGAATTCCTTTTCTTTGATGTAGGTGAGGAGTAACCAGATGCCGAATTTAAACAACATGTATTCTACTGAGCATACAGCTATGCTAGAGAAGTTGGACCAAGAGCTTCTCCCTCCAGAGAAGCACACCTTTGAGGTGCGGGCAGAAACTGACCTCAAAACAGTCTACCGAGCTATCCAGAGACTCCTCCTGAGCTATAAGGTGAGGATGGGCATGCATGGGTGAGTATTCAGCTACTGCGCCAGAAGATCGTCTACTTTGCTGTATGTAACAATGTCCTCTGGATAGATCCATTAGTAAGAATCCTATCCCTTTCAGGAAACAAGTAAAAATTGTGGTACTTGTTGGCCCTCTGTGATGAACTCGGGAAAGTCTCGGGATACACATTGAATTGGGCTAAATCGGAACTATATGTTTTGAGGGGCCTGATTCCGGCGTTAAACGCAGACTGCCCCTTAAAGGTAGCCGGCTCCTCCTTTAAATATTTGGGAGTCCATGTCACCATGGATCCATTAGAATTTGCCCGGAAGAATTTGATGCCACCCATGGAGCGGCTTAAACAGGACGTTGCATATTGGGCAGGGCTGCCCCTAACGATGCTGGGTAAAGCAGCACTTTATAAGATGATGTCACTGCCCTGTTTTTTATACATTCTAGAAAATACGCCATACCCGGTGGAACCAGGATACTTCAGGTAAGTATCAGCGTTGGTGGCAGGTCTTCTATGGAGTAATCGTCCGGCACGCATTGCACAGGCTAAAATGCATAGGGGCTGGTATGACGGGGGGGATCGCCCTGCCTAGTTTGAAACTGTATTACTGGGCAGCGCAGTTGAAACCCATAAATCAATGGCTTCATGCTCCCCAGAGCGACCCGGCATTCCAAGCGGACAAGTAGACGTTAGGCACCAACACCTTAATGGCCCCTTTATACGACCAGCGAAAGATACGCAAACTGGTGGGACCCACGAGACTTACCGCAGCACTGTGGCACACAGCGCTGACAGCCCTAGCTTGGAAAGGAAAAATAACCAAACTCACTTCACTGTGGGACTCTCGAGCTCTGGGAAACCTGCAACATAGCAAGGGCTTCTCCCACTGGGATACCATAGGGATATCTACGGTGGGAGACTTATGGGAAAGAGGCGCGGTAGTCCCCTTTGATCAGCTGAGGGAGCAATACGAACTGTGAACTCGGGAATTGTTCCGATATGTTCAGGTTCGGCACGCATTACTCACGGCCATTCCCCCCGAGACAGAGGTCCCAGAGGCCTCTCCGCTTGAGGATCGCCTTCTTACGGACTTCATGCCGGAACGAGCAACTTCCCTCGTATATCGTAAGTTAATTAATAACTTGCCAGACCCCATGCTTAAACTGAAGGATAAATGGGAGGGAGACGTAGAAGCTATGGACGAGAATGAATGGAATGCAGCACTGGCGTCGCCTAAAGAAGTCGGCATCTCTGCTAAATTCCGCCTTGTACAATTAAAATTTCTACACAGGGTGTACTATACAAGAACGACGCTACACCTCATACACCGCGCACAACACCCATACTGTCTTCGTGGATGTGGTGAGGAGGGCACGTTCTTCCACACGGTATGGGAATGCCCACGCATTCAGGAATACTGGAGGCAGGTAATGCGCACAATATCGCAGACGGTGGAGACCTCCTTGTTCCCGGAGCCGCGGAACTGCTTACTAAATGTATGGGGACCCAACGATTTGTCCAGGCACGGACAGCAGTGGGTTACCTTAGGCATAATAATCGCAAAAAGGGACATAGCGCAAAAATGGGGGGCGGTAGAGGTGCCAACGAAAACGCAATGGTGTATGAATATGGACAGGGTGATGATAACAGAAAGGGCGGTGTATGCAGGCCGGGCTTGCCCAAGAAAATGGAACAAGATATGGACCCCATGGAATGTATACAGGGGGGAGATTTGTGAACCCTTACTGGAGGAAGACGCACTAACATCAGATGATGAGGGGGAAGACGACTAAAGGAACCTAGAAGTGGGAGCAGGGAGGGAGATGCCACGGGTAGGGAGGGGGAGATTGAGAATCGGCGGGTAGAAGAGGGTGAGGCCGAAAGTGCACAGCCCCAGTAGGACCAGACACACATGACCGCACTCATTCACGGGTACTGCGGCCTCGGCCGCTGCTAGGAGTGTTAGTACTGCTTTCCTTAGCGGGAACATTACCAGACACAGTTAGTGCTAATTACGTATTCTACTGATGACCTAAATGTGGTTTCTTCATTGTTATGTTGTTTAATGTTATAAAACAGAAAACCAAACCTAAATAGATCAGCATGCTACTGCGAATTATGCACCTCCATTATGTTGCGAATTAGCCCAACACCGAGCATGGCGGCTGGTAGGCGGTACTATCCTATTGATTTATACTTGTTTTAATACTGTTGCGGCCAGCCCCCTGGGTTGTAGGCCTATGGCTGTGTAAAATGATAAAGTGCAATAAAGGTTTAAAAAAAATAAAAATGTGGTACTTGGACCAAATTGGCACTTATGATCTCTATAGCTTTGTTTTGCAATGCAGCACTTTTAGTCATAAAAGACATTCTTTAGACATTCTTACAGGTTTCATGGAAGTTGTCAACACAGTTTGCATTCATTAAAGATACTACTCTTAAGCACCGTATCTTCTGCATTAACTTAACTGATACATTTAAAAAAAATGTGATTCTGCACTACATTCTGGACTTTTTTACTTTGCAGACCAGTTTGCAACATATTTATATAATCATAATAATTCCAAATTTCTAAAGTGCAAATTTATCACCCCCAAAATGGTATCCCGGCGCTGAGGGGGCCTTCGGGGAGATTAAGTGAGCCAATGCCCAGAGTCACGTGATGCTGAGCTGGCGCCGGGCATCGTACCTTGAGCCACTTCGTGATTTGCCTCTCTTGCCGCTGCCCCACACCTCTCCCCTATGATGCTCCAATGATGCACCTATGTAATTGCCATCTGCAGAAACAAAAGTCAAAATTTGTTCAGAAACCTGTAATCGAGCACTTTTTTTGTTGATGATCAAGTTTATTAGATTTTTCAAAGAACAAAAAATACATTGGTAGCAATCAGACACGTTATTCAGTTACAGTACATTTGAAAGAAGACGACGTAGACTCATAAGGCACTTGTGGACGGAGCATTGCCCCCGCCTGTAACTCGCCATATCCATTACCCACTTGAACCCTTCAAACGGGCAGTAAGTAAAATCATTTGCCCCATATTCTGCCAAAGAGTTCGGGGCAGCCCTGGGCCTCGAACAGGGGTTCCTCTTGGGTACCACACCAATCCACACCCCGCCTCCATTTCCGCATGGTGGGTGGCTTGGCCTGGACCAGTGTGCCGCAATATCGCTCTTCGCCACTGTCATTCCCAGGAAGCACTTATCGGCCCGGGATCCATCGAGGCCATCGAACACCCCCAGGATCAGGCGTAGAGTGTCGTGGGGAACCTCCCACCCTAGGATTTGTGTAAGTTCAAGTTCCACCCCCGCCCAGAGTAATCGAGCACTTTTACCGGTGGACTACCCATGGTACATCCAGCACCTTACCCCAACCACATATTATCAAAACTACTTTGTAGATTTTCCTGGTTATATTGCGCATTGTACAAACATTATCAGTCAAAAGTCTCTGTTAGTTCAAAGTGGAAAATACATTTCTTCTCTGTAAATTAGCTTTCCTTGCGAGCTAGATTCCTGCTTGAAAAGCTTCTAAAATGTTGTTTGACTAGCATCAACAGACATCATATCATATTTAGAACATATCTTAGTTTCCACAAAAATGTGGCAGATGTTGATGACTCAGAAAATTGCCCCTCCTGCTTTTGATTCCAGACCCCACACTAGTAAGTAAGACCTCTGTTTGAAGGCATGGGTGGCATCCCAGATTTTATTGAATCCAGACAGCTTTGTGGATTATCAGCCAGCAATCTAAATTAAAGCAATCTCTATGGAACCCGTTTAGTAAATGGTAATTTGCTTGAGGTACTCTGCAGACACTAGCATGTTAGTTGGTGATTCTCAGAAGAGTTACATTCAGGCTTTCCCTTTAAGGTATTAGCCAACGCTGATTGTATCTGCTAGAAAGCAGCTTGATATTTGCAAGGAGTCTGGAGTTTTAAGCCTTCATTTTGTCGATGTTAGTGCAATCTCCCAGTGTATCACATGCTCCTGAGCAGGAGAAACTGTTTTTCCGCATTCTAACCTTTCACTTTGTGCTCTCTCGAATTGTGGATTTCATAAATGTCTAGAAACATAGGGAAAGTTTACTTTCTGTATTTTGTGTTTTTTGGGACGCAATGTGTGTCATCTAACTTTATAATAAAAAACCATTTTTCATATGAATACATGTACTTCTCTACTTTTATTTAACCTTGAAACCTAAAGGGCTGTAAATGTATGCATACACAACTGTAAAAGTCAGTGGCCTCAAGCCAGCCTTAGCGGCTCTCCCAGCCTTGCCCCCATATACTGCAAAAAGCCCATTCCCTACTACGTTTTCCACCAACCTTGCTCTCTCCTCTTTAACCTCCCTTCCCTATTTTTGCTTCACATTTTCTTCTCGCTGTCTTTATTCACTGTCTGTAGGATGAACGACGAGGCCCATCCCTGATAGCTGTGCAGTCGAACTGGGATATGAAGCGTCTGACCATCGGAATACCAATCTTTGAAGAGTTTCCATTAGTTCCTGTCCGTGTGACGGATGACATCAGCTACAGTGTATTGGACTGGCAGCGGCACGGTGCCCGACGGATGATCAAACACTACCTCAACCTGGACAGCTACCTAACCCAGGCCTTTGAGATGGCCAGGTATGTTGACCTTATAACTTGTCTTCACCATGTGTAGTGACCTTGGGCGATGAATAATGTGTCTCGGCTGGAGGCCCGAGGCTAAGGCTCAAACAAATGTAGGTACTTTATACAAGACTTTTAGGTGCCACAATTTTATTATCGAAATAGAAGGTATTTCTCTATCACCTACTTATCACCTACTTAGACACTTTGAGTTGTTGTCTCAGGTTTGATCCTGTTTGTCACCAGCAAGGGTAAATGTTCTTGTTGATCCCACATTTTTTCTCCTTTAGTTCTGGTAGTCCATTGTAGAGTACCTAATAATCTTTCATTCTTATCCATAATACTCTGTATTATAGTTTGCCCTGATAACATGCATTGAAGTCTTACTTTCCACTTATGTCACGCTTTCTTATTTTAGACTTGATAATTCTGTGTTAAAGACTCATCTTTTCTTTGGATAGATATTATCATATTCCGGTGGGAAACCTTCCAGATGACATTTCTACCTTTGGCTCTGATCTGTTCTTCTCTCGCCACCTTCGAAGACACAATCACCTTTTGTGGCAGTCGCCAACATCCCGCCCAGATCTTGGCGGTAAAGAGGCTGATGATAACCGCCTGGTGATGGAATTTGATGAGCGAGCATCCGTGGAAATCAACAATCCTGGCTGCTTCTCAACGGGTACGTAGCCAGGCCATGAGCCCTCCAGGTGTGAGCCCTCCAGGTGTGCGGTATAGTGTTTACCTGCTGGCATACAGATGAAAGCAGAGTATCTAAGCTTTGCCTAGCAGGAAAGCAGTGAAGAGTTGAATATCAAGAGTAAAACACCGGTAGATTAGTAGGTAGTAATTAATGCCACATGTTCTCCAGCGTGCCAGTAGTCTGTCTTTAATATGAACTTGATATGTTTTAGTCTGTGTGGAGTTGGACATCCAGAGCCTGGCAGTGAACACTATACTGCAGTCCCATCACATCAATGACATGGAAGGAGCATCCAGCATCGGGGTTAGCTTTGATGTTATTCAGCAAGCATCTCTGGAGGACATGGTTACTGGGAACCAAGCGGTCAACTCCCTAGCAAGTTACGATGAAACTGCACTTTGCTCCAACACATTCAGGTATTATGTTAACCACACTGCTGGTAATTCTTGGTGGATTCTATTTACTTAAACTGCTTTTGATCTGCATATTTATCTAGCAACTCCAGGTTGTGTAGGGATGGGTTTGCGGTGAGTAGTGGATGTGAATGAGCAAATTTAGAGTCTTTAAGTTTGTTCAATGCCCTTATACACTGATCATTGATTGAACTGAACAACTTGTGGAGCTGAAATGTCTGTTTACCAGGAGTATCCTATTAGAATTCCTGCAAGTTCCCACAGCCCTATGTCGTTTTGAGGTGGCCAGGTATGTTTTGCGGCTGCGATACCTCTACCTCTCCAACTTAGCTCTCGGTGTGCCCTCAGTTACCAATAGTGCTTACTGTAGACCTAGGAGGCTAGGCCAAACGCCTCATGAATCGGTGTTTCGTTATCAGCATCTTGTGTTCCTCATGGGTCCATTGCTCTGTGCTGCTGGGCAGGTCATCTGTTCTTGATTGTCCCTCTACCCTGATCTTGACTTTGCCCAGTTGTCCCTCTACCTTGATCTTGACTGGGCCCAGTTGGGCTGAGGTGTGGTGCTAGTTCATGGCTCTCTTCCAGTGCCCTGATTGGTGCTACCGGATCCACTCTTGGGTATTTCAGCACATAGTGCTGACATTGCTCAAGTGATGCAGTTCACCCTGGCTCTGCTTTCAAGGCTATACCCCTCCTCTGTTATGCACTGGGCATAAAGGAGTTTTCAGCATGTCGGTTGCACCTCTGCTGGTGGCTTTTGCCCTGGCATGGTCATCTACAATCAGCTGGTCGGCTCCAGTCCTGGCCAGAAGCATTCCACTCTGGCACCAAAGGTTCCCAGTTTTTTTTATCATTGCTGCCATAGCTGGTGCAAAGCCAGTGTCCTGCCTGTAAGGTATTTGTCTACTCTGTCAATAAGAGTCAGAGCTTTTGAACTGTCGCTGGAGTTTTCTCCTTGTGCCACACATTCTCGACCTCCGAGTCCTGGACATTTGGGTGTCTTGTGTGTCTTCAGCTTCTTCCTTTATGGCTTCAAGGAAAGTGTGTTATGTTGTGACTTATTTCTGGGAGGCTTTCTGGGCCCTCTCCTCTTGGGTGTCACAGGGAGGTTTTTATGGAATCTTTCATTATTCCATTGGCTGAGAATTGAAGCAAGGGGTTGATTCTGACCTGGCTTCATTTGGTCCTTCAGATGGCATTTCTTCAATTCATGAGACTCTGCATAAGGCTGTGAAGGTTTGGGATTTTACTGACGTCATGGTAGAGGTTAAAACCAGCTTCTTGCTTGAAAATCTCCTCACAGACCCTTTCTATTCAGAACGTTTACTGCCATGCAATGTGGCACTGATGGAGCTTATTAGGTGTATTTGCAATTTAGCATCTTATGCACCAACCGATCTGCGTGGCTTTCTCACTTGTCTCCTAATGACCTTGACTTTTTTGTTTTCTAATCTTGAGTCTGACTATAGCCTATGCTGATAAAAGTAATGGGCTCACCCCGTAGAATAAGATCATCTTTATATAACTAATCTGGTACTTTATCAAGACCAAGAGTGCTACCCCTCTTCTATTTATTGATTGGTGCAAGAATTTCTGTAAATGTGTAAATTAGTACTGCTTATTGAAACTGATGAGCCTTCATCCCCAGCGCCTTGACGCCTATGGGCAAAGTTGCGCTATATAAGGCTCAATCATCATCATCATGAGTTGTATGTGACTTTCACTGGTTTTGTGTAATTTGTGAGTTAAAAGAACCCCTCTGATTGTTGACTGATATGGATTTTCTCTCTTTCAGGATTCTGAAAAGCATGGTAGTTGGCTGGGTGAAGGAAATCACTCAGTATCATAACATCTACGCTGATAATCAGGTGATGCATTTCTACCGCTGGCTCAGATCACCTTCTTCTTTGCTGTACGACCCGGCGCTGCACCGCACACTGCACAACATGATGAAGAAACTCTTTCTTCAGTGAGTAAAATATGTGGATAATAGGGGCGCTGTTGTGTAAGTTCATAGAATGTGGGAACACTCCAATGGTACTTGCAACTAAACATTTGGGCTTTTCGTGGTGCTCCAGCTTTTGGAATGCTCTTCTGCGACCTTCTCGTGCTGGGGAACACCCATAGCTCGATTCATCTAAAGGTGTATTGTTGCACCGAGTAATACGAGCTCAGCATAATAAGTTGAAACTTCTTTGAAGAACAAAGAGCTCAAAATACCCTTTATCTCTTGTTGTGGTTTATTTAATTTGGTATGATATTTAAATCTGCTTCTTCTAAAGTTCTGGGGATCAGTGTACAAACCTGCCTGCTGTCTCTCTGGTGTGTAAAATTTGTGCTAATAATTTTGCTCCAAGTAACCTATGTTCTTTTATGGTATAGTCAATATTCCTAGATATTAGACGTCTGTCTCAGTTTGGTTTCTGCAAACATGTACACAATGAGGAAGTTGCTCAAGTAATTTATAGAGAACACATACATATACAAGAAAAAGATTTTGTTAAGAATGCGGTTTTAAATGTTTTTGTTTTTTTAAGGGTGAAATAGGTCTAGAATCTACGCAGATAGGCATTGATCTGACAAGAGAAATTTTATACTGTCCCTTTAAGGCTCAGGGGACCGCCACTGTCTTAAACTGCAGTTAAGTTATGGCAGTTCTTTTGTGCTCCATAAAGTATCCCTGAATACATTGATCGCAAAAATGATTTTCAAAGAAGGTTATTTCCTTCACTAGTGCAGTAGGACATTGCTACATGTACAATTTTATTTTATTTATTTATTTTGAAAGTTTTATATAGCGCGAACAAGATCTTTGCAGATATCAGAGCGCTTTACAGGACACGGGGGTGATAGAGTAATAGAATGTAATAGTTGAGGTAGTTAGGTACAAGGTGCATAGTTACATAGGTAGGTAAAAAAAAAAAAAAAACAAGAGGTAGGTCACAGGTTAGGTAGTGTCTGTACAAGGTGCATAGTCAAACAGTTGCGCCAATAATATAAAAGTACAAAAATAAGCATATACTTTTTTAAGCGTGCTTAAAATGTTTTTCTGGAGATAACATAAAGGTGGGCATAGTTGAGGTAGGTGAGTGCAGGATGTATAGTCACACAGGTACATCAGTAGTACAAGAGTAGGGATATTTGAGGTGGTGTAGGTACAGTGTGCAAGGTCAGACAGGTGCGTCAACAATATAACAATATACAAAGAGGGAACGTATACAATCAAATAAGTCATAATACAAGTAGTACAAGTAGACCAAGGGGTCAGGCAGGTATTACGGAGCGGATTCATGAGAAATACAGAATAATAGATCATGTGTATTTAGCCATGAGGATCGCTTTTACTTCTTTCTTAAACAGTTTGTTGGAGGAGATGAGCCTGGTTTCAGGAGGGAGTGAGTTCCAGATCCTGGGTGCCATTCCTGAAAAGGAGCATTTATAGGTTTTTTCCTTCCGGAATCTTCGAGGCTTCAGTAGAAGATTGTTTGTGCTTCTAGTAGTTCTAGAGCCACCCGAAATTGTCAGCTTTTGAGTGAGGTAGGCGGGTGAGTTCATGTGTACAGCCTTGTGAGTCATGCAGGCGATTTTCAGATGTATTCTGGCTTCAAAAGGTAGCCAGTTCAGGGATTTAAAGTCAGGGGAAATATGCGAGTGTTTTTTTGATCCAGTGATGAGTCTCGCTGCAGCGTTAAGGGACGCTCTTAGGGGTGCCGTTGTAGTTAGGGGGAGCCCGCAGAGGGCGGTGCTACCGTATTCTATGTGAGGGATGACTATAGATTGTACTGCAGTTTGGAAGTCTTTGGCTGGAAGGAAGGGTTTAAGTTTTCTCAAGGTATTGATTTGGAAGTTCGCTCCTTTGGTTGCCTTGCTGATGTGCTGCTGCATGTTGAGATTGGCGTCAAGTGATATGCCTAAAGATTTTGCTGAGTCTACGACGGTAGGTTGTACATTTAGAGCCGTTAAGTGCTTAAGCCATGTTTGAGCCGTAGAGATTTTTGCGGGAGGTGAGATCAGGAGGAACTCGGTCTTCAGGGCATTGAGTTTGAGGTGATTCTCGGCAAGCCAGGATTGGGTGTTTCTGATTGTGGTGTTCAGAAGCATGATGTCCTTGGGAGATTGTATTTTGAGATAAAGTTGGGTGTCGTCGGCATACATGTGAAAGTGAACATTGGATGTCTGTAGCAAAGTAGTGAGAGGTTCCATCACTAGGTTGAACAGTGTTGGGGAGAGGGAGGATCCTTGAGGAACGCCTAGCGATACAGGTACCGGAGAGGACATCAGGTTGTTGCTTTTGAATCTTTGTGACCGGTTGTGTAGAAAGGAGGTGAACCACTTGAGAACAGTCCCTGATATGCCCATTCTTGTGTTTAACAGTTCGAGTAAGTTCTCATGTTTAACTGTGTCGAATGCTGAGGAGAGATCCAGAAGGATGAGGAGGCAGGTATCGTTTTGGTCTAGGATTTGGAGGGCGTCGTCCACTATGTGAGTCATGGCAGTTTCGGTACTGTGCCCTGCACGGAAGCCTGATTGATGAGCGTTGAGGAGATCAAACTTGCCTATGTGTTTAGTCAGTTGTAGCTGTACGCATTTTTCCAACAGTTTAGCGAGGGTGGGAATATTTGTGATAGGGCGGTAATTGTTTAGATCAGTGGGGTCTGCTGTTGTTTTTTTTAGTAGAGGTGTGACTTGTCCGACTTTGAGGGTGTCAGGGATGGATCCTTGTTGAAGAGAGCTATTGATAATTTTAGTCCAGAGCGGGAGGAGCAAAGGGGTAAAGTCTTTTACAGCATTTGCAGGAAGGGGGTCAGTGAGGTGATTGGATGGTTTCAGAGTGCTGAGCAATCTGCCAATTTCTTCTTCGGAGTAGGTGCCAAAGGATGACCATGTAGCATTGTTCTTTGGTTCAGGCGCTGCTGTGTGTTGGGGGTTGGAGTAAAGGATTGCGTCATTGAGGAGATCGCTTCTTATGTTGTCGGTTTTTTGGTTAAAGAAAGCAGAGAAGTCTTCACAGGAAGGTGTAACGCCCATGGTGCTGAGTGTCTGGAGTTGTTCTTTGGATTGTGTTCTGATTAACTCAAACAATTCCCTTGGGCGGTTTTTTGCTTGGGCGAGCTGGAGGCTTAAGAAATCTCTTTTTGAGCGTTTTATTTTCCTGAAGTAGGCGTTTCTCTGTTTCTTCAGGCTTTTTAGGTGCAGTGCAGAGGGGGCTGACCTCCAAGTGCGCTCTGCCAATCGCATGGCCCGTCTATCCTCATTGAGGCTCCCGTCATACCATGGGTTGGAGATCTTGGACGAAGCTCTTTTCAGTTGCATGGGTGCAGCCTCATTGATTATTGTGGACGTAGCATTTAGATAGTGGTCAGTCAGGAGTTGAACGTCCGTAGCGCCGGAAGGGGGAAGTAGGAGATTGCAGCTGTTAGGCGGTAAGGAGTTTGGGTTGAGTTTCTTCATGTCCCTTTTCCAGACTTTGGGCTTAGAGGGTTGAACTAGGTTGAATTTAATTTTTTCATTGATAAGGAAGGAGACAATATGATGATCTGACCAGTCACAAGGTAGGATTGACTCAAGTTGAATAGCGTCCTCTTTGGAGATAAGGTCGAGGATAGAACCTTTCTCATGGGTCGGGCTATTGCATATTTGGGTGAGATCAAGGGCGTTGAGGAAGCTTTTGAGGCTATTTACCACTGTGTCACTGCTGTCATTCCAATGGAGGATGTAGTCGCCAAGGAAAATTTGGGTGTTTTGCCGTCCTGAATTGGTTGATATTGTGTCCATGAGTTGTTGGCAGAAGGAGAGCTTGTCCCCAGGTGGGTGGTATATGATGTGTAGTGAGCATACCGGTTTGCTTTCGCTGATGACATCAAGGCAGAGGTATTCACAGGAAGTGAGAGAGGGGGCGGACGCTTTAATAACGGAGAGGTTGCTTCTGTAAATACAGGCAATTTCTTTTCAGATTTGGCTGTTGATGGCAACATTCATTTGTGACCCTACTGATGGTAGCATGGGCTGTGATGCGATCAGTAAGATTGATAGTTTTGCTATTGATTATGTGTTAAGTGGGGTACTATGAGAAAGAAATTCAGTTATTCCCGGCAAGGTTCAGGAGGTCTTTGGTACATCCCATTGTGTGGGATTTTTTGTGATGGAATTGAAAAGCAAACACTACCTATGAAAATGTTCTAGAGGAGCAGGATGGTAGAAAATAAGCAACGTTGTTACCTAAGATGCAAAAACAGACATATTAAAGAAATAATAAAAAATCAAATGTATATATAGTGGGAACATGTATTTCTTTAAAATTTAGTATCCATCCATTCCTTCATGTGTGTGTAGCTGCTACATGGCCACATCGTCAGTCAACTCTTGCTTTTTTACTAAAAGAAATCTCAGCATGACAGAACCAGATGTCTTTAAACTCAGTAGTGACTAAAAGTTTCATTTATGACTTGGTGTTCTTGAGAGTTTGCTGTCAGGCTTGTGTTCCGGTACAAAATATACTATTTACATAAAGTATCTACCCTCACATGGGTCCTTGCTCTTCTAAAATATGTATTCAAATGCATTCTAAAGAACGGCTGACATAGTTTGTCCTCACAAAATGTCACATTTCAGTAGTGTTTCTGTGCCTTCTGGCACAGGTGTTTTTTTATAATGGGGCAATGCTAATGATCCCATATATGGAAAGAAAAAAATAGGCTGTCAACTGATGTGGGTGCTGCGGCTGGTCTTGTGATTACCAAGACTGTTTTTTATGGGCCACCTGCAATGCCATTGCAGGCTGCAGGCCTTGTTTGATTTGGATTTAGCCACTGTTCAAGGCCTACTTGATGAGGTGAATAACTTGCCCCCGTCATGTATAGATGTAGTCCAGCTTCAGTATTGATGCTAGACTATATCTATTCATTAAAAATGCCAGAGGCGATATAGCTCTTTTGAAATAGAACTGAAATCCCTGCTTGGACCCCACTGAGGAGAGGGCCTTCTGTGCCTTAGTAACCTGTAGCCAGGCAGGAGTACTAATCTGCAGCTACTAATTATTTTTAGAGACCAAAATACCAAGATCTTGCATCCTCGGCCTGCTACGACTGAGCCTTTACTGCTGTTCAGTGAGACCCTAATGGTATCCAGGATGCAGCCGAGCTCTGCTTCCCCGGTTAGTCACCCGGTCATAGGCCAGACCTTGTAGATCTGGCCTTTCTGACTCTACACCCAATTCCCTCTGAAATGTAATACGAGACTCTTGTTTGCCTTGTTTCTCTTGCCCCAGGTTCTAAAAAAGGCAGGAGCAACTGGGCCCTAGTCATCCTAGTTACTCCAGATTGAGCCAGGAGGGTGTTGTACATGGCACTTTCGTGCATGAGAATATGACTTCCCGTCGGGCCACTTCTTGGCAAGGACCTCCTGTTTCAGAAGAAGGGCAGGATTCGCCACCCTATTCTGCACAATCTACACCTATATATGTGGAGATTGAGCATCGGCAACTGACTGCATTTGATCTGCTGTCTGAAGTGATGGATGTCATCCTTGCTGCAAGGTGCCCTTCCACAAAATGTATTTATGCGGGTTGCTGGGAACCATTTGTGGCCTAGTGTGGTGTTTGCATGTGTACACCATTCGAGCCGATGTACAGCTGCTCACTGAGTTTCCTGACTTTGAAGAATTTTTTCCCTGTTGCGATTGTCAGCTAGTCACATGAGTAAACTTCAAGCACTTTAAATGCTACTGGCCTATACCATCTTTTGCCCTACAAGTATGTGCTGGGGATTAGGGTGGCATTCTTGCTAAAAGTCGTGACTTCCTTCCACATTGGGCAATCCATTACTGTGCCTGCTTTATTTGCTCTATCTCACCCTCCAAAAGAGAAGGAGAGACTACATTGACTGGACTCAAAAACGTCTGTAAGCGTTCTCATTGATAGCAGCAAGGACCATTGAGTGGACAATAACGTTTTTGTGGGGTTCTCAGAGCAGAGAAAGGGAAGATTGTACAGAAGAGGACCCATTTGAGTATTAAGATCTGCTACGCACTAGCCAAAAACCGGCTCCCTTAAGGTCGGCGTGCATGGAATACCGGTCCTTGATATCTGACAGGCTTAAATGATTATGTTCAGGAAGCACTACTGCCTAGACACCTTGTTCCAGCCGTAAAGACATTTCGTCTCCTCCGTCCTGCAAGATGTTTTGGCCTGAGTCCGCTCCACAGGTGAAGCTGGAGAGATTCTGCTTTGGTATCTACTCTACATGAGGAATCTAGGTTTAAAAGTATACATCAGAAGAACACTTCTATTTGGTAATGCTCTTTCTGATTGATTCTCTGTCTAACTGCAGACTCCTCATTGACCTTCCTATTCCCCGTTCTGTGGTGTGGCCTCTTTTTGACAAAAAAAGGTCCAAATTTGTTATTCAGTACATTGATCTAAAAATGTTCACTCTTTGCGTCTGAGGACACAGAAAAGAAAGAAAGACAAGCATTTACAATACAATGGTTTCGCCTTTGGAAAAGTTTGAGCTATTGGCATTGTAAATGACAAAATTTGTATTTATGTATTCGTTTTGAAAACAGATAAATAAATGGCATTGTCATTTACATTACCATTAGCAGTATGTGTTTATGGGCCCAGGTGAGTATGGTAAAATCCCGAGCAGGTGAGCCTGCGCTCTGTCAGGTCAAATCAATGGAATAGCACCAGTCCTCTGTCACGAAAAAATGTATGTCTGATGGCTTTCGCGCACATACACCAAAGAAAAATTCTGAGCTAAGTAAGGAAATACAAAACACGTTTTGCAAATGCATTTTAGGTAAACATGTTGAAAGGAAAACATAGGGTGAACCCCTTTTTGAAAGCACAAGATACAAGCCCAACCTTCGATCCAAACTTCAGTGTCTTGCTTTCAGGTAGTGAATAACTGGCAGCCACATCCATTTAGAGCGGGGGTGTTGCGTAAGTGAGGAGCTGCAGTATGGCCCGCGCGACCGACTCCACTGGAAATCTTGATGAGCGCACATGACTATTTAAATCTTATGATCTGTTCCCATGGTAGCCCAGTCAGTTTCTCCTCTGCTGCTCTTTAGAGGCACACTCACCAAACCCACTTGCTGGCAACCGTGGAAAGGTTTTGCAATATGCCGCTTTTCAAGCACCAAATAACATTGCTAACTAAGAGACATGCATAAACGTTTAGCAAAGTACCCTAATCTACCAATGCGTTTTTCAAAGTTTATTGCTGGAACAATACAGGTTTTAAATCTCTTCTACTCTTCTGTTTTACTCAGCCATGGGCGAGGAGAACGGTCAATATGTGCAATCTAAACAAATTAGCGGTTCCTTTAATAACAACATTATGCAGGATTTATGCAGAGCACATGTTAGAAAAAGGTCTTATACATTACAATACAGAGTAGCACACTGTGCTAGCAGAGCGGACTCAGCAGACCAGGAAGGGGAGATTCTGTAGGGAGAGTGGCAGCCATTTCGACAGTTTGGGATCCATGTAAGCAAAACCATCTGACCAGCACCTAGGAGAACAAGGAAAGGCACGGACAGCGGGAGGGGGGGCAGGAAAGACACGGACAGCGGGAGGGGGGCGGGAGAGACACGGACAGCGGGAGGGGGGCGGGAAAGGCACGGACAGCGGGAGGGGGGGCGGGAAAGGCACGGACAGCGGGAGGGGGTGCGGGAAAGGCACGGACAGCGGGAGGGGGGTGCGGGAAAGGCACGGACAGCGGGAGGGGGCTGCGTGAAAGGCACTTCTGTTTTAAAGGATTGGTAAGAATCCATCAAGCACAGCTGCACAATCAAACCTGACATATCGAACAGTAAGTTACTTGTGTAGAACCCCTAGCCATTGATCAAACATTGCTGACTGTCCATTTCCGAATAGGAACAATACAGGTTTTAAATCTCTTCTACTCTTCTGTTTTACTCAGCCATGGGCAAGGAGAACGGTCAAAATGTGCAATCTAAACAAATTAGCGGTTCCTTTAATAACAATATTATGCAGGATTTATGCAGAGCACATGTTAGAAAAAGGTCTTATACATTACAATACAGAGTAGCACACTGTGCTAGCAGAGCGGACACAGCAGACCAGGAAGGGGAGATTCTGTAGGGAGAGTGGCAGCCATTTCGACAGTTTGGGATTCATGTAAGCAAAACCATCTGACCAGCACCTAGGAGAACAAGGAAAGGCCCACATATTTAGACAGAGTTTACCCATTAGTTAATCTATACTTTAGTTTCAAGCACTGGTTGCTGCACAGTGCTGCAGAAAGTACCAGCGTGAGTACCCATGGTTGTAGATGGTATTCCTGTAGATACCAAAGAAGCAACTCTGGTTGCTCAAAAAAAGACCTACTGTCGATATGCTTTGCTCAGTACTGCAGCGAGTGTCTTCTGTGTATTTAGTGCTGCAAGGAGCAGTCCTGCAGGAGGCCCACGAGGATAACGTTCTCAAGTAGCATCCCCTACACGAATACCGTGGTGCTGGTAGTTACACTAAGATACACGTGATATTGTAGCCCCCCTATTTGACTTAGAGTGATTGCATTGCGCTGCAAATAATTCAACTTTCTCGGTGCCCAGCGTTGCAGTTATTAACCCATGAATATCTAGTCAAACGGAATGGCCTCGTTAATTGTGTAGTGCCATAGCTAGTGCTTCTTAAGTGCAAATATCCTGACTTACAAGCAGCTTCCCTACAGGTCTCCAATACAATAGGAAGGGCAAATCTCTAAGAGTAATATCTGGATTCTTCTTCTTCTAAAAGTAGTGGTCTACTCCTGTAAACACCCGGTATCCCAGTTCTCGACCACTTTATATTGCAGGTTATGCTCCCTCACTTGCAGGCACATGGTACTTAATGCTCTCTCGAGACCCCTTGAGATCCAGTTCCCCCCACTACCACTAGAACCTGGAGCTGCAAGTAATGCCTGGCGCTGGTAGTTTAACCCACTCCTCTTCTAGCACTGACTACATCGATCGACTCCAACACATACCTGGCTGCTGCAGTCCTGTGGTAAATTCCTAATCAGGATCTTTCTGCGGTTGCACAGCTCCCAGCGTGTTTTCTGCAGCTGGTTCTGGATCTCTTCGGGATCCAGCTCCCCGCACCACCTCCACCTCTCGGGGGGGGGTACGGGTGGGGGCGGGTAGAGAGAGGGGGTGCCGCTGCGCCATAGGCCACGGCCGCGGCCATTTTGCCCCACACGACTCCGGGATTTGAGTTAAAGGTGGGCGCTCTCCGAGAAGGAAACATGAGGCCCCTCCCCCGCCGTAAACCCGGAGTAACAAGGCTGGCAGCAACTGGGCTTCGGGGAAAGACCCAGGCTAGCCACGTCGCAGCTCAAGCAGAGGACGCCGCCGGGGCCTACGAACGAGCCGGGGCCCTCTGCGCTTCCAGAGCTGTCCTGCTCCCCAGATATCCTACCCCGTGACGGCTCTCCACGTCCCCTGTCCTCGGCGGTGCTCCAGTGTACGTTGTGCACGGCTCCTCCCCTTCACCTAAGCACGCCGCCGGGAAGTTTGTATGTGTCTCGCTCTTCCTCCGAGTCTGCACGGCCCCCAGCGCTGGTGCAGGGTAATGACACTCCAGCGCCCTGGCCTCGCTGCTCTTCCTGCCTGAAAGCCGCGTGTGGCTCTCGGTGAACAGCAGCGTCCGCCCGGGAGGTGTTACTTCCCCACTTCCTTTATTTGGAAGGTATGAGTGCACACTGACGCGAGGGCTCGGCCTTGCTGGCACGGGCTTGTGGAAAACGTATAGCTTGCCAAACACTTTGTGTACTTAAGAAACAAGAAGCACTGGCACACGGACAGCAGGGGGCGGGAACGGACAGCGGGAGGGGGCGTACAGCTTGCCAAAGACTTTGTGTACTTAAGAAACAAGAAACACGGACAGCGGAGGGGGGTGGGGGGGGGGGGGGGGGACAGCGGAAGGGGGGGCGGGAAGGCAAGGAAAAAAACAAGCACTCACCTGGACTTCCTCCGGCGGCGGTCGGCCGCGGAATGGCCAAAACAAACCTGGACGCCCCAAAAAAAACCCCGCCCACGGCCACGATGACGATCAGAAAAGGGTGGAGAGGGAAGAAATCGCGGGAACGCCCACGAATCTGGTCCGGCCATGACGGACAGATCTCTGTTCCAATGGCTAGCCTCCATTTATGGAGCTAGCCAATGGAACAGAGGGCGTATTCCAAAGCCACATATTATTCTCATTAGGTTTTCACCTGTGTGAAAAAGCTGCGCAGTGCGCAGCTTTCACTTAGGCGAAACCTAAAAAAACAGACTTCAGCCCTCAGGGTGCCGGTTATATGTGGCCCCACTCCATCCTTTCCTGCACGGTGTGGAGTCATCTCAAAGCCACACAGCTCCATCTAGCAGTGCACAAGAGCACCGCTGCGTAAAAGGGTTTCTGGGTCCAGATGGGCATATGGGAAGTATTCTAAGGTAAGGAATCTGCAGTTAGAGTATCCACCTGAAAGAGCGTTACCAAAGGTATGTGAACTTGACAATGTATCTCACTATGCATCTCTCAGACGTTCACATTACAAGTTTACATTGACAAACCTGCCTCATCAGTTATTTTCAGAGCTACTTCTATGGTTTTGTCATTTTGAAAATAATGTATATAAAGATATATCAGAAACTTACTAGACCACTGTCTTCTAAACCTATTTCTCATTGTACTAGGCGTATGGCAGCAACTGCTGATCTTATGAGGAATGTCCCTTTCATTGAAATTTGCAACGCAGTCACTGTAGAACTATTACACCTTGTCAAACTTTATTACCTAGATTATGACATGAGAATCAATACCCTCCGATTATAGGTGTCTGTTTGTAATGTTTTCATGTTACTAATTTCTCACTGTTAATTCTTCCCCTATGCTCATCGTTTACTTTCCATCTGTTAGGATGAGCTTTCTTTTTTAAATTCTAATATTGATGAATATCAAAGATGCTCCCATGACTTGTAATCTAGTTCTTCATCAGTGGTTTCCCAAGGTTAATAAATAACCTTCCCTCCTCCCCATTAAATCAGAAGAATAGCTAAATAGTAATGATTTACCTCTTTACTTTGACATGTCTTTGACTCCATTTCTATGAGTCCTGAAATAATGTTTTACTAACTTAGAAAGATGTGGCATGCGGACTGAAACATGTACCTTCAACATCTACAGCTTCCGGTCAAGTTTACTCCATAGAGAGCAATTGCAGCTTCGCCACTGAGTTCTAATGAGCAAGTAGAGCGCTTACATTCCTTATTTGACAAAAGGGTGGCACACCTGAACGCTATCTTGATGGATTAGGAGCTATTGAATTTAACACTTTTCCTTAAGAGAAGACCGAAGTAAACAAGCATTGAGATGTTAATGCAGATATGAAACCAGATGGCTAAAAATGTGAGTGGGGTTATAGGTTTTTAGTAATTTGATGCACAAGATATTTTTTAAAAGGCTTACAAATAGAGATGTCTGCATAAGTACAGCATCCCCTTTACTCCTCTGTTTACTTAGCCTACCCATCTACTCAGTAAAATAGTATCATTTTGATATCTATAGCTATATAATTATTTAGCGTTGACAACTGCCCACTTCAAAGAATTGCAACCCTTGTCAGTGTGAGCCTTAATAGTCAGTAAATTAACCTGAGCTCAATCCCCTGGTAGCTATGGCACAGAGCAGGCAGGCTTAATTTAGGACAATGTGCAAAGCTATTTATGTAGTACCAAACTAATTTAAAAAAAATGCAAAACAATAGAAATCTCCACCCTAATTACGAAAATAGAGTAAAATTTTAAAAAATGACACCCAAATCACAAACATTTATTAAGGGAATGGCAATGTGAATTTTTAACGTTTTAATTAATTAAATATAAATAAAAGTGCCAATGATAGTCTGTGGTTGTGGTAAGACCAAGTATGGTGTCCCTGAAGTCTAATCTGGGTATGACATGCTGTCTTGTTTTGTTAGTCTGTTGGATAAATTGAAGTGTAGGGTCCATGGTCAATCAACATGATTCGACTAATCGCAGCCGAGAAGCCAATGAGGTTGGGTAGGTTCAAAAGAGACATAATCCATTTCCATCTCTTCGGCAAAAAAGGTGGATCTGTTTTTTCTGAGTTTGAGCAGAAACTTCTTTCCTCCAGGCTTGAAGTTGATCGTTAGGTTCTTAAGGTGATGGCATGAAAGTTTTATTGTGTTTAAGTACAGTTGTTTATCATCAGTGTATTTGATCGTACTGTATTTGTAGAATTATGCCAGAGTTTCCCATGATTAAACCAAACAAGTCCATTCAAATGTTGAGGAGGGTTGGAGCAATAAATGATCCCTAAAGGGACCCCATGAGGCGTTCTGGCACAGAATAATTTCATGCCAGCATAATTTATAATGCATTTTTTTAAGACTGTATGTCTGATGATAGTTTTTTTGGGAAAGCCTGTGCTCAATATGGTAGGTCTGAATTATTTATGGTGATAAGCCAATGAAAAAGGCTATAAGGCTGATTTTCGGTTCAGCGAGAAATTTTATATCCAATGTCATAAGTCTGATGTGTTATGAAAAGTTATGACACAGACAGTAGGCCTTGCTTTATTGTTCCAACCATAGTAAAGCAGTGTTAAAGGTTGCAGGCGAGTATTTTGTTACGCTCGCATGTGCAAGCCAGATTTAATTAGGGCGAGCTATTCTCAGGTCCTACTCGCCCTTTCTCTCGAATAGAAAGACAAACTGACTTTTGACCTCTGTTTCTGAAAGCAGAGCAAATGTGACCAGATACCAATATTTAAAGGTATCTTTATTCCTCACAAAGTAAACGAACAATAAAAATGCCTTTAATTCTTGTCAATTGCCACATTTGCTCACATAGGTCAAGTGCATTACAGTTAGGTCGAGTAGACTTTTGAAGTTACTAGACCTGCAGGTCTAGTAACAATTTTTTTATTTTTCGAGCCCTGACATGGGATAAAACAGATAACTGTTGTAGATAGTTTTTGGTGTTGGTTACCATCTATTAATCAACCTTGGGGTGTAGAAGATTTGGACCATGATAATCCTTTCTAGACTCTCTTAGGAGGGTTTGTATATTGTGTTGCCAGCTATAATTTTGTATCATTTTTGTAATTGTAGAGTACATATGATCAAAATCAAGATGGAGAGGAAAGGTAGAGGCCAGTTCACTTCCCCTAAGGTTATACTGTATACTACATATCCATGCATAGAAGGCTTTGGATCACCAACTTTAACCATTTGGCGTTCACTTTCATTTTCCACCCATAATATATATATATATATATATATATATATATATATATATATATATATATATAATCCACATTTGTAAAGCGCACAATCACCCGTTAGGGTCTCTAGGCGCTGGGGGCCGTCGGGAAGATTAAGCAAGCTATTGCCCAGAGTCACATGGTGCTGGGCTAACCTGCCGTCGGAGCCAGGGATCGAACCGTGATCCCCAGATTCCAGCGTCAGTCGCCCTGGCCGCGGCGCCACACCTCTTCCTAACTATGACTATATATGGTATGTGCAGCGGGTTAACCCACTTGCGCCAGTGGCTCTATAGGCCTGAGTGGCAGCTTTGTGCCTTACACAGAGCTGCCTGAAGTTAAGCCTTTACTGGCAGGTCCTTTGATTTTCCATTTTCTCCTTTTATAGCACCCCTTTAAGTTCTTCCCTTATTTAGGTTTAATATTTTTTGTCACTGTGAGAAGTTGGCCTGGTATATGATGCTCACTATTCTAGTGAGCACCTTGCACCAGTCCAAACAACCCTTATGGTGATGGTTGTAAAGTCTACCTTATAGACCAGCTATCCTAGTGGTAGCATGGACAAAGCAGTATTAGTCTAAACTCAAGAGGGCATGTGAAGCCAGCTGTTTTACCATATGCAATCCCTTTAATACCAAATGAAAGGACACCAGACGGGTTATATATTCAAAATATATGTATTTATTTCTAAATCAATCCTCTGAACTCTTTATGAGGGCAGAGGCACAAGTGCATAACAAGTAACTCAATATAACAAATAAGTTGCACAATATGGATAGGCCCTGGTGGCCTGCTAAACCATATACTAAAATAGTGGTAGAAGAACCACGTCACGAACAGTTGGAAGGCCTCGGGCCTTGGGAATCGCTGGGGCTACACTGGACTAACAGTAGTTAGGAAGCAGGAGGCCCACGGGATGCGTGTGCTGAGTCTAAATTGATTGATTGATTGATTGATAAAAATTTATATTGCGCAAAAAACAATAACCCGCAGGTATCAAGGCGCCTAACAATAATATCGAAAGTCTGAATCAATCATCATTACACATAGGCTTTCAGAAAAAGGCGAGTTTTTAAGGTACCGCGGAAAGTCTGCAGGGAGGGTAGGGACCTTAGATCCAGGGGAAGATCGTTCCACCATTTAGGAGCTAGAGTGGAAAAAGCCCTACCACCCCATTTTGCTCTTCGCACCTGAGGGACTGACAAAAGCAATTTCCCGGAGGAACGCAAATTCCTTCCAGGGATGTAGGGGGAGATGATAGAGCCCACTCCAGAGACACAGTTTCTTGCAATGGCCCTGTATGTCATGCACAGGACCTTGAAGCGTACTCGGTACTCTACAGAGAGCCAATGCAATGTTTTTCTGGCCAGAGTGGCCGATGAGCGACTAGGAGCATCCAGGACAAATCTGGCCGCGGCATTCTGGACTACCTGCAAGCGCTGCAGGAGGGTCTTATTTAGCCCCGCATACAGCGCATTGCAGTAGTCCAGGCGAGAGCTGATGAGCGCGACAGCGATTTGCTTTCTGGACTGCGCAGAAAGATATTTCCTGATCCTTCGCAAGGTATGGATAAGACCCCAACAGGTGGAGATGGTCCTACTCACCTGTCTGCTCATATCCAGGGCAGGATCTACCATCACCCCAAGATTCTTTGCAGATATAGTGGGGGAGGGACACACTCCAAGTGAATCAGGCCACCAACTAGAAGACCAGATGTTTTCGTTCCCACCAAACACCATCACCTCAGTCTTCTCCCCATTCAGTTTAAGGGAGTTCTGTATCATCCAGTGACCAACCGCCTCCATACATGATCTAAATTTGGAGGCGGTCTGCACATCTGAATGGGAGAGAGAGACGAGTATTTGGGTGTCGTCAGCATAGGAAACTACCTCCATCCCGAAAGTTCTTATAAGTCTGGCCAGTGGGGTCACATAGATGTTAAATAGGGTCGGGCTAAGAGCCGACCCTTGTGGGACCCCACATAGCACAGACTGGGATGGAGATAGAAACTCACCCATCTTGACTCTCTGTTCCCTCCCAGTAAGGAAGGAGGTTAGAAGATCCAAAGCTGCGTCCCTCACCCCCACATCCCTCAGACGAGATGAAAGAACTGAGGGAGAGAGGGTGTCAAAGGCAGCAGTTAGATCTAGCAGGACCAGGAGGGTGGTCTGGCCTCTATCCACTGTCGAGCGGATGTTATCAAGCACGACAGTGAGGGCCGACTCGGTGCTGTGTTCCCTCCTGAATCCATGCTGAGAAGAGTCAAGACAGCCCGAGCTTTCTACAAAAGCGGCGAGATGCTTATTTAGATGTGCCTCAAGCATCTTCGCAGGGGCGGGAAGCAGCGAGATTGGTCGGAAGTTTTTCAGGACTTCCGGATCAAGGGAGGCCTTCTTTAGCAGAGGTTTTACTACTGCTTTCTTCCATTCCAAGGGTAAGACACCATCTCTTATTGCTAGGTTCATAATTTCTAGCAATGGTGGTAGGAGGGACTCCCCACACTGCTTGATGATTTTCAAAGGGCAAGTATCCAAAGGGGAACCAGATTTGATCTTTTTAAGCAGTACTTCAAGATCCTGCAATTCTAGAGGTGGGAAAGAATCCAGGGTGTCCAAAGGGGAGGCGTCGAGAGTAGATACATTCGGTAGGGCCAGGGTAGTGGGCACACTAATACAAGCTCTTTGCTTCTCAAGAGCAAATGCACACGCGTGCACACATAGGAGTCAATGGGTGCGTAAAGTTAGAAAGTTAAAGATTTAGGAGTCTTCCGACTGGACTAGGAACTAACCACTTGAAACTAGGATAGTCAATCTTCACAGGAGCACCGAAGTACTCGCGTTACCTCACCCACAGGAAGCGGGTGCATAGGTCCCAAAGTGTTTCGGGTTTCGTAGTTTATTCCTATGGAGCCTTGGAGAAAAGATGCCGCAGGCGACCAGGAGAGAAGAGTCCAGTTGGATCCAAGGGCGGATCGAGGATGAGGAGTACCTGAAAGCAGAGGGGACAGAGTCTGGGTCACTAGCCAGTGACCAGGATGGAACCAGGAAGGAACCAGGCGATGTCGGGAAGCAATCAGGCGATGTCGTGAAGCTTGTCTCTGCTGCCACGTGGACCAGGAGGACTGTCCCACGAAGGCTCTCACGGTCGGCGGTGTCGGTTTCCGGATTGGAGTCAACAAGCCTTGGCAAAGGCAACCCACGCAGGATTCGAAGAGGGCTTCTTACTCAGGCCAGCAAGGACTGAGGGGCTTCTCCTTCGCAGGGAAGCAAGGGCCAGTCTGGAGCGACCAGACCAGCAGTGTAGATTTCGGGTTTCGTCGTCACAGAGGCCACTAGCCCACTGGCAAGTGACCGGACACACGCAGATACAGAAATTACGGAACAGACGACCTGACCAAGGTTCAGCACAACCATAACATAAATATAATAAGTGTAAATCCGGTGCAGCACACTTCCCGTGCCCGTCGCCACAAGGCACAAAAAAGGTCAACAAATTTCTTCAGATGGAAGGCGCACTCATTCAAATATAAGCGAGAAATCTTCTTTAGTCCAAAATGTTAAGTTCTTTATTGTGGCAATTATGCCAAACAAGTTGCACAGCCAACGCGTTTCGTTCCTAGGCGGAACTTCGTCAGGGCAATTCAAATTTAAAGAAGGGTGTCCCAAGAGTGTGTAAGCCAGCAAAAGTAATTATGCAGTCAACCAAACGAGTAACGGATCCCAGGGAAAGGGAGCGTCGTCCCAAGGTATCCCACAAATGATGAGGATAAACTGTTCACCAAGTTATTCCAACCCGAGTGAAAGGAGTTTGGTCACACACAGTAGTGTGCCCCTGGCACAAGGATAATCTCAGGGCTCAAAATATGTAAATACAGGCAATAAGGATATAGACATACAAAGGGCACTTCAATTCAGCAACCACTTAGCACGATGTACACTCAAATTTCGGCGGCAGCTCCCGGCATAATAACGACCGGACAGACGCGTCAAGCAGGAAAATGCAAAAGGGCCCTACGCAGCACTCGATGAGTGTGGAGAGGTGATCTTTGGTGCAGTTGATGCTCTGAGCTGGGGCTTCTCAATCCCCAAAGCACAACTAAGAGGGTGCCTCAGAAGCTGCTCGGAAAGCGTTTCACTGGCTTTCCAAGATGGCCGGTCCCACCTCTCGCGTCGCCTCCACGGGTCTCAGCTTTGCTGTGGATCGGGCTGAAAAAAAGTCTGGAAGTCCGGGTCTTGTCAGGCTCTGTGTCTGGGCTCCGGCGGGAGCAACGACAAAGCAAACCGTTGAGCGCTTGATGGTGCCTGCTTGCACAGGGTGGTCACTCCTTGACTACAAGGGAGATTCTTCAGTCTTCTACGTCGAGTAGGATGTCAAAGGTCCAGAGTTTCGTATCAGAGTTTCAGTCAGGATAAATCTAAAGTCTTGGGACTCAGCTCCTACCTATATACCAAATCTAGGGACTGGATTACCTGCTAGGTCCCTCCTATGGGTGGGACCCAGGAAGGGGGTGGTTACACCCCTTTCCCTTTGTCCAGTTTCACGCCAGAGCTGGGGCTGGAGTGTCCCAGCACTGGTTTGAACTGGACTATGCATGGGACACCTTGTGTGCCCCAGGCAGTGTCTCATTTCATTCAGCCCTCCCTGCCCGAATACACTATAGCTGTCTGGGGTGGTGCTAGCACCTCTCTGTGACAGGAAACCTATTGTCCAAGCCTCCCTCGCTGGAAGGACTCCCAGCAGCAGGAGGTCAGACTTGTGTCTGTGGCAGCAGCATCCATTTTGTGATGTTGAGGCTCTGGTTAACTTTAACCGGGATTAATGGAAGTAACATGTCTTCTCCCTCTAGAAGGGTGGAATGCTACCCCCGTCGCCAGAACTGGCGAGGGGGTAGTATTCCAAAGCGTATGACACCTTACACGACATGTTTTGATAAAGCCAAACCAAAGTTAGCATCTGACCGCGAGGTTCATAATGCACTTAAGAGTATATGGTATGGCAATATCCTAGAACAGCTATAAGGACATGGTTCCGAAAGCTGCAGACAGGCTCAGCTCATGCTAGAGCACCATCTCGCATAAAACCAAGCACTCTGCCTTCAGGATTGTTAAGGCCTGCCATAGGAGTGACTTATAGGTGTATATGTGTCTAGATATAAGGTTAGACATAGGAATACTATATCTAAGCAAGGGGTGATCACACGACCTTGCCCCAGCTGAGTGATCAGCCAGTTATGTCAATTTGGATGGCCAGCCAGGGGTGGCAAAAGATATGCTGCAGCCCCTGGTAGGCCTTGGGTGCACCTATGCCCTGGGTACCTACAGTACTCTGTACAGGAACTCACAAGAGTGGCCCAATATCCAATTAGGTATGTACCTAAGGTACATGGAGTCCATTTTATAGAGAGAGCAGATAGCCTGGGGCCCTGATAAGCAGGATCCCAGGCCAACTAAGTCGAAAACTAGCTAAACACAAGGCAACAAATCTTGGGTAACTATAGTCAGGTATCCACCTTCCTACACAACCCCCCTCACCCCCAACGAAAGGAGATGAGGCTATCCTTGACCAGGTAAGCCTATATTGCCTAAATGGCCATATAAGGAATTACCTGCACTAGCATGGTTACCCCCTGTCTCATGGTCCACTAAGCAATCCCTCACCCTAGGCGTATCAGAGGGTGTCCACCATTGGGAATCTCTACCTGTGGTGTGTTTTGGCAAAGTAAAAGGCTGGTGTTGAGATGGAGTACTAAAGTGAGGCTCCACTAATGTAGGGCTCAGCTTCCTCCAATCACTATCCACCATGGATGCCTTTCTTTCCATGACTGAGTTGCACTGTGCTCTCAGGGTCAACCTCTGGCTGCCTACAGCTGGAGGCTGGGTCCCTTTTGTTGGCTTACTGGAGGGACAGGTCAGGTTTGGGCCCTTTGGGTCCCATGTTTGGCTGTGCCCAACAGTGTCTCTCTGGGGGAGGTTCCGAACTAGGTGTAAGGGAGATCCCTCACGAGTTTTTGACATTTTCACCTTGCTAGGGCTGCTAGCTTTGGTGCCCCTAATCTGCTGATGGGGGTGTTCTTGTGGACAGGGGGCCCTTTGGGGTCCACTGGCCTCCCGGACCTCTACAGCCCTGGGCTGACTGAGGCAGGGTAGAGAGGGTCAGGTTACCTGCTCCAGACTGGGTCCCACCTTGGAAGGGTCCACTGACATCAGGGGCTCTGCCAGGCCAGGCCTGACTACCTCTGGGGCAGTTCCTTCACAAGGGGTAGGGTCAGTTCCCTGAGGAGGCTGACTCTCACCTAATGTCTGGTGGGAGGGAGACATGCCTTCCTCCCCAATGCTCTCTGTCTGAGTGGAGTGATCCATAGTTTCAGGCTTCACAACACTAAAATCTGTGAGTTTGGGCTGTGACCATCACAGCCCTACCAACCTTTTCTGGAAGGTACTCTGTTTGGGTGTGGGCTGTGACCATCACAGCCCTGCCAACCTTTTCAGGGAAGTCTGCATGAGCCTGGGCGGTGACCATCACAGCCATTCCAACCTCTTTAGGAAGGAATTCTGCTTGAGCTGGGGCTGTAGCCATCACAGCCCCACTAACCTTTTCTGGAAGGCCTACCATTTTGGAATGGGTTTTTTGTTCTACCCCCGCCTAGGCTGAGATCTCTAGATCATTTCCCAGTAGACAATCTACAGGCAAGTTTGTAGACACTGCCACTCTCTTGGGGCCAGTGACACCTCCCCAGCTGAGATTTACTACTGCCATGGGATGATCTTTCTGCACTCCATGTTGGTCACCTGATAGGTGAACCCAGGTAAAAGTTGTCCTGAGGGGACTAGACTGTCAGTCACCATAGTGATGCTAGGCCCTGTGTCTCGGTAGGCTTCAACTTTCTGGCCATTGATGTGGGGCTCCTGTCTGTACTTGCCCAAAGTGTTGGGACAAGCAGTGAAGTTGGCAAACCCCATGCCATCTTCACAGACCAGAGTAGCTATGTTAGGGGACCTGGTTAGGCCAGAGTCCACATGAGTTCCCAAGGTAAACCCAGCCAAATTCTTGGGGGCACTCCCACCACCTGGGGGATTTCTACTAACAGTAACAGGAGGCCTGGGAGTATTACTTGGGGGAATGTTTTCCTTATTGTTGGCCCTTGGGCAACTGCTGTCAGTTTTCCAGTGGCCAGGCTGTTTACAGACATGGCAATAAGGTTTCATTTGGTTAGAGAAAGTGTTTTGGGACCCACCCCCACCAGTGGAGTTTTGGGGCCCTGCGGAGGACTTGTCTTTTGATTTATCCCCACCTTTTTCTTGAGGCTTGGTAGAATCTTTCTTCTGGTCACCACCCTGATTTCTAGTCCTAATCCTGGTTCGGACCTATTTGTCTGCCTTCTTACCCAATTCTTGGGGAGAGGTCAGATCAGAGCCCACCAGGTGTTGATGTAGAAGCTGGTTCTGACAATTATTAAGGATTTGCTCTCTCATAATCAAATTATACAATTCTGTATAGTCCTTAACTTTACTTCCCAGTAACCAACCTTCCAGAGCCTTAGTGGCACAATCAACAAAATCAGTCCAGTCCCGAGTCTGTGTCTTCTGGGTATCTCTGAACATCAACCTGTACTGTTCAGTGGTTAGGCCAAACCCATCAATTAGAGCACTCTTCAGGACAGGGTAGTTATTAGCATCCGCACCACTAACTGTGAGGAGCTTATCTCTGCCTTTTTCTTCAAAGGAGAGCCACAAGATAGCTGCCCACTGACTCTGGGGGTCCTGCTGGACTTTGCAGGCCCTTTCCAAAGCAGTTATCCATTTGTGGGGGGCACTATCTTACTCAGGTGCCTAGTATTCTCATGGGGCCTGTCTTTATCCTTAGGGATATTGCTGCCACCAGTGGTTTGTGACCCACCCAATTTCTGCTCTCTAGCTAAGGCAAGCTTCTCTTTGGCAAGGGCAACTTCTAGTTCTTGCCTCTCAATCCTTAGATTAGCTTCCCTCACCCTAGCCTGATGTTCTCTCCTTTCAGGAGAGGCCATCCTTCTCTGAGCAGGGGTAATGGATCCCCTAGAGGCATTAGAGTGGAGGGACTCACCTGAGTGGGACCTTCTCCTCTCATACCCCTGGTTAAGTCTACTAATAGGTCCGTATGGGGCTAGCCCATTCTCAGCCCCATGTAGGCTTAGGTTAGCCTGGCTAAGATCTCCCAACTTGGACCTGGCTATCTTGAAAAACTTCTTCTTCAGATTCTTCCTCTTGTTCATCCCCTTCTTCACCTACGACAGTGGGGTCTGATGCATCATCTGTAGAGGGTAAGACCTCTTCTGTAGTAGGGGATCTCTGTGTATAGTCAGAATCTAGTGAATAGTCACGCCCATGTGCGTGGACCCCGGAGCAATCAAAAATCTCTTACGGTGTCGAAAAATGCAGAACTGCACAGACACTTCAGAGAGAATTTAAAGACAGATAATGCAGCCTATATCCACAGGCTACACTGTCCAGTACTTCAACTAGAAATTCCACCAAAAATCCACAAACAGGAAAGCCTGTCCAGATTTCCCCTGCTTTAACAGCAAAAACCCTCTGGAATGATAGAGAGAAAGACCTGGACAGACAAGCCCCATAGGCTGCCATTATGTGGCTCAAAACAGGATACTGTGCCTTTAAGAGAACCTTCCAGAACTTCACAGTATCCCAGAATGCACTGCAGGTCCCTTTTACTTTCAGTTCTTTTTTCCGGCTCCTGCTAGCAGGACCCTGTATCCCAGAATGCACTGCAGGTCCCTTTTTACTTTCAGTTCTTTTTTCCGGCTCCTGCTAGCAGGACCCTGGAGCATTGAGCTCTCCCTTTTGGTATTTGTTTTTGTGATTTCTCACTTTTTCAAGTGTTTTTTGGTACTTTGTTCAAAATACTTTGGTTATTTCTTCTTTGGTGTGCTTTTGGGGCAGTCTTTTTGTCGAATATGCCTGCATTATTTGACAAATGCCTGGAGTGTTCCAGGAAGAAGACGACACCGCCGTTCGCCTTCGGCGAAAAGGAGAAGGTCGTCGTCGAGGGGATCCTCGACGTCGAGGGGGCGATCGCCGTCGAGGCGCAAGAGATCGCCGTCGAGGCACAAGAGATCGCCGTCGAGGCGGAAGCGTTCGCCGTCGAGGGACAGGCGTTCGCCATCAAGGAAGCGCAGTTCGACATCGAGGGGCCGACGCTCGGGGTCGGGTCGCCGTTCTTCGACGCAGGAACGGCGCAGGAGGAGTTTGGGCGCCAGGAGTCCGTCTGGCAGGCGTCAAGTGCCTAGGAGAGACTCTCCCACATCCCAGCCTGATAAGGAGGGCGGGTCACCGGGCTCGGTGTACTCCCTGGTGTATACCCCTCCTAAGCCGGGGACAGTGACGCCTCCTCCTCCACCTCCTTGCCGAGAGGACTTCCTCCGCGGGTCCCTACCCCGCCTCCTCTTCCACCTCTACCGCCTCAGCCCCAGCCTCAGCCTCAACCTCAACCTCAGCTTCCGGTTGACAAGCCTCCACCGCTTCCTCCGAGGTCGGTTTCCCTGCCCAGGTACCCGACTCCTCCGAAGGGGACCCTTGGCCGAGGGGACCACCCAAGCCACAGTCTCCTGTCCCGGTGGAACCGGCAGGGCGACCAAAGCCACGGAAGTCGCGTTCCCGCTCCGGACGGAGAGGGAGGTCGCGCAGTCGTCACAGATCCTCGACGAGGTCAAGACTGCGCCACAGGAGGCGCGTATCACGGTCCCGCACGGGCTTTTCCAGGACAAGGTCCTACTCCCCGACCTTGTCAGACTCCCCGGGGACTAGGGTGTCTCCCGTGGATGACATCAGCACGTTCCAGGATGTTCTCCTGAGGGGTGCGGTGAAATTGGGAATCACGGTGACGGCTCCCACACCTACGACGTCCGTGATCTTTGGGGACGCTTCACAAGAAACATTTGTCTCGCCCTCTGCTACGGCTCGTGCCAGGCTTGGTAGAGCCAGCGGAGGATCTGTTCCTTACGCCTGCAGTAATGAGAGCTGCTCCATCCCGTCTGCTGAAGAAGTATAGGGCTCCGGATTCCAACCCGGCTTTTCTAAGGTCTGACCCGGTTCCGGACTCCGTTATAGTGACGGCAGCCAGAAAACAACATTCTACCTCTCCGTCTTCTACCGTGCCTCCGGATAAGGAGAGCCGATGGATCAACTCTAATGGCAGGAAGGCTTGTGGGACGGCGGCTACGGCCATGAAGACCGCTAGCGATACGGCTCTGCTGGGACGGTATGATCGTTCCCTGTGGGAATCTCTCCAGCAGTTCACGGAACTCCTGCCACGAGACAAGAGGGAGGATTTCCTAGAAATCCTGAAGGAAGGAATGCTGGTTTCTAACCAGGTTATCAGCGCGGCTGCGGATGGTTCCCTGTTGGCGGCCCATGGTTACTGCCATGGGATCAACCAGCGACGCCATACTTGGCTCAGGCTCCCGTCACTCAAGCCGGAGGCCCAGCAGCGAGTGGCTAATCTGCCCTTCTCGGGGGAGACCCTGTTCGGAAACCATGCGGATGATGAGATGGCCCGCATGAAGGCGGAGGCAGAGACTCTGACGGCTGTGGGCTTGGAGAAGCCCAAAGAAAAGAAAGCCTACCGCCCGTTCCAGAGACGGTTCGGGGCGCAGGGCCGAGGGCGAGGACAGGCTTCGGGACAGCAGCAGCAACAACAGCAGCAGTTCCGGAGGCCCTTCCAGAAACGCCAGAAGGGTAGAGGAGGTCAGCAGTCCTCTACAGCGAGCAAGGGCGCGGCCGGGTCTCGACCTTGAGCTGTTACTTCCCCTTCATCCGTTACCTGCTCCGGTGGGGGGAAGCGTCCAATTTTTTCTGGCAGAGTGGAGAAAAATTACTCAGGACAAGTGGGTGCTGAATATTGTTTGCAATGGATACAGTCTTCGGTTCACCGGACCGCCTCCATCGATTCCTCCGGTCAGCTCGCAGTTTCAGCTGCGCGAGCTCCAGGCGGAGGCCGATATCCTGTTGAGGAAAAAGGCGATAGAAGATGTACCTCTGTCTCAAAGAGGAAGAGGTCTGTACTCCTGGTTCTTTCTGGTCCGCAAGAAGGACAAGAACGAGTTCAGGCCCATTCTGGATTTGCGACAAGCAAACAAGTGGATTCGCAGAGAGAAGTTTTGCATGCTGTCGTTGCATCAGATTTATCCTCAGCTGCAACAGGGAGACTGGCTGTGTGCCATAGATCTACATTGCACCATCAGGATTCAAGCAAGCCGGGCCGAAGACTGCTGTAATGCCAGAAACCGGTCCCCGGAAGCTTGTTTCCTTTCCAGTGAAGAATTGGCTTGGTAGTTTGGTCTGCCCTGTTCCCATGATGCACTGGGCCAGGGACAGACTAATTTGCATATAGCCAGGTTCTGAACTGGGATGGTGCAGTGAGCTAAAAAACGGTGATGGATCAAGCTCTGATCTGTTGACTGGGTAGGAGTGTTCTGATTAACTCAGATACTCTGTCCATCACCACCCCCTTTTTGTAAATTATTTTGGCCACCATGAGTGTGGAAGGGTATGCTCAGACATGAGTCCCTTGCTCATTGCACCATCAGGATTCAAGCAAGCCGGGCCGAAGACGGCTGTAATGGCAGAAACCGGTCCCCGGAAGCTTGTTTCCTTTCCAGTGAAGAATTGGCTTGGTAGTTTGGTCTGCCCTGTTCCCATGATGCACTGGGCCAGGGACAGACTAATTTGCATATAGCCAGGTTCTAAACTGGGATGGTGCAGTGAGCTAAAAAACGGTGATGGATCAAGCTCTGATCTGTTGACTGGGTAGGAGTGTTCTGATTAACTCAGATACTCTGTCCATCACCACCCCCTTTTTGTAAATTATAGATCTACAGGATGCATACTTCCATGTGCCCATTGCACACAAACACAGGAAGTTCCTGCGATTCCAAGTCAGCGCCAATCATTATCAGTACACAGTACTGCCATTCGGATTGAAATCTGCGCCCAGGACATTCTCGAAGTGCATGGCAGTGGTAGCCGCACACCTAAGGAAGAACAAGGTGTTTGTCTACCCGTACCTGGACGATTGGTTGATCAAGGCCTCCTCCTTCTCGGAAGCTCAAGCGCACTTCCGGAAGACGTGTGTTCTCTTGAACAAGCTGGGGTTGCACATCAACATGTCCAAGTCTGTCCCGACTCCGGTCCAGTGCATACAGTACTTGGGAGCCTCCATCAATACGCTGTCAGCAAGCGTGTCTCCTTCGGAGAAGAGACAGTTATCACTCCTTCGGAAGGCTCAGGCTCTTATGACCGCTCCATCTACAACAGTGAGGACGGTGTCTTCTCTACTGGGGTCGATGGCCTCTTGTATCTTCCTCACGCCACACGCACGGCTGCACATGAGACCATTGCAGGAGTGCTTGGAGGATCAGAGGAAAGGATCTTGGACAAGATACGACTGTCTCTGCATGCTCTTCAGTCTCTGAAGTGGTGGTGTTCAGCGGGGAATCTCCTGAGAGGGGTTCCCTTCCACAAGGACATTCCCACGCAGACTATTGTGACGGATGCGTCTCTCCACGGCTGGGGGGCGCACTCCGGAGACCTACAGATTCAAGGGACGTGGTCCCAGATGGAGTCCACGTACCACATCAATTTCCTGGAACTCAGAGCTGTTCACTTGGCACTGAAGGCCTTTCTTCCGTCCTTCCGGACCAACTCTTTGCTTGTTCAGACAGACAATACGACCACGATGTATTACCTCAACAAGCAGGGTGGGTCGAGATCGCGCACTCTGTCGCAGGAGGCGCAGGCGATTTGGCACTGGCTTCTGGCCAGAGGACTGACGATAACGGCCACTCATCTACCAGGTGTGCAGAATGTTCAGGCAGACGCACTGAGCAGACTGATCCAGGAAAATCACAAATGGGTCATAAGCGACGAAGTGCTAGGAGAAGTCTTCGCAAGGTGGGGGACTCCAGACGTAGATCTGTTCGCCACCGCCGAAAACAGCAAATGCTGAGACTTCGCCTCCAGGTACTACCAACCAGGGACGCTGGGGAATGCGCTATGGATCAACTGGTCGAACAGCTTTCTGTACGCTTTTCCACCCATTCCCCTGATTCGGCGGTGCTCATCAAACTGTCCCAGCCGTCCAGGGCACGGATGATCCTGATTGCCCCGGAATGGCCCAGACAGTGGTGGTTCACGGACCTACTTCACCGGTCGCTCCTTCATCACATACGGCTGCCGTGCAGGCCGGACCTTCTCACGAAGTTCGGGGGGGCAGATGTTGCACCCCAACCTCTCGTCTTTGAGTTTGGCGGCATGGCTCCTGAGATAGTGCAATATGGCCATCTGAATCTACCAGAGGATTGCATGGACATTCTGAAGGAGGCTAAGCGACCTTCCACTAGGACTTCTTATGCTTACAAGTGGAAGAGGTTTTGTATCTGGTGCAAGTCTAAGAACTATGACCCGACGACATGTAAGGAAGATGTCATCCTTCCATATCTTCTACATCTGGCTCAGTCTGGCCTTAATGTCCATTCCATTAAGGTTCATCTGACTGCTTTGACTGCCTACAGGAAATGCCCTTCACAGACTTCCTTCTTTCAGATCCCTGTGATCAAAGATTTTTTGGAAGGCTTGAAGAAAGTGTTCCCTCCTGTCCGGCTTCCTTCGCCTTCATGGGAATTGAATGTGGTGCTGTCCAGATTGATGAAGGAGCCTTTTGAACCTATTCATAAGGCTTCGTTGCAGCACCTATCCTGGAAGGCGGCGTTCCTCGTGGCCATTACATCGGCCCGGAGGGTGAGTGAAATTCAGGCATTGTGTTGCCAAGAACCTTATACTGTATTTCATGCTGCTAAGGTTGTTATGCGTACTCACCCTAAATTTCTTCCTAAAGTTATATCTGACTTTCATGTTAACCAGACCATAACTTTACCTATGTTTTTTCAGAATCCTTCCTCTCCAGCGGAAAGGTCCCTGCATTCCCTGGGTGTCAGGAGGGTGTTGAAATTTTATCTGGATAAAACCAAGGATATTCGTAGGTCAGACCAATTGTTTGTCAATTATGGATCAGTCAGGACAGGTCTTGCTACCTCTAAACAGTCCATTTCTAGGTGGATTGTGTCCTGTATACAGTTGTGTTACCAAAAAGCTGGTAAGACCTTAGGGGGTAAACCTAAGGCTCATTCCACCAGGGGCAAAGCTGTCACGACTGCTTTGCTCCGTAATGTTCCAATTGCAGAAATCTGCAAGGCGGCCACTTGGAAGTCAGTCCATACCTTTGCTAAGCATTACTGCCTGGACACTGATGCCAGGGCAGACGCTCAGGTTGGGCAGGCTTCGCTGCGAAATTTGTTCGCACAGTAGTGGTGTTATTTCTCTTTTCTCCACCGCCGCTTTGGTGTGGGGATGGGCTTGCCATTCTATTCACTAAATTATGACTATACACAGAGATCCCCTACTACAGAAGGAGTAGTTTCTGTCCTGTAACTCCAGTTCTGTAGTAGGGGTATCTCTGTTATAGTCATAAGCGCCCGCCCTCCTCCCCGGTGGAGAGAGATATTCATGTAAGGAATGCTAAAGGTCTGGCTTGTTACGCCTTCAAAAAGAACTGAAAGTAAAAGGGACCTGCGGTGCATTCTGGGATACTGTGAAGTTCTGGAAGGTTCTCTTAAAGGCTCAGTATCCTGTTTTGAGCCACATAATGGCAGCCTATGGGGCTTGTTTGTCCAGGTCTTTCTCTCTATCATTCCAGAGGGTTTTTGCTGTTAAAGCAGGGGAAATCTGGACAGGCTTTGCTGTTTGTGGATTTTTGGTGGAATTTCTAGTTGAAGTACTGGACAGTGTAGCCTGTGGATATAGGCTGCATTATCTGTCTTTAAATTCTCTCTTAAGTGTCTGTGCAGTTCTGCATTTTTCGACTCCTTAAGAGATTAATTTTGATTGCTCCGGGGTCCACGCACATGGGCGGGACTATTCACTAGATTATGACTATAACAGAGATACCCCTACTACAGAACTGGAGTTACAGGACAGAAACTACTCCTTCTGTATGAATCGAGGGACCTTGTCTAGAGGCCTTCTCAGCATCAGCCCTCTCTAGGAGTTCTATTAGGTGGGAAATGGTAGGGTTGAAACCCTGTTTCAATTTCCTTGAGGTACACAAGTGTCTCATCTCTTGGAAGTTGAGCATTTCATATCTAGAGGGTGCCCTGGGAGGGTCACTCCCCACAGGAAGAGTCATACTTGGCTCACCTGTGGTAGACCTGATTCTAGTGAGGTGTGGTGTGTGCACCTACTTACACTATGTGTTTTCTACTAGAAACTCTCTATGAGTTGTAGTCAGGGTGTGCTAGGCCCTTTGGTCTACAACAACTAAGTTCAGTAGAACTTATGTATTCTAAGTCGTGTTATATGTACCTATGGTACCTAATGTGATCTTTCAAATGATATCTCAAAGATTGCAATTGGTAAAACAGCAAGCTCAAATCCCAACCGCTGCACACCAATGTGAGAAGTTGGCCTGGTATATGATGTTCACTATTCTAGTGAGCACCTTGCACCAGTCCAAACAACCCTTATGGTGATGGTTTTAAAGTCAACCTTATAGACCAGCTATCCTAGTGGTAGCATGGACAAAAGCAGTCTTAGGCTAAACACAAGAAGGCATGTGAAGCCAGCTGTTTTACCATATACAATCCCTTTAATACCAAATGAAAGGACACCACACAGGTTATATATTCAAAATATATGTATTTATTTCTAAATCAATCCTCTGAACTCTTTATGAGGGCAGAGGCACAAGTGCATAACAAGTAACTCAATATAACATACAATAAGTTGCACAATATGGATAGGCCCTGGTGTCCCGCTAAACCATATACTAAAATAGTGGTATAAGAACCACGTCACGAACAGTTGGAAGGCCTAGGGCCTTGGGAATTGCTGGGGCTACACTGGACTAACAGTAGTTAGGAAGCAGGAGGCCCACGGGATGCGTGTGCAGCCTAAATGCACACGCGTGCACACATAGGAGTCAATGGGTGCGTAAAGTTAGAAAGTTAAAGATTTAGGAGTCTTCCGGCTGGACTAGGAACTAACCACTTGAAACTAGGATAGTCAATCTTCACAGGAGCACCGAAGTACTTGCGTTACCTCACCCACAGGAAGCGGGTGCATAGGTCCCAAAGTGTGTCGGGTTTCGTCTTGGATTCCTATGGAGCCTTGGAGAAAAGATGCCGCAGGCGACCAGGAGAGAAGAGTCCGGTTGGATCCAAGGGCGGATCGAGGATGAGGAGTACCTGAAAGCAGAGGGGACAGAGTCTGGGTCACTAGCCAGTGACCAGGATGGAACCAGGAAGGAACCAGGCGATGTCGTGAAGCTTGTCTCTGCTGCCACGTGGACCAGGAGGTGTCGACGACGACCATGAGCTGGGCACGGACTGTCCCACGAAGGCTCTCACTGTCGGCGGTGTCGGCTTCTGGATTGGAGTCAACAAGCCTTGGCAAAGGCAACCCACGCAGGATTCGAAGAGGGCTTCTTACTCAGGCCAGCAAGGACTGAGGGGCTTCTCCTTCGCAGGGAAGCAAAGGGCCAATCTGGAGCAACCAGACCAGCAGTGTAGATTTCGGGTTTCGTCTTCACAGAGGCCACTAGCCAACGGGCAAGTGACCGGACAGACGCGTCGAGCAGGAAATTGCAAAAGGGCCCCACGCAGCACTCGATGAGTGTGGAGAGGTGATCTTTGGTGCAGTTGATGCTCGGGCTGGGGCTTCTCAATCCCCAATGCACAGCTTCGAGGGTGCCTCAGAAGCTGCATGGAAAGCGTTTCGCTGGCTTTCCAAGATGGACGGTCCCACGTCTCGCGTCGCCTCCACGGGTCTCAGCTTTGCGGTGGCTGTGGATCGGGCTGAAGGAAGTCTGGAAGTCCGGGTCTTGTCAGGCTCTGTATTCGGGCTCCGGCGGGAGCAACGACAAAGCAAACTGTTGAGCGCTTGATGGTGCCTGCTTGCACAGGGTGGTCACTCCTTGACCACAAGGGAGATTCTTCAGTCTTCTACGTCGAGTAGGATGTCGAAGGTCCAGAGTTTCGTATCAGAGTTTCAGTCAGGATAAATCTAAAGTCTTGGGACTCAGCTCCTACCTATATACCAAATCTAGGGGATGGATTACCTGCTAGGTCCCTCCTATTGGTGGGACCCAGGAAGGGGGTGGTTACACCCCTTTCCCTTTGTCCAGTTTCGCGCCAGAGCTGGGGCCGGAGTTTGAACTGGACTATGCATGGGACACCTTGTGTGCCCCAGGCAGTGTCTCATTTCATTCAGACCTCCCTGCCCCAATACACTATAGCCTGTCTGGGGTGGTGCTAGCACCTCCCTGTGACAGGAAACCTATTGTCCAAGCCTCACTCGCTGGAAGGACTCCCAGCAGCAGGAGGTCAGACTTGTGTCTGTGGCAACAGCATCCATTTTGTGATGCTGATGCTGAGGCTCTGGTTAACTTTAACCGGGATTAATGGAAGTAACATGTCTTCTCCCTCTAGAAGGGTGGAATGCTACCCCCGTCGCCAGAACTGGCGAGGGGGTAGTATTCCAAAGCGTATGACACCTTACACGACATGTTTTGATAAAGCCAAACCAAAGTTAGCATCTGACCGCGAGGTTCATAATGCACTTAAGAGTATATGGTATGGCAATATCCTAGAACAGCTATAAGGACATGGTTCCGAAAGTTGCAGACAGGCTCAGCTCATGCTAGAGCACCATCTCCCATAAAACCAAGCACTCTGCCTTCAGGATTGTTAAGGCCTGCCATAGGAGTGACTTATAGGTGTATATGTGTCCAGATATAAGGTTAGACATAGGAATACTATATCTAAGCAAGGGGTGATCACACGACCTTGCCCCAGCTGAGTGATCAGCCAGTTGTGTCAATTTGGATGGCCAGCCAGGGGTGGCAAAAGATATGCTGCAGCCCCTGGTAGGCCTTGGGTGCACCTATGCCCTGGGTACCTACAGTACTCTGTACAGGAACTCACAAGAGTGGTCCAATATCCAATTAGGTATGTACCTAAGGTACATGGAGTCCATTTTTTAGAGAGAGCAGATAGCCTGGGGCCCTGATTAGCAGGATCCCAGGCCAACTAAGTCGAAAACCAGCTAAACACAAGGCAAAAAATCTGGGGTAACCATAGTCTGGTATCCACCTTCCTACAGTCACGCCTTGCAGCTCCTCAGATAGTGCTACACGGCTTCTAATTTTACATTTCATCTACAGCATGCCACATCCCACATGTTTACTGCTTATAAAGCGGTGTTCAATAGTATTGCCCCCAGTGTACCATTATTTTACTCTTCCTAGATGGCTGCCAAGTGACTGAAGAAGCACTTTTGGGTATAAGCCACACCTACATAATTGCTGTTGGTTGATTCTTTGTACTCCCATCTCAGTTGTTCTATCTTTTCTTGTCCTGCTCACTTACTCTTTTCTTTTATGTTTCTTCTCCTTCAGGCTGGTGGCAGAGTTTAAGCGTCTTGGTTCCTCCGTAATATACGCTAACTTTAACAGGATCATCCTTTGTACGAAAAAGCGAAGAATTGAAGATGCCATAGCCTACGTGGAGTACATCACAAAGAGGTTAGTGGCGTCTGAGGTGAGCACACCAGTATGCTTGTCTGCTTTACACGAGCAAAGTATATTTCTTGAGTCACTAATTATGGTTGCGTTTTCCATTGTTCCCAGTATTCACTCACGAGAGATATTCCACTCGCTTACTATCTCCCTCTCCCGGTGCTGGGAATTCTTGCTTTGGATGGACCCAGCGAACTATGGGGGAATTAAAGGAAAGATCCCCTCCAACGTCCTCTACGGAGAGGTGAGAGACTAGCTAAAGGGCAAAGTGCGTATAAAAGTGCAACAATTCGAGGCTCTATAAAGGTGAAATAAAAAGTATGCTGTTGCTGTTGTGGGTATGCGACGTCGATAAAGCTATGAAAGAATGAATGGAGGCCAACCTCCTAGGGTGAGAAGGTCCTGGCCAGCCCTAGACCAAATAACATCTGATGTATGGAACATCAAAGGCTCCTACTCCTTCTTTTGGCCACTACATTTTTTGTTTTGTTTTTTGATTCTCCTAGAAGTTGCCTCTTTGTGCAGTCATCTTGATCAATACCCCAAACTGAGTTCCTTAAAATTTAGCTTAACACAGTTCGAGATCACACGGAGTTGTAGGAGTCCACATAGAACTAAACGATATCAGTACATGCTGAGGATGTAGCACTACGAATGAAGGGTGGTCCTACGAATGAAGCAACACGAAAATGGGAAAGTGCCCATATAGTTGTAGTTGGAGAGATATCGCTACAGAGAGGCATAGCGACAGGTGTAGTTAGGGGCACGCGCAAGTGGTTGGCAGAATGGACTTGAGTATTACGGTTAAGGTATATCAAGGTATGACTTATTCAGTCAGAGACGAGGTAGCTTAATTACTACATTGTGTATTAGGACTCTGGTTTGTAAAGTGGGTTATAAAAGGTCATTCTTTGATTCATTTGAGAGCAAGGGTGACTAAGTAGTACAGGTGGATGCTGGAGACTGGGATTGGCTGAACAGTATTATAGAGAGGTGAAAGCTCACCTTGGAAAGGTGATAATCCATGCTGTGGTTCATTCACAATGTTAGCGAAGTTATTATCTACCATGGGGCTGCTGGAGAGGGTGACTCTGGGAAAACTTTGGGTTCCAATTAGATAAAGGTACCATAAGCAAGGTCAAACTTTTCATTAGGTATCCTAGCAAAGAAGAGTCTTGGGGAAGTTCCAAGGTTATGGTTTGTATATTGTGGTCTATTTTGAACGTTAGTAAATTACAGTAAATATCAAGTTTTTGAATGTTGACGTGGAACTGAATAGTGCTTTTAAGGTTTGAACTACCTGTGTAGGGCAGGAGAGGTAGGGAAGGATAAGACAGGCTGAGGAATAGCCACTTGATAGGATGGTTCTTAGTTTGATTGACACTGTAAGCTGTTTTGTTTACTTGCAGCAGAAAGGACCTGCAAAGGTCCAGGGGGAGGATGAAGGCAGCGAAGATGAAGAGGAGGTTGTCGCTTCGGATGGGGAAGAAACTGGAGATGAGGTTGAAGATTCATTGGAGAACAACTGGAACATTGTACAGTACCTGCCGCAGGCGGCCTCCTGCCAGAGCTACTTCCTGATGATCATCTCAGGTGATGTTCTCCCCACCCTTTTCATTTCACCCCTGGACTTTCCCCTCCATGGAGAAATAAATGGTTCTCATATGGCACCACAGACCAAGTAATCACCAGTGCCCAATATGGTGCTCTACTGGGCCTGCTTCACCAGGTAGAAGACACTTCATTTTTTATACATGTACTACCTTTTGATCAACATAGAACACTGCGTCAATTGCTATTAAATCTATTTCTTTTAAAGGATATTTATAGACCAAGATCGATATACAACATGCATTAAAGACTACACTTTTTTGGATTATTAAATGGATTGTTAGTGTTACGAAACTTACTGTTTTTCAGCGTCTGAGCCATATTTTCATGGATTTTTCAAAGCCTATCTAAACTGCTAAATGCTATTTAGGTCTTCCTCATAGGCAACAGTTTTATCCAACATAGACTTGCAGTGGGCTATGGGTGTAGCCCTTGCTTATGATTCGATGTAACTGTCCAAGGGGAATAGCTGTGTATTTATGCTTGAATTGGTGAGGGTGTCTTGGGTTCACTTCTCCTGATTACATAGTTTTTCTCCCTTTTGTGTTTGTATTGCCCAAAGAGCATTTTGGTCTGATTGTATTTTGATGTAATGAATTGTATCCTTCCACTGCCGACGTCGAGGGCGTGCATTATTGCATGAGAGGGAACATTTTCTTTCCCTCAGTTTCCTTTTTGTTACCCCTTCGTCTGCCTTTTCTGCTCTTACAGTTTTTATTTAAATACCATCCAGGCACCACTTTGGCCCTCCTCAAGCTCCCTAACTGTGTGTGCCACACGTAGCTTTTCATTTTTTAATGATCAAGAATCATTCCTAGATGGCTGCCCGTGTGGGCACACAGCATTTTCCAAAATGGCCATGCGTGCGTGTACAGCAGCTATCACGAGAATTAGACCAGTTTGTTCTTCATAAGAATTGCATCATTGTGAACAACTGCACACACTGGAGGCTGAATCTCTTCTCTCGGCTTGTGTGACTTTGGCTCTCTAAAATTGAACAAGACGTGAGCTGTGGAAATGCTTCTCCCCATGTTGTATAAAAATCCACATCAAATAACTGCCAGGAGGAACCGGATTGTAGGGGTTGTATAAAGGAGTTCCCAATAACTTGTAAACTAAGTCCATCACCAGCCATGGTGGTGGCAGTAAGGAAAATAGTGTGACAACTAGAAGAGAAAACAATGGTTTAACAGTGCAACCAAGAACCAATGTTAATGAAGAGTGTTTTTGTTAAAGATGTAATCGTTTTGACAATCCTTCCTTGAGGACGGCTGATTGTAATTTACTATTGTATCTCCAGACTTCTGAATCTAAGTTTTTAGCAGCTGAAAGAGGGCTTTCATGGGTCAACTGAACAAATTGGTAGGCAAGATCTTAGTTGCTCTAGATGTTCCTGTGCTAACCTTGCAAAGCTCCTCCTTAGAGGAGTACCACAGTGCTGGATGTGCATGGACCAGTTCAACACTCCTCTCCTATGCCCTAGCATATAAATTCTCCTTCCCCCTCCAGGTAACACAAGTCCCAGCGTTGGGCCCTCACTCGGATATTGTCCCCCTTTGCTACTCTTAATGCCCGCTTTCAACGTGCACTTTATTGGGGCAGTGAAACTAGTGCCATCTGGTCCAAAACATTCCTGTTGGACTTTCCGATATTTGAAAGTATGCATTTCTCCTTGCCTCTGCTAGCATCTGTCCTCCCCAAACATCCTACCCCCGTGCCAGTGCAGCCTCTTCTTCACTTGTACATCCAAAGTCTGAGACCTAAACCGAAGATAAAAAGGGGAAAGCGAGAAACAGTCTTTAAATGGTTGAGAAGAAAGACTTTCCTAAGGCTGGAATAGTGAGGGTGGAACATACTATTCCTGGCCCGAATAGTTGAGGTTAGAAGAAACAATGTCTTTTCAGGCTGTAGGAGGGAGAAGATTGAGAAGATGCATTTATGACCAGAAATGACCTTTCTATTCCCTCCAGTCAATGGTTCTACAGTGGTTTCTAGCCTCAGCTGGTACTATCCATTTCCAGCCTGTGCTTTTCCTGGTTCTTTATCTAGGGCCTCCATGGTTTTAACTGCCTTGGTCTGACCATTTGCCTATGCTTTTTCTGCCACTTCGTATTCTAGGTTGCACATCTACTGTTGTGTATCTTTCATTGATCGATTCATAGTGTAATATACCCAGCCTCTAGTATACAAATGAGCCTGTCATCAAAACATTATCATGTGATCTTACTTATTTATAATTTATTATATTTATTTTTACGTAATCTCTTTTCTTTATAGCATATATAGTAGCCGTGTATCATAGCATGCGAGAAGAGATGAGACGTAATGCTCCTGGAAGCACGCCAATCAAGCGAAGGCAGAACAGCCAGATATCGCAGGAGGTTGAAGGAGAAGCAGGTGCTATGCCTGGTGCGTATTTACTGGATATTAGTTGCAGGCATCCCGGTCTGCTCGTATGTTTTCGGCTTCTATTTTGTTATAGTTCTAAATATTTGTCATGTTGTCTTATTTTTTCTCAACACTTTTTTCCCCCTTAATACTTTCTCTCTTTTCCAGGTATGATCTCCTTCTCCCAAGATTATGTTGCGAACGAGCTGACACAGAACTTCTTTACCATCACCCAGAAAATCCAAAAGAAAGTAACCGGAACCCGAAATGTTACAGAGCCCTCTGAAATGTTCCCAGTGTTACCTGGATCTTACCTTCCTCTCAACAATCCTGCTTTAGAATTCATTAAATATGTCTGCAAGGTGAGATGGCTTGTATTGTGTTTGTGTGTAGATGGTAGTGTATGTGCTTACAATGTGATCTTGGAAGGTAAAGGGGACGTTGAGTGCATACTGCAGTGTTTTGTGTGCATCATAGGATCTTCGTTTAAGTCATAAACATTAGAATGTCCCCATCCTAGATTCTATACACACTAATATAAACAAATAACTTAACACACTCACACAGACCAATTAATGTGAGTTTAAAAGCTCTCCATGTGCTATCAGTAACATAGAAACACTGGCCAATTCATCCTATTCTAAATGTTTTGAATCCAATTTAAGGACTGGAACAATGTGAGAAAGCTCCTAGAAAAGAACAGAAATCCCCTTTGCTGCTCTGCAATAGCTGACAAACATGTAGAAATGCATGGAAATACTGCCAAACAGCCAACTGTCCTGAATACTTAAGAAATATGGCCCCCGTACAGAATCCTGCAACCATCCCTACCCCATCATGCCTCCCGTTGGCTGTTGCTGGATACCAAGAGTCCTTTTATCCGACTCATGCTGAGAAGATCTCAGAGCACTTCTGTGGTTTTCGAAACCATGATTGTTCTTCTGAAAATTAAATTATATTTTCTGCTCCTGTGAAGTTTTACTTGCCTACTTTTTTATGATTGAAGTGTTCCAGACAAGATGTTTTTCTCCACTCCCTTTTTTTTTTTTTAACACGAAAATGCCCATGAGATGAAAGTAAAAAGGTACTGACATACAAGCCCTATGTGTGACCTGTCTCCCAAACCCCCATGCTGCGGTGGAATGCTCCCTTTGCTAGAAAATGTGCAATGGATCTTAAAAGATCGCGAGGGCATTCCCCTCAGAGGTAGATTAGAGTCGGAACACAAGGGCAGAAAATCAGGGAGGCGCAGGACCACCTTGAAGCAGCCACCGAAGGGGCTTCTACTGTGCGTTAATATTCTGTCTGAAGGAATACACCAAGGGGGAAGATCCAGGGAAAGAAGTGGGCATTGGTGGCACTGCCAGTCCCTACAAAGGCATTGGGCTCGTATGATGATGAAGATTCTGACGTCTACAATACTGCTTACTGTCAAAGACCAGCTCAACACTGAATCCCCAAACTGGTGCAGATTTGCTGTCGAGGAGACTATTTAGGACAACACATGGATCGTCAGTACATTCAAGGTCAAGACACTTGTCATCAATACTTAATCATCAAGAGCCTCAAGACACTCCTCAACGTTGTGGCACTCAGTTTACCCACAAATTGATGTCTAAAGAAAAGGCATCTAGGAGACTGTTCTTTTTGTCAGAATCTCCTCAGAAATATCTGCTTCAAGTGATCATAATTCCTCTCGAAGGTCAGTTGCAAACTCCACCGAAACCTTTATTTCTAAGAACGACTTCAAAGATGATAATTTTTCCCAAAACTTTGCTTAAAGCGAAACAGTCTTCAGAGACTGTTAAGGATTCCAAATGACTTTCTTCTTTTACCCAGGCTTCTGTTGACCCAGCTGGGGATACCCTACCACCTATGCCTTCTTCAAACCTGCTGATGCAGTGTCCTAAAGGAAAGACCTCTGGCATAGTCACATTCAGCTCACTTCGACTCTTTTTCAGGCACAGATCCAACATCTTACTCTCAGGAGTCTTGTCCGCAGTTGATATTTCCACCTTACATGAGGTATTGTTTAGAGTGACTGTTAAACTAAACATCCCTATGGACTCCTGTCCAATATTAGTTTTGATATTGTTAAATCTCTGCAATACAGGCCTTCTTCAAGGCTGTTACTTTAATTTCTTTTTGACCTTTTAGAGATTGCAAATGAAAGGTTCTTGTCTTCAGCAACATCTAAACTGCTACAAGGCTATTAAAGTGCAAACCTTCCAGACAAGAGTCAGTGTTTTTAAGATTCAACCCCAAACAAGACTCTGTTCGTTTGCTATGAGGAAGTATCACGTTTCAACCCAGGAAACATCATTGCTGGTGGGTAGGGGGCGACAGGGTGCTTTGAGCAGAAAAATGCGCATTGAGGCATGGGCTTAAAATCAGTCCTAAAGCTTTACTAGGCTGCTGTGATAGATCTATATGGAAGTCCATGAAAACGTATGTTGATCACCTTCCAAGGGCCAAGATGAAAAGCTTCCTCAAAGCTCTTGCTGCAGGTTTTCTGGCATCTAACCAAATAATGAGTGCATCTTTTGACTCCACAACTAATGTCTCCATGAAATACTGCCACGGTCTTACGTTATATAGATCCTCGTGGCTGCTTCTCACCTCATTGAAGAATGATGAGCAACAATAAATGTTGAACCTATCATTCTATGGATGTCTTCTTTTCGGAACACATACAGATGAAGAAATACAGAGGATGAAGACTGGTACCTTAAAGGCTGTTTGTCTGGAAGACAGATATAAAGAAATTTTACAAATCTCTGTGTGTCACTCATACCTTCCTCAGGATTTAGGCCCATTTCTGGCAGCTCCGAAACCAGTAGCAAAACCAACCACACCAAAAGAGGCATCAGTATCGCCATAGAAAGTCCACAAGGGGTTGTGGTACACACCATCAACTGGAATCTGTCTGAGAATCTTAAAAATAAAATAAAAATTAGCAATGGCTTGCATGCAATATTTCCACGTTGTCATTCTGTAGGGCTTTGGAGCAGGTAGGGGAATATTACACACCATTTAAAAAAAGTGGCAAAGCATAACTAGAGACCAGTGGGTGCTGAATAGCGTGCAACATCATTATTCTTTGTTTCAAGACACCCCGCTCTTCATTACAGCTGAAGAAATCAGATTTATTTTAGCTGTGCTGATTGTACTGAAAGAGGAAAGGCAGATTTTACTGCAAGAGCGGGCCATAAAACCAGCCCTTACATCTTAAAGATAGGGCATGTACTTCATTTATTTTCTCAACCAAAAGAAATGTCCTGAAAGGTCTACACACCAAATCTAAGCCTGATAAGGACTAGCAGGTGGATAAGAAAATACGTTTCGGATGTAGTCATCTTCAGGATGCCTTCTTTTGCTTCCATGTGGCACCAAACAAAGGAAATTCTGATGTCCCTGGTGTGGAATTGTCATTACCAATACAGAGTTTTTGGATTCAAATTGACCTCTGTTCCCAGAATATTTTCCAAATGAATGACAGTGGTAACTGCTTTTCAGAAGAAAGAAGTTCCTGGGAGCTGATCAACAGTTAGGAACAGTGCCGGAATGCGCAATCTCAAGATGGTCTCTCCCCCTTCCTCTTGCAGTATTTTCTGTCTTGATCACAACCCTGTGTGTCGTCTGCAATAGAAAAAGGGCTTGGTAGACAGATATCCTTGCCATCACATTTATGTGGTAAGCTCCTTGAATGCTCAAGTTGCCCCGATTGGCTCGCTAGCCAATGAGAAATTGATCTGTAACAATTGCTTGAGTTAATGTCTTGTGTGTGAAGATCCCTGATCTTGGCTGCATGTCTCCTGACTTAGTCTAAGATGGGCATTTGAACTTATCAAAAGATTGCATGGAATTGCGTAACGAATCCGAAGCCTAAGAAGAGGATGTCCAATGCCTTCAAATGGAAAATGTTGATTGTTTAGTGTCAACAGGAGAATCTTCTGTTAAGAAGAGATGATTTTTCTATCCATCCTGTATTTCGCTAAAAACCAGTCTACAACATTCATCAATCACAATGCATTTAGCATCCTACTGAAAGAGCTCTTCTCTGAAACCCTTTACTATACTAGTTGTTGACGTTTTCTTAAAAGGTTTAACAAAGGTTTGTTATCCCTTTCAAAAACCATCTTCCCCTAGGGAACTTCATGCAGTTTTATCAAGGTTACTGGCTCCTCTGTTTGAGCCTATACACAAACCCTATTTGCAGCATCCTTCATGCAAAGTTAATTTTCAGATTGCTATTACCTCCATTCGTAAGGTTAGTGAAATCCAAGTGTTGTTAATTCAATGACCTGTACGTGATTTTCTGTTCAGGTAGACTCTTTTTAAGGACCAATCCATTGTTTCTTACCAAGATGGTACTGGAATTTCATTAAAATCAGTCTGTCTACTTGGAGAAAACTAAGGAGTTCAGGAAGACTTGTCAGCTATTCTTCGACTACGGTTTGTTAAAATCATGTTATCCCCCCTATTTTCAGTTAATATTGAGGTAGATTATTTCCTGCATCTGTTACCAACTAGCAGACCCTTGCCAGGAAAGCCTAAAGCTCATTTGACAAGGGGAAAAGTGGCAAAGTCCACTTGATTAATTAGCGTCCTGTTTTAGGAGATATTTAAATCTGCAACTTTAAAAACTCTGCACTGTTTTGAACGCAAATGCCAGACCCGGCGCAGGGGTAGGCCAGACTGCAATTAACAACCTTTTTGCGTAACTTTTGTTTTGTAGTTGCTTAGAGCCTAGTTGGTCTTCCAGTTATGTTTTTTCCTTATGCTTTGAGGGATAAGCAGTCTATTCTGTTCTCATAGATATGGCTGTCAAGGAAGATCCTTCAATGTTAAATTGTGGGTATCTTCGTTGAAGTCATAAATCACCCTAGCTACTCCTCGTATTAAATACAAGTTAGTAAGGATTATCCTCCTTGGAGATGATCCTGAGTTTATTGTGTCAAAAGAACTGTTGGTCTCCAGCGACTGCCAGTACATGGCATGATTGACAGTGGGGGACAGTCTTCTCCTCAATTCTTAAGTCCCCAGGAGTGCTTCCCTTCAGGCTACTTGTTTCTTAGCAATTGCAAAGCAGCAAGTAGTTATGTTGTAAGAGGTTTTCTGTTCTTCTCTAGGAATGTTATCTCCTTGTTCTGGTGTTTTTAATCGGAGTACACTCCACAGAACAGGGAGGAGGGATGGCAGTGAGGAATCACTAGAGAGAACGTTACCGAAAGTAAGTAACCTGTTCATCAGGATACCAGTTTCCCATGCAGTCGGGCACTCAGGGCAAGGGTACACAGCAGTTTGCAATGAAGGGGACATTCCCGTCACAGCCAACATACCCGGAGAGTACATAGCCAACTCTTTATAAAAAGCCTTTGCGTCATTAGGATCTAGATTGTGATAATAAATTCTGAAGATTAAAAAAATACCATTCCATAACTTATTCATTACTTTATAAACATTACCCTGTACATTCCTGAATTAATGTAGGTAATAACAGTATAAATATATAATTTATATTTTCAGAATCACTGTTTTCTGGATAAGAGCTAGTGCAATTTGATACTAAAAGTAGGCTGCACTATGGGCAGAGAGAATACTCCAATCTCACAGCTGTATTTAACAGTGGGAGTATCGTGAGCTGATAACACTTGATACTATGTCCACTATCAATTGTGCTAAGACTTTGATTAGGCTCCTAGCTAAAAATTGTATTGGATGGGGTTGTGAAAGTTTAGAAACAAATCTCAAAAGAATGGTAAGTAGGGAAACAACACTGGGCTATCCAGTTTGGAGACATAGACACGCTGCAGATTTGACACAAAATAGATACAGTGCTATGGAAGGGAGGAACAAGACTGTAGTTATTATACATGTGATGCTGTTAAGCGGTTAATGTCAAAGTGTTTATTTTTTGTTTGTCTTAAAGAGACTAGCTGTAAAGTGCCTAAGACTCTCTTCCAAGATTCTCTCCGGAATGTGTTGTGTTCTAACAGGATGTGACTAAAAAGAAACATTACAAAAAGGATGCGTGTGTCTTGACAGTGTCACTTGTTTGCTCTTGGACTGCAAACATCAACCCTTGGTGTTACCCTTAAGGAATGTCACTCAAGCTGTTATGTTGATCTTGATATATGAAGAAACCTTTAGACATAAGTAATGAAAGGAAAAGGTTACTTTCAAAAACACTTGCTGGATTAAAATTGTGAAGTGAAAATCACATTGAAGATAGTACTTACAATATTTATTTAGTGTGTTTTAAATGTGGAAATATTTTGTTTTTGGCAATTAGTGCCCAGAACACTCTAAACCCACTCTAAAGTTAGGATGTCCGATGGAAAGCATATTTTGGACTGTATTCACATATTTATACATGGTTAGATGTGTTTTTTATGTTTTTTATTTGACCTGGTGACTTGTAGGTGCTGTCGCTGGATGCCAACATCACAAATCAGGTGAATAAGCTGAAGCGAGACCTGCTGCGCTTGATAGATGTGGGCGAGTTCTCTGAGGATGCCCAGTTTAAGGATCCGTGTCGCTCGTACATCCTGCCTGAACTCATTTGCAGGAACTGCAATTTCTGTCGCGATCTGGACTTGTGCAAAGACCCAACGCTTGCTCAGGTGAGGTGAAACTCTGAGAAGTGTGTCCTTTGTTCTGGTGACCTAAGGTGTGTGGGCCCGTGATCTTCCTAGTGTTGGGATTAAAAATGCAGTGCATGGGTGTCATCCTTTCACCTGCCTCATTGTCTTTTTTTTCCTTATTTCACATTCTTTTCCTACTACCTTGTGTTCGTCTGTCCGCTTGTTGTGCCATCTTACTTTCTTCTTCTGCAACTCCTGAGCTATCGCCATGGTGTTCTCCTCTGTTTCACTGTTAATCTCTTCTCTGTTTAATTGTTGCTTTCTCCTCTGTCCACCTTGGAGAATTGTGGGAGATCCTGGGATGTTTGTGCTTGGAGGTCAGTCACTGCTCAGGCTGGTGAACTCAAAAAGGGCTCCCTGCTGCTTCATTTTATTCACTAGTAGCAGCAATGGGGCCGCATTTACTGTTTGCCCAGGCCTGCTCTGGGTAACCCCTTACTGTTCCCGTTACTGACCTCCTTGGTGCTCCCTCCTCTTTCACCCGTGCCGGTCCCTCCTCTTTCACCCCTGCTGGTCCCTCCTCTTTCACCCCTGCTGGTCCCTCCTCTTTCACCCCTGCTGGTCCCTCCTCTTTCGCCCGTGCCGGTCCCTCCTCTTTCGCCCGTGCCGGTCCCTCCTCTTTCGCCCGTGCCGGTCCCTCCTCTTTCGCCCGTGCCGGTCCCTCCTCTTTCGCCCGTGCCGGTCCCTCCTCTTTCGCCCGTGCCGGTCCCTCCTCTTTCGCCCGTGCCGGTCCCTCCTCTTTCGCCCGTGCCGGTCCCTCCTCTTTCGCCCGTGCCGGTCCCTCCTCTTTCGCCCGTGCCGGTCCCTCCTCTTTCGCCCGTGCCGGTCCCTCCTCTTTCGCCCGTGCCGGTCCCTCCTCTTTCGCCCGTGCCGGTCCCTCCTCTTTCGCCCGTGCCGGTCCCTCCTCTTTCACCCGTTCCGGTCCCTCCTCTTTCACCCGTGCCGGTCCCTCCTCTTTCACCCGTGCCGGTCCCTTCTCTTTCACCCGTGCCGGTCCCTTCTCTTTCACCCGTGCCGGTCCCTTCTCTTTCACCCGTGCCGGTCCCCCCTCTTTCACCCGTGCCGGTCCCCCCTCTTTCACCTGTGCCGGTCCCCCCTCTTTCACCCGTGCCGGTCCCTCCTCTGCTGCCTCTTGCAACTCCCTCCTCGGCCCCCTTGCTGCTCAGTCCTCTGTTCACTGCCCCTACATTGCTTATCCCTCACCTGCCTCTCGCCCCCCTTTGCTTGTTTCTCCTCTAATACCGGTTGCCTCCTTTCTCTGTCCACCATTCCTCCCACCTAACCCCAAACACACCTTTATTGCCTAACTTTTAATTGTTGACTCACGGATATTGCTACGATGGACACCCACCCCTACCTCATAATATATGCGTTTTCTATGCAGGACGGGTCAATTTTACCCAAGTGGATCTGCACAAACTGCCAAGCGGAGTACGAGTCTGACTTCATTGAGATGGCCTTGGTGGAAGCTCTGCAGAAGAAACTGATGGCGTTCATGCTGCAGGATCTGGTGAGGCACTACTGCTGAGGGCTGGGGATGGAAGTCTAGGTCTAGCCTAGTCTAGTCTAGGTGACTACCCTGCTAGGGAAAGTGGCAGAGAGAAATCTGATTCCCTAAACCACATGGAAACCAATCCGATCCATCTTTAACTGTCTTCATTGCAAGATGGGTGTAAAGGAGGCATGAATGTCATGCAAAACTCTGCCTTGAAGTTCCTCCATTTAAATGCACTTGCATCAGGTACACACTGTAGAAAAACTGCAGTCCCTATCTATTGACCTGTTTTAGATTGAGTACTTTTCGGCAACATTGAATGCAGTGACCCTATGTGTCTTAACACCTATCACAAGGTGCTACCCTCGCAGTCAAAAGTTCCTTACTCCTTTACATATATTGCATCAGGTCGGGAATTCCAAGTTTTTTCTCCTTTCTGAACATTTTCCCAATTTTCATTCAAAGCATTAGTTGAGCTAATGTTTCATTCACGGAATATGCTTCGCTGCATTGGTCGCTTTGAAAATGCATACTCACTCTATTTGAGCAGAAAGACTTCAGAAACAGTCTTAAGCCACCTCTGAAGCCTTCAATAGGATCACCCCAGCTGTCTCCAGTGCCTGGTTTTATCAACACTGCTTCGATTGCATATGCCAGTCCTTGCTGATGCAACCTACTCTGCCATTTCAGAGAAGCAGGCCACATTTGACAGGCGGGCTAGAATGTTTTTTTAAGTTGTCTTTTTTTTACATCAGACAAGTGACCAGTTTCCTCTTTTCTTCCCTGTCCTTTGCCTCTCTATGGGAGGCAATGTCTGCTCAGCTGAAGATAGCTGTTCTGTCTTCAAGCGCAGAAGATTGTTTTTATGGTAGCATTTCAGGTGTGAGGCTTTATTGTAACCTACTGGCAAGCAGTATGGGAGCCTGGTCTTTGTATTGCTAAGTAATAAGAATTCCAGTTTGATTTGGAAATAGTTTGAAAAATGATTTATCATTTTGTATGTATGAAGTGTTTCTCATATAATTGTAATTATTGTTGGCCCTAACTCCGTCAGTTGGATAGAACATGAAAACTCTACAGTAACTCTAATGAATAAATGTTGCAGCTGTCTCTAACGCATTTAAGAGTGGCAAGAGCTGTTCATCACAATTGTTCTTATTTGCCCTTATTTCTCTTAAATATGTTTGCACTTCAACATGTAAACATCGTTTCAGGACATTTGCAGCACTTTTAAATCCACCTTTAATCGCACGTACCGCTGCTGGCCTTCAGACTATTGCCCAGTTGATGTAGTTCTCCATTTAAAGAGCCCCTCACTCATCTCCAGTGGTTTCTCCGGCTCTATGTTCCCTTCCCCTTCTAATTCACAGTCTACGTTGAGAAGGTCATTCCTGTTGGAGCTGATGCACTCAGAATTTCCAGGGCCATTGTTGGCCCAGAGTAGATGGGGGCATTCAAGGACGTGATATTGTAGGGTTTTCGGGTGATTCTGGGGTCTCCTCAAGTGCCCTCATGGGTTCACTGGGCCTCCAGTTGAACTTCTGCCATAGGATCCCTCCCTGGAGTCTTCTGCCCCCATTAGGCCCGCACCCAGGGTCTTGCTGGTGCCAGGCTGTGCATTCATACCTTCTTTCCTTTGGGTCATGCTGGTTCCAGACTGTTTTGAGGACAGTTTTCCAGATGATGGAGGATATATTCTTTGCTTTTTTTACTGACTCTTTACAGTACACTCGCCATGTTTCGGATGACCAGGAGGCGCACAGTATTTCTCCTCACATCCCATACACTGATCTAGTCTATACTTAGATTTGCACAACGCTATTGGCCTTCACTCTACTCTAAAAAACAGCGTTGGTCGTTGCATTTGGTGCACCTACTGGAGAAAGCGTATTTGTTTTGCGGTGGTAGTTCACAGAGCCACATAAGTGATACAGTTGCATTTGCCTTCTGTGGTACCTACAGCGAATTTGCACTCACATTCTTTAGCTAGGCCCTTCTATCTCTGATCCAATGCTACTCTGCAAAGAGACCCTGACTGAGGGCTTGATGGCGGGCTGGTTCAAGCATTGCTCATTGCTGTAGGTCAACTTATGAATTGGTAATTGCCATAAGTCTATCGGGGGACCCGGGCTCCTTGACACAACAACTTCTGACACCAGAAATTATTGTTGTACAGGCATCTGCCAATGATGTATATCTGAATGCCTTTCCTAAGGCACTGTCAGACAGGGAAAGCACAGTGATGCACTGGTGAAGAGTATTCTCCACAGCAAGTTGGGTGGTACACGTCCTCCCGAATCTTGTGTGAGATATTTTAACCACCTAAACCAGAAGAATTCTGAAAAGTGTTAGTTCAGAAAGTTCACAATGTACAGGATACGGCCAGGTACCTTTTGTGGGCTGGTCTGGGCACCATGGACTCAGTTGATTGACACCAGTGTGGTGGTATGGCGTCATGCCTGGATGCCTGCCACAGTTTTATCAGTTTTCCACGGTGATGTTAAGGCGTCTCCGATGGATGTGCCTATTGATCGCATCAGGCTTTTCAGCAAAAAGGTGGACTTTGCTTCGGAACATTTCTTTGGAAGATGAGCGACGGCTTGAGTTTTGAGTCCGTTATCTCCGACTTGTCAATTTCAGCGAATGTACTGGAAATTCTGGGACTATTTGATGAGTCTTGCCTATTGCCAGAGGCAATCCTCGCAAATCTGTCCCATCAATCACTCAGCCTTGGTGATAGAGGCAGGAGCCATCAGACAGGGCAGCAGTATTGCTAATAATCATCAGCAGCAACCGCCATATTCCTCTGAACCCCCTCCAGTGGCCGTCTGCGGCTGTTGGGAGGGTGGGGGGGGGATTGGAACATTTTCAGACTGGCTGGCTGGCGCTCCGTTACCTCAGACTGGTGGGCTTTAGGGGTTGTTCACAATGGTTCTGCCCTCCCATTTCTGTCTACACCCATGCCTGTTTCTTCTCTTTTTTATCTGACTTAAGCGGATAATTCCACCATTCTCTCAGAAGGACAGTCACTGCTTACCAAAGGGCCAATAGAGAGTTGTTGAGGCATAGAGGGGCATGGGATACTACTCCAGGCAGTTCCTCGTTCTCAAAAGGGACAGCAGTCTGAATCCGATCATTGATCTTAGGTGTGTGAATGCCTTCCTTTGGAGGCAAAAATTCAAAATATCCATGTCCTTTCTGCAGTAGACCACGGTGTTTAGATGATGTTGTTGGACTTGCACAATGTGTATTTCAATGTACCTGGCCTTCAGTCTCATGTGTGTTTCCTCAACTTCACTGTGGGGGTACTAGCAGTTCCAGTTTCACTGTTCTGCCCATTGGCCTCACTTTGTCCCAGACGGGAAATCTCCTTTACAACGGAACCGCTACAACGCGGTACCGTTACGACGCAGTTTTAACAACTAAAGTCGTTACAACGACTTTCGCTGGAGGGCGCTCTAGGATAGGGGATAGTTTAATTTACTATCCAACACCTTCCCTACTATCCACGGGGACTGGTGTTGGAATAGTAAATTAAACTATTCACTATCAGCGCCCCCCCCCCCAACGCAAGTCGTTGTAACGACTTGCATTGTTAAAACTGCGCCGTAAAGGGACGCGTTGTAACGGTACGCGTTGTACCGTAATACATCCGTCCCCGACGGGTGTTCGTGAAGATTATGGCAGTGGTCGCTGCTAATTTGCACACACAAGTCGAGAGATAAGATATTCCTGTACTTGAGGACTGTCTGGCGTGCCACAGTCTGTTACGAACCACTTGCATTTGATCGTTCTTTTGTCTTCCCTGGGATTCTTCATCAACAAACTGAAACCCCACCTTCGGCCAGGGCAGAGAGGATTCCCTTCATTGGGGTTATTCTGAACACTTCAAATTTCACAGCCTGTCAAAAGCAACCCCCCCCCTGCACGCCACCACGCCCACCCTCCCCCCCCCCAGGATAGAGGACTCCCTTTATAGGAGTTATTCTGGACACTGAATTTCAGTCTATCAGAAATTAAAAATCCCCCCTCCCTTGCCCCCTACTTTAGTCTCCGAAAAAGCAGACGCAACAGATCAATCTACTGGAGATGTGGGCAATCCGGCTAGCTACCAATACCTTCGGCATTTCATCGTGGGCAGCCCTGCTCAGGTTCTGACGAACAACACAATCGCTATCTAGACTGCAAGAAGCAGGGCAGTGTGGGGTTATATGTGCTGTGCCAGGAAGTGCTGAGACTGTAGCACTGGCTGAACTTTAAGGGCATTTCTCTGGCTGTCATCCCTCTGGCAGGCTCCTTTAAAGACATGGTGGAAAAACTCAGCAGACCCCATTTAACTTCCCATGTGTGGTATCTGCAGCCGGTGCTAGTTCGAGGCAGGCGTGCTTGGTTAGATCTCTTCACTTCTACCATGAATGCTCAGTGTTGCATCTTTTGCTCCCTGAAGTTTTTCTCTCTCAGCTCCCTGGGGGAACATGTTTGTACTTCCATTGGCCTCCAGTCGCCTTAATGCATTTCTCACTCTGCCGCTGCTTCCTCTAGTTCTGAAGGAGGATAGGAGGTTCAGCTCATCCTGATAGCCTTAGATAGGGCTTGGGAGTTTGATACTCCCATCTGCTAAATCTGAACATTCTTTGCCCTCATTCCCTACCTCTTTGGGGGGGGGGCTCCTGTCCTGATAGCAGGGCAGTGTTCTACATTAGAACCTCCACAACTTGCACCTCCATGCATAGATTTGTGTGGAATCATCTGAGTGTCTTTGACATGACTGTAGAATTTGTGGATGTGATTTTGACTGCTTGACAGCAGCTCACCATGTCAATTTATTCTGGCCACTGCACAAAGTTTGTGGCCTGGCGAGAGGACCATTTGGTCGATCAGACTCATGTTAAGCTTAGTGATATATTTACATTTGTTCTGTCTTTGCACCAGCAAGGCTTTGCTCTGGACAAGATTAAGGGTTACTTATCGGCCCTTTCAGCCTTTGAGTCTTTGCCTGATCAGCCATCTTTGCTCAAATGACTCGTTATGCTTTTTCATTTAAAGGGCTTAGTTATAAGTTTCCTACTGTGCCTTTCATTATGCTGCAGTGGGACCTTAACTTGGGTCTTAATGTTCATATTTGAATTTACGCGCAATTTTCTCTGAGGTTGCTGACCATTAAGACCGTTTTCCTCTTTGCAGTCACCTTGGCAAGTCACCTCAATGAGCGCTAGGATGGATGGATGGGTTTTTATATAGCGCAATATCACCGCCAGGTCTCAAAGCGCTTTGCATTGGGAACCCGTCCTAGTTTTTCCCTGTGAGATAGCCCCTGCTGGGTATCCCCAAGGTGAAAGCCAGGCATCCCGCCGCGGGGGCCATTGTGGAGATTAAGCAAGCTATTGTCCAGAGTTGCAGAGTGTTAACCTGTGATTCGAGTAGGCACCAAAGCGAGAATTACCGAGTCGTGGACATTTTGGGCTCAAGACCCTGCTGCGTCGGGAATTGAACCCTGGTCCCGGGCCTGATCTCAGCGTCCGGGTCTGCCTCCTCTAACCAGTGAGCCACACTCCTCCACCCCTCCCCTAGGCACTGTAGTCACAGCTTACTTTCTTTCTTACGTTCTTCTCTGACAAGTTGGTACTACGAACTTGATCAACCTCTCTTCTGAAAGTGGTGTTGCCATTCCATGTGGGGTAGTCCATTCTGCTCCCTGCTTTCTTCTCTCCACCATATCATTTTAAGCAGGAAGGACTGTAAGAAAACACTCTTTCAAGATGGATCATCCTGTCTATGAAGAGATACTATGCCTTTGACAAGAGGGAGTTTGCTGAGGGCCTTCGGGCTCATTATGTCAGAGCTAAAGCCACCCCTGCAGCTTTAGCTTTGGGTGTGTCCTTGCTGGACATCTTCCCGGCTGTTATGTGGGCATCTGCCCACATCCAGAGGTAGGGCCATTTTGACTGTTTGGTCCTGCAGGATTTCATGGTATAAACTTCACTCCTCAGACCCACCACCTTAGAGGGAGTCACTGCATCTGACGGTGAGGAAGTTGCCTTTCTAAACTGATGTTGATGCGCATGGCTATAGGCTGTATACTGCTGTTTTCATTTTCGGAGGAGGCTTATGTGGGATCTAGTGGCTCCACCTACCAGTATGCAGACACTATTGCAGGAAAATTTTCCAGATTTACTCTGTCGCTTGTGGGGAAATCATGGGAATTCAAAAGGTGAGAAAACTGTGGGTTGGAGTAAGGGCCAGAAAAAGTTACCAAAGGTAAGTAATTTGTTCGTTTAGCCCAAAGTGTGCTACCCTATTCTCCACACTTCTCCTTATGGCATGAGCCCACTTGTGTACAGAGACAAATTATGACAGCTCTCACTTCCTCACACTGAACAGAAATCCTTCTACTAAAGTGTAAAGTCAAACCTGCAAGTCAAGCTGAAGCTTGAACCCGTATGGTCAAAGGAACTGTTCATGAGGCCTCCAGCTTGCCCCAAATCGTATAAGGATTCCTGGTACGGAAGTCCAGCTTGCAACATTCTGTGCAATGCAGCCATTTACGCACGCTCTGGCTTGAAGCTAATTGGGGCATGTATTAGACATCACTACAGAGCCATCAGTGCTGCATACCAATACATTTCTTTTGCCAGTCGATTTGGTGGGGTGGAACGTTTTCGTCTTACAATACGTTGCCCCAAGGCAATAATATTCAGAAGGATAGGGCTGTTCAGTGGATGCCTACACGGAAGAGTGATGGCTACATGGACACCTCTGTTGTGTCTTCGAGGTGGTGGGTGGGGTTATGGACTTCAATAGCCCTTAATTCCTAGTTTCTTGTTTCCCAGATGTCTGGAATCTTAACTGTCTTTTTACTCCTGTTCTATTTTAGGCCTGTATGAAATGCAAGGGAGTGAAAGAAGCAAACATGCCTCTATACTGCATTTGTGCTGGGGACTTTGACCTTACCATTTCCCTGAAGGTATGTAAACCTTGTCCTTGGAATTTTGCTCCATGTCCAATGTATTGGCACTCCTGTCCCTACCCTTGTATGGCAACTTTTTGAGGATGAGAGTGCCATAATTACTGCCTTTTCCCCTTATTTGCTCCTTCCTAAGACTCGTAGCTCAAAAATTCAAATTAATTACTACATCCCATATCCGTTTTCCTCTACTTGCCTCTACTCTGCTTGTTTGCTGCCATGTAACATATCTGCTAATCCACCCCTCACATCCCAGTCTCCAACCAGCATACATTGATTGGTCTTTGACTTCCCGAATCCTCCAAGAGTTAAATCTACTTAGTGTATTTTGAGAGGTCCCAAAAATGTTAGTATTTCTTTTAGCATTTTAGTGTGAAAGTGCCGATTTCCATGGCTGACCTTTGCGCAAAATCTGCAATTTCTCTTAAACGGCCAGGCCTAACACTTCCAAAAACGACATTATGAGATCCACAAGTCAACTCGTGTAGTTTAAGGAAATTGTGCACAAGTATTGTTGTTCTATGTAAATAACTTGTTTGTATTTCCCCTCATTTGTGTTTGTTAGCAATTTACAATTGGGTGACCATTGCAAGACACTACCTAGTTGCTACAATCAGTAACCTTAGTGAAAGAGTGGGATTGAGTTATAGACCTGTGTGTTGCTAGAGTAAAACGCTATGCATTCCTTGCTATAATGTTTGGGAAGGATGGGGGGGGGGGGTGACTCTTAAAATGGGTGCACACGGCCAACCTCAGGGTATGGTTACAATATGTATACTCGTACTGTGAAAAAACTATTTACCTCACTAAGCTAATAGACGTCTTATGTAAAAATAGGAATACTCCCATTTGGACATTAAATATAATATGATCTGGTTGACCTTCTTGCACATTGCCTCGGTAATGATACAGTCGGAAGCAAGTGACTTTATAATGCATGTTTTTGCTAAAGGATTGTTGACCCGTAAGCCATTCTGATGGCCTCAAGTCATGTTATGCCATGCTAAAAGAAGCGAGTTGCACAAAAAGCTATCGAAGTGGACTTGGGACACTGGTTGGCCTATGACTTTAATTTCTGCATGAATAGGAACATCTACTTCTGACTTTGTGATTTCTGCTTTTTGCAACAAATCTGATTTTTAGGAAAGACTGGCTACATTTAATTTGTGTAAGGTGTATAGCTGAATAGTAGCATGATTGGGTGCAGTCTGTGTTGCAATAAGAACTTAAGGCTAACCTGTCAAGTTCATTAATGTATCACACATTTCATCTCGCGCTGTAATAAGCTACTGAGAACAGCAGTAGTAAAGAGTTGTGATTGAAACCAGAATTCCCCAAAACACACTGTTGCTCCAGGTTTTCTGTTTTATTAACACATAGTAGTGTATTAATGATTAAATTTTTTTAATGGTGTTTTTGCAACCACTTTATTTCAAATTCAGTGGTCATTGTACACTCCACTGTTAATATACAGTGACAGCTGTGGTGTTTTTAATTTCAGAAAATAATCTTGATTAGGGATAATACTCAGTTTTTTACGTTAGTATATTTCGTTAATAAAACGAAAATAAGTATGGTATTATTTTTGTAATCCAAGTATGGAAATGCATCTTATGCCAGCGAAGATGTGCTAACACAAAACAAGTGTCTATAGACTTTCACTGTTTCTGTACTCACAATGATTTCCTTACTATTGAATACTATATATAACCTCTCTAGAAGAGTGGTCATATAAAGCCCTGCCCTGAAAAGTACACTGCACCTTTAGAGCGGTCTTCGCCTCGGTCCACCACGGCTGGTGCCGGTTGTGTGGAGGGCGTTTTCGACCTTCCTGCCCGACCCCTGTGGGCGTAGCACTCCCTTCAGAGGCGGGACCGGTGCCTTCTTAGGCACGCCATCTCCCCACGACATGTGCAGCTCATCACTGGCATCCAGGCTCACAATATATGCGGTGTGATCACTGTGGCTTTGAGGCCTCGGAAGCTGTCCTCACCCTTCCGGCTACGGCCTCAGTAGGGGGAAAAACAGTTACTTTACAGATACTGAGCCTCAACTGTAGGTCCTTAGCGAAACATCACGAGGATGTTTTTGAGCTCCTCACTGACCGCTCCCCTGATTTGCTAGCTCTAACGGAAACGTGGTTAACTAGTGACTCATTGGCTATTCCGGCTTTGGCTCTCCCCTCTGGTTACTCTATTCTAACTAAAAACAGACCCAAAGGGAGGGGTGGGGGATTAGCGGTGATTTTTAAAACCATTTATTCCTGCATTCTCTCCCCCTCAATCATAACCAACTGTGAAAGCACTCTTGTTTAAGCTAAGGGTCTCTGACATCTATACTTTGACTGGGCTTTTGATATACCGCCCTCCTGGCCCTGTGAGTGCTTTCCAGGAGTCACTGGTTTCAACCGCTTCCGCACTCATCCTGCAGTCAGCTAACTTCACTGTGCTCGGAGACCTCAACCTCCATCTTGAGTCTCGGGAGTCCCCGGCTACACTGAAGTTTCTTGGAGATCTGGAAGCCTGCCAGCTATGTCAGCTGGTTGAAGGGCCTTCACATCTGGCAGGTCATCTGCTAGACCCGATGTTCTCGAATATCCAGGGAATTACTGTTTCTCCCCCATATCCCCTCAGTTGGACAGATAATTTTTTGGTACAAATTAATATTAAAATTCCAGGTAGCCCTAGGATGAAGCCATCTCCTCCTCTCTGGAGGCGCCCGTGGCATAAACTTGATGGTGCCTTATTTGAGGCCAGGCTGAAAAATTCCCGTCCAGAGTGGTCTGGTAATATGGAGGAGGCGGATCTAGCCTATAGAGAATGGATTAATGAGTCTCTAGATCATTTTATCCCTAAGAAAATATCAAGGCCCAAACGCGAGCAATCCCATCCCTGGTACTGTGAGGCACTCACAGCCAAAAAAAACCAATGTAAAGTACTCTAGCACATTTGGAGGCGGTCTTATGACCCCTGTGCTAAGACTAACTTTAGAACTGCCACTAAAGCCTATCATAGATTGATAAAAAAAGACCAAAGCTAGCTATTATGCTGAGCTGATCAACTCCAGCACTAATCGCGCCAAAACTATCTTTGCGCTAGTGAAGGAGATGACTAAGCTGCCCGAGGGGAACAATTCTACAATAGTGTCTGACTTACAGTGCGAAGAACTCGCCTGTTTTTTTGTTAATAAAGTTCAAGGAATCTACAATTCCTTCAACTCTGGTGGCACCTTGATGAGTCCCAGATCTAATATAGATCCTTTGGACCTGCCCTATTCGCTCCTTACCCTTCCATCTATCTCACAAACAGATATGGAGACCCTGGCTTTAAAAATCAAGTCTGGGTCCCCAGAACACCCGGTTAAACCAGAGCTATTTAAACTCTTCCAGGACTCCATCATGATTGAAGGACGGGAGCTGATCAACAGATCTCTCCAGTCGGCCACTATCCCTAAAACCTGGAAACATGCCAAAGTTGTCCCCCTACTAAAAAAAATCTACTCTGGACCCCTCTAGGCCAGAAAATTATCGGCCTATCTCCTTGCTTCCGTACGTGGCTAAAGTGGCGGAGAGGCATGTGAATTCCATCTTGCTAGGTTTTTTGGAGACTAATGGGATTTTGGAGGATTCTAAGAACAGATTCCGTGCTAAACATAGCACCGAATCGGCCTTATTGGCCGTTACGAAACAGCTACGGGAGACACAGGACATGGGTAACACCGCGGCCGTGGTTCTGCTGGATTTGAGTGCGGCGTTCGACATGGTCTCCCATGGGATCCTTCTTAGGGGACTGGGGGAGATCGGTGTCGGGGATAGAGCCTTGGATTGGTTCGTGTCATTTCTATCAGACCGTTCCTTCCAGGTTCATGCCCCACCGTACTCATCCAGCAGTTTCCCTTTAGGTTGCGGTGTCCCACAGGGCTCCGCTCTCAGCCCCACGTTGTTTAACGTATACGTCTGCCCCTTGGCCATGTTGGCCAGGGAACGTAACATCAAATTAATTTCCTATGCGGACGATACGCAACTAATCTTTACTTTCTCTAATGACACCGTGGGTGATCGAGCCAAATTCCAGGATGACATCTTGGCCATTTCCAATTGGCTTACAGAGAATTGCCTTCAGTTGAACTCATCTAAAACTGAGGTTCTCCTCATTGGAAAGGACACTCAGAAGTGGGATGAGCAGTGGTGGCCTTCTACACTGGGCCCGCCACCTACTCCTAAGAAAGAAGTTAAAAATCTAGGGGTGATTGTAGATGATTCACTTACCCTTGAATCCCAGGCCAAAAGAGTGGCTGGCACTTGCTATGGTCGCCTCCGGTCTCTTAAACCCATCCTAGGGTTTTTTTTAACCTCCCATGCGGCAGACAATTGTCCAAGCTATGGTTCTGTCCCATTTGGACATGAGACCCTCGGGACTCAAGGGGAATAAATCCCCCAATTTACAACGCGCCAGGGTGGCGCGTTTGCACAGTGGTACAGGGAGGGTGCGGGGCCTGACATAGCAAGTGTGCAAATGCACCCCATGGCACATTGTAAATTGGGGGATTAAGTCCCCTTGAATACTGAGGGTCCCTGGCGGCCAACTAGCCCACCAGGTACCTCCAGTATGCGCCACAGGGCTGCGTTGCAGAGAGGTGGTCTGAGGCCACGCCCCTTTTTACACCTCCGTGCAACGCAGCTCTGTGGTGAAGGCAGGGGGCGGGCCTCATGTGACAAGTGTGCAAACACGCTCCATGGTGTATTTTAAGTTGGGGGATTAAGTCCCCTTGAATCCTGAGGGTCCCTGAGGGCCAACTGGCCCACCTGGTATCTCCAGTAAGCACAACAGAGTTGCGTTGCAGAGAGGTGTAAAACGGGGCGTGGTCTCGGACCACCTCTCTACAGCGCAGCCCTGTGGCGCTTACTGAGGCACCTGGTGGGCTAGTTGGCCTCCAGGGAGCCTCAGGATTCAAGGGGACTAACCCCCCCAACTGAAAATGCGCCACGGGGCGGGTTTGCACACTTGTAACATTAGGTCCTGCCCCCTCCCTTCAACACAGTGCAAACGGGCCCTCTGGCGTGTTGTAAATGGGGGATTTACTCCCCTTGAATCCTGAGGGTCCCTGGGGTCCAACTAGCCCACCAGGTACCTCCAGTAAGCACCACAGAGCTGCTTTGCCGAGAGGTGTAAAAAGGGGCGTGGCCTTGGACTATCTCTCTGCAAAGCAGCTCTGTGGCTCTTACTGGAGGTACCTGGTGGGCTAGTTAGCCCACAAGGACCCGCAAGATTCAAGGGGACTTAATCTCCCAACTTACGAGCTAGGGGGCACGTTTGTAGTGGTGCAGGGAGGGGACGGGCCTTGATATAAAAAGTTAGCAATCCTGCTGTGTCGGTCTTACTGGTGGTAATAAAAGGGGTAGATGGCCACCAAGGTTGACATTGGGGGTTAGCTACTCCTCCTGTTACCTCCAGTAAATCCCACACGGTGGGATTGCTAAGAGGTGTTTGAAGGCCACGCTCTCCTTTCTCCACCACTCTGCAAACGCAACTGCTATCTTATAGTTAGAAATTAGCATTTAAAAAAACCTTTGAAATTCACTTAAAAAACTATAGGTTTCAGGGACGTTATACTTAGAAAATAGCATTTAAAAAAACATTTAAATTCACTAAAAAAAAATAGGTTTCAGGGAAGTTCTAGTTAGTTGGACATTTCACTCGTACAAAACCATAGAAATTCCCCCGTTCTAGTTAGTTCAGCTAACTAGAACTCACGCCCCCGCAATGCACTGCTGATGACATCATATATTACATAAAAAACCAAGCCTGGATGATGTCATGACAAAGGAGGATGGACAGACCCTTTAAATAAGATGGGTGATGAAGATCAGACTGCCTATAGAGCATTTCTGTTTTCGTTAAGCGTGCCCATTGAATATTTGCGTACATTAAGTTTGCTTGAATTGTGACTTCTCCACCCTTTCATTTTATGCTCCACTTCTTGCTCCTTTCTGCGGGCTACCAAGCCCTGACTGTTTTCGGTTAATGCTTACCAGTGAAATTATGATGCTCTTGTAGTGACTGATTTCCCCTGTTTTTATCACGCAGGTCTTTGTGGAACAAATCGATGTATTTAAAAACATCGCTCAACATTACAACATGCCTTTCCTACTGGAGACCATTGAATGGCTGCTGCAAAGGAACCCCCATATTAAGCGATAGGATGAGCTTGGGCCAACAATCCCTGGCAAAGCAGAAGATTCTCTTCTAATACACCTTCCTCCAAGCACGGAAAGCGGCAAGTCGTGTACCAAGAGCAAAATGGATTGCAACATTTTCACGTCTTGGCTCTATGAATAAGTGCGCTTTTGCGGTCAGATTATTGTATGAAATGTGCTACATTCATTTTTGCTAAGAATCCGCTGCAGTAACAGCGGGCAGAGTGCTTGTTGTGGACTAGAAATCACATGGGCAAAATAAGGAAGAAAGACTAGAAAATAAAATCAAAATCTGGAAACGTCAAAGATTGTGATGGGCACTCCACTGTTATATTCTGACATGGCGGCAATGTTTTTTTTTTGTATTGCTTTATTTTGAAAGCCTTGCGAAGATAGCACAAGATTTGTCTTGCAGTGTGCGAACTGGACAAGTGTGGTCATGTATGTTGTATGGCTCATATTGTATAGAACATACAAGGAAAAGATGGACTTGTTACGTTACTATGTATATATTGCACAGTTCTGTTCATAGTCATAGTCCAGTCTGGATACTTGAGCAGTGTTTTTCTGTATAGTATTTACATCATTTTGTGTCTGGTAATCCAATGTGCAAATAAGTGTTTTATAATAAATTGTACTAAATATTAAATTTTATGCATTTTTGATTTTGTTCTAAGACTTAATTTCTCCCCTCACACAAGCATGTAGATAAGTACTCACCACTGTGTAGTTCAGCAACACTCTCCTTTGAAAAGGCATTTCTTGATTTGCCTAGAACTGTGGCCTCCATGGCGGTATATGCCCCAAATTTGCCAGTTGCTTAGTGTAGTCAGCTAAGGCCTGGCATGCAGGTTTTCATGTTGTTCCTTGCAGGGGAAAAGAAAGTTATGGGGAGGTGAGAAAGACTTTCTTTCCATTTGCGCTACTGTAGGAAATGTTCTACCCGTCTAAAGTAAAAACTACTGAAAGGAATTTACAGCACAATTGGGTATGAATATAACGTTTAACTTAAAACGTGCTTTTTTAGGTTTGATGTAAATCTGTTTAGTAGCCTTGGAGAGATGTGTTTAAAAGAGGTGCTGGGTGGGCATAAAATTGCTTTTGTATTTCTAATGGATACTTCTAACCGTGGGATCTTCACCTTTAGAATATCCCCAAGCCTCCAGACTGGATCTGGAGAATTCCTACATCAATGCCGTCATGTGCTAGTAGGTGCCACTGTTTGAATCTGTGATGACTCCTTACCACCCTAGACATGACAGAGCAGAGCCACGTTTAAGTGTCATCGATTTACCTCAGTGTGCCAGGGATGCTTTTCCATCCAAAATAACAGGATCCATGCCATGCCTTTACTGCTGGAAGCAGATGTCTGGTACAAAGCTGGACACAGTTTGTCTTTGGTGCTTAGCCTTGAGCTACAACGTAGTCTTGTGATCATTCCCCCTCAGGACAGCGCTCAAGCCAGTTTAAGGAGCTGGTCCCGCATAAGGTCTTCTAGTCTTCAGAAGGCGAAACCAGACTCTACCCCTTCCTGCCAGTTAAATCGGGTGCCAAGGCACGAGAACGTCAATCTAAAGATCATACACCACAAGTGTCTTCTAACTCGAACCTTTCCTTCAGCTGGTCCTGGCACCCCAGAGTTTCCCGAGCCGTTGTTGACTTGCCCGAAAATAGTGTCTTTCAAAGAGGCCATGCTGCAGCTTTCAGACGCTCCTGGCTCCCTCTTGTCTGCATTGAGGCCCACAAAGCCATGTGGGGCTCCAGTTGGACATCTGCTAGCATGCCCTCTCTTGCTGCCATCTGACTCCCTGGGGCCTGTTTCTGGGGTCCATTCTGATACCGGTTCACGGATCCACCCCGGTCGCTAAAGTCCCTGGCCAGCTCTGGTTTCCTCTTCTGTAGTGTAGTTCCTATCTTCCCAATAGGCTCTGCGCATTGGAATAATACCTACAGCAGTAAAGGCCTAGGCCAGACGTTAACTAGGTCTACTACTGTCGATACTAGACTTAAGTTTTGGGTTTGCCAGCGTAGCTCAGAGTTCGCTAGAAACTTTCTCGAATGTTCAGGAAAGAATTAACTCCCCTGATTAGACAAGAAGGGATTTAGTTTCTGACAACCATAGAACATGACAACTTTGCTCTCCCCTAATCAAGAGTCAATCTCAAGAGTCGTGTGAGCACAAGGCAATTATTTTACTCAGTCAGTACGTGCATTCTTAGTCTCATCAGATTGTAGAGAAAAGGAAGAGACGGGCGTGTTCAATAAAAAGGTGTTATTTATTGATCAGTCTCTTTTCTCGTACAAGAGAAATGGATCGATATTATTGCAATACTTATAGTTAAGTAAAGTGCATACATTAAAAGCAATAGTATAAAATAATACTGTAAAAACATTGATATGGTTTCTGAGCCATATGATGTTTAAAATGATTAAAATATATTTACATACACATATACATTTGACTAAACGTACTCAACTGGTGTTTCTAAATACGCCTACCCCGTGTACCTGACCTAAGTCTAATGCGTGGGCGGGAATAGAAAGTTACAGTTTAAGTTAAGTTTGTTTTTGCCAAGAGAATAACTAAAGAATTCTCTGTGAGGGGTTATTCAGTTCTGTACCTGGAAGTTAGGATGAATGAGGAATGGTATCTCTTTCTCTGCTCTCGATATTCCAGGCTGCCTGCGAGGGCTGCCCAGAAGCGCCGGTGCTGGGTCTCTCGGCTTGAGATAGCAGCGCGTCTCTCAGCGCGTCAGGAAGGCGGGGCTGCTGCCAGCGGGGTCTGCTTCTGCTCTCGGCTTTGGCAAGTATGGCTGCTCCGTCTCGTCACCACGCGTGTGTTTGCATAGGGCAAGATCGGCAATATTTATACCTTAAAGGTGCCGAGATTGACGTAAGGATGGACATAGATACGTCAATAAAGATGTCATACGACTTGCTCGTTAGCACATTCTTTACTAAAGTTCTCTGTGAAATCAAAACAATGGCCGCACGGATTTTCCAGGTTGTCATAGGTTTGATTTGTTATGAGAACGTCGTATGCCTTATCAGGGGCTGGAGGAATGTCGCTTGTCTAATTAGATCTCAAGCGTTATGACCTAATCAGATAACACGTTCCTGTGCCGTAGTGTGACTGCGTCAGATAACGGTATCTGCATCATGGGGGCTTTTCTTGCCTCATGGGCTGACTGTTAGTTAACTTGATAGTTAGTTTAACCAGAATAGGGTCAGGAATAGGGGGATCGATTCAGAACCTATAGGAATACATGACACCCACTCCACGCTAACTATGGTCATATTTACTAATCTATGCATAGTATAACATAGTACAACATACTATAGAGTATAGTGTATACCTTACCACCCCAAAATACATAAATGCATTTTGAAATTTTCAAATATACTGAAAAATTGCAGTCATATATATTGTATGCACTTAAGCTATGAATTAAACGCTAAAGTAAACACGCATTTGTAGACATTATTGCTTATTTGGTATATGAGAAATACACATGAAATGGCTCTTAATATGGCTATACAGAAAGAAAGTCCGAGACCATTTCATCACATAATAAAATATTTGTGAACATACCAGCGGGCAACTAAAGTTTATAAAGTATCTAAAAATAGAAATCTTAGTTCTCTAGGAATAGTTTCTTACTTTAAGCAGAAGATAAGTGTCCCGAAAATTTTGTAAAAATAATTTGGGGCTGCTAAAAAATTGTTGTCCGTGAACTGGTGGGAAAAATTGTTCATGTGACTTTATTTTTAAAGTTGAAGGCCGAATTCAGGGAACGCCGTGTGCGAGCTTGCTCAAAAGTCTCTATTTCTGTTCTGGAGAGAACATCATATCATTAAGGCTTTCGAAAAAACTGTCAACAGCTTCATGGGAAAGTTCCACTAAGTCGGAAATAGGTGTAACCATGCATTCGTGCGCATGATTGCCTCCATTGACATTCTGATTCGCATTGCTGACAGAAGGTCGTACCTGTTCGATGCTGCTTTCATCTTGAACTTCACTACTCTTCAATCGCAGTGGTGAAGATTCCAGGAATGCCGTCATCAGGATTGGCAGCCTTTGAGGGCAGCACAAAGCGTGAACCTTGGTAGGAACCAACAATGTATCTGCATCCACTGGCGCATCCGATTGTAGCGTCAGACAGGTGTCTAACACGCATTCTTCTCCGCATAGCAGACATCTCAATACAGGTAAAACACACCTTTGCCACATCGGTCGAAATGATAGAAACCAAGTCATGTTTAGGTCTCTAAGCCGGGAGAGTCCCAGGATTTTTGATATCCGGGACTGGTATCCAATGGCTAGGATCGTGTCTTCCATTGTCGCGAGAGTTTGATCTGTGACATGGGTTGCCATAACGAAAAATAAGGACTAAGAATAGGATTCCTGCAATTAGTCCCAGGATCAGGGGAAGTCCGCCAAAAATCGAATGGACGAAATCTGGAAAAATACCCAGTATGGCTTTGAATGGTGTTAATGCCATCGAAAATACTGTCTTAAATACCTTTGAGACCCCAGTGGTATCAGAAATATTTAAGATTTCGCTCAGGATTTCCGCGAAATGTACGGGGGAATTAGTTGATAATAATGTATGTATCTCTGCAGTCGTCCTTGCGACTTGAAGATCATACGTTTCTTTTGATGACGTGAGCCTTGTAGGCGTCTGAAGAAGCACTGTTTTCATTCTGCTTAAAGTATCTATTCGAATAGAAGTAATTTTCAAACTGGGCCATGCCCTTGCCTCCCTGTCTGGAAAGGAGCTGGGGAACAAAGAACGTCCACAGCACTTGACCTTCGCAGTCGTAGTGACAAGATAAGGAGTCCCGGGCATAAGACTACAACATCTGCGGTCTACAATAAGAATGTAACTCCCATTATAGAGTCTTTGAAAGAATGGTTCTATTTCAGTTGCAGGTGCGCCTTGCTGGTGACATGAAAGGTTGTATAAATTTCCTTCACAGGCTCCATGCAAACTAATTCCGTTACACAGAAGCGTGCCGCTTAGTGACATAGCACAATTGTTGCCACTAAGAAACACTTTCTGTCCTTTATTACTGACACATGCATGTGAATAGGGCAGGTTCCAAGTTGTTTTAAGGTACCCCTTTCCCAATTTCTCGTACATGCCAGCCTGTATATATTTTTGGCAGTATTGAAACCTGAAGGTTGAGATTGGAATATTTATGATTCCGTGGATTATCCATTCACTGACAGGTCGTTCTGACATTGTCATTGGTAATCTTTCTAGTTTTTCAATGCTCAAGATTGTATAATCAGCACCCTTTTGCGCCATACCGATTTGTCTATCAGTAAGGTTAAAGATTTGGAATAGTGACGTTGTGTTGATTAAACGCCAAGGCACATAGCCTGAACGCAGATTTTGTAACGTCCAGCCAAGCTGTACAATAGAACGCAATTGTGACTGACCATGTTGTAATAACAGTAAGTCTTGCGATAATATGTCGATTGCTGAAGACACAATGCTGTCCAAAGAAAAAATTCTGGAGGACAGAGTCATTAACCCATTGTCCACTACAGAAAGTGATTTTTCCAAATTAATACGGTCAATTTCCCGTATTCTCTCTGCTGTCTCAATTTGAGTAACCTTCCAGGCCTCATTGTATGCTGCATATACAGAGGCTGATATGAAACGCTTTTGACGCTGTTTGCGTGGTCCCATTATGAAATCACGCAAGTCAGCACCATCAGTAAGTAAAGTTAGGTGTTGCTTAATTTCAGGCAGTGTGGAAGTTTGTAGCCATTGAAGGCATAATTTGCCCACACTGTAGGTTGTTGTTATCCCTGGGTGATGTCTCTGGGGATATCTAGGGTCTGGCCTGGTCATTTTGAAACCCTGTGTTTTGTTCAGGAATCTATCTTGACAGTTATTTGTATCTGTGGGCCAGATCAACCACTGTTTCCAATCAGGATGTGTTCTGTTTTGGTTTAATATATGGTTTACGTCTATCTCTTCATCTGTATCAGAGTTATTGCTAAACATTGTTGGCTTTGGAATAGACGGTTTATTTAAATCTTTGATTTTGGCTAAGCCAAGACAGGTGGTTTGTTGAACAGTGTCATTTAAAAATATCATTTGTTCTGGGATCATGCAGGCTCTTAACAAAGCTTCTAAACCCTGTACTTGCCAATCTTTTGTACCCCAAACACTTTTCAAATCAACATTTTTGTCCCAATAATCAAATCCAAAAGTATTCATTTTTTCGAAGAATGAATCTGAATATATCAATTTTGTGTTGGTTATCATGGTTTTCATCCCTGTCTTGTTTGACAATTTAAAATAAAATGTTTCAGCATTACTTGTGTTAAAACCTGAAAAATATGAATATTTGTCGTAAACGGTTCTTGAGCTCCCTTTTGGAGGTGTAGCACAATGTTCCCATTGATTATAATTTTAAAACATTTCTAGGTTGTGCAGATTTATGTAAAAAATGGTTACCATAGTGGTTATAGCAATACATACTGTCATAATTTGTGGAACCTTGCAAATAATCATGTTTTGTAAATTTAGCAGACATTACTAAGTCAGACATCATGTTATTAATGTTTTCGAAGTCCCAATCATCAGCAAATGAGTTTGGTTTTGCAAAGTCACTCAAGGAGATCTTGATTAGGTGTGGATATTTCAGGATCTCGACCGGACCATAAATTTCATAGTCAGTGTTGTCCCAGGCTACCCCACCAGGTATCGGATAGGCTGTGAAGTTGGCTGAAGAAAGTTCTCTTTTCTCGACGTGTGAAGATGTGTGTGGTTTGAGGACCAAGTTGATGTTCTGACTTGCTGTGTCCATTTTAGCATATTTTCCCTCAATGAAGCGTCCCAAAGTAAATACCATGATTAGCCAAAGTATGAGGATAAATGCACCAAAACCCACCCAAAATTCAATCCATGGAGAAATCAGATATGTTTCTTTCAGTTGGTTCAAAAGTTCCTTAGCTTTGTCTTTAAAGGATTTTGATGATGGCTGTGTCTTTGATTCACTGAAGCCTTCAGAGGAATCATCGAAGTTGATGAAGTACCCGGATGCAGTTCTGTCAATTGTTCCAATTGCTTCAGGATTTTTGTTTCTTGCATTGTCACTTGGTACTTCATTGTAGATTGGTGTGTCTCTGCTAAATGTTTTTATTTGGGTTGTCAGAGGTCTGAGTTCTATTGCATTGTTGCATAGTCCTTGTTGTTCTTCTGTAGGCGTTTCGAATGTGATGAGCCTCTTTGTTAGGACCTCTGTACTGGTAGCAAACCTTGGTGTTCTGCTACTTATTGGGAGTCCACTTGGCCTACTGTTTATCGGCCACATGTTGTGGTTTTACCAGGTCGATGGATACAACTCGGTTCTCCTTTTTACCAGCAAGTGGCGGTAGTACAACTGATCTTGTCCCGTTGACAGACAAGACAGGAACTGCTTTTCTGTAAGAAGGCCCAAATTCCTTCTTTACCGCGATCCTCTCCCTGACTAGATCCCCAACTTTTGGAATCCAGACAGGTCTTGCTGGGACAGGTGGTGATTCTTCAGTGGTTGTTGGCTGTTGTTTCAACTGCATGTTGCTCAGGTCTTTTCTTGTTTTGTTTAAGTCCTGCAAAATAGCCAAACGGTCTTTGACATCAAAGCTTTTTTCTTTAACAACTGAAGTCTGACTGTCGAGGTCAGAGATAATCATTCTAGTTCCAAACAATAATTCGTACGGACTGAATCCCTTCAGAGAATTTCTTGGCAAGTTATTTAGACTACGTTGGACACTTATTAGATGTTTGACCCACCCAGCTCCCGAACCTAATATCCTTTCCATTATAGATTGCTTTCTGCCTTGGTTTTTTCTTTACACCATCCCGTACCCTCAGGAAGGAAGTGAGAAGATTCCCGCTGGGCTGTGCTCATTTGGCCATGTTCCCCCCCCGGCCGGAGGGCTTGAGTGAAAACAATGGTCGAACGTAGCATGCTCTTAGCGTATATGCCATTTAGACTCGCAAATCTTTGTATAACAGTCCGGACGTCAGCCGAGTGCTGGTAATCTACATTATAAGTGGAAACTAGCCTGTATATGTTAATCGCAAGCCCTGCTTTTTACTGGTGATATTATCTCCCTTGATACGACGAGGTATTAAACTGTTTCTCTCCCCACTGCGATCTCTGTTGCAGTTTGGGCAGTTTTTTACAAACATGGTGTAATGCAGGCTCATGCCTGGCCACCAGTACCGTGATTGTAATTCTTCCAGAGAATCTTTCAGTTTGAGGTGTCTGAGACCCTCGCCCATGTGTGCGTCTGCGATTAACAAGCTTCTCCTGTCCATGTTTGGAATCACTCTATCCCCCACTCCAGGGATTCGAGCAAAAGGGACGGAGTTTGCATCGATTATGTATGTATAATTGAGTGGATAGTTGATCGGTAACGCTGAGCAGTCGCCTTTTGATGACGTTTTCACCGCCAGCATTGTTTCACCGTCAATGTATTTTAATGTACGCTTTTTTCGATCTACGGGAGCCGGTTTAGTGGCTGCCGCTGCGGCTGTTTCAGCCAATTAATTCCCTACAACGTGAACGCCAAATCGCTGATGACTCAGTGAGTGTGTCACGTGAGTCTTTGGTAGTTCTTTTTGTAAAAGAGCTATTTGTTCCCAGAGCAATTTCTGCTTTATTGGTGCATCTGTGTCATCCTTGTAACCGTTCTGAATCCATGTCTGCAAATCCTTGTTATATGCTTTGACGCAGTAATATGAATCTGACACTATAAGTGTCGGGAATTCGCGATCCGCATTATCCAGCGCCATTTTTAATGCTATTATTTCAGTTTGTAGTTCTGAATTAGTTTCTACTGAGTGTGATTTTGTTAATAGAGGTCTTAGTTTACCTCCGCGCCACACTTCTTTTGTAATCTCACATGTGGGGTTGTATGCATGTTCTCCCCAAACGGAGGGCTGAGCATGTCCGTCTGTATAGATTACACAGGCGTAATGTCGTAGAGGCAGAATGTCGATTGGCAGAGGATACGTCTTTTCATATTTTAGATTTTTTAATTCTTCTAGTTCTGGATCAAAGTAGTAGTATACTTTGTCCGTTGTGATTGGATTCACCCATTGTATCCATTCCGGATTCAATGTTGTTATTGGTAAATTACAAGGTGTTGTTAGTGCCTCAAAGGCTGGTTCTGCTGTTCTGACTGTGATATGTCTACCGTCAGCTATGTCTTTTTCTCCAGCTATTGCGGTTTGAACTGCACGAATGATTTTTTCTGTATTGCTGAATTTCTGTTCAGCTTCTGTATACAAGTGTGATTTGGATGCAATTGGTACCTTTCCTCCCTCATTAGAGGTCAGGTATGTGAATCCGCATCTCCCTGGGATGACTCGAATCACAAGATTGCGTGTGTTATCACGTGTTTCTAATTTTGTTTTAATTAGCATGTCTGTTTGTAAGGATCTCAAAATTTCTGTGTGTTTGAGTCCAATTGGATCTTTTAAAGTCTGGTTTAATTAGATCATAAAGGGGTTTGACCCTTTCTGCGTAATTTGCAATGTATGTTCTTCCGAAATTTAGGAAGCCTAGAATTGACTGTAGGTTTTTTAGTGTTTTAGGAGCTTGGATTACGGCACATTTCTCTAGGAAATTGTCTGCCAGGCTTTTACCTTCACTTGATAACTCATATCCTAAGAATAGGACTGTCAGATGGGCAATTCTAGACTTTTTAAAGTTGAATTTGTAACCCTCTGCTGCGAACCCAAGTATTATGGTGTTCACTCTTTTCAAGTGAGTATCCAAGTCATCATCTGTTAAGTAAATGTCATCGACATAAGATAATGCTTCATCATCATATAGTTGTAGTAATTCTGTTACTCTCGCTGAGAATACCCCCGGGCTGTTCTTGTACCCCTGGGCTAACCGACAGAATTGTTTTTGAGTGCCATTTACTGAGAATGCAGTTAAATATCTGCTCTCTGGTGCTATGTTTTGACAAAAGAATCCATTGGAGATGTCCAAGGTTGTTTTGTATTTTTTGCGCACTATGTTATTCATTAGTGCAGCACTGTGTGAGTTTTGCACTGCAAAGGTTTTGCAACATGTGTTAAGGTGTCGGTAATCCAAAACTAGACGATATGTATTGTCTGGTTTGGAGACCGGAAACAAAGGATTGTTCATTTGTGAGGTGCAAGTTTCAATCACCCCCTGGTATTCTAGCTGATCTAGTATTTCATTTACCTGTTTTTTAGCTTCTTGCTTAATTGGGTACTGCCTTTGTGCAGTAGGTTGTGATTTTAACTGGATTTTGTGAGGAGGAGAATCCTCATCCCATCCTACATGATTTTTATATAAAGCAGGTGCTAAGGCCACTGCCCACTTTCTAGCAAGTGTGTATTTTTTATGAATCGGGATTTGATTCGAGAAGGCAGGCATAATTACTTCTTCGCCATGAGGGCACTCCCTGACAAACTCTGGTGGCCAGTCTTTTTCAGCTAGAAGGATGTCATAGCCCTTGGAGAGGTTATCCCAAAATAGTCCCCTTATTTTCCTAGTCTTATCTCCCTCTATACGTAATGTTTTCTCGTATATCTTGTGGGGTTTGCTAACTCTGGTGTCTGCAGTTTCCACTTGAAGATATTCATTCGTGTCCACTGTCTCCAGATGATTCATAAGGACTTTGCGAGCTATGCTCACCTCTGCTGCGCTGTCTAGCATTGTCTGAGCCCACTCTCCGTTTTTCAGTTGTGTCCTCAGTATTCTCGGCATTGTTAACTACCTTGATACTGGCTACCTTTTTTTTTGGAAATTGTAATTTCTTTTTTAGCTGAGCAGGTTCCTTGTCTTTGGACTTGGCGTGCTCTTCTCTTTGTTCTGATCGTCCTCTTCTTTCCGATTTCTGCGAGGAAGTCTGAAAAGATTGAGAGGGACGTGTATCAATGTCTTGATATCTATCAGGTTTTTTAATATTATCCCTATTTCTAAGGTTATATCTATTCCCAGAGGGGTCACTCTGCGGTGACCTCTGTCTTCGGTTTGGAGACTTTTCTCTTCGCCTAGGAGACCTTCCTCGGGACTGGAATTTCTTTTCTTTTGGATTAGATTGTTTTTCCATCCCAGTTCTTTTTTGGTGAATTATTATTAAAAAATATTTTTTCTGGACTTTCAGTCAGTTGCGGTTTTACTGGTATTCCACCTAAACTATCTCTACCTAGTTCCTCATAGGATTTTTCTATGATTCTGGCAATTTCAGCTGGTTGGTCTGCTATATCTGTCTCTTTTAACCTCTGGCGGATCGCCACGTTTGCTGCTTCACCTTTTATGTTGGCTAGTAATATAGCCGAGACCTGCTTGAAGTCTTTCAGTAATTTCATACAAAGAGTTAAAGCTGGTTCTGGACCGTATTTATCTTGAATTTGTTTTAGCACATCTGGTATTACCGAAATGGATGGAACACCGTGCGTTTTTGTGTAGATTGAAGCAAAGACTGTACCCCAAGTGTCACAGTCCTCTATGTGTGGTGCGATTCCCATTGGGAGACATATAGTCAGAATCCTGTGTTTTTCTAGCGGGGTGGTGTCAGGAAACACCGCCTCTATTTGGGTGATTTTCTGTGCCAACCAGAATGGTATTTGTTCCCGTTTAGCCGGAACTTTACCTAGGCAGGATTGGATGTTCTGTGGTGTGATTTTATTTGTGTTCCCCTGGTGAGGGGTCAGCTGTGGTAGTTTAATCGCTGGCTGAATTGTTGAAGTCCGCATTACATACTGAACTAATTGTCTATGAATTTTTAGTAATTGTTTTAGCTGTATTAACAGCTCTCCTGTAGACATTCCTTCGATGTCTGGGTGTGGTGTGTATCCGGCTAAGACCGGCCACGTTGCTCCTGGTCTACCTAAAGGACCGAGCCTTGTAATGTGATTGTTATGTATTAGGGCGCCATCAAATAAGAGCAAATGCTCTTGGAATTTGAGTGGTACTTCCACCTCCTCGAAAGGAGTGTAAATGTCGGGTGGTACCTCTATTTTGTAATAGTGGAAGTACTTTGTTACAGCATTTGCTGCTGGAAAATGTATCCATGAATAGTATACCTCTGTCTGCCGATATTCGTGTGCCTCAATTACGAATATGACTGTGCCACCTCTAGGTGTCAGTCCATTTTCTATAAGTTTTAAGGTTATAGATTTCCTTTTGGCGACCGGGATGAGTATTATATCCCCGTCTGCATCTAGTGCTGCAGTATCAGCTGCTACTATTTCAGCTGCTAATCTAACTGCCTCTCTTTCTTCATCACTTTCTGACATTTTACTGTTAGAAAGGTTATTCTTTTTGTTTGCAGATCAGGTTTCTTATGGAACAAAGATTAGATGCACAATATTTTGGAACAGTGTATCCTTCAACGTTGACTAAACCAAGAACCTTACATAGGAGTTCCCTCCTGTGCGGTTTTGGAGGATATTACCTTTCACCCACTCCAGACGTCTTTGGAGTATTTGGGAAAAGGGGTCTGAGTGAGAAAGCACGACTGAGTTACTTTAAATGTCTTACGTTAGTTTTATCGCCCTTTCCAAACGCGTTGGGCGCCATGTAGTGTAGTTCCTATCTTCCCAATAGGCTCTGCGCATTGGAATAATACCTACAGCAGTAAAGGCCTAGGCCAGACGTTAACTAGGTCTACTACTGTCGATACTAGACTTAAAGTTTTGGGTTTGCCAGCGTAGCTCAGAGTTCGCTAGAAACTTTCTCGAATGTTCAGGAAAGAATTAACTCCCCTGATTAGACAAGAAGGGATTTAGTTTCTGACAACCATAGAACATGACAACTTTGCTCTCCCCTAATCAAGAGTCAATCTCAAGAGTCGTGTGAGCACAAGGCAATTATTTTACTCAGTCAGTACGTGCATTCTTAGTCTCATCAGATTGTAGAGAAAAGGAAGAGACGGGCGTGTTCAATAAAAAGGTGTTATTTATTGATCAGTCTCTTTTCTCGTACAAGAGAAATGGATCGATATTATTGCAATACTTATAGTTAAGTAAAGTGCATACATTAAAAGCAATAGTATAAAATAATACTGTAAAAACATTGATATGGTTTCTGAGCCATATGATGTTTAAAATGATTAAAATATATTTACATACACATATACATTTGACTAAACGTACTCAACTGGTGTTTCTAAATACGCCTACCCCGTGTACCTGACCTAAGTCTAATGCGTGGGCGGGAATAGAAAGTTACAGTTTAAGTTAAGTTTGTTTTTGCCAAGTGAATAACTAAAGAATTCCCTGTGAGGGGTTATTCAGTTCTGTACCTGGAAGTTAGGATGAATGAGGAATGGTATCTCTTTCTCTGCTCTCGATATTCCAGGCTGCCTGCGAGGGCTGCCCAGAAGCGCCGGTGCTGGGTCTCTCGGCTTGAGATAGCAGCGCGTCTCTCAGCGCGTCAGGAAGGCGGGGCTGCTGCCAGCGGGGTCTGCTTCTGCTCTCGGCTTCGGCAAGTATGGCTGCTCCGTCTCGTCACCACGCGTGTGTTTGCATAGGGCAAGATCGGCAATATTTATACCTTAAAGGTGCCGAGATTGACGTAAGGATGGACATAGATACGTCAATAAAGATGTCATACGACTTGCTCGTTAGCACATTCTTTACTAAAGTTCTCTGTGAAATCAAAACAATGGGCGCACGGATTTTCCAGGTTGTCATAGGTTTGATTTGTTATGAGAACGTCGTATGCCTTATCAGGGGCTGGAGGAATGTCGCTTGTCTAATTAGATCTCAAGCGTTATGACCTAATCAGATAACACGTTCCTGTGCCGTAGTGTGACTGCGTCAGATAACGGTATCTGCATCATGGGGGCTTTTCTTGCCTCATGGGCTGACTGTTAGTTAACTTGATAGTTAGTTTAACCAGAATAGGGTCAGGAATAGGGGGATCGATTCAGAACCTATAGGAATACATGACACTTCCAGTGCCATTCTCCGACCCCAAGCTGTTGTCTGCTTGCGTTAGGACTGTGTTGCTCTACGAGAATACAATACACAACCAGTTAGTTTGCTACTAGACTCTAAATCATTTTCCTGTGCCTCTGCCTAGCAGCATACTAGAAACGGTTAAAGACCTTATTTGGATCTCCCTTTGACGCAGTTCAGGATATGCAAACTTTTCCCTATTACACGGATGATGAGGTGGAGACGGACGACTTCTTTTCCCCTCACTAGACTGATGATGCACTGGATTTATAGCATGCCACTAAGCTGTTTACATCTCCAGAGACTGAGGTAGATTCGTCACCAATGGAAGACTGCCTTTTTCATAGTAGTAGTGCAGCGTGCAGCAGAAGTACTAAATTTACAGTTACCTGGTGTTGAATTTAACAGGTGACTTTTAACTGAGATCCTTCAACCAGGTCCAACCTCTTCAGAGCCACTATTACCATTGAGCAAAGGCTCATACAGAGGCTCTCATGGCCCTCAGTCTAAACCATGCTCGGGCTCTCACCAGCCCCCAGTGATTCAGATTTTCTGACAAGGTATACTATGCCTCAGAGGCTGGGGGTAGAGGCATTGATGAGTAAAATCTCTCGTAGTGCCTTTCTGACCAGCCCTCAAGATACAGTAGAAACATATTCACGCCTTCAGGAAGGGACTATTCTCTTTTGGCATGTTAAGCTCTAAGATGCTGAGTGCAGCGTGCCTTCTCAGCAAGTACCACCCAGGCTTTATGGGATGTGACCATCGAGATCTTAATGGCTGTCCTGGAAGATCTCAGGGCCTCTCTGCCACAAACAATGGATAATGGTGAGTATGTAGCAAAATATGTCGTCCAGACAGGCTTGGACACCCCAATATGTTGGTAGAGCTGTTGCATTTTGCTTAAAAGGCGTGTCTGCATGCGATACTGTTTTTTCAGGGGATGGCCAAGCATCCCTTATCAACATGCTCTTGGATTGTTTTTGAATGCCTTGGAGAGAAGAGTGATTAGGCAATCAAGCAATTTAAATGCAGCCTAGCCACAGCACAGTCCTTGGGACTCTTATGTCCACCAAACATTTCCACCAACAGTTCAGGAAGTTTAGCGGCTGTTCCCAGGGGCTGGCTTACAGATAATGCTAGAACTTATACACTGTGGTGCAACGTCTTACACCGTTCTTTTCCACAATAGGCTCTGGTGGTGCTCAAGGCTGATAACACCTGCAGGAAAGCTCTCCTCTAGCTCTTCCTGCCTGTTTCTGTGGCAGTCAGATAAATATTTTTTTGCCATAACTGACCCATACTCAACTTGCTGAGGCAAAATAGAACATTTCTGATTGATACTCCTAACAACAGTTTCCTCACCTTTAGAATATTCCACTGGTACCATACTGGATTCAGACATTTTCATAGCTGTCCTCCTACGTGCTGCTAGGTGGCGCTGTGGAGCTCCACATTGACTTTGTTCCGCCCTTGAGGTGACGGAGTCAAGTAGCATTAAAGCAATAAGCTGCACCAGTGTGCTGCCATATCAGTTCCTTTCTTTTCTCACGATCATACGTAGATCAGTAGTTCGGCTCCCTTTTGTTGGTTGATTACTGCTTTCAACAATTCACAGTTTGCAAGAGAACAATGTCCCTAGTGAAGACTGTACTGTTTAAACAGTGTTGTGATTGTCGAAAATAGATCTCAGTGTTGGACCCCCATGATGCCAGTCTCTTGTGCTTGATACAACTCTAAGACGTGTAGAAAAGGTAACGTTATGCACCCAAAAGCAACCTGGGACTGTAAAGCGTAGCTGCATGTCGCCGAACGCGACATGCAGCTACGTCTCAGATCTTTGCTTAAGTCTCACTCCAAGTGGAGGGACCATACTCATTCCTGCTTTCGAGACTGCTACAGCGACAGCTCATATTTGCAGTTGAGGTCATATGGTAAGTCAGAGTCATAGAAGAAATGCAAGAAGTCGAAGCAGAACTCAACCCCTTCCTACCACTCTGTCCAAAGAGAAGTCTGGAGAACATCAAGGTTCCAACCGATCTTGCTCCTGATGCCCTGTTGCTCTAATGATTCCTCAACTGATCCCGTTGCACCTCAACTTCCCCAGGCCATCGCCGACGGGGCAATAAGTAGAGGCCTTCAAGGTGTAGTGTAGTTCCTATCATCCCAATAGGCTCTGCGCATTGGAATAATACCTACAGCAGTAAAGGCCTAGACCAGACGTTAACTAGGTCTACTACTGTCGATACTAGACTTAAAGTTTTGGGTTTGCCAGCTTAGCTCAGAGTTCACTAGAAACTTTCTCGAATGTTCAGGAAAGAATTAACTCCCCTGATTAGACAAGAAGGGATTTAGTTTCTGACAACCATAGAACATGACAACTTTGCTCTCCCCTAATCAAGAGTATATCTCGAGAGTCGTGTGAACAAAAGGCAATTTATTTTACTCAGTCAGTACGTGCATTCTTAGTCTCATCAGAATGTAGAGAAAAGGAAGAGACGGGCGTGTTCAATAAAAAGGTGTTATTTATTGATCAGTCTCTTTTCTCGTACAAGAGAAATGGATCGATATTATTGCAATACTTAGTTAAGTAAAGTGCATACATTAAAAGCAATAGTATAAAATAATACTGTAAAAACATTGATATGGTTTCTAAGCCATAAGATGTTTTAAAATGAATAAAATATATTACATACACATATACATTTGACTAAACGTACTCAACTGGTGTTTCTAGATACGCCTACCCCGTGTACCTGACCTAAGTCTAATACGAGGGCGGGAATAGAAAGTTACAGTTTAAGTTAAGTTTGTTTTTGCCAAGTGAATAACTTAAGAATTCTCTGTGAGGGGTTATTCAGTTCTATACCTGGAAGTTAGGATGAATGAGGAATTGTATCTCTCTCTCTGGTCTCGATATTCCAGGCTGCCTGCGAGGGCTACCCAGAAACGCCGGGGCTGGATTTCTCGGCAGGAGAAGTCAGCGCGTCTCTCAGCGCATCAGGAAGGCGGGGCTGCTGCCAGCGGGGTCTGCTCTGCTCTTGGCTTCGGCAAGTATGGCTGCTCCGTCTCGTCACCACGCGTGTGTTTGCATAGGGCAAGATCGGTAATATTTATACCTTTAAGGTGCCGAGATTGACGTAAGGATGGAAATAGATACGTCAATAAGGATGTCATACGACTTGCTCGTTAGCACATTCTTTTACTGAAGTTCTCGGTGAAATCAAAACAATGGCCGCAGGGTTTTGCCCAGGTTGTCATAGGTTTGATTTGTTATGAGAACTCCGTATGCCTTATCAGGGGCTGGAGGAATATCGCTTGTCTAATTAGATCGCAAGCGTTATGACCTAATCAGATAACACGTTCCTGTGCCGTAGTGTGACTGCGTCAGATAACGGTATCTGCATCATGGGGATTTTCTGCCTCATGGGCTGATTACTAGTTAACTTGTTAGTTTACTAACCAGAATAGGGTCAGGAATAGGGGGATCGATTCAGAACCTATAGGAATACATCACACCCACTCCACGCTAACTATGTACATATTTACTAATCTATGCATAGTATAACATAGTACAACATACTATAGAGTATAGTGTATACCTTACCACCCCAAAATACATAAATGCATTTTGAAATTTTTCAAATATACGGAAAAATTGCAGACATATGTATTGTATGCACTCAAGCTGTAGAATAATGCCAAAGTAATCGCATTTGTATACATTATTGCTTATTTGGTATATGAGAATTACACATGAAATGGCTTCTTAATACAGAAAAAAGTTCGAGACCATTCCATCACAGAATAAAATATTTATGAACGTATCAGCGGGCAGCTAATGTCTATATGCTATCTAAAATTTTGAAACCTTAGTTCTTTAAGAATAGTTCTTACTTTAAGCAGAAGATAGTGTCCCGAAAAATATGCAAAAATATTTGGGGCTGCTGAAAAATTGCTGTCCGTGAACTGGAGGGAAAATCTGTTCATGTGACTTTATTTTTAAAGTTGAAGGCCGAATTCAGGGAACGCCGTGTGCGAGCTTGCTCAAAAGTCTCTATTTCTGTTCTGGAGAGAACATCGTATCATTCAGGCTTTCGAAAAAACTGTCAACAGCTTCCTGGGAAAGTTCCACTAACTCGGAAATAGGTGTAATCATGCATTCTTGCGCATGATTGTCTCCATTGACATTCTGATTTGCATTACTGACAGAAGGTCGTACCTGTTCGATGCTGCTTTCATCTTGAACTTCACTACCCATCAATCGTAGTGGTGAAGCTTCCACGAATGCCGTCATCAGGATTGGTAGACTTTGAGGGCAGCACAAAGCATGAACCTTGATCGGGCTCAACAATGTTTCTGCATCCATTGGCGCATCCGATTGTAGCGTCAGACAGGTGTCTAACACGCATTCTTCTCCGCATAGCAGACACCTCAATACAGGTAAAACACATCTTTGCAACATTGGTCGAAATGATAGAAACCAAGTCATGTTCAGGTCTCTAAGCCGGGAGAGTCCCAGGATTTTTGATATCCGGTCCCGGTATCCAATGGCTAGGATTGTTTCTTCCCTTGTCGCAAGAGTTTTGTCTGTGACATGGGTTGCCATAACGAAAAATAAGGACTAAGAATAGGATTCCTGCAATTAGTCCCAGGATCAGGGGAAGTCCGCCAAAAATCGAATGGACGAAATCTGGAAAAATACCCAGTATGGCTTTGAATGGTGTTAATGCCATCGAAAATACTGTCTTAAATACCTTTGAGACCCCATTGGTATCAGAAATATTTAAGATTTCATTCAGGATTTCCGCGAAATGTACGGGGGAATTAGTTGATAATAATGTATGTATCTCTGCAGTCGTCCTTGCGACTTGTAGATCATACGTTTCTTTTGATGACGAGAGCCTGGTAGGCGTCTGAAGAAGCACTGTTTTCATTCTGCTTAAAGTATCTATTCGAATAGAAGTAATTTTCAAATCGGGCCATGCCCTTGCCTCCCTGTCTGGGAAGGAGCTGGGGAACAATGAGCGTCCACAGTACTTGACCTTCGCAGTCGTAGTTACTAGATAAGGAGTCCCGGGCATAAGACTACAACATTTGCGGTCTACAATAAGAATGTAACTCCCATTATAGAGTCTTTGAAAGAATGGTTCTATTTCTGTTGCAGGTGCGCCTTGCTGGTGACATGAAAGGTTGTATGAATTCCCTTCACAGGCTCCATGCAAACTAATTCCGTTACACAGAAGCGTGCCGCTTAGTGACATCGCACAATTATTGCCACTAAGAAACACTTTCTGTCCTTTATTACTGACACATGCATGTGAATAGGGCAGGTTCCATGTTGTTTTAAGGTATCCTTTTCCCAATTTCTCGTACATGCCAGCCTGTATATATTTTTGGCAGTATTGAAACCTGAAGGTTGAGATTGGAATATTTATTATCCCATGTATTATCCATTCACTGACAGGTCGTTCTGACATTGTCACTGGTAATCTCTCAAGTTTCTCAATGCTCAGGATTGTATAATCAGCACCCTTTTGTGCCATACTGATTCGTCTATCAGTAAGGTTAAAGATTTGGAATAGTGACGTTGTGTTGATTAAACGCCAAGGCACATAGCCTGAACGCAGATTTTGTAACGTCCAGCCAAGCTGTACAATAGAACGCAATTGTGACTGACCGTGTTGTAATAACAGTAAGTCCTGCGATAATATGTCGATTGCTGAAGACACAATGCTGTCCAAAGAAAAAATTCTGGAGGACAGAGTCATTAACCCATTGTCCACCACAGAAAGTGATTTTTCCAAATTAATACGGTCAATTTCCCGTATTCTGTCTGCTGTTTCAATTTGAGTAACCTTCCAGGCCTCATTGTATGCTGCATATACAGAGGCTGCTATGAAACGCTTTTGACGCTGTTTGCGTGGTCCCAAAGTGAAATCACGCAAGTCAGCACCATCAGTAAGTAAAGTTAGGTGTTGCTTAATTTCTGCCAGTGTGGAAGTTTGTAGCCATTGAAGGCATAATTTGCCCACACTGTAGGTTGTTATTATCCCTGGGTGATGTCTTTGAGGATATCTAGGGTCTGGCCTGGTCATTTTGAACCCCTGTGTTTTGTTCAGGAATCTGTCTTGACAGTTATTAGTATCTGTGGGCCAGATCAACCACTGTTTCCAATCAGGATGTGTTCTGTTTTGGTTTAATATATTGTTTACGTCTATCTCTTCATCTGTAGAAGTGTTGCTAAACATTGTTGGCTTTGGAATAGACGGTTTATTTAAATCTTTGATTTTGGCTAGGCCAAGACAGGTGGTTTGTTGAACAGTGTCATTTAAAAATATCATTTGTTCTGGGATCATGCAGGCTCTAAACAAAGCTTCTATACCCTGTACTTGCCATTCTTTTGTACCCCAAACACTTTTCAATTCAACATTTTTGTCCCAATAATCAAAACCAAAAGTATTCATTTTTTCAAAGAATGAGTCTGAATATAACAATTTTGTGTTGGTTATCATGGTCTTGGTCCCTGTTTTGTTTGACAATTTAAAATAAAATGTTTCAGCATTACTTGTGTTAAACCCTGAAAAATATGAATATTTGTCGTAAACGGTTCTTGAGCTCCCTTTTGGAGGTGTTGCACAATGTTCCCATTGATTATAATTTAAAACATTTCTAGGTTGTGCAGATCTATGTAAAAAATGGTTACCATAGTGGTTATAACAGTACATACTATCATAATTTGTAGAACCCTGCAAATAATCATGTTTGGTAAATTTAGTAGACATTACTAAGTCAGACATCATATTATTAATGCTTTCGAAGTCCCAATCATCAGCAAATGAGTTTGGTTTTACAAAGTCACTCAAGGAGATCTTAATTTGGTGTGGATATTTCAGGATCTCGACCGGACCATAAATTTCATAGTCAGTGTTGTCCCAAGCTACCCCACCAGGTATCGGATTGGCTGTGAAGTTGGCTGAAGAAAGTTCTCTTTTCTCGACGTGTGAAGATGTGTGTGGTTTGAGGATCAAGTTGATTTTCTGACTTGCTGTGTCCATTTTAGCATATTTTCCCTCAATGAAGCGTCCCAATGTTAGTATCATGATGAGCCAAAGTATGAGGATAAATGCACCAAAACCCACCCAAAATTCAATCCATGGAGAAATCAGATATGTTTCTTTCAGTTGTTTCAAAAGTTCCTTAGCTTTATCTTTAAAGGTTTTTGATGATGGCTGTGTCTTTGATTCACTGAAGCCTTCAGAGGAATCATCGAAGTTTATGAAGTAGCCGGATGCAGTTCTGTCAATTGTTCCAATTGCTTCAGGATTTCTGTTTCTTGCATTTTCGTTTGGTACTTCAGTATAGATTGGTGTGTCTCTGCTAAATGTTTTTATTTGGGATTTCAGAGGTCTTAGTTCTATGGCATTGTTGCATAGTCCATGTTGTTCTTCTGTAGGCGTTTCGAATGTGATGAGCCTCTTTGTTAGGACCTCTGTACTGGTAGCAAACCTTGGTGTTCTGCTACTTATTGGGAGTCCACTTGGCCTACTGTTTGTTATCGGCCACATGATTGTGGTTTTACCAGGTCGATGGATACTACTCGGTTCACCTTTTTACCAGCAAGTGGCGGTAGTACAACTGATCTTGTCCCGTTGACAGACAAGACAGGAACTGCTTTTCTGTAAGAAGGCCCAAATTCCTTCTTTACCGCGATCTTCTCCCTGACTAGATCCCCGACTTTTGGAATCCAGACAGGTCTTGCTGGGACAGGTGGTGGTTCTTCAGTGGTTGTTGGCTGTTGTTTCAACTTTATGTTGCTCAGGTCTTTTCTTGTTTTGTTTAAGTCCTGCAAAATAGCCAAACGGTCTTTGATATCAAAGCTTTTTTCTTTCACCACTGAAGTCTGACTATCAATGTCAGAGATCATCATCCTAGTTCCAAATAATAATTCGTACGCACTGAATCCCTTCAGAGAATTTCTTGGCAAGTTATTGAGACTACGTTGGACACTTATTAGATGTTTGACCCACCCAGCTCCCGAACCTAATATCCTTTCCGCTATAGATTGCTTTATGCCTTGGTTTTTTCTTTACACCATCCCGTACCCTCAGGAAGGAAGTGAGAAGATTCCCGCTGGGCTATGCTCATTTGGTCATGTTTCCCCTCAGGCTTGAGGGCTAGAGTGGAGACAATGGTCAAACGTAGCATGCTCTTAGCGTATATGCCATTTAGACTCGCAAATCTTTGTATAACAGTCCGGACGTCAGCCGAGTGCTGGTGATCTACATTATAAGTGGAACTAGCCTGTATATGTTAATCGCAACCCTTCCTTTTTACTCCTGATTTTTTCTGGAGTAGAACGACGAGGTATTAAACTGTTTCTCTCCCCACTGCGATCTCTGTTGCAGTTTGGGCAGTTTTTTACAAACATGGTGTGACGCAGGCTCATGCCTGGCCACCAGTACCTTGATTGTAATTCTTCCAGAGAATTTTTTAGTTTGAGGTGTCTGAGACCCTCGCCCATATGTGCGTCTGCGATTAACAAGTTTCTCCTGTCCATGTTTGGAATCACTCTATCCCCCACTCCAGGGATTCGAGCAAAAGGGACGGAGTTTGCATCGATTATGTATGTATAATTGAGTGGATAGTTGATCGGTAACGCTGAGCAGTCGCCTTTTGATGACGTTTTCACCGCCAGCACTGTTTCACCGTCAATGTATTTTAATGTACGCTTTTTTCGAACTACGGGAGCCGATTTAGTGGCTGCCGCTGCGCCCGTTTCAGCCAATGAATTCCCTGCAACGTGAACGCCATCACGCTGATGACTCAGTGAGTGAGTCACGTGAGTCTTTGGTAGTTCTTTTTGTAAAAGAGCTATTTGTTCCCAGAGCAGTTTCTGCTTTATTGGTGCATCTGTGTTATCTTTGTAACCGTTTTGAATCCATGTCTGCAAATCCTTGTTATATGATTTGACGCAGTAATATGAATCTGACACTATAAGTGTCGGGAATTCGCGATCCGCATTATCTAGCGCCATTTTCAAAGCTAATATTTCAGTTTGTTGTTCTGAATTAGTTTCTACTGAGTGTGTCTTTGTTAATAGAGGTTTTAGTTTACCTCCGCGCCACACTTCTTTTGTAATCTCACATGTGGGGTTGTATGCTTGTTCTCCCCAAACGGAGGGTTGAGCATGTCCGTCTGTATAGATTACACAGGCGTAATGTCGTAAAGGCAGAATGTCGATTGGCAGAGGGTATGTTTTTTCATATTCTAGATTTTCCATTTCTTCTAGTTCTGGATCAATGTAATAGTATACTTTGTCCGTTGTGATTGAATTCACCCATTGTATCCATTCCGGATTCAATGTTGTTGTTGGTAAATTACACGGTGTTGTTAATGCCTCAAAGGCTGATTCAGCTGTTCTGACTGTGATATGTCTACCGTCTGCTTGATCTTTTTCTCTAGCTATTGCGGTTTGAACTGCATGAACAATTTTTTCTTTGTTGCTGAATTTTTGTTCAGCTTCTGTGTACAAGTGTGATTTGAATGCAATTGGAATTTGATTTGAGAAGGCAGGCATAATTATTTCTTCGCCATGAGGGCACTCCCTGACAAACTCTGGTGGCCAGTCTTTTTCAGCTAGAAGGATGTCATAGCCCTTGGAGAGATTATCCCAAAATAGTCCCCTTATTTTCCTAGTCTTATCCCCCTCTATACGCAATGCTATTTCGTATATTTTGTGAGGTTTGCTAACTCTGGTGTCCGCAGTTTCCACTTGAAGATATTCATTCGTGTCCACTGTCTCCAGATGATTCATAAGGACTTTGCGAGCTATGCTCACTTCTGCTGCACTGTCTAGCATTGTCTGAGCCCACTCTCCGTTTTTCAGTTGTGTCCTCAGTATTCTCGGCATTGTTAACTACCTTGATACTGGCTACCTTCTTTTTTGGAAATTGTAATTTCTTTTTTAGTTGAGCAGGTTCCTTGTCTTTGGACTTGGCGTGCTCTTCTCTTTGTTCTGATCGTCCTCTTCTTTCCGATTTCTGCGAGGAAGTCTGAAAAGATTGAGAGGGACGTGTATCAATGTCTTGATATCTATCAGGCTTCTTTATATTATCCCTATTTCTAAGGTTATATCTATTCCCAGAGGGGTCACTCTGGGGTGACCTGTGTCCTTGGTTCGGAGATTTTTCTCTTCGCCTAGGAGACCTTCCTCGGGACTGGAATTTCTTTTCTTTAGGATTGGATTGTTTGTTTCCATCCCAGTTCTTTTTTGGTGATGTAGATTTATTATTAAAAAATATTTTTTCTGGACTTTCAATCAGTTGCGGTTTTACTGGTATTCCACCTAAACTATCTCTACCTAGTTCCTCATAGGATTTTTCTATGATTCTGACAATTTCCGCTGGTTGGTCTGCTATATCTGTCTCTTTTAACCTCTGGCGGATCGCCACGTTTGCTGCTTCACCTTTTATGTTGGCTAATAATATAGCCGAGACCTGCTTGAAGTCTTTCAGTAATTTCATACCAAGAGTTAAAGCGGGTTCAGGACCATATTCATCTTGAATTTGTTTTAGCACATCTGGTATTACCGAAATGGATGGAACACCGTGCGTTTTTGTGTAGATGGAAGCAAAGACTGTACCCCAAGTGTCACAGTCCTCTATGTGTGGTGCGATTCCCATTGGGAGACAGATAGTCAGAATCCTGTGTTTTTCTCATGGGGTGGTGTCAGGAAACACCGCCTCTATTTGGGTGATTTTCTGTGCCAACCAGAATGGTATTTGTTCCCGTTTAGCCGGTACTTTACCTAGGCAGGACTGGATGTTCTGTGGTGTAATTTTATTTGTGTTCCCCTGGTGAGGGGTCAGCTGTGGGAGTTTAATCGCTGGCTGAATTGTTGAAGTCCGCATCACATACTGGACTAATTGTCTATGTATTTTTATTAATTGTTTTAGCTGTGTTAACAGCTCTGCTGCTGGCATCTCATTGATGTCTGGATGTGGTGTGTATCCGGCTAGGACCGGCCACGTTGCTCCTGGTCTACCTAAAGGACCGAGCCTGGTGATGTGATTATTATGTTTTAGGGCGCCATCAAATAAGAGCAAATGCTCTTGAAATTTGAGTGGTACTTCCACCTCCTCGAAAGGAGTGTACTCATTAGGAGGTTCCTCTATTTTGTAATAGTGGAAGTACTTTGTTACAGCATTTGCTGCTGGAAAATGTATCCATGAATAGTATACCTCTGTCTGCCGATATTCGTGTGCCTCAATTACGAATATGACTGTGCCACCTCTAGGTGTCAGTCCATTTTCTATAAGTTTTAGAGTTATAGATCTCCTTTTGATGACCGGGATGAGTATTATATCCTGGTCTGCTGCCTGCATGGTAGCATCAGCTGCTGCGAGTTCAGTTGCTAATCTAACTGCCTCTCTTTCATCCTCATTGTCTGACATGTTACTGACAGGATGGTTATTTCTTTTGTTTGCAGATCAGGTTTCTTATGGAAACAAAGGTTAGATGCACAATATTTTGGAACTGTTTATCCTTCAACGTTGACTATACCAAGAACCATACATAGGAGTTCCCTCCTGCGAGGTCTGGCGGATATAACCTTTCACCCACTCCAGACGTCTTTGGAGTATTGTGGGAAAAGGGGTCTGAGTGAGAAAGCACGACTGAGTTACTCTAAATGTCTTACGTTAGTTTTATCGCCCTTTCCAAACGCGTTGGGCGCCATGTAGTGTAGTTCCTATCATCCCAATAGGCTCTGCGCATTGGAATAATACCTACAGCAGTAAAGGCCTAGACCAGACGTTAACTAGGTCTACTACTGTCGATACTAGACTTAAAGTTTTGGGTTTGCCAGCTTAGCTCAGAGTTCACTAGAAACTTTCTCGAATGTTCAGGAAAGAATTAACTCCCCTGATTAGACAAGAAGGGATTTAGTTTCTGACAACCATAGAACATGACAACTTTGCTCTCCCCTAATCAAGAGTATATCTCGAGAGTCGTGTGAACAAAAGGCAATTTATTTTACTCAGTCAGTATGTGCATTCTTAGTCTCATCAGAATGTAGAGAAAAGGAAGAGACGGGCGTGTTCAATAAAAAGGTGTTATTTATTGATCAGTCTCTTTTCTCGTACAAGAGAAATGGATCGATATTATTGCAATACTTATAGTTAAGTAAAGTGCATACATTAAAAGCAATAGTATAAAATAATACTGTAAAAACATTGATATGGTTTCTAAGCCATAAGATGTTTTAAAATGAATAAAATATATTACATACACATATACATTTGACTAAACGTACTCAACTGGTGTTTCTAGATACGCCTACCCCGTGTACCTGACCTAAGTCTAATACGAGGGCGGGAATAGAAAGTTACAGTTTAAGTTAAGTTTGTTTTTGCCAAGTGAATAACTTAAGAATTCTCTGTGAGGGGTTATTCAGTTCTGTACCTGGAAGTTAGGATGAATGAGGAATGGTATCTCTCTCTCTGGTCTCGATATTCCAGGCTGCCTGCGAGGGCTACCCAGAAACGCCGGGGCTGGATTTCTCGGCAGGAGAAGTCAGCGCGTCTCTCAGCGCGTCAGGAAGGCGGGGCTGCTGCCAGCGGGGTCTGCTCTGCTCTTGGCTTCGGCAAGTATGGCTGCTCCGTCTCGTCACCACGCGTGTGTTTGCATAGGGCAAGATCGGTAATATTTATACCTTTAAGGTGCCGAGATTGACGTAAGGATGGACATAGATACGTCAATAAGGATGTCATACGACTTGCTCGTTAGCACATTCTTTTACTGAAGTTCTCGGTGAAATCAAAACAATGGCCGCAGGGTTTTGCCCAGGTTGTCATAGGTTTGATTTGTTATGAGAACTCCGTATGCCTTATCAGGGGCTGGAGGAATATCGCTTGTCTAATTAGATCGCAAGCGTTATGACCTAATCAGATAACACGTTCCTGTGCCGTAGTGTGACTGCGTCAGATAACGGTATCTGCATCATGGGGATTTTCTGCCTCATGGGCTGATTACTAGTTAACTTGTTAGTTTACTAACCAGAATAGGGTCAGGAATAGGGGGATCGATTCAGAACCTATAGGAATACATCACAAAGGAGACCATGCCGCATATTTCTGGCACTCTTCTGGCTCCCACTAGCGTGACTTCGTGACCCCACAGCATATGCAGTGGTGTTCCCACCAGAGGATTCGCCTACGCCATGGTCTGAGCCTATCAAACATGCTCTAGGTTCCCCAACAACTCTGGTGCCGACTCAAATTCCTGCTCCAGGATCCACACTGGTTCTTTCTCCATCAATGCTTGTCCTGATGTTGCTGGGGCCGGAGGATGAGGCCTGCTGACTCTGATTTTGACCTAGAGCTAAATCCACTTCAACCTCAATGAGGTCGTACTTAATTCAACTCTAGCCCACTTGGTCTGAGTACACTCTGATTCAGACAAAGCTCTGGTGAAGCTGACATCGGAGGCTTCATCCCTCTTTAGGCTCGGATTGATGGTGGTGATTTACTCCCTCACTGATTAGTAGGCTGATTAATGTGAAATTTACATGGACTTGCAAGAGGCCTCTCGGCTGGCTGCTTCCCCTGACTTCTGGTTGGTGCCTCCCCCCTCGCCACTTTGAACCCTTTACTGAAGAAAGTCACATTTTTTCTGTAGTGATTAAACATATAGATGAAGTCCTGGACCTACAGCTCCCCTAAGTGGAAGTAAAAGCCAATGTGCTGTCTGAAATTCTGCACTTGGGGCTGCTTTATCCGAGCCCTCACTCTCATTTAATGAAGCCCTGACTGACACCTTATGGATTTCTGGGCAAAGGCCTGCTCCTGCCTGCCAGTAAACAGACGGGTGGCCAGACGCCATAGGATGGCCCAAGATGACCCGTACTTCCTTACTCTGCACCCAAATACTGAGAGTTCGGTTGTTCAAGCTTCCACATGTAAGGTTAAACCTAATGCGTTTCCTACGACCGCTCTGGACATGGATTTGAAAATGACTAAGGTGTTCATAAAACTGATGTTCTCCTCTGCCAGCTTGTTTTTGCATTTAGTCAATGCTGTCTGCCAATTAGGCCATCATCTGCACGCCCTTTGAGATATGCCCATCAAGATCTTGCGATCCGTTACAGAGGAGTTCCAATCTTCTTTGGTTCAAACCATTCAGGACAGCCAGGGCACAGCTAAATATGTAATCTGGGCTGGTAACTTACTGATTGCTTGGGGTGTGCAGTGGGCACTAGAGTGGTGCTATGTCTCCACTTGTGTATGAGATACACTAGCTTGTCTGGGGACACCGGGTGTCCCTAATGGATATACCTTCTGATGGTCCGTTTTTTTGGTAATAGGGCTAATTTTGCCCTTAAACGATTTAAGGAAAGCAGATCCACACCGTATTCCTTGATCCTCTCAACCCCTGCCCGCCAGTTTCCTCAGCAGTTCTGACATTCTCCAGACCATTCCGAGCCTAATGGGGAATGGGCCACAGCAGGCTTATCATCCCAGGTCTTTCCTGGCCGTATATGGGAATCAAACAAGCACCGTGCAGGTCACCAGGGGTACCTTTCCAGTCAGTCCCCTGCCCTATCAGTCTCCAAACCACCTTAGTTTTCTTTTAGTAGCACACAACCACCCTGTGGGAGACAGAATCATAAATTTTCTTCCATGGTTGGCAGGCCAGCACGTTTGACGGGTGGCTCTTTCAGATTGTCCAAAAGGTCTGTGCTCTACCATTACTTTCCAACCTTTCAAATTCTTCCACATCATAGTGGCTTTAGGTAAGCACCTTTCCATGTAGCTGCAAGAGGTGTAGGCTCTATTGGCCTAACAGTCCATTGAGAGGGTGGCTGGCCGCAGAATCAGAGTAGAGTTGCTAGTCCTTCTGTTTCCTCTTGCCGAAGGAGGACAGGGGCCTTTGCCTATTTTAGATCTTTGTCCTCTGAATGATTTCCTCTAGAAGGACAAATTCAAAATGCTCACTTTGGCTCAAGTTCTTTCTGCCGTGGATCCAGCCGACTGGATGGTTGCGTTTGACATGCAGGATTTATATTTTTGTGTACCCATACTGTAGTCCCACAGACGCTACCTGTGGTTCAGTGTAGACCAGGAGCATTTTCAGTTTTTCGTGCTTCCCTTCAGCCTTGCCAGCACCTCTCAGGTGTTCACCAAAGTGATGGCAGTCACGGTGCACCTTTAGAGATTGGGGGTGCCAGTTTTTCCCTACCTCGGATACTGAATGGTGAAGGCTTCAGGGCTTTTTACTTAAACGTAGCTTTTATATCTTGCTCCTTATGAAAGATGCCCTCATCTGATTTGAATTCTTTACCCAGCTCTGTGGGGGTATCTATTCTTGGTCCACTAGACAAATACTTTGCCAGAGCCAAAAGTGAGGTTGATCGAGAGATTACGTTGGCAGAAAGGCGGGCCGAACGTAGATTCTCTATAGAACTACTCAAAAAACAACCACTCTTACCCCCACAGAAGGCTGACACATGTATCACATTAGACTTAACAATACGCAAAGAAACTGATGCTGATTTATTTAGTACAGAAAATATACCCCTAATTTTCCAAGATACTCATACGGTTTTAGATGATACCATAGCTCCCACTGAATCCATCAATATCGAGACAATACAAACACCTAACTCCTTAATTGATTTAAGTACACCTATACCTAGTGAAGTGGCACCCCTCCACAACAAAAATGTACCGTCTCCTCTGTTCACACCCCTAGTACCAGACGTCCATTCGATTGGAGCACCTAAAAAAAAAGTCCAAAAAACCATCCTCCACAGTGACTAATAGCGCTTATCGTTCTCCGCCACGGAAGCGGAGAAGAAAGGGAGGGGCCAGAAAGGGGGACAGATTTCCCCCTTTCGTTACTAGTAACTTATATCCCCCACATAAGAAAACCACAGATGTAGGGAAGACTGATTCAATAGACCAGCAAATTGTTTATTTGAAATTTGCTCCTAACTACAAAGGACTGTTGGAGGACATCGAAAGCCTCCTAAAATCGCTAATACTTCCTCTTACCGAAAGAGTCAAAAGGCTGGGGGAGTTAATGGATCAGATCATGTCTGAGAAAAGCTCGACAGATCAACAGCCATTTAAAAATCTAAGTAAAACACACTCTTCAGTTATACAGCCTGTTACTAATCCTTCTAGGCCACACTCCGATATTTTCCCAACTAATAAAACTTCAGTTGTTAAAAAATCAAATGATCTAGCCGCCACTAAAAACGTCACTGCTATTGAGAAAACAAATAATGGAAACACACACACAGGAGTCTTAAAAAAAGACCACAAGACTAATGATCCCCTCCCCAAGGCCGTTAACTCAACTAGACCTATACCTAGTAACGTAGTAGATTTACCCCCGGAATCAGCAAACTATGTCATTATTCTTACAGGCGTCCCGATTTTGCCAGGCGGAAATATTGAACATAATTCTAGCCTCAAAAACAAAGTTATCCACTGGCTGCGTAAGAATAGACCACTTCCCCCGCATTTAAATGGAGATATAGTTTCAGTAAGACGCTGCAACTGGGTGGGTATACGACCTAAAGAGATTGAAGGGAATGTGATTATAGTCAATTTTAAAGACCATAGACTGGTCACACATATCAGCGACTGGTTCCCCGGGAGATGTGAAGGAGGCATATCTACGCGGAATCTGAGCTACTTTTATCCTGAAGGTCTGATGACGCATTCCAATAAACATTCTACGAGGTCTGTGAGTCGTCCCCCTATGAAGTACAGACCTGACGCGCCATATAGACCCGATTCAATCCGATACCAGTCTGCCTCTAGTTATCATAGTGAGCATGATACCCCATTCCATCAACTTATGCCCACCTATCACCCATCACTGATTCGGAGACACGCACCAACATACAGACAACATTTTGTCCCGAACCAATCTGCCCATAGATATGATATTAATAACAATAAATCCTCACTTCAATACACGCGTGCCAATTTACAACAACCTTTGGCCAATAACAATTACCTCTATAACAACAATCCTAGGGAATACTGGGATATACCATTAACAAATCTCTTCTATCCCTTGTCTGGCCTGGATGAGAATGAATGACTCACTGCATCTTGCCTGAGGAAGAATTCCTCTGGTGGGTATAGGCTTACCAGTCAAATTAATACAGAGGCATGTAATCCTGACCTAGGGAAGGAAAACATTGCTTATATAAGTAGTAATTCGACTAGGGATAATTCCTCGATAGGGAGGCGTGATTGTAATAGGGGTGACCCTGGTAGAGCTAAACAGGATAGTATATTGAAGGAGCATAGTGGGTCTGTTAAGCGTCACGAAGCCTCTTCAGGCATGGAAGTCTTGGGATGTGGTCCCAAGGTAACTACCCAAGACAGAATGCAAGGTACTAGTTGCGGTCCTATCGAAAACTTCCGCAAACAATGGTCTATTACATTCTGGAATATAGCTGGCCTGCAGGCAAAACTAGATAACCCAGACTGGAAGCTTTTCATGGAAAAATGTGATGTGATTTGTTTGCAAGAAACATGGGCAAAGAGTGAATATCATTTGAGCGGCTTTAAAACCGTATTAATTCCCGCTGTAAGTTCTATACACGGACGAGCGAAAGGGGGGTTATGTATGTACATCTCAAATCGTTTAATTTTTAAAAAACTTCATGTATATTTCCAGACTTGTTTTTTCCATATTGTAGGGGTGTATTTTTGTGGTTCTGTTTCCATATTATTAGTTAATTTTTATAACAACATTCCCCCTGCAGATGTTGGGACGGTACTTAAAACTTTGAACAACGAACAAGATGGTATTATTAATGGTTCTAACAGATTGTATACGGTAGTATGGGGAGGGGATTTCAATTGTACTCTTTGTGATAGATCTGGTACAGGAAATTGTGGCCTAACCACGGAAGGGGGCGTTAATCTATCTCATTTTGAGCACTCAATGTTGGGAAACGCGTTAAATGAGATCCTGTTTACATATGATTTAGGGTTTGCAAATGAATTATGCCTTAACAAGACTGCATTTACCCCAACCTTTAATGGCAGAGGATTGATGTCAACCATAGATTTCATTCTCATCTCATCATGTTACAGGAACTGCATCTTTAAATGTAACGTTCTAAATACTCCCCTTAGTGATCATTTCCCTATAAGGATGGAACTTTTGGATGTAGATTTAACAGTACATAAAAGAGCTGTGGATTTTTCTGCGGACATAGACTTAAACAGGCAAAATGGATATGCCATTAAATGGACTAGGGTGGTCCCTGAGGTTTTTCTTAGCAACATTGTTAGTACTTGTAGTACAAATTTTGATGTTTACCTGGACCCGGAATCTGAGGATGATGAAATCATAATGAATTTTAAAGAGATAATTGCTAGTATAAAAAGGGAGCTCTGGGTTAATTTCAAGGCAAATAAGAATCCAAAGAAAATCAGAGGCTGGTTTACACCGGCCTGTAGTAAGGCGTACAAAAAACTCAAATTAGCCTTGCAACAGCGAGTAAGAAATCAACCTCTCATAAAGACCCTTCGCAAAGAGTATAAGACTGCACTCAAAACCCCAAAACAGTTGCTAAAAGACAAAGCATGGACTGACATTATGGAGGCCTCGGAATTAAAGGACATGACTGCTTTTTGGAAAGCAGTCAATGCTCCTTTTTTCAAAGATAGTTCTAAAGCCCGTATAGAGATAGCCGTAAATGAAGGGGACTGGGTCAAGCATTTTGAAAGTCTATACAACTCAGGACCTGTTACTACTGATCTAATAAAGGTGCCTACGGCCAAGAAAAAACACCTAGAAGGGCACCAACTTAATTTTACACTGAAAGAGGTAATTAAGGGTATCAAGTTGAGTCTTGGGGGCAAGGCACCAGGCCCTGACGGTGTTCCAGTAGATATTTACAAGAAGAACATCTGTCTTTGGGCCCCGCTTCTTACTAGAACTTTTAATGCCGCCATCTCTGTAGGCCTATTCGACACTTGGTATCAATCAATTATCATCCCAATCTTCAAAAAAGGAGATAGATCTAGTTGTGCTTGCTATCGGCCTATATCTTTGCTCGACTCCACCATCAAAATCATTGGGAGAGTCATTTTAGATAGACTCCAGAAATGGGCTGAGGAACACCACATCATAAGTGATCTTTAATATGGGTTCCGAGAAGGAGTTGGCACTATTGAGCAAGCACTTAATCTATCTATTTTGATAGAGAAGTACACAACGGCTAAGGGAGGTAGACTTTTTCTAACCTTTCTAGATCTCACCTCGGCTTTTGATTTTGTAAATCATGGTAAATTATGGACTATTTTAACTAATCTGAACGTCGACGCAAATATTATTAGCTTTTTAAGAGAATTATATAGTGAGGCTAGTGCAATGGTCAGATTTGGTATGAGGGGTGAATGTACAAAGGAATTTAGAGTTGGCAGGGGCGTGAGGCAGGGGTGTGTCCTTGCTCCTTTTTTATTTTCTATTTATATTAACAACTTAGAGGACACACTTCTACAGGAATGTTTTGATATGCCAAACGCCTCAGCTCGCCGGTTACCCGCACTTATTTATGCAGACGATACCGTGCTTATGGCGAGAACCCCCCTAGCCATGCAGACCATGATCTCGTCTTTTAGTGCCTTTATGGAGAAATTGGAACTACAAATAAATTGCACTAAGACCTTTGCAATGAATTGCGGTGGTAATGCTCGTCTAAGGAAAAAACCTATGTTTATTAAATCAATCCCACTACAGCACACCCCAACTTTCCCATATCTAGGGATTCTCTTTGACCAAATGGGAAAGTGGAATAGTGCAATACAGGCCAGAAACCTATTATTTTCTAAAGCCATTATGGCTGTTAAATCTTTTAGCAAAAAAATGGGCAAAAAGCCAGTTAAAGAGCTTATCTATATCTACAAGACTAGCTGTGTTTCAGTGGCACTATACGGGGCAGGCATATGGGGACACTTAGACGTCAGCAGACTACAGGTAACTGAAAATGGTTTTCTACGTTATCTATTGGCACTCCCAAGGAGCACGTCCAACTACAATTGCCATACAGAATTGGGAATTCCCTTCTTGGAAGATCTAATTAGAATCCAACCGATACTGTTATGGCATCGGGTATGGACTGTCGAGAAATGTCATCTAAATAGACTCATATTGGGATATGCGTTAAAATTGGACGGGGCAAAAAGGATAAAATGGTTTTGCTATATCAAAACTGTTTGTAAGAATAGTAAACACCCAGAGTTTTTTGCTGAGCCAGAAACTATGTCTAATATTACCAGAAAGATCTTGAAGTCCCTGTGCCTAAATTTCCTCTTTAGTCTTAGACAAACAGGTGAAATTTCAAGAAGAACTGTGATTTCTCATCAAATGTTTACTAATGTAAGGACTATTCAGCCTTATCTAAATCTACACATGAAAGAGCATGAAAGGTTTTTATTGACCAGATTTAGGTTTGGAATTCTGTTTAGATTAGTAAGTCTCCCAGTCATGAATGACTGGGCAAGGGTTTTGTCTAAATGCCCCTGCGACAACATCTCTGACCAATCGGATATACACATTTTATTTTTTTGTAGATTTTATCTGATATCCAGAAAGAGATGGATCGTGCCAATTCTAAAATATATGAATTCAAGACATTGCCGCCCTGCTTTTTTGACTATACGGAGTTTGGAGGATATTTTTACTGTTTCCTCTGTTGTGACATTTCTTAAAAGTGTATTCTATTTGCGTAAAACAATGATAACATGATTTTTGTTTATGTACTTATATATTGTGCAGATAGTCCATCCTTTACTTTTTGATCAATGTCTGATTTCTGTAAATTTTATTTTGATTTTATGTACTTTTATGGCTATGAAATATAGCCGAATAAAGTTTATTGAATTGAATTGAATGGTGAAGGCAGGCTCACCTGTCAGTCAGGGATCACATCCAGACAACAGCAAACCTCCTTACTTTGCAGGGCTCTCAATTAACAAGCCATAGTCTCACCAGACTCCTTTACAGAGACTCCCCTTTGTTGGGGCCATTCTGGATACAGTGTCAGGGCCGTTCCTCCACAGCAATAAATCCAGGACATTCAGTCTATTATTCTGATATTTCAGGCTCAGTCCTGGATCTCAGTGAGAAAGGCTCTGAGACTTCTTGTTCTCGTGGCCTCCTGTAGACTGCAGACCCACTTTGCCAGGTCTTATTTGCGGGCTCTGCAGTGGTAATTGAAGTGTCAGCGGGTCCCGCACAAAGGAAACATTTATGATGTCATCCATGTTTCACAGGAGACTGTGTAAGATCTGAATTGGTGACTGCTTGACTGCAGTCTGCCCAGCTGCAGACCGAAGAAGAGGAGATCAGAGGTCTCTTCCAGTAAGCCGACCACCTAAATTTGTTGGGACTACCGACCATCTGCTTGGTGTTAAAGGCTTTCCTGCCATCCTTCTAGAGAAGCTTTATGCTGGGTCTAATGGACAATACCACCCCCATGCAGCATTGTAACAAGCAAGGCGTTTTGGGGTCCTGGGTCATGAACCAAGAGGCACTATGCCTATGGGTGTGGCTGGAGAGGCTGGTATTTCTCGGATTGTGGACCACCTGGTGGAATCTTTAAATGTCAGGGTAGATAAACTCAGCCGGGGGTACCTAGCAGGTCGTGAATGTTGGCTACAATTGAAGGTGGCACTGGTCATCTTCAAACAGTGTGGAGATCCCTGGCTGGATCTATTTGCCATATAAAATGCTCAGTGTCACAACTTTTTCACGAGTTTCCAAAAATGCTCTCTTTTGGAGATTAATTCAGGCTAAATTGGAGAATTGGACTCCTGTATGTCTTTCCTACGTCTCCTGCCCTAATGTCTGGAGGAGATGAGGAACGACTGGGCCACAGCCATTCTAGTGGCAACAGATTTAACCAGGAGAGTGTGGTACTCGGAACTTGTTCACATAAGCATTTGTCCTCCAATCAGGATACCACTGGGGGAAGATATGTCTCAACACCAGCCCAGGATTCTTCACCTGAACCACGACAATCCACACTTTCATGCATGGAGTTTGATCCGCAGCAGTTCAGTATGTTCGATCTAGCACTGGAAGTGGTGAATGTGATCCTTACATCCAGGCGTCCTTCTACAAAGTCCATCTATACTGTGTGCTGAGACAAGTTTGTAGCCTGAATGAGCACATCAAAAACATCTCTGGAACCTGTTTAGGTCTCATGCGCATGCTGAAGCAAGTTTTCCAGTGGAAACCTCTACAGACCAGAAAAACCTTAGTCCAGGCACTGATAGTAAGTCGCCTCGACTCCGGAAACGCCTTAATGGTTGGAATAAATTAAAGTCTTGTAGCTAGGCTCCCGGTGGTACAAAACACAAATACACAACTCATTCATATTCTTCCACCATGCTCCTCATCGAAACCCCTTCTGCGCTCACTCCATTGGTTACAGATCAAAAAACTGGCACTCTTCAAACTGCTCTGTCTAGTCTGTAAAACTCTGCACGGAAAAAGATCTTGTTAGCTAGAAAACAAACTACAGCTGTACATCCCAGCTCGCCAGCTTAGATCCAGCGATCTACTACTGCTACGCCCCAAACATATCCGTACGACTAGATTTGGGAGCCGCTCCTTTTTTCTGGCACCATATCATTGGAACCGGCTGCCCATGTCAATCCTGCCATGATTTTAATCTTTAAAAATCTTTTGTAACCTTGGCTGTATAATCTCTAACTGCGTACTTCGATCTGCCTGCCACTGCTGGGGTGCCGAGAGATCCCTTCTAGGATGATTAGTGCGCCTATAAAATAAAATGATGTGGGGTCTGCAAACGAGACCTCTTACAAACCTTATTGTTGGATATGTTACTGCTTGTTTGGTCTCTAACCCAACTGTCGATCTTTAAATCACCTTTTGTAAAACGTTTCATGAAAGGCTTGACACACATGTTCCTTCCCATACCATTTGTGATGGCACAGTGGGACCTTTATTTGCTACTCACATTCCTTGTGCACTTCATTTAAGTGCATGCACTGATGTTCACTGCGCCTTCTGACTCTCAGAACTGCCTTTCTTCTTGCGATCACTTCATCTTGTCGCATAAGTGAGCTGCAGGCTCTCTCAGTGCAGTCAGCCTAGACCACCTTTTTCCTAGACAAACTGATGTGGCGGATAAGACCAACCATTTTGCCGAAAGTCCTGATGCGGTTTCAAGTTGGGAAATACATCACCCTCCCAACCTTTCTTTACCCTGCCTCACCTCTCAAAAGAGAAGGAGCAACTCCATCAGTTGAACCCCAAAATCTTCTACATTAATTGAATCAAAGGTCATTAGGTAGACAATTAGTTCTTTGTGGGGTTCTTTGGGTTGAAGAAAGGTGCAGAACAGGAGTCTGCCACAGTTATGATACCCTGCATTAAGAATTGATACACACTGTTATGTTATGTTAAAATTATTTATTAAGTGCGCTTTCACCAAGCGGTTTCATGGCGCTGAGAGAAGGAGAGCTGAGTCGTAAAGTACTATTCATATGCTTGAGAGAATAGAAGAGTTTTCAGGAAAGTTCTGAATTTGGTGTAGCATGTGACCAGTCTGAACTCGTTAGAAAGGGAATTCCAGAAGCGGGGGGCTAAGGTGGGGATGGTGAGCAGGTGGAGATGGGAGGAACGGAGCTCACGTGACTGGGCATAACGTTGAATTCGGGAAGAAATGAAGGCAGAGGATTGGTCAGCGAGAGCTTTGAAGATGGTACAGCCAAGTTACCGGTAGCCAATGCAAGCTCTTCATCAGGGGGCTAACTAGTTGTTGTCTGGGTTGGCGAAAGATGAGCCTAGCTGCCTGATTCTGTACAAGTTGCAGGCGATGGAGTTGGAACGCCAGGATGCCAACATACAGAGCATTCGCATAGTCGATGCGGGAGGTGACAAGGGCCATGATAACAAGGATGAGGGCTTCCTTGGTAAGGAAATTCTGCAGAGGTGGAAAAAGCAGGAGGAAACCACTGCATTGATTTGGGGCTTAAGAGACTGGCCAAGAAGCAGCCTCCAGAACGTCTAAGAGCTCATTCCACATAAAACACACAAACGTGATTTGGGGGGTGGGTGCTTGCAATAAGTCTAACCACTGGCAAATATTTGTGGTGGCATGCCACCCCATTGTTGTTGTGCCCACCATGCCACCTCAGATTAGACCCAGACATATGCAAGTCTGTTTTGGTCCTGCTCCAATAGAAACTGTCTAGCATGAACTGACCTACCAGGTCCTCTCCGAACTGGAACACAAGCTTCCCCAGAACGAATTCGGCCGGATTTGTCTCTTCACTCGGGTGTAGCTCAATTCCACTGTCTGTGTGACCAAGGGACTCACATTTGGGCATGTCCTTGGCATTACATGAAACACACAAAAGGTGATGGGGAGGGGAATGCTTTCAGTATGTCTAATCACTGGCAATCACTTGGGGTAGCATTCCTATCCATCGTTTTTTTTTCTTTGGGAATACTGTGACACCATTTTTTGCTGGCTGTTTCGGGTGACCTTCGATTGACCCTTTCTCAGGCTATTCAGGATGGGCGAATGTTAGGTTGGCACTTGCCTACCACCACAGAAGATCCTGAGCAGACTCATGCGAGATCTGGATAGAGTATCCACCTGAAAGATTGTTACTGAAGTTAAGTAACTTGTTAGTTTCTGGATCAATCCTAGATCTTGGTGATGAATTCTGAGGCTTCTTGGAATTTTTGCTTCATGAAACCTAATCCCGAATGCCAGATGACATATACAGGCCCTGGAGGAGAACCTGAGATGTTACTTTTCCCCAGAATGAGTGCTACATCCAAGACCTCATCCAGATATTGCAGGAGACTGCTTAGGATCTTCTGTGGTGGCAGGCTATTGCCGACCTAACTTGCATCATGCTAGTCTGCCTTCCCCAGCCAGACTTCACAGGTGTGACAAATGCATCATTGATTGATTCAGCGAATTACCTGGGTGCGGTGCAGATTAGTGGAGTGCTAACTCCAAATCAGTTTTCTGGAGCTTCAGGTGATCCATCTGGCCCTGAAAACCTTCCTGCCTACCATCAATTGGAGGGTGGTGCAGTTCTTCATGGACAACCCGAACACCATGTCATCCAACAACAGGCTGGGTAGACAGGGGTTCTGGATCATATGCTAAGCTAAGCAGCCCTATGTCTCTAGAGGTGGCTGGACCAGCAGAACCTCTTTCTGATATTCAACCATCTATGAAAATCTCTGAATGCCAGAGCAGATGAGCTGAACAGACTTCAACTGACTGATCATGCTTGGCATCTCCAGCCCCTGGTGGCAATGGACATCTTTGATCAGAGGGGCATGTCCCGATTAGATCTGTTCACTCATGCGTTTTGGAAAATTACTCTGAGATGCATTTGCATTTTGACTACGATTGGACACTGATCTTCTGTATGCCTTTCAATCACCGCTCCTTCTGCCTGGAGTTCTGAGGAAAGTTCAGACAGACAACCTAATTCATAATATCTCCACACTGTCAGGAGAGTGCCCAGAGCTCCTGTGCAAGAGCATTTGCCCTCCGATCTTGCTACTAATTTTGAGAACCTTTTGCCTCAACAACAGGGTAAGGTTCTGCACCTGATTCCCTTCAATGTCCATCTCCATGCGTGGTGCTCGAGCGACAGCAGTTAGATGGGATTGCTCTGCTAGTCACCGCAGTCCGTCTTCCTTACTTCACAATGCCCTTCGGCAAAATTAATCTATGCTGGAAGAAATTCATTTTGAGGTGTGGGGCTTATCATACCGACATTCTGCAGGCCAAACGTTTGAATGTTCTATTGTTGGCTCAGCAAAGTCTTGCAGTGGTACAGTTAAAGGGTCTCTGTCGGCCCTTTCTGTATTCACCTGGTCAACCATCTCTATTTAATACATCGATTGGAATATGTATTATCAAAGGTCTGACTTGTGTGCCGTTCGTCATGCCCCAAATGTACTTGTGCTTCGTGTTGACACTTCTTTTGTGTACGCCTTTTGAGCTAATGTAGAGCTGCTCACTTCAACAGTGCTTAAAATGGTTTCCTGAGTGACAACACATCTGTGCGCCCTGTGAGTGAACAGCAGGCTCTCTTGGTACACCTGCCCTACAGCCATCCCTCCCGGACAAATTGGTGCTACACATCTGGGCAGCCTTCTTGTCCAAATTTGTGACTCCTTTTCATGTTAGTCAGTCAATCACTCTACCAACATTTTTACGCAGCTTCACCCTTCTAAGTAGGAGGAGAGGTCCCATTGACTCAAATGCCACTGGTGCCAAAATTATTAGAAAATTAAAGCTTTTTTTATATATTTTTTTAAAACAATGCTCTTCTTTCATTGCTAACTTTGTCAGATCTCCATAAAACATGTGGTCCGTGTACTGGGCTTAACTTGACATCATACAACATCAATTCCTGCTATATTTTCTGACAAATGTATTGGTAAAGAATATTTTTTATTCTCCCCCTGTACAACTTTAACTTCCCCACCTGTGACAAAAGTGCATGTAAATCAACATTTTAAGAGGAAGGTAAACATGCTAAGTGTCTTCTATGTTTTGGCTAGCTCTATAAACCTGTTAGTAAATCAAAGAATTTTGTATGCCTGCCTTTTACATTTTCCGTCACCATATCAGATATGGATGAAACCTGAGATACTTGCATGAGGTATAACCTCCTAACAGCCTCCCGATTTAGCCGGTGCCAAAGTCATTAGTACATGAAAATATTTCTGCCCCTCCTAACTTTGTCCCCCTTGATAGATCTGCTCTAAAAATAACATATCAAAAGAAAACGACCTTAAATTACTTACAAAGTTCATGGCAAAGGGTGCTAACTTTGTTAGACCTCCATAAAACTTGTGGTCCGTGAACTGGGCTTAACTTGACATCATACAACATCAATTCCAGCTATATTTTTTGTCAAATTTATTTGTTATGAATATTTTTTTATCTCCCTCTGTACCAAATTTAATTGTCCCACCTGTGACAAATGTGCATGTAATTCAACATTTGAAGAGTAAGGTAAACATGTGAAGTGTCTCCTATGTTTTGCCTAGATCTATAAACCTGATAGTAAATCAAAGATTTTTGTTTGCTCTTCCTTTTACATTTTCCGTCACCATGTCAGATATGGAGGCAACCTGAGATACTTGCATGACGTATAACCTCCTAACAGCCTCCCGATTTAACCATTGCCAAGGTCATTAGTATGTGGAAAAGTAAATTTTGCCATGTTATATGTGCCTACGTGTTCCCCATGTTATGTCATATGTGCATGATCGATATGCATGTATTCCCTTCTGATCGATTAAAGACGCAATTACCGTTGTGTCCATCTCTAGTATGTCAGTTTCCAGTCCTCGTGAAAGCTACGAATATTAGGCCTATGTAAACCTACGTTGCCACATTTTACAGTGTGCACGTTAATTCATTGAATTGTCCCCGTTTCTAGGCCTCAAAAGGGCCCGGACTCAGATTCAGCTCCTGTCTCCTGAACCCTCTCCGAGGAGCGATACAGCCCCCACCTGTATCCCTGACCCTTAGCTTACTTTCATGCCTCGCAGTGCCCGGCTCGGCCTGGCTCTGCCTCCCCGTCTGCCAAGAGTATGTTATGTTTCTAGTTATCAGTCCAGCCCTCCTTCTCTGCATTCCTGAGCTACTGAATCGCATCAATAGTTTCCGTCATGGTCTAGCCTTTATGTCTCCATGTAAGAGAAATACTGTATTAATATTCATAGAATATTCCTCGCACACGCACTACATATAGAATTATGCATGCACCAGTCGTAGTGTCTGTTAGCCTTTACCCTGATAACTTTTGGATTCTATCAACATGTACTATAAACACCAGATACTAGATATGCCTAGGTACATGTCGCTCTGACCCTCCAGACTTTCGTCTCCTCTTCTAGTGCAGAAGTCATAGCCCCCAGTTCTCCCTAGTAACACGTCATTGTCAGTTTGCGCGCACCACTAGGTTAGAGGTCCCAGCTGCTCAGGTAGCCCCCTCCATGTTTCCGCCCCATTTATGACATATTCTGTTACGTTGTATCACATGTCTATGTATACGCCCTGTACACGCCTTCTTGTTACATCATGTTGCCCTTATCTTTCGCGACTGCTACAAACTCCGCCTACTGCTACGCCTACTGTATTGAATGCAATGTATTTGTTTAACTATAAATATTGTGCACTGTTATTAAAAGCCAGCCAATTCCCAGATCCTGCCCCCGGCAGCTGCCATCCTATTCCCATGCAGGCTGTCCTGTTCCTGTCCTTTTATGCCTGATTAAAGCCTGTCAACTCCAGCTACCTCGAATCTTGACTCTTATTTATTGAGCTACCTGTTTATTGATTATAGTCAAAAATAGATCCGGTAATTAATTATTTATTTACCACATAATGGCGCCCGAATAGGGACTTGCCCTTTCCCCACGCGCCGGAGAAGCCACGCAGGCCCCCTGATCCTCTGCAGCCGTGACGGAACCATACCGGCCACGTGCAGATATTTCTGCTTCAAGTATCCCTCAGGCCCACGGAGGAGACGGAGGTTGCGGTCCAGCGTCCAGACGAGGCGGTGGAGGAACGCGGCGAGTCCCGACCAGAGCCCAAGCCGAGAGTCCAAGGTCCGAGGTATCCGGAGGCCCACCTGTAACTGAAGTCCGAAGTTCGTCCGTCCGTCGTCGTAGCAGTCCAGTCCAGTCCGAGGCCTTCCGTTCTTGCTGCCCGGTGAGTACCGTTGCTGGGGTAGTATCTAGACAGGGTCAATCAATTTGTCTCTGGTCCGTGGGTTTGGGTACGCAAATCCAACACGAAGTGTTCACTTAGGTGGGCGCGGGTCCTGACGTGTCTCTTTATGGGACCGGTAAGTTTCGTACTGTTTTAGCAGTGCATCTAGTCATTCTAGTAAGTTTCTGTTCCAGTAAGTTCTGTTCTCGAGAAATTCATGTGTTCTGTTTTCAGTATTCCAGGTAATATTCTGTCCGAACTGTTATTTTAAATGTTATTTCATGTGTTTTCAATGTCGTGGTATGAGTGATTTGTTTTCTTAAAGTTATTATTGTGTTTATCGTGTATTGTATTGTGTCCAGATTCCAGTCTTAGTTATGCCTCTGTTCACGAAGTTACGCCAGTTAAGAACTAGAAAAGGTCTGCTCGAAGAAGCAGTTCCTGTCCCGCCTAGGGACAGTCCAGGTCATTTTATGTATCATAAGCATGGCATAAGTGCCATATTATATCTAGACTTATGGGTGGAGTACACCAAAGAATTAGAAGAGAAATATAGATGGCCCGTATCAGGTACGTGGGATGCCGAGTGCATCATGCGAGTAGAAGAAGCATTATGGAAAAAGAAATCCAGACAGTCCCAGAAAGATGCCATCGAGTTATGGCGCAAAGAATCTCATAAAAGAACCGAAAAAGAAATCAGAAAGTCAGAATTAAGTAGAGAATCCTCAGAAAGAGCCCAAGAAAGGGAATTAATCGAAGTAGGTGAACGAGTTAAAGCCGAACAGTCAGACAGACAGAGAAATGCCCTTATTAAGGGTATGTATCCTCTTCTTGCCGAGGGCTTGCCAAAAGCAACCCCGGAAGCACCATGTAATTTTCCGCCGACATTGGTTCCGATTAAGCTACGTCACAAACCGACCGCAGCTGATATTTTTCTCTCGTCCTATTTGGACGACACAGTCCCAGAATATGCAAATCCTGTTCCGCCAGCTCCTGTAAATAATGTAATTCCTGTTCCTCCAGCCACCGGGGCACCTGTTACAGCACCTGTTACGGTACCCCCGGTCCAGCCCGTAGTACAAGTTCCCGCTACATCGGTCACTCTGCCAGCACGAAGAGTATCAGTCGACGATTCTAGTATAGGGGCCGCGGGGGGAGGTCCTCCTGGTACCCCGCCGCCACACAAACGTGTAACGTTAGTCGAGTTACATGAACGTGCGTTACAGTGTACGCCCAAATATCAGTCCGTTGCAGATATCAGACGAGCTCTCACCGAATGCCGTTATGATCCAGTCCCAGGCGATGATAATATGGTTATATATTCATTGCGTGTAAGACGGGTGACCGAGTATTTGGACACCCTACCGAATATGAAAGAAGATCTAGACAGAATATATTGTTTCATCCGTACAGGAGACGATCCAGAAAGTATTGGCGAAATCATGTCTCTAAGGAAAGCTGAGACCCAGCTCATGCTATTAAAATTTCTAATCAATTGTTTAGTAAGGGAACAAGATTGTCCGACTAAAGATCCGATCGAAATGAGAATTCTGACAAAGTGGACTGATCATATAGCCGAGGGAAGACACAAGACACTCAGTAGTATAGAGAGTATGTACAAGAAAATTCGTAAGGAAATAATAAGGTTACACGAGAAACGCAAAGCAGCACAAGTAAGCGAGAAAGAAGACAACACTGATACTGAAGAGGTAGAAGACGAGAATACCGCCAGAATAGCGTATGTAGGTAAATCTAGACTTCTAGACCGACATTCACGCCTAGAACACAAGAAAGTTTTTCACCTTCCAGCACTAGAACAAGAGAATCTTGAACAAGTATTTCAAGCTACCGATCACATTCTGAAATCACGTATCGGTTATAGTGAACTTAGTACCATGCATGAACTAGAACTAGCCCGATCAGCAGTCCGATGGACTACTGATTCTACCACTTTTCCAGATGAAATAGTGGCACAAATGTTTCTGAAACTGCCCCCAGCCGAGCAGCGACTGGTGGGTATGTATATGATCCAGCACCTCATTACACTGTATGAGGGACAACATTCTGATCCAGGTCCGTTACATGATGTTCTGAACGAGTTGCTCCAGTATAGGTGGAAAGGTTTAGGTACCGATTTAATTAGTGTCATTCTAGAACAGCGCCACAAATATAGAACGTTTTTGAATCCGCATTTTGTTCACGTCTCACCTCCAGAAAGTAAACCATTTTACATAGATAGACAGCATCCGTTACGAGAAGTACACCCAGTTAGGACAGCGGGTGGTGAAATGCAACGAGTATTTGTTTACACCCCTATCACAAAGATGGAACTCTTAGAGATGAAGAAATTAATTCCTTGTCACGACAAAGATCCAGCAGGGTTCCATCGAGAATTAAAAGACATGCTCCGTATGGGAGAATACACGTATCCAGATGTCATTAAAATGCTAAAGGTCCTGTTGCCCGCAGGGGTATATGAAAAACTCAAGGAAAAAGAATGGGAGGTGGGAGAGAAAAAGATTGATTGGACAGCTCTAGAAGCTGAAGATAAAATACGAGTACCAGGTACCGGTCTTGGGGACAAATGTAAAGAATTGCCCGAGTTATTGATACAAGTTTTGCCAAGGTTATTATCCACGAAAAAGGAAGATTGGGATGCAATCTCAGCATGTAAACAGAAACAGGATGAAGACACTAGTGATTTCTATTCTAGATTTGAAAAATGTTTTATTATTAACAGTGGTTTGAAGACAGGTAGCGAGTCATACCCTCATTTTTTTGTTACTAAACTAGTCGAGAATTCAAGCCCACAAGTTAAAAATCGAGTTTTGAAAGTCGAAAGTACCTGGCAAGCTAGTACCCCGTCACAAATGCTTCAAATGCTCCAGTATCACCAGAATAGAATCAGGGAAGAGCAAGAACACGAAAGGAGACGTATGAAAGACACGAAAATGAAAGTACTAGTTGCACAATCTGTTCCACAAGACAGTCAGAAGAGGGGTCCGAATCAAGCCAGTCATCCTGCAGCTCCCGTTAAAGGGACATGCAATTATTGTAAACAGCCAGGTCATTTTATAAACGAGTGTGCAGTTCTGAAACACAACATAGCTACTGGTAAGACTAAAGAAAGACCACGTCCGCCTAGACCAGAACAAGTCTCACAGACTTCTCAGTCACCGCAGAATGCACAACAGACAGTTCCAGCACCGCAGCCTATCGCTACAACACAGCATGTTACACAGCAAATGTACCAGTATGCTCAGACAGAGTATCAACAGTATTCATGAAACAGCCTAGAGAGGGAGGTAGGCTTGCCTCTCATCGAGATACCTGTAGATCAAGAGGGTCCCTATGTGCACAGTCAAGTATTAGGGAAAGACAGAAAGTTTTTGATTGTTACAGGGGCAAGTAGGACTACTATCAGTCATGACGAGGTTCCAGGGGCTCCGCTCTCAGGCTCTAGAAATGTTTCCCTTGGATTTTCAGGAAAGCCTATTGTTAACGAGATTTCAAAGCCAGTTACTCTAGAAGTTGGTCCATTGTCCCGAACTACTGATTTGTTACTTACGAAGTCATGTCCAGAAAATTTGTTAGGCATTAAAACATTGAAAGAATTAGGTGCAGTAATTTGCTGCTCTCCAGAAGGAATACGATTGTTTTTGCGTGACTTTAAAGGTCACTATGTATTACGCGATTTTGATCCAAGATTATCCAATGTACCGCAGCATTTATGGGCGCAAGGTCCAACTGATGTAGGTTTTATGCAAATCACACCCCATCGTGTGACTCTCAAGCAAGGTATAGTCTTGCCACGAATCAGACAATATAGATTGCCACCTGAGGCTGTAGCAGCCTTATCCAAAATTATTGATGAGCTCATTGCTCAAGGAGTGGTTGTAGAAACTGACTCCAATGTATGTAATTCTCCTATCATTCCAGTCATGAAACGTACTGATCCAAATGCACCTCCAGTATATCGATTAGTGATTGACCTTCGAGAACTTAATAAATGTATCATACCCCAGTATCCAGTAGTCCCAGATATTTCATCCCTATTGACAGCCATTGATTCTGAAGCTACATTTTTCACTGTCATCGACCTCAAGAATGCATTTTTCAGTGTCCCCATTCATCCAGACAGCCAGTACCTTTTCGGTTTTTGTTTAAATGGAAGGAGCTATAAATTCACACGAGCTCCTCAAGGTTTCACAGAAAGTCCTAGTATTTACAGTCAAGCACTTAAAAGACAACTAGACAATATCCACATGCCAACTGACACTGCCCTGCTCCAGTATGTCGATGATCTACTGATCACAGCCCGTTCTGAACGTGACTGCGAACGAGCGTCACTTACAGTTCTGTATTTTCTGGCCGAGATGGGGCACAAGGTGTCCCCTTCAAAGCTCCAGTTCTGTGTCCAGCAAGTGATCTACTTAGGCCACTTACTGTCCAAGTGGGGTAGGCAGTTGACACCAGACCGTATCCAGTTGATAGCGAGTCTTCCACAGCCCAAGACACAGAAGGAGGTACGTGCTTTTATTGGCCTCACTTCTTACTGCAGACAATGGATTCCTCAGTATGCATTTCTAGCCAAGCCACTGATACAGTTAACGACACAGGAGGCAGCCGTATCGACTGTCCTCCCTTGGACATCTGAACATACACTTAGTTTTAATGAATTAAAGAAAGCCTTATGCCAAGCACCTGTTCTAGCTACACCGAACTACAGTAAGCCTTTTACACTTTTTGTCACAGAACGTGATGGTACTGCATTATCTGTTCTCACACAAGATCAAGCAGGACAGTACAAGCCTTGTGCTTATTTTTCGAGCACATTAGATCCAGTAGCCCAGGCTTTGCCTGCGTGCCTCAAGTCAGTTGCAGCCACAGCTCTAGCTATCAGACAAAGTGATTCCATAGTATTAGGACACTCCTTGACAGTACAAGTTCCACACTCTGTGGAAGTTCTTTTAAACCAAACACAGACACAGCACTTGACCATAGCACGTTTAACAGGTTATGAACTGACACTGTTTCAGCCACACATAGAAATCAGACGCTGCAACGTTCTAAATCCTGCTACCCTGTTACCATCAGTTACTTCAAATCCTGCCACACATGACTGTGTGGAAGTCATTAATACTATGACTAAGCCAAGACAAGATCTGACAGACATTGCATTACCTAACCCCGACCTGACACTTTATGTGGACGGTTCATGTATGAGAACTAGTACAGGAGAACTAGTAGCCGCGTATGCAGTGACTACTGAAACCGAAGTTATAGAAACACGTCGTATTGACACCCTGTCTGCTCAAGCAGCAGAGCTAGTTGCTCTGACCCAAGCCTGCATACGTGCCAAGAACCTGAAAGTAAACATATATACAGATTCACGTTACGCATTCGGAGTTGTACACGACTTCGGAGTACTCTGGCAGGAGAGAGGTTTCATGACTTCTCATGGAACCAAGATTCAGCATGGTCTCCTCATTCAAGCTCTGTTAGATGCAATACATTTACCGACAGCTATCGCTATCATGAAGTGCAAGGCACATACGAAAGTTACTGACATCATTTCCCAAGGTAACGATCTAGCAGATCGAACAGCCAAGCTTACAGCTCAGACACCAGACATTCCAGTTAACAAGACACAGACATCCACTCCAGAAGAGACTACCTGTATGACAGTTAAGGACCCTACACAAGATGTCATAGACATACAGTTACATGCTACTCCCGAAGAAATCAAGAAATGGTCCGAACAAGGAGGGGTCCAGACAGATCAAGGATGGTTGACGAAGGGAAAAGCCACATGGTTTCTCCCCGACTCCATGGTTCAAGTCATTATCAATACCGCACATAGTCCAGCACATCTAGGAGAAAAAGCCATGTTAGACAGTATACAGAACCTCTGGTTCAACAAGCATTTACGAGCTGCAGCCAAGCAGAAAGTCCGTACCTGTATGATATGTTGCCAGTTCAATCCAGGTAAAAGTGTCCCGGTGGAACAAGGTGGATTCCAACCTCCTGACCACCCTTTTGAAGTCCTCCAGATGGATTATATTCAGATGGAGCGATGTCGAGGTTTCAAGTATGTCCTTGTAGTTGTATGCGCTTTGTTCAGGTGGACAGAAGCATATCCAGTTCCAGATTACACAGCAGCGACCACTGCCAAGCAGTTGGTTCGTGAATTTTTTCCCCGTTATGGACTCCCTAGGGTCGTGTATTCTGATAACGGCCAGCCATTCTCATCCGAGTTAATGAAACATGTTTCCCTTCTGTTAGGGTACCAGTGGAAGTTCCATTGTGTGCGCCATCCTGAAGCAGCCGGTCTCGTAGAGAGACATAATCAAACCCTGAAAATCCGTATTGCTAAGACATGTAAAGAGAAAGGTGTAGACTGGCTAGTTGCCCTGCCAGTTGCTTTATTCTACATGAGAATGGTCGCACATTCCAGATCAGGTCTGTCCCCTTATGAGGTCGTATTCGGCCGCCCCCCAAACATGTGGGGTACACCTAGACCCCGCAGTATTACAGATGTTTCCAGTAATATGTTGACAGATTACCTAGCTTCCTTGATGTCTGCCCTACACTCTTGTCGTTCCCAGGTTGCCGCCGCATTTCCAGACAACACCGAGGTGAAACCGCATGAGGTCATTCCAGGCGACCTCGTCCTTGTAAGGAACTTTGATCGTTCAAGTCCGCTGGAGCCTCGTTGGAAGGAGCCGCGACTTGTTCTCCTGACCACCCGCACGGCCGTGAAGTTGGAGGGCCGCAAGGGGTGGGTCCATCTGTCTCATCTAAAGAAGTTCCATGGAGTCCGAAAAAAAACATTTGCAAAGGACATTTCTAAAGACTGCCTGAAACCAGACACTGATTTGAATCCTGAACTGAAAGTTCCTCTGTTAGAGAAAACTCCGCAACAGGAGTATAAGTTAAAACTCCGGTCTAGTAAAATAAGTCAGCCAGTTTAATTGTCTAAGTCCCTCTCGGGTGAAACGGTTAGACAGGTCCCTGACATGTATGAGATAGACCCCCATAGTGAGAGAGTTAGTCAAAACTCTATACGATGTATCGTCATTCTAAGTTTCCTATTGTTTCTAAGTTTGATGGTTACCTGCACAAGTTATGCATTACATTTATGTTTTCCAATTTCGCATATAAATAAGTTTGCTAATGCTACAGTAGAGCACACATTTAGTGATCTGCCTCCTCACGAGCTATCCTATCGTCTTGCTATGCGTAATAATACATTCATCCGAATGTTACACTATTCACATCAGACCAGCAATGCCACTAATTGTTGGGTGTGTGGTCGACTTCCCCCTTTCCAGACACCGAAGGGAGTTCTGCCACTCTTTCCTTATCCGTTTTCACATAATGGTTCGTGTGGAGCATGGTCCATGTTAACGTCATCTTCAAATGATATGTCCCTTCTGAATAGAACATGTTTTCCAGACAAGCAAGGTCTCCCCCATAGAACAGGGTTAGATCTAGAAAATGAAGTATATAATTTAGGTAATTATTCTTCGAATTTTATGGTATTGAATGTTCAGTCTGATACTACTCCAGACTTACCTGCTATTTCAGTACTACCAGTCAAAGGCGAATTATGTGTCAGAAAGAATGGTTCCGCACATGTAGGACATAGTGATTGTACTACTACTGTCAAGTATAGTGACAGTGGGAAATCTATTTTCAAAGCATCACGTCATTCTTATTTTGTTTGTGGTCAGACCGCATATGTTCGTCTGCCCCTCGATTGGGATGGAACATGTTACATTGCCTTCCTACTGCCACCAGTTTTTCTAGCCCCATCTGATTATCATAGAAACACACATCTAGTACAGGTCAGACATAGAAGGGAGATTGAGTCCCCGATTGTCGATCAAACTGAAACTACTCTAGAACAATATCAAGATTTCAATAAAGGTTTCTTCTTCTTTATAGGACCTATCCAGAATAGTAAGTTAATACGTAGACTAACCAGAACCCTTGAAGCAGTAGTGAATGAGACTACTTCTGCTCTAGGTAACTTAACCGAAGAGCAATCTGCTATGAGATTTGTCGTGCTCCAAAATCGTCTCGTTCTTGACGTCATACTGGCCGATAGAGGAGGAGCATGTAGAGTCATCGGATCTAGTTGCTGCATTTTCATTCCTAATAACGCGTCGTCTGTTTATTCAGCTATAACCAGACTTCATAAAATTGCCCATCAGTTACACCAGAATCCAGGCACCTGGACATGGTCCGGTTGGCTCTGGAGTATCATATCTGCCTGGGGATGGAAAGTATTGTCATTTCTAGGTATTGCAGTAATGATCCTATTCAGTTGCTGCCTCTGTATACAATGTGGCCCTGCGATTTGCGGCATTTGTGCTACCTCTTGTATTCCTAGTCCTAAGTCCCGTTCCAAGACAATTCGAGACGAGCAGATGATGCTATATGAAATGATAGATGGTATCATGAATATTGATGTTTCCTGATGGAAACGTAGGGCACAAGGAGGGAATGTGGAAAAGTAAATTTTGCCATGTTATATGTGCCTACGTGTTCCCCATGTTATGTCATATGTGCATGATCGATATGCATGTATTCCCTTCTGATCGATTAAAGACGCAATTACCGTTGTGTCCATCTCTAGTATGTCAGTTTCCAGTCCTCGTGAAAGCTACGAATATTAGGCCTATGTAAACCTACGTTGCCACATTTTACAGTGTGCACGTTAATTCATTGAATTGTCCCCGTTTCTAGGCCTCAAAAGGGCCCGGACTCAGATTCAGCTCCTGTCTCCTGAACCCTCTCCGAGGAGCGATACAGCCCCCACCTGTATCCCTGACCCTTAGCTTACTTTCATGCCTCGCAGTGCCCGGCTCGGCCTGGCTCTGCCTCCCCGTCTGCCAAGAGTATGTTATGTTTCTAGTTATCAGTCCAGCCCTCCTTCTCTGCATTCCTGAGCTACTGAATCGCATCAATAGTTTCCGTCATGGTCTAGCCTTTATGTCTCCATGTAAGAGAAATACTGTATTAATATTCATAGAATATTCCTCGCACACGCACTACATATAGAATTATGCATGCACCAGTCTTAGTGTCTGTTAGCCTTTACCCTGATAACTTTTGGATTCTATCAACATGTACTATAAACACCAGATACTAGATATGCCTAGGTACATGTCGCTCTGACCCTCCAGACTTTCGTCTCCTCTTCTAGTGCAGAAGTCATAGCCCCCAGTTCTCCCTAGTAACACGTCATTGTCAGTTTGCGCGCACCACTAGGTTAGAGGTCCCAGCTGCTCAGGTAGCCCCCTCCATGTTTCGGCCCATTTATGACATATTCTGTTACGTTGTATCACATGTCTATGTATACGCCCTGTACACGCCTTCTTGTTACATCATGTTGCCCTTATCTTTCGCGACTGCTACAAACTCCGCCTACTGCTACACCTACTGTATTGAATGCAATGTATTTGTTTAACTATAAATATTGTGCACTGTTATTAAAAGCCAGCCAATTCCCAGATCCTGCCCCCGGCAGCTGCCATCCTATTCCCATGCAGGCTGTCCTGTTCCTGTCCTTTTATGCCTGATTAAAGCCTGTCAACTCCAGCTACCTCGAATCTTGACTCTTATTTATTGAGCTACCTGTTTATTGATTATAGTCAAAAATAGATCCGGTAATTAATTATTTATTTACCACAAGTAGATGAAACCATTTCTGCCCCTCCTTAACTTTGTCCCCCTTGATAGATCTGCTCCAAAAATAACATATCAAAAGAAAACAATCTTAAATTACTGAGAAAGTTCATGTTAATTTGGCAAAGTGTACCACGGTTATTGGTAAATACATTATTTTTTACCCCTCCCCCTTTTAAGTATACTGCCCCTTTGATAGAACTGTACACATTTAAAAACCCACGAGGAAACTAGATATGCTAAACATCGGCCAAATGTCGTACCAATTTGTCAAACTGTGCTAAAGTTATAGGTACATTTTAAAAATAAAACTTTTAAACCGTCAAGCGCCCTCTAAATCTTCAATGCCTTTTCAAATGCTACTTTCTCAAAAACAACTGAATGGATTTACACCGAACTGCAAAAAATCATGCAGAGTCAAGCTCTACTTTCATATTACGATAGATGTAACACCTGTCAGGGGTTTTAGCCACAGTAGGGACACAATTATATTTTTTTATCCATGCCTACATCGACATGACAATAAGCATGTAGAAACTTAAAACATGCATATTTCTTAATCGATAAAAAAATGATTAGCAATCCAAAAAATGAATTTCTGCGGGATACATCCGCAGACTCCTCACCTTTAGCATATCCCTGTCAGGTGCCCCACAAGACTCACCTGGGCTTGTGAAGCGATCCTACAGAGACGACAGGGACCACCGCCCCTGTTCCCAAACAACCCCCGCGGGGCACAACACCCGTCACGGATTGGATGGATCCAGGGAAGGGGGCCAAATAAATAACGGGAGTGGCCTTGGTGGACGGGTCGCAGGGCAGGGTCTTGGCACAGCTGGGGAAACAAGAGGAGATCAGATGAGGACTAGGTACTATTTCTGCAACAGAACACGCCACAACACGCATGCAGGAGGGAGTCCTTGGTACACACTCGTGCCGGACCCAGGAAGAGGTCGCAACGTAGCGTCCAGGTCCCTTGGTGCCTTGTAGTATAAACGGAGGGAAGCGCTCCTGCGCCAGAACCACAAATAACAAAGAAACAACAGAAGGCGCTCCTGCGCGTAAGAGACCAATAACAAAACTCCAGGGTAAGCGCTATAGCGCGGCCCAATGCATGTTTGGACAATGCTCCTGAGGCACATGCAATAGAACAGCAGTGTTCCTACGCGTCATGCGTCAGGTCACTAGTAGCAGCGCTCCTGTGTCAGTAGGGTACAAAACAAACAAAGCCTGTCACAGCGCTCCTGCGCTTGCTAACAGAACATGCAGCAGCGCTCCTGCGTAAGTAAAGTACAAAACAAACAATTCCTGTCACAGCGCTCCTGCGCTTGCTAACAGAACATGCAGCAGCGCTCCTGCGTAAGTAAATTACAAAACAAACAATTCCTGTCACAGCGCTCCTGCGCTTGCTAACAGAACATGCAGTAGCGCTCCTGCGCCAGGATAGGGTTAATCCAACAACGGAACACTGCGCTCCTGCGCACAGCAACCGGAGCAAGCGGAGATAGAAACCCCGCATGGTAGTCTTAGCCCCGAGGGCTCGAAGAAGTACTAGACCGCGCAGCACACGCTGGTACTCGAAATGCGGCCAGAAGGAAGTCACGCAACGCCAGGAGGCTAGGGGCAGGCGTCACCGTGACTCGTAGTGCCGTGGAACTCCAGGGACCAGGTTACGGCAGAACCAGTCCGATGCCGTCAGCTTGGGCTCTGAGCACGATCCAGAAAGCGGAATCAGAAGCGCCAACCCGAAGGTGCTTCCTGCCTTTAACCCTAGTCCCCCGGAAGCGCTGCCATTGGCCGGAGGACTAGACAGGAATACTCCTTCCGGCCGGAAGTGAGTATTCCCGCATGCATGTTGTGGTGTTTGAACGGCGGAAAACCGCCACCTGACAATCCCCTGATTACCGACCCATCTGGAGAAGTCTAGGGGTGGGCGGAATTTGCTACGCAAATCTCCGCGAAACGGTAAAAAATCTCAGCGAATACACAGACATTCCGCGAACACGCGGAATTGCTTGTTAGCCATGCTTTTTTCCCGTTAACAATCGCTGTTTGCGTGCTCAGGGGGAAATATCTTGCGAACACGCATTTTGAGAATGCGAACAAGCAAAAAATTTCGCTAAGTCGCGGAACGCAGAATTTTGGGCAATTTCGCATTCTCCGCAGAATGCGAAATTCCCCAAATTCCGCGAGCGGAATGGAATTTACCGCCTACGCCTAGAGAAATCTTCATCAGTGCACCCCCCGAGTTAGGAGGTGGTGCAGTGTGGCTCTTCAAAGACTCCCTACCCCCACCACTGTGAACTCGCATCCGTTCTTTTTATTTTGTGCCTGTCCATGTTTTCTTGAGCTCTGCTCCCAACTTAATCGGTTTTCTAATACTTTTCAAAGTGTGTTGGTGAACAATGTCTCCACCGAAAAAAGACAGTATTCAAGCTGTGGCAAGAATAAAGTAAGCAAATGTTAGCCACATACTTGCATGAGGTACGCTTGTGGTGCTTGGACTCTGGTCACAATTTAAAGTCATTTAATAAGTGTACCTTTATGCACTCAAAGGTGATTTTGAACCGTGTAGTGAAACTGTTGCTGAACATAAGATGATGTGTGGTTGAAGCCCAGGTCTCTCTCTTGTAACAAGTCGATGCCCCAAACTCTTTCCCCTGCCATGCAGTCCACTTCCTGGTCAAAATTTTCTGGTAAGTCAAAATCTAAACACAAGCACAAGAAAGTGAAGTGGGACTCGGCCCGATCCTGCAGCTCTGCCTCAGAAGTGGTAACTGGAGCCATATATAGGCACCACCCAAGCATGCTGATGCCAATTCCTTTCTTTACATCCCTTCGTAAACTGATCTGGAGCTAGTCCCTACTTTTTCTCATCAGTTGACTAGCTTTTTTCTCCAAATATTTTTCCAGTCTGCAAGGGAAAATTGCTCACCTTAAAACACCATGGTTTAAACCTTGTAGGGATTGTTAACAAATATCTTTGACGGATCTTCACACAGTACGCCTCTAGTATTTAGGGTCAGGCCATGACTCCAAGTCTGTCCTGATGAACCCAAAGGTTATCCGGGACCACAAAGCCAAGCTGTCCATCACAGAGAGGAAGATGTGTAAATGTTGTTTCAGCTCGAAGTCATAGACTGACCTGTTCCAGCTCTCAGAGCCAGTCTCTCAACAGGTCATCATTGCAGTCCAAGTCTTTATGTAAGCCGAAGAAACACAAGAAGTCTAAACGGACCTTGGCCTAGCTTCGCCACTCTTCATCTAAGAAGTGAGCATGTCCAGGTTCCCAGTGATATCATTTATGGTTCCTTACACAGTAGCTGATTCCGATGCACCCTGAGTTCTTGAGTCTATCAGCAACATTACAACAAACTGAAGCATTTAAGGAGTCCATGCTTTGCATTTTCGCACCTTACCGGTTCCCTCTGATACACTTTCGGGTCCCATTAATACGAGAATACCTCCAACCAGGTTACCGTCCATGGCTCCACCACTGGCACATGCTGTGACTCCTTAACCCACTTCGGGTTCAGCTCTGACCCTGGAGCCACCTCCATAATACATGCACGATCCCTGCCATGTTGATGTCTGCACTGATGCCGCCAATACAGAGGAGAACATCAAGCGCATAGTTCTGTCTGACTCTGAGCAGGATCAGTCTCAATCTTGGCTAAAGCCACCTGCAAGTTCTTTTCCCACCCTCCCGAACCTCATTCATTATGACTCCAACAAGACAGTACCTTTAGCATGAGGCCGTTTTCCAAGATCTCTTTCGGTCAGACTCTGACCTAAGCCAAACAGGTTTTGTAAATTATAGTAATGGTTATGGTTGACAAAAGTTTGTCCCACAGTATGATGATGACACATTTTAAATGGACCTACTGCAGGCCAGTGTACTGGAAAATAATTCCCCTTCTTTCAAGGGGTTAGTTTTGCTCCCTGGTCCTTCCAGAAAAGAGTCTGCTTCCTTCACCATGTTGATAAAAAGGGCAGCTGAAGCCCTGGATTTACAACTGCCTTCGGTTGATGTAAATACTAATGTTCTAATAGAGGTTTTCCAATCAGGACAATCCTCATTAGAACCTCTGCCGCCGTTTAACAGAGCTATAACAAGACTAATGGGCACTTGCTCCAAACCTTGTTCTTGTGCACCAGTGAATAGACAACTGGCAAATCGCCCTAGGTCAGCTCCTAATGACCCTGCTCCTAATGATCCTACTCTGGAGAGCCTGGTGGGACAGACCTCCACCAGCATAGTTAACCCCAATTCCTTCCCTGTTACCCAGCTGGACATGGAATCGAAGTGAAGGGAGGTGTCTGGGCAGAGGAGATTTTCCTTAGCTAAGCTCGCCCTGAGATCGGTCAACACCAGCTGCTTGCTTCGACGATACTCCCACACATTATGGGACTTAGTTGCTGAACTTTTACTTGCAGTCCCAAAAGAATTCAGAGCCAATTTGGCACAAATCATTCAGGATAGTCAGGATGCGTCCATGTACCTCTTCCATTCCGGACTGGACATGGCAGACGGGGGAGAATGGTCAGCGCTAGCATGGTGCTCAGGTGCCACCTGTGGAAGAGATTCACTGACCTTTTTAAATGAAATTTACAGAGTTTTCGGGTGGCGTTCAAGTGTCACTCATGGATATGCCATGCAAAGGGTCTCGCCTCTTTGGCGAGAAGGTCATCTCCACCCTTAAGTGCTTTAACGAAAGCAGAGCCACTGCACACACCCTCGGTCTTTCCACGTCGGCAAAGCATTATTCCCAACAATTTCGCCCCTTTCAAGACTTTGCATGGGGCTACGCTATCAAACAACGTAAAGGTCCACCACCTTAAAGCAGGTACCTCAGTTATTTCGAGGTCATGGTGGGGGTTCTAGCGGGCAACTCTCAGGCCAACAGGGACAACCAAGCTCCTTCAGCAGCAGCTTCCGAACCACTTTAGTTTACCTTTAACAACACACAATCAACCTGTAGGAGACATGATCACTCATTATCTCCACAGGTGGCAAGCAATAACATTCAATAAGTGAGTCCTGCAGATAGTCGAAAGGGGCTATGTGTTGCTATTCCTTTCCTTCCCGCCACCTGTTCTCCCTACATCAGAGTGGCTTTTGGAGGATTATTTGTCCATTTTACTGCAGAAGAAGGTTCTGGCCTCAGAAATCTAAACTACATGTTACTTCCACTAGTGCCAAAGGAGGTTGGAGACCTTTGCTCTACTTTAGATTTTCGACACCTCTGCTGCTTCCTGTGGAAAAACACATTTAAGATGTTAACACTGTCTTGGGTTCTCTCTACCTTACGTCAAGGAGACTGGATGGTAGTGTTGTACCTGTAAGATGCCTATTTCTATATCACCGCCCTGCAGGCCTATAGACTCTGCCTGCAGTTTAAGGTGGGCCATAGCATTTTCAGTTTATGGTGCTCCCTTTCAGCCTCATCAGTGCCCCTTGGGTTTTCACAAAGGTTATGGCTGTGTTTGGAGTTCACCTTCAGAGGTACCAGTCATCTCCTACCTCGATAATAGGCTGTTAAAGACGAACCCTACACAGACAATCATAGACACTGGTAGGTACACCTCATTTCATCCTTGGGGTTCTTGATCAATGTGCTGATCTCACACCTGACTCCTTTGCAGAGGCTCCCTTTCATTTGAGCCATCATGGGTATGGTGCATTTTCGAGCCTGCCCTCCGTAACAACGAGTCCAGGACATTATGGCTATGATCCCAATGTTCATTCTCAGTCTCAGTCCTGGGTTTACTTGAGGCTTCTGGGACAATTGCTTTCACGTATCATGCTTGTTGATCATGCCAGGTGGCATATACAAGCTGTGCAGTAGAATCTAAAGTCTTAGTGGGCCCAACACTAATTTAACCTGTTGAACTCTATCCAGGTTTCAGAGGAAACTCCAAAAGATCTGCAGTCCAGGCTGCTCAAGAGCGTTTGGACCAGAGGCAGACCCCTCTCCCTGCCGCACCCAGAGCTGATTGTGTTGATGGCCATGTCTCTGCTGGTTTGGGGAGGTCATCTGTGAGAGATGGAGCTAAGTGGACTGTGGTCTCCAGCGGCCGCGCTCCTTCACATCAACCTGCTGAAGTTGCGGCCATTTGCTTGGTATTGTAAGCCCTACTGCAATTAATTAAGGGGACGCCCGATCAGATCCTCACAGACAACACCACTGCCAGGTGGCATTGCTGCAAGTAGAACGGAATAGGGTCCTTGATGCTTAGCTAAGAAGCCCTGCATCTCTGGACCTGGCTGAACCATCAGACTGTATCCCTGATCAAAAAGCACCTAGCTGGGTCTTTAAAAGCCTGGATGGCCAACCTCAACCGACTTCCTCTCGTGGATCATGAAGGGCAACTGTACCCAGAGCTGTGCACAATACGTTTGCCATATTTGAGACCGTGCAGTGTCAACACTTGAGTGTTGGAGTTCGCAGGAAGGCTCTTTCTCGAAGATGCATTCCGCTTAAAGTGTATGCCTTTATGCCACTACCTCTCCTGCGTTGAGTTAGAAGATCATTAAGAATGACCATGCCCAAGTCATCTTAGTGGCCCTGGATTGGCCCTTGATAGTTTGCTTCCTGAAACTTCTGGGCATGACATCTGTGCTTGAATCAGGATGCTACTATGGGAGGATCTTCTGTCGCAGCAGCAGGGCAGGGCCATGAACCCTGGGCCTGCGCAAACTACATCTCCATGAGTGGTGCCAATTGACTGTGTTTGATATATCTTCCAAAGTAGCTGGCGTTATCCTTGTGGCCTTCTACGAAATCTATTTACACTGGGACAAGTTTGTGACTTAGTTTGGCACCAACAATATAGACCCATTGCAAGCCAAACTGTTGGATGTGTTGCTGTTTGTTCTGGCTTTGGCCCACCAAGGACTTAAAGGTTACTTTTCAGGCCTTTTTGCATTTACTGGACTAATCGTCCTTGTTAAAATCACCTATTGTGATGTTTCTTCTAAAGGTTTGGTGCACAGGTTTCCCTCAAAACCTTTTAGGATGCTGCAGTGGGACCTCAACTTGGTCATTACTTTTCTTGCGCGTTCTCTCTTAGTGCCTTTACAAAGCTGTCTCCTTTGTCTGCTGACACTGAAGATGGTTTTCCTCATCGGGATAACATCTTCACGTCGTGTGAGCGAGCTTCAAGCTCTTAGTCCAGCTGCCCTACATCGCCTTCTTTCCAAAAAAGCTTCAGACGAGGACAAATGGGTCTTTTCTTCCGATGATTCTGACCTTTTTTCACTTCGGGCAGTTCATCACTTTTCCGATATTCTTTTCTCCACCTTACCCCTTAAAAGAGGAAGAGAGATTCCATCTTCTGATGGATATTTCTAACTATAGATTCTGATAGAGCGCGCAAGGTCACCCAACCAATAATTTCGCCGTTTCCGGCTTCGGGCCCATATACTTTCAATTCACACTATTCATTGACAGGGTGACTTCACGGGCTGCTACCAATTTGTGTGAATTTCCCTACTGTTATTACTCAGCGTACCCGACTTACCATCCACCGACACGGGTACCTATGACCTCAACAGATCAGGGAGCTAGCTGTAAAGGGAAAGGCAGCAAAATACCAACTCAAATGACATTCAATACTGTTGTAAAATGACCACGGACAACTGGAAGTTTTAAAAGCTTTATCTAAAGTTCGTTTTCGTTGAGCATTAAGTTTACAAGAATGAGACAATCAATAATCAAAATAATGAAGAGTACATAACTATAGAGAAATAGAGTCAGGGTAATCATGGAAATGCTAATATGAGATGCAACAGGAAAACGCTAGGCTTTCAGGGTAAAGATTCTTTAGACAGTCTAAGTAAGGCCGTTCTAGACCATATCAGAAAATGACAAACTGCAATGCAAAATATGATTTCTAAAAGGTAGGATAACATGGGAAAACGTTATGAAAATATGCAATTGACTTTATGATTCAATAGTTTGCGGCAAAGCATGGAAAAAATCAACATGTGCAAAGGTGTGTCTTTATTGAAGCAAAAGACAGAAAAATAGAAAGGTGCAAGTTCAAAGAATTTTAGAGCAATATTTACCTAGACTGGTGTGAAAACCAAACCCTGGCCACGGGTCAGTTAAGGACAGGAAACCCTCAAGGAAGGATACCCCTCAAAGGACAGCAGGTGCTGAACGGACACCCAGGACAGGACAGGATACCCTCAGATTAGGAATCAGGACAGGACCCTCAGGACAGGACAGCAAACCCTCAGGACAGGACCGCTCAGGACAGGACCACACCCGCAGTTTGGAAGCAACGCCTGCGCTCCACCCTCTCTGCAGCTATCGATCAAGACCCCGATTGGGTCAGCGAACTCCCAGCAAAGTGCTTCGCCAGCACTTTAAGGTTCAGTAGAACCTTAGTCTATGGTCAATTTCGGACAGAGTGCTCCGCAGCACTCTGTATCTTCAGTCACCTATTGAGTACGATGGGTCAGTGACAGGTCAGCTAAACCAGACAAGTCGGACAATTTCCCTTGGTGAACCCAGGGTAGATATACTGTTTTGGGACGGTGTACCACCCCCCAATGTTGCAAAGTGTCAGAATCCCTCAATTTGGATTGGTCCTAAGGTAGGATTTGGGTAACACACCAATCATAACACACTATTTGGATGCCTAATTTGCATCTTTGGGTACCGCCTAGCAAGATTGGGGTTCCCATGAGAAACTGCAGGGAAATACAATGACAATTTACATTGTTGCAGAGTAGGGACACATGGCTCCATTTTCCTGGGTTTTCAGGTCAGTTCTCAGGAGCATCTTGCCCATCCCTGCCAGCTGGCCAAGTTCCACCAGTCAAGGTTGTCAGTTCCCCAGATGGAGGAGCATGCGCAGAAAGGCCCTCCAAGATGGCATTCAGCTCAGTCAGACCCCCATTCCCCGCGGTACATGAAAAGTAAGCGAGAACAAATTAATACATAGAAATAACATTATGAAAACATATCACAGGGTTTGTACTTTCAACTTATCACTATAAAATATACTTATGCAGTCTAAATGTTAGCTACATGTATACGTACACAAGAGCAGTGGCACGAGCAGTACCACGTTACTGGCAAAGCTATGCATTACGCATGCGCAACTATTTCCCTCCAACTCTGCAAACACATCAGGACACGTGAGTGTGACTGACGCATGCGCAGACACTTACTTCCAAGCAGCGGCCATTTTAAAAGACTCGAGTTAATTATTTTAGTAAAACACATAGGCAAGCGTCGGGAAACCTCGTTTAAACATAGAATAAACGTTAGTAAGACGTACAACTTATTACTGGATTACACACGGGCGAGGTTCATGAATAAAGCACGTCGCAAATGCGAAGCTTTGCTTCATCAATCCCCTCTTTGATGATATTTACTATCATCACAAAATAAATGGAACCAGATGCCAACTTCTCACACCTTATACATCTCTATCTCTTCCAACAATTTGCTCAACTTTTCTTTCTCATCTTTAGTAGGGTGAGAATTCTTCACCCTTTTGTATATCTGATTATTCATTTCCTCTAATTCAAGCTCATCCACACTTCGTTTCACTCCTCTGGCATTCACTTGATGCTTTCCGGTGTGTTTGCGACATTTGCAACAGGCAAATATGAAAAATAGGATAAGACCTATAATTCCAATTGGCATCAGTATCTTAAACAATAAGCTTTTACCTAAGCTAGCAAACCAATGTCCTACATTTGAGAGACCATCTACCAGTCTCTTCCAGGCACTGTCAACCTCGAGTGGTTTGAGTTCCTTTGCCAAATTAGTAATGTTTTTCACGTATCTTTTAAGCTGCACACTTTTGTCCGGAATATAAGTGCAACAATGTTGCGCCTTCAACATCCGGCAGACTCCGCCCTCTTTTGCTAATAAGGTATCAAGAGCAAGTCTGTTCTGCAAAACCATTGATCTGATCGCAACCATTTCGGTATTGACCAGCAGAAATCCATGAGCTGTGTCAGTAGACAACGCATCCACTATAGTGGACAATTTACAAATTCTGTGAGTGTTCAGAACCACTCCCACTCCAGGTATCAGTGCACTGAAAATACTACCCATTATTTCACCTATATTTTCTCTTTTACTACGCACTAAGCCATTAGTATTTTCACTGCTTCCAGCAACTCCATTCACATGGTATATTTTCGGGAAGACAATGCCAAAATAGCAACTTCCATACCAGTGATCCGGCAATTTGAAATAAGCCTTGTCCCCACAAATATAATAAATTCCAGGAAACACAGGCTCTGACCCATTTTTGAAACCCCAACCTCCAATTACCTTGTAATTATGTTCGCATTCACTGGAACCAATGAAAATGTTATTATAATAGCTAGTCTTCTCGCGGTGAAGACATAGCTTGCCTTTCTTTTCAAAATCCAGCAACAGAGCAGGACCCGCCCCACCAGTTGAGGTGCCTTCCATGTTCTCTGCCCACCTTGGTCTTTTCTGACTTTCGTCATTTGCTTTCTTTTGTATTTTAATTCTCCTTTTCTCTGCCATGTTCAGGAACATCTTTTCCTGCTCATGCAAAGAACAAGTCAAGTTATCTCTGTGTGCGTCACCTATGTCAATATCGCCAATAGTCAGGAAATAGTCTCCCATATATCGTATTACGTCGCTTTTTGTATGTACAGGATTCAAGTTCCCACGTATAGGAAGCTCAGAAAAGATCACGTCATTATTAGAGTAATAGTACTGTAACGGTCCTCTTTTGTAAAATAAACTAGCTAAAATGCTACAGGAGATTCCGTATGTCAGCGGCAAGTGATGGTATGTCACGCCTTCAGCTACAGAGGTAGGTAGCTTCATGCAGACATAGCAATCTTCAATTTCCATAGTCTCTACATAGTGTATTAACAAGTTTGCGAAAACATTTAAGCGCGTCTTATTTTTAATTCCATGATAATGTAGTTCTCCCTCATCTGATGCTTCTAAGTCTTGTTTTGTTTGTCTCAGTGCTCTCTCATGTCTGGCTACACTCTGTGTTGTCAGCTCCTCACTGTCAGTATTTACAATTTCAGTAGGGACAATATTAGTATTTTTGCTCACCGCAAAAGGAATGAAAACTGTTAGTCCTATCCAGAGTAATATCAGTATAACTATACTACATACACATACCTTGCAGCATGTTTTGCAACGACTGCAACTAGGTCTATCATTCACGTTTGAATCAGACATTTTGGCTCAGAAGAAGTTTCTCGACCCCTCTTTGTGTCTTTACACCAGTAGCTTACTTTGTGCAAATTCACGGTGGCTCGTCTTCTTCTTCGGCAGAGTACTCAGGGACGGGTTCTCCGTCGCTCTCGTCAGTTAGATCAAGATCTTCAAATTCTTCCAACACAAGTGTCCATTCAGGTGACTTGTACTTTTTGTTTTGTCTCTTTATTCGATCACTCCTTCTTTTGGAAGTGTCTTCTGGTTGTTCTGCTATGCGAGCACTTCTCCTTTCTTCTGCACGTTTTTCTTCTACTGTTTTTATTCTCAGTCTCAATTTCTTTATGTATCCAGGCTCAATGTGCTTTCTTTTCTTGAGTCTTTTAGTTGGTACTTGGACTTCGTTTTCTTCTCTGGCCCTCTTGTTCTCCTTAGTTTGTGGCAATTCTGTTTCAGTTTTTTCCTCTTCTATCTGACTGTTTCCAGGGCTAGCATCTATTTCTTCTGCCTGGTTACTAATCTGGCCTTGTTCAGGACAGTTTTGCGTATGGTCTTCGAATGTCTCTGTTTCTGTTTCCTGAACACGTTCTTCTAATCCTATCTGATCCTGTTCAAGCACTTCGATCTCTGGACTTTCTTCTGCTCGAACTATTACGCTATGTCTAGTCTGTCCCTTCCCGATATCAGGAGTCAGTGGAGGAGTATCAATCACTTGTTCTGTATCCTTCACTTGTTCAGTATCGGGCACTTGCTCTGTATTATTCACTTGTTCTGTATCAATCACTTGTTCTGTCCCTGTCTGACCTTCTCCTTCCTCAGTTTTGATGTGAATCTCAAGATTCTGAGGTTCTTCGCCTGTGCCTTGCTTTTCCTCTCTAGTCCACTCTCTACCTTCCCAAAGTCGCTCACTTGTTCGAATGGGGTCTTCAGTGAGATCAATCAATGGAATCCACTCCTCTGGCCATATGCTCGGCAGCTCGTCTTCAGCTACTTCTGGCTCAGCTTCTTGGATCCCTTCAGCAGGCTGGACTCTTGGTAGTTCGTTTTCAACTATTCTTGGGCCAACGTCTGCTGATTCTGCAGCTCGACTGGTACTGGGCTGTACGTCGTCAGCTACTTCTGGTCTGGCTCCTGCAGAGTCCTCTGCTGGACGCCCTTCTTCTTCAGGCTCCTCGTCTGGTAATACCTTCTGGGTGTGGCTGGCGTGTACCCAGCGTGGAACCCCTGCACACTTTACTGCTGTGGTAGTTACCAGGATCACCTGACGTTTCTCTCCCCACCTTGGCTCCAGGCAGCTCTTCCGAGTATGTTTCTTTATCTTCACCCAGTCCCCCGGGACCAGGTTGTGGAGGGGAGTCGTTGGATTGAGGATGGCGTCTTCTCCGATCTGGCGAGAGATAGAACGCACTTGGTCACCCAATCTCTTGCAGTATTCAAGCACCAAATCATCAGTAATACTCAACAGTTTGCTTCCTGGCACCCATGCTTGTCTCATCACTCTTCCCATAATGATTTCATGGGGACTTAGGCCTGTCTTGCGGTCAGGAACACTTCTGAGTCCCATCAGGACCAGGGGCAGGGCCTTCACCCAGGTCATTTTAGTTGCATCACACAGTTTTGCTAGTCTGTTTTTGATAGTTCCATTTACTTGTTCCACTATTCCAGAAGCCTCTGGACGGTATGCACAGTGAAGCTTTTGTGAGATTCCAAAGGCCTTACAGAGTTCGTCGATCACCTCATTCTGAAAATGTCGGCCTCTATCTGATTCAATAGTGACTGGAACCCCGAACCTAGGTATCAGTTCCTTCAGTAAACACTTAGCTACTGTCATTGCGTCATTTTGGGGAGTAGGGAAGGCTTCCACCCACTTCGAAAATAAACAGACCATGACAAGGACATATCGCTTCCCTTCACAACGGGGCATGGTGATGAAATCAACCTGTATTCTCACAAAGGGACCCCCGGACCTCCCAATTTTTCCCAGTTCCACCACAGTTTTCTTCCCTGCGTTCATCCTTTGACATGGCAGGCACCTCTGGCAGAGGGACTCTGCTACTTTCCTGAACTTTTTACTGTACCAAGTCTGTTGGAACACTAGAATCATGGCGTCCCTACCAATGTGTGATCCTTCATGTATCAATCTCGCCATTGTGCTAAGTAAGTGTCTAGGTAACACAGGCATACCAGTTGGGCCTAAGATGACACCATCCACACGTCTTGGTCTACACCCATCTTCCTTCCACTTCTCTCTCTCTTGCCAAGGTGCCGCCTGCTGCCACTCTTTCACTTCATCCCATGTAGGCACTTCTTCAAACACCTGAAGTTGGCAGCTGGTTCCTGGCCCCCCTCGCTTGGGATTTACGATATACCGATCTCTGGCGCACCATTGGGCCACTCGATCAGCAAAATCATTTCCCAGTGATACAGTGTCCATACTCTTCTTATGAGCAACACACTTCACCACTGCCAGTTCCTTTGGTAACTGGATTGCCTCTAAAAGGTCTTGAACGACTTTTCCATTTCGAATTGGGGTACCTGAGGAAGTCAGGAACTCCCTCTGTAGCCACAACTGGCCAAAGTCATGCACAACCCCATAACAGTACTGACTGTCAGTATACACTGTTATGCGTAGGTTTTTCCCAATTTTGCAAGCTTTTATCATAGCAATCAATTTGGCTACTTGTGCAGACTTTATGTCAAATAGATAACCTGCTTCTTCAATTTTTGTTAAGGAGACTACCGCATAGGCAGCACTCAGGCCTCCTTGTTCATGTCTTAGACATTAACCATCCACAAATAATTCCTTGTCATGCACAGGCAATGGAGTTTCTTTAATGTCTGGACGTGGCTTGGTATTGAATTCTGTTAAATCAATGCAATCATGCTCATCATCCACCCCACCTTCCATATCCATTGGGTCGGGGAGTAAAGTGGCAGGGTTCAAAATACTGCACCTAACAATGTTTACATTTGCAGCACCCACAAGAATCCTCTCGTATTTAGTCAGCCGACTAGGGGTGAGATACTGAGTCTTTGTTCTGGTCAGTAAAATTACCACTCCATGGGGGACATACACAGTTACCGGATGTCCCATGACAATGGACTCACTCTGCTCTAAACTTGCGCAGGTAGCAGCTACTGCTTTCAGACAACCTGGTAATCCAGCAGCCACTGGATCCAGGGTGGCAGAGAAATATGCCACAGGCCTTCTCGTTGTGCCATGATCTTGTGTCAGGACTGACAACGCGCAATTATCGCGAGTGTCACAGAATAGGGCAAACTCTTTGGAATAGTCTGGCATTCCTAATGCAGGGGCTGTACACAGACAATCTCGCAGTTTGGTGAAGGCTGTTAAGCTTTCATCATCCCATTCTACAATATCTGGTGTTCCTCTCTTGGTCATTTTTATCAAGGGCCTATCTAGGACTGCAAATCCCAGAATCCACTGTCTGCAGTATCCTATCACTCCCAGGAACATTCTGATCTCTTTCTGAGTACGGGGTAACTGCATCTTTTGAATTATTCTCACTCTTTCTGATGTTACTTTCCTGACCCCTTTCTCTATCTGGTGCCCCAGATATTTCACTGATTTTGCACAAAACTGTAATTTGTCAGGGGCCACTTTATGTCCCTTTTCACTCAGGTGATTCAGTAGGGCAATGGTGTCAATCACACAATCCCTATGACTTTTAGACGCCACCAAGAGGTCGTCTATGTATTGCACTAGGACAGAGTTCCCAGGTAAGACCAAAGTTTCCAAACATTTTTTCAAGATCTGATTAAAGATAGAGGGGCTCTCTGTGTACCCTTGAGGGACCCTGTTCCAGACATACACGTGACCATTGAAGGCAAATGAGAAAAGAAATTTGCTATCTGGATGTGAGGGAATGGAAAAGAATGCATGACACAGGTCTAGCACAGTGAACCACTCAGCATCCCAGGGAATCTGATACAGAATCACTGCTGGGTTCGGGACAATAGGGCAGCAGGGGACCACTATCTTGTTGACTTTTCGTAGGTCCTGCACTACTCTGTACTTGCCACTAGGCTTCTTGATGCCCATAATCGGGGAGTTGCATGGGCTACTCATTACTTCCTGTATGATGTTTCCTTCCAGCAATTTCTGTATTTCCAGGGTAACACCAGCTCTCACTTCTGCATTCATTCTGTAGGGTTTAGTATTGGGGTATACCGCATTGTCCTTGATTGCTATCTGTATGGGGTCTACTTTTTTCATTAACCCTACATCTTTCCCAGTAAAGTCCCATACCTCTGGCTTCACTGCTTCTTGGAGTTCTTGGGGCAAATCCTGCATGGTCATTCGTTTAATTTCTGAGTCAGGTCTGATTAACATTAATTTATAAATGCCGTCTTCATCTGGGGTCTGAATTTCAACACCCTTTGGTGTGCAAAAGATGGTACAATTCATTTTGCACAGCAAATCACGTCCCAGTAAGTTCACTGGACTAGTGTCGCAAACGACAAATCTATGCATTTCCTTAAAGTTTCCAATTGAGATCTCCATGGGCTTGGTAACAGGAGTACTAATCAATTGATTAGATACACCCACTACTTGGATGGCTTCTCCCAAAAGGGGTAGGTTTGGAACGTCCACTGTTCTCACAGTAGAACGGGTAGCGCCAGTGTCCAACAGAAAAGTGACATCATTTCCGTCAACCTTTCCTTCAATGTATGGTCCGGACTGGTCTACCGGCAAGGAGGCGCCAAGTACGCACTCCTCGTCCTCCCCTCTCAGGCCCCGTCAGTACTGGTCATCACAAAGGAAGGTATCGTTCAACAGATACTGCGAAGTTGCTGCATTTCTGTTCTCATTACTTTCCCAGACTTCTATCTCATCACCCTCTGTTCCTTTTCCCTTATGTACTTGCTTAGGAGCTCGGGGCACCTGAACCGTTTTTACCTGTGGTTGAGTCTTTCTTGGTCTTTCTTTCTGCGTCTGTGGAGTTAAATCAGGTGTTTTGGGGTTATCGTCAGGCAAATAAGGACACTCGTTACGCCAGTGTCCAATTTCTCCGCACTGGTGACAGTGAAATTTCTTCATAGCCTCCTCCCTGCTCATTTTGGGCCGGGGCTTACCTCCCCCCCCACCCCCAGGACCTTGGTTCTGAGTGTTTTTGGCCATATTACTCAACTGCTTTTCCTGCTGTTCTGCGAGCTTCACTTGAGCCCACATGACCTTCTCCTTGAGAGCCTTTTTCTTTTCTGCCATCTCGTCCTCGCAGTACTTTGCGTACCGCAGGACCTCGTCTATCTTTTTGGAGTGCCAACAAATTTTGTTATCCTTTATCCACTGACAAATTTCAGGCCTTAAACCGTTTACAAACCTGTAAATGAAATGTGTCATATCCTTCATCTCGATGTTATCTATACCACTGTATGTTTTAAACACCTGCAACAGCCTTTCATAATAGGAGTGCACTGTCTCGTCTCTCTCCTGCGTGGTTCTATCTATCCTGGTCCAATCAGTTTCCTTTGCTGGCACCTTATTTTTCAAATGCAGCATTACTTGTTCGTATTTTTTCATCACTTCAATCGACGGCTCCCCTGTGCTAGAGTCCCTCGGGTACTCCTCACTAGGCCAGCCTATGGCAATTTTACACTCGGTCCATAGATCTACCGGAACCACAATGTCGAAAAATCCATCCAGGTCTTTCCACAGGCATTTTTGCACCTTTACGAACCTTTCCACTTGCCGGTACCAGTCAACTGGCTTTTCGCGCAATTTCGGGAAATCGTTAGTAAAGGACACAATATCCTGTCTGGACCATGGAACGTGCACATACCTCCCACCTGGTACTTCACGCATGGGGCATAACTGTTCAGGCTTGTCTACTTCTCTCAAAGGGAACTCAGGGGTCGCTTGTCTGGATCGAGCCTCATCTTTCTTTCGTGCCCACCTGCTTTTCCATTTTTCCACGTCTCCCCATTTCTGCAAAATTGCTAGCAGCTCTTTAATCTGCAACTTTTTCCCTGACACATTCAAGTTCTCTATATCTTTGTCTGAGAATTCAGCTCTGTAAGGTTTTTGCAAGGGCTTGGATCTTGAAATATCTACCCCCATACTAGCGGCAGTGTCTGTCAACTTTTCGTGGAGCACCCTAGTACTTCTGGTAAGGCTTTTACACATAAACAGCAACTCTTCTTCAGAATAGGTGTTTAATCTGTCTAATCCCACATTTCCTGCCATCAATTCCTCTATTTCTACCCTCAGCTTGTAGAGGTCTAAAGGTTTCGTTTGCGGAGTCTGTTTTTCTAATTCACGACTCCAATTCTCAATTTCCTCCGGAGTTACTACAGAAACACTCCTAGTACCTGACATTGATTCTAATTTAATTTCTTTCGCATTAAAAGGATTATGCCTCTTCTGCACTCCCTTCCCGGTCTGTTTGTTTGGCAGGTCCAAAAACACAACTTCGGACTCGCACTCACTGGACTGATCATCTATCAGTAGGGGCTCCTGCCTCGGCGGGGCCATGATAGGGTTCATAACTGGAGGGTTTGGACCTCCTTGATTATTCCCATATAATGGAACCACTGGTCCGATTGTTACCGGAATAGTCAAAGCCTCAGGACTGGTATTTAACTGGGAGATTTTCTGAATTATTTCTGTCCTCTGTCTAGCTAGGGCCTCTTGCTCCCTCTCATCTAGTACTCTTCCTAATGTCCGGTCAGGTATCATCTGTGGGGTCAGGTGAGGGGTAAGACTCGGGGCAGTAGGATGCGTTTCACTTGGTCCCCCACCATAATTTGGTTTTGGGAACAAAGTTCCTGTGCCAAATGACCTGCGCTCCTCCCCATATGGAGGCTGCAAAAAGGGCATTCCTGAACTTAATGGCTTTTCTTCGTTTTCATAAAGAGGTCCGGGGAAAAAGGCTCTTTCACGGGAATATTTTTCCTCCGAGCTCACGGGCACTCTAGGATATATATCTCGTACCTCCGCGGGTCCAGGATTCTCAAAATAGGGCAGTACTTGACCACCTCCCCCCTACTTAGGGATCTGTCCTCCTCCTTAATAGATGGACGCTGGGGATTCCCTCCTGTACTGGAAAGTCGGGTTCCCTCATCATAAGGGGGCGGACTTCTCGTAAAGATGTCATCTAACAATTCATCGTCTGACTCTCCAAGCGCTCCCCAATGCTTACTCTTTTCTGTCTTTCTCTCTCCCGCAGAAGGGGTACCTGCTGGCATCATGGGAATCAGACCCTCAACAATCATGCTCTGTCTCCACTGTTTCATCTTTTTATCCCTGGTCTCTTGTTTCAGCCTTGGGTACCACTTGCTCAGACCTTTGTCCATTCGGGGTTTCTCTCTTTCGAAAGCCTCAATCTCCCATTCCTCTAATGCCTCATACTGCGTTAGTCTCGGTCTGGGATGCAATTCATTCATTCGGGTTCTTAAATTAAATAAAATCCTGCCATTGAAAGTACCGTCTAACGGAAAAGCCAATATTCCGTCATCTTTTGTGTACTTTACCCAATTTTCCAACCACACACAGGTATTGTACCCTCGGTCAAACATCATGAACGAGGCGGGAGTATTCGGTGGCGGGACAATAACGCCCTCTCTGGATTTAATCGGTTTGTCCATTTTGAAATAATTCTTTACCCTATTTACAAGGGACATCTTTCTCTTAGTCCCGTACATAATATCGTATCTATTGGCTTTCCACTGATCCCTTTCAAACCCTTGGCTTCTTGGATCGGGTCTAGTCTCTGGACAATACGAGTGCCACATACGATTTCTACGCTTAACTCTGTTTATAATGTCACCTCCAATCAGAACGCGCCTTGCAATTCCGTGCGACCAATGGGTGCACGCGTTCAAAAATCTCGGCCAATGGGTGCGCGGCCCCTTCGTGAGACTGTCCTCACGCTCCGGCGCTTCACCCCTCCTTTACAATTCCAGCCCCGCTACCCGCCCGCTGCTTCTACCAATCCCAGCGCGGCACGGAGTGACGTCAGAGGCGCTTCGCGACTGACTCCCTCCCTTCACAAGGTAACGGAAACTTTCTTTCTTTTTAAAGTGCTAGTGCTTGGTTATTTAACAACGAATACACATTCGCCACAGTGCTCAAGTGTCTAGACAGAACAGCGTTGTTTTACTGCAAGTAAACTACTTCCATTTACTTTTCACGCGCTGCGGGCAGATCTCTTCCGCCTACCCTTCACTCTAGCATCGGTGAACCTGTTATTCCCCTAAACTCATCCACTCTTCCGGGATATATCCGAGTCTAAGGTTTCCCAGCGGACCCCTCTGCTTTCACCCAAGCTCCGAGGAACCTGCTACTCTTCCGATGTGACCCTTACTAGGTTACGCCACTATGGGAATTTTGCCAATGAACCTCGTTACTGACATCTATTCACACACGTATTCAGAAAAACCCTAGTTAGTGCTTCCCGGTTATCCTAACCTGCACCTAACTTTTCCTTAAGCCTGTGACCTCAAGACAATGGATTCTATTCACCACTTGCCTTTTCAATTCCCCGGGGAGTTCGGACAACAATGAACTAGACGGTTTACAAATGCTTGGATTAATACACATAACAATATAAGAACAAGAATAACAATAATAAAACAATTCATGAATTTCAGCAGCGTATTCACAAGAGAGTGATCGGGTCCCTCGGAACAGCCGCTCTTATAGCAGCATTAATATACTAGCAGCTACCGAGTTAACTAGTCTGACTAATCCTGCCTAACCTTCAACTAGTCCCTAACCATCCTCTGCTACCCAGAAAAACTGATAGAGCGCGCGAGGTCACCCAACCAATAATTTCGCCGTTTCCGGCTTCGGGCCCATATACTTTCAATTCACACTATTCATTGACAGGGTGACTTCACGGGCTGCTACCAATTTGTGTGAATTTCCCTACTGTTATTACTCAGCGTACCCGACTTACCATCCACCGACACGGGTACCTATGACCTCAACAGATCAGGGAGCTAGCTGTAAAGGGAAAGGCAGCAAAATACCAACTCAAATGACATTCAATACTGTTGTAAAATGACCACGGACAACTGGAAGTTTTAAAAGCTTTATCTAAAGTTCGTTTTCGTTGAGCATTAAGTTTACAAGAATGAGACAATCAATAATCAAAATAATGAAGAGTACATAACTATAGAGAAATAGAGTCAGGGTAATCATGGAAATGCTAATATGAGATGCAACAGGAAAACGCTAGGCTTGCAGGGTAAAGATTCTTTAGACAGTCTAAGTAAGGCCGTTCTAGACCATATCAGAAAATGACAAACTGCAATGCAAAATATGATTTCTAAAAGGTAGGATAACATGGGAAAACGTTATGAAAATATGCAATTGACTTTATGATTCAATAGTTTGCGGCAAAGCATGGAAAAAATCAACATGTGCAAAGGTGTGTCTTTATTGAAGCAAAAGACAGAAAAATAGAAAGGTGCAAGTTCAAAGAATTTTAGAGCAATATTTACCTAGACTGGTGTGAAAACCAAACCCTGGCCACGGGTCAGTTAAGGACAGGAAACCCTCAAGGAAGGATACCCCTCAAAGGACAGCAGGTGCAGAACGGACACCCAGGACAGGACAGGATACCCTCAGATTAGGAATCAGGACAGGACCCTCAGGACAGGACAGCAAACCCTCAGGACAGGACCGCTCAGGACAGGACCACACCCGCAGTTTGGAAGCAACGCCTGCGCTCCACCCTCTCTGCAGCTATCGATCAAGACCCCGATTGGGTCAGCGAACTCCCAGCAAAGTGCTTCGCCAGCACTTTAAGGTTCAGTAGAACCTTAGTCTATGGTCAATTTCGGACAGAGTGCTCCGCAGCGCTCTGTATCTTCAGTCACCTATTGAGTACGATGGGTCAGTGACAGGTCAGCTAAACCAGACAAGTCGGACAATTTCCCTTGGTGAACCCAGGGTAGATATACTGTTTTGGGACGGTGTACCACCCCCCAATGTTGCAAAGTGTCAGAATCCCTCAATTTGGATTGGTCCTAAGGTAGGATTTGGGTAACACACCAATCATAACACACTATTTGGATGCCTAATTTGCATCTTTGGGTACCGCCTAGCAAGATTGGGGTTCCCATGAGAAACTGCAGGGAAATACAATGACAATTTACATTGTTGCAGAGTAGGGACACATGGCTCCATTTTCCTGGGTTTTCAGGTCAGTTCTCAGGAGCATCTTGCCCATCCCTGCCAGCTGGCCAAGTTCCACCAGTCAAGGTTGTCAGTTCCCCAGATGGAGGAGCATGCGCAGAAAGGCCCTCCAAGATGGCATTCAGCTCAGTCAGACCCCCATTCCCCGCGGTACATGAAAAGTAAGCGAGAACAAATTAATACATAGAAATAACATTATGAAAACATATCACAGGGTTTGTACTTTCAACTTATCACTATAAAATATACTTATGCAGTCTAAATGTTAGCTACATGTATACGTACACAAGAGCAGTGGCACGAGCAGTACCACGTTACTGGCAAAGCTATGCATTACGCATGCGCAACTATTTCCCTCCAACTCTGCAAACACATCAGGACACGTGAGTGTGACTGATGCATGCGCAGACACTTACTTCCAAGCAGCGGCCATTTTAAAAGACTCGAGTTAATTATTTTAGTAAAACACATAGGCAAGCGTCGGGAAACCTCGTTTAAACATAGAATAAACGTTAGTAAGACGTACAACTTATTACTGGATTACACACGGGCGAGGTTCATGAATAAAGCACGTCGCGAATGCGAAGCTTTGCTTCATCAATTCCTTACCTTGTGAATACTACCCAGGCATCGACAGGACATGAAAACTTTAGGGCAATACTCTTGCGTGCCTGTAAGTGGGTTGTGTGACTTTGTGCTGACCTTCTTCTCCGGAAGTAACAAGCGTAGCCACATATAAGCGCACCCATGCACTCTGATGTCAGTTCCTTTCTTTACATACTTCAAATGTGGATCCCGAGCTACTCCTCAGTCTTTCCAGACACTTTTTTTTTAAAAATGTCACGCAATATGCAATGGAAAATGTCACCCCCCAAAACAGGGTTCAAGCTGAGTAGGGGCTGTTGCTAACCGATGAATGTTTATGGTGCCTCGGGTCGTAGCACGATTCTGGGGTCTACGATAACTGCAGGCAGATGAGTCTGAAGCTATATAGGACCTCAAGGTGGAGCTGTATGTCACATTTGAAGTAGAAGTTAATGTCCTGTTCCTACTCCTGAAGTTGCTGTGCGACAGATTATCTTTGTGGTGAATGTCTTCAGGTATGTCCAAAAAGAAGTGTTAGAAGTCAAAGCAGGAATTGGACCTTTGTTTCCACTCTTGTACTCCATGGAAGGCATCAAAGTGCCTCCTGATCTTGCTCTCACTCTCCATTGGAGGCTATTCAGAGTCTAGTCCTGATGCACCCTGAACTTCTAGGTCTATTGGCAAAGTCACAGCAACTGGAGTCTTTTATAGAGGTGTACATTTTTGTTACCTTACCAGTTCCCTCTGGCGTGCCTTCAGGCCCGAAAGTTCCACAGAGATCTCCAGTTGGGTTTCCGCCGGCAGGTCTGCCCTCTGTTCTGCCTGTGCACCTCGAACCCAACTTTGGCTTTGGCACCAACCACTGTTCCGCTTCCCCTTGCATTGATGCTGGAACCAACATCAGAGGAAAATTTGCAGCCCATTGTGTTTTCTGACTTTGAACAGAATCTACCTCTCCCTCAGCCGAGGCCATGGCAGTTTTCCACTGTAGCATAGTTAGCTGGCAACCCCCCTGATTAGGATACCTTGCCCATACCACCTGGTAGGGCCCAGACTTTGCATATGCCTAGATTAGGTGCTTGGGCTTTTTTGGAGATGTCCAGGCATCTTTGAGTAACATGCCGCTCAATGCCTCACACCGTTTTTAGGACAAGGCAGATTTGACCCTGTTATGCTTTAAGAATTGCAGGGCCATAGCACATTACTTGGATCTTTTTGCCACCACTAAACAGTTCCAACAATTTTACCCTCTCTGTGGCTATGGCAGGGGTTTTCAGTTTTGCCAGCATTAGTCCCCTCTGCCAGCCCAGCAGGCCTTTCAGCCTTTTCATGGCCAAGGTCTGCACTTCAGAAAGATGTCCAGGGCATTAAGGGCAACATGCACCTCAGGCCCTTGCCCCTCTAGCATCCTCAGCCACAAAACTGTTTTAGCATGTCCTTAGCAGCACACAACCATCCTGTGGGAGGCAGGATCTGATATATCCTCCACGGGCAGCAAGCCATCACTTCAGACAAGTGGTTCTTCCAAACTGTACATCGGGGTAATGCCTCCCCATATACCTGAATTAGGCAATATGGCTGAAAGCGTCAGTTGTGCAACTTTTCCAACATGGGAGATCCACAAAGGCCACAAGAGAGGGTAGTAGAGTAAAATGATGATAACACTTTCATAACTGTCCCCATTGAGGGGAGTCAGACAAGATAAAAAGGAAAGGAGATAAAAACTCTGAGGGATCAGGAGATGATAAAATATACCATTCAAAGGAGTAGATAAAAGCCCCCACACCCTCTTGTATGTCTCTAGCTTGTCATTGAACCCATACATAGTGTGTTTTTGAAGTGCTACTGATGGAGCAAGTTTTCGCACGTTACGCGACTTGCTTGTACTCATGAACCTCGAATGGTGTTAATAATCTAATCAAGGTGTTTGTCTTACTAATATCGCACTTTTTACACTATACGGGGTGTCCCAGTGACGCTTGCCTATGTGTACTAAACAGTAATAAGGCTTGCTATTAAAAATGGCCGCTGCTTCGCGGGAATTTAGTCTGCGCATGCGTCGGTCATAATCACGTGATGTGACGCACTTGCAGTCCTGGTGGGAAAAGTTTGCTCATGCGCAATACTGCTAATATGGCCGCTTTGTCTCCTCATATGCTCCGTGCTTGCAAAGCTGCTATCGCAAAGTTATTTGTTATGCACTCACCCTAACGCTACAGTTATTATGAAGTAAGGGGTATAGAGTAGCTATTCATGGTATACAGTGAATTCATTTTTTTCTGTATTTCTAAATTGTTTTCGCTTACTTTTCATGAATCGTATTCTTTGGGGCCTGAGGAACACTCGTGATTCCATATTGAACAGCCCTTCTGCGCATGACAGTCTTCTGCCGGTGGCATTGAAACCCTGCCAACCCGAAGTCCCAGCCAAGATGTGCCTGGGAAGATGCACCTTCGCCTAGCAGAAGAAGCTGAACTGTTCTAAATGTATCATAATTCATAGATGCGCTATTGTAATGTTAAGATTTAGGTCATGGGAACCCCAAATTCAATAGACGGTCCCAGAGTATGCTAATTAAGTCTTGTAAAAGTGAAATGTGGTTGGTGTGTTGACCTATCCTACTTGTGGACCAATCAAAATTGGGGATTCTTACACTTGCAACATCTGGGGGGTGGTACACTGACCCGAAAACAGTATAACTAGCCTAGGTTTAGCTAGAGAAATTGTCCGACTTGTCCGAATAGCTGACCTGTCACTGATCCAACGCACTCAATAGGTGACTGATACAGAGAGCTGCAGAGCACTCTGTCCGTAATTCCCACAGACCCAAGCGGGGGTTTTGAGAACCTTAAGTGCTGGCGGAGCACTTTGCTGGAGAATTCGATAACCCATTCGGGGTTCTGACTGATAGCTGCAGAGAGGGTGTAGCGCAGGCGTTGCTACCAAACTGCGGGTGCTGGTCTTACCTTGGTGGTCCTGTCCTGATCCTAATCTGGTTTCCCGGTCCTGTCCTGGGGTGTCCATTCTGCATCGGCTGGCCTACTGGCGACTGTCCTTCCTTGGGGTTCCTCCTGTCCTAAACTGACCTGTGGCTGGGGTTAGTCTTCACACCATACTAGGTAAATATAGTGCTGAAAGTCTACTCTGCATATTCTATATTTCCGTTCTTTTGCTTTAATAAAGTCATACTCTTGCATATTTGATTTTCCATGCTTTCCGCACTGCTAATTGAAAAGGTCATACTTTATGATTGTTATTCTAACATGTTCCTTATTTTTCCCCGTCCTTTAGTTACTCACGCTTAAGTCTGAACTCTAAAACTGTTTTAATAGTATATTCCCTATTTTTACCTTTCCTTTATCACTTCTAAATGGTTGTCCTGATTTATTTTCTATATGGATACGTGCTCTTTTTAATCTTAGTTATTGACAGTTTATTAGTTGTAAACCTAATGTTCAATGAAACTGATGAAATTTAGATAAAGGTTTTTAAAACTTCCTAAGTTTGTGGTTATTATAGAAGTACAAATAGAATATAAAATAGGTATTATGGTGTTTGCCTTTCTTTTCAGCTAGCTCCCTGATCCATTGTGGTCATTAGGTACCCGTAGCAGTGGAGTGGTAAGTCGGGTACACTGGAAATAAAATAGGAAGGAACTGGGATACTGGTAGTAGAGCGTAAGGTTACCTGATTTATGATTATGGTGAATTGAAATTTTTATGGGCCCAATATGTATATGGTAAAATAATAGTCGGGTGACCTGCGCGCTCTATCACTACCCTATGCAATTCTAGTAACCACTCTTGACTTATGGCAGTGGTGAGTAGGGGCCAATCACAAAAAATTTACATCTTGGACAAATGATTAGCTAGCAGCGGCTACAGAGGCGTAACACAGGCCCCCAAAGCCCCAACTGCAGGGGGCTCCCTCAGCACGGTATTCAAGCCTGAGAGTTACGGATTAAATCCAGTGGGGGGGCCCTCTTTGTACCTTTCAGGGGGGCCCCTTCAACTTTAGCACCTCAACACCACTGAGCTGTTACTGTGTGAGTCAGTCACAGAGCTGAGCTGTGTTGTGAAGGAGTGTTAGATGGGACAATGGAAAAAGTGCCAGAGAGCTGTATTGGCTTAGATTGCCCACAGGGATGTCCAGTAGGGTTGGAGCATTCCATTGGACCACAAGATGTGATAAATGTCAAAGTGACAGTTCCTACAAGCCCAACGCTGGTCATCTGGTATTTCTTAGCAAACACAAGGAATGATGATGGATTCAACCCAGATCTGTGACTGGGGGTGAGTGTTTGAAAAGTTTCAGCACTCCATTCATCATCTCCTTGTGTTTGCTTTGTTCGCCTTAAGTTGGTATGCCCAGACATGGGTCCCTTGCTCACTTTGCCACTGGATTCAAGCTAGCCTGACTGATTAGGGCTGTTAGCCGAAACCGGTCCCAGGATGATTGGTTCCGGTCTAGGAAAGACATGGCTTGGCAGTTCGGTCTGGACTGTTCCCATGAGGCACAGGGTCAAGACTGATTTGCATATAGCTATGTCAGAACTGGGGTGGCAAAGTGAGCTAAAGAATGATGATGGATTCAACCCAGATCTGTGACTGGGGGTGAGTGTTTGAAAAGTTTCAGCACTCCATCCATCATCTCCTTGTGTTTTCATCTGGTATTTCTTTCCATCCCGTCATCCCTTCTAAGCATGGGCGTAAAATCCGTTCCGCTCGCGGAATTTGCGGATTTTCGGTAAATTCGCAATCCGCGAACTCTAGCGAATTTGCCGAAAATCCGTCAATTCGCACACGGCGGATTTTTTTGCTTGGTGATACAATATTGCGGCGCGCGGCGTGGCGCATGGCGTTCACTTTCCGTCATTCAGCGTTTGCCGAGTTGTTTTTCTCGATATTTTGCGAGTGCTGCGCCATTTTGGATCTTGCTGCGGGATCCCGCGGGAGTTGGCGCCCGCGAATACGTAATCGCGGCTTGCCACCTTACCTTGCACAGCACGCATCGCGAGAGTTCGCAATTGCGAACACGTAGGTGCGGCGGGCAGGAACAATCTCGCACTCCCGAAATAGAGATTTTGCAATTCTGCACAAGAAATCCACCAGCAAACAGCATAAACCTCCAGAAAATGATGATTTTTATCAGAATCACTCCTCAGGTTGACATTTGCCTGCACTTTTTTTTTGCAAGGAGTCCATTTTTGGGGCGGGGGGAGGAAGGAAGTGCCCCACAGTCTCCAACTTCCTGTTCCTGTCCAGCAGGCTCCACCCAGTGCTTTCTTCATGTGCTGGTCACTTTCATTTGGACCTTGACCTGGAAGGATTACTTTTTGTGGGTGCTGCTGGATATTTGGATTTGAGGCCTTTTTGGCTTTCTTTGGATCACTTTTGGATTAGAAATCAACTTTCACAAGTAAGTTTGTTTGGGGCATTACAGTTGCTGCAACTACAATTTTGGAACTTTTTCAGAACATTTAATAAAATATATTGTGGGTAGCCACAGTATCCAGTAGGACCAGGGTTGGTTATGGGTGCATGATACAACTGTTTTGTTGAATTTAAACATCATTGAGGCCATGGATGGGCTGGGATTGTGCTTAATTTTGTGTTTTTTGTCGATTTTTTTGGGGGTGCTGTTGGGGCCTTTTGCCCAGGGGTAGTGAGTGGTGTGAGGAAAATGATTATTTATCATACAGTTATGTCCCATCATACACCCTCTTCCGTCACGTCCCCGAGCCCAGCATGCCAAAACACGAGCACACGAGAACACGAGCACCCGAGAAAAAACGAGCACGAACCGATCACGCGCTGATCATACGCCTCATGTAGTCACACACGCGCTCTCCTTCCCCAAAAAGTCAAACGCTCATCCTTATGGTCAAAGCGACTCCGAGAACCAACTGCCTCACTCAAACCGTGCATTACTGTGGTTAAGCCGATGCCGAGAACAAGACCCCCCCCCCCATCTGTAACCATTTCCCTATAATCGGGCCAATTCTGAGAAATAGGCCCCATTCTGTTAAACCACGATAACCAATTCCGAGAAGAAGAGCCCCCGAATGCTGAAACACGACAAACAGACATCCTGTCACGACCACCTCTCCCTTATCTAAGGAACCAGCCTAGTGTTATTTCTCCACACCTTCGCCTCTCTTGTGCTTCCTCATTCTAAATCATGACTCAGCCTTATCTCCTCTACCATGTCTTCACTCTTTCATGACACTGCCTCCTTTTATGGTCATGACTTCTGTTTTATGTTAACGTATGATCCGGGCATTCTTTGAAGGGAAGCTCCTTCCTCTTTTCCTGCTATAAATACTGTGTGTTCAGATAATAAAGTTAGAGATTCTTCCGATCCTCCTCAGGTGACGGAGCTCTCCCTTAACTCGAGTTACTGAATAAAGACCCTGAATTCGAACCACCACGGACTCTGCTCTTCATACTTTGAACTTATTGATATTGTCTAGAAATTCCGATCAAGGTAAATTACTAAAATATTTACCACAGCAAATTGGCGCCCGAACAGGAACTTCCCTTTCTCCCCACACGCCGGTGATGCGGACCTAGACCGGTCTCTTCAAGATATCGACGGACTTCTACGTGCACACTGCAGGGTGTTCCTGCATGAACTCCTTCGTGTCGAAGAGGGGCCGAGCCACGGCCTAGCCATCCATACGAGGCGGTGAGGACGACAGCGGAAGTTCCGACCCAGAGGCCGAAACCTGTGAAGATTGCCGAGTCCGAGGTCGTCTGAAACCCGACCAGTCCCTGTGCACAAGCGCTGCGTAATCAAGTGTCCAGATCTTCAAGGTCTTCAAGTTCTCTGCACCTCGGTGAGTACTGCTGGGGGTGTATAAAGACGGGTTCTGAATTTTCAGAGCACGGTAAAGACGGGTTCTGAATTATTCGGAGCACGGTAAAGACGGGTTCTAGGTTTCTAGAAAACGGTATGTTTGTATTCTGATACTCAGAATATATCGAGTTTTTTCAAGTGTAAAGTTTTATCTGTATCTGATACAATGCCTTTGTTCTCTAAGCTGTGTAAACTGGGTACCCGGAAGGGGTTACTGGAACAGTCTGTACCAGTCCCCCCGAAGGATACTCCTGGTTATTTTATGTACACAAAGTATGGGATTGGTGCCATCTTGTATTTGGATCTTTGGGAAGGTTATACTAAAGATTTAGACATCGCGATCAGATGGCCAAAGAGTGGCACATGGGATTTGAATTGTATCATGGCAGTTGAGAAAAGATGTTGGGAAAAGAAAGCGAGACCCTTGATGTTAGAGAGTGTTGATATATGGTGAAAAGAAGCACATCGAAGGGAACAGAAAGAACAAGGGAAAGTTGAGAAAGCAAAAAGAATGTCGGAAGAAAGTAAGATGAAAAAGTTACAGGATCAGGATGATGATATTTGTTCTGAACAAAAGAAAAGGGAGGTCTCAGCCTCAGTAACGGGTATATATCCTGTCCTCTCACCGAAAACAGGGTCCGAGATTAACTCAGATTCTAGTACCCCTACGGCACCTCCACGCCCTAAGGTTCCTTCTGTACCCGACGATTTTATTACTACTTACTTGATGGAGCCTCCTCCTGCTTATACGAATCAGGTAGCAGCCAGACGAGTAGTTACTCAGACGGAACCCATCCCTGACACTTCGGGTGGTGTTCTACCTCTGTTAGAATGTGATTATGATCCAACCCCAGGGGAAGGTTCACAAGCAGATATTTCCCTTCGCTTACGAGAAGCTCTAGAAGGTATACGAGAGGTACCGAATATCACAAATTGCCTAAACAAAATTTATGAAGCGCTTCGAACAGGAGAAAATTTAGAAACACTACAGGAGGCTATAAAAAATAGACCCATAGCACATAGAAAATGCCTCTCACGATTCATGATCACTTGTTTTATTAGAATGATAGCTAGTGCAGGAAAAAGAGTTCCTGATGATTTACTACAACTAGACCAAGCAGTAGTCGCAGGAAATTACAATAAAATAAAAGAAATAGATCTTTTTATTCCACTCTTCATAAGCAAGGTTTCCGATTCCCATCGAAAAGATGCCCCTACCCAGGGAACTGAGAATGAGAGTACGAGCGAGGATAGAGACGAAGGAACTGCTTTTCAGGGTCCAGTACGTTCCCGTATCCCTCGTTCTCAGAATAACGGACAATTCAAACTTAGAACTAAGAAATTGTCAGCCCCCACAGATAGGTTGTTCCAACGAACGCAAGAAGCTCTAGATGATTGGATGGACGACGAGCCTCCACTCACCACACAAGAAAAAGAACTCGCTAGATCAAGCACCCATTGGGTATCTCAATACTCCATATATGGCTCTGATATAGTTGCTCAAATGTTTTTATCAATCCCTCTAACCTCTCAAAGGCTAGCTAGTATCTATATGGTTCAACACCTCATTACAATGTACGAAGATACTGGTTGCCCACCAAAAATATTACATCCTCTCTTACGAGACTGTTTAGAAGGGAGGTGGGTGGCTAGGGGACAAGAATTCCTTAATATCTTCCTTGAACTATGACAGCGATATATCCAATGTTTTACAGACAGTTATGATACATATCCCCATCCCTATGACCAAGGACAGTTCCCCCTCCTAGAAGTACACCCCGTTGCAGATTGCGATGGAAAGTTGCAACAAACATTCGTGTACACTCCTTTGACAAAACTAGAAATACTCGAGATGAAGAAAATGGTCCCTTCCCACGAAAAAGACCCTTCGGGTTTCCATAGGGAACTCAAGGACATTCTTCAAATGGGTTCCTTTACTTATAAAGACCTCAATATTCTCCTTAAAGTCCTGTTACCTCAAGGAACGTACGACAAGCTAAAAGGAAAAGATTGGGAGATTGAAGGGAAAAAGGTAACATGGGCAGACTTAGAAAAAGAAGATACCACTCGTAATCCCGGACAAGGTTTGGGACCTCTAGTTCAGGAACTCCCTCGCTGTCTCCCTAAAATACTGTCCCAGTTGCTGACCACTAAGAAAGAAGATTGGGATGCTATCTCTGCATGCAAACAGAAACCAGATGAGGATATAGGGGACTATTATTCCAGGTTAGAGAAATGCTTCCTCATCAACAGCGGCCTCTCCTCCGGTGGAGATGCCTATAGTCGATTATTTGTTTCCAAACTCGTAGAAAATGCCTTGCCCACGATCAAAAATAGAGTACTGAAGGTAGAAAGTACTTGGCAAGCAAGCTCCCCCTCACAAGCACTGTCTGTGGCAGAGACACGGCGGTCGGCACCCTGGTAGGACTGGACGCGAGCAACTGCACAAAACAAGTTCGGCACATTTTTCCTTCTTTAGCATTACAAAATCTAAAAAAGAACAGATAATATGTTATAGGGAACACTGCCTCCTCTGATATAGGAGCCTCAATTGACAACTCCTCTACACCCATTAAGATCCAAAAACGATATTGTCCTTAAAGACTAAAAGACCAAAACCAGACATGGACGTGACCTCTAAAGAATTGTAATCAGCCGCCAAAACTAAGCGCCTTAATAAAGCCACAGCAGATCCATTCTACTCTACGACTTTATACACTAAGATTAAGAGAACCCCATTGTTTCTGACTATTTGCATACATTTGTTTAGTCCAAGCTGGCCCTGAAGAAGGTGAATTCAAATAAAATATCGCCGTACGCACATAAAGACCCTCGAATATGACAAATTGAAAAATCAAAAGAACTAAATTGGAAAGGAAATCCAAATCGAGATTACAACAAGAATATACAGATTATCTCATGATTTAAGACAGACTGAAACCACATCACGAGGAGTCTTGTATTGGACATTGATAATATATCACCACAAAGTTTGCAATCATTTATGTATTTTGTCACTGTTGTGTGTATGTGAGTAAGTATGAGTATGTATGCTGTGATGAATGTTCATATCTGCACATAAGAGAAAAATGAGGGGTTCTATCTAGAACAACAACTTCAGCTAATATGTTGTACCTCAACAAACGCACGTCAATTGATATTTAGTCATATTTATTATGTTTTTTATGTGAAAGAAAATTCAAAAAAGTATATTTTTGTATAATGATGAATAAACTGATAAAAAATAACAAATATGTGAGAATTCTATTGTGTCATGAGATGCATCCTATGTATAAATAATTGACTTAATTGCCAAAAGTGTTGAATGATATTCAGGTCATATAAGAGGTTCTCCCCTATGTTTCTGTACTATTAGTTACTCCTACCTCTTGACCACAAACAAAATACGGAGTACCCTTGTTTCTATTGCTTTCCCCCTCACAAGCACTTCAGATGCTCCAATATCACCAAAATAGAATTAGGGACGAACAAGAACAAGAAAAGAAGAGAACAAAAGATACTAAAATGAAGGTATTAGTAGCACAAACTAATACGATCCAACCGACCCCTAAACAACCCCAAGTATCACAAGAAAAAGTTACTTGTAATTACTGTAAAAAGCCAGGACATTTCGTGCGTGACTGTCCAGTATTACAACATAATATTGCCACTGGGAAGACACAACCTCGTAACTATCCCCCTCGTCCTTCTGCTCCTCCAACTGATGCTAAACTTACCACCCAACTCTATCAGTACCCAGTGTCATCCTATCCTGAATTCCCCACGATCTCATGAAACAGCTGGGAGGAACACGATAATCGTCCACTAATACCGGTCCCGGTTGACCAAGAGGGTCCCTATGTACATGCTAAACTCCTAGGTAAGGAAGCAAAATTTCTGATCGACACCGGGGCTAGTAGGACGACAGTGCAGCACAACGAAGTTCCCAAGGTACCCCTCTCTAGCTCAAATAGTATTTCCTTGGGTTTTTCTGGTACACCTGTCATCAACAAAGTTTCTGAACCAATTTCTCTTAAAGTTGGTCCTCTTACAAATTCCACCGATTTAGTACTTACAAAGTCCTGTCCCGAAAATCTCCTTGGCATCCAGACACTAAAAGAACTAGGTGCTATAATATGTTGTTCCCCAGAAGGAGTCTGACTATTCCTCCGAGATTTTAAAGGTCATTTCACCACACGAGAACTAGATGTCAGACTAAGAGACATTCCTGTTACACTATGGGCTACTGATCCAACAGATGTAGGATTCATGGATATTACACCACACTTAGTGACACTGAAAGAAGGCGTTGTCCTACCTCGTATCCGTCAATACAAATTACCTCCAGATGCAGAACAAGCCCTTATTCATATTATCGATGATTTGATAACAAAAGGAGTAGTCAGAGAAGTACCTTCCAACACATGTAACTCGCCAGTCCTGCCAGTCAGAAAGAAAACTGATGATGGTGCGCCACCAGTCTACAGACTCGTGGTTGACTTACGTGAACTCAATAAATGCGTAGTACCACAATACCCTGTGGTCTCGGATATCAGTACTCTGTTAACAGCCATAGATCCTGAGGCTACACATTTCACTGTAATAGACCTGAAGAATGCTTTCTTCAGTGTACCCATCCACCGAGACAGTCAGTACCTATTCGGATTCTCCCTACGAGAGCTCCCCAAGGATATACAGAAAGTCCCAGTATCTACAGTCAGGCACTTAAAAGACAGCTAGATGACATTGTTCTGCCCGCCAACACGACATTGTTACAATATGTCGATGACTTGCTGGTCACCGCACGCTCCGAACCAGAATGTGAACAAGCTTCACGAATTGTCCTAATGTTCCTTGCACAACATGGCCACAAGGTGTCACCCTCGAAATTACAATTGTGTTTACAGCAGGTGGCCTACCTAGGACACCTGCTGTCAAAGGAGGGTAGGGCACTCACACCTGAAAGAATTCAACTCATTTTTAACATTCCTGTCCCCAAGACACAGAAAGAAGTCTGTGCTTTTATTGGTCTCACGTCTTACTGTAGACAGTGGATTCCCCAGTTTGCATACTTGGCCAAACCCCTGATACAGTTAACAAGCACAACCTCTTCCCCATTGCCATGGACACCTGAGCACACTTTTGCTTTTGACACCCTCAAACAGGCATTATGCTCTACACCTGTCCTAGCTACACCTGATTATGCCAAACCTTTTGTCCTCTTTGTCACAGAACGGGAAGGTACAGCCTTGTCAGTACTCACACAAACACAAGCTAACAAACACCGTCCCTGTGCTTATTTTTCTAGCACTCTTGACCCTGTTGCACAAGGTTTGCCGGCCTGCCTAAAATCTGTTGCAGCTACAGCTCTAGCAATACGACAAAGTGATTCCATAGTACTAGGACACTCCCTTGAAGTACAAGTTCCACATGCAGTAGAATTGCTTTTGAATAGGACACAGACACAACACCTAACCATAGCTCGCCTCACAGGTTACGAAGTCACTCTGTTCCAACCCCATATTATCATCAAAAGGTGCAATATCCTCAACCCAGCTACGCTACTGCCTACTGTTCCAGTTGACAACCAGGTTCATGACTGCTTAGAGGTGGTCGAACTAGTCACAAAACCCCGGTCTGATCTTACAGATGTCCCTCTAAGTACACCAGAACACACACTGTTTGTAGACGGTTCCTGTATGCGTCTCCAATCAGGCGAACTCTCAGCAGCCTATGCTGTCACTACAGAGAACACCGTCCTTCTAGCAGCCAGAATACCCGTACATTCTGCACAAGCAGCAGAACTAATAGCTCTCACCCAAGCATGTGGATGGTCCAAAGGAAAGCGAGTCAACATCTACACCGACTCACAATATGCATTCGGGGTAGTTCATAATTTCGGCATCCTTTGGAAAGAGAGAGGTTTCCTGACCTCTCATGGAACCAAGATCCAACATGGAGACCTTGTCCTCCAGCTACTAGAGTCAATACACAAACCCACAGAAATAGCCATACTAACATGTAAAGCACACACCAAAGTTGTAGACTCTATCACCAGAGGTAATGCTCTGGCCGACGCCACAGCTAAACATACTGCTCAGACAGAAACACTAAACACCGAAACCACCATTAGTACTATCTGTCCAGTTATCGATCCGACCAAGGATGTAGTAGACATCCAAAATCAAGCCACAGAAACCGAAAAGAGAAAATGGGAAGAGGAGGGAGGATCACACACAGATCAAGGTTGGGTAACACAGGACAAATCCAAATGGTTTCTCCCTGACCTAATGGTTCCCATAATGATAGAAACTGCTCATGGTCCCGCACATCTAGGAGAGAAAGGAATGTTAGACAGTCTGAATCTGATATGGCACAACAAGCATCTGCGTGCAGCAGCCAAACAAAAAGTACGAACCTGTATGATTTGCTGTCAGTTCAATCCAGGGAAAAGTGTATCCGTTGAGCAAGGAGGGTTCCATCCTCCAGATCACCCCTTCGAAGTCCTACAAATGGACTACATACAGATGGAGAGATGTCGGGGATATAAGTATGTCCTCTTAGTAGTCTGTACCTTAACTCGATGGACTGAAGCATACCCCGTCCCAGACTATGGTGCCCAGATGACTGCCAAGCAATTGGTGAGGGAATTCTTCCCTCGCTACGGGTTGCCAAGAGTCATTTACTCTGACAACGGACAACCATTCTCCTCTAAATTGATGGAAGCTGTCTCCTTACTGCTAGGATACACCTGGAAGTTTCACTGAGTTAGGCATCCCCAAGCAGCAGGCCTAGTCGAACGACATAACCAGACATTAAAAACAAAATTAGCAAAAATATGCGCTGACAAACAAATAGATTGGGTTACAGCTCTTCCGGTTGCCCTCTTCTATATGAGAATGGTGGCACATTCCCGGACGGGTCTGTCCCCCTATGAAATTACATTTGGGAGGCCTCCGAATATCTGGGGTGTCCCATCTCCTAAAAAGCTAATTGACATTGATGCAAATGTACTGACAGATTACTTGGCTTCTTTGATGTCTGTACTACGCTCTTGCCGTTCACAGGTGGCTGCAGCCTTCCCAGACAAGACCACACCCGATGAGCACCCCCTTCAGCCTGGTCAATGGGTGCTCGTCAGAAATTTTGATCGAACCAGCCCTCTGGAGAAAAGGTGGACGTCCCCCAAACTGGTGCTGCTGACGACGAGGACCGCCATCAAGGTCGAGGGACGGAAAGGGTGGTTGCACGTGTCGCATTGCAAACCCTTCTACGGACCAACTCCGGACACTGTTGCTGATCCTGAGACCAGAGACACTGAAAAAACAGACTTTAAAGACACTGAAACGACAGACTTTATTTCACCCCTCCCAGAACTTTTACCCCAAGAAGAGTACAAATCGCGGCTGCGATCCTACCCCAAACAGACTTGAGACATTTGCATCTGAATCCGGCCTGCCAGTGGCTATTTAAGCCCAAGACGGACGCTTGGTGAAGCGGTTGCTGGGAAGAGTCCGGTTACTGGTGCATTTTTCCTCTCAAAGATTAAGCAGCCGAAATTATGAAGATAAAGACTCATTGTGCGAAACTGTTACATGACAAAGTTCCCCTTTTCCTTTCTACCATGATTCTTATTTTCTGCATCATGGCTTGTCTAGGTTGGTTCCTTCATCTAGCTTTCCCACCGTCTTCCCCCGCGCCCTTGAACAATACTGCTATGCATTCACACGTAGATCTTCCTCCACATCTCATGAACAGAAGAAAAGAGTTCCTCAATAACACATTCATCTCCACACTCCACCAACATCAATTGGTGATTAACAAAACAAATTGTTGGGTCTGTGGTTTAATGCCACATTCTGTGCACGGAGGAATGCCTTTTATTCCTCTCCCTTTTGGCTATGCTGGATCTACCTATGCACTCTCAATGATATTTTCCGCCTCTGTTAGGAACATTCCTGAGACCCAGATCAAAAACGCTAGTACCTGGAATGAGATAAAAACAAAAACAGTAAGAGCCGTCGCAAGGATGGTAACTTTCACAGCAACATGGGGACGAGCAGACATTAGTGAAAACAACAGTTACTCCCTCTCTAATGACACCACCTCCTTTAGGGAGACATTTTCAGTCCAGAAAAGACAGACAGACCAGGGAGGATGGGCCGTGCCCCACCAGGGCCTATTCTGCGTAAGAGGAAAGGGCAAGGGTCAGAAAATGAGAGATAGTGAATGTAACAAGACCTACACCCTACCTGATCCAAATTTCCCAACGATGGCCACTGCCCCCAACACCTACTTTATCTGTGGATCTCACGCGCGCACTTGGTTACCTCAAGGCTGGTCTGGAAAATGCTACATTGCATTTCTCCTTCCCCCTACCTACACCGCCCCAGCAGATTATCATCTCAGTGACCCCCCGACCGTAATTAATAGACGGCGAAGGGGGGCCATAGATGCTGAAGATACCGCAGGCCAAGAGGCTGGCGATTTCTTTAAAGGAGTCATCCCATTCTGGGGGCCTAAGATCAACAGCCGCCACATAAGACAACTGACTCGTGTAGTCCAGGGAGCCATAAACGAAACAGCCGGTGCATTAAGTAACATCACCGCTGAGATGGCTGCCGACAGACTCATGATGTTACAAAACCGTATGGTCCTAGACATCATATTGGCTGACCGTGGTGGTGTATGTGAACTGATCGGGTCCAGCTGCTGTATATTTATCCCAGATAATGCACCTTCGGTGTATGCCGCTATTTCCCGCCTTCATATACTTTCCAGAAAACTAGATGCAGACACTTTTGCCTGGTCCCTGACGGGTTGGCTCTGGAGCCTCCTGTCCTCATGGGGATGGAAGGTGCTTACAGTCCTAGGTCTTGCTCTAGCTATTCTCTTCACCTGCTGCCTCTGTATTCAGTGCGGTCCAGCACTCTGTAGTGTCTGTATCACTACCTGCATTCCCAAAACCCAGACCAGAAAGAAAGAAAGAGAAAGAATCATGTTACAGGAACAAGTAAACGACCTAATGAGTATAGAGGTGGACTAGAAAAAGCAAAGAATTTTAAAAGGGTAAATTATGGGACAAGGAGGGAATGAGGAAAATGATTATTTATCGTACAGTTATGTCCCATCATACACCCTCTTCCGTCACGTCCCCAAGCCCAGCATGCCAAAACACGAGCACACGAGAACACGAGCACCCGAGAAAAAACGAGCACGAACCGATCACGCGCTGATCATACGCCTCATGTAGTTACACACACGCTCTCCTTCCCCAAAAAGTCAAACGCTCATCCTTATGGTCAAAGCGACTCCGAGAACCAACTCCCTCTCTCAAACCGTGCATTACTGTGGTTAAGCCGATGCCGAGAACAAGACCCCCCCCATCTGTAACCATTTCCCTATAATCGGGCCAATTCCGAGAAATAGGCCCCATTCTGTTAAACCACGATAACCAATTCCGAGAACAAGAGCCCCCGAATGCTGAAACACGACAAACAGACATCCTGTCACGACCACCTCTCCCTTATCTAAGGAACCAGCCTAGTGTTATTTCTCCACACCTTCGCCTCTCTTGTGCTTCCTCTTTCTAAATCATGACTCAGCCTTATCTCCTCTACCATGTCTTCACTCTTTCATGACACTGCCTCCTTTTATGGTCATGACTTCTGTTTTATGTTAACGTATGATCCGGGCATTCATTGAAGGGAAGCTCCTTCCTCTTTTCCTGCTATAAATACTGTGTGTTCAGATAATAATGTTAGAGATTCTTCCGATCCTCCTCAGGTGACGGAGCTCTCCCTTAACTCGAGTTACTGAATAAAGACCCTGAATTCGAACCACCACGGACTCTGCTCTTCATACTTTGAACTTATTGATATTGTCTAGAAATTCCGATAAAGGTAAATTACTAAAATATTTACCACAGGTGCATGGACTGAGTCTGCCTGTGGGGTCTTTTTAATGTAAACATCCTGGATGGCATTGGATTGTGGTGATTTTTGTGTGTTTTTCTTTTTTTTTTGGGGTGTACTGTTGATTTGGACTGGCCATGTGGGTGGCGGTGGTGGCCATCTTGAGTGCTGGTACAGACAACATGTGCTTGGGGTGCAAGGGGCCATTTTGAAGAGAGGCAGTGTCTGAGGCCTGCACTTATTTTGCCTAGCTTTCATCCATTATGCCCAGGGGTAGTGAGTGGTGCATGGGCCTAGTCTTTCTGTGGGGTGTCTTCTTGAATTTAAACACCATTGAGGCCATGGATGGGCTGGAATTGTGCTGAATTTTGTGTTTTTTGTCATTTTTTGGGGCTGCTGGTGGGGCCTTTTGCCCAGGGGTAGTGAGTGGTGCATGGGCCTAGTCTTTCTGTGGGGTGTCTTCTTGGATTTAAACACCATTGAGGCCATGGATGGGCTGGGATTGTGCTGAAGTTTGTGTTTTTTGTCGTTTATTTGGGGCTGCTGGTGGGGCCTTTTGCCCAGGGGTAGTGGTGCATGGACTGAGTCTGCCTGTGGGGTCTTTTTAATGTAAACATCCTGGATGGCATTGGATTGTGGTGATTTTTGTGTATTTTTCGTTTCTTTTTGGGGTGTACTGTTGATTTGGACTGGCCATGTGGGTGGTGGTGGTGGCCATCTTGAGTGCTGGTACAGGCAACATGTGCTTGGGGTTCAGGGGCCATTTTGAAGAGAGGCAGTGTCTGAGGCCTGTACTTATTTTGCCTAGCTTTCATCCATTATGCCCAGGGGTAGTGAGTGGTGCATGGGCCTAGTCTTTCTGTTGGGTGTCTTTCTTGAATTTAAACACCACTGAGGCCATGGATGGGCTGGGCTTGTGCTGAATTTTCTGTTTTTTGTCATTTTTTTGGGGCTGCTGGTGGGGCCTTCTGCCCAGGGGTAGTGAGTGGTGCATGGGCCTAGTCTTTCTGTGGGTTGTCTTCTTGAATTTAAACATCATTGAGGCCATGGATGGGCTGGGATTGTGCTGAATTTTGTGTTTTTTGTCGTTTTTTTGGGGCTGCTGGTGGGGCCTTTTGCCCAGGGGTAGTGAGTGGTGCATGGGCCTAGTCTTTCTGTGGGGTGTTTTCTTGGATTTAAACACCATTGAGGCCATGGATGGGATGGGATTGTGCTGAATTTTGTGTTTTTTGTAGTTTTTTTTGGGCTGCTGGTGGGGCCTTTTGCCCAGGGGTAGTGAGTGGTGCATGGGCCTAGACTTTCTGTGGGGTGTCTTCTTGGATTTAAACACCATTGAGGCCATGGATGGGCTGGGATTGTGCTGAATTTTGTGTTTTTTGTCGTTTTTTTGGGGCTGCTGGTGGGGCCTTTTGCCCAGGGGTAGTGGTGCATGGACTGAGTCTGCCTGTGGGGTCTTTTTAATGTAAACATCCTGGATGGCATTGGATTGTGGTGATTTTTGTGTGTTTTTCGTTTCTTTTTGGGGTATACTGTTGATTTGGACTGACCATGTGGGTGGTGGTGGTGGCCATCTTGAGTGCTGGTACAGGCAACATGTGCTTGGGGTTCAAGGGGCCATTTTGAAGAGAGGCAGTGTCTGAGGCCTGCACTTATTTTGCCTAGCTTTCATCCATTATGCCCAGGGGTAGTGAGTGGTGCATGGGCCTAGTCTTTCTGTGGGGTGTCTTCTTGGATTTAAACACCATTGAGGCCATGGATGGGCTGGGATTGTGCTGAAGTTTGTGTTTTTTGTCGTTTATTTGGGGCTGCTGGTGGGGCCTTTTGCCCAGGGGTAGTGGTGCATGGACTGAGTCTGCCTGTGGGGTCTTTTTAATGTAAACATCCTGGATGGCATTGGATTGTGGTGATTTTTGTGTATTTTTCGTTTCTTTTTGGGGTGTACTGTTGATTTGGACTGGCCATGTGGGTGGTGGTGGTGGCCATCTTGAGTGCTGGTACAGGCAACATGTGCTTGGGGTTCAGGGGCCATTTTGAAGAGAGGCAGTGTCTGAGGCCTGCACTTATTTTGCCTAGCTTTCATCCATTATGCCCAGGGGTAGTGAGTGGTGCATGGGCCTAGTCTTTCTGTGGGGTGTCTTTCTTGAATTTAAACACCACTGAGGCCATGGATGGGCTGGGCTTGTGCTGAATTTTCTGTTTTTTGTCATTTTTTTGGGGCTGCTGGTGGGGCCTTCTGCCCAGGGGTAGTGAGTGGTGCATGGGCCTAGTCTTTCTGTGGGGTGTCTTTCTTGAATTTAAACACCATTGAGGCCATGGATGGGCTGGGCTTGTACTGGTTTTTGTGTGTTTTTTCGACTTTTTGGGGTGTATAACTGATGTTCCTCTGTCTTCCATTGCTTGTAGGTGCACAAGAGAACCACCAGTGCCAGGAAGAAGTCCTGCTGTGGTGTGTGCAGCACAACGTCACGTGTGGCCACAGACAACTCTGCAACTTGTGCAACTGCGGCCTGCTGTTCAGAGTGACATCTGAAGAAGATGGCCCCAAAAAAAATTGCCCGTAGCTCCTCTAGCAAAAAAGTTGCCAGTAAGGAGCAGTAGAAGCAAGTGGCGCCACTTACCAAGGAGACTGGTGTGATGACGACTGCCACATTTTTTGGGATAAAAAAAAGTACGCCTGCAGCAGCAGCGGGGTCTGCTGGGGACCAAGCTGGGAGCAGCACCTCCGCCCCATTGGGCTCAGTGCCACCACCACCACGCCAACTTAGGTCCAAGCCCTTGAGTGCTGCAGAGGCAGCCAGTATAGTTGTTCAATCACCATCGACCAGTGATGTTGGCTCATCGCAAGAAAGTAGCAGCAATGTCCCTCAATCAACACAGGTTGTTGTAACTCATCTGACAAGTGTTGAACAACCACAGCCGCAACAACAATCACATGTGCAAGTACAAGCCCAAGTACATGTGGAAGGAGAGGCGGCGCAAGGAGAGGAGCAAGCAGAGGTGCATGGAGGGGCACAACAAGTGGCCACAATAGTTGTTCCTCCAGAAGTAGGGGCACATCTGGAAATCGACAATCAAGCCGAGGTATCATTCGAGGAAGCCACTCCTCCTGATGATCATTCATTGTCTTCCACATCCCGAGCAAGGAAAAGATCAAGGGTGTTGGTGTCTACATCTTCTTCAAGCCCACCTCCTTCTGATGATATGGATCTTACTTGGGAACCAGCACCACTGCCGTCTGAGAGTGAGGTTGAGGAGGCACACCATGATCTGACAAAGGTAGCTAAGCGTAAAAGGAAGGTCGTCAAAACTCTCCGAGTTATGGAGTGTGATGACGCTCAACAAGAAGTGGCGTATACTCCTGCTGCTGAAGACTCTCACGACGACGACGCAGTCATCATCACTAACATCACTGAAGCCCCAGCAGGCAAGCAGCAAACAGATATTTTGACCCTAGCCCGACAAGCTGCTGAGCGTGATGATGAAGCCGACGAGGAGGCAATGGGAACACCACAATCATTGATGTTAACTAGTACACCACAACCTACCGCTTCCATATTTCTTACTCGCCAGAAGGGACCTCCATCCACCTTGACCTCAATTAGTGGTGGTGAAAGTGCACAACGTAGTAAAGTTCAGCAATACACATCCTCCACTTCATCTGGCATTAGCAGCACGACCACCACCAGTATCGCCTCCTCTGGCCCCCACAGACATTTCAAGTCCGCAGTTTGGGACTTCTTTAGTGTTTGCCCAAAAAGGGAAAACATAGCCATTTGTAGCATTTGTAAGCTTGCAGTTAGTCGTGGTAAGCTTGGTATCAACTATGGGACTGGAGGCCAGAGAGGTCATCTTAAGAGACAGCACCTTGTCCAATGGCTTGCGCACCTAAAGGAGATCAAGGAAGCCCGAATTGCAAGTCGAGAAAACGTTGATGTAACATCTGATGATGACGAGGAGGAAGAAGTGTCACACACTTCACTTACACCCAGTACCCCTGTCAGCACACCCCCTGTGAGCCACACTAAGAGTGTGGGACAAAGTGAGACACCAATGCGAAAAAGTTCATCAGCGAGCGTAACTGGGTCGAAGAAGTCATCATCATCATCCCGTAAAATGGTCCAGGGCAACATTAAAACAATGTTGTTTTCAGAAGCGCCATATGACCGCAACCACCCAATGGTGCGTCTGTATAACACTAAGCTGGCTAAAATGCTAGCGCTGGATCTTCTCCCTTTTTCTTTTGTAGAAGGGGTTGGTTTTCTCGAATTAGTGGCAGCGCTCTGCCCTAAATGGAAGGTTCCTAGCCGGTACTATTTTGCCCGAGTTGCGGTTCCAGCACTACATGAAGATGTGCTGGAGGTGATTGGGGCAGCTTTGCAGAAGAGTGCTGTTCACACTATACATCTGACAACAGACATGTGGACCAGTGGCGCAGGCACTGATTACATGTGCATCACTGCACACTGGGTCTCTTTTTCAGGGGTTAAAGCAAAGCTAAACGCAGGTGCTGACCTGGACCAAGTTTTTAAAGCTGCTCGGAAACATGCAACACTAGCCATGTTTGGCTTGGAGAAACGTCATACAGCACAAAACATTTTGAATGAGTTCAACACAAAGGTCTTTTACTGGCTGTCTCCAAAAAAACGCGGCATTGGTTATGTTTCCACGGATAATGGCGCCAATGTAGTTAAGGCTTTGGAACTGGGTGACTATTTCAGAGTGCCGTGTTTGGCGCACTGTATAAACCTGGTTGTTAAAAAATTCTTGGATAAAGACAGTCCAGCATGCCAGTTAGTGGTCACCTGCCGAAAAATGTGTAACCTTTTCAGCCATTCTTTTAAGGCCCGGAAGCATCTGAGGAGCCTGCTACATGAACGTCGAATGCCAGTGAAAGCACTCATCCAGGAGGTGCCAACACGTTGGAACTCAACCTTCTACATGCTTGAGCGTCTGTATGAGCAGTTTACGGTACTCGATCAGTATTTCTTAACAATGGGTACAGCTGTGAAGGAGGACCTGAGGTTAAATGCGGCGCAATGGGAGCTAGTTAAAAGCCTGACAGACATGCTTCGTCCTTTTGAGTTCTTCACGCGTGTAGTCAGCAGGGAGGACTGTAATTTGGGAAAAGCTATCCCATTGTTGCGCATGCTGGAGCACAAACTGAAGGCGGTGTCTTCAAAGTTTCAAAAAGATGAAGAAAAGCAAGAAGCTTTTGTTTTGGCGGAAAAATTATTAGAGCGCCTACGTGGCGATGAACGTCTTCAAAAGATCCACTCAGAACAGCATTACATTTGTGCTACTATTCTGCATCCACGCTACAAAAAGGCGCTGGCAGGCTCTGCATTATTTCCTTTTAGTGATGAAGATGTTACAAAGTACAAACGTTGGCTAGCCTGGTCAGCCATCAGGTTTGAAAGAGAACGGAAGCAAATTGAAGGAAAAGGCAGTACATCAGCATCAGCAGGCCATCCCCAGTCAAAGACTCCACTTCTGCACCTGTGGCTGTGGCAGAAGTGACCTCTCAGCCGTTAAAGACACCGGCAACCGCATCATCTGCACCAGACACAACAGAAATATCGGGTGATGAAGAGGATTGGCTAGCTGAGATTGGTTATGGTTCTGAAAAGGTCCGAGCGAAAATTCAGCAAAGTGGAGGAACCGTGGAGAACTTTGAGTCGATGGTGCAGGACTATCTGAATGACTCAACAGAGGTCTATGTTAATGCTGACCCATTGGCGTATTGGCAAGGGAAAAAAGAATTGTGGCCAGAGATCACCCGCCTGGCTATACATTACTTGTCTTGCCCACTCGCAAGCGTGTCTTCTGAACGTGTTTTCAGTGCTGCTGGTGGCATTGTAACTTGCAAACGGACCCGCCTCTTGCCCAAAAATGTGGAGATATTGACAATGATCAAGATGAATGAGCACCTCATACCACCAGATTTCAAAGTACCAGATCGCACGACGGAAGAAGACGGGGAGGACAGCAACTTAGATGAGGGAATTTCTTCTGTGTTAGGTGACACTGACCTACTCCTGCCTGATTTCGCAGAGTATGAGGACGAACTCTTCTTCCCTGACACCGAGGCCTGAAAATGAGCCAATGAATTCAGAAATTTTCTTTTTCGGACTTATTCACTTTTATTCCTGTGTTTCTGTCTTTCTTTGTTTTGCACAAGTTAATATAATTAAAACTTTAATCACCTGTACTTTTGCTTTTTGGCTGTTTGGGGGTCTTCTACTTGTTTTCGCCTGGGTTGACGGCTCTGGGGCCATTGCTGGGAAGGTCTAATACCGGATAAAACTGGTTTAAACAACATCCATGAGGAAAAAGGTTTTGGCACTTTTTGTAACTTAGGGTTCATTAGGGTTAGCCCTAGCAGCAGGATTGCATGTGTTTCGGGGTGTTCTTGATTTTTGCAACTGAGTTCTGGGGTTTTAGAGCACTCGTGGGAATGTGTAATTTTTGTTGCAAGTGATTTGAAGAAAATCCATGGTGGGAAAGGGGGGAGCACTTACTCTGTGAGAGGCACTTAGTGTTGAAAACATTTAGCCATTTAGACTTAAAGGAAGAAAATGACACAGACTTAAGTTTCAGGAAAACAAACTTACTGTTAAAGCACCACCCACCAGACTCAAAAGCAGTAGTATGGTGGGAAAGGGGGGATTTGGCATAGTTAAAGAAAGCCTTTGCCACTATTCTTAACTTAGGGCTCGTTAGGGTTAGCAGTATTTCTATTGCATGTGTTTGGGTGGGAGGGTTTTCGAGTCTTGGAGCGATGCTGGCTATGGATACTTTTGCTTGCTTGCAAGTGGTTTGAGTACAATCCACGGTGGATAACGGGTTATTTGGGCCTACTTTTACTTTCAAAGTACGTTTTGTCACCAGTTTTCTGCTAGGCCTCGTTTTTTGAGATCTGTTTGGGGGTCTTCTACATTTTTGCGACTGGCTTTAGTAAGGGTCTGGGTGGGAGCACTGCTGGGAAGGTCTAATTTTGTTCTAAAACACAGTTTACAGTACACCTAGCTTGAGGGGAAAGATTAGCTAAATTAATTTGCCCATACGTATTTATCCTTCAAAAGGTGACTCAGGCAGAGTACGCACTTTCAAAAATATTGTACTGTCTATTAGGAAAATCAAAGTGTGACTTTTTGCACTACACAGCGTACATACCTTATATTTATTTATCAGTGGTGTTGTAATAGCACTTCCTGTTTTTCGTTCAATAATTACAGGCCGGGTTTCAGTCTGTGCAATGGGGAAAAAAGGATGGAGTCAAGCTTCACATTAGCGAGCCGCAATTCAGCATCCACCAGGCAGGCAGTGGACAGGGTGTCTTCTGGTCACCAACATTGATGGACGAAGCGTCAGCTGGAATGGAAGAGTGCCGCTAATAAGAGGAATTGTTTGCTGCATGCAACTTACTTACCAAATTCAACAGGACAACTACAACAACATACAGATACAGTATCCATTGTTTTCTTCTATGAGTGTGACTGCATTTCTTGGATCTCTCTCTGCTTCTAAATTGATCCCTACAGCCATTCTATAGGTTTTACTTCGGCTAATTTTTAAACCTAATTTAATGTAAGAAGTGTTTCTCTGAGTGCAGAGATAGGCAAGTGAAAACGCTGCAGCCCTGTACTGTCGCATTCTAGTACTACTTACTTTTCAGTAACAATGCATGCAGTAGGGCATGCACTTGCTTTATGTCACTTAAAAGATTTATGGTTAGCTTTGTACCCAAAGATTTCTTTATCTTCAATTATTGTTTGTCCATGCTGTGCTTTTTTTTTCTCTCAACAAAACCTACCCAAAAAGAAACCCCCATTCCCATCCATTTTCCAAACCCTAACCCTCTTCCCCCGGGCTGTGTGGTTTTGCTTGATGTGTGACTAAATGACATCAATAATTCTACACACTTGCTGAGGAGGATAAGGTCATAGCAACAGGCTGGTGAAGGAATCCGAGGATATATTCTAGACTTACTCAGCTTCAGTACTATTTCTTGTAGTAGTAGCCAATGTCAAAGAAATTCAACGCAAGTACTAGTTATACTTTCAATACTTTACCATTTGTTAGGCTCTGTGTGGCACTGTTCTAGTGTACTGTCACCTGCTATATTCTCTATCGTACCGTTGTAATGCTACAGTAAGGACAAACCAGGTTTCATTTTCTTTTTTTCCATAGGCATGCAACTGCCACTGTGTCACACCACTAGTACCACCGCAATGAGGACATTTCATCCGCCCAGGATTGCCAACCTTAATCGCCATTTCCCGTGGAGCCAGCCCTGGGCCTAGCCCTACTTTCAAACACAAATTACAGGTAAGATAAGCGTTTGGTGGGAGGTAGTATAATGGAGTATTAGGAATAGACGAGAGATTGACGGTAGTACTACTAAAGTCCTAGGACTCTTCAGGAAAACAAACGTACTGTTAAACCCCCACCCACCAGACTCAAAAGCAGTAAAAAAACAGGTATGGTCAGATAAAGTTTCAAAAAAAATATTTTTGTAGCCCTAACAAAATAATCTCCCGCAAGACCCTCCCTAACCCCAACGATTGTCCTTCAAAAGTCCCAAAAACAACCCAACTCCCAATTCCCACCCCCCAAAAGTCTCTAAAAAAGGGGCAAGGGACACTACACTACGGGAGGGTGCTGTTGACTTTAGCGGCCAGGGCATCATACTCCTTGCGGAGGGTGGCATGGTCGAAGCGGAGGCCCTCCACCAAGTTCTTATAGGTATGCACCTCCTGCTCCAGGTAGGACACTCTGAGGCATAAGCGGCGCTGGCGTGCCTTGCAACTCCTGTGGGGGGCAGCTGCTGTCTTTGCTGCTCGGCGGTGGCGGTTGGCTTTGGTAGCCCGGCTCCGTACTGCTGGAGCACTGTGCTGGCTGGCAGCCCGTGGGGGCACGGAGGAGGATGCAGCTGTCCCAGTGGATGTTGTTGTTGTACCGGTAGACTGCGTCTCCTCCTCCTCCAGGGCCACCAGCCGCCGATATTCGGCAACAGTGGTATCCAGCCTCCGTTGCCGGGCCATTTGAGCCAGCTCCCTCCTTGATGTTCTGTTTGATTTGGATGGAGCAACTATATGAAGGAAGAAAGACATAGTCTGTAACCAATGCTCCGTAAGATTAACACAAAATGATTGAGCAGAAAGTTGTGTCACAGTACAAGTAGCAAATTGAAAGCACAGTACATAACTATTGAGTACAGTATCTATCTAACCTCCCACTTCTTCATCCTTGCTCTAACATTAGTGGGAGTTTAAGGAACAAATTCTACGAGCACTATGGACTTCCATTACAGTCGACTATGACAGTAGACCAGTCTTATTCTTCTTCTTCTCTCTTGTTTAGGAAAATTGGTACGTTATCTTATGCAAGCCGGCATAATGCCAGCGCAGTGAACTTGCACCAGAGAAAAACAGACGCACACCATGAAGAGTGAGACAGACTTGCGTTACTGTACCGGTCCAGTACATGCAGGTGGTGAAGCTCTTACTTTTCTATTACGGGTGGCACTGAGAATACTCTGTTAAAAGGGCTACTGCTTAATTAATTTAGCTTTTACCCTACAGTGCAAATGAGTACTAGAAAAGGAAAATGAAGAAGCTAAATAATCTGATTATCTATCACTTCACATGGGATGTATTTGATGACATATGGGATGACTTTAGGTGCTTTGCTTATTATTGAGTGAACAGTGATACACCCACACATGAATGACGTACTACTACTAAACTAAAGTTATTAAGAGAGGTAGGGAGTGTCCACCGTAATAACCGGATATATGCTGTGCTTGCAGTTGCAATACAAACTACTGCTACTATTCATGGTAGTATTTGGACAAAATTACAACTTCTTTTCCTTGCCTTTCCTACACTGGAACGGACGTGCGGGTGCGGTGTTACATGCTCTCCAAAGTAACACTTAGTTCATCCAGTGACCGTCTACTCTCTCTAGATACACATATGCTATCTAAGAGTCAGATAATACCATGATCCAGGCATCCATCCATTCAAAGTATATGCACACATACAGTTTCTATTTCACCCACCCAGGCTGTTCTCCTTCCACCCATCCTTGCTTCATCATTCACCCAGCCATGCACCATACCATATTCTTTCCTTCCCAGCCACCTCGGGGACCAAGCAAACACATATCTTTCTTCTTTACCAGTCATCATTAAATTTCTCGTCCTTCCACACTTACTTACACCCTTCTTTCGCTTATCGTTCATCCCATCCATCAAGTTCATCTCAGATCTTATTATTCTTCTCGCCAAAAACTTCACAGCTAAGTCGAAGTACATTTAGAGGAGGCTACTACCTGGTTGATTTATAATACACCCGTGCAGAAAGCACACTATGCAGTCTTCAATCTCAATAAGTAAGGAATATATAGCTTACCTCTGCCCGCCACCACCGTGTGAACCCTCATAGGCACGTCCGGCACTTGCACCGCCTCCTCCCCAGAGTTGTTCCCCTCGTCCAATACCACCACCTCCGCGCTGGCCCCGCCACCAGATGTTCCACCTACAAAGTACATTTAAGAATGTTAGAATACACCACTCACTACTATATAATATTTGGTCTAGGAGGAATAAAGAAATGTGAAAAAAACAGAATACAATGTAATAATTTGTGACTGTCTACTCTAAAGTAAAAATTTCCCTTTTTCCAGGGAAGGCTGTTGTCTTGCTGCACTTTTTGGCACAACTGATGAATGCTTGCTTTTTATTTTTAACACGCACCACTTTTTCTCCTAACAGACAGAAGCTTGACTTCTAAGAACACGAGCAGGATCAAGTTCAAACCAGGTGAGAGCTCGGCACGACCACAAGAAATGTGTCCAATTAATCGTCAGCACTAAGCACTTTTCCATTTTCAGTTAAACTTTTAGTTTTATGACAAAGTTGATTTTAATAAATGTGTTTACTTTTAATAAAGCTTTTAAACTTAAATAGACTCTGTGGTTTTTGGTCCGCCAGACTAGAGTGGATGAGCTAAAGGTTTTGGAATTTTTGCAAGCATGAGTCCGTACCTCTGACACTTCTTGACTCTGACTCCGTACTCTTGTCCTGCGTTGGATAATCTAATCATCATTGGGGATCAATCATCGGTGACTTTGGGAGCTAAATGACTCTGCCACACTATCTAGTCAGTAAGGAGATTGGGGGTTCAACTACAAAGTCTTTTATCACTGAGGTATGTGGAAAGTCTAACAGCACCTATTATAATTGATAAGCTAAGCAATGCATTATTTAGTGTCCATAGTTCTGTTTGTGCAGATTTGTCCCTGCAACAGTAGTAGAATGGATTGTCCTACTATCCAAACCCAAAGTAAAGTAGTGTCTTATTCTTTCTTGGTGGTCATTCACCTTTTTATTGTTGGCAATTGTCAAAGCATAAACATTTAGAAGACTTGAAAAGACATTATGGACAATCCCAGAGGACTGCACTCAGTGCATAGAGCTATTGCTGACTAGAATGGGAGTCCAATGGAATTGCCAAATGTGCAATCTTAGTTAGCTACACAGACAGACTAATAAGAATAATCTAGTAATACCACAGGGAGTCATAGTCGAGGCAGGATAAGAATTTAGATCCAGTCTACAAGAAGATCAAAGACGATTTAGAAAAAATCGAATGAGGAACGCTAGGAAAAAATAGGTACTCTATATTAAAATTAAAACTTACTGGGGCCAGCAAAGGAGCCCTCGCCTGCCCGATCCTGGCCTGCATCCTGAACAGCACCCTCCTCCTGTGTCCTCTTGCCCCTGGGGGAGCGATGTACAACATGAAAGAAAGAAAGACCAGAAAACATGGATGATATTTGTCAACCAAATCAAACATTTCAAAAGAACAATAACAAAATATTTTGGCGAAATAGCAAATAGACAACTATTCCACGGGATATATTGACCGATCTCATGTGGTCTACTACGTTATTAGCATTGCTTGATTTGCGGACCGTTGACTTGGAAAGTTCCTATGTAACTCAGTAAACAAACTACTAAAAATGTTTGCCTAGGCCTGGCAGGCAGCAGTCCGCAGCACGCAAAGTGACAGACAAAGTCCATCATGCTTGCAGATCAGTGAATACTCAAACTATCAATCCACCGACCACCACCACTATTTCTTCTTATAGCCATGTGTCTAAAGGAAGGACTGGACTTGAGTCTGTAGGGGCTGATTTAGAAGCCCCTTGCGGCTCTTTTGCTCCATTGTTGCGTGACTTTTGTGACGCAGCGGCAGAACAAAAGAGGCACCATGGTGCGGCGTATATTGACAAAGTGACGCATATGGGAGATGCATCACGTTGTAAAGCCCTGCACCATCAGGGGTGCAACCGGCGCAAGGGAGGGCGTTCCTGCGCAGGAACGAATCCTAAAAGTGGCAGAGGGAAATCTACAAGATGTCAATCAGTCACTTTTAGGACAATGATGCGTGACTCAAACCCTGCGCCTGCTTGAGGCCGACGTACAGGTTGATGCAGCATTGGGGAGATAGGGCACCCCAGAGCATTGCTGGAGCTGCGCCATCGTTGGCACGCAACTCCAGCAAAGCGCCGCCTTTACGGCACAGATGCGTAAGGCTTCTGTGACGTTTTGGGCCCATGGTGCGCCACATTGTAAATACGGCGCACCATGGGTGGTGGTGGCATGGCGCACAATTACTGGCGCATCCCTGCTACTTTGCAGGTATGCGCCGGTAATTGAAAATCTGACCCTTAGTGTCTAGCATTACGCAGTTCTTTACACTACACTCATACATAATTTCTCAGGCCAATGAAATGAACACAAAATAGAAAACAAATAAGCATAGTAGCAAGGCTACTGAGAAGGAGAGCAGTGCACCTGAAATGCATACAAGATTTTGAAATATAATTTACCTACAATGTAATCGGCAGCATTATTGCTCTTGGTAAAAAACTAAAATTTGCAATATAATAACACACAGAGCGGGATAAAACAGAGTAGTGATGAAATAGATAGAAATAGCTACTACTACTCACCAAGCCCGGGGATCTCTACGCCGAACACGTCCAGCAAGTCGCGTTCCCGGTCCATGAGATCCGTCCAGCGGTGGGTGGCCTGGTTATAGGTGCGCCGGACCCCAGAGTGTTCAAACATGGCCCGGCACACCTTCTCCCACCGCTTCCGGCGCTCCCGGATCCCGTAGCCGGTAGCGATCCTGCCGCCTCCCATGATGGTCTTGGGGAGGCGGCGCTGGACGTGAAAGACTAGTGCAGCCACCTCCTCCGCACTAAAAATCTCCCGAGCTATAACTGTCTCCCCCCTCAAACGCCCGCACGGGAGCCGGGCACGGGGTGCGGGACCCTTCCCCTTTGCGGGCTTCTTCCCGGCTCCCTTTGCCATGGTCTGGGCAGAAAGGAAGCAAAATAAGAAAGAAGAAATAGAACAGGGAAGAAGAAAAGAAAAGCGTTTAAAAAAGTAGTTTAAAATTAACAAAAAGTATCAGAAAACACAAAAATATAGAGCTAGAAAAATAGAGGGATAGATAATAAGTAAAATAGATAAAAAAAACTTCAAACAAGCAAAGGATGGCAGAGATTAAGAAAGGATACAGAGAGCATGCCCAGAACCATAGCAATGAATGAGAAACAAGATGGCCGCGCCCGTTCACGACCGCGTGGGTAAGTTCGCGCGAGATTTTCCACGCGAACATGTACGAGCGAGCGGCACGCTTAGCGAGATTACACATAGCGCCCGGAAACGGAATTACGTCACGCAAACAAGATGGCCGCGCCCATGTACGACCGCTAGGGTAACTTCGCAAACGTTGCGCTACAAGCGGCTTGCGAACATGCAAAAAATCACGCGAACAAACACGCAGCAAAAAACAAATCGTGTATTCGCACGAATTCGCGGCTTCCGAAATCGATCTCGCACGGATTCGTGCCCCGCAAATTGCGCGAAATTGCAGAAAAACGATTTTTGCAAAACTGAAAGCAATCAGCAGGTGCAAAAGTTCAATCTTAACATTAGTAACTATTCACTCTAGTGCTTCCTGAGGGGCCCCTCCAGAGTTCAGTTGCCTATTTGCAACTATTCTATGACCCTGCTCTGACCCTCACAGCAGGCTCATAGAATAGCTACAAGTAGGCCATAAAGGTCCTGTGAAACAAAATTGCACTGCAACAGAAAGCAAATTACAGATAAGGAAGGAAGCAGGTGCCAGCCAGACTGGAAGTTTAAAAATCAGTGACACATTAGTCAACCCCAAATTAATTCATGGCAGTTGAAGCAGGGCAGGTGTGCTTGCTTTTTTTCACCCCCATAATCTACAGTGATAAACCAACCAGAGGGTGGCAGTGAGGATGTACCAGAGGGTGGCATGGGTGTACCAGAGGGTGGCAGTGGTGAAACAGAGGGTGCTGTGAACCTGTGATGATGAACCAGACGTAGAAACAACATAGTCGCGGCCGTTGCGAGCCGAAAAGTAAGTTCGCAATTGCGAACTGGTAAACAAACCTCGCGAACTGGCAGAAACCCTTGCGAACACAAAAAACAAAAAAATCCGCAAATTCGCGAGAGTTCGCGGATTTTGCGGATTGCGAATCCGTAAATACGCAAGTTCGCGTACGCCAGATTCGCAAAATCCGCCCATGCTTAATCCCTTCCACCACCATCATGGTGGATGATAGAGGAACGCCTTTCCCTTTTGCAGCAGCAGTGCAGGTCCTTTTGGCTACTTCCAGGGTTTAAACCCTGGAAGTAGGAGCTTGGTGTTAATTCCTGCTACTTCATTGTGCTGATGGACAGAGGCCTTTGTCCTATTTTAGATCTTCACCATCTCACAGCCTTCATGTGGAAGGACAAATTCAAGATGCTCATGCTAGCCCAGTTCTTATCTGCCTTAGACCCCAGAGACTGGATGGTGGTGTTTGACGTGCAGGACATTTATTTCCATATCCTCATCCTGCAGGCCCACAGGCGCTATGTGAGGTTCACAGTGGGTCCAGAGAACTTTTTAGTTTGCAGTGCTCCCTTTTGGCCTCACCAGTGCCCCTTTTGTGTTTATAAAAGTGAAGGCGGTGGTCGCAGTTTTCACTAATTTGACGACTGGCTGTTGATAGCGAGTTTGCCCCAGGCAATCGTCAACTTCTTCCAAATGACAGTGAGTCTCCTAACATCGCTAAGATTCACTATTAACTTGCCCAAGTCACACCTCACTCCTTTACAGATGCTCCGGTTCATCCGAGCATTCTGAATATGGTATGGTTATGTGCCTTTCCCAAGAGTGGAGAGTCCTGGACATCCCGAGAGAGATTCGGTTGTGGAGAGAAAAAAAACAGACTTAAAGCAATCTTTAACAGCTAGAGTATTAGGTTCGGGTGGTAATTGGGTCAAACACTCGTATGGGGTGCAGCAAGTCCTTAATAATTTCCCAAGAAGTCCTTTAGTGGGTGGCACTCCTTATGAGGTCCTATTTGGAACGAGAATGTGGGCACTTGATCTCGATTATGAAAGCACAGTGGTGGATAAAAAAACATTTGACATCAATAAACGTTTGACTGTTTTTTACAGGATCTAACTTAATCCCCGGCACTTCTAAGGCAAGTGCAGGTCAAACGCACGCCACTTGGGAAGTCAAATCAGTCACGGCAGCACCTGCCTGGATCCCAAAAGTCTGGGATCTGGTCAGAGAAAAGATCGAGGACAAGAAAGAATTTGGGCCAACATACAGAAAGCCTGTACCTGTCCTGACTGTCGAAGGAACAAGAACAGTACTTCTTCTGCCTCTTGATTGAAAAAAAAGGAAAGAGATTTCTTTCCATTGATCTGATCAAACAACACTATGTGGCTGATAATAAATAGCAGGCTTCGTGGGCTCCTGGGTAGCCAACACTCTTCTCTCGCTACCATACAGGAAGTTCAGACAGAAAGACTCATAACATTCGAAGAGTCACCAATACAAAATGATAGAATTTCCAACAATTAAATGGACCTCGTTTCTCTGGAAACAGAACTACAAATGAAAGACAAATTTCAATTCAGCCTACCAACAGTTTCTACATCAATATGCATCAAATTTGGATGAAGAAGCATTGTCCTTTGTAGATGATATTTATCTGATGGATGATGATTTACAAGATCACTTGACCAGGGTGAGCACCATCATTTTGCGGTTCGCCTCTGAGGGCTACAAATTCAAATTTAAAAAAATCTAAAACAGCCCACTTCAATGTGCTATTTTTAGGATACAAGTTATCAAGTGAAGGAAAAAGCCTGGCAGCTAACTTTTTAGGAAAGCGGGCACTGCTCCAACCTCCCAAATCTTTGAAAGACTTACAATCCATTTTAGAGTACTCAAAAAGATGCAAAACCTTTCTACAACTTAATCAGACCTGATTTCTCAGTTAGGCATTGGACACAGGAACACACAAATGTCCTTTGTTCCCTACAAGCTGACATGTTAGCTTCAAAACACTTGCAGACACGCATTAACGTACTTGATCCGTGTTATAGAGGGTCAATCTGGGTACACTTACCTAACCTTCAATGAAGGCGAAACGGTACCCATAGCATACAAATCACATTTGTACACACAAGCTGAAATGCACTTTGCTTCTACAGAAAAAATACTGACAGTAGTACAGACCGCTGTAGTAAGAGAAAGAGCACTGGCTCAGGGGAAACAAATAATTGTCGTAACTCCAGTACCAGACTTAGAGGCAGCTACAAAGGCAAGCGTTCCTAATGCTAAAGCCTTACATTCCAGATGGATGCAATGGGCTAATTCTTTCACTGCAATGGATGTAGAACACAGATATGACCCAAGGCTAAAAACACAAGCATTACTGCAATATGAACAAGACTATCCTCTACCAAATGAAATTATGCCTCTAGATCAGTATGAATACATTAGTTACATTGATGGATCTGCTCAGCCGGCCATAGGAAGTAAACCACAATACAGTGCTGCATGTGTTATTGTAAAGGGTAGTATGCAGGATTTCAAGTTCCATCCCAGCAATATGAAGACAGTCTCTAGGAGACTGCACGGCTCAGCTGGCAGAAATTAAAGCCCTTTTATTGGCACTTATAAATACAGATCGGGAATTCCCCACACTCATCGAGTGCGATACCTTTGACTGTGTCCAGTCATACAACGAATATCTCCATTGCTTGGTTCAGAATGATTTTAAAGACTCAATAGGTGGCACAATTAAGCATAAAATGCTATGGGAACAGGTAGCCGAGTTGAAAAACGAACTACCAAGAGCTCACATGATATACACGCTGAGTCATCAACGTGATGGCGTTCACGTTGAAGGGAATTTATTGGCCGATGAAGCCACAAAGGGGGCAGTACGTACTGCTGCCGTAGCTGCAATTACTTGTTCGAAAACAAGACTAGACGGACAGATAATGGTAGCTGACATTGCTTCACGCAAAAACAGTCCAGCCTTACCGAAAGGTTTTCCACTCAAGTACTCCTACAAGTTAGATGCAAACAACATTCCGTATTCTCAGGTTCCAGGAGTGGGGGATAGAGTAATACCAAACATGGATCGCAGATTAGGCTTAATACTAGCGGCACACAAGGGTCTAGGTTCTGCACATACAGGGATTACAGCAACGGTTTCATTAGTGAAACAACGGTATTGGTGGCCCGGTTTAACTAAACAGACAAAGAATGTTGTCTTAAATCGCGACATCTGCCAGCAAATGAAGGGTTCCACTGTTGTGCGTCCAGCACAGACACCGCTACTGATATCAGACAGACCACTTGCATGTGTCTATTTGGATCACTGCAGCCCCCTATAATCAGATGGGGCTTACAAGTATATCATGGTGGCAGTGGATTCATGCTCGAGATTCCTATGGGTATGGCCTTAGCGCTCAGCTGACGCTCGAACTGTTATAAAAGATTTGCAAGTCTTTATGGGGACATTCGCAGTTGGCACATTACATTCTGACTGTGGCCCCGCATTTAGCTCTAGGGCTTACAAGAAAGCCATGTAAGGTTTGGGTTTAGCATTGGGGTACTCCTCTCCGTAACATCCCACGGGAAATTTGGTTGTGGAGAGGAAAACCGGGACTTAAAACAATCTTTAACAGTTAGAGTATTAGGTTTGGTAGTATTTAGATCAATCACTTATATGGGGTGCAGCGAGCCCTTAATAAATTGCCAAGATGTTCTTTAGGGGGTGTCACTCCTTACGAGGTGCTATTTGGGACAAGAATGTGGGTACCTGATTTTGATTATGAAAGCAATGTGGCAGATGGAAAACAATTTGACATCAATATATGTTTGGCTGTTTTACAGGATCTAAATGAGTCCTGGACACTACTAAGCAATGTGCTGGTCAAACACACCGCCACTGGGGAAGCCAAATCAGTCACAGCAAGAACTGTTTGGGTCCCAAAAGTCGGGGATTTGGTCAGAGAAAAGATCGAGAACAAAAAATAATATGGGCCATCATACAGAAAGCCTGTACCTGTCCTGGCTCTCGAAGGAACAAAAACAGTACTTTTGTCCGCCTCTTGCCGGAAAAAAAGGCAATGTTTGTCTCCATTGAGCTGATCAAACCACACTATGTGGCCGATACTGAATAGTAGGTCTCATGGGCTACTGGGTAGCCGACGCTCTCCTCTCGCTACCATACAGGAAGTTCAGACAGAAAGACTCATAACATTCGAAGAGTCACTAATACGAAATGATGGAATTTCCAACAATAACTTATTCCTCTGGAAACAGAACCTGAAACTACAAATGAAAGACAAATTTCAATTCGACCTACCAGCGATGTCTACATCAATATGCCTGATCAAGGGACACCTGCCAGTTCTACACAACCTGCCACGCTAGCAAAGATTGATCGAACTGCATCTGGCTACTTCATCGATTTTGATACCTTCTCTCTTGATCCCAGTGAACCCGAGACTACGCCAGCTCCAGTTTCCCATAAGCAAGCAATTAGTGAATTCTACACCTTTCTGAAAAAGACTTACTTAGCCTCACTTTGGCTCCAGCTCTGGATAATATCCGCAATGTTGTTTTTTCTGTTCTGGATTGGCCTGGTGACTGTCTTTTGCCTGCTAATAAATGGAAAATAATATCTCAGAAACGCTCTGCATTACCAAATGTGAACTTGGTCCTAAAACATCATACATCATTTCATCCTGAACAAAGAGACTTGTTTTCCAGAAACGTTACAGCTGTTCCAATTCCTGATGGTATAGTTCGGGACAATGTTGATTGTGATGTATTTGGCCCAACTGAACCTTTGAAAATACCACATTGATTTAAAATTTCTGTAAATGATATCATTACCTCCAGTGCATTTTCTGATGATTGGGATTTTGAAACTGTAAATAATATGTTGTCTGATTCGGAAAAATCCGCTGCATTTTCAAACAATGACATGTTAGAGGATGCATCTGACTTTGATAGCTTGTACTGATACCATCATTATGGTCATCACTTTTTACACAATCCAGTATCCCACATAATGTTTTCAGATACCACCAATGGGAACATTGCCTGACATGACCAAAAGTTAGTTCGAAGATATTTTCACAGCAATTCTCATATTTTTCAGGGTTTAACACTTCTGACCCGGCCTCATATTACTATAAGGTTGCACCTGCACAGAAAAATATGCTAAGTAACACCAAACAGATTTTTTCTGCAACCTTTACTTCCCAACTGTCTGTTCAGGGTTTTGACTTATAGAAGGGCCCTTTAGACACAAAATCAGCCTGGGGTTCTAAAAAATGTCAAGTTCAGGAGGCAGAAGCACTATTTAGCCTCATTCCTCATCAAATAATATTTCTGAATGAAACTATGCAACAGACTTTCTTGGACTAGCCAAAAACAAGGATTTCAACACGCCTCGTGTTCCTACACTTTCACACAACAATTTTACATCACGCAGAGGGGATACAATAGATGACATCATGCAGTACCATACTTCAGACCCCAATTAGAAGGGATGGTTAGTTTAGCCCACAGACACCAACAGATATCAATCAAGATTCAAGGGTACAACCGAAGGGTTTAGTATCCATAGGCCGCCCCACGATATGTACAAAGAGAACATTCGGGGATAGTGACATCATACACTGTTGGGAAGTTGTGCCTTGATTGGATAAAAACCTCAACACTGTCCTAGGTGAAACAGCATTTATCCTTACTCTCAGATGAGGTGAATCTAAGTGATTTTTTATTGGGTTCCCGAAAGTCACATCAGAAACGTTTCTATTATGCTGTTTATAAAGAAATCTGGAAAATCACTCAACAAGCAGCTGCAGAGAGACTTCGTGAAATAGATAAGATTAACCAAGATAAGGTATTAGCAGTATTTGACAACGGTCTGACTACATTAACATCCAGGCTTTATTCACTGGGCAACATTGTATCTTCTTCCATAGATATACAAGAAGACTTGTCCATACTACAGCACTAACAATTGCAGTTACGTTCTATTATGCTTTTAAGCTGGACGCTGCAATCATTGTTCTCCGATTATGTTCCTTGGCGGTTTATCAACAGTAAGTCACTCTTTTCAGCATATAATCTAACATAAAAACAGATAAAAATGGCAAAAAGAGGTGCTACATCCACCCAATCTTTTTACACTCATTAGGAACAGTTGATATTAATGAATTTCGTTTTATTTATTTTATTGTTCCTTTGTCTTCTTTCAACTGTATGAGTTGGATGAAAAGAGGCACCAGTATATGCTTCTCCATCTGGGGCACATGCAAGTAGGCCAACTCCACCTCTTGATGTTTGTTTTATGTCCTGTTTTGTGACCAATGACGAGTGCCAGACCTGACACCACTGACTAAATAGTGACATTTACATGCAATAGGAAACGAGGATCAACAATCCACCCCGATGAAAGCCTGGGGTCCTGTAGAGGCCATGAGGAAGGGATGATACATGTTGACATAGTATGAGGGTATCAGGTATTAACCCTTCCCTTAATTTACCTGAGCAATTTATTCATATTTTAACCATACCAGTAGCACCCAAAATAAGGGAAAATAGGGGAGACCACTAGGTATTTAATATTTATATTCCTCTGCAAGATTACGACATCAAAGTGCTCCCTGGACCATGGTTGACCTCTCCCTAGGTTGTAGGGGCCAGGGTGCAACCCAGTGATGAACCATAACACCAAGAAGGCATGAAGGTCCAAAATAAAAAAAAAATATATATATTTTTTCGGGTCAGGAGGACAAAGTTACAATATACTATTACAAGTAGGATACCTGTTGTCAAGGGAATTCTAGATAGGGAGATGGTATCCTGCATTTCTCCACATGAAAATGTCTCCTCTTCCCACATGGCTGTGTGAATTGTGGTTGCACGTACAAGAAGAAACATAAATCCAAGCAGGACTTTGCTACTGCTACTGTTCCTCTTCAGAGAAGGTGCAAGGGCATCATCATGTCTCAATGTCTGTAATGGTCACATTACACTGAGGAGCTAGTTCCGTCCTTAGTCTTATGCATCCAGAGTTTCCAGAGACATTGCAGCAGGTCGAATCTTTTGAAAGGCCAACCTACTCATCTTTGACATGCTTCTTGCTCTCACTGGTGCACCTGCGGGCAGTAAGGATTCGCAGGGGCCTTCAATCGGTTTACTGTTGGTAGATCCATCCTCGCAACCATCTGTGCCCTTTAAACATGCTTTGAGTTTTGCACTGGCATCACTGCTGACTTTGGGTCCAGCGTGCCAGCCCCTCAAACACAGACACCTGCACTAACACCGCTGGTGACACAGGCGGAGCCTCAACCCATTGTGGTTGCTGATTATGTCTCGACCACGGCCACACCAGGATCCTGATGTGGCACAGCCAATACTCAGTTAATCAGATCTCGGATACTATTCCACTGCTTTGCAGCAGCGCAGAGTCAGCCATATGGATACAACAGTGGTGGGGGTGTGGAAAAGTTTGCCCCACCTTATGATGAGGACAGTCGGTACATGGACCTACAAGATGCCAGCAGGTTGGACATCTCGCCTTATACTGGGTTGGTCACCCCTGGACCAGAAATGGAGGAAAGTATGCCTTTGACTACTGTGATTAGGAGCTTTGGTGAGGTCCTTAATCTCCACCTTCCTTCTAGAGAGCTGAAAAGAAATGAGCTTGTGGAGGTTCTTCAGCCTTGTCAACCATACCTCTCCTGCTCTTCAACAAGGGCCTCACGCACTTGGGCTAAACCATGCTTTGGAGCCCTGTCAATCAACAAGTCTCCTGCTGCCAGTGGTGGGCTCAGCTGGGCGCAGTGTACAGATCACATGAAACCTTTAAACTCGTCTAATCTGTGAACCTGGCTCCAGTGAAAGCAAAAGCTGGTCAAGAACACTTGGAAGAGTGATTGAAATATTTGAATAAAGGCGATGCTCTGTTGGCTGTGGTGGCCTAACTTTGCCACCAGAGGAGCTTAAGTAATACTCCCTCCCACCACCACCAGGTTGTTGATTCCCAACATAGGATTTTTTGTGGGTCACCCTTTATTTTCATCTTCATTATTAAACACTTGGCAGCTACAGGCATCAGCCCACTGAGCTATCAAGTGTAGTACCCAAGGTTGGACAAATACCAGATTTGGCCCTAAGTCCCTGCTTCTGTATCCCTTGCACAAACACGAATCGCTTGTAGGAGAAGAGCTCTTGGAATAGATTTGAGAACTGCATTTTTCAAACAGCGCCTGAATGGGCACATCAGTCAGTGTTGCAGAAAATCTAGTGCGTAATGGAACTACAATAACATTTGGGGTTGTATCACGGTCTAGTTAGGCGCAAGCACATTTTGGTTTTATTGTTTCCATTTTGCTTTACTTAGATCTACTGGTTAATAAAGATTGTTCTCTTCTCATACTACATTACCTGACTGAACACTGAAGTTATTGATGGGTATTATTTACTATGCAATATTCTATCTGTATTTCTACCCCTTTTACCTCCCGGAATAATTGCTCACTTTTACTACCTTGAGCGCCTGGACGCCCCTTTGTAGGCCTGCGGTTTATAAATCTTTCTTATCCATTTATTTGTTTATTGATGACGTAACTTGGTTATCCAGTTGTAGTTCAATAGGATTGTGGTCTTGGGACATCTGAAATGAAATACAGCACCCCCACAAGATACTGCTCAGTAGCCTCTGATTGCCCAATGATACCAAAACAATGCCTCATCATAGTGTGCCCATGTGCAAGCTGGAAGGAGGCTGTGTGATTAGGACTAAAGGGTGGGTAGTGTGGTAGCTAGGAAGGTTGTGACTAGGGGGGCTGTCAATACAGGGTCTGGTATTGATGGGAAGGAATCGGTGACCGCTGGTGAGCCATATGGCAAAATGTTCCAATGGGCTAAATGGGAGTGTCTGCTGATAAGCTCCATCATATTTGCTGGGCAGTAAGGATGATTTTGGCAACATGATGTAGTGCAACCTAGCAGGCAGTACAGGCCTGTAGTACTGGCCAATGGCTGCTGGTAGGTTGTGTGGACAGTAGCTTAACGAGAAAGCGAAATAATACCCCCCCCACGGTTGCCTCCTCCCCCTCCTCAGAGGTTGCAGAGGACTGTATTACGCAACTGAACGTCGATGATGCTGGTTGGACACTGGAGGTGTGATGCACACTTTGCACAGAATCTGTATGTGTGCAGATATGGAGTGTGGCCTCAACGCCCCTTGCTTGGCTTAATTATTGGTTTGTAGGAATGTCTACCGGTGGAGGTGGACAGTAATTGTAACGGTCTAGTGTTTCGCGGGTCTCGGCTGAGACCCGGAAACACTCTCACAAAATGTAACACCTTCTGGCCAGGCGTGGCCAGAAGCCTTTAAATAAAGGGACGGAGGTCGCTCGAGGCTTCCGGTCCAACCCAGCAACCAAGTGTGTGGTCTCCCATTATTTCATACCTGTAGCCCCCACGTGTAGACATAATCCACTCCCCTACACTGGCGACGAGGGCGGTGAAGGTGATCAGGCGATCATTTCAGGACCCGGACGGTGGAGTGGAAGTATCCCTGCTGGTGTCGGTGCTCCGGTCCGGTGTGCGTGCTGGGAAGCGGCAGGCCTTCCGCGAGTGAAGCAGGTACCAGCGGTGCATTCCGAGGATGAACAGCGCGAGGTGCGCTGCGTGGGAGCTGGTTTGCAGTGAGACCGTGTGAGGCGAGGTGTCGCTGTCTCCCTCCGTGCTGCGTGTGGGCCCGGCTGTTCGCATGGTGGTGTGCGCGCATGCGCATTGCTCGAAGCCGGCCCCGGCGAGGGAAGTCGAGTGAAGAGGCCCCGATCCCGCTGAGCGAGAGCTGCGATCTCCGCGGAAGGAGAAGGTTTCCTGGGGCGCCTGTGGTGACGGCGTGCAGCAGGTGGTGGGGGATGCACGAGCGAGTAAGCGCCTCAGTGTGATGAGACAGGACATAATCAAGCATTGCTACCTGCAAAGAGAAAAAAAAACATCTGGTCTGAAATACAGGTGGTGGAAGGACAATCACAAGCAGAGTAACACAATCCGTTTGGCTTCACAAGCACGCATGCAGAAGGACACTATTTCATGACCAAGTGCGTTAGGAAGAGGACAGTGTCACGCACACACACGGCCAACAGGAAGTAGCCGGCGACAGCGCGCGAGAGTCACGCGCCAAACTCCAAGCTGACCACGTGGTGGGTCGGAGACCGCCAAGGACGACACAGTGATGTCGGTGGTGCAAGATGCCACGGGGGCGGGAGGAACTCAGCAAGCAGCAGCCCCACAACAAGGAGCAGGACCGGCAGGAATACAAGTAGTTGGCACAGTGGTACAACAGTCGCCACACTCACAGATCAACCCAATCCCGCCATTCAGTGCGCTGGCGGACCCAGGTACGGCGGCGCCTCGCTGGGCAGTGTGGCTGAGTCGCCTGAATAACTACTTTACGGCAACGAGGGAAAAGGACAATGAGGTGAAACGGTCTTTGCTACTTCACTTTGGTGGTGATGAACTGTACAAGCTATTCTTACATCTACCAAATACCGGAGCAGCTACAGATTACAATGCCGCGGTGCAAGCACTAAACGCACACTTTGATCCACAACTAAATCCACATTATGAGAGGTTCAAGTTCAGACAGTCCCGACAAAGGGACGGGGAAACGATGGACGCTTTTCATGCTCGGCTGAGGGAGCTGATAAGCACGTGCCCGGATGATGATCAAGAGAAGGAGGTAACGGCACAATTGATTCAGGGGTGCAAGAACAAACATCTCAGGACACTGATCTTGAGACATCCCCGCATAACGCTGGACGAAATATTGATGCTAGCCAGGTCACATGAGCTGTCCGATGCGCGAGCCACAGCCATGGAGTCAGCCATCAACCCATCGTCGAGCACTGAAGCAATTGTGAAGACGGAAAGAGTGGATGCCATGAGGACCAGTAACCGCGGAGGCAGAGGAAGAGGGCCAACCAGAACACAGCAGCGGGCACAGTGCGGCTCCTGTGGGTATGAAGAGCACAACCGAGACAGCTGCCCTGCACATGGCAAGACATGTGACAAATGTGGGGGAGCGAATCATTTCGCCAGCGTATGCAGAGGAGGTGCGAGAGGAAATTCACGAGGACAAGGTTCGGCGGGGAAGAAAACACCCACCAAAGCGGTGAGGCAGCTGGCCTTGAAGACACACGGCACACGTACCAGTCGAGAGGGAACAGGACGCCATCCCGCCACCCACAACGGCTGGATGACTCGTCGACGGACGATGAGGAAGAATGCTATTATGTCTCCTTTGTAAGCGAGCTCAAAAGGCGGAGAAGGCCGCAACCAAAGTGTCAAATCCAAATTGATGGATCAACAGTCACCGGAGTCATAGACACTGGAGCTACGATCAATGTCATGGGCATCCAGCATTATAAGGCACTACGACCAAGACCCCAACTCGTACCATCCAAAGCTCGCATCCTCACCTATGGCAGCCAAACTCCACTACCCCTGAGAGGAAAGATGACGGTGCAGGTAAAGGCCGAAGATCAGGAGCTAACGACAACGTTTCATGTGATTGACAAAGAAGCAGACTTGCTAGTCGGCAGCCATACGGCGGAGGACCTAAAGTTAATTGCATTCGCAAATGCAGTCAAGGCACTACACACGGAGGAAATCCTTCAGCTATTCCCATCGTTATTCCAGGGATTAGGTACTATCAAAAGACCACCTGTCAAATTACACATTGACAAAGCAATACAACCTATTGCGTTAAGGCATCGAAGGATACCATTTCATCTACGATCGGCAGTTGAGCAGGAACTAATCAAACTAGAGGAACAGGGAGTTATAGAAAAAGTGACAGGACCGACACCAGGGGTGTCCCCGATGGTGATCCCTGAGAAGCCTCGGCAACCTGGCAAGATTCGAATATGCATTGACATGAGGATGCCCAATAAAGCAATCAAGAGGGAGAGGCATCTCACACCCACGGTGGATGACATACTCACGGATTTGAACGGAGCACAATGGTTCTCCAAATTGGACCTAAATGCTGGTTACCATCAATTAAAATTAGCGGAAGAGAGCCGGTACATCACCACATTTTCTACTCATTTAGGTCTGAGGAGATATAAAAGGCTCAACTTTGGCATCACGTCGGCGGCCGAAATCTTTCAGAACACTATCAAAGAGATTCTGTCGGGACTGAGTGGTGTATTGAATGTCAGCGATGACATACTCATCCATGCCAGAACCAGTGAGGAACATCATAAGAGACTGAAAGCCACCCTCAGAAGGTTGGCAGAATTTGGGGTCACACTCCATAAAGAGAAGTGTCAGTTCTTCAAACAATCAATAGAGTTCTTTGGATATGTGTTCGGGTCAGAAGGAGTCAAGGTAGACCCTCGGAAATCAACGGCTATCAAGAATGCCCCAGCCCCAACAACCGCATCAGAGGTGAGAAGTTTCATGGGCATGGCCCAGTACTGTGCCCGGTTTATTCCACAGCTCGCCACCATAGCAGAACCGCTGCGGAACTTGACCAAAAAGGAGAACCCATGGAAGTTGTCCCGGGCGGAAGCGGAGGCTTTCGACAAAATAAAGACAGCACTGCTGGACAGCACGACGATGGCGTACTTCGATACAGCACGACAAACGGAAATACTGGTGGACGCTAGTCCAGTGGGGCTAGGTGCGTTACTGATGCAGGAGGCGGAACCTGGAGTGTGGGTGCCCTGGCCTTTGCAAGTAAGGCACTCACCGCAACGGAAGCCAGGTATTCACAGATTGAGAGGGAGGCGCTGGCTGTGAAGTGGGCCTGTAATCATTTCCACTTATACATCACCGGACAACCCTTCAGAATGGTCACAGACCATTAGCCTCTAGTACCTTTGTTCAAAGGCACAGCCCCACACCGACCGCCGCGGATTGAAAGATGGGCCATTCAAGTCCAGCACTACCAGATGGATCTAGTCTACAGGCCTGGAGCGAAAAACCCGGCGGATTTTCTGTCACGGCATCCCCAGGAGGAGATAAAGGCAACCCCAGATCAGGAAACTCGGACTGAGGAATTCATAGACATGGTGTCCCTGCTGTCGTGTCCCCAAGCACTGGCTCCGGAAGACATTGTAGCCCAGTATGGGGATGATGCTGTCATCACGAGGGTCAAGGTGGCGATAGACACTGGATCTTGGGAAAACTTCCTGCGAAACGTGAGTGACTGGGACGAAAATGACAGGGTTCGGTTGTCCCAGTTCTGGAAGGTACGCCATGAGCTCAGTAGAGCGAACAATGGGCTCATACTTCGGGGGTCAAGAGTGGTGATTCCCCACAATCTCCAGGACCGTGCAACGTCCCTGGCTCATGAAGGGCACCAAGGCACAAAGCGGATGAAAGCACGGATGAGGGAAAAGGTGTGGTTTCCTCACATGGACGAAAAGGTGGATGCGCTGGTAAAGAACTGCCGAGCCTGCCAGTTGACCAGTCTTCCGGAAACGCCGGCATCCATCATCACGGAAGAGCCATCCCCAGCGCCCTGGACATGGATCAGTCTAGACTTTGGGAGCTTTCCAGATGGGAGGGTGACTGTAGTACTGGTAGACAGCTACACGAAATACCCAGTGGTGGAAGTGGCTCCATCCACCAGCTTTTCAAACATCCAGCCGATCCTCAGCAAGGTGTTTGCGATGTTTGGTATTCCCAGAGTGATGAAAACGGACAATGGGCCACCGTTTCAGGGACATGAATTTAAAGAATTCTTACAGGGACTCGGAATAAAACACCAGCGGATCACGCCTCAATGGCCCCAGGCGAACGGAGAGGCGGAGAGATTTATGAGGACTGTCAATAAGGTTCTGAGGATCGCATTAGTAGAGGGGGCAGACCCAGAGGCAGCGTTACAACTGTTTCTGCGGGAGTACAGGAGCACCCCCCACAGTACCACTCAAAGATCTCCGTGGTCGCTGATGTTTGCAAGACCACGGCATGACCTACTGCCAACAGCAGAACACTGGAGGCCTGAACCGTATTCATCGGCTGCCACCCAAGAGAGAAGGAGAAGAACGAACGAGAAGGCAAGCCATAAGAGGCGGGCACGAGACAGAATGTTAGTCCCGGGGGACGCAGTGCTGGTGAGGACACGCAGGCCAGGAGGAAAGTTCAAAACTCCCTACGAGGTTGAACCATGGACAATCAAGGCTACTAACGGTACAGCAGTAACGGCACAAAGGGGTGGAGAACAAATCACCAGAAATGTGTCGTGGTTCAAGCGTATCCCATCTAGACATGAGACACAAGAAGCATGCGACGGGCCCGTCGCAGAAGTTGCTAGCCAACCTGACAATGAGGACGAGCCTGTTGAGACTAATGACACTGCCACCCCGTCATCCTCTCCTAGGCGAAGAGAACCTGAACCGATGCTTACCAGAGGTCGAGGAGCTCACAACCTTCGACCGAATCCCCGACCCAGTCAGAGGTTAGCTGATTTTGCTTGTTGACTGATTAAGACTATTATGAAGGAAAGAGAAACAAATACCAACTTGGGATGGGATGTAACGGTCTAGTGTTTCGCGGGTCTCGGCTGAGACCCGGAAACACTCTCACAAAATGTAACTCCTTCTGGCCCGGCGTGGCCAGAAGCCTTTAACCGCATGCGTGCGGGCGGAATTCCGCTCGTACGCTGAGTTTTCCGAAACCGCATGTTACGTGACGAGCTGGGCTCGTCATGAGCGTGCGAGGAGGCTACCTCATGACGAGCCCAGCTCGTCATCAGCGTCGAAGGGGTTAAATAAAGGGACGGAGGTCGCTCGAGGCTTCCGGTCCAACCCAGCAACCAAGTGTGTGGTCTCCCATTATTTCATACCTGTAGCCCTCACGTGTAGACATAACCCACTCCCCTACAGTAATGATGCCTACAAGTAGATAGTTTGATGGCCGGCAGCCCTGCCCAGTGTTTGCAGTGGGTAGAACGAGGAAGTGCTGATAGCAGTATTGTGACCGCTGGTGGGTACTGGGGGGGGGGGGGGCGGGGGGGGGGGGGGCGAGTGTATATTACTGCTGACAGAGGAAAAAATGTTACTCTGTCCGTTGACTTGTGCTGTAGTAATGGATATTATTGGAGGAAGGTGGTAAAAATATGATTAACATAAATTGTTGTGGTTGAATAATCTTATCTCCTCTTAGTGGTGGGCTTTTCTTTTGAATGTTTGAGTACAATCATAGTCGCGTGCTGGTGGGCGCTGTGATGAGGACAAATGCTGGCAATGTATGACGGCTGCGGGCTCTCCAAACACTGACGCACCTGCTCTCAAATTTCTTTTCCGGGTTTTGCATAACCGGTATCGCGCCGTCTCTATGGGAACCCGTGTAGCTGCCCTACCCATGCTGCTGGCCGAACCCTTCCCTTCACTGCAGACCGTACCCCCTCGCAGGAGACAGTCTATCCAGCTTCCTTTCACTTGCGTCTTCTCTCTGGCTCCTCCGCGCAGCCTGTGCTCACTGCGCACCTGACGTTGCCAACTGCTGTTTCCCCTCATACTTCCGTGGTTTTGTCTGAATACTTAGAGGAACAAAGTAACTGTATAAGCCCTTATCGCCTGTCTTTCTTCGGTTCAGACGGAAAAGCCCTCAGTCTGTCCTTCCTCACTTTCCCACTAAGAAGCATGGAGTCTGTCTTTCCTCAGAACAGTCTACTCAGTTCACAGCCTCTTCTCTGTTACTGCCCGCCTGGAATGATTTGACTCCTGCAATGCATTGCAGGCTGTTCAGTTTTGACATCTCACTTCCATGCACTTCCTCACCTGTCGCACCGCTGTCGGTCCATCCCCACAGCCACATTTTACGTTGTTACATAGAACTCAGTGCTTCCCAGTCTTACTATATTGCCACTAGTCTTTTCTCAAATTGGAGTGAAAACTCTCAGAACTGTTATTGGCCATTTTCTTTGCCTGTTTAATCCTCCCTCTCTACCATGGGGTTCATGATTTCTCGGCTTGTCAGAGCTGCCCAGGTGAGCGGCCTGGCCCAGCCAGTAAATGAAAGAACCAGAAAAGATGGAAAATCAGGCTGCAGTGGACAGGTAAATAATCTTGGAGTGGGTACCAAGGCTGGTAAATGACCTAAAACCATATGGCCTATACTTAAGAGAGTCTAGGGCCTGTATCTCAGCTCTTTCTAGAAACAAAGTTTGATGGGCCACACTGATGGGCATACAGCAAATGTGTTAGGCAAGCCATATCCCTAAGCATCGCATAGACTTAATTTTTCTCTGTTCCTTCACTGTCCAGCCTGCTCTCACACTGTAATGGTACTGTATTTTTCAGGTATCTTTCTATCTGGAATGTTTACTCCGAGCTTCCTACTGATGATACCCAATGATTTGTGTCTCAGGGTTTCACTCCAGATTTTGCTCACATGTGGAAGATGGTGGACACCTTTCCCCTAGATCATCCGTCACCCCAACATCCCGATACATCACTCCCTGGAGAATGGAAGACTGTCCGAGTCTTTGTGTCTTCCACCTTTGATGATTTCTACTCGGAACGAGAAGTTTTGGTGAAAAAGGTAGGGGGATTTGATTGCAATGTTTTCTCTCACAGACTACTAATCCCAAATGTTGACTGCGTTAAAGAACGTATAATGGTGTGTCTCCATCTCTTGCTAAGGTCTTACTATTACTCAGCAAGGTGTGATGCACCCATGGATGTCTACCTGTTTCTTTTATAACTGTGACCATGGCTTGGCCATCACACCATCAGTGATGTATTGTGAAGCACCGATATGTTCTCGTTGTCATTCTGTGGCTATTATTTGATTGAGTTCTGTGAAGCTCCTGGATAATTCTCATTGATCAGTGACAACTAAATTCCATCTTGGCCATCACTCCATCATTGTTTTTTGTGTGAAGCTCTCCGCTTCTTGTCGTCACCCATTGATGTGTAATGCTATCTTTTCCATCACTAAGGTGTTCTAAAGCCCCAATACTCTCTCCCCCCTTATTTGAGTAGTCTAATGCTCCCTTGGTCATCACTTCATCACCAAGGTGAGGCATAGCAGTCTATTGGCCATCAACTGAAGTTTTATTGAAGCTCTAAGAGCCAGAGTTACTAACTTTTGTGGCGGATCCATGAAGCAAAATACTGATAGATATTTACAAAGCCACACAAGGTATTTCCTTGTAACTCAGACACCCTACACAATGGTGCAGGGGTGCCTGCTTTGGAGCTAGGCTGCCTGAAGTGTATCAGTGCAATGAGAGATCAGAAGTGCACCATATCTTGATAGATATGGTGCATTTCTGCTCTCTCATTTTCAAGCAACGCAGCACAGCACGTTGTGTTGTAAATCTGGCCTTTAGTTTCTCGTCCTCAACAACATGTACTTTTTTTTGGCCATTACTTCATTGTTGAGATGCTGTGAAGTTCTCAGCTTCTTGTCACTCAGATGTACAATGCTTTCTTGTCCATCACTCATGTAACGAAGTTATTTGACGCTTCTAGATTATCGTTGGCACTCACTGATAAGAAGCTCTGCCTTGGCCATAACTCATTAATTGAGATTACATGAAACTCCATTAGCTTCTCCACATTTCTCAGAATGGTGTAATGCTCCTTTGGCCATCGCTACATTGTTAAGGTGACATGAAGCTCTCATAAATTCAAATTGCCATTCTACGAGGAATCACTTCATTGTTGAGGTTGTGGGAAGCTCTCTTTCTCATTTCTCTGATAATGATGTAAAGTGCGGCTTGCTTCTCTGAACATGTGCAGATAGTAAAGAAGGAACAATGCACTCACCTGTATGATAACTGAAGTCTGCTCCTCTCCTCCCCATAGGCTGGGATATACCTGCACATCTTGATTAGACCAAAAACCATAAGTAAAAGTTACAGGGGTTAATCGTTTTCCCATATACCAAGGTTACTGTAGGTCCCTTTTCAGAATTAGAGGAAGACACCAGAAACCCCAAACTGTTCCTTGCAAGTGTAATGACCAACGGTGCCTACTCTGCTGTCCTCAGCAAGTGTCAGGTGGAAAGAGACGAAATAGAAGTGTATTCAGAAAGTAGAGAGAGTCCAAGCTGAACTGGAACTTCCCAGCTCGAGAGTGGAGCTTTGGCCTGTGCAGGCTTCTCATATGAAAGAGGAGGTGACAAGTTGGATATCCCCTGTACAAGCTTGGGTCCTTTTTTTGTAGTTTTATTTCTATATAGCGGGAACTTGAGCCAAAGGTATTGGAGCGCTTTACATGAGCACCAGTTACGTTACACAAGGACGCATTCCTTTTTCGGTAGGCACGTGTGATTTACCCAGAATCACAGGTTGTTGATCCGACGCCAAGACTCGAACCGGGATCCCCACTCCCTAAGTTGGCAGCTCTGGCAGTTACCCACATCCTCTTCCCAGCAATAGCTAGTTCTCGGTTTGAACGCTGCGTTTAACATTCATTCCAGGCCTTGCACACACCCCAGAACTAAACAATGCCTTTCAAAGACACAATTGCCTTTTATTGAGCCAGGGAACAGCCAACGTCATCACTTAAGCAGGGTAAGCAAAGCGATCGACTCTGCAGCAGGACTTGTGGCGGAACCGAAATCATATGTGCCTCCGTGTGCTTCTCAGGTCTGGTGTGAGTTATCATACATCCTGAGCTGCCATCGAGAGTGCACATCTATTCCAAGTTTAGCGTCACGACTAGTTAGACAAACACAATCTCGTGACCTCAGAGACACCTAACTTAATTTCTGACACACCAATCATGTCTGTCAATTTTGAGGATCGAGGCCTTGCCAGGGACTTAAGACGGTTCCACTAATGGCTAAACCTATTCATATTCTAAAGTAGGAGGGAGATTGGAGGGGTAGGGGTTGCTTATTGTGAGTTCCAATGGTCAAGACATACCGACATAACCTCCCAGGTGGGCGAGACCCTCAAGTTCCACGGCCAAGACATGCACCCCACTTTCCCTTGTGCTCACAGATTACGCAATTCGGTCGTGTTGCAAAAAGGCCTCAGCTTTTATTTACATCCATACAAAACAAGCAGTCTATTTGAAACCAGTCATGTTTATTCCCATCTCCTTGCTTGGAGTTCAAGTCCATCCTTAAACCTTAACAGCACAGCCCTTGTGTCAGCGACCTAAGCGAATGTCCCATCTCAGCAGGCCTAGCACTTTTCTTGCGGCCTCTAAGCTACACTTTGCTGCCAAATGCTGTTGGTGTCCTTCCTGCCTGACCCGGCTGCAAGTGCTCTATCCGCCATGTTATGTTATGTTATGTATGTATTTTTGTAAAGCGCACAAATCACCGGGGGGCATCTCGGCGCTGTATACCGCTGGGGAACCTGTCCTAGCTTTCCCTGTGGGATGGTCCCTGCTGGGAATCCCCAAGGTGGAGCCAAGCATCCCCAGCGTTGGGGGGGGGGGGGGCATGTGGAGATTAGGCAAGCTAATGCCCAGAGTTGCCGAGTGGGACCCCTGGTTAGAGTGGGCACCGAGGCGAGAATTATCGAGTCCGCTGACCCTGGTCCGAGACCCTGCCGCGTCAGGAATCGAACCCTGGTCCCGGCCGACTTCTGCTCCCGGGTCTGCCGCCTCTAACCAGTGAGCCACACCACTCCATCTGCTGACCTGCAGCCTGCTCCCTGCCCCTCCGCCAGGCATCCCAAGGGCACTGGTTTGAGCGGCTCCCCTTTGGCTATTGTGCTCTGTCTGCTGTCCCTCTGTGCTGTCCCCACCGGACTCTCCTGGACTTCTTTACTTTTTCTTTTGTCCTGGCTGCCATTTTGCTGCTGCTCTCGGCCGCTTTTCCCTGGACCCTGACCCGCCATCTTGTCCATTCCCTCGTCCTTTAACCCTTTCCCCTTGTTTCCCCCTTGACGATCCTCAAATGTTTCTTCCCTTTTCTGATTTGCCTTGTAACCCTCCCTTGGTGCTGAGACGGCATCCCCCCTCCGACCCCACTTAATGGAACTCTGCTTTTCTGGGTTTTTTTTTGTGGGTCTTGACCTGAGAAAATCTACTATGTGTTTATATGTATATAGAGATAACTCTAATCACTAGTATATGCAGTAGACCTTTGTACTCTACTATTCCTATGTGACTCTTAGAGTATATCCATTCGTATCCCTTCCTTATGTATATAGAGATAACTCTAATCACTAGTTTATGCAGTAGACCTTTGTACTCTCTACCATTTCTATGCGACTCTTATAGTATATCCATTAGTATCGCTTCCTTATGTATATAGTGATAACTCTAATCACTCTTATATACAGTAGACGTTTGTACTCTACTATTCCTATGTGACTCTTAGAGTATATCCATTCGTATTCCTTCCTTATGTATATAGAGAAACTCTAATCACTAGTTTATGCAGTACACCTTTGTACTCTCTACCATTCCCTTGTGACTCTTAGAGTATATCCATTTGTATCTCTTCCTTGAGTGACTTTACTATTTGTACTTTTGCAATTTTTCTTTCTGTTTGTATCTCTTCCTTGTGTGACTTTACATCTTGTACATTTGCAATTTTTTTCTGTTTGAATCTTTTATGTAACACATGTAATCCTAAGTCCCTATGTTTTGCAACTGGTTCTTATGTAATGCGCTCTGACACCTTCGGGTAAAGTTTGCGCTATATAAAATCGCATTAAATAAAAAAAATAAAAAAATTGCCTGAGCCCCTCTGCTACCTACGGCTGCGACTCCCGCATTACAGGTGTGGGTGGGTGGGTCAACGGCGAAGGCACATGTTCTGGGGGGATGGGGCCCACGCCCTTAAATCCTGGTGCACACCCAGGTGGACTCCGCCTATTGAGCACTTTAAAACACGCCGCCCAATCCGTACCCAGTGATTTCCCTTGCTTGGCTGTTTCTTGCTGATCGGCTTCTCCTGCGCACCCCCCCACCGCCGCAGGGGTTTGTCGCGGCCCCTCAACGGTCCGGCTTCGCCTCTCCGACCGGTGTGCTAAATGGTTCCCAGTTCGTAGACAACAGAAGTCGGCATACATGTCTAGGAGTATGCCAACAGACCCGATTCAGGCGGGAGACTTCCGATTTTCAAGCCAAAAATTGCTTTCTTTTAGCTGTCTGCTGCCTGAAATTGCATTTTTTATAATAAAAGTCAATGGGGAAATTTCATTCTCCCTATTTTTTATTTTAAATCTTCCATGTCCCTGTCGCAAAATGTTGGTATGTATGTTGCAGACTTATGCATTTTAAAAAACACAGTCCTGGCAGCAGCTCTGTGAGTGAGCATGTTCAGGATGTGTCCGTGTAGAGCAGTGAGACTGGACATCTGTAAAGTGTTTTCCCCTGCCTAAGCTTCAGCCAGCTGCCTGAACCCACAATCGCCAGGTTTGTGCCAATTTCCAGCTGGGTTCTGGCCATACAAATGGCTGCTGCAGCCAAGTGTGTGAGGGTCAAAGGCAGACTCTGGGCTCTCTTGGGATGAAACCTAGATGTCATAAAAATACTGTAGCTATGTATATCATACCTCACCTACCAATGTACCTCCCCTCCACGTTCACCGATCACCCTGGATCTAAACGCAGGGATGATAGGACTGAAACACACTGCCTGCATACAACTCATGTCCAGAGAGCAGGTCGTGCATTTGTTCTCGACTGTAGACTGAGTCCTGTATAAAGTGAGTGTGGAGAAGATCAGGTGCCAGAGTGGCAGCCATTGGGATCTGTATGCTCCACAATCTATGAGATTCAAGCAGCAGAGGAGAAAGTACAAACAACATCTATCCGGGGTCATCTTTGCGTGAGACTGATTTGGAGTGCATAACTTTATTTTAAGGCATGGCACAGGGCACGAGAATGTTACTCAGATGTCTGACCTTGGGCCTTCGGTAGGTGGCACTGACCAGATCAGCCTCAGTTGTTACATAGTGAAACGTTTCACAATGTAAAACAAGCATTGGCAAATACAATAAGTTTTGCCTGTGCCAAAGCTATTGGCTTTCTCAATGTATTTTAGCCATGTTGTACACCAGTGTGGCCGCTGTTCAGCTTGGCTAATAGTTAGTGTTTTTGAGGAAAGTGGCATGGAGTGTCATAGAGTTGAGTGGTGTAGAGTGAACAGGAGTAGTGATGCATAGAGTGGAGTGGTGTGGCGAAGAATGGAGTAGATTGGTGTAGAGTTGAGGAGAGTGTGATAAGGCCTGAGTCACAAAGGTAAACTTACACTCTTGTGTCAATTTGAGAATTCTTGAAATTCACAAAGGAATTTTATGAGCAGTACCTTTACAACTGCAGAGTCTCCGCACTTGTGGTGGAGACTCTGCACATAAAAAGATATACAGTTATAAAGATACTGTTGGTAAAAGTGCTTTGTGAATTGCAAAAAGTCATAAACTTACTAAAACGTGTAAGTTTACTTTTGTGAATCAGGACCATAGAGTGGTGTGGAGTGGCATAGAGTGGATTAGACAGTCATAGACTGGAATGGAGTAGAGTGTCATAGAGTGAAGAGTGTTGAATAGTGTTGTAAACGGATGTAGAGTGTTGTATAGTGTTGTGGAGTAAAGTGGAGTGACACAAAGTGTAGTACAGTGGAGTGGTGTAGATTGTTGTGGAGTGTTGTAGAGTGAAGTGCCATATAGTGGAGTAGTGACATGGAGTGGTGTAAAGAGGAGTGGCTTGGAGTAGAGTGGCGTAGAGTGGAGTGGAATAATCTGTGTCGTAAAGTGGCATGGAGTGAAGTAAAGTGGCGTAGAGTGGAGTGGATTGTCGTGCAGTGGAGTGGCACGTCATGGAGTGGCGTGTCATAGAGCGGCATGCCATAGTGTGGGGTGTTGTAGTGAGGCTTGTCGTAGATTGACATGTCGTAGAGTGGCGTGGTGTCGTAGAGTGGAGTAAAGTGTTGTGGAGTGGCATGAAGTGGAATAGCTTAGAGTGGAGTAGAGTGGTGTAGTGTGTCATAAAGTCGAGTGGCGTAGAGTGGAAGGACATAGAGGGAAGTAGAGTAGACTGGAGTGGTGTAGAGTGAAGTGTGCATGGTGTAGTAGCACACTGCCATTACATATAACACATTTTCAGTTGAAATTACTATTACATTTGTACGGACATACAGTTTAATAGTTTACTTTTTTACTAATAAAACTATACAGCACACAAACGATAATGCGTGGATATCGACATCACCTATTTGATTTGTTATGATCGTATTAAAATATTTGTTTCTCCCACACATCAAATTACAAAAAATGCTTCATTTGTGCTTTCCTAATTCCAGGGGCGGCTGCCTCACTGCTTTCTTGCAGTGCGAGAAGCAGCAACATAAAATTGTAATAACTTTTAGTTATTACAATTTTATGTTTGCGTTGCGGTCGGGCAGGCGGGGCTGCTCTGCTCTCCGAGCCGGGCAGGGGAGCACTGTTGAGCCCACTCCTGAGTGCGCAAAGACTGTTTGGTCAGCCCTCTCGGGCTTCCCAAACAAGTCATACGCACTATGCCCTTCTCTACATGCCCACCCCATAAGCCCCTGGCTGGGCGCCGTCCCGACCAATCACAACACTGCATACATCGTTGTGATTAGCTTAGGGGAGGGAGCCTGGCTGCCTGCTTCCTGTTCCTGTTGGAGGCAGGAGAGCAGGAGCCTAGAAGATGTAGCCCCAGCCTCAAGGTAAGTTTAATGTTTCCTTTGTTTAAATTAACCCCCGCGTAATCCCCCACCCTCCCAGCTCAACCCCATCTCGCTTTCCCACCCACGAGTCATGCCGGCTGCGACTGTCTAATTCTGATATATATTCTGAAATATTTGTACAATTCATTACTGGTATTTACATTTTGTGTGCTAGAAAAAAATAACATCCTACAGTCTTTCTCACTGCCGGTACCCGGCAAGATTGTCACATAAATCCTCTGAATTTGCAGTCAGAGAAAGAAAAGTAAACACCAACCTTCCTCAGAAGACAAAGCCTAACATCTTTAAAAACACAGTAAATGTGGCAAGCTAAAATAAAAATGTATAGGCCTGTGATTTTCTCATTCACTTCTGAACACCAGCATGGTTATTTTGGGGGTGCTTCAGAACCACCAATCTCCTATATCCAGCGCCTGTGTCATGGGCGTGAAATTAAAGAGGAGGAATGTCTACATTATGCGATTAGTAAAGAGCTCTGACCAGAATAAAGAAGCTCATAGACAGAACATAGTTCCCCATAGGCATGACAGATTGATGTACAGGCACAGATAAGCAAAATCAGCCAAGCAGCAAGATAGGAGGCAGGAAACCTATTCAAAGAAATAAAGCACGCTTACTGCTTCTTGAACTATCATATAAGGTACTCTCTTGGAGTGCTTAAAAAAGAAAAAAAGAGCAAGCTCTGATGGAAGAATACAAGGAGCCAGTCAGAAGGGTGGTAAACGAGCTATGTTCCACAGGAGGGACAAAGACATGCTAGACACCCTAAAACAAATAAAGGCAGCAAATAGAAGGTAAGCAAATTTGAGTTTCAAAACACAAAGCAAATGGTAAGCAACGGGAATGCATTCCTAGGGAAGCTTTTGGCATGTCCCCAATATGTATTTGCAGCCAGACAGCTGCGCTGTCAGGTAGGCTTCAACCTAAAAATCCTCTTTCCAGCCATCCTCAGTAGCAGGGCTACTACTTAGGCCCACACATTCTCCATATACACCATATTGGCTATGTCCATATGTGACAAATTAATTTACTTACACAGGAGTAACAAAAGCTCTAACAAACTGCTCAGCACCACGAGAGGTTTCAGTGCCTCTGGTTTGTTCAGGGCTTGCTTGCATTTGGTTTTACTTGTTTTAAATAATAACGTTTCTAAAGAAGGATTTTTAGTGTTGGCTTTAAAAGTTTTTTTCCGTTCATGTCAAATGATTTAGAAGTATAATAACAAGGGATTCTGGGGCTGCAACAACTCCCAGAAGCGTAGACTGTGATTAGTGTTTAGCTTGAGAGGAATGCAAGATTGTATCAGGGCAATTTTGAAAAAATAAAATAAGTTGCTGTGCTCTCACAGTGGCCACAGGGGGGCAGGCACGTGCCGTAATTGCTTACAAACATTTTACAGCATGCCCGACTGACTGAAAGAAGAAAGGGGCGTGTTTTTGTTCCGAAAGCACAGCAAATGTTTCCTGAAATGGGGGTTCGTTGCAGCACAATTAAATCATTGCCTTTTAAACCTGTCTGTTATCGATCCTCTCCTATACCAATGATTAGTATATTTTTTGCTACTACCATTTCTCACTACAGAAGAGAGATTGAGAAACAAACGAAAATATTTACCTGTAGTTTGTAGTGTTATTAAAATACAAGCTAACTACATCTAAAACTGATTAACACATTATATCTATTAAATGCTGCTAAAGATAAATAGGGCAAATTGTAAACATCATAAGCACCTAATGTAGGATTTTCAGGCGTCCATCTATCGGCCTCAGTCAGTCTGCCCATATGTGCATTGCTCATCACGTCCAGTCTAGCTTTTTGTACACTGATTGTTGGTTGATCAGTGTACACATACACATGTATCTGTGTTTCTGTGTGTGCATGGATATCTGCATGTGTGTCAGTGTGGGTTGATCTCTGCATACGCATGTCAGTATGCATGGGTCCTAAGTTGGTTTCCTGTGCGTGTATACTTTATGCTAAGTCGGCCTGGGAAAAGCACTACGCTACGCTCGCGTAGTTTGCGCTACTTCGCACTACGCGAACTGCATGTAGCACAGTGCAAACACGCGTAGCGTAGCGTAGTGCAGCTGTCATTTTTTGCTTGCTCGCGGTCCTCAACGTCAAGTTGGTGACCGCGAGCAAGCAAAATGACATCCCGGCGAGACACTTTCCTCGTTTGCGATCAGCAGCATCAAGTTGCTGACCGCGAGCGTGAAAAATAAACCTCCCAGCGAGATTCTCAACGCGAGGAGGTCAGGTTTCTCATTGCGAGTGGTCGCGTATGCTCGCGACAACTCGCGAAGAGAAACTACCAGTCCGCGTTGAGAAAGCTGCCGCTCGAGTAAAAATCTACTCGAGCAGCAGAAAACTACAGCTCGCACTGTGCAAGAGGCCGTTTTCAATGATTGCTTGTCTGCACTGTGCAATAATTGAAAACGGCATCTTGCACAGTGCGAACATGCTACTACGCAGTTCGCATTAGTGCTACGTGCAGCTCGCGAAGTGCACTTTGCGTAGCTTCGCGAAGCGCTACTTCGTAAACTACGCCCAGCCCTAAGGATAACCCCCCTCTGGGCTTTGTCAATCCGCGTTCCTATATTGGACTCGAAGTAGAACAAACTATTCTAAAAGTGGCCTTGGGGGTTTGTGCCATTGTGTAAGATCTCTCTAAAGCTCTCTGTGGAGCATCGGCTGTATGTAATACATTATTCACATTCTGTTGCGAGCTAAATACATTATACTTAGGTGGTAAGTTGACTATGTTTTTATGCAAATCATCTTATCTGCCGCCAAACATATAACCGTGTTCCAACATTCACTATAAGTGAACTAAATAACATTCTGGTCTGTTTCAGAACAGACTTTTAAAACGTTTGCCTAGGAAAAGCAGTGTATGCACGCGCACCATAGGGAGAACCCTCATATACTGTGAGCATGTAAAAAATGTATGTATATGATGTTTGGAACATAGGAGCACCATAGATATATACACATTTTAATTTGAGTTACACACATGGGCAAATATAGGAAGTTGAACCAAAGAAAAGCTGTTACAGCACACCCTATAGTACAAATAATCCATAATCAACAAAGTCTGTTTCCAAATGTAGTCCTTGGCAGGAATTCACATCAATAATCTAAAGAGACCACAGGTGTAAAGAACATGGGAAAAATCCAAAAGACGTCATCTATTGATTTTCAATAACTCTTAATGATTTTTTCCAAAAACATTTTTTTCCTCCCAGCACACGATATAGCCGACATGTGTTTCGTCTCCTCTTAGACTTTTTCAAGGCTGGAAAAAGTAAACATCATATATTCAGTTGTATACAAAGATACAAAAGTTAAAAAGAAGAAGACCTATTAAAAATGAATGAGTTATTACTGGGCATTCAGTTTTGTATAACCAATTCAAGTATGACAATGGAGAAAAGATACTTAATAACACATGAAATCTTCATGTAGATGTGACAATCGGTGTATTTCTCATGTTTTTTTCTCTTCCCCTTTTTTCTTCTTTTTCTATTTTTTAATAAAAATAGACTCAAATGATTTATGTACATGGTTGTATTAGATTTGTTATTAAGTATTTGTCCTCCATTGTCATACTTGAATTGGTTATACAAACTGAACGACCAGTAAGAACTCATTCATTTTTAATAGGTCTTCTTCTTTTTAACTTTTATATCTTTGTATACCACTGAATATATGATGTTTACTTTTTGCAGCCTTGAAAAAGTCTAAGAGTAGACGAAATACGTGTCGGCTATATCGTGTGCTGAGAGGAAAAAAAATGTTTTTGGAAAAAACAATAACGACATATTGAAAATCAACAGATTACGTCTTTTGGATCGTTCCCATGTTCTTTACACCTGAGGTCTCTTTAGATTATTGATGTGAATTCCTGCCAAGGACGACCTTTGGAAACAGACTTTGTTGATTATTGATTCAATATTTGATTTTTTACATGTACTATAGGGTGTGCTGTAACAGCTTCTCTTTGGTTCATTTGTATGCATATTAGATCTTAATATGCTAATAGCACCTTTAGGTAGTAGGCGTATTAAGCTTCTTCAGCACCCCTACCAAACTCTAGTGATCTAATTACTCACACTGAATTGTGGTTAGGTATTCAACTTAAGTCAATTGTGAGTGTGCAGTACTTTTCCCTCATAGGGAACATTACTACCCATTCTTTTCAGTTTAGATATAGAAAGGTATCTAAGGGATGACCTAGGAAATGGAGTACCACCTGCAAAGTAGCGACGTTTTTGGTATTCACATACTTTTACAAATGCGTTACCTACACTTATCTTCGCATCTATTTTTTTAATCAAGTGGTTCAGAAAGTGTAGCAAAAGAGACCTTAGTCTGTCCAGTTTTACAGGATTTATGCTGGACGGGGTGCTACGTGTATATTTATAAGGCACTGAGCGGTACCCCTTTTAAGCCAAAGGACTAAACACTGAAAATATAACCAGCAAGACTTGGTTAAATGACTCCAATAGTCACACAGACTCACCAATCTGGAAATGGTCCTGACATCCACTCAAACCACTCACACGCCAACTATTTTGTTCACGCAGTGCGAATAGAAAACTAAACCCAAACTAAGAAGGGATTGCTTTGATAAGTTTCTAGGTGTTTGTAAATCAGGAGAGTCGCAAAATACAGTCTTGATAAAGATGGTGCAATAATCCTTTTCCATCGAAATGCGTCAACGCTTTCTCACACAATCCGTGGACTTGCTGTAACCACAGATTATTAATCAATTAGAATATCGGGTTCTAGTCGGCGTTTATTGCTTCACCACGGTTGTGGATGTTATGACAAAGTCTGTTGTCTTCTTTTATGTGTACTCTCTTTGTATAATTTGTGTTTTACTTTTTCTCACCATACATGATTGAGTTTTTATTCAATTAATTTTGTCTTTGTTATTTAATACGCATTTCTAAATAAAATGATGCATTGTGTTTTTAAACAAACTTGTGTTTTTCTAGTTTGGGTTTAGCTTTTAATTCGCACTGCATGAACAAAATAGGTGGCGTGTGAGTGGTTTGAGTGGATGTCAGGACCATTTCCAGATTGGTGAGTCTGTGTGACTATTGGAGTGATTTAACCAAGTCTTGCTGGTTATATTTTCAGTGTTTAGTCCAAAGGACATTTTCTTGTTGACATTACTGAGCTACGAGTATAAACAAATACATTATTTTAAAAAACAGTGCATAAAAACAAAAATAATTCAAAACTTTTAACAATCATACACTTGTGAATTGCAAGCACTGTATGCAGTACCCCAGAGCAGGGTTATCGAAGCAGTGGTATGTCACAATTTCGTATACATTCCGTACAAATATATGTAACATGAATACTTCGGAATGAGTTGCATAGGAAGAGATGTGAATACCATAAGTAGTAAACTACAAGTATGTGTAAAGTAAACAGTTTTAAGTTTATAACTGGAGACCATGTCAAACTGGCCCTTTGTTCGCAACTTTTGCATTAGTTTCCCACCCTTGCTTAATAGTAAGCATAAATACTTTACCAATGGTTGAAAGTCTTCTAGCCCCTCGAAGCCTTCTAGGTGTTCTGGGAGCATATGGTTCAATTGATGTGTTAGTTCATACTTATCAGAACTCACAGATAATGTGTTCGTCTAGCGTTTGAGTAAAAGTAATGTCGACCAAGCCATGTCTGCATTGAAGTCTACCTCTCATTGGAGAACTTTTAGCCCAAAGAAAATATCTAGTGGGATCTTACTCTGATTGTATAGGCAATGTACAATATTTCCTGTTTGTCATCTGGTGGAGTTACTGGCTGCGGAGGAAACAGAGAGTGAAATTGTTGGTGAAACAGTAGGGATTGCTGAAAAGTTTGTGCAGTTCGACTTCACCCCATTATGTGTTAGTCGAATGACAAAGCACTTGTTACCCATTCAATAGATGTCTAATTAAAAAAAATACTATTTTCTTTCTCTTTCTGGTAACGAGTTGTGCTCTCACTGCAAAGTTGGGGTAATTTCAGAGCATCCGACCTAGGCACATTCCCCTATGGCCCATGCTTGCTTTTTAACGCCCATTAGCAAATGGCCTCCGAGATGTTGTTGAGCCCAGTGCCTTGGCCAGAACGTATGTACTGTCCTTACAGCGGGAATTCCATATACAGTTTATTGCTTTAGATAAAAAGCCATACTATATAAACGCATTCAAATAAAACACGAGAAAACATAAAAACATACCTAACTAGTGACATTATGTTAAAACAGTTATGACTTGTTTAGTTTATAAACATTCCTGGGCCTTATTCAGACCTTAAGGATTAATACAAAAAGAGTGACTCATGACTGCATTTTCCTTCCTAGTTGTCATGTTGACTAAATATATGTTACTACACGACTATATACAGATGGAAGATCAGTCCTGAAGCACAATGACAAGACATCCTTGAAACCTGTGATATCAAAGACCTTAAACCGGGGCCGAAACCACCTCCAAAGAAGTCTACTCATTTTTGTGCAAAGGAACAAAAAATACATCCCAGTTTAAGTTCCAAACATCTCACATATGCATATCAGTTAAGGATATTTATCATAGTTCATACAGTGCACTAGCACCCCTCATGATAGTAACCTCGACCCTCGTTCCTATTGGATACAATCTTGAGATGTACCTTGGTCTCATACCAGATATTTACTGCTCTGTTACTGCTGTACCAGCGCACGCGCACACACAAACACACTCTCTCTCTCTCTATCCATCCATCCACCCATCTCTATGGAGTTTCCTCCTGACTGGGGTCTGTTGCATCTTGAAACCCATCCATGACAGAATCTCTATGGCTGCTCATTGATTTGTCTCTCATTGACCATGTCATGTTCGCATGAACTGGGTTTAAATCTTCATGGTACAGTTGTTTCACTTAATTTTATCTCCCACCTGAGTGAAATACTGCTGGGACACTGCTAGCTGGGAAGTTACGTTCAAGAGGGTCATTTATTGACTATAACACTGGAGTGAAGAAATAGAAATCACAGTCTCCGTGGAACTTTAATTCATTAACAGATCCAATTGTTGAAGTTTCTGACTTTCTGGTCTAGGTGATTGGAGCAGATGGGGTGAGGGGTGTTAAGGACATTGATCCATTTGTCTTTTAAAACTTTGCTCCATCCATTCTTCCAAGGCAGCAGTATTCAAATACTGACAGTTCCAAGCATAAATGTGACTGTAGGTCCGCAATGGGACTTAAACTTGTGGCGAATTTATCAGATTGTAAAAGTCCAGCTCAATAATCTGTTTTGTAAACCAAGAACTTTGACATCTTAACCTGGAAGTAGAAAAAGCTTCTGTGTGAGTTGAAGATGACAAATTCAAGGGACGTACAGTAACCCGGAAGCCCTTGGTGTGCTTGTTACTTTTGGCAGATCAATGGTGGTCGGGTTTAACTGCTATCTTCTCTTTAGGTGTTTCCAGACCTGAGGGAGTGGTGTGAGGCGCGGGGGCTTTCTCTCGTGGAATGTGACCTCCGCTGGGGCGTGCCCAAGGATTCCTCTTCCACCACCATCATCGCAACATGCCTGGAAGAACTGGACCGCTGTCAGCAGGACACACATGGAAACCCACTAATGCTGGTCATGGTTGGAAGCCGGTATGTGACCATAGGAACTGGAAGCTCTTTGTCTCTGCCCCCTCATCTTCTTTCTTAAGTAGCCTTTTAAGCAGTCTGTCTCTTCTCAAGGCTGAGAGACAACAGTCTACAAGACCCTCACTCCCTCTGAGATATATGAGGTCCACTCTTAGGGCTCAGACCCTGCCCTCCAGGCCACTCACTCCCATGAATAAATGATGGTGGCCAGCAAGGGTCAGGAGAGCCCAGAACGCAGACCCCCGTTCTAGGGAGTTCACTCTGAGGGCCAAGGGGCATCCTGCCATCCTGGTCGTTCAGTCCCTTCATTAGACAGGATGTCATGTTTTAGTGTCTGACAGAATACTCAGCAGTGGTACTCCCCACCTATCCAAACGTATCTGTGTGCCAATGAGCCTGTCCCCTAGGATGCTTTCAGGCCTGGTCGGCTGCTTGTGAGCAGACCGTGGAAAAAAATCAAGTTGTTTGACTGTGAGATGCCTTGTATTTAACGCTTCGGGGTGGGGTGGGGGGAGTGGCGTGAATAGAGTCTGCCAGGACAGCATGTTGTAGGGCCTTAGGACTTCCGCGTTCCTATCACCAGGGTGTTTGTGAAAGTGACATTGCATGGCAGGTCACTGGGATGAGAAGCATTGAGTTTTTGTGTGTCTCATAAAGGAAAGGTGCCAGTGAGTGGGGTGTGGCCAGGAGATTGTATATGGTACCTGGATATTCCTTGTATCGTACCCCTGGTTTGATAGTGACTACAGTCTGACGTAGCACCAGTCTGAGAAGCCTTGAGATTTCATGCGCAATGTCAAGGGTCACCTCTAGGATGCCTTTGAGTGGAGTGTGACAGGACATTGTGTAAGTTGTTGACATTTTATGTGTCCCACCTGTAGCTAGCCTGGTGGAAAGGCAGTCACATGGCATCAGAATGAGAGGCATTGCCATTTCAAGCACCTCACGCACAGGGTGCCCATTGAAGGGCAGCCTGGCATCAGTGTAAGCTGTTTTGAGGTTATATAGGTCTCCTCTTTACGGTACCTGTGAGCGGCAGAGAGTCCTTTTCACATATCTCATGTCTATGGTGCCTACTAGTGAGCTATGTCCATGTATCACGATATAGCATTAATCTAAATTCCTCTTCCCATTGACCTCTTTAGGGTGGGCTGGGTTCCAACAGCTGAGGATGTTTCGATGGAGATCCGTGAACAGTACCAGTGGGTACCAGGGATGTCTGTCACTGGCATGGAGATCGTGCATGGAGCTTACCGCAGCTGCAACCCCAACGCGCTCTTCTGCTTCCGTGACCCCTCGTTTATCGAGGAGCTGCCAGCAGACATGCTGACGCGCTTTCAAGATGGCAGCACCAGAAGCCAGGAATTCCTGCATGCTCTGAAGGAAAAGGTGTGCTGCCGGTTCCCCAAGGAACAAACACTACTTTATCAGTGCCACGTGAAGGGCACTGACGAAAGCTCAGGAATGCAAAAGGTGAGTAGGGGGTTAGATTGAAACCTGTGATTCAACAAACATATGAGCATGACTAGTTACCATGATTTAGATTGTCTCAAGCAATCTACACATTCTATGAAGCACATGTAGAAGGAGGCATTCCCGGCACTGCTAGGAGGAAGCTAATATTGATGGAGAATACCTAAGGTCCTAGGGATGTAGAGGAGGGGCGGTGAGGTAGGACTGAGCTTGCTGGTGCCCATCCACATAAGAATGGCATCAATGGGGAACGTCCCACATTGTTGAAGTCCTACAGACAGAGTGGGCACTAGGGGAGGAGACCATCACATGTGGAGTGCTTACAGTACACTGGCTATTGTTAAGGGGAGCTAACACCACAGAAATCCCGGGGACCAGCCTTTACACTGCCAGAGGAACCCCTCATTGTCAATCTACATGGCACACAGGCCAATGTTAGGGGTAAAGGCACGCAGAGGTCCTACAGAGTAGGGTGGACACTGCTGGAGGATGCCCTCACTGCTGGAGTTATACGGAGTACACAGGCCAATGTTTGGGGAAACTCACACTGCAAAAATCCTAGCGTGTAGGGTGGGCACTGCCAGAGTAAGCCCATACTGATGGAGTGCTACAGAGTACACAGGCCAAGGTTTGGGGAAAGTCACACTGCATGAATCCTAAAGTGTAGAGTGGACACTGCCAGAGGAAGCCCTCATTGCTGGAGAGCTAAAGAGTATCCAGGCCAATTTTAGGGGTTAACACAAAACCGAAGCCCTGCTGAGGAGGGCAGACACTCCTGGAAGGAGTCTTGATAACTGAGTCCCCATCCTCTCCCAATCCAGTGATGTAGAGATCTACATACATTTCATGGCACCTCCTAAGTATCTCAAAAGGGACTGATCTGCCCCACAGTAAAAAGTGCTGCATATTCATGGTACTCACATGCTCGCAAAATCATGTCTTAGGTAAGCTGTTTCCTCTGGATGCTCTTGCCCTTACTTACACATGCTCTCTCCTGCAGGTACAGCTCGATGGTTTGGAACATTTTTCCTCCTCAGTGCTCCAGTTCTTGGAGAAAAGAATTTCCGAGACCTTCCCAGGATATCAGCAAGTTCTGGCTCAACGAGCTGGTCAATCCCAGCCCTCTTGGTAAGATCCAGTATTGGAATTGTGTGAGAAGCTGGCCTGGCGTATGATGTCCACTTATGTAAGTGGGCGCCTTGCACCAGTCAGCCCTTATGGTAATTTAAGAGGTCTTAGACAACCTTAGAAAGCTCTCTAAGTGGTAGCTGTGGAGAACAGTCTTCAGGCTTAGTACAGAAGGAGTGTAAAGCAGCTTGTTTTACAAGAATTCAATCTTATAGTATAGATTAAGTGAAAAAGAACCACACATGGTATTTATAAAAATATGTATTTATTATATAATACTCTCTAATATGTTTAGATATCTCCTACATGGGGATAAACACAATTCACACAATAATTTGCATAGAAATACAGTAAATAGCACAAAATACACAGTAGACCCTAGGGGGGACCAACCGATTTACTAAGAAAGTGGTATAAGAACCGCGAATCGGGTCAAGACAATGTTGAGAGGACTTAGAAGTGTTGGGGACCCAAGGAAGCACCCATGGTGAGTGACTAAGAACCCCATGGAGAGCGTGTGCAGTGTGGCAACAAGACTGCGTGCTCCGTACAACTCTACAGGTAAGTCACAGTCTGGATTTTTAAAGATTAAGGACCCTTCCCAGTGGATCCTGAAGAAGCCCTGTGGAATACAGAAGGTTAGAGAGCCACCCCACCCGTGGATACCCTAGTACCCACGTTACCTACACCAGGGAAGTTGGGTGCATATGTGTGAAGTGGTGTCAGAAACCAACGTCAAATCCAATGGATGGATTTCATTGAAGTGCCGCTGCTGGAGAAGGAGAAAGTGTCCGGTGGAATCCGAAGATGGATTCTAGTTGAGAGGTTACCTGTAAGCAGATGGGACGAAGTCTATGTCACTCTTGAGTGACCAGGAGATATGTCGGGAGCTGTAGGAGTGTTGACGGTGACCTTGACTCTGCAGCTGTGAGGACCAGGCGATGCTGAGGAATACCAGGAGCCATGTATGAGCTGTCCCACGAAAGGATGTTGAGTGCTGAGGGGGTCGATGTCTGGCGGGAGCACTAACAAGCCTTGGCAAATGCAACCAATGCGAGAGTTGAAGAAGGAGCAACGTCAGGACTAGCAAGGTCCAGGGGACTCACCACAAGCAGGGGAGTCAGGGCACGCCCGAGCAATTGGGGGAGCCCAAAAGAAACAAGTGTGACTCTCAAATGGATCCACAGGCCAGAGGCACTGGAGTCGCGAGAGGACCTCGAGGAGCTCACCAAACGATGTCGGCCACAGTGTACACGATGCGATGTGGACAAAGACTTTGGTCATTGGAGGTGCTTGAGGTTGGGGTTACTTGGCGCCCGAAGATCTTCTTGGAAAGAAGCCAACAAGCTTTTGCAACTGCAAGTTGACGCTGTGCACAAGGATTCAGTTATTGCAACCCTCACGAGGGATACTGGCCACAAACTTGGTGAGAGGGTAGGGCAGGCCTCTTGAGTTATGAATAACCACCTCCTGTGTTGCAGAACCTTACGGAGTCCGGAGGAGCTCAGGATCAGCAGACTGGTTGACTTAGTTGCGGCGCCTGTGAATGCAGGGGAGTGACTCCTTCACTCCAAGGGAGATTCCTTCAGGTGTCTTTGATGCCCACAGGCCTTGGAAAGTTTGTGTATGGTGCACAGGCACAGATGATGCAGCAGACTGAAGGGGAGACAAAGTCTAGTCCAAACGAAGTCCATTGAAATCCAGAGTGCCCAGACTGTAAAAGAAGAAGTGGTGTCTGATCTGAATCTTGTCCCACTACGAATCTAGGGACCTATACCCAGGTAAGCCCTTAAGAACCCTAAGGAAAGGGTTGGGACGATTCAGGGAATCCTCCCAGGGGAGGGTCTGGACAGGAGAGAGGTTACTCCCTTGTCGTTTGTCCAATTTCGCGCATGAGCTGGAGCCAACGGCTCCCAGGACTGGTTTGAACTGGACTATGCACGGGGACACCAAATGTGCCCCTCGTGCAGACTGAGTGGCGCTGGCCAGCGCACCCACCCTACCTCAATACACCAAATCCTGTCTGTGAGGTGGTCAGACCTCCCTGTGACAGTATGCCCATTGTTGTGACTTCCCCTGCTCGAGCTTGGCTCAGCAGCAGGAGGGCATAATTTTGTCTCTGGTCAGCAGCAACCATTTTGTGCTGTACGGGTCAAGAAGGCTGGTACCGGGAACACTGAGAGCCTAACGGAGGGCTCTTCCAGTACATGTTTGATACCAAACATGATAGGATTCGTTGCAGCCAGTTTCGAGATGGTCATAGCGTATTTACGCGGTGCCCCTCTAAATAGTATATGGCTGCTTCACTGACAACCCGGGAGAATGGACTCCGTAGGCTGTGTGTCCTGCTCATGCAGGGGCATCCTCTCACTTAGAACTAAGTACCCTACCTTTCAGAATTGCAAAGGAATGCTAGAGGGGTGACTTATAGGTTTTAATTGCTGTGACCCTAGATGTTGAAAACCTATATATTTAGTAAGTGGTGCAAGCACAAACTTACACAGGCTGCAATGGCAGGCCTGTAGTTACATTTTCAATGGTCTCTCATGGGTGGCATAATACATGCTTCAGCCCATGGAAGACCTCCTGGGTACATGGGTACCATATACTAGGGACTTATAAGGGTACCCCAGTATCCAATCCAATCTGCTTTATTCAACAGATATGTCATCAAAGCACAATAACATAAATAAAATATTCTATAAGTCACATGTATAAGCACAGTTAAAAGATCATTTTTTCTTTTCTAAAAACGTATAAAAACTTTCCTCCAACATGATAAAATACAGTTATTAAAATTTAAAATAGTTGTTAATATTAATACTTATAAAACCTTTCATGCACTATACAATTCATTGTGTTACATAATACTGGGGCCCCAGTATCCAATCTGGGGTGTACTTAAGTACTGAATATAACTGTTAGGGAGAAAGCAGATAGAGTAGGGTAATGATTAGCAGGATCCCAGTCAGACTAGTCAAATACAGCTTAGCACCAGGCAAAACCTGGGGCAACAATACAAGCAGATCCTACTTTCCTACAAATAGATACTGTCACTCTGCATTACCTATTCCCAATCCGCCAAGTAAGATGAAGGCTAGAGGATCTGATGCAATGCGCCACCCTTCATGCGACTATTGACAATCTACGTGCCACCTTACCTCACTTTCAGGGTTCCAGAGAGTTCTTGGTTTTGTGGCATGTTGAGATGCTAAGGGACTTATCAGCCATGCCATTGTACAATATTACACTGTTTTTCAACTTGGTTTTAAATGTAATATGTTTTTATTGATTTCTGTAGGATAGACAATACTAAAATACTCAAATGATTATTTGTGGCAATTCACATCCGTGTCAAAATCTAAGTTGTAACTTAAAATAACGTTACTTTACAGCTTAAAACTGTGAGTGTGGTGGACCCTTATGTCTTCTTAAAAAGACTTCAGGATTCAACCAGGGCTTTAAGTGGGCAGGGTCTCAAGGGGTCTGAGCACCGGCAGTTTTTTAAAGGGGGCCTCGAAACGGGTCTCTATCGGGCTCTGTTTTGAGTCCTGGCACAGGCGGTCCGTTTTTTTCCGGACTGCAGTGACAGCAGTTTCCTGTCACTGCAGTCCTGAAAAAAGTGCCAGGGCGCAAAACAGAGACCTGTTTCGAGACAGCAGGCACATCGATGTGCGCTGCGTGTACTGCTCACTTCTCACTAGTGGAGAAGATACGGCATGACGTCATGCCAGGTGTGCGTTGTAGGAGAAGGGAAATCCTTAAAGAGAGTCATTTTCTCACTGGATTTCCCTTGTCTTTCTGAAACGCAAGAGCAGCAACATTGTCGTGGTGTCACCAGGGCTTTAATTGGAAGCTTTTTCAATATTTTATGTAACTAGCCATTGTTGCAGCTTATTTATTTTATACAACCATTGACAAAGCCAATAGTCCTTACTTGTTATTGGTAGGGTGTTACTTGTATCACATATCTGGATGCAATGACTGAAACAGCAAAATACGAGTCGGGCGGCACACTATGCCAAATGCAGATTTTTAGCGTAAGTGTTTTAAAGCCACACCCTAATTAAATCGGCCACGCCCCTTTGAGAGACACCCAGTTTTTTCATTCCCACTTAAAGCCCTGGATTAAACTTACTCATGATAATAACTGGCCATCGATGTGCTGGCTGGCTCTTTACTCTTTTCACTTGAGCTACAAGCTTTTCTAATACATCACTTCTGCTCCTGGCATCAGCACTGGTATTGGCAGCTTCTTCCAGATTAACACTATTGACTGAAAATGAAAACCTTATATCCCAACAGTGAAAGAGGGAAAAAATAACTCTGGTCTGGGTTTGTGTGGGCCTCAGAGTTAGCAGTACACGCAGGGAACAGAGGCCACGAATGCTAACCTTCCTAAGTCCAATAACTAACCTAAGTTATAGTTCTGATGTGGGTCAGGAATACCAAGCATGGATACCATGCTAATTTAATATGCGCCAAATATCGAGAAAACATGCATGGTCTGGTAAGTGTGCATGAACCAGTGAACCAGAGGCATGGGCCTGAGTCTTATACCTGAATCAATTAAAGGTGATAATCAGTATTCAGGCCTAGGTAATTAAAAAAGACGGAATAGGGCGTTGTAACTGAAGTGTCTAATAGGTCACTCAATCTGTTCTTTGTCACAAACTGTTATTTTGATTAGAAGCTGGTAGAGCTTAGATGTGCTTCCGATTAGGGCAGATGATCATGGGCTGGTCATGTGTCACTATTGTTTATACTCGAAGCAGGCATTTAAACATTCCCATCATGCCTCGCTGCTTGACACAGTCAATTGTAAAATAGCACACGTGCAGCTGCTTAGGGTTGCTTCCCTTGGACATGAAGTAAGAGTAAAGCACTAGAGGGCTGACCAGCGTCTGTGCTGATGCTCCTGCACCATTCTGCCCATTTAGCAGAGTTCAATGACTCAAAAGGGGATTTCAAGATAAGCAGAAGTCATTGTAATCCCTCCATTAATATTGGAATTACCCACATCACTGAAATGACCCATCGCCCAGAGGGCAGTGAGCGGGGTGAGAAAGACAAAGGAAATGAGGGCGAGGAGGACGAGGATGCTAGTACAAAGAAGTGGCTGCTTTTTAGGCCATCTACATTTTAAAATGATTAATATCTAGTAGAAGTATAGACAGCACTGTGTGTCTCAGTATTATATTTGATATAAAAGGCCTCCTTTGGCCAGGCTCCGGGCCAGAGCTTGAGTTAGAGAAGTGGATTACTGGCCCATAATCTAATGCAACTGAAGCGCCAAGTAGGATCCTGCGCTGTAAATCACAGTGAAGGTGGAAAGGGCTCTGTCATGTCATAGTAGCTATTCTCAGCCTTATATACTCCGATCCTGTACTGAGCTGCAGGATGTCACTGTCACCCTTACTACCCATTCCGAGCCCACCCGGCAATGCCTTGCACCCACGGAGTTTGAAGTGGTAGTGTGATTTTTAAGAGACAGGTGATATACCTATTGCTTCTTCCTCCTTATAAGCAGGTATTTTCTACTCTAATGATGACCATCGTACTGGGTTTAGAGTTGAAAATTCCTGGCTCTGACCCCTGGCTCTCTACTGACATACCGTGATCTATGGAAGGGAGGTTGTCCCTGAGTTTGCTTTGCATCAGCTGTTCTCTTCCTGTTTCATGATGCTGAATATTTGCCTTGTACATGGTGTATCCACCTTCATTCCACAGGCAGCAGGTGGAAGAGGCTCAGCATAGACTGTATCTTCAACAGAAGTGCCAACTGGTCCTCGGGCGGCAGCAAGAGGTAGATGCTGTGCTGGCGTACCTTCAGGCATCCACGGAGGATTTGCAGGACAGGCAGGAAAGCTGGAGAGACTCCATCAGAGGCAAGCAGGGACATGAACAAGACGACAGAACAGCACCCCTACAATCTGAGGACATTGAGACACAGAAGGACACTTACACCATGGAATCACCAGACTCACACAGCAGCAAAGAACAGGTGAAAGGCGAAACCAGGAAAGTACCGGGTAGCAACAAGACACCAGTGCAAGATGGTATTGGGGAAGTACCTAGGTCAGCCAGCGGTGACGCGCAAGTGGAAGAGCATTACAGCGAACAAGTAGGTTCCAGGTACAGTGAGGCCGGGAGACCAGAGGAATCTGAGAAAACTCAGGACTATCTGAGCAGCAGCATGCAGAAAAAAAATGGCGGGGCTGAGCACCCCGCTGTGCAGCGCATCTTTCCATTTATGATCACTGCGCAGCCAGGAATGGGGAAGTCTGCACTGATGGCGATGTGCATCACAGAAGCTCTAAAGGTGAGTGAAAACAGCCTTAGTTTGCGTTTTTGGAAATGATTGTAGGGACGGTGTGGTAGTACTAGCAGCATTCTGGGGTCTCAAAGCCAGGGCGTGCCTCCTCCATCACATTCTGCCTGTAACTTACTGTTCTCTATTTCAGCTGCCAAACGTCTCTGTGTTCTTCCATTTTGTTGGGTGCAGTCCTTCATCCGTGGAGCTTATAAACCTGGCGCAGAGGCTCTGCTGTCATCTGATCCTGGACAAGCAAGGTAATGGCCCCCGATGGCACCATGACCTCAAGGGGAGGGACCAGCATTAGCCAGAGAAGGTTCATCACAAGGTCTCTATGCTGAGGGAATTGAACCATTAGCCTGCTGGAACTTCTCTGCATTTAGCTATTACTCAAGATGGCCGCCCTAAGTGTACTGTAGGGTTACCCATCTTTCTTTTTAAATATTGCTGACCCCCTCTCATACTTACTCCTACGAATGAAGTTCTCAGTCTGCCTGTGTTGATCCCAGTGACCGCTCACCCACTTACAACGATCCCCCATTCTCTTGGCTTTAGTTTAACAAATGAACTCCTTGTTAGTTACTTCTACATCCCTTAAACTTTCTCCATTGTTAGCCCGAGAAGATGTCCTCGAAAAGTTGAAAGAGGCTGCGAGCAAAGAACTCCTGCGGGAGATCCTAAGGGAACAACTGAAAGATGTCTTGAGCCGAAGCACCTTCCCGGTGATTTTCATTGATGCCATAAACCAGGTAAGAGCATTTTATCAGGGAGAGTGAGATGGAAGTCATTTGCAAAAAAAAAACAGGGTAGGAGAGGAAGAGATGCTTGTTACAGAAGTATGCAAAAGACACACAAATGATGGATGGATTGCGGAACACATCAAACATTCACCCCCCGTTACATCGATCTTTTGCTCACCATGCCACCCCAGTTTAGACCCAGCCATATGCAAATCAGTCTTGACCCTGCTACTCATGGGAACAGTCTAGTCCAAACTGCCAAGCCAGGTCCTGTCTGGACCAGAAACAAGCATACTAGGACCGGTTTCAGGGTATCACCCCTCATCAGCCAGGCTAGCTTGAATGCAGTGGCACAGTAAGCTGGAACCCATGTCTTACTGGATAAATATGTCATAAAATGCTCAAAAATAAATTGAAAATATAAGCTGCGGACACCCTTGCGACACATAAATGGTAACCACAATTCTTCCCATAGTAAAATCTGTGTGTCAGAACACTTCCTGAAGAACCTGAATATATTATTAATTGGAAATAATGCATTTTAATAATGTCTTGTCTTGCCCTCCTGGAGTAAGCCTTGACTCTTCAAGCTTGCTACCCCCTGAAAGTCAAAGCCCAAAGAGGACATTGGCAATGCACTGAGGTTGCTGTAGTATCTGGCTCATTTAGTTGCAGGGGCAACAATAATTCTTAAGACAAGATTACCTAAAAGCCCTTGAGTCCTACAGGTCGCAGAGAACAGAGTCCGCCTGCAGGCCATCCAGCTAGTTTTCTTGCACATGGTTGTGCTCCGGTCTTTGTGGATTGGGACTGGAGCTGGACCGTGGTGAATGGATCCTTTCCCAGTACATTGGGCAGGCTCCTCAGCCCCTCTAATTCCTGCAGTGACTGGGGGTTGGAGAGTTCCCCATTCCATGGTAGGGCTGCAGACCAAGCCCTGCCAACATTCCTGTAGCGCTGGGATTACAGTCTAGTCCTCCTTCAGAGCGATGCCACAGCTAAAACAGTCCCCATAGGGTCCTCTAAGGTCCCTTTGTAAAGGGCCATCTTTACATATGAGACTTGCGGGGCTGGCAAAGAACCAGGAAACAGATTCCACCTTTTTTTAGTTCTTAAAATATCTTTCATTTACTTAGTTTAGTACAAAGGTAAGTCAGTTTTACAGTGGCATTTCGGAAAGCCAGCTTGTATATCGGGAGATCTTTTTTCTCTCTATCCAGTGTTTAATTTGAGCCGGTGTTTGCAGGAGAGGCCCACCAGCACTTATTGGTGGGGACCGGCCCTTAACTTTGCTCAACAGGCTCTGATCCAGGGCTTTGAAAGAAAAACACAGAAAGGTGAAGGCAAGGAAAAGAGAAAGACAGGGGAGGTACGAAAGGATGAAAAAGAACCTGCAAGAGTGAATGTGGAACCAAAACTACACATCCTGGGTAGTCGGCAACCCCGACCTTCAATAGCACCAGCTACAGTCTTCTGAACAAGATTTTGGGCACCAGCACTTATTCTTTTAGAAATTAAGCACTGACTCCACCTATTTATTCAATTATTTTATTATCCATGTTGAAAACTTTGCTGGAAAAAACGAAACCAGCGACAGACCAATAGCTTGGTTTTTCTGGTCGCCTTTTAAACTGTCAGAAGTAAAAAGGCAGATTAACACTTGGGTCGTCTTTCCCCCTTTCAAACAATTGTCTGTCTTAGAAGTCGTCTGTTGTCCCACGTTGCTGTCAGGTACGTTTGTTTTCCAACAAGGAGACAGGTAGAGAATGGTTTCCAGGCTGGGCAGGTTTGCATGTGACTGTTCCTGAAGAAACACCATAGAGTCTCTGCACTTCAAGTAGGTGACCGAGGTGTCTGGTCTGACAGACATCTTCAGTGATATTCTGCATGTGTGGAGGGACAGGAAGACTGTTTGTTGGTGTCAAATGATACGATGGATGGTATTTGGGGATGAAGTTCATACCTTTATTTAGTTAGGTTCTAAGAGTCTGAAAAACAAATCCTGTCCAGAAGTTACAATAAGCAGGAGATGCAAACGCAGTGGTGGATGGCGACAGACACCAATATTTAGGATTGAGTTTGATGAGTGACAATTGCAAGATGATAATAGGAGTTACATTGAACACTACACATTTGAGTCCAGGGAGTGATCATAAAGCACTTATATCATGTGATGTTGACCCTGGCACTAGTGTGGTCGAGGAAACTCCTTGAGTTGCTACAGGAGGTTTATGATGGTCTTGTAGAGTATGGATAGGCAGAAAAAAGACCTCCAGTTGAATCGAAGAGTGTTCAAGAGAAAAAAACTCAGAAGAAAAATAACAGACTGTTGAGGACTAGCCGGTAAATTCAGGGCAGTGAAACAGGTTTGGATTTCTGACTCAACAGTGGAGAGACTGAATTCAGAGAGACATGTTCAGTCAAGGTAGGGAACGAAGCAATGGGCTGATTTAAACTCCAGAATGATAAGCTGGTATAGGGGACCTGCTGTGTACTGTGAACAAATCTGCCTAAATGCGCCTTGTGATGGATGCATCATGCGTTAGCATTGGCATCTCAGATTTACGTCTGTGCAAAGACAGCGCCAAGTTCCTGTTGCAATGCCTGGCAGAAGAATAGACAGTGTTATGCAATGGTGATGTGTGTTCTACATGTGTTTAGTGAAAATGTTGTCTCTCCTGTTCGAAGGGTGGGTCAACGTCTTGTGGGGCCAGTTAATGATACCAGGATATAGCCCTGCACCCTCTTTGGTGAAATGTAACTACAGGTGTAAGTTAATTTATGATGGTTCTTTCAACAGCTCTCAATGCCTTCAGATGCAACTGAGGTTCTGGACTGGCTTTCGGAGGAGGACTTTCTTCCACCCACCTGTAGGAGTATTGTTAGCACAACTGATCTCACTGTGGTGTCGCCCTTCATCCAGCGGTTGGAGCCTCTTTCTGCAGAGTCTGCTCAAAACCTGGCCACCACTTACCTTGCACGCTTCAACAAGGTAAACATCTTGTGCACATCTTCAAACTTCCTATTACTTGATTTTTATCAAGTGTTGTTTCTTCATTCACTTATAAACAGCAAGACAGGGCTCCCAGTTCTGATAGAAATACCTACCTAAGGATACTTTTTATCATGGGAATAGCATAGACCAAGTATGGTATAGCAAAAAGGTGTTAGACACAGGCTTTGTTGGTGATATGTGACCACCACACTCTAGTTCATCAGCAGTGCTTGAAATGGAAAAATAGAAGTTCTGAGAAGTGCTGGTACTCTTCAATTAAAAGTATTAGGTCTCTCTTGAGACGTGCTGGTACTCTCCCTCTCAAAATAAAAAAGTGTTGTTACTCTGTACCGGACAGTACTGGCCCATTTAAAGCGCTGGTCATCAGGCACAGCGTTAAGGGGTTTGATTCCGGAACTTTTACCTACAAATTATTTCTATCAGGTTTGTTGGTCTAGTTAGTTCAGTAGAAGCAAACTCTGATTACCATGCCAGATGGCATTGCAGTGATGTGGAAATTCTCGTAATCTGCTTTCTCATAATTACGCACAAATTCTGGAAAATGAAGCAATATTATGTGGAACTATTTATATTACGAATTAGGCATTTAGTGCTCTTTTGTAGTGTGAATTTTGAAATGCATTTTCGTGTCTATTATGGACTCCTATCTTACTCCTGAATTCGTGGAGTACACATAACTTACTCATGAAATTCGAGAATAAGCTTTAACAAATAGACACTACAAGAGCAGGTCACAGCAAAATATTGGTGACTCGGGCCTAAAAAATGTATTACAAGGGTAACATGGACATTTGTGGCTATGGGAATGAAAAATATATTTCAACCAAAGGGAAGTTAGATGTTAGGTTTAATTTCACCCCCACCCCCAAAGGTATTTAAATCACGAGAAGCCACGAAAGGTGCCTCGATGTAGAATGTATCGCATGTTGTATATAGATATTGCATTACAATGTGTGAATTATTTTGAGATGTGTTGACAGTGTACTGTGATTTATTTGGTGTCCATTGTTATGAGATGGAGCAAAGCCAGTGTATTTTGATGTCCGGTATTAGTAGTGGTGAAAGAACAACAAGTGTCTTGTATGGATCTAGAATAATGGAGCAACTGTCCAATGCACAGAGTATGTAGGCATGTAGATCACATAGTAAATGTGCTACAGTGCCACAACAGTTGTAGTTGGCGCTACCCAGACAGATAATGAGTTTCGAAGCCAAGAGAATTAATTTTGGCACCATACAATTGCAATTAACTTAGCATATAGCAGGACTACTGTGACCTGTGGGTAGTGTGTTGTGATACACGGTGTGCAATGAAGGAGGGCACGGTGTGGTGTGATGTTTAAGCATGAGGATGAATGGAGAGACAATGTTGTGTGAAGCAGAAGCAGCAAGGGCAGAAGCCCCGTGCGTCATACGTCAAGGGGTTTAAGTTGACAGTTGGCTTCTGTCTGTCTATACCACCTCCCTCTATCAGCGGCTGAGTCCCGACCAGCTGCAGCTTTTGATGCTGAAGAGCTCCTCCCAGAATCCCCTGTGGCTGACGCTGGCGTGCGAGGAGCTGAGGGTCTTTGGAGTGTTCGAGAGGGTGACTCAGCTCATCGAGGGGTTTCCTGACGGCCTGCAAGGAATGCTGAGTAATATCGTGAACAGACTGGTGAGAGAGAACACGCCGCTGGTGAAAGAGGTAAGGCCATTTTGTTAAAAGTAGACGTTCTTTACGTATTTCCAGGCAGTAGAGCCACACGACTCATCACTTACAGCCACGGATGGCGCCTGGCTAGCTTGCTCTGTCAGGGCTCTGGCACCGTCCTTGCTACTCATGGTCCTATGGGCCACGTAGCCAGACGTTGGAGGAGAAAGCAAAGGTGTAATCTTGTAGCACTGTTTAACTTACAGTAGTTTCCTATCATGTCCCGATCCCAAGCCCTTGGCAGCAAAAGGAGGCAATTGAGGGTCTAAGGGTGGGATAAAGAGTTCAACCCACGTCGTCAACCGTGGCCAAAAGAACATGTTCAACTTTTTTGCTATCCATGCATGGATGTTGAGTCAACCTACAGAAGCGCTAGGCTCCTAGTGAAAACATGGACTGCAAAAGCTCAGTTTACATAAACATAAACTCCAAAATACACACAACCAAAATCTTCACCTTGCATAAATACCTCATTTTCCTAATTTGAATTTCGTCATTATTTCCTCACTTTTTAATAACAATTCATATTGCTGGACCTTCCTTTGTGTGCTTCCACTGTCTTTGTCATTTCCCGACTCTCCCAATAGGTCTATTGTTTCTCTGTTATTATTATTAAAACATTTTTTTTTTACACTCCCGCACTGCAAAATCATTTGTTTGTAAAAACTATCCCAGTTATTGCAAATGTAAATGTCAAAGTAAGTCAAGGTGTAACATTTTACTCTCATTTGTTCCAGCTTCTGTGTCTTCTCTGCTTTTGCTTCAGTGGAGTTCTTGAGAAGGACGTTCAGCAAGTAATGGCCCAAAGGAGTGGTTCAGAACACTTACCAATGATGCACTGGGCCGAGGTGCGCAGGGCTGTAAAATCTCTCCTGCGATTTGGCCGCAATGCCAAAGGAATGGACACTCTTGCATTCTTTCATTCCTGCGTCACAGAGGTAATTCCATCCTGGCTTGGCCTGTCTCAGACAGGCGTGAAGAGGCTCTTCAGCAAGATAGCAAGAATATTGAAATTCAAGTGTTGGGGACAAGAAGTCAGTTTAAATATCAGATAATTTCCAGTGAGGAGCTGGCAAAACAAATACTATCAAATCATGAGGAGCATAGGCAATTAGAATACAAGATCAGTAAATGGAGAGAGCGACCAGGAGAGCTATCCGTCATATATGCAGAGTCTTGAGGGAAGAATTCACAGGTGAGCAAGGAGAAGGCAGAGTGATCAAACATCAATGGAGATATTGCCTTTACCTTAATATTTACTTCCCCATACCTTTCTTCTGGGTCTTTTCCTCAACCTACCTTTATTTCTCCCACCTATCCTTAAGATTGAAATGATTTTTGCTTCTCCCGCTTATTTTATTTTTACAGTCACTTCGATTCCTATTCCTAATTTTAAATCTTCCAGTAAAGCTAACTAATCCCATAATCTTATTCTTGATTTAATTACATGAAATGTTATAAAAAATAACCTCTAATTTAACCTTAAACTGGTTTAAATTACATTTTTTATTTAAAGTAATGTTAACCTATTCTAATGCTAAGTTCATATTCTAATGCTAAGTTTCCATTCTAAACCTAAATTAACGCTATATAAAAGACTTTGGGGCATATGTAGGAAGGCGTTTGCGAATGGCAAACGGCCATTTGGTATGTAGGTGCCACATAGCAAAATAAGGAATCGCAAAAATTGCGATTCCTTATTTTGCTCAAGCATTTAAGGAATCGCAATTTTGCGAGTCCTTAAATGCTATGTAGGGGTGACTTTTAAAATTCGATTTTGGCTTAAGGAATCGCAAAATACCACCTACTCCAAGTAGATGGTATTATGCGATTTCCTTTCAAAATGCATTTTTTTTAAATTCAAAGTGACATGTGGCGCACAGACATGCTATTAGGGCATGTATGTGCGCCACATGTACTTAGAGGCGCATTACAGGGGTGCAACAGGTGTCCTTTGAACACCCTGGCACCCTTGGAATTGCGATTTTCTCATAGAAAATCGCAATTTGAGAATGTATCCCCCTTCATTCCTATGGGCCTATTGGCCCATAGGAATGAATGGGACACTCATTCCTTAATTGCGATTCGCAACTTGCTAATCGCAATTAAGGAATTTTAGGTATTCGCAAAAAAATTGCGATTTGTTACCTACATTCCATTTTGCTATTCTCAAATAGTGATTCCTTACATTTGAGAATAGCAAAATGTAAATTACCTACATATGCCCCTAGATATTTAAAAACACTAGGAGTAATTCTAATCCTAACTCTATTTTCAAATCAATTAAATAAAATTAAACAGATTTGACCTTAATTGTAATCAAAACACTAACTCTAATCCTCTAATTAAATCCATGTAAATATTTTAAATCCGTTTAAATTAACTTTCATTGTAGAAAATTCATTCTTACACTAACCCTAATTTAAACTAATGTATTTTGTTAAATACCTTTAACTGTAATATAATTTAATTATTTTAATACTAACTTTAACCATACATTTGAAAATGTTATTGATTTATTTTAATTTAAATAATATTAACAAATTAATTGCAGCAATTCTGACTCTACTCCCAAATAAATCAAATGTTTACAAATAAAAAAGAATCAGTAATATTTGTGTGATTAATTTTTTAAACCCTATTAATAAATGATGCTTTCCTTAGAAGACATTTTCCTGATACTTTGGCAAAATTGGTGGTGTAACTCAGTAAACACAGACAAATGAAAGTTGCTGTCAGAGTAATTGTAGACCAATTAAAGGGGCTGAAGAAAAGAATAAACATGGATGGAGAGAACCATGGAAAAGGGAATTACCAAGCAACATGCATAGTTCAAATAGTCACTTTAATCCAAATAATGCAGAAGGGATATTGTGTACTAAGTATCAAGAGAACACCGGAGAGAAATCTGTACTGCAGACACATGCAGAGCAGATGGAAGAAGATGCAGAGGGGAGGAATACTTCATGTGTGTGAACAGTAGTGCAGTGGGATTCAAGTCATCAATTACAGATCGGAATGTAATTGCTAAGTTCAATAGAGAATAGTAGGATTTGACGAGAGGCTTGGAGTGGTTGGTAATAGAAAAGGCGCACCACACAGTACTTGTTATAGGGAGTGGAGGAAGACCAGACATCTACCCAACCATCTCACTATATGCAAATTCTTAAAAATATGACGAATTGTGCATTTTCACCCTGTTGCCTCACCTAACTGCTCTTGGTGGCTCTGTTTACTGGACAAGAGAGAGAATGGAAGGCCACAGCAGGAGTGAATATCATGCAACGCGGGTGAAAAGAGTAGATCAAAAGCAAGGAATGGTAGGAGCTGCTAATACTAGATTGAATCAGTTTATAGTCCACGATTTATTGCTCGGCATTGACACAGTTAGGCCCCACTCACAGGGAAACAAAGAGTTTGCGCCTAAAGCTATTTTTCAAAACATCAACCTATTAGGCTACTATGACTCAGCTTGTTTCCCAGTTTAGTTTTTCAAATGCTACCCCTGCCAGTACCCTAGTGACTATGGAATTAGGAGTTTCTGCTTGAACGTTGGTCTTCAGAGTTGTTTCATTTATGCGCCTTATGTAGTGCATCCACTGTAAATGCCTCTGCTTAGTCCTACAATTCACCAGATACAGCATAGTTTTTCATCTCTTTCCCGGCCATGCCAAGCAGGCCGGGGTTGCTTACCATTCAGGGTTACGATTTGTTTGTGATCATTACTTGTTTGCCATTATCGTTCCTGAGCAATGTCTGACATCCCCATTTCCCTAAAATGTTTTTTGATTTCACGTGTCCTTCACTAGACGTCTTCCAGCTTCATTGGGTACGAGCATTTGAGCTATCCACTGAAATTCTGTAGTTTTCTTGTTGCTCCTGTTCTTCCTCAGCTAGCTCTGCCAGCTCCCAGGGGTGTGGTGCATTTGAGCCCTACACTGCCTTCCCTAAATATTATTGTTTGCTAGTGTCAATCTGGAGCTAGATCTGCCAGCTACCCAAAGTGTGATGCATTTGAACCTGGCACAGCATTTCTATAGTTGTTTTTTGTTTTGCTGTGTCCTTCCAAAGCCGTATCTACCAGCTTCCTGGAAAGCTCTGTGTAGCTTTTTCGTAGTTGTGTTCTTTGTTGCCAATGCCTTTCCAGAGGTAGATCTGTCAGCTCCCTAGGGTATGATGCATTTGAACTCTTTGTTACCTTTACTTGTTGTTTGATAGTGTTTTTGAGATGGATCAACTCTTTTTCTTCTTTTAGAATGTGTACTTTACAGTATTTTGCTGTGAGGGAGATTTTGTATTGATATTCATTTGAGTACCAGTTGTAGGTGTATTCACTTGGGTTAGCAATGTTTTTTTTTTCTTTGAACACATTGATGATGGTGTTTAAGTACAACTACAAGGAAGATTTATCTTGACATGGAGAGTATAAAAACAGTTGGAGTTAGCGACAAAGATTTTTCCAAGCTGATAGGGCAAGTGACCATAGGAGATAAACCCATACTAATGGGCAAATTATTCAATCACATGATAATTTCATGTTAGACTACTTGAAAGCGGGTATAATTCCAATGGGTTTGAGAGTGAGAAATGTTCCGGGATTATCTGCGATAATGTGGAGGTTCTTAGAAAAATGGTCGCTGATTTCAAATGGCTGTTTACCCGACTGGATGATTCTCATTATCAAGACAGCTAGGGAGGTGGTGGTAATCCTCAATAAGGAGATTGAAGAATTGGAGGGGAAACTTAAGAGAGTCAACATGATAGATGAAGCAACGAAGAAACCTGAAGAGATCAATACAGGCCTAGATTACTTTGATAATTATTTCAGATAGAAGACAGATAACTGAAAGAAGGGTATTAAATATTGTTCTCAGGGACGGGTTAACCCTAACCTCTTGGATAACTATTACAATATTCCCAATGACCAAACCAGGTGATCAGGGAATCAAGGTTGGAATAACTGGAAAGTAATAACGTTTTCAGATACATCTGAATGAGAGGACGAGGAGAGTTCAAACCAATTTGATAAATATGGAGATAGACGTGCACATTATGATAGTCAAAACCCCAATATCGCTTTTTTAGAACTCAGAAGGTGGAACTTCAGTGGAGAAGTTCAAAATCAAACAAGACAAACACAAGGAGATAACGGACGAAGCGCTGAAACTTTTCAGACACACCCCCAGTCGCAGATCTGGGTTGATTGCATCATCATTCTTTAGCTCACTTCTCCACCTCAGTTCAGACCCAGCTGTATGCAAATCTGTCTTGACAATGTGCCTCATGGGAACAGTCCAGCCCGAACTACCAAGCCATGTCTACCCTAAACCGGAAACAAGCATCCTGGGACTGGTTTCATTTTAACACCCCTCATCAGCCAGGCTAGCTTGAATCCAGTGGCAAAGTGAGCAAGGGACCCACGTCTGGGCATACCCTGCCAACTTAGGGCAAACAAAGCACACACAAGGAGATAATGGACAGAGTGCTGAAACTTTTCAGACACTCACCCCCCGTCACAGATCTGGGTTGAATCCATCATCATTCTTTAGCTCACTTCGCCACCTCAGTTCAGACCCAGCTATATGCAAATCAGTCTTGACCCTTGGCCTCATGGGAACAGTCCAGCCCAAACTGCCAAGCCAGGTTTTCCCTGAACTGGAAACAAGAATCCTGGGACCGGTTTCGGGGTAATACCTCTCATAATCCAAGCTAACTTGAATCCAGTGGCAACATGAGCAAGGGACCCATGTCTGGGCATAACCTGCCAACGTAGGGCGAACAAAGCAAACACAAGGAGATAATGGACGGAGCGTTGAAACTTTTCAGACACTCACCCCCAGTCACAGATCTCGGTTGAATCCATCATCATCAATCGAAAAAGAGACAGATACAGGAAGGCAGACTTGTCTCACCACTGTTTACAAACATGGAGCCAACAGTATTGGTTGAATTTGATAAAATTCCCATATTCCTGCTCTCTACTATGGAAAAGGATGAAACTACTGAGAGTTTACTTTCTAAGGGACTGGCATTTGTACTAAGCAAATGTGCAGACAAGTTTGAACTGGCCTGGCATCTTCATGCTTTTTTTCACAGATAATCCTAAGAAAGCTTTCAAGAGTAAAGATAATATTGTGGAGAACAACAGGTATGAATTTACTGTCTACCTTTATTCCCAAACTGGACCACTTAGGGCCAGAAGTTGATATTTTTGAAAAATCTGTTCTATCAAAAATATAGCAAATCATATGCTATCGTATATTCGGAAACTTTTACAAAACCTTCCCTATGAAGAGAATCTGGCCTTGAAGAAACTCCAACAGAATAAGCAGATCACTGTTAAACATTGTGGTAAGGGTGGGGGGATTGTCCTTTTTGACATTGACCAAAACAAACAAAAGATGAAGACCATGTTGGCTATATCAGAACATTATCAGAAAATCAAAGGTGATCCGCAAAAGAGAATTATTAGTAAAATCAGAAAAATAAGTAAAGATGCTCTGGAAGCTGGTACCTTGTGTAAAAAAGAGTTTGAGTATTTGAATCAGTCCAATACTCGTATATACCAGTTATGTATGACGTACCCAAGAACATCATAAATTCCCCCCTTTTGTCCTATTGTATCCACTATTGAAGCAGCTATAGAGCCGCTATCCACATGTATTGATACATTTTTAAAGACCTTTGTTTACTGTTTAGGCTCTTATGTTAAAGAAACTGGGCACACGATTGGTAGACTTGAAGAGGGTTGAATTTCATCAGGACAGAGAAATATTGGCCCTATATACAGAAGTACCCACAAAATGGAGGCTTTTGAAGCAGTCAGTAATATATTGGAACATCTTACAATGTTTTCAAATTGTACTGAGAAATAATTCTTTGTAATTTGTTAATGAATTGTAAAAACAAGTAAAAGGAGTCTGTATGGAAGAAGCATGTGCCTCCGGTGTAGCCAACACCTATATGGTTAAAAAATATAGAATACTGGTCACGATTCATTGATTGCATCTTTTACGTCTGGCACGATGAAGAACAGCTCCTAGAGTTCTGTTCTTGGATTAATCTTTGTGATGATAATTTGAAATTCTCACCTAATGCCAGCAGGGATAAGGTGGAGTTCCTTGAACATTTGGATTCAGCATCACAACTAGAAGGTTGTGGTTTCATTGTATACGAAGCCCCTGGCTAGCAACACTCTACTGCACTTTCAAGTTTTCATCTTTTGTGCCAAAAACAAGGAATACCTTTTAGCCAATCCCTTTGCATTAGATCTAACTCTTCCAACATGCAGGATTTTGTAAGAAATGTGGAGGTATTAAGGGAAAGTTGATGAGGAGAGGATATCGTAAACGAGTGGTCTATGATTCATTTACGAGAGTTAAATATTATAATAGAGATGCCATGTTCCAAGAAAGACCTAAAAACAGAATGATCATTTACTATGTGCTCCACAGCATTCTAATTTGGACTAAAAGGTTAGACAAATTTTTCAATGGCACTTAGGGAATATCAATGAGAATGAAACCAAATTACCTAAACCTGTATTCACCTTCTGTAGGAATTGTAATTTTGGAAGTAATCTGTTAAAATCGAGAATTGAGAGTGGGGGTGATTATTGTCAAAAGTCTATCACTGGCCAAAATATAGTGTGTGGCATTCATAAATGTTGTCGCTACCATGGCTGTTACTGAGCCATAGGATACCCCACGATTGATTATAAAGGAATACGGGTTATCTATAAGCAAATGACAAACTCCTGCACATCTAATGTGATGTACTTGGTTGTTTGTCCATGTGGCTTAGACGGGGCGTGAATTTCATGTAAGATGTAGTGTGCATAAATCAGCAAGTCATAATAATAAAACTTCGGCTCCCTTATTACAACCTTGGACACAATTTGGATATTCTGAAAGCAGCCTTAAATGGGTTAACTTGGAGAGGAATGTATCAGGTCAGAGAGAGCGATGATAGCAGCTATCATAGGAAAAGCAAAGTGTTTTGGATGTTTACCTTGGAACATATGAAGAAGGCCTTCATGAAGTAATTTCTTGGGAAAATGCCATCCATAAGTACTGGAATCATTAAAAAAAATATTTTGTTCTTACCGGTATTTTGGGTATATTGGGGGTAGTTTGCCTCTAACTAGGATTTTGCTATTCTCTGTATTGATTATGGTTGTTAATTTGTTTCAGTGTAGGTGGAAAGAAAGGCCCTTTAATAGTGTAATATATGCCTCTATTGTTCTATATAGTGTGAGAAGCTATTATGTTCAGTTGGGAGCTTATCTCTTTGAGATTCTTGTGAGCAATTTGATATGATTGGAACCCGGAGCATGCCACTGTGGTGAATTGATATTGAAGAAATTCTTTTTATTGTGGCGTTCCAGGCTACAGGTAGGTTGAAATCATTTTGGGGGTTTATCTAGAGCTATTGTAAAAGAGCACAGCCCAATCCGTATTCTATTATTGTGATGAATTAATATTAGGAAGCCATTTCAAGATGATGTTCTAGATGAACAGGTGGTTTGCAATACCTGTGTAGTGCACGCATTAAGACGGAGAGTATCACATGACCAGCATCGAGTTAAATATATTTGACAACGTCGGCTCTTCCCATGTCTATAGTTGGAGTTAAATATATTGGAAGACGTTGGTGCTTCCCGTTCCTTCATTTGAACATTATGGAGCTATTGGATGGATCATAGCCCGTTTTATGGTATGCAACTGTGGGGAATTAACACTAGGGAGCCACTCTAAGATTGTGATCGGGGTGATCGGGGTGAACAGGTGATTTAGGAGACTAGCATAGTGTATGTGCGATGACCCATAGCATCATGTGGCTGGCATTGAGACCAAGGCGGCTACTGCCAAAATTAACTGGTTGGGCAGCGTGCGGGGGACAAATAATAATAATAAAACACTTACTTCATGCTGCTGCTCCTGCCGCTAGCCGCCTTGGTGAAGAAGTATGAGGAAATCGATGTTCCACTCCCACCCAATCCGGATGCTGCTCTCAACATGAGAGAAGCACCAGTATTTGTCTGACTGGCCTGACTAGGCACTTGGTAAGTGACTTGCATCCTTAAAAGTTTTTCCACCCAGCTGTACAATATAGCTGGGTTGGAGTGCTAGGACTGGTCTGTTTAATTATAACAAGGGAACCCAAATGATGCCTTCGGACCATGGGCAGACAATCTATTCTAGAGAACAAAGGTCCTTAGGATAATGTAATGGCATCTACAATGAGATATATAGACCTGAATCAGTACTATATCTGGTCATTCCAGTACCCAGCCGGGTCTGGAAATTTTTATTCAATATATACAGGAATTAAGGAGACCATGAAGAAGGTCAAATACAACATTTGATAGGGTACAAGCCTGTACCTATCCGAGAGTAAGCATGACAAACAGTTCCAGAAAAAGAATAAGGAAAGAAGGAAAGCAAACAATATCAGGCAAGAAAGACGTGGGAGCCAACTGTCCCTTGCATCTGAATCAATTATAGAGCAAGTTTGGACCTACAATTACTACAATAAGATAGTCACAATCGATATACTGCAGAATTGTTTCGATTGTCAGGACTTGGAATTAAGTTGCCTGTTTTGTTATTGAAGCGCCTGTGGAAATCCGTTTCTTAACATGGAAGCATGGATATTTATATGGTCGCGAACCTGGTTGGGGGTGAGTACCTCAGGCTTCGAGATAAACAATTGGACTGTGATCCACGGACATTCAAATGTGGAGTCCTCTAGTTTGGCGGAGAACGGTGCTCCAAGTGCAAACGAGTGCCGAGGCTGGCAGATTTTTCGAAGCACGCTAATTACAACATCGGTGTGGCTCCAAGGTCGAGCAGTATACTGGGAGTCGGAGGGCTCAATGGCCAATGCATCCGACCGCACGAGAATCCGGAATTCCGGATTCTCGTGCGGTCGGATGCACAACTTAATTCCAAGTCCTGATGATGATCCCGGTTCATTAGGAGCCAGGGGATCGAAACGTCGTCGACAATCGAAACAATTCTGCAGTATATCGATTGTAACTATCTTATTGCAGTAATTGTAGGTCCAAACTTGCTCTATAATTGATTCAGATGCAAGGGACAGTTGGCTCCCACGTCTTTCTTGCCTGATATTGTTTGCTTTCCTTCTTTCCTTATTCTTTTTCTGGAACTGTTTGTCATGCTTACTCTCGGATAGGTACAGGCTTGTACCCTATCAAATGTTGTATTTGACCTTCTTCATGGTCTCCTTAATTCCTGTATATATTGAATACAAATTTCCAGACCCGGCTGGGTACTGGAATGACCAGATATAGTACTGATTCAGGTCTATATATCTAATTGTAGATGCCATTACATTATCCTAAGGACCTTTGTTCTCTAGAATAGGACTGGTCTGAGCAGCCTGGTCAGGTTCTCAGTAAGTGATTGGTAGCCTTTACCGTTTCTCCACCCATCTGTACAATACAGCTGGGTTGGAGAATCAAAGTGCTCATGATGGTGCTAAGACAGGCGGCAAAACCATCATGCGCACTTCCAGTGCCCAGCAACTCCTCCTCCCCCTGCTGGCTGTCACTCAGGATGCCTGGGCCACCTTGCCCTTGACTTGGCAGCATTTGAAGTCAGAGAAAAATAAAACAATAATAAATTAATTTTATGATAGTTTTATTTTTCTTCTGCAGTGAGCGGGGCAACGCTCCTCTGCCATTGCAGGGGAGCCGCCGATGATCGAGAGGGATAATGGAGAGCAATAGTGTCTCCTGTTCCTTCTCACAAACAGCATGGAAACTGTGGCATGTGGTACTCCCAGGAATTACTGAGAGGTAATAGCTTTGTTTGATCTGTAAAAGGCTCCAGTATTGGTGTTTTTTTGGCGGTGCTTGTATTTGATTTCACAACCCCGAGGGTGGCATTCTGTGATTGTTACGTTAGTATGAAATGAGGTTTGAGTTGACTATAGGATAGTTCTTAGAGGATCGGTTTTGATTCCCTTTTTGCCTCTGATCTTGGCAACTTCACATGGATTTTTTTTATAGTGATATTCCTTATAGCTAGACTTGTGATTGATGTAATACTATCCATTTTTAGGTCTCGCGTGGCGTTACAGCGCAAAGCGCTGCTCGTCTTGGCGAGAGATTTTGTGAGAGAGGGATTTCAGAAGGGGGCTTGAAGCCCCACTCCTCATTTCCATTGGCTGGCGACGGTGGCCTGCCATTGGAAATGAGGGTATTTGGTTGACACCCTTTCTCCTCCGATCCTACTGGGTTGCCTGCATTGCTGCTGTCGCAAAGCACTTTCTTATCTTTATGGGGCCATGTGTTTCTTATTAGAAACACATGGCCCCATAAAGCTACGAGATTGATGCTTGTTCAGTTGCGATGCCAGCATTACTGAAAAAAACATTGACAAAGTCATGACAGGTCTAATTTTTCTGACCTATTGGCGTTGCCAATGCTTGTTCAAGAAGTGTGACCATGAGAACTACAGTGAGCCAAATAGAGAGGGGCGGGCTGCGTTAGGAAGAGAGAGAGGCTGTTTGCCATGTTCAAAGGAAATCCCTAGGTGAATGGCGATTGAGAGACTCCACGGGTGAGGAAAACCTGTTTACCGAGGCATCCTGACTGCCCCTCAACCTCTGAGAGAGACAGACGCCTTTTTTAGTCCCTTTCGTCCCCTCAGTGCCCTTTCATCCCAGGGGGAGGGCCTCACCTGCCACAATGCGTGAGTGTCCTCCAACGTGGAAACGCGCGGCAGCGCCTCACTTGAAGCACCAAAGTTTTCTCAGCTCCGTCCTGCCTTTTACTGTCATAAATATTTTATTTACCTGCCTTCAAAGGGCGTATTATGATGAAAACTTGGAGAGGCGGGGGTGCAAACAGGATTCACAATACCTCATTATGCGGTAACGTTCAGTCCTGCTTGTGGCTGCTTCATAATGTCTCTCGTGACATTCTCTGATTAAATACTGCAGCGATTATAGGGTATTATAGAACCGAGCAGTGAGCCATTCCCAGCTCACAAAGCAACCGCTACAGTGCGTGACTTCCACCAGTCCAGCTCTCAAGTATCATCCATGACAGCGCCCCCTACTAGGGTAAGCGGAGCCTCGAGTACACATACCCTACATAGAATACCACACTGCACCCAATGCTGTTGGCCTTCGGTGTCTGCCGCTGAAAAGCCTAGACTGTTAAGCACATTACCTCGCCACATTTAGCACTTAGAAACAGTATAACACATTGTCTCCCACTGGCTTCTCACGGCTAGACGGCTGACTGTGGAGCTGGGAAACCAAGGTTCGAGCCTCGGGGTCGACTCCACATCCTGTGATTCTCGGAAAATCACGTAATATCCCCGTGCCTACCAAAAAAAAGTAATAATAATGTGTCCTTGTGCAACGTAACTGCCGCTCATCATGTAAAGCACTCCAATACCTTTGGGTCAAGTTCGCCATATATAAATCGGCAAAAAAACCCACTGAAAGACACAAGAGATGACCATAGCAATCCTCCGTCATTATTATGTCTCCCAAATTGTAAAGCATAGGCTATTGGGCACATTCACACACTCACTCAGCTGGTCCTGATGCACTACATGAAGGTGCCACCCAGTGGAGGAAGTAGAGACCTTAGGTCATGATTTCAAGTGTCAGGGGCTCACGTACCCCACCCAACTCACAGAGGGCACACTGCATCCAACCTTACACCACCCAACCAAAAATGCAGGCACGCCTCTACCCGCTCCAGAAAGTTGTGGTACTAAAATGTCACACCAGTGGCAGTTGTGCGAAATACGAAAGCTAGCTAATTTAAATTGAACTCACCACAGCTAGGGCTAATGCATCATAACTGGGTTCATTGTGCCTTTCTCTGTGAAAAGCCGAGACTTTGAACTTCCCGCACGTTACCTCACCATGTGGTGCCTCCCACACGGAGAAGCCCTGAATGAAGGACAAAAGCTCTTCGCTGCTAGCAGTGATGCGCAGATTACAGTATTGCCATGGCTCACACTGGCAACTGCAAAAATTGCTGGACATGTGCACTCATGGCATTTAATCCATAAATACCACAGCATATGGTGCCTTCCGCTGGAGGAAACAGCGGTGGCTGGAGATGCTAGTGCTTGTTCTCCACACCTGGGCAACTGGAATTATGCGTCAAAGAAGGACCAAATTATATGGCAGTGTTGAGTAAACTATTCAGCAAGAAAAATCAAATTGTGTGCCATAATGCGGCACAATTTGGGATAGTATTACCTAATTATTTTATCGTTTTAGCCCTTTTTAACACGATCTGGGCAAAGGTTTCAACTCATTAGTACTAGTTGACACCCCAAAAGAGCTATAAATATCAGAACGTTTACGAGTCACACTTAGCAAACGGCCTTCCACTGCGCGACACAAAGTGTTGCTACGTTTTGAGTGACTTTTTCGCAGTTGGAGCAGTTTTTTTTTTACAAAAAATGAAAAAATATGCAGCAGCTAATGGATTATGTGGCAAATGCGGCAAATCAGTAATTATGCGATCACGATTGTAGTGGTGGGCCTGATCATACATCTGTCAGCCTCCTACTGTGAAAAGCAGACACTGCAAAACTTATGAACTATCCTTTTTTTTAAAATAATTTTTTATTGACAAACCGATGAAAGGAAACATGCCAAATTATATTGTCATAACTTATTACATTTTCATATTCAGTTTCTAGCTTCCACGTAAAGTAAATTAAGTAGAATAATTCATATTAAACATGAAAAATTGATAAGCAAAGCAATCAGAGTTTTAACCAGATAAGCAACATTACAATTGTTGTATATATATCATATAAAGTTTCCCCATGTTTTCTCAAATTTTTTTTGTGAACGTGCTCCTCTTAATTTTGCCAGAGCTGACTCCATAGAGTGTATTTCTAATACTAAAGACCACCATTCCGAGATATTAGGAGGGTTGGGGCAAGTCCAGGCTCTGGCCAATGTCAGTTTAGCACAAGATAAGAGAATCGTAACCAGAGCTGGGTAAAGTGGAGGGGAAGAGTGTACATCAAGTAGAGCTGTAACCGCAGTGATGTGAGGTAGATAGATCTTCTTAGTTTCTAGAACTTTATGTACTTCCCCCCCAAAAATCCCTCAGAGTAGGACAAGTAAAAACATGTGTTTCAAATCAGCTGCGTACTCTGAACATTTAGGGCATTTAGTACGATCGCCATAGCTGTTATTGGGAGGCCATTTCGAAATCTTCTCTGGGGTGGAATATAGCATACATGTTGTTCTGAACTGTTGCAACCTCAAGCTAGATGATCTGACCGAGTTGTTAATGTTAGATAAAGATTGGGTTATCTGTTTTGGAGTGATATTTAAGCCAGTTTTAATACTCCATTTCCTTGCCAATTTTGGACAGTCATCAGATATAAAGGCGCAGAGAGTTCTGTACGTATCACTTATTATGGATTTGTTTTTGGTTGTATAAACATCATCAAACCAACAATGACCTAGGTCGCTTATGGGCATTCAGTTTTGACCGAGAAGGTGTACTGCTTATCACACTTTTTTCCTCAGCAGAACAAACCTCCCACTTCTCATTATTCAAGGGAAGGTAATACACCAGTCAGTAACCCATCTTAAAAACAAGCCTGTTCCCTATCCAGACAGTAAAAGAAGCCCACACCCATAAAGTGATGAAAAAAATGTGAGAAAGCGCGATAACACCTCACGGGCGCACCACCAATGGGACCCCTGGTAGGTACTCACCAGGACGGCCCAGTTATCATCATCGGTGTTATCGGGCTCTAAGAAAAAGTGTCCAAGTGAAACACAACTGTGTTATAAGTGCAGTGGAAACAATACAGTGATGTCACAAAACATACACACATATGAACAACTACCAGCACGAACCCACAGTTTTATTCTTGTTCATTTATGCTGCTAGTGTATATTAAAAAAGTGAAAATGGCTACTACCTATAGAGGCAGATTCTCCTTGCCCATTTGGTTGTATAAAGACAATTCCAGATATCACAGTCTAATATGTTGTGTATTTGTTTTTTTCGAACCAGAAAATCGCGAATTTGAAGATATTTAAACCTACACGTTTTCGGTAGACCATACATAATTTTAAGTATGTGAAAATCTAGGAACCCTTGTGCACCGTATAAGTCCCCCAGAGCTTTAACTCCATGCGTAGCCCATCTTAAAGCTGCTCCGTCACTAAAGATTCCGGGAAGACCCGGATTACCCCATAATTGTAATTTCGAATGAAATATTGTGGTCCTACAGAATGCTAATATATTTGTCCAAATTCTCACTATGTCCCTTGCAGTCTTAAATTTAACCCTTTTGTAGTAGTTGGGGTCATTTACTCGAAATAAAAACAAATTTGAGTCAGCTTTTAACATAAATGAGTGAAAAAAAAGTGTTTTCTCTGTTAAGCAGAGAATGGATACGCCTAATAAACGAGGACCAAAAATATAACTTTACATCAGGAAAATTAAGCCCGCCCTTGTCAGTTCCGTTCTTGAGAAATTTAAACGATCTTCTAGATTTTTTATAACCCCAGATAAAACTGCTGAATATTCCATCCAATTGTTTGAAAAAAAGATTATTTAGTGCCAAAGGAATAGAGCGAAATAAATACAAAAATTTGGGAAGTACCTTTATTTTAATTAAATTAATTCTGCCGATTAAGTTCAAGGGGAGTCTATGCCATTTCTTCAAAATTGCAGTGGTGGATTTAATCAATTCACTATAATTAATGTTGTTAATTTCCCGTATTTTAGAAGTTATTTTTACGCCTAGATAAGTAGCGACTTTACAGATCTCGGGAGTCGCTACAGCCGGTGCGTAGTTAGCTATAATTTGCGTCTTATTTATGTTTAACCTATAGCCGGATACTGTCCCGAATTTGCAAGCCTCAAGAAGAATTCCCCTCAATGCCTCTGTGACATCGGATGAATAAATGGCGATGTCGTCGGCATAGGCTGTAATTTTCAGTATCTGTGTGTTAGACATAAAAGGTAGAATTCGTGATTGTACCTGAAGTGCATGAAGGAAAGGCTCGAGTGATAGGGCAAATAATAAAGGTGAGAGGGGGCATCCTTGACGGGTGCCCCGGGAGATCAAAAAGTCTGACGACGTCAGCCCCCCATAACTGATACAGGCACAAGGGTTGTCATACAGTGCCTGTATCCCCTTTAAAAAATGCCCACCAAACCCCATTTTTGACATAGCCGGCCAGAGATAGTCCCACCCCACTCGGTCAAAAGCATTTTCCGCATCCAGCAGAATCATAGCGAGTGGGGTGGACTCTGTCTCAGCCACGTCAAAAGCGGTTATGGCCATATTGACATGGGTAGTTGTATCTCTCCCAGTCACAAACCCGTGTTGCTGGGGGTTCACAATTTTAGGCACCAGAGGAGCCAGCCTTGTGAACTATCCACAGAAAGCAGTTGTGCGCCATTACCTAAGGAGCAAAACAGAGTCAGACTCCTGGCACACGTGCACCATTCCATATGATGACTGCTATTAAGAAAAGCACAGGCTACAGGCCATGCTATCACTCACTACACAATCACTTACAGTGCCTTCAACTGTGAGAATCAGACATTGCAAAACGTGTGGATTCTCTATAGGGTGACCCTGTGCACAATTGCCTACAGAGCCTGCTACTTGGAAACAGAGACTGTTGGTGACATGAAGCCTTGCATTCAAGCACCAAACCAAGGTATGCCTACCACTGAGGGAAGCTGAGACTGCAGGACATGGGAACAACCACAGCTAGTCCTTGTGCGCATTACTCAGGTAGAACTGGCTCCATGCGTACAGGATATTCAAAAGTAGTGGCACCATTGACTAAACTATGCAGTAAGAAAATGCTAATTATGCAGCGTAATGCAACACATTTAATAGCTTTACTTCATTATCTTCATTATTTTGTCATTTGTACACATGTTAACATCGTGTGGGCAAGGGTTTAACCTCACCAGTACCAGTTTAACACCCAAATACAGCGATAAGCAACTGCACCATCCTTTGTGCAGGGCTTTCCACTCCTCAGCAAAATGTGCTGCTTCATTTTTCAGTAGCTTTTGATCTGTTTGAGCTAAAAAACATTTTTTTGTTGAAATCTGTAGATTGTGCAGCAGATAATGAATTATGTTGCAACACTTCAAATTCATAATTATACAGAAAATGCCACAGCTACAGAATCCCAGAATCACAGAGGCTCTGACTTTACTATACTGTATGGTGACTCTTGCTTGTGGAAGCAGAGACTGCAGGACATATGAACTCCCACAAGCTAATACTCTTGAACTATAATTTATGCTGCCACCTATTGGTTGAAGGAGAGAATGCAGGGCACCTAAACACGCTAAAGTGAGCTCTTCCACACAATCAATAACATAAGATAATAAAACATAACATTGGTTTCATCATTATTGTTGTGAGCTGGGTGTGTTATTTTTGTTGATTAGGTTATGACATGTTACACTCAATTGTAAAGTGCATTCCTGGCACTTGTAGGACCTGCTAGCGTTTCAGAAATACTGCACCCGTTTCACATGGTTCCAAGAGTTTTCTTTGCTCTGTCCTTAGTCCTTGTGGTCGCCTGTGAGTGAGACAGGTTAGTGAAAGTCGATCAGTTTGATGATCAGAAGGGGTTCACTTCTGGAAGAAACTTCATCTTTAAAAGGATCCTCGTCGATTATAAAAAACAACCATTTTCAATGCAATAGGTCTCGCATTTACGCGAGTTTAAGCTAGTGGCATTGTAAATGACAATGCTTTTTATCTATGTTTTAAAAACAAAAATAAAAGACATTGTTAATTGCCATGTCAATAGCTCAAACTCGCGTAAATGCGAGACCCATTGCATTGAAAATGCTTGTTGATATAGTCATAGTCTTTTTATATACAGAATCGACAGTTGTAAGGGTATTGGCCAATCTATTTTGAACATATGACCTGTAAAAAACTATACTGACAAACAATTCATTAGATCTTTCTCATTAAGGCAATATTTTCTGGATTTAGAATCTTTGTTTTGCAAGAAAAAAATGTGACGATGATAAAGGTATAGGTTTGGGTATGTAAATGTAAATGTTTTTGAGCTTGTAAAGCGCACTGCTACCCGTTCATAGGTCTCCTGGCGCTGTATAACTCTGGGGAACCCGTCCTGGCTTTCCCTGCGGGATGGTCCCATGCTGGGAGTCTCCAAGGTGGAGGCAGGCATCCCCAGAATTGGTGGGGCCGTTGTGGAGATTAGGCAAGCTAATGCCCAGAGTTGCCAAGTGGAACCCCTGATTAGAGTAAGCACCAAAGTGAGAATTATCGAGTCCGCTGACCAAGGTCCATGACCCTGCCGCGTCGGGAATTGAACCCTGGTCCCAGGCCGACTTCTGCTCTCGCGCCTGCTGCCTCTAACCAGTGAGCCACACTACTCCACTTAACCTATAGCCTATAACCTGAGAATATTATCTATACATCAGGCAGTATTTTGGACAGACTTTTGTTTATTTGTTATTTGTTCTTAGTAACTTGCTGGAAGTTCATTCTACAGCTTTATATTTATATTTGTGGAGTTTGTCTCCTTGCAGATCGATGTTTGGCCTTTAATATATCTGGTTATGGTCATGGTTGCTTGAATGATGTCAATAATGGAATAACCTTTAAGAATTAGAAATGTTGGCCTACGTCTTTCGCAATTTTATCAACAATAAGTTTATTTATGATTCAGTGAGGTTGATGATGGGTGGCACTAGGGTGTTATTATGTGTTTTCATGGTGGTGGATTTTAGTGCACCTTCGGATTTATTTAGATTGAGTACACACACAATATAAAATGCGGAGAGTTTTGTCTGTATTCATTAAATCCCTATTTTTGTATAAACCCTCAAGACTTATTAGAGAAAATATTCATTCATTGTTGTACGTTGTCCCTGCCCTCTCCAAAGTCCTGTTTGTATCTATTAGAATGTGGGATTTGCTTAGTGTGCCCTCAGGAAGGTGTATGACGGGAGAGGAATCTCACACGGAAACACGCATCGGCACTGTACTGGACACCCAGCGAAACGTCATTTTTTAATGAAAATGAATAGAAAAAATGTCTTCTAAAGTATTGAGAAGAAGACAATTTGTAGAGTATATAAATGTTGAAGAAAATGTATGTATGAACAATTTAAGGTTGAGCATATATCTATTGCACCATTTGTTAGGCCCAGCAACTTTAGGCCCAACAACTTTATCCTCTATTGTAGGTTTTTAGTTTGGTGAGATGTATTGAGTATTTGTAGTATGATTGTAGTATGAATGAGAGAGATTGAAGAGTATATTGAGATTTTAATGAATTTTGTGCTATTGGGCTTGAGGGGATGAAGGTGGGTTAGTTGGTTTGTGAGTCATTGGTGAAGTAGAGAAATTTAAGGTTTTTATGTGTATGTGTAATAATTAATTTGATAGATAAAAGGCTATAATATCATAAAGAAAAGTATTTTGTATAAATCAAATAAAGTTGGATTAGTATATCCAATCTGTGGCTTAACATTGTTACTTTTTTGATACTATGTACTGTAAGCGTATGCGCAATTTTTAAGTAGTGTGGGATAGGCAGAATCAATTTTGTTTGTAGAGTGGACAGATCAACTAGCTCCATTGGTTAAGGTGCATTTGATCTGTGCACTGTTTTTCTTGTTTGCTATTTTCCTTGTAGGCCTACATCTGGCAGCTCTCTGAGTTACGACACATTTGAGCTCTGTGCTCCTTTTCCTTAGTTTTTAGGTCTCGCCTGTCGATGCGCATGCGCATCGAGCTTGCGAGCCTATTGCGGCCTAACCACGCTTTAACTAACAAGCAAGGAATCGTGGCGATTCCTTGCAGTGCCCGTGACTTTTAAGCTCAATGCGCATGTGCATTGAGCTTAAAAGCGCGTGCACAGCCGCCCGCATTCCTCCGACACCTTTGAAGTGAAGCTTAGCTTCACTTCAAAGGCCCGGCTTCTTCACACCCACATGCCGCTCTCGCTCTCCCCGCTCCGCCCCCTCCCCTGCCCGCCGTGTGACCTCGGCTTACACTCACCCCTCCTTTCTCCCCTTTAGGCTGCTTTCGGATGCTTTGTTCGCAGCTTGTTCTCGATCTTATTCGTTTTGCACTTTTCACGCATCCACTTGCAGTAGGAATTCAACACTGTATGTCAATCTCTTAAGTACTGCCCATTCTTCAAATACAGCTGCAAGCGCATTTGTCTTTTTGTGTTTTTGTTGCCATCATTTTTCATATGAGCTGATCTGGTGTAGCTAATTTTGTTTTCGTATCCCTCCTGCAAGCATGAAGGACATTGGGAACCACCTTAAAGTCTATCTGATTACATTTCATGAAAATCTCCACTTAACAAATCTGTTCTTTCCTCGAGGACATTCTTCAGAAGAAAACCCTCCCGTTTTTAATTGTATTTTATTTCGGAGCAGGTGACAATTTTTTCAATGCTTTACTTTGTGAAACTTGAAAATGTTTGTTTAATGTTTTTTTGTAAACACATCAATGACTCCTCTTCGTCCATATCCCTGGCCCAGCTCACAAAGGTATACAGAATTTCATAGTTCACTTTCACAATAAAGATTGCTTCCTTTTAAAAGTTAAAACTTTAAAAAGCTTTTGTAGCATGCTGTATCGTAATTGATTTTTTGGCCCGGCTTCTTCACACCCACATGCCGCTCTCGCTCTCCCCGCTCCGCCCCCTCCCCTGCCCGCCGTGTGACCTCGGCTTACACTCACCCCTCCTTTCTCCCCTTTAGGCTGCTTTCGGATGCTTTGTTCGCAGCTTGTTCTCGATCTTATTCGTTTTGCACTTTTCACGCATCCACTTGCAGTAGGAATTCAACACTGTATGTCAATCTCTTAAGTACTGCCCATTCTTCAAATACAGCTGCAAGCGCATTTGTCTTTGTGTGTTTTTGTTGCCATCATTTTTCATATGAGCTGATCTGGTGTAGCTAATTTTGTTTTCGTATCCCTCCTGCAAGCATGAAGGACATTGGGAACCACCTTAAAGTCTATCTGATTACATTTCATGAAAATCTCCACTTAACAAATCTGTTCTTTCCTCGAGGACATTCTTCAGAAGAAAACCCTCCCGTTTTTAATTGTATTTTATTTCGGAGCAGGTGACAATTTTTTCAATGCTTTACTTTGTGAAACTTGAAAATGTTTGTTTAATGTTTTTTTGTAAACACATCAATGACTCCTCTTCGTCCATATCCCTGGCCCAGCTCACAAAGGTATACAGAATTTCATAGTTCACTTTCACAATAAAGATTGCTTCCTTTTAAAAGTTAAAACTTTAAAAAGCTTTTGTAGCATGCTGTATCGTAATTGATTTTTTATGTCTAAAACTTGTAAGTGTTGTGTGTATTCTTGGTAAATGTCACGGCTGTGCTTTGACTTTCCTGTAAAGAGAAGCTAATGTTACTGGGAAGATGAGTGGGGAGTGCCTTGTCAGCCTGAACACGTTGGCCTTAACAGGTGCCCTTCAACACACGTGCTTCATGCTCTCGTAGTGGGGAAAGTGCGCTCGTTTCATGTGCATTAGACATTTTCTTACTTGGGAAGTGAAGAGGGCCTTTTAAAACTGCTTCCAGATGAACATAGCTTAACTACTCAATATGAATTGAATCACCTTTGGAATGAGTCGACTTCACACAGGAAATGTCATTGCAGGTGGGGTCAAGTTAATGTTTCAAAACCATTACTTTGGGCCGCTTCCGTGTACTGCATGAGCAGTCCCTGTAACTTCTGCAGGCCAGCTGCTGCTGAGACGCTGACACTCTCCCGCTTTCTGCTTGGCGCCACCAGCCCTTCCTCCCCTCCTCCCCGGACGACCACCGTCTCACACCCCATCCCCATATGCTCCTTCCCTCCCACTCGCTGGCTCCCCCTCCCCCCCCCCCCCACCAGGCTCTCAATGCTTGTTTTAAACCAAGGCAGCGGGGGCTCTTCAGCGTGTCCGACTCAACATTTATCCAGTGACTCAACAAAACAACATTTAATCAAGAAAACTGCACTCAAATCATCGTAGGTTCCCAGCTTGACAAAATGTGTGATCGTTGTCAAATGACTTTGCTTCACCGTGCATCGGTTTACTCGAGAGTCGAATCCGAGACCTCTTGTGGACACTACGTTTAGAATGTGTGCAATATAATAAATAACACCCACCAGGCTCTCAATGCTTGTTTTAAACCAAGGCAGCGGGGGCTCTTCAGCGTCTCCTTTGACTAAAACTCACATGGTCGCTCTTGGATTTATTTTTATTGGCCATTAACTCTGTGGTTTGCGCACTCTGTCAATTTTTTACAAACAATTTTTTATATTCTCCCACTGGGCAAAGTAACATTTGCTGTGGGCTTAAAAATATCAGCATTCGTTAATCACTCGTGCATGGCTTACTTTTTTTGGTATCACTTGTTCTCTCTCTCTCTCTCCCTCCCGTAACTCTCTCTCTCTCTCTCTCCCATAACTCTCTCTCTCTCTCTCTCTCTCTCCCTTCTCTCTCTTTCTCTCTCTCTCTCTCCCCCTTCTCTTTCTTTCTCTCTCTCTCTCCCTCCCATAACTCTCTCTCTCTCTCTCTCTCCCTCCCATAACTCTCTCTCTCTCTCCCTCCCATAACTCTCTCTCTCTCCCTTCTCTCTCTTTCTCTCTCTCTCTCTCTCCCTCCCTTAACTCTCTCTCTCTCTTTCGCTTCCCTTCATTTACTCGCCCACGCAATGCCACTCGCCCACGCAACGCCACTCGCCCACGCAACGCCACTCGCCCACGCAACGCCACTCGCCCACGCAACGCCACTCGCCCACGCAACGCCACTCGCCCACGCAACACCACTCATCCATGCAACGCCACTCATCCATTTGCAAAACGGAAAATGTTAAACTCTTCTATTGCGAGACCTATTGCATTTTCAATGCTTGTTTTTCTTGTTCACTGGTGCCCTCCTGAGCTCCATCTGCCAGCATCCTGCGATATGATGTATTTCAGCTCTGCTTGTTTCATTAGTTGTTTTCTTGTTTGCTAAAGTCAGTTTAGAGTTAGATCTACCAGATCTCTGGGGTGTGATGCATCTGAGCTCAGTGTTGCTTTTCCTTACTTCTTTTCTTGTTGCTAGTGTCCTTCTGGAGTTAGATCTGCGAGGCCCCCAGCAACATGATACATTTGTGTTCTGTGCTTTTTTCCTTAGGGATTTCATTCTTTGCTAGTGTCAATATGGAGTTAGAGGCGGCAGTTCACTGGGGTGTGATGCATTTGAGCTTGACACTGCTTTTCCTTAGTTATTTTCCTGGGTGCATTTAATGTCCTTCCAGAGCTAGATCTGTCAACTTATTTATTTATTTTATTTAAAGAGTTTTATGTCTGGCTCTGTTGGCTAGAGAGAGAGGTACCCTCAAGAGTGGAGGCAGCTCTCTACAGCCTTAAGTGACGACAGGTCTCAGATGTCTCAACCTGTTAGAAATTCTCCCAAGGGATAGGAAAACAGATAGCAGTGATGCCAATGGAGCTGACACCAGACCAGCAGAATGATGAGTAAAATTTCATGTTCATGTTTCATGTTTGTACAATGTGAGTGTATGTTGTTGGTAATTCATTTTCACCAATCCATAATGCACTTCTGCACGTATCTCCAACAGTAATGTCAGTGAAATGATGATAAATCCCTCTGGGGAATGGTTATTAGCCGGAACAAGTGTAAGTCTGTGTAACAATCAAAGGAGAACCCCTAACAATACCTCCACTGATCAGTAGTTGGATTCAACATAATGGCCTGCAGAATAGAGGTCCAAATCAAGGAGAAAAAATAATCAAATCATTTCTCCATAAAGACGATGTTAAGTAAGAGGAACAGAACAAGATTCATGCATAGTCTATATTCCTCGAAATACCTAACCGGGCAAGGCTGGAAAGCAGGAGCAGGAATGGTCTATCGGTGCAGCTGTAGTCGGCCATTTCTTGTACTGCGTAAGTTGCTGAGACATTGTTCTTCTGTGGATGTGCCTTTTGATACACCTTTCACTGGTGGGCAATTATTTTCTTGTATGATGACTCTGGCTGTATGTGTATCAGATAGGGAGACTGGGTGTGCCGCGGGCCCCACCCTAGTGAGTTAGACTATAACAGCAGAGCTTGCTTGCCAGTGGTTTCAAACTCCCTACAATGGTGTTGGTGTAGCCACAGTCTCCATTGTGCTTTTCTTCACTGTTGCAATCCACATATGTCCGCCCTCCCCCTGTGACCAGACCTTCTGGGTGAGTGTTAATGTGGAGACTCCCCCACGGGGGACAATCGTAGGACAAGCACAAAATCGATAGTTTAAACTCGGTGTTGGTTTTCCTTAGTTGGATAGAACACATTTTGGGATTGTTTTCCTTGGTGGGTTTCTTATTTGCCAGACATTCCAGGGTAGGTTTGCTTGTTTTCTTTTACACAATACATTTGAGCCGTGCACTCCTCTTTCTTAGTTGTGCTCACAGTGGCTGTTTGTGTAGATAACCCACTCCCTTGTGTTCTGATTTTTTTCTGCGTAGCTCTTTGGGGCTTATTTGAAGAGTCCACCCCTTGTTTTCACTCTTTCTATTTTAGGAAATCAGCAGTGTTCAAGTTAAAGTTCAGAAATTTATATAGCGCACTACTCACCCAGAGGGTCTTAAGGCGCTTGGGGAGGCGGGTGCATTTACTTATCGAATATCCAGGTTTTTAGTTACTTTCTGAAGGAGAGGTGGTTCTGAGTAAGTCGGAGGTGGGTGGGGAGAGAATTCCAGGTCTTGGCCGCTAGGTAGGAGAAGGATCTTCCTCCCATGGTGGATCTGTTGATGCGCAGAATTGCGGCGAGGGCTTGATTGGATGATCGTAGTTGGCGGGTGGGGGTGTAGAAGGACACTCTCGTGTTGAGGCATTCGGGTCCTAGGTTATAGAGGGCTTTGTGTGTGTGGGTGAGGAGACGGAACGTTATTCTCTTGTTGACGGGGAGCCAGTGGAGATCTCTCAGATGGTCGGAAATGTGAGCATGGCGAGGGATGTCCAGTATGAGTCTAGCTGATGCGTTTTGGATGCGTTGAAGTTTATTCTGTAGTTTGGCTGTGGTTCTGGCGTAGTGGGTGTTTCCGTAATCCAGTCGGCTGGTGACCAGTGCGTGGGTGACCGTCTTTCTTGTTTCAGTGGGGATCCAACGGAAGACTTTTTTGAGCATGCGTAGGATGTTGAAGCAGGATGATGAGACTGCATTGGCTTGTCTGGTCATCGAGAGGGAGGAGTCCAGGATGAAGCCCAGGTTGCGTGCGTGATCCGTTGGTGTGAGTGCGGATCCCAGGGCTGGTGGCCACCAAGAGTCATCCCAGGCCGAGGGGGATGAGCCTAAGATGAGGACTTCCGTTTTGTCCGAGTTCAGTTTCGAGCGGCTGTTCTTCATCCACTCGGCTACTTCTTTCATTCCTTCGTGTAGGTTGGTTGGCGGTGTTCGGGTCTTTGGTGAGGGAGAGGATCAGTTGGGTGTCGTCTGCGTAGGAGATGATGTTGAGGTTGTGTTGGCGCACGATGGATGCGAGGGGACTCATGTATACGTTGAAGAGGGTGGGACTGAGTGATGATCCTTGAGGTACGCCGCAGATGACTTTGGTGGCCTCTGATTTGAAGGGGGGGAGGCGGACTCTCTGGGTTCTTCCGGCAAGGAACGATATGATCCATTCCAATGCTTTTCCTTGTATTCCGACGTTGCTGAGTCATTGTATGAGGGTGCTATGGCAGACTGTGTCGAAGGCTGCGGAGAGTTCAAGTAAGATAAGGGCAACTGTTTCTCCGTTGTCCAGTAGTGTTCGGATGTCGTCTGTTGCTGCGATGAGGGCGGTTTCGGTGCTGTGTTTGGCTCGGAAGCCGGATTGTGAAGGATCGAGGGATTTGTTGTATTCGAGGAAGGCTGCGAGCTGACTATTGACGGCTTTCTCAATGACTTTGGCGGGGAATGGGAGGAGCGAGATGGGGCGGTAGTTCTTAAGTTCGGAGGGGTCTGCCGTGGGTTTCTTCAGAAGGGCGCTGAGTTCGGCATGTTTCCAGATTTCCGGGAAGGTAGCGGAGTTGAGGGAGCAGTTGATGACGTCTCGGAGATGGGGAGCAATGATGGAGCCTGCTTTGTTGAAAATGTGGTGAGGACATGGGTCGGTTGGCGATCCTGAGTGGATGGAGTTCATCAGACGGATGGTGTCTTCGGTGGTGATTGGGTTCCAGGCGTAAAGGTTGTTAGAGGGCGGTGTTGGTTCGGGAATGGGAGGAGTGGACTGGTCTTCGGACTGGATTTCAAAGCTGTTATGAATTTCGGCGATTTTGTTGTGGAAGAATGAGGATAGAGAGTCGCAGAGGTCTTGGGAGGGAGAAATGTCGTTGGTGCTGGCGGTGGGGTTAGTAAATTCTTTGACAATGTTGAATAGTTCCTTGCTGTTTTGGGCATTGTTGTGCAGTCGATCCTTGAATGCTGATTTCTTGGTAGATCGGATTAGTTGGTGGTGTTTGCGGGTAGCGTTCTTGAAGGTGGCTAGGTTATCAGAGGTTGGGTTTTTTCTCCAGGTTTTCTCGAGAGTACGGCAGGACTTCTTGGATTTCTTGAGGTCATCGTTGAACCAGGGGGCTTTTTTGCTACCTTGCTTGATAAGCTGGTTTTTCAAGGGTGCAAGTTCGTCGGCGCTATGGGTGATCCATTGGGTGAGGTTAGTGGCTGCTTGGTTTGGGTCCAATGATTTGGCAGGAGGGTTTTGTTGAAGTGACGTGAAGAGGTGTTCGGTGGTGATTTTGTTCCAATTTCTTCGCGGAATAGGATGTGGGGGGTTGTGGGTCGTGGATTTTTTGTAGTTGAAGTGAACGCAGCTGTGGTCCGTCCAATGGAGAGCTGTGGTGTGATCGAAGGAGATGTGTTTGCTGGAGGTGAAGATAGGGTCGAGCGTGTGTCCGGCATAGTGGGTGGTTTGACATCTGGTCCTCTTGAATATTGAAAATATCTTGGCCTCAGAAAATGTTCATGTCAAAGGATTCTGATCATCATTTTCCCATGCTGAGAGAGTTAGTCGTTGTTCTGTGCACTTTGCAGAATTCTATTCATTCGGTTCCTTACTGTGTAATATATGGAATGAATGTCTGTTTCTTCGTCATAGCTCCTCTATCCGATCATAATGCCACAAAAGGAAAAACTATACAAATATACGACCCCAAAGCTTAGTCTCCTACAAATACCTCATAAACCTCACATGCACAAAAAATGCTTGTAGTCTATATTCACGAAAGGACTGGGGATGAAGTCATTCTGTGTTCCTCAATCTATTTTTCTGATAGATACTTCTAACCGCCGTTTCCTCACCTTTTGAATTTTCCCCAGGAGTCAGACAAGATCCGGAAATGTATCAAGTAGTGCTCCCGTGCCGGCAGACAGTGTTATGAGCTTCACGCCAACATCGTTCCACTCCGGAAGTGATGTGCAGTGATGCATATAAGCACCATCCTTGCACACTGATGTCAGTTCCTGTCTTTCTGCGCCATCAGAGGTGATCCAGAGCTACTCATTCGTCTCTGACAAGACAACTTTCTCTCAAAATTAACTAACTATACCTGTGGTCATAAGGAACGATCTCACCCCCGAAAACCACATTTTTCAAACCTTGAAGGAACTATTGTAAACAGATGTCTGTGATGGATCCCCAAGAGACGTACCTTTGGTGCTTGGGGCAACAACACTACTACGGCGCCTAGACCACAGTGCTCAGATGAACGAAGGTTAAATGGACCATGAGACAACACTATGTCACCAAATATCGAAAAGATTCCACACCATGATCGGTTGAGGCTGAAAGGAAGTCTCTGTTGACACTCCTGAAGTTGTCCCGCTACAGATTATCATCACGGTCAAAGTCATTGAGCAAGTGAAAAAAAGAAACAAAAGTAATCCAAGTGGGACTTGGCCCCTTCCCGCCACTCTTGAACTCGGAGAAAGTGCGGGGGCGTCAATGTGCCTCTTGGTCTCACTTGCAATCTCATACTCCTTCAGAGCCAATTCAAAGTCTGATCCTGATACAAGAAATCTGGGATCCATCAGCAATGCCTACTGCGAGGCCATGCTGCACCTTTTCGGCACATTATGAGCTCCTCTTGTGCCCCTTTGGGCCCCTAGGAGCCAGGAGGATCTCCACCTGGAATTCTGCTCACTGATCTGTCCTCAGCATAAGCTGGAATCATTTATTCTGTTTGGAGTTATGCACCTGCTTTGGTGCCGACTTCAGACCCAGCTCAACGACCTGCATCAGGCCCTCATGCATCAACATTGATGCCGGAAGAAGATGCACAGCCTATTGTGCTCTGTGACCTGAAGCCAAACTAGTCTTGACTTTTACCGAGGCCAAGCCCTGATCCCACTGGACCACTCCTCTCCTACAAACCATAAGACTCGGACACTTTACCCTTTCCCTATGGCAGGGCCCAAGTTAATCATAATTGTTTCGGCACAGATTCTGACGAAAACTATCATGAAGGGGATGAGTTTATCCATCAATATTTTGAGGACAATTGGCATGAGGAATTACAAAATGCCAGTGGTTTGGACACTTCCCCAGACACTGGTCTAGTCTCATCCCTAGTCCTGCTACCGAAAATGATGTCTTCTTCGCTGTTATTATGCGAAAGGCAGCTGAAGTATTTGATTCCTATTTGCCAACTACGGAGGTAAAAACCAACATCCTAACCGAAGTTGACACACACTGATCCATTGCTGCAGACTCCATCTAGCATGCCTCCCAGCCATTTTGTGGCTGTGGATTCCATAGACAATGTCTAGGACAGAATGGGCAATGTGCAGCTCAGTCCCCACCCCCCACCTGCCACAGCCCCCAAATTGCTTTAGAGCGTCCTTCCAGACACATAGACGTTGTCGGAGACAGGACCCAACATCTAAGGGTGGCGAGCAATCACTCTGAACAAGCGGGTGCTGCAAATTGTCCACTGCGGCTACGGCCTTCCATTTATTTCTACTCTGCCACACTTTCCTCTGCCTTCAGGGCAACTGATGGAAAACATCTGTCCTGTTTGCAGTTGAAAGTGCTGGCCCATGTGGCCAAAGGTGCTACAGAGAGGTTTCCAACTCGGAAGTAGGAGCTTGGTGTTACTTCTGCTACCTCCTGGTCCTAAAGAAGGACGGAGGCCTTCATTCTGTTTTAGACCTTTGCCCTCTAAAAGCCTTACTACAAAAAAACAAATTCAAAGACAAATTTAAGATGTTCACCGTAGCCCGGGTCTTGTCTGCCAACTGTCCTGGAGACTGGAGGGTAGCATTGAACCTGTAGGATGCTTATTTCGACATCCTGCAGGCCCACAACCACTATCTGTGGTTCACAATAGGGCAGGAGCATTTTCAGTTTGCAGTGCTGATTTTTGGCCTCTTGAGTGTTCCTTGGGTGTTAATGAAAGTGATGGTGGTAGTTGCAACACATCTTCACAATTCAGGGGTTCCATTCTTCCCCCAGCTCGATGACTGATTGTTGGAGGCGGGCTTCCTGAGGCAGTCATCAACCACCAGCAGACGATGGCAAATCTTCTAACTTAATAACATCATTGGGGTTCAATATCTACATGCCAAACTCCCTCACCATTCATTGTATTTGGTTTATTACTGTGTAATTGTGCACAGTTGTGGCATACTTTTTTGCCTGCTTGGTATTCATTTGTTGATACCACACAGGTGTACATGCAGTGATTTTTAGTTGTACAGCAGAAAATGGCTTTGTGAATTGGGCGTCGCCTGCAACGAATACTTCTTTTCTCATACTGTCCTTATAGGTATGCTATTCTTTGTATTATGAGAACTGTTGTTTATCAATTTTCCTGTGCTAGAAATCAGCAGGCTGTCTTACTAACTTCTCACTGTTTAGGATACTAGTGTTTCTGTTCATTTTGTTGCGTCTCAAGGGTTGACTGCCATTTCCTACTCTCGGGCGCACAGTGAGTTTGCTTATGCTTTTTAGCTAGTTTTTTGCTGGTGGCCACTTTTATAGGCATGGGAGTAGTTTATTTTTTCCCCACAGCTTATTTTCCTTTTTTTCTTTTCTCCAGGCAAGTGTACAGACACTCCCTCCCCTTTATGGAATAGTCTTGTTTTGTAAATTTTACTTTTGATTCACTTTATTAGTTTTTCTAATCCGGACTTCTGTGCAGCTGGATCTGGTAACATCCTAAGTATTTCGCAATAGGATCATTTTGTTCATGCTTAAAGTTAGTTTTCTTTTGTTTTTCACTGATATGACTCTGCAAGTGCCTTTCCCGTTTGTGAAGGGGATTTGTCTGTAGTGTTTTGGATCTGTTCATAACATTTTAAAATGTCGCTTAATTCGCTTGTTTGTGGTCATCACTGTCTTCCTTTGCTGTTCTCTCTGGAGCAAAAACATCGGGTTCCCCTTTCTATGGTACGGTATGAACTTACTTAAAACCAGTGTTGTATTTCATGTGCTGTTCTTCTCAAAGCTGCTCCTTGCATTAACATATTCTTAGGCAAGGGGTAACATTTTTTGGTCTCCTTCAACTTTTAGGCTGTGAAACAAAGCTTACTGGTGGAGAAGGAAATTCAGCAGAAGTATCTCCTGAGCCTTGCAGATTATTTTGAGTACCGATGTGCTGATGAGGCGACTGTAGTCATGGAGGTACCGAGGTTACTAAAAGAAGGATGCTTTAATGCCAGACTGGTGAACTTCCTGCGAAAAGACCAGAGGTCCAGATTCCTCCCTGCTAATGTCAAATACAAATATCTCAAGGTAAGCACTAATGAAAATCATGTCTGCTTCGTGTAATGTCCCCCACGATAAAATACTTTTTGAAGTAATTGAGTTTCAATACACAGACAAAGGTATCTGCAGCTCATTTGAATTCCCAACACCTTGCAGAGACACCCACCTCGGATCAAGCCCTCATGGCTTTCTTTTCCCAAGCCCCAATTGTCTATAAACGCCAATACTGTGGATCGTAGTATCTCTGAGTAATATGTTGTGTTGTGCTTGGTTTGCATGATTTAGAATGGATGAGAATGAAGAAGATGGCCCTTGTTGCACACTTGACATATCTAAAATTCAACTGCATTGGCTTAGAATGAAAATAAAGAGCATAGAGTTGAAACTCGTGCCCTGTGGAATAACAAGCTAAAAATAAGTGTCTTGTAGAGGTCATGATTGAGTTAGTTGGACAGAAGTAATCCGCTGCAACTAGAAAGTCCATTGTAGAAGGTTAAAGTTAGGATCTGTCAGTTGGAAGTGGGTCAGATGGAAGTGGAACATCAGGAGTATAATCACATCATAACTCCTTTAGTTTGTAGAGCCACACTGTGTGCTCATGTTGCATCCATAAAAGCGTGGGATACTTGTCTCCTGTATCAATCCTATAAAGTGTAACAAAGGTGATATGGAGTAGGTCAGCTGGGCTCAGGAGTAGGTGTGGATAGGTTAAGTACAGACATTTTGAGAGAGGATACTTGATAAGTCATGTGTTGGTGGAAACAAGATTGACTGGTATAGACTGGGTCATTTATGTGTCAAGACAGTTTTGGTTTAGCAAGTGTATGAGAATGTTTGTCATGTGATGAAGTGGTGTAGTTCAGGTGGTGCTGGCACAGATGGAGTGGGTTAAGTTTAGGTACTGGGTGGAGCTGCCATCTGCCATGGTAAATTGCGGTTGCTACAAGTGACAATAGCTGTCCCAAGCTCAGATAATATTGTGTTCTCCGTTGTAGGATCTTCGCTGTACTCAACCCACTCGGCCGGGGTTTATGAGGCAGCCTGCCCTCATCTGCTCAATGTGTGCGGTTCGGTCAGGAGCCTTTGGACAGGTGAGCGCATTACAAGACCCTCAGCCAACATAAATGTTCTGGCTATAGAATTAAAATGACCTCTTCTCTTTCCTAGCATTTATTTAAATACACTCTCTTCTCCTAGATTGCTGCCTTCACTCCATCTAGACTTCACAGTTTGCCTATTACGTGCTCCTTAAGCGGCATGTTAAACATCTTTCACTTTTATTATTCCCCACCCATCCCACTCAAACACTTATGTCATCTGCGCCTCTTTCTTTCTGTTCTTAACTTTATCTTTCTACGGACTTTATTCTCAAATCATCCTCTAAAGTTGGGCACTATGATGACATTTTACCAAGCGTGTCTTACCTTTATAGCTGTTCCTGAATGGCAAGAGCTGTGTGATGTGTGGACAGACGGTCCTAGCGCTTGGAAAGGAGGCCTATGTTTGTCATCTGCACTACAGGTAACCGCCGAAATACAAAGCCTAGAATAAAGACATTGACCTAAAAACCATTCTGATGCCACTTGGCTAACACTGCCGTCCATGACACGATGTAATGTGTTGTCTCTCCAGACGCAGCAGTTTCTTAAAGTTTTATTCCAAGTAAACAGGTTATGATACGGTGTGTCACTAGTGTTTGTGTAGCACACGTTCTGCTATGCACCTGGAACAGCTGCTCTGACACACGTATACATACAGAGCTGAGGCTTCCATTCATGCCAGAGTCTGAGTGGTCTTATGGTGATGTTATGGACCCTGTGTCCTGGGTCTATCTGTAGCTTGGGTAGCAATTGTTCATAACGCTGTGGGTGCCTGAGTTCGGGATTAGAAAATGTGACCGGAGGATTTCACCAATTGCTTAATTTTCCTTGCCTGTATATGTGTCTGTTGTGCATAGTTTAATGGGCACAATAGGAGTCTGCTGTGAAAATGATGCAGTAATACCACATAGGAAATAAAAGATACCAGAGGGTACAGTAGTTCTCCAGGTGGCAGTGCCACATCATTAAAAGTATTGGATTTCTTTGTGGGGCATAAATTGCAGTTTCAGAGTTTTCATACCCTACTCCTACTTGCTTTGCCTCTTTCTGATACCTTTTTCGAAATCAAAGTTAGTCAAGTTTTTCTCATTGAATTGTGCTTAGTGAAAGCTACTTGGAATTGCGACAATTTTGCAAAATGTATAAATCAGAGGTTGGCATAAACTTCTTTTTTGCCCAAATAGTTTTTAAAACCGTGTGATTACGGCCCACAACGTGACGATGTAGCACTTGACAGCAAGGAAAGTTAATTTTCAAACTGTAATAGAAGCAAACGTATTATATAGCAGAAGCTTATATACAGGATGGTATATGATAATATAAAAATTAGTAGGAGACAAGTGTGTTAGAAACTAAACATAATATGTACACCTCTCTCTCTCTCTCTCTCCCTCTCTCTCTCTCTCTATGTATATATATACATATAAATCTCTCTCTCTCTCTCTCTCTCTCTCTCTCCCCCTCTCTCTCTCCCCCTCTCTCCCTCTCTCTCTCTCTCTCTCTCTCTCTCTCTCTCTTGTATTTCTGTGAGAAAAAAAAAAAAAAAAAATATATATATATATATATATATATATATATATTCTCACAGAAATACAATCCAAAAAACAAGCAATACACTTGATAATGCTTAATAAAAAGATGAAGGTTCGTGTAAATAAGGTAGGGAAACTGTAGAAACATGGGTTCGTACGGTAACAAAGCAGAAAGGTAATGTGATCCAGCTCAGTGTACTTTGAGTCCTAACTATTGCCGGGACGTCAGCACTACAGAGGTGTTCTAACCTGTTTTTTCGAAGGATTCCTACAAAAAGGATGCAGGCGCCTCACTCATGCAAAGAGAGTTTAACTAGAGGCGAAGAAACGATTTGAAGAACGTTGGTAGTTCTTTCCTGTTTTCGAAGGGGTTAGGGCCATCTCTAAAACTGTGTAGTGGTTGGCCAATTATTTTTATTATTTCTCTTTGAATGCCATAAAAAATGACCCTGTGCCATTAGAACCCGGTATGGGTGTAGCAATAAGCTTAGTCTACATTTAATTCCTATCTAGGTGAGCTGCATTCATCAGAACTATTGTGACCTTATAGTAATTCTACATTACGTAAGGTCTGAACTCTACATTCCTGCTGTCTTTTTAGAAGGGAATGCCATTTTTAACCCACTGGCAGCTCCAGCAACTCACTACTCCAACTGTGGTTGTTTTCCAAGTTTGGTGATAATAAACACCTTGGATGGGTTATTCAAGATACATGTATTAAATACTGGAAGCAACACAGCAAAATTCCTACAATAGTTTTATACAAAAAGCATAACAACCTGATAAGAATATAATGCAAAACAGTCAAATATGGATTAAAAGAACTGAAAGATATGAATTCTTTAAATTTTAAAAACCATCAAGAAACTGCTAAGTGTCAATGTAAGTCTATGTGCATTACCAAAATCAGGCCCTAGAGGCCATCCTTGTGCAACAAAAAGAACTGTTCTGCTTCACCCAGGATGGAGAGTAGGGCCAGTTGCTGTGCCCACTGGTACAACCAAATAGCTCCAGATCTCTTAGGTTACTGAATATCTTCCTCCTGGTCACTCATAAAGCTACCAGACTTCTAGGGTAACCAGCAACCATCAACAGTGGGAGACAGGGTCAAACACGCAATCCATCTCAGTTGCTGAGCAAGCTGGTCCTTCTAAAATGCCTTGCTTTTTCCGTCCATGAGCCTAAAGGAGGCAAGTTGCGCTGATTGTTGAGAATCACTTCCAGTCCTTGGGTACAGGTGCAATCAGGCCCACCTTCAGTCCTTCCCTCAGGTAGACACGGGGAGCAGATCATTTATCTCTGTTCTTCTTCAAGTTCAGTTGTGTTCTGAGAAGCTTTCCTTTCTATGGTCACACGATAGAAATTGGTTTCAAGGCATAATATAATCCTTAAAAGGATGTTGCTTCACTTCAGATTGTATTGCTGCAAATCCAAATCTCTCCTGTAGTCAAAAGAGAAAGCCAGGTCGAGAGCAGGCAGCTTCAATGTACATATAATTAGCTAGTGTCATTATATTATCATGGGGTTTCCTATCGGAGCCTTGTGATGTACCTCTGCAGTTCCTGTTCAACCCCTTCCTGTCGCATTCCAAGATAGGTGGGGTAGACGACCAGTGATTAACTACTCTGTGCATTCCTCCCATAAACCCTTTTGGTAGGCACATGCCTATGTTCCTTCCCACAGAAAGGTATTTCATGCTTCTTCAAAGTCACTGGGGAAGAGACAGTGTGGCCAAATGGAATTATTTAATGCCTAGGCTCTCAGGTAGAGATAAACTTATTTTTCAAACCCACTCATGCTGTATATTTATGTAAAATCCATAGTCACCATTAAATTGGACTTTTGATAAATTACATTGGTGTGCCAATCATCTCTGTAATCTTTCATTGTTACCACTCAGCATTGCTTTCTTCAGTTAGGGGAATACTGTTTGATTGAAGGACGTGGGCGCTTCCAGTATCCAAAGACAAGGTCAAAGGCTTTGGAGTATACATATGATGCCTTGTAAATCCCCTCCTATTTCTGATAGATACATCTGCCGTGTGGATTCCTCACCTTGTGAATATCCCCCTTGCGTCAGCAATGTTTGGAATTTTTCTTCGTAGCACGCCGGCGTAGACGACGTCATAGGAGCACGGCATCGCGCGCGACTTCATCTGACGTCACCGACTCCTTATTAGACCCACGTCGGCGTGATGACGTCAGTTCCCTTTTTTCCGCGTCGTCAACGCTAACGGTTTCTGGGATCTTCTGCGACACATAGTATCTTCTTTCTATTTCGTGTTACTATTACTCTGTTGAGTGTTTCTTCTTCGTCGAGGATGTCGTCGAGGAAGACGGGGTTCAAACAGTGTGGGTCATGCGCTCGCATGATGTCGATCACCGATCCACATGGCGATTGTTTGTGGTGTCTTGGATCGGACCATGACGTTAAAAACTGTCGATCCTGCTTCAAAATGAACCCTAAGGCCTTACGAGAACGTGAGGCTAAACTTCTTCTAGCAAAGGTAAAAGGAAGAGAAGCTCGTAGATCATCGAGATCGACGTCCAGACGTTCGAAGTCGAGACAGAAGTCGCGATCAAAGTTGAGGTCGAGGTCGGCTTCGAGATCGAGGTCCAGAGCGAGGTCCAGAGAAAGATCGAGATCCAGATCCAAGTCGGCTTCGGGTCATGCTTCTGGTTCTTCGAAGAAGAAGCACAAGAGGAGAAAACATAGCTCGAGACATCACTCTGGTAAAGACTCTTCAGACTCGAAGAAAAAGTCTCGAAGACATCATAAGGACTTCGTATCTCCTTCTCCTTTACAGTCTCTTAAAGATTCCCCGACTCCGGAACAAGAACCTGATCCGGAATTACACCATTCTTCGGATCATGAAGGAGAAGAAGAAGTTCCTCAGACTCTGTCTCCGGTAGAAGTCCCTGTAAATCCGGAAGGCCAGGATGAACCGATGCCGGAGCAACCTCCTTCGGAACAACCAATTGGTTCATACCCTCCCTTTCCTGGTCCGGGACAGGACCCCTTGCATTTTCTTAATGCGATGTTTGGAGTCTATTCTAGAGCAATGTGCTCCACTGGTGCACAGGCTGGTCCCATGGGTCCATTGTCTTACAACTTGGGCATTCCTCAAGCTTACGCCCCGGCTCCTTTTATGCCGTTTATGCCGGCGTCTTATACACCTTGGCTCGGTACGGCTCCGCCGAGGTCGTCGACTCCGCCGGCTCTGGATCGACCTCGTGAATCTAATCGAGGTACCACGCCGGTTCGTGAATCTCATCCTCCAGCTGCCCCGGCTCCTCGCTCGACGCCGGATCCGACTCCGTCGGAGTCGTTACCGGATCCGTCGACTTCGATTCGTATGGAATGGTCGAGGCTTAGAGCTCAGCGCCTCTTGGAAGAAAAGGAGTATGAAGATCCTGAAGTGGAGGAAGGTGAACTTCTGGATCAAGGGGATTGTTTTGACGACCTTCATAGTGCCAGTGGCCTGGAACTTTCTCCTGAGTGGGGTTTGCCATCAGTTTCTGATGCACCATCAAAAGACGTGACACCTTACCATATTGTGATTAGAAAGGCTGCGGATCTACTTAATCTGACCTTGCCTACTGTTGAATACAAACCTAACATTCTCACAGAGGTTTTGCATTCACCCTCATCCATAATAGAGCCTACACTTCCATTCACTGAGGCTTTAACTGAACCAATAATGGAGGTTTGGAAGAGACCATTGACTGCTCCTGCGGTTTCCAGGTCTGTAGCAAGACGTTACAGAGTGGCACCTGGTGACCCCGAGTTTCTCTCTTCACATCCTTCTCCTGAAAGCTTGGTGGTACAGGCCGCTTGTTCCAATAGATCGGCAGGTTCATTTCCTCAAGTACCAGCAGACAAGGACTAAAAAAAATTGGACCAGTCTGCTAAAAAGATTTTCTCCTCAAGTAGCATGGCTCTAAAATCTACTAATGCTACTTGTCTACTAGGGAGATATGTACATGCTTTGATGGACTCTGTGAAGCAATTGTCATCTAAGCTTCCTGAGGATGATAGAAAAAACTTTAATGAAGTAGTCTCCGACACTCAAGCTGCAGCCCGCTTAGTTATTCAGAGTGGCATGGACACGGCGGACTCTGTTGCCAGAATTATGGGTTCTACTGTTGCCACCAGAAGGGCTGCATGGCTAAAATCTTCTGATTTTTCAGCAGACGTTCAATCCATTTTAATGGACTTGCCTTTTGATGGGACAGGCCTCTTTGGAAAGAAAGCGGATATGGCTTTGGAGAGATTCAAAGATAGCCGGGCTACAGCAAGATCTTTGGGTCTTCAGGCTAGAGGTTCTGCCACTCGGAAGTTTAGGGGATTTGGTAGATCCACTTTTCGTTCCTATAAGCAAGGCCAGCAGCAACAACAGCAGCAGAACCCTTTGTATAAATCATACAGAGGTAAACAAAGGGTACGTGCTCGTGGACGCCAAGCCTCCTCCTCCTCTACTTCCTCCAATAATACCCACCCCCCACCTACAACAGCAAAGCAGCCCTAGATCCACCATTCTGGATCATGCGGGTCCGGTAGGGGGTCGGCTTACTCATTTTCTACGGGATTGGGAATCGGTTACATCAGATCTTTGGGTTCTCAATCTTGTAGAAAATGGGTATGCTCTTCCTTTCCAGGAGTTCCCTCCCAATTACCCTCCTTGCCAAGGAGGTTACTGTTCGGAGGACCACCTGCTTCTCCTGCAGGAAGAAGTTCTGGCACTGTTTCGAAAAGGTGCGATAGAGGTGGTTCCAGAGCAGGAAAGGGGTCAGGGGTGCTACTCCCGGTATTTCCTGATCCCCAAGAAGGATGGCAGGTTACGTCCAATCCTGGACCTCAGGATTTTGAACCTCTATCTCAAGCAGGAGAGGTTCAAAATGCTCACACTTGCACAGGTTCTTCAAGCGCTGTTGGAAGAAGACTGGATGGTGTCGATTGACTTGCAGGATGCGTATTTTCACATCCCCATTCTGAAGTCGCACAGAAAGTATCTCCGTTTTACGGTGGGATCGCAGCACTACCAGTTTGCAGTTCTTTCTTTTGGACTTACTACTGCGCCTCGAGTTTTCACCAAGGTGATGGCAGTGGTGGCTGCGCATCTCAGAAGGTCGGGGATTCCTGTGTTCCCCTGTCTGGACGACTGGCTGATCAAAGCAGAGTCGCCAGAGAAGGTGCTCCATCATCTGCAAGAGACAACTCAGTTGTTGCACAGGTTGGGTTTTTCGAGAAACGTACCCAAGTCTCACCTGGTGCCCTCCCAGTGCAACCTGTTCATAGGTGCGGTACTGGACACTACTGTATGTCGTGCATTCCCTCCACCTCAAAGGATTCGCGACATACAGGAGATGATTCCTTTATTCTACAATGGAGCGGTTGTTCCTGAAGGTCCTTCGTTTGCTCGGTCTGATGGCTTCTTGCATTCTGTTGGTCAACCATGCACGCTGGCACATGAGGGCACTCCAGTGGTGCCTCCGCAGGCAGTGGTTTCAACACAACGGAGATCTCGGGGAGTCAGTGAGGATCTCCAGAGAAACTGCAGCGGATCTGTCTTGGTGGAGCATGGAAGTCAATCTGTCTCAGGGAAAGCCTTTCCATCTTCCTCCTTCTGTTGCCACAGTGATAACAGATGTGTCCACTCTCGGGTGGGGTGCTCATCTGGGGGATCTGGAGATCAAAGGTCTTTGGTCACCGGAGGAGAGGTTGTTTCATATCAACCTTCTAGAGTTGCGGGCGATACGTCTGGCGCTCAAGGCCTTCCTCCCTTCCCTTCGCGGTCAGTCGGTTCAGGTCCTGACGGACAACACGACCGCGATGTGGTACATCAACAAGCAGGGAGGAGTAGGGTCGCAGTGTCTCTGCAGAGAGGCTCTGCGTCTCTGGTCCTGGGTTCAGGATCATCAGATTTGTCTGATGGCAAATCATCTGGCCGGAGTTCAGAACGTTCGTGCAGACGTTCTCAGTCGGCAGTTCTCTGCCGACCATGAGTGGAGGCTCCACCCGGAGGTTGTTCACGACATCTTTCAGATGTGGGGGACTCCTCGGGTGGACCTGTTTGCCACTCGCGAGAATGCTCACTGCCTGTCATTCTGCAGTCTCCAGTATCCAATGCAAGGAGCTCTGGGGCATGCGTTTGAGTTGATTTGGGAAAATCAGCTCCTTTACGCGTTTCCCCCCATACCCTTGATTGCTCGGGTTCTGAGGAAGATTCGCCAAGACCGGGCCCAAGTCATATTGGTCACCCCGGATTGGCCAAGAAGGGTGTGGTACACGGACCTTCTCCACCTCTCCTCTCACCCGCCGCTCCGTCTCCCTTTCAGGGCAGACCTCCTCTCTCAGATGGAGGGGCAAGTTCTACACCCCCACCTCCGGACATTACACCTTCATGCCTGGAGATTGAACGGGGCAACTTGAATTCCTTTTCTCTCCCTCACGATGTGGTGGATGTCATTCTCTCTGCCAGGCGTGACTCCACTAAGTCCATCTATTCGTATAGGTGGTCTAAATTTGTCTCTTGGTGTAGGGAGAGGGATTTTGAAGGCTCATTTGTCTGACATTTTGCAGTTTGCTCTTTCTCTGGCGCAGCAGGGTTTTGCTGTTGCCACGGTCAAGGGGTATCTTTCAGCCTTATCGGCATTTCTCTGTTTGCCGGATCAGCCCTCTCTTTTTAAGTCTCCAGAGGTTTTAAGATTTTTGAAGGGTCTCACTAATAAGTTCCCTCCTTCTCCGTTTGTTGTTCCTCATTGGGATTTGAATCTTGTGTTAACCTTTTTGATGGGTTCTCCCTTCGAACCCTTGCACAAGTGTCCATTGAGGCTTCTTTCTTTTAAAACGGTCTTTTTGGTTGCGATTACCTCGGCAAGGAGGGTAAGTGAGCTTCAGGCTCTTAGTTCCAAGCCCCCATTCTTGACCATTCATGCTGAAAGAATGGTTCTCAGGACCAGGGCTGCTTTTCTTCCTAAGGTGGTGACTCCCTTCCACCTAGGTCAATCCATTACCCTTCCTACCTTCTATCCTCCCCCACACCCTTCCAAGGAAGAGGAGAGGCTTCGTCGCTTGGACCCTAAGGGCCAGATGTAGGAGCCAAAATACCGGTCGGTAACGGCCGATTTCGGCCGTTACCGACCGGTATTTAAGATTTGGCATGTAGGGGGCATATTTTACCGATTCAGTAAATTTACCGAATCGGTAAATTTACCGAATTGGTAAAATACCGAATCGGTATTTTTACCGATTCGGAATCTTCCATATGTAGGTGGGACTCTTCAGAGTCCCAAAGCCATTACAGATTCGGTATTTTACCACCCAATCCAATTGGGTGGTAAAATACCGAATCCAGGTGTGCATGCACATGTGTGCATGCACACCTGTGCCATATTATTTATTATTTATTTAAAATCTTATATAGCGCGCAGCTACCCTTGGGCATCCCGGCGCTTTCCAGACAACATCCGATGGTAATGGGGACAAAGTTGACGCATTATACAGGAAACAGAAAGGTTTTAAGACCTTTACGGAAACGCAGTGTGCAGGGCTCAGCACGTAGTTTTAGAGGAAGCGAGTTCCAGAGCTTTGCCGTATTAAATGAGAATCTTCTCCCGCCCGTACGGGCCTTTTTAACTCTAGGAACTAGTAAAAGATGTTTCCCTTCTGATCGCAGCGTTCTGCTTGCTTTGTATGGGGTAACTAGGTTTTTTAAAATGAGGGGGCCTTTACCTGCGAGGATTTTATGGGCAGTACAAAGTGCCTTAAAGGTCACTCTCTCCCGCACAGGGAGCCAATGCAGCGCCTTCAATGCCGGTTTCGCTGATTGCGTCCTTGGAATGTCCATAAGCAGCCTTGCCGCTGCATTTTGGACCTGTTGAAGAGTCTTGAAGGTCGATTCAGGGGCGCCCAAAAAAATGGCGTTGCTATAATCGAGTCTAGATGTTATAAGACCCTGAATCAGCAGCTTCCTCGATGTTGACGGTAGGAGAGGAAAGATTTTACGTGCCGACCTAAGCAGGGCATAACACACTCCTGCTGTTTTCTTAGCTTGAGTGCGAAATGACAAGTCTGGTTCTAGCCAGACTCCAAGGCTCTTGATCGCTTCTTTGGGGGCTGGGGGATCACCCATACATCCCGGCCAGCTGAGCGACGGGAGAAGGGTGGTTTTACTTCCCAGCAGCAGTATTTCCGTCTTTGAGCCGTTTAACTTGAGGGAGGATTCTCCCATCCAGGTGTGAACATCTGCCAAGCAGAAGTTCAAGGTGTCCGGATTGTCGGCCAGGTGGGATAAGGAAACCACTAGCTGCGTGTCGTCAGCGTAGCTCACGATTTTGATGTCATATGGGGATACTACGTCCTCCAGGGGGGCCATATAAACATTAAATAAAGTAGGGCTCAGCGAAGAGCCCTGTGGCACTCCACACTGGAGGGGAATAGATTTGGACCTCTCAGAGCCATCCCAAACCTGGTAAGTTCGATTCGAGAGAAAATATCTCAGCCACTGCAGGGCCACCCCAGACACCCCTACCTCAGCCAGCCGTCGAATCAACACCTGATGGCTCACGGTGTCAAACGCCGCGCTGAGGTCCAGGAGGATCACTGCCACTGACCCTCCTGAGTCCAGAATACGTCTCGCTTCATCAACGACCGCCAAGAGGGCCGTGTCTGTGCCCTGACCTGGGCGGAATCCAGTTTGTGATGGCCGAAGGAGTCCATTCGACTCCAAAAAGGCTGACAGCTGCTTGTTGACTAACCGCTCAGCAATTTTGCAGAGGCCCGGCAGCAACGAAATGGGCCTAAAGTTCGACAGGTCAGTGGGGTCCAAATTGTTTTTTTTTAAAAGAGCCTTAACAACAGCCATTTTCCAAGTGGGTGGCACCACACCCTGGATAAAAGAGGCATTCATTAGGTCTGTCACGGGAGCTGCAATGGACGCGGTTACCTGTTTGAGGAACTTCATGGGGACTGGGTCCATGGGGGAGCCACTTTTAATCGACGATAGGGTTTTGGTGACATCGCTCACTGATACTGGGCCAAAGGTGTCGATATCCAAAGCGGTCTTTCTGGCCTGAGTTCCCACGACCTGCTTGCCCTTGTCCTGAGATAGACCAGGCTGGTGCAGGGAGTTTAAGATCTTCTCAATTTTTGTGTGGAAGAACTCAGCTAGTTCCGTGCTTTTTTGTTTGTCATGCGTAACAGCCGGCTCCGGAACTTTAAGCAGTTCTTTAACCACTTTAAAGCTCTCCCTAGAAGAACTAGAGGCAGATTTGATGCGGTCTTCGAAGAATAGGGCTTTCGCGCGTCGCAAGGCGGACTTGTAGCCCCTCATTGCCGCACGGTATTCTTCTTTCCTGGAGACTTCCCAGTTCTTCCTCCATAGCCTCTCCATCCTTTTACATCCCTTCCTAAGGGTGCGAAGATCTAGGGAGTACCACGGAGCTGAGCCAACTCGTTTCTCCCTCTTTTGAACTCTCTTTTTAGGAATCAGAGCGTCCAAAGAAGCGGATAGCCAGTTGTTGATGTTAGCATCGGCCTTAACTGGGTCCGACTCAGGAAGAGGGGGCGTGTCTTCCAGTTTCGCGGTCCAGTTATCAACCGATAATCTGGACCAGGCTCTATCCACTAGGAAGGCCTGTTTGGTACTTGTAGGTGGTAGGTCAGTTTGCCAAAGTGCTGATACCAAAAAATGGTCTGACCATGGAAGGGGAAGGGCCGGCCTAGCTGTAAAGCGGGGAATGTTCGAAAACATCGGGTCGAGCAGGTGTCCCTTTTCGTGAGTGGGCCCGAAGTTAATTAGGTCCAACTCACACTCTTTTAAATCGCTCTGGAGGTCCAGAGCCGTTTGGTCAGTGGGCTCGTTGAAGTGAAAATTGAGATCACCCAACACCATGAAATTGGCTGTGGATGCGGCCAGGACCGTCACTGATTCTACAAGGGAACTCACGAAATTACCCAGTGCGCCTGGGGGCCGGTAGATCAACAAACCTGATATTGACACTGTCGGGGATATCCTGAGAGCGAAATGGCAGCTCTCACAGTCCGAGAGTTGGCCATGCTGTGCCCTGCAAACAAACAGGCTCCTATATATAATAGCAAGGCCGCCCACTCGCCCCTCTGGTCTATCCACCTGACAGATAAGGTAGCCCGGCGGAAGAGCTTCCACAATGTCCGCATCGGAACTAGGAGTTAACCAAGTTTCCGTTAAAAACAAGAGATCTAGAGCAGAGTCCTGGATAAGTAGATTGACTTCTGTCGAATGACGTGGGAGGGATCTACAATTAAGTAGACCTACCACTAGGTCGTTTTTCCCTTTAATAGCGGAGTGATTCCTCTCTGGCCCCCCAGCTGAAGGGGGAGATGAGCATTGCATAGAAGGATCATCGCTATGAGACAATGAGTGCCGAAGAGCCATGAGTTCGTCGCGCTCATAAGCGCGCCTCATGGGAATAGGTTTCGACAGCGTATCAGGCCCTAAGCCCGTCTGGGCCCGGGCGGGCACAGACGGGCTGGACTCTGGCGTGACTCCGGCGCTGCGACGGCGCTTCCGCTGCGCGTCACCGCTGCGCGTCTTCATGGAAGCTTTAAGTAGGGGCCTCGCCTCCTGTGTCTCCAACTAGAGCGCTCGCGGAAGTGGCGCCTGTACAGAGTCCCTAAACTACCCCCAAAATGGCGGCGATGCAAATTACCAGACTAAAGACCCGCGAAAAGCGCGGTGAGGGGCCCAGATTAAAATGCAAGTAAGTGCTACTCTCAAAATTATTGTCTAAACAAGGATACAACAATTAAATAATTAAAACAATATTTTGAAAAAACGGGCACTCGGTTAAAAAACGCGCTGCTAATTCCACGCGCTGTGCTGGCCTGATGGGAAAGCTCCTACGCTCGAAAATGCAGGTGATTAGTGCTGTCCGCTGCCAAATAGGTAGGACGATGTCAAGGAGTGAGCTGCCTGCTCCACTCACCTTAAGTAGGGGCCTCGCCTCCTGTGTCTCCAACTAGAGCGCTCGCGGAAGTGGCGCCTGTACAGAGTCCCTAAACTACCCCCAAAATGGCGGCGATGCAAATTACCAGACTAAAGACCCGCGAAAAGCGCGGTGAGGGGCCCAGATTAAAATGCAAGTAAGTGCTACTCTCAAAATTATTGTCTAAACAAGGATACAACAATTAAATAATTAAAACAATATTTTGAAAAAACGGGCACTCGGTTAAAAAACGCGCTGCTAATTCCACGCGCTGTGCTGGCCTGATGGGAAAGCTCCTACGCTCGAAAATGCAGGTGATTAGTGCTGTCCGCTGCCAAATAGGTAGGACGATGTCAAGGAGTGAGCTGCCTGCTCCACTCACCTTAAGTAGGGGCCTCGCCTCCTGTGTCTCCAACTAGAGCGCTCGCGGAAGTGGCGCCTGTACAGAGTCCCTAAACTACCCCCAAAATGGCGGCGATGCAAATTACCAGACTAAAGACCCGCGAAAAGCGCGGTGAGGGGCCCAGATTAAAATGCAAGTAAGTGCTACTCTCAAAATTATTGTCTAAACAAGGATACAACAATTAAATAATTAAAACAATATTTTGAAAAAACGGGCACTCGGTTAAAAAACGCGCTGCTAATTCCACGCGCTGTGCTGGCCTGATGGGAAAGCTCCTACGCTCGAAAATGCAGGTGATTAGTGCTGTCCGCTGCCAAATAGGTAGGACGATGTCAAGGAGTGAGCTGCCTGCTCCACTCACCTTAAGTAGGGGCCTCGCCTCCTGTGTCTCCAACTAGAGCGCTCGCGGAAGTGGCGCCTGTACAGAGTCCCTAAACTACCCCCAAAATGGCGGCGATGCAAATTACCAGACTAAAGACCCGCGAAAAGCGCGGTGAGGGGCCCAGATTAAAATGCAAGTAAGTGCTACTCTCAAAATTATTGTCTAAACAAGGATACAACAATTAAATAATTAAAACAATATTTTGAAAAAACGGGCACTCGGTTAAAAAACGCGCTGCTAATTCCACGCGCTGTGCTGGCCTGATGGGAAAGCTCCTACGCTCGAAAATGCAGGTGATTAGTGCTGTCCGCTGCCAAATAGGTAGGACGATGTCAAGGAGGCCCTTAGGGCATGTCTGTCTGCCACATGGCACACATGACTTTATTGGGGGTGCTAGAGGGTGTCAAAGTGACACCCCCTGCACCCTTGCAAAAATCGGTATTTACCGATTCGGTAATTACCGAATTGGTATTTCCCATTGATTCCTATGGGCTTCAAAGCCCATAGGAATCAATGGGAAATACTGATTCTGTAATTACAGAATCGGTAAATACCGATTTTTACAGAATCGGTATTTCAAATACCGATTTTACCTACATCTCCCACCTTCTATTTTACCGATTCATAAATACCGAATCGGTAAAATGCGGCATTTATGAGTCGGTAAAATAGAATTACCTACATCTGGCCCTAAGAGAGCAGTTAGTTTCTATCTTGATAGGACTAAAGACTATCGTATTGACGATCAGCTCTTCGTGGGTTTTGCTGGCTGCAAGAAGGGCAGAGCGGTGCACAAGCGCACACTTTCCAGGTGGATAATCCTGTGCATCAAGATTTGCTACTCCCTGGCGGGTAAGGACCCTCCTGAGGGTATTAGAGCACATTCAACTAGAGCAAAGTCTGCAACTTCTGCTTTGCCTAGAGGTGTTCCTGTTGAGGACATTTGCAGAGCAGCGACTTGGGCCTCCCTCCACACTTTCGCGAAGCACTACTGCTTGGATACCGATACCGATACTTTGCGCGCTCTGTCCTCCAAGATTTCCTGGTATAGCAGAGTGGACACCCTCCTCCGGGAGTGGGGACTGCTGTGGGACTCTATTCACAAGGTGAGGAATCCACACGGCAGATGTATCTATCAGAAGAACAAGTTACTTACCTTCGGTAACGCTATTTCTGGTAGATACAGTATCTGCCTGTGGATTCCTGACATGCCCACCCGCCTCCCCGTTGTCCGCTCTGCTATACCTGGTTTTATGTATTTATATTTTCTGGTTTTTGATGCTTTTGCTACGCACTTTGTGTGCAGTTTTGATTTGTGTACACTGTATATATGTATTTTTACTGTCGTTGGTCCGTCCGGGTGCCTCGAAGGCCCGGAAAAAAGGGCGAAACTGACGTCATCACGCCGACGTGGGTCTAATAAGGAGTCGGTCACGTCAGACGGAGTCACGCGCGATGCCGTGCTCCTATGACGTCGTCCATGCCGGCATGCTACGAAGAAAAATTCCGAACGTTGCTGACGCAAGGGGGATATTCACAAGGTGAGGAATCCACAGGCAGATACAGACCAGGGCCCTGAGCTGCAGGGGGCCCCCTCAACACAGTACTCTGGTCTGAGAGCTCTTGATTGAGTCTGGAGGGGGAGGCTCCATGTGCCTTGCAGGGCCCCCGGAAGTTTTGTTACACCACTGGGCTTAGTTAACCATCCTTTGGGATGGTTGTTCATCAACTTATGCTGTTTAGATGAATCTCTGATCTACTTAAATCTAGACTGGCAGTGTATGTGCAACCCTTCCTTGATATGTTCCACCTGAATTATCTCCATGATCAGTCTGGGATGCTTAACCAACTCTACTATGTGTTAAATGTCTTGGCTTGGACAATGCGTGCCATGAAATGGATCTGCTTAGTTGTGTAATGATGCTGTGGTTGATAATGTTGTCTTGCATCCTGAAGCAGCAGATGCATGTGCTCTCGGTATTTCACTCTGTGATGCACATGATGGGAGTGACATGGTGTATAGATCTGATTGTCTGTTTTTATTCTTTCCTAGGTTCGGGATGACTGAATGCTTTGTCTGCAAATCCCACATTCATCTCCCCAAATCTGCAGTTCCCGCTCTGCTATGTCACTACTGTGCTATTTTCTCCTGGTGCGCTGTAATAAAGGTGTGAGTTATCTATTCCTATGCACAACTCACATTTGTGCCTTCCATCTGATTGAGTATTTCACCTCACTCCATGTCCTCTCTTACTCATCCCTGCCATAGCATTCTGCTTCTCCTGCCCCATTGTCCAAGCACTCCACGTTCTGCCTCTTCACCCATCTCTGTGGTATAGCACTTTATGCCCTGCCTCCTCTTCCACATTCTATTTATAACACTCCATGCTCTGCTTCCTTGCCACTCCACTGTCTTAGCACATCACACAGTTCCACTACTCCTTTCTCCTCCGTGTATCACTTTATTCATGGCTTTCTCTCTTTTCTCATTGTGTTTGCAATCCATGATCTAACTCCTCTACTACCTCATTTTCATAGCACTTCATTGTCAGCCCCATACCCATCTCCCTGTCCCAGCGCTCCATGCTCTACTTCCTCAATCAACTCATTGGAATAACAACCCACACTCTGCCTCCTCTCCCACCTCTCCCACACTGTATGTTCTGCCTCTTTTTCGACCTCCATGATCTGTTTCCTCTCCCACCTCATTGATGTATCACTTCATTCCAGGCTGCTTTCGCTGCTGCCTCATTATCTTAGTAATCAATGATCTGCCTCTCCTAAGACCTCTTTTTCATAGCACCCTGTGCTCTGCAACTTCTCACATCATTGTAGATGGACTCTATGATAACTTCCACTCTCGGGTGATTGTCAAAGCCCTCCTAGCTCCCTCCTCGGGTCATTTTCAAAGCACTCTTTCCTCCCGCCTCCTTCATAGGCTAAAGCAACCTACCATCTAGGCTTAAGGAAACACTGTCCAATACAAAATTATTGCAACATGTTCAATAATTCCTTGCAGAGAAGACCTTTTAGAGACAGGTAGACCATTGGTATCCTGAACCAGTAATTAGTCTATGGGAGCTGCTGGCAAGGGGAAGGATCAACAACTCAAATAGCAATACAGTAAGCATTGAGACTGTAAGGTCCAAACACGTTTCATAAAAGGGAACTAAATTGGCTTAGTGCCAAAAAGATTTAAAAGAAAATTGACAAACAGGAAAAATGTTTTTTATCATGTCAACGCAAGATGATTATATTATGTCAACACAACACAAGTGTTGTCGTTTGATGAACTGTTAATAAAGAAAATAACTATGCTCTGAAGTAGGAGATGGTCACAAGTTAAATCGACATGTAAATGATTATGCATGCTGTTCGATTGGGCTGTGAGGCACGGCCCAGTCAACAAAGTTACTTTATATCTGATGAACTTCATGAACCATGCAGAGGAACCTTACAGTTGGTGGTATAAAAATGTCTTACTGTCAATATTTTGAATGTAGGCATGATTCTTGAGAACTAAGCCAACGCCATTGTTCAATAATATAACTCAACTTCTGATGGATACATCTGGCAGTGGATTCCTCACCGTGTGAATATCCCCTTGCGTCAGCAACATTCGGAAATTCTTTTCGTAGCTTCGTGCCGACGTGGGCGACGTCACAGAAGCACGGTATCGCGCGCGGCTCCGCTGACGTCACCGACTCCATAATAGGCCCCGTCGGCGTGATGACATCAGTTCCCTTTTTTCCGCGTCGTCGACGCTAACGGTTTTTGAGGGATCCTCTGTAGCTGTTTAGTAACTTTGTTACTGTTCGTTTTCTATTAGTGTCTTCCTCTTTCTTTGACTCCTGTCGAGATGTCCACGAAGAAGACCGGGTTTAAGCTGTGCGGAGAATGTGGGAAGATGATGTTGATCACGGACCCGAATGAGGATTGCATTTGATGCCTGAGGTCGGACCATGATGTTCAAGGCTGCTCTTCCTGCAAGAAGATGAACCCTAAGGCCTTTCATGAAAGAGAGGCGAAGCTTCTGATTGCCAAGTTGAAAGGTAAAAAAGAGAAGAAGACTTCGAGGTCGCGTTCGAGGTGGCCGAGGTCGAGGTCTCGCACGGCGTCGCCTTCGAGGTCATCGTCGGGGCATGCGTCTAGATCAGCAAAAAAGAAGCACAAGAAGAGAAGGTACGGATCTCGACATCACTCTGGGAAAGATTCGGAGTTGAGACCGAAAATGCCAGGTAGGAGACGTCGTAAAGAGATATCTCCTTCTCCAGTTGTGGATCCGGTAGGTGAGGTTTCGCCGGAGCATTCACCGGCTCCGGTGTCGAATCCCTCTCCGGCGCCATCTCGATCTCCTGTTCGAGATGAAGAAGAGGCTCCCTTGCCTGAGGCTTCGATGACTCCAGCTCACCAACCTGAAGAAGAGGAGACGAATCTGGTACCTCCTCGAGGGCAGCCTGTGGGTCCATACCCTCCTTTTCCGGGCCCAGGACAAGACCCTACACAGTTTTTAAACACGATGTATGGTGTCTATTCGAGAGCTATGTACCCCTCTGGAGCACCGGCAGGTCCCATGGGTCCTTTGGCATACAACCTGGGAGTCCCCCAGTCTTATGCTCCAGCTCTGTTTATGCCATTTATGCCGGCGCTGACTACGCCTTGGCATTTCTCGACGCCGCCGAGGCCTTCGACGCTGTTACCTTTGTCACCGGCCCCGACTCAACCTCGAGAGCATCGCCCTGTGCCTCCGGATCTGATCACGACGCAGGCTCTGGCTCCGTCGGAGTCGATCGCGGATCCGTCGACGCCGTTCTTGAAGGAGAGGTCGAGACGTGATGCTCAGTGTCTTCTCGAAGAACGAAGGTACAGAGAAGCTGAAGTCGAAGAAGGTGAGCTGCAGAAGGATGATTACTTTGATGACCTGAGGGAGGCTAGCGGATTGGAACTATCTCCAGACTGGGAGATAACCTTTGTCTCGGATGCCCCTTCAAAGGACGTTGCACCAAACCATGTGGTCATCAGAAAGGCAGCAGAACTTTTACATTTAACTCTGCCTACTGCTGAGTTCAAGTCTAATTTGTTAACAGAAGTCCTCCATTCCCCGTCTTCTGTTGTGAAACCTATGCTTCCTTTCAATGAGGCTTTGACGGAACCTATTTTGGAAGTATGGAATAGACCTCTCACAGCTCCTGCTGTTGCTAAAGGTGTTGCAAGGAGATACAGGGTGGCGCCTGGTGACCCAGACTTTTTATCATCGCACCCTTTACCGGAGAGCTTGGTAATACAGGCAGCCTGTTCAAAGAAATCTGTGGGGGGTTTCCCTCAGGTGCCTGGGGGCAAGAAGTCAAAAAAGCAGCATCAAACTGCGAAGAAAGTGTTTTCATCGGCGAGTATGGCTCTAAAGTGAACTAATGCCACATGCCTCTTGGGGAGGTACATACATGCCTTGATGGACTCTGTAAAACAGTTGGCTCCTAAGATTCCAGAGGAGGACAGGAAAAATGTTAATTAGGTGCTGGCTGACACGCAGGCTACTGCTCGTCAAGACATACAAAGTGGTCTAGATACTGCTGACTCGGTAGCGAGAGTTATCGGATCTTCAATTGCCACCAGAAGAGCAGCCTGGTTGAAGTCTTCCGAGTTCTCTACGGATGTCCAAGCTGCTTTGTTAGACCTTCCATTTGATGGCTCGGGCCTTTTTGGAAAAAAAGCTGATGCGGCTTTGGAAAGATTTAAAGACAGCAGGGCTACAGCCAGATCTTTGGGTCTTCAGTCCAGAGGAACTGTGAACAAAAGATATAGGGGTTTTGGAAGGTCCCCTGTATAAGTCATACAGGGGTAGACAAAAAGCTCGTCCTCGAGGACGGCAAGCCTCCTCCTCCTCCTCCTCCTCTTCCTCTTCCCTCCCTCCTCCATCAACAGCAAAGCAGCCCTAGATCCGCCATTCCGGATCATGCGGGTCCTGTAGGGGGTCGGCTTACCTATTTCTACGGGATTGGGAATCGGTCACATCGGACCTTTGGGTTCTCAATCTCGTGAAGAATGGGTATGCACTTCCCTTTCGGGAATTCCCTCTGAATTACCCTCCTTGTCAAGGGTTTTGCTCAGAGAACCACCTGCTACTCCTACAGGAGGAAGTCCTGGCGTTGTTAAGAAAGGGTGCGATAGAGGTGGTTCCGGAGCAGGAAAGGGGACAGGGATGCTACTCCCGAAATTTCCTGATCCCCAAGAAGGATAGCAGACTTCGTCCAATCCTGGATCTCAGGATCTTGAACCTTTACCTGAAGCAGGAGAAGTTCAAGATGCTCACCCTTGGGCAGGTTCTTCAAGCGCTGCTGGAATAAGACTGGATGGTGTCGATCGACTTACAGGATGCGTATTTTCACATCCCTATCCTGAAGTCGCACAGGAAGTATCTCTGTTTCACGGTGGGATCGCAACATTACCAGTTTGCGGTCCTTCCGTTTGGTCTTACTACCGCGCCTCGAGTCTTCACCAAGGTGATGGCTGTGGTGGCTGCACATCACAGAAGGTCAGGGATTCCAGTATTCCCTAATCTAGACGGTTGGCTGATCAAAGCAGAATCGCCAGAGAAGGTGCTTCATCATCTGCAAGTCACAACTCAGTTGTTGTACAGAATTGGCTTTTTGATAAATTTACCCAAATCTCACCTGGTGCCCTCCCAGCGCAACCTGTTCATAGGTGCTGTACTGGACACAACTGTATGTTGTGCATTCCCTCCTCCTCAAAGGATTCGCTACATACAGGAAATTATTCCTTTATTTTATAATGGAGCGGTCGTTCCAGTCCTGAAGGTCCTTTGTCTGCTCGGTCTGATGGCTTCCTGTATTCTGTTGGTCAACCATGCACGCTGGCACAGAAGGGCGCTCCAGTGGTGCCTCCGCAGGCAGCGCTATCAGCACAACGGAGATCTCACGGAGTCTGTGAGGATCTCCAGAGAAACTGCAGCGGATCTGTCTTGGTGGAGCGTGGAGGGCAATCTGTTTCAAAGAAAGCCTTTCCATCTGCCTCCATCAGTTGCCACAGTGATAATGGATGCATCCACCCTAGGGTGGGGTGCTCATCTGGGGGATCTGGAGATCAAGGGTCTTTGGTCTCCAGAGGAAAGGTTGCTTCACATCAACCTTCTAGAGTTGCGGGCGATACGTCTGGCGCTCAAGACCTTCCTCCCTTCCATTCGGGGTCAGTCGGTTCAGGTCCTGACGGACAACACTACAGCGAAGTGGTATGTCAACAAGCAGGGAGGAGTGGGGTCGTAGTGTCTCTGCAGAGAGGCTCTGTGCCTCTGGTCCTGGGCACAGGACCATCAGATTTGTCTGATGGCAAATCATCTGGCCGGAGTTCTGAATGTACGTGCAGACAGTCTCAGTCGGCAGTTCTCAGCCGACCACGAGTGGAGGCTTCATCCAGAGGTAGTACGTCACGCCTTTCGGACATGGGGGACTCCTCAGGTGGACCTGTTCGCCACTCACGAGAACACTCACTGCATGTCATTCTGCAGTCTCCAGTATCCGATTCAGGGAGCGTTGGGGGATGCCTTTCAGTTGAGTTGGGACTCAAGACTCCTTTACGCGTTTCCTCCCATACCCTTGATTCCTCGGGTTCTGAGGAAGATTCGCCAAGACCGGGCCCAAGTCATTTTGATCGCCCCGGATTGGCCAAGAAGGGTGTGGTACACAGATCTTCACCACCTCTCCTCGTGCCCGCGACGCTCCGTCTCCCTCTCAGGGCCGATCTCCTCTCTCAGATGGAAGGGGAGATTCTACACCACCACCTCCAGACCTTACACCTTCATGCCTGGAGATTGAACGGAGCAACCTGAATTCCTTTTCTCTCCCACATGATGTGGTGGATGTCATCTTATCGGCCAGGCGTGACTCCACCAAGTCTATCTACTCTTATAGGTGGTCTAAATGTGTTACTTGGTGTGGAGAGAAGTCAATCAATCCTTTGAGGGCTCGTTTATCTGACATACTTCAATTTGCGCTTTCTTTGGCTCAGCAGGGGTTTGCTGTAGCTACAGTCAAAGGTTATCAATCGGCATTGTCGGCATTTCTCTGATTGCCGGATCAGCCGTCTTTATTTAAATCTCCTGTCGTTTTGAGGTTTCAAAAAGGCTTACAAATAAATGTCCTCCTACTCCCTTTATTGTACCTCAATGGGACATGAATCTTCAGCTCACTTTCTTGATGGGTTCACCTTTTGAACCTTTGCACAAGTGTCCCTTGAGGCTGTTGTCTTTTAAAACAGTCTTCCTGATTGCAATTACCTCGGCAAGGAGGGTAAGTGAACTTCAAGCTCTTAGTTCAAAGCCTCCATTCTTGATCATTCATGCTGAACGAATGGTACTCAGGACCAGGACTGCTTTTCTGCCTAAGGTGGTAACTCCCTTCCATCTAGGGCAGTCCATTACCCTCCCTACCTTCTATCCTCCCCCTCACCCTTCCAAGGAGGAGGAGAGACTTCACTGCTTGGACCCGAAGAGGCCGGTGAGCTTCTACCTGGACAGAACCAGAGAGTTCATAGTGGATGACTGTAGGAAGGTAGATCCCTGACTATGGTTGCCCCCAACTTTTTGCCTGGTGTTTTGCTGGTTTTCTGACTTAGTTGACCTGGGACCCTGCTATTCAGGGCCCCAGGCCTACTGCTCTCTCTGTAAAATGGATTCCATGTACCTTAGGTACATATCTAATTGGATACTGAGATACCTTATCAGTCCCTGTACAGTGTACCTTAGGTACCCAGGGCATAGGTGTACCCAGGGCCTACCAGGGGCTGCAGCATGTATTATGCCACCCCTGGCTGGCCATCCAAATCTGACACAACTGGCTGCACGACAGCTGGGGCAAGGTGGTGTAATCACCCTTTGCTTTAGATATAGTATACCTATATCTAACCCTAAAATGGACACATGTATTCCTATCAGTCACTCCTATGGCAGGCCTTAACAATCCTGATGGCAGAGTGCGTGGAATAATGTGAAATGGTGCTCTGGTATGAGCTGAGCCCGTTTGCAGCTTGCGGAACCAAGTCCTAATAGCTGTTCCATGATAACGCATACCATATACTCTTAAGTGCATTATAATCCTCGCGGTTATATGCCAACTCTGGTATCGCTTTATCAAAACATGTCGAGTAAGGTGTCATACGAATTGGAATACTAACCCCTCGCCAATTCTGGTGACGGGGTTAGCATTCCACCCTTCTAGAGGGACACGACATGTATGTAACCTGTAACCCCGGTTAAAGTCAGACATAGCCTTAGCTCCACAAAATGGATGCTGCCACTGAGACACAAGTCTGCCCTCCTGCTGCTGGGAGTCCTCCCAGAGCAGGAGGCAAGGACAAAGGGTTTCCTGCCAGGGGCGGTGCCAGCACCGTCCCAGACAGGATTTTGTGTATCCTAGGTAGGCAGGGCTTTAGAGGAGGTGACTGCAAGTGGCACCCCAGTGCTCACTATGCATAGGCCGGCTGGAACCAGTTCCAGGGGCACTCCAGCCCCTGACCTGGGGAAAGCCCGCCAAAGGAGAGGGGTGTAACCACCCCCCTCCTGGTCCCACCCATAGGGCAGGACTTAGTCGCTTGCCAGCCCACTTTTTCAGGATAAAGGTAGGAACTGGCCCCCTTCCAAATTAGATCAATCTTTGAATCCTGAACCGACCTTCTACACAAAGAACTCAAGACTCTTCTCAAGATTTCTCCCTTGTGACTAAGGAGTAGACACCCTGCAGCAGCAGGCACCAACCAAGCATCGCGGTTTGTTGCCAGTCTCTCCTCCGGATCAAGACTGCTCCAGCACGACGAGAACCAGCTTCCCTGGCACCTCTGACCTCAACCTACATCATCAGCCCAGCTGTGATCCGTGGGTGCGACGAGACCTCGAGGGACCGGCCATCTTCAGAACTGCACGACGCTTGTCCAGCACGACCACCGAGTGACCCTCGACTGAGTGCTTTGGGGTAAGAGAAGCCCCGACCCTGAGCAGCTCCAACACCGAAGTTCAGCCCCCCTGCATCCACGAGATCTGCGTGGGGCCCTTCTGCTCTTTGCTGCTCACCGCGTTGTCCAGGTCGCTTGCCCGTTGGCTAGTGGCCCTTTCACGACGCTCCACAACGACCAACACCGCTGGTCTGGTTGCTCCAGACTGGCCCTTGCTTCCCTCCTTCAGAGAAGCACCCTGGACCCTCCTGGTCCACTCAAGACGCCATTTTAGGTCCACCGCGTGGGCCTTGCATTTGCCAAGACTTGTTGCCCAATCCTGGGTCCAGCGACGTCAGCAGCAGATACCTTCGTGGGACAGCTCGCACCTCCATCCTGGTCGCCGACAACGCCTCCTGGTCCGAGAGACTGCAGAGCCCAGCAGCGCCCACTCACCTGGTCGAGGTGACTTCGTCCGGTGCCACTCTGGTGCCCACCTAAATCACTGGCTAGTGATTCAGAACTTGGTCCCCTCTGCTTTCAGGTCTTCTTCTTCCCTGATCCAGGCTTGGATCACCACGAACTCTCTTCACTGGCCGCCTGCCAGCAACTTCTTTCTTCAGGCTCCTGGTTCTTCAACGAGGGTTTCCGACGTAACTTCAACCCTATGCAGCCGCAGCCCCTGGGCTAGGTAAACCAAGTACTCCGGTGCTTCAGCATAGTCCAACACTCTAAGTGTTCGGATCCACCCTTGTTTTCGACCCACCTAGTCGGGTTCGCCCGAGAACAGTAACTTTGTGACTACTAGCCTCCATAGACTTTTTCCCGCCTTACGTGTGAGAGTTCCCACTCTGCACACGACGTCCACAGGCCTCCTGCAACTAATCTAAGTGTTTAGCATTGTAGGACCAGCGTTTCTAAAGTCTATGAGAATAGTTACTTACCTGCTAGTAGTTCGCATTCCACTTTTGTAATATATGGTTTTTCGTGCCCCTCGGGCATTTGTGTAAATTGTGCGACTTAAAGTATTTTCTTAAGAGTTTTGTTGTGTGCTTAGCTCCCTGTCTCATAAAGAGCCAGGGTAGTCTTGTTAGAAATAAATATACGTTTATTTTCATAACAACTTGTGTGGTGTCCTTTCACTTGGTGTTCAAGGGGTAATGTGATGGTAAAACAGCTGGCTTAACACGCCCTCTAGAGTATTAGCCTTAGACTGCTCGTATCCATGCTACTAGGATAGCTGGTCTATAAGGTTGACTTACAACCATCATCAATAAGGGTTGTTTGGACTGATACAAAGTGCTCACTAGAATAGTGAACATTATATATCAGGCCAACTTCTCACATTGGTGAGCAGCGGTTGGGATTTGAGCTTGCTGTTGTTTTACCACACATATCCTAAGAATATCATTTGAAAGATCACATAAGTACTAAAGGTACATATAACTTAGCTTAGAATACTCTGAGTTCTACAGAACCAGCTGTTGTAGCTCCTAGGGCCTAGCACACCCTAAACTACAACTCTAGCAAGGGATCAGTAGGCAAACAAATAGTGTAGGTAGGTGCACCACTTACACCTCACTAGAAAAGCATGTCTAACCATGGAGAGTCCACTGAGACTCCCCTGGTAAGCATTGACCCTCCACAGGTCACTTCAAGATATGCAGCTCTCAGTTTCCAGGAGATGAGACAAGTGTGTACCTCCAGGAAACTGAAACAGGGGTCTAACCCCACCATTCCCTTTCTGATAGGTCTCTTAGAAACCTATGATGCGAGAAAGATTTCTCAGCTAGATGGGAATATGCCAGCCTTAGAGGGTACCACTGGGGATCCAGACCTCCACAACACTGACAATGCAGTTGAGGAGGAGGATCTTGAGGAACTCTCTGGGGATGAGGCAGACAAAGGTCTTGAGGTAGTCAGAAGGCTAACTAGGGCCAACTTAGACTTACTTGGGCTAGGATCTGGGGGACCCCCAGTACTGACCCTAAGTAGGCCTAACCTTGGAGTTAGGAGAGATAGATCTCTTTCTAGGGACTCCAATAGATCTCTGCACTCTAATGCCTCTTCTCAGAGGAGGAGGAACTCTCCCCAGAGGAGATTGACTTCCCCTCAGAGAATGGAGCATGAAGCTAGGATAAGACAGGCTACTCTGAGGATTGAAAGGGAAGAACTTGCCCTGGCCAAATAAAAGCTTGCCTTTGCTAGAGAGCAGCAGATGAGTGGGTTAGCTCCCACTGGTGGCAGCAATCTCCCAAGAGAAAAAGAGAAGGGTTTAGATACTAAACACCTGACAAAGATAGTGCCCCCCTTTAAATAAGGGGATGACATCCAGAAATGGATGGCTGCTTTGGAGAGGGCCTGCACTGTACAGTGCATCCCCCAAAGTCAGTGGGCAGCTATACTGTGGCTCTCCTTTGATGGCAAAGGTAGAGATAAGCTCCTCACTACTAGAGTTGAGGATGCTAACAATTACCAAGTCCTGAAAAATACACTGGTTGATGGGTTTGGCTTAACCACTGAGCAGTACAGGTTGCTATTCAGAGACACCCAGAAAACTTAGTCTCAGGACTGGTCTGACTTTGTTGATTGTGCCACTAAGGCTTTGGAAGGCTGGCTACTGGGTAGCAATGTTACTGACTTCACAGGATTGTATAATCTTATTATGAGAGAGCAAGTCTTAAATAATTGTCAGAACCAGTTATTACACCAGTACCTGGTAGACTCTGATCTGACCTCTCCACAAGAATTGGGTAAGAGGGCAGACAAATGGGTCAGAACCAGGATTAGGCCTAAGAACCAAGGTGGTGACCAGAAAAAGGAATCAACCAAGCCTCAAGAGAAGGGTGGGGATAAATCTACAGAGAAAACTTCCCTAGGGCCCCAAAACTCCAAGAATGGGGGTGGGTCCCAAGACACTTCCTCTACCCAGAAGAAACCTTATTGTTATCCCTGTAAACAGGTGGGTCATTTGAAAACTGACAGCAGTTGCCCAAAGAATAACAATAAGGAAAACATACTCCCAAGTAACATTCCCAAACCTCCTGTTACTACTAGTAGTAATCCCCCAGGTGGTGGGAGTGCCCCCAAGAATGTGGGTGCATTTACTTTGGGAGTTCCTGGGGACACTGGCCTAACCAGGTCCCCTGACTTAGATACTTTTGTCTGTGAAAATGGCATGGGGTTTGCCAACTTCACTACTTGTCCCAACACTTTGAGCAAGTACAGACAGGAGCCCCTCATCAATGGTATAAAAGTTGAGGCCTATAGAGATACAGGGGCTAGCATCACCATGGTGACTGAGAGTCCAGTCCCCTCAAGGCAACTTTTACCTGGTGCCACATACCAGGTGACCAATATTGATGGAGTACAGAGAAATCATCCCATGGCAGTGGTAAATCTCAGCTGGGGAGGTGTCACTGGCCACAAGAGAGTGGCCGTGTGTCACGATCGCTCTAGGCGCCATGGTGGGAGGAAAAAGAAAGGGCAAATTAGCGCGATCTCTACACAAGGACTACATGCCCCAGAAGGCTAAGCGACTCTGGAGAGCAGGAAAGAAGGCTGAGCCTATATAGCTCCTCCTCTCTAGCGGGTCGCTGCTTGACAATTGTTATGGTGGTTTAGGTATTGGCGGATGGTGTTTTCCCCGCCGGAGATATACCGAGAAGAAACCCTGCGCAGACGAAGAGCCTGCGTGTTCAGAGTCCAGACAAGCCTACGCCGACGAAGAGCCTGCGTGTTCAGAGTCCAGACAAGCCTACGCCGAAGAAAAGCCTGCGAGATCAGAGGAGTGGAGTCAACTTCCGACAAATCGCAAGTATCACGAAAGAAGAACAGGATCGTTCTTCTTCCCCAGCACATTTTCTTTCTTTCTGAAAGTCCCGAGTCACACGCATCTTGGGTTTACTTCTTTCCCCTGAAGATATCACGTCCAGTATGACAAGAGTTTTTCTTCTTTTGTGTTCAGGATTATGGTAACTTATTACGTCATTGTTATTCTCAAGAAGTATTGAGCATAAGAGACTGAGAGGTACAAAACCTTCAATTAGCCGAGAGAAGCCTAGTCCCATCGGATACATAGCCATTAAGGAAGTGACAATAACTTTCTTTTCACCGCTCCGGTTATCACGGATTGAGGAACTGCTTGTTAGCATTCAAAGACGAGAGAGTTGTGTCTCTGGTAAGTGTCATTCTTTGGGGCCAAGGGAGGGAAGCGGCATCGAAGAGACCAGACGCTTATGCCTGTTCCTTGTCTCTCCACGCTGCAGCCCGTCCCTCAATCGAGTAGTGCGGATTACCCCGACCCAGAAGGCAACAGCCCACAGCTCTTCCACCAAACCCTTCTTACCTCCCGGCTTCTTGCAATACTCCCTCAGAAGGTGATTTTCCACGTCACCTCTGGGGGTGGTGTTTAGACAAGTCGTGGGGATTTTCGCCTCATCGTTCCTGTTGGCCAGATTCCTCAGGTTAGTGGCGCGCGACTGTAATTGCGCCGCTTGCAATCCCGACAGATTGTCAAGCCCACGAATACTCACCAGCCCGAACGATGGATGTAGATGCTACTCTCGCTTCCCTGATGGAAAGTTTCACTGAACTCTGTCAGGAGGTCCTTACTTCCCGAGTCGAGAACCAATCCTTGTACCAGGAGGTTACCCAAATGCGCAAGGAATTGTCTGACTTAGCACTCAAAGAACCAGTGGTTAGACCCCTACTCAAACCAGCCACCTTACCCCCTCCTGTTTCATCCCGGACCGGGAGTTATTTTTTGCCTTTATCTACTCCTGCTACAACCACGGATACCTTACCGACTGTTCAAATCATTCAGAACACGGGGATACCTCTGGCCCCACCGGAGAGGTTTTATGGGGATCCTCGTAAGTTCGAAACATTTCTCAATCAGTGCCGACTTCATTTTATGTGTAAACCCGCAGTCTTCCAGGAGGAAGCGTCTAAAACGTCGTTTATGATGTCTTACATGGGAGGGAACGCGTCAAGTTGGACCATACCCTTGTTGGAACGTAACGACCCTGTGTTACATAACTTTTCTGATTTTTGTCTTGAGTTGAGGAAATTATTCGATAGGAAATCCCACATGTTAACTCTTGATAGGGAAATCATGACACTTCGACAGGGTACACAGGATCTGTTATCTTACATTACCACCTTTAATCGCCTGTTAGTGGAAACGGATTGGCCGGTGGAAAAAAGGATTTCCCTCTTTTATCAGGGTTTGAGAGGAGAATTAAAAGACGTGTTGGCCCAAGTGGTGCAATTACCCACAACGGTATCGGAATTCATCGATCTAACTGTCCAGTTAGATCACCGTCTGCTAGAAAGAAAAGGAGAAAGACCCAGAGGAGACAATCGCTTCTACTATCCTGTTCCCCGCCCCAGAACCGGAGGTGATGAGAAATCTAAGACGGCTGATGAGTCGGAGCCCATGCAGATCGGAGGGGTTAGAGGCCCCCTTACGCCCGAAGAAAAAGACAAAAGAAGACGTCTGAAACGTTGCCTTTATTGTGGGAAAGGTGGACATTTTATAAAGGAATGTCGAGCCCGGAATTACATTCCCGGACGCTCCACCCTTCCTCGAGTCCAAGCTACTCAGAGGAACGTCGAACCGTCGGAAAACTGAAGATCTCGAATCAGACGGAGGTCTCTGATTTGAGATGCCAACGCCCTATGATCTCCCCCGTGCTGGCGAACACTCTTCATCCTGCAGTGGCCCACATGAACGTCAGTGTAACTCTCTGGATCGCCTCACAAAAGACACTACAGATTGATGCCCTGCTGGACTCCGGGGCCACCGGTAATTATATCGACCAGGATTTTGCGTTTCGAATGGGCATCCCGTGCGAAAAGAAGCAGCGACCCGAAACAGTAAAAGCCGTGGACGGCACCATTCTTTCATCAGGTCCAGTGGTGTACAATACCCTGTCACTGTTGATGGAATTTGGCGAGGACCATCAAGAACATATCCAATTTGACCTGATTGATGCCCCACAGTTCCGGCTCATCCTGGGTATGCCATGGCTTACGCTGCATGATCCTTTTGTGAGTTGGTCATCCCGCACGATCAGTATGACCTCCCCCTATTGTAAGGAGCATTGTAAGAATCATGAGCTGCTACCTACATTCGCGGCACCCTCACCTGCCACCTGTCTGGCTAACGCCTGTACATCCGAGAAGTTCTGTTGCGCCACGGTGCTTCCTGATGAATACCAGGAGTTTAAGGCTCTGTTCGACAAACAAAAAGCAGCCCAGCTACCACCCCATAGGGCCTACGATTGTCGTGTTGATCTGATCCCGGGGGCGGATATCCCCTGTAGCAGAGTATATGCTTTGACGGAAAAAGAAACCCAATACTTAAAAACATACATTGAAGAGAATCTAGCAACCGGGTTTATCAGACACTCCACCTCCCCTGCATCATCGCCGATGTTTTTTATAGCTAAAAAGGATTGCGATGAGTTAAGACCATGCATCGATTACCGTGCTATAAACAAAGTAACGATAAAAAATCGTTATCCTCTTCCTCTGATTCCGGTCCTGATGGACCAATTGAAAGGAGCACGATATTTTACAAAACTCGATCTTCGGGGGGCCTACCACCTTGTGCAAGTGCAAAAAGGGGATGAGTGGAAGACAGCTTTCAGAACCAAATTCGGTTTATTCGAATACCGGGTAATGCCCTTTGGTCTCTGCAACGCCCCCGCCGCCTTCCAATTCTTCATGGACGAAGTACTGAGAGGATGTCTGGAATCGTTCTGTGTGGTTTACATTGACGACATTTTGATCTATTCAACAACATTATCCGAGCATGTCGTGCATGTCAAGACGGTCTTGCGGAAGCTCCAATAAAACCTGTTGTATGCTAAATTAGAGAAATGTCTCTTCCATGTGCAGGAGGTAGCTTTCTTGGGGTACATCATAGACGCCCAAGGGTTCCGGATGGATACGAGCAAGATCGAAGTAATCCTTAATTGGAAAACACCACAGAATGTGAAGGCTGTGCAAAGTTTTCTTGGCTTTGCCAACTATTATCGGCGCTTTATTCGTGATTTCTCAAAAACCATCCATCCCATCACCTCCCTCCTACGGAAAAATGTTCCGTTCATATGGGGAACCGCAGCAGAACAGGCTTTTCAACTTCTCAAAGACAGGTTTACCCAGGCACCGATTCTCAGACATCCGAATCCACAACTACCATACATCCTCGAGACGGACGCCTCCCAATACGCCCTTGGGGGAATCCTATCCCAAAGACACCCTAACACTGGGCAATTGCACCCAGTGGCATACTATTCAAGGAAGCTCACACCCTGTGAAATCAACTACACCATCACCGATAAGGAACTCCTTGCGATAAAAAGGGCTTGTGAGGAGTGGCGGCATTATCTCCTAGGTGCCTTACACACGGTGGAGATTATCACGGATCACCGAAACCTGTTGTTTCTCAAAATGGCTAAAGCCTTGACGCCAAGGCAACTTAGATGGTCTTTGTTTTTCTCAGACTATGATTTCGTAATCAAATACAGGCCTGGGTCACGTAATGGGAAAGCGGACGCATTATCCCGGCTAGGAGAAGAAGGAGAAACTGTGAGACCTGAGGAACCCCCACTTATCCTTCAAGAGACAGACTGTTCCTCTACATCGCTTGCCCTGGTCACATCAGAGGACTTTCTGGACGACGTGAAGGTGGCCCTCGCAGATCATGACATCACCTCGTGGATACAGGAAGAACCGGAGCATCGGTGTCTAAAAAACGACCTGGCATACCACTTCCATGCGTTGTACATACCTCAGTCACAGTTGCAAAAACAGGTTATGGAATGGGCGCATGATTCTGTATTAGGTGGACACATGGGCATCTACAAGACCACAGCCACTGTGGAACGTTCCTTTTGGTGGAAAGAGGTGCGAGCCGACGTCAAAGAATACGTAAAGACTTGCGCGATTTGTGCTCAGAGCAAATCGGTTCATACTAAACCTTCAGGCCTTCTTCGTCCTTTGCCCATTCCTCCAAAGCCGTGGCATACATTGTCCATGGACTTTATCGTGGAGATGCCTCCTTGTGTCAATCAGACAGTTATTCTGGTGATAGTCGACCACCTCACAAAAATGGGTCACTTTATTTCGTTACCGAGTTTACCTTCGTCTGTTGAGCTGGCTAAAGTATTCCTCCAACACGTTGTACGGGCGCATGGATTGCCCAGTGTGCTGATAACTGACCGCGGCACGCAATTCACGTCACATTTCTGGAAAGCTCTCTGTGCGATCTTGCAGATCGATGCAAGGTTATCGTCCAGCTATCATCCCCAGACGGATGGCAAAACCGAACGTCTCAACCAGACGCTGGAACAATATCTCAGGTGTTTTACCATGCAGAATGCCGCGGAGTGGACTACTCTTTTGTGGTTGGCGGAGTTCGCCTATAATAATGCTGTCCATACCACCTTGGGGTGCTCTCCCTTTTTCTGCCTTTACGGATTCCATCCGAACATGCTTCCGTTCGATTGGCCTGCGGAATCTATGGTTCCTTCCATACATGAACATCATGCTCACTTGAGAGCGATCCGTATCGATGCTAGAAACTGTTTGGAAACGGCGCAAGCAGCTCATAAACGGTTTGCGGACCGGAAGAGGTCTGAGGAACCAGCGTACAAGGTAGGGGATAAGGTGTGGCTTTCCACACGCAACATACATCTGAAAGGGGTGAATAAACTGAAACCTAAGTTCATTGGACCTTATGGTATCTGTGGTGAATCCTGTGGCCATGAGACTGTTCCTGCCGGAGTCGTGGTCTATCCATCCGGTGTTCCACGTGTCCCTTCTCCGGCCTTGTCCAGTGAGTATGCGCTTGCCGGAGCGTCCCCCATCCCTGGAGGTGGAAGGCCGAGAGGAATTTGAGGTGCAACAGGTTCTGGACTCTCGTATGGTGCGTGGCAGGATCCAGTATCTGGTCGATTGGAAAGGGTATGGGCCCGAAGACAGAACATGGGAACCGGTGGATCATCTGCATTGCCCGGACCTGGTTGCCGCCTTTCACGAGCGTTGCCCTGGCAAACCGGGCCGACCGCCGGGACGGCTGTCCTCGAGAGGGGGTCCTGTCACGATCGCTCTAGGCGCCATGGTGGGAGGAAAAAGAAAGGGCAAATTAGCGCGATCTCTACACAAGGACTACATGTCCCAGAAGGCTAAGCGACTCTGGAGAGCAGGAAAGAAGGCTGAGCCTATATAGCTCCTCCTCTCTAGCGGGTCGCTGCTTGACAATTGTTATGGTGGTTTAGGTATTGGCGGATGGTGTTTTCCCCGCCGGAGATATACCGAGAAGAAACCCTGCGCAGACGAAGAGCCTGCGTGTTCAGAGTCCAGACAAGCCTACGCCGACGAAGAGCCTGCGTGTTCAGAGTCCAGACAAGCCTACGCCGAAGAAAAGCCTGCGAGGTCAGAGGAGTGGAGTCAACTTCCGACAAATCGCAAGTATCACGAAAGAAGAACAGGATCGTTCTTCTTCCCCAGCACATTTTCTTTCTTTCTGAAAGTCCCGAGTCACACGCATCTTGGGTTTACTTCTTTCCCCTGAAGATATCACGTCCAGTATGACAAGAGTTTTTCTTCTTTTGTGTTCAGGATTATGGTAACTTATTACGTCATTGTTATTCTCAAGAAGTATTGAGCATAAGAGACTGAGAGGTACAAAACCTTCAATTAGCCGAGAGAAGCCTAGTCCCATCGGATACATAGCCATTAAGGAAGTGACAATAACTTTCTTTTCACCGCTCCGGTTATCACGGATTGAGGAACTGCTTGTTAGCATTCAAAGACGAGAGAGTTGTGTCTCTGGTAAGTGTCATTCTTTGGGGCCAAGGGAGGGAAGCGGCATCGAAGAGACCAGACGCTTATGCCTGTTCCTTGTCTCTCCACGCTGCAGCCCGTCCCTCAATCGAGTAGTGCGGATTACCCCGACCCAGAAGGCAACAGCCCACAGCTCTTCCACCAAACACTTCTTACCTCCCGGCTTCTTGCAATACTCCCTCAGAAGGTGATTTTCCACGTCACCTCTGGGGGTGGTGTTTAGACAAGTCGTGGGGATTTTCGCCTCATCGTTCCTGTTGGCCAGATTCCTCAGGTTAGTGGCGCGCGGCTGTAATTGCGCCGCTTGCAATCCCGACACCGTGTCACCAAACTTGCCTGTAGATTGCCTACTGGGGAATGATTTAGAGCTCTCAGCCTGGGCTGAGGTAGAGCAAGAAACCCATTTTAAAATGGTGGACCTCCATGGTAAGGTTAGTGGGGCAGTGATAGCCACAGCCCCAGTCCAAGATGTCCTCCCTGAACAGGTCAGGAGGGCTGTGCCAGTCACAGCCCAATCTCAGACAGCTTCCTTCCCAGAAAAGGTTAGCAGGGCTGTGATGGTCACAGCCCATACCCAAACTGAGTCCCTTCCTGAAAAGGTTGGTAGAGTTGTGATGGCCACAGCTCAAACTCAGACAGATAATAGTGTTGTGAAGCCTGAAACAATGGATCACTCCACTCAGACAGAGAGCATTGAGGAGGAAGAGAAATCTCCCTCCCACCAGACTTTAGGAAAGGATCAGCCTCGTCAGGGAACTGATCTGACCCCTTGTGAAGAAACTGCCCCAGAGGTAGTCAGGCCTAGCCTGGCAGAACCCCTGATGTCAGTGGACACTTCCAAGGTGGGACCCAGTCTGGAGCAGGTAACCTGCCCCTCTCTACCCTGCCTCAGTCAGCCCAGGGCTGTAGAGGTCAGGGAGGCCAGGGTTGGACCCCAAAGGGCCCCCTGTCCAAAAGAATTCCCCAATCAACAGATTAAGGGCACTGAAGCTAGTAGTCCTAGCCAAGTGAAAATAAAACAAACTCCTGAGGGATCCCCCTTAAATTTAGTTAGGGACCTCCCACAGATGGACACTGTTGGGCACAGCCAAACCTGGGACCTTAGGGCCCCAAACCTGACCTGTCCCTCCAGTAAGCCAAACAGAGGGACCCAACCTCCAGCTGTAGGTAGCCAGAGGTTGACCCTGAGAGCTCAAAACAACTCAGTCTTGGAAAGAAAGGCCTCTATGGTGGAAAATGATTGGAGGAAGCTGAGCCCAAAATTAGTGGAGCCTCACTTCAGTACTCCATTTCAGCACCAGCCTTTTAATTTGCCAAAACACACCACAGGTAGAGATTCCCTATGGTGGAGACCCTCAGATACCCTTAGGGTGGGGGATTGCTTAGTGGACCATGACATAGGGGGTAACCATGCCAGTGCTGGTACTTCCTTATATGGCCACTTAGGCAATATAGGCTTACCTGTCAAGGATAGCCTTATCTCCTTTAGTTTGGGGGGGGGTTATGTAGGAAGGTAGATCCCTGACTATGGTTGCCCCCAACTTTTTGCCTGGTGTTTTGCTGGTGTTCTGACTTAGTTGACCTGGGACCCTGCTATTCAGGGCCCCAGGCCTACTGCTCTCTCTATAAAATGGATTCCATGTACCTTAGGTACATATCTAATTGGATACTGAGACACCTTATCAGTCCCTGTACAGTGTACCTTAGGTACCCAGGGCATAGGTGTACCCAGGGCCTACCAGGGGCTGCAGCATGTATTATGCCACCCCTGGCTGGCCATCCAAATCTGACACAACTGGCTGCACGACAGCTGGGGCAAGGTGGTGTAATCACCCTTTGCTTTAGATATAGTATACCTATATCTAACCCTAAAATGGACACATGTATTCCTATCAGTCACTCCTATGGCAGGCCTTAACAATCCTGAAGGCAGAGTGCGTGGAATAATGTGAAATGGTGCTCTGGCATGAGCTGAGCCCGTTTGCAGCTTGCGGAACCAAGTCCTAATAGCTGTTCCATGATAACGCATACCATATACTCTTAAGTGCATTATAATCCTCGCGGTTATATGCCAACTCTGGTATCGCTTTATCAAAACATGTCGAGTAAGGTGTCATACGAATTGGAATACTAACCCCTCGCCAATTCTGGCGACGGGGTTAGCATTCCACCCTTCTAGAGGGACACGACATGTATGTAACCTGTAACCCCGGTTAAAGTCAGACATAGCCTTAGCTCCACAAAATGGATGCTGCCACTGAGACACAAGTCTGCCCTCCTGCTGCTGGGAGTCCTCCCAGAGCAGGAGGCAAGGACAAAGGGTTTCCTGCCAGGGGCGGTGCCAGCACCGTCCCAGACAGGATTTTGTGTATCCTAGGTAGGCAGGGCTTTAGAGGAAGGTGACTGCAAGTGGCACCCCGGTGCTCACTATGCATAGGCCGGCTGGAACCAGTTGCAGGGGCACTCCAGCCCCTGACCTGGGGAAAGCCCGCCAAAGGAGAGGGGTGTAACCACCCCCCTCCTGGTCCCACCCGTAGGGCAGGACTTAGTCGCGTGCCAGCCCCCTTTTTCAGGATAAAGGTAGGAACTGGCCCCCTTCCAAATTAGATCAATCTTTGAATCCTGAATCGACCTTCTACACGAAGAACTCAAGACTCTTCTCAAGATTTCTCCCTTGTGACTAAGGAGTAGTCACCCTGCAGCAGCAGGCACCAACCAAGCATCGCGGTTTGTTGCCAGTCTCTCCTCCGGATCAAGACTGCTCCAGCACGACGAGAACCGGCTTCCCTGGCACCTCTGACCTCAACCTACATCATCAGCCCAGCTGTGATCCGTGGGTGCGACGAGACCTCGAGGGACCGGCCATCTTCAGAACTGCACGACGCTTGTCCAGCCCGACCACCGAGTGACCCTCGACTGAGTGCTTTGGGGTAAGAGAAGCCCCGACCCTGAGCAGCTCCAACACCGAAGTTCAGCCCCCCTGCATCCACGAGATCTGCGTGGGGCCCTTCTGCTCTTTGCTGCTCACCGCGTTGTCCAGGTCGCTTGCCCGTTGGCTAGTGGCCCTTTCACGACGCTCCACAATGACCAACACCGCTGGTCTGGTTGCTCCAGACTGGCCCTTGCTTCCCTCCTTCAGAGAAGCACCCTGGACCCTCCTGGTCCACTCAAGACGCCATTTTAGGTCCACCGCGTGGGCCTTGCATTTGCCAAGACTTGTTGCCCAATCCTGGGTCCAGCGACGTCAGCAGCAGATACCTTCGTGGGACAGCTCGCACCTCCATCCTGGTCACCGACAACGCCTCCTGGTCCGAGAGACTGCAGAGCCCAGCAGCGCCCACTCACCTGGTCGAGGTGACTTCGTCCGGTGCCACTCTGGTGCCCACCTAAATCACTGGCTAGTGATTCAGAACTTGGTCCCCTCTGCTTTCAGGTCTTCTTCTTCCCTGATCCAGGCTTGGATCACCACGAACTCTCTTCACTGGCCGCCTGCCAGCAACTTCTTTCTTCAGGCTCCTGGTTCTTCAACGAGGGTTTCCGACGTAACTTCAACCCTATGGAGCCGCAGCCCCTGGGCTAGGTAAACCAAGTACTCCGGTGCTTCAGCATAGTCCAACACTCTAAGTGTTCGGATCCACCCTTGTTTTCGACCCACCTAGTCGGGTTCGCCCGAGAACAGTAACTTTGTGACTACTAGCCTCCATAGACTTTTTCCCGCCTTACGCGTGAGAGTTCCCACTCTGCACACGACGTCCACAGGCCTCCTGCAACTAATCTAAGTGTTTAGCATTGTAGGACTAGCGTTTCTAAAGTCTATGAGAATAGTTACTTACCTGCTAGTAGTTCGCATTCCACTTTTGTAATATATGGTTTTTCGTGCCCCTCGGGCATTTGTGTAAATTGTGCGACTTAAAGTATTTTCTTATGAGTTTTGTTGTGTGCTTAGCTCCCTGTCTCATAAAGAGCCAGCGTAGTCTTGTTAGAAATAAATATACGTTTATTTTCATAACAACTTGTGTGGTGTCCTTTCACTTGGTGTTCAAGGGGTAATGTGATGGTAAAACAGCTGGCTGAACACGCCCTCTAGAGTATTAGCCTTAGACTGCTCGTATCCATGCTACTAGGATAGCTGGTCTATAAGGTTGACTTACAACCAATCATCAATAAGGGTTGTTTGGACTGATACAAAGTGCTCACTAGAATAGTGAACATTATATATCAGGCCAACTTCTCACAATGACCAGCTCTTTGTGGGTTTTGTTGGAGCCAGAAGAGGCAAAGCGGTGCACAAGCAAACGCTGTCGAGATGGATTGTCTTGTGTATCAAGATATGCTACTCTCTGGTGGGTAAGGAACTTCCTGAAGGTTTAATAGCTTATTCCACTAGAGCAAGGTCTGCTACATGGAGGAGTGTGGCTCAATGGTTAGAGCGGCAGACCCTGATGCAGAGTTCTGGCCAGGGACCAGGGTTCGATTCCCGCCTCGGCGGGGTCTCGGGCTCAATTTCCTCTGACCTGTTAATTCTCGCCTCGGTGCCTATTCTAATCACGGGCCCCACGCTGCAACTCTGGGCAATAGCTTGCTTAGCCTCCACACCGGCCCCAACAGCGCTAAGGATGCCTGGCTTCACCCTGGGGGTGCCCAGAAGTGGACATTTCACAGGGAAAGCCAGGAGGGGTTCCACAGCGGTATGAGTATCAGCGCCAGGAAACCGCATAGGCGACACCGCAAGGTGACCGTCTGGTGACAGTGCGCTCTATAAGTACCATGACATTTATTTACATCTGCTTTGTCTAGGGGTGTGCCTGTAGAGGACATTTGTAGAGCTGCGACTTGGGCTTCCCTCCACACTTTCACGAAGCATTACTGCTTGGATTCCGAAGTGAGGAGGGACGGCCTTTTTGCGCGTTCTGTCCTCCAGGATTTTCTGGTATAGGAGAGTGGACACCCTGCTCCGGGAGTGGGGACTGCTATGGGACTCTATTCACAAGCTGAGGAATTAACTGGCAGATGTATCCATAAGAAGAACAAGTTACTTACCTTTGTTAACGCTTTTTCTGGTGGATACTGTATCTGCCTGTGGATTCCTCACTGACCCACCTGCCTCGCCGTTGTCCACTCTTCTATACCTGATTTAGTGTATTGTAAATATTTTATTGTCAAGGGAAATGTGTTATTATAATTGCTTTCCTGCTTTGACTACACACTGTGTGTGTTATTTTGATTATTTGGTACTGTGTACATTGTGTGTATATCTACTGTTGTTGATCTGTCCGTGTGCCTCGAAGGCACGTTAAAAAAGGCAAAACTGAAGTCATCACGCCGATGTGGGCCTATTATGGAGTCGGTGACGTCAGCTGTGCTTCTGTGACGTCGTCCACGTCGACGCGAAGCTACAAAAAGAATTTCCGAATGTTGCTGATTCAGGGGGATATTCACAAGGTGAGGAATCCACAGGCAGATACTGTGTCCACCAGAAAAAGCATTACCGAAGGTAAGTAACTTGTTCAACTTGAATACTCAGCCTTTCTAAAAAGAAACGGGCAAGTGAGTGTGAAAGATTTTAACAAAATACATCTCTATAATTCTTTTTGTCAAGGCCTTCAAGAAGAGACGATTGATAAAATTCCAATAAGTCTTTGTGCTACATTAAGGCAGATACATGAGCCGACCACAGAACTTGGGATTCTGCATCTGCTGTTCCTAGTTATAGAACGTTTAGCATTTATAGCATACATATAGTGTGGTGAACATAAGGCCTTACAGGACTCTTTGTTGGTCTATATTTTTTTATGAATGATTTAAAACAAAAAACATTAGAGTAATCATCTTAGGTCAACTAATACTTTGTTTCTATAGTTGCATACATTTCCTGTTTAAAACACATGGCAATGGCTGTTCCATCGCAGTAGAGAAAAAACTGATGAATACTTCTGCCAAATATCCAAACCACAAGCACTCTTCTGCTTTTTAGAGGAATAATGATGAAGCATGTTTTTATACTCAGTAGTCTGCTTGGTCTCCCTACCTGACTGTAGATGTTACTGTAAAGATCCACAAGCTTATTCCCGTTGTGCACTATTAGGAGTTCACTCCAGAACTCCAGAGCTGCTGTCTCGGTCATTATTCCAGCCTACCAAAGTACTGTTTTCTCAAATCAAATTTGATCTTCATCTCTTCAATAGCTCCACAACAAAACCACAAAAAAAGTATTGATCAACCTCTCTGTACCTTTGGTGTCTCCCTCTCACTAACGTTTTAGTCTCTTCTTGCCTTCATATCTTTAGAGCTCGCCTTTCTTTCTCTCCCAGTCTTTTCTCGCTATCGACCTTGATCTTTTTTCCCTTCTTTATATTCTGGTCCTATTTCCTCTGGCTTCCAAGACAGAAGGATAGAAGAGATAACCAAATAAAAGAGAATATCATGCATGCGATGCACTGTGATTAAGAGCAACATGTAAATTATATAAACTCATTTTTGTAATTCTGATTTTGAATGGCCTCATTCTGTGATTTACAGAATTTTCTTCTCATTCTCTAGCTATGCGAATCCACAATGTTTCTATTCATTTTTAATATCAAATAATTCCTGATATTAATACACAATTTTCAAGATGTATGCATTGCATGTTTCTAATTTTACATTATGGTTAAAAATATCTACTTAAATTCCTAAGGCAGAAAATGTAGACGCAGATGAATGTTTCTCACTATTCTTATTGTGGTCGCCTTCCTTTAGAAAGGTTTGTTTGTCGTAAGAACGTGCCACATACTGACTTTGTTTGCACATCCTGCCAAGTATGTTGTAAAGAGAGCTCTTAAAGGAGGCAATTTTGTACTATTAAGTGTTGAACCATATAATCCTAAAAAACTATACTACACAGGCAATAGTGGTGATAGGACCTGTGTAGTTATGGGCTGGTCTGGCTTTCCATTGAAAATGCATTTTTATTTTCTTAATTACTTTGGCACAGTTCAAAGAATCTGCACAAATGTTTATTCAATTTGGGTTCGGCATTGCAAGTTTCATGCAAATCTTTCCAACAGCCACCAAATTAAAAAGGAAGGGGGCGGGAGCAAAAAGTGACATTTCCTATTTTAACTCCCATGGGAGTCTTTGTTCTCTGATATAGAAAAAAACACAGCTGAACAGAGTTACACCAATCTTGGCATATAAGTAGAAATTTACTTAAGGACGTTCCTTTGCTTGGTTTGGTGTAAATTTGTTGTAGTTGTGTTAGATGTTTTGGGGGGTAAGTAGAAAGGATTGTTACCGACCTTTATTTTGCATATCCCTCATGGGTGTGCAAATCCTTGTAGAATTCCCTATCCAATTAAAAAAAAGGCATGCCATTGGATGAGAGACCTTTTTTCTCCAATTGTCAGATGTGGATTCACAAATGAACTGTGCTCTGATTGGCTGGCCTTCCCAGAAACATTTCCCATGCAGCAGCTGTTAAGCAACACCAAACAGAATACCGTATTGGTCAATTAAAGCAAAAATGGGACTTTAGAGAAGTTTGAGCCTACCAGAGCCCCAGACCTATGTTGCGGTCCACAAAGTGACTCCATCCTGGAATTTAAAGGGAATTGTATTTTTATCATAGGATTTGTAAATCCTGTGCTGAATTTGTGAATTCTAATTTATGTCCCGCCTGCACTCCTATGGGCTCAGAATTCAAGAACCCTGAAAAAAACTAAATATTTGAGTACACCACAGCTGCATTTGGCCAACAGCCACTAGTGAGGGATGGCACAGAGCTTTCAACTGTGCCCAGTGGTGTGTTGACCAAAGGCCTCTCTTGCGGTCTATGAACCACTGATGTGCATAATCTTTCGCTGTGCAAGCAAGTGTTGGCACATGGGCTCGTTTCTACACATGGCCTGGCTTCAACCCAAGCTGTGTTGAAAACTCCTGCTGTGCATTGCCTTGGACTTGTGTAGTTGGGGTTGGCAACTTTGGGAACTGTTTCATGTGGTAGCTGATAAAAAAATTGAAAGAATAACTGAAAAGCACTAAGGTGAAAATGAAGTTATTGTTTGCTTTAGGTTTAACATATTGCATATGTTTAAAAACAAAACTTACAAATTCACTTAGAAAACCACAATTAGGGTGAAGTTATGGTTACTAATTAAAACTGAAAAGCACTGACCTTTGCAAGTTATGGTTAGGACCACACTTCATATTTCGCAAAACAGACATGAGACAGTAACTTGCATACCAAATGCAATGCTTATGACCGCACAATAGGTACACCAGTACATAACAGCACTTAATTAATAAAAATACATGTTCAAACAAATAATAATACATTTATAGTGATTTCTTTCATTGTGTTCACATCAAGGATGAATTTACGACATTTGCATTTGGTAAGCGATTTGTGATTTGCATATCTGTTGTGCAAGTTATAAATTGTGATCCTAAACTTAACTTGTGAATTTCAGTGGGTCTTATTTAGTTTTAAATCGCAGCTCAAACTTCCACTTTAACTGTGTTTTTAAGTGACATATGTATAGATGGTACGCATACACACATACACACACACAAACACACACACACACACACACACACACATATATATATATATATATATATATATATATATATATATATATATATATATATATATATATATATATATATATATATATATATAACTTTGATTCCTTCCGCCTCCTCTCCTTTCAGCAAGAAAGTCACGGCACCGCAGCAGATAAGTTTTTAATTAAGTTTTATTTTTTAAAACACCATGTGCAAAAGTGCAATATCATATTCTCTGTAGGCTCCTTCAATTCCTTCTTGCCAGACACAGACCACGAAGTAAGTGCTATTTTTGATATATTTATTCTTGATGCCGCCATAACGCGTTTCAACTCTTCAAGATTCTTCATTGTGGTTAAATTTTTTCATTTTTAAAGTGACATAGTGCTTTTGTGATTTGTGCAAAGGGTGAACATATATATAGAAATAGTAGAAATACTTTTCACTACGTTTTTTCACAGCGTGAATGCTTAAGTCGATTTGCCTTGTTGAATTTTCTACATCAGTAGAATGCACAACCTACAAAATCCATATATAAATATACCTTTTCGGTTAAAAAAAGATTGCATTGTATATAAAACCTCCATCTAGAATGCCCATATTATTTTGTTATGTAATATCTTCCTTTGGAGCACAATACTTAATTATTTTCATGGCAATCTACTTTTGTAGTCAATATTCATTAATGATTGCATAATTACATATATAAAAATTGAACATAAGTAGACCATTTTTTTGTGATGTGCAAAATAAAATTTCTTCTAGGCAATCGATTGTGTTCTACAGGCTAATCTTGAAAATGTATTTCATCACTAGCCCTAATGTGCAAAGTAGTGCAAATAAAGTGTCAGTGCTTAAGTGCTTTAAAATGTTTTTTTCTCCTATTGTACGATTGTATTTCTCCATTGTACCTGATGACATTATACCAATAATAATGTTTCAACAGTGGTTGACCCTTTGTAAATCATATGATCTGCTCGTTTAGTAATTTCAGTATGTTATGATAAAATTCATAAAGATGTAAAGTGCCTGCAGTTCAATCTGCTTAATTTATTCTTGTTCCTGGTTCTTTCTCCTTTGTTCTTTTTGTGATTTAATAGCAGCTAAATGTATGTACATTTGGTCACATATGTTTAGATATTAAATATATAAATATCTCAAAAACATTCTGTGTAAAATACATAAAAAGCTGTAAAAAGAATCATTATTACTTGGAGTATACCAGTGGATATTTATTTTAATAAAGGGATTTTAAAGACAGGTGTACATGTCCTCAGTGTTGTTCAACCCTCCTGGAGATTTAGAATCCATTTCAAGGATATATCTTGTCTCAAGTCTCCGTAGCTTAGCCTCCCTAGTGCCTCCTCTTCTACTAGGGGTGACTGAATCTACTAGATAGTATTTTAAATATTGGCTCCTTGAATTGTGGTTTACCTTGAAATGTCTTTTGACTGGGTATGTGTTGTCCTGGATTGTGATTGCTCTGATGTGTTGAAGCACTCGCTTGTGGGCTTGTAGTTTTGTACTTCCTATATAGTGTAGCCCACAAGGACACACTAGAACATATACAACATACTCTGGCTTACAAGTAAGTAATTTGGTTATTTTATTTTCCTCATGGCTGAACTGTGCTGTGTTGTTTATGAGGTCTTGTTGATACCTAATTGACATGCTTTGCATGTATAACACCTGTAAAATCCCTTGTGAGACTTTAGCCAGCCACAGCTTTCAATCAGTTCTGGACTTGTTTTCATTAGCTTGTCCCTCATTGAGGTTGTCCTTCTGTGTGTAATGGCTAAGCTTGTGTGATAGAGTATGCCCTATTATAGGATCACTCAATACCAGTGGGCAGTTACGTGTGATGATGTGACGTAATTCTTTATATTGTCTGCTGTATTCCATGATTGCCCCAGTATTGGAACTTTCATAGATTCCCATGCTTTTGTATCATTCCCCGTCGTCAGAATGGGAGTCTCGTTAACAAAAATAACATAGCAGTAGGTAGGAAAGAGAAAGGAAAGGCCTAGGCCTCATTCCCTTTTGTTGCATATCCGCCTCTTTTTGTAAAAGAGACCAAACTAATTATCAGCCAATCAGAAGAGCCTCACCCCTTAGAACCCTCCTGAAGGAACCTCAGAGCCTCAGATTTTCTACTGCACGTTGTGCTTAGGGAGTCTCCTTTGAGCTCTGCTCAATCTCTACTCTTTTCAAGTATTTTCTTCAGGTTTTTTCTTCAGGATTGTTGGCTGTCCCTTCCAGGATGTCTGATAAGGAGAAGAAGAAGGCTCTTTTCAAGCCATGTTCCACCTGTGGCAAAAAAAGATTGTTTGTTGAGGACAGGCATAAAGATTGTATATATTGCCTGTATCCTGATCATAAGGCTGCGGACTGCAAGATCTGCCGCACCTTTTCTACCAAGACTCTCCGGGACCGCGAGGGTAAGCTTCTCACCTGGCTCCAAAAGCTGAAGTCCAGAAAAGAAACAGTCTCCAGTGACAGTGAAGAGTCTTATTCAGCCTCATCTTCAAGAAGGTTAGTCAAAAGGGGTAGGGCTTCCCCTTCACCTTCTGTGGAGTGTCCTATTAAGGCCTCAAAAAAGACCCCCAGAGAGTCTGAGAGCCAGGGTCCGGTCGAATCTCCTCACCACGGTGTAAAGGAGAGGGAGGGACCATCTACACCATCTTCTGGGATGAAGACTTCTCCAGCCTTCAAGAAGCCATCTTCTCAGCCTTCTGAGAAGTCAGACAGGAGTTCCAAGTCGTCGACGACGCAGCTTAAGGCTTCGTCGACGAAGGCATTGAAGCCCAAAGTTAAAGTGGTACCGTCGACAGGCTCGTCGATGGTACGGTCGGCGTCGACGGGATCGTCGTCGTCAACGGTGGTGGCAACAACGTCGACGAGGATGTCGACGGGAACATCGACGACGGCAGCGACGACGAACATTTTGTCGACGCTGGTGATGACGACAGTTTCGTCGACGAGTGCTTCGACGACGACAACACTTTCGACGACGGCAGCAGGAGTGTCGACGGTCTCTACTCCGTCGATGACGCCGACGGCGGCAGCATTGCCAGATAAAACTCCATCATCGACGGGATCGTCGACGATACTGTCGTCGACAGAGAGGATTACTATTTCTATGAAATGGATTACACCAGACATGACATCTCCAAGGAGGGTTACCCCCTTGCCTCCAGCTCTGCTATTAGAGGAGGATGATGACGACTCAGATGATGAGGATCAGGACTCATATGGATATGCGAACAGTCCATCCCAACTTCTAGTAAAATGTCAAGAGACTGATTCCGAAGGAGAGTACCTGCAGGAAAGTGCATATCAACATTCTGCACGGCCACAGGAGTATACGAGGCAAGAGATGGTATCTGTTCCATCTTCTCTCTTGCAGGATCTCCATAACATGCTGCAGGATTACAAATTCAGGTGTTCACAGCCTGCTGCTATTCCAACTACTCAAGTACTGCCTGTTCCTACGACCCCTGCGATGGTCTCTCCAGAGTTGCCAACTCAGGTGATGTCTAAGCCACAAACACTGGTTCCACAAGTGCCTTCAATGCCACTGGACCATCACGATGATTCCTCGGATGAAGATCAAAACTTTGATGGCAGGCCTAATAAAGGGGTAGAATGGGACGAATACGTCATCCCGGACCCGGCTTCACCATGTCCCGATCCGGTGGACTCACCTCCGGTGGATATCGGGGGGTTCCATAAGTTGATGGAAAGGGTGTCTAGCAGATTCAAGCTACCAATGCCCTCTGTTGCCACCGAGTGTTTTCTATATGACTTTAAGGAGCCATATAAGAAGGTTTCTAGATCTATCCCTATTGTTCAGCATGTTTGGGAGGAAGGCCTTAAGGCAATGAAGAAGCCAGCTACGGTGGTCCCTGTCCTACCGCGCCTGGAGAAGAAATATAAGGCGCCCGAGGATGGTCCGGCGTCTCTGACGGGACACCCAAAACCAGACTCGGTGATTTCACAAGCTGCACAGAGGAAGTCACGCAACCCGTCGGCTCCTTTGACTACTCCAGATAAGGAGGGCAGGAGGTTAGACAACGCTGGGAAGAGATTTTCATCCATGGCTAGTCTTTTGGTGCGGGCAGCAAATGCCTTGGAAATATTGGGCAGGTATGTTCGCCAACTATGGTGTGACGTTTCGCCTCATTTAGATCAACTGCCTCAGGAAACCAAAGGTGTGGCGAAGAAAATTTTGCAGGAAGGGGAGGCAACATCAATGGAGATAATCGATTGTGCCATGGACATCGCCACAACAGCCTTTTGATCGCTAGCTGGTGCAGCAGTTCTTCGTCACCAGGGATAGCTCAGGGCGACTTGGTTCAGACCTGAAATCCAGATTAAGATCTTGGATTTACCCTTTGATGGAGAGGCGTTGTTTGGGAAGCATATCGATGACACTCTCCAGGATATCAAGAAGGATACCAAGACGGCTCAGTCTCTGGGTACACTTCAGTACCGAAAAGCTCAGTTCAGAGGTGCCAGAGGTAAGAGTAGCACATACAGAGGCACATACCAGCAGCAACGGTACTCATCGTACGGATCAGGGTCACAGTAATGCCGCCAGCCTTATCAGCAAAGACAAGGCCAGATCTCGAATTTCTCTCGTTCGAGTAATAGTGGGAAACAGAATCGCCAAGGACATGATACGTCCAAAAGACAAAGTGGCATCCTGGCTCTTCCTACTGTACCCACCTCCCCAAGATCATCAGTGGGAGGAAGGGTATCTCATTATCTTCAGAACTGGTCCAAGATAACATCAGACCGTTGGGTGCTAAACATCACTCGAAAGGGCCATACTTTGGAATTCACACAAATCCCTTCATCAAAGCCCCCGGCCGCCATCCCATCAAAACATCTGCGTCTCGTGCGGCTAGAAGTTCATCAGATGCTCCTGAAAGGTGCTGTAGAGCGGGTCCCCTCCTCTCATAGAGGGGAAGGATTCTATTCCAGGTTTTTCTTGGTAAGGAAGACGCTAGAGAGATGGCACCCCATTTTAGATCTCAGGGAGCTCAACACCTATCTCATTTTCCTATCCGTCCGGATGGTCTCACTTCAAGACATATTACGTCTCATCAATCCAGGGGATTTTATGGCCACGCTCGATCTCGAAGATGCGTATTTTCACATACCCATTCACCCTGCACACAGAGGGTTTCTACGGTTTACAGTAGCCAAGAGCCACTTTCAATTCAGGGTTTTACCCTTTGGACTCCGCTCAGCCCCAAGAATCTTCACCAAGGTGCTGGCACCGGTGGCGGCGTTTCTGTGAAAAAATCACTTTCAGGTCTTCCCTTATCTGGACGACTGGTTGCTGAAGGCTCCGTCCAGGGAGGCTGCGAGGGAAGCAGTCAACGCATGTACAAACCTTTTTCAGAATCAGGGTCTTACTCTCAACAAGGAGAAGTCATCTCTGCTCCCGTCCAGGACTGCACGCTTCCTGGGGGCCATCTTGGACTCAAATCTCAACAAAGCTTTCCCAACCTTAGAAAGGCAGGAAAAACTGCGAACCATGGCACTGTTCTTAAGAAAAAGAAGGTATCTTTCAGTACGCCGTAACAAATCCCTTCTGGGAGTGATCTCCTCATGCATCCCTCTAATTCCTCACTGCAGACTGAGGGTGCGTCCTCTTCAGGAGCAGCTAGACTGTCATTGGAAGCAGATTCACGGTTCATTCGACGACAAAGTGACGATCACCTCGGCAGTGAAAAAAGCTGCCTTGTGGTGGACAAAGCAGGAAAACCTATCCCAGGGTCTATCCTTCGTAAGCAATCCGTCTCCTCAGGTAGTGACAACAGATGCGTCATTGGACGGCTGGGGTGCAGTACTGCAGGATCTTCATGTCAGTGGACATTGGTCACCTCAGCACCGTCTTCTTCATATCAATCTCCTAGAACTCAGGGTTATCAAACTGGCTCTTCAAGCATTTCTCCCTCGACTGCGAGGTTCGAAGGTTCTCATCCGGACGGACAACACCACGGCCATGCATTACATAAACAAAGAAGGAGGAACCAGGTCTGTCCCGTTGTCTCAGGAAGCTCAGGAAATCTGGGAATGGGCTATCCTTCACGAGATTTCGCTGCAAGCGGAGCATCTGCCAGGGGTCCTGAACGAGAATGCCGACAGACTAAGCAGGCTATCCTCAGTCAGTCACGAGTGGGAACTGAACCAAATGGTTCTGGACGAAATCTTCCAACAGTGGGGCAAGCCTTTGATAGATCTATTTGCCACCCCGACCAACAAGAAATGCCGGTCTTCTGCAAGCAGGCTTCACCATCGAGGATCATTGAGGAATGCGCTTTCGATAGCTTGGTCAAGGGCATTTGTTTACACCTTTCCCCCCATTTCAATGATCCCGAGGCTTATCAGGAAGATCAAAGTGGAACCATGCAAGATGATCTTGATAGCTCCTGCTTGGCCGAGACAGTTCTGGTTCACGGAACTCCATCTGCTGTCGCTCGTCCCTCCTCTTCCCTTGCGGATCATTCCGGACCTTCTTACGATGTCCCAGGGGCAGATTTGGCATCCGGATCCAGCTTCATTGCACCTGACAGCATGGCTCCTGAGCAGCAAGAATTCATGAACCTTCCACTATCGAATGAAATAAAACAGGTTCTCTCCCAGGCTAGAGCCCCTTCCACGAATAAGACTTACCGTTTTAAATGGAGAAGATTTTGCATTTGGGCAGGAAAGAAGGCGTTGATCCTTTCTCTTCTCAACCTCATCAACTTCTGCCTTATCTTTTGTCCTTAGCTAAGACAGGACTGGCGCATTCATCCATAAAGGTTCACTTACCAGCAATTTCTAGATACAGACGTTCGGCATCTGGACCTTCTCTCTGGTCTTCAAGAATAATTAAACAGTTTCTCAAAGGATTGTTTCGAGTCTATCCCCTAGTGAGGCCTCCGCCTCCTACTTGGCAGCTGAATTTTGTTCTCACACAACTCATGAAAGCTCCTTTTGAACCTATACATCGAACAGACTTGAAATTCCTTTCATGGAAGTTGGCTCTCCTTCTTGCCCTCACATCAGCAAGACGCATTGGGGAGTTACAGGCTCTCACGATTCAGGAGCCGTTTCTCCAATTCAAGAGGAATACTGTAATCTTAAGGACTAATTCGAGGTTCATACCTAATGTACCTTCGGATTTTCACCTGAATGAACCAGTGATTCTTAAATCTTTCTTTCCTCACACTTCCACACCAGCAGAGAGGTCACTGCATTCTCTGGACGTAAAAAGGTGCTTAAAATTGTATTTGGATCGCACCAAGGAATTTCGTAAATCTTCACAACTATTCATTGCTTTTGGTGGTCCTCGCAAGGGCCTCCCCCTTTCAAAACAAAGTGTTGCGAGATGGATTTCCAGTGCCATTCTATATTGCCATTCGACAGCGGGTAAGCCACTGACCAGCAGAATTAGAGCACATTCCACAAGATCTGTGGCTTCGTAGACAGCTCTCTTCGCGGGAGTACACATCAGAGACATTTGCAGGGCTGCAACGTGGAGCAGCATTCACACCTTTACGAAGCATTACTGCTTGGAATCCTTGGCACAAGAGGACACAGCTGTGGGCCAGGCAGTCCTGAGGAACCTCTTCCAATGATTGGTGAGCTTTCCTTTCTATCCCTCCTTCCTTTTTCTTTATGCACATTTTGTATCTCCGAAGTTCTGATGGCTGTTGCAATGTACGTTTATGCCACAAAATGTGCTTTATTGCATACTGCTTGCTACTCTGATACAAAAGCATGGGAATCTATTAAAGTTTCAATACTGGGGCAAGAAAACAAGTTACTTACCTGTAACTTTTGTTCCCCAGTATTGGTAACTTTCATAGATTCCCATGCGCCCACCCTCCTCCCCGAGGAAAGCTCAACCTCCAGCAGATATGAACGGCTGCGAAAATCTGAGGCTCTGAGGTTCCTTCAGGAGGGTTCTGAGGGGTGAGGCTCTTCTGACTGGCTGATGATTAGTTTGGTCTCTTTTACAAAAAGAGGCGGATATGCTACAAAATGGAATGAGGCCTAGGCCTTTCCTTTCTCTTTTGTACCTACTGCTATGTTATTTTTGTTACCGAGACTCCCATTCCGACGACGGGGAATGATACAAAAGCATGGGAATCTATGAAAGTTACCAATACTGGGGAACCAAAGTTACAGGTAAGTAACTTGTTTTCCTATTCTGAACTCCTCAGTTTTGGATTCAGTTTGAGGAGTCAGAATCACCTGTTGATATCGCTGATTTATAGGTATTACAGGTTTGGGTTTAATCAATTCTATTCTATCTGGAATCATGGATTTAGTTATTGCCCCTTCAATGGTTTTGAGTGAATAACCCGTGCTAGGAATCTGGCTTAGGATTCTTCTTGTGCCTCTTTCAATGATTCCTGATTGCTGTTTACCCTCCTCAACCTCAGCATTTCCCCATAGGTGATGCTGTTTAACAGATGTCTTGGGTGGGCACTGCTGGCATGCAAGGTTGAATTGCCCTCTGTTTCCTTGCTGTACAATTTTGTCTCTATCCTGTTGTACTGGATGTATACCTTGGGATCTAAAAAATTGACTGTCGTTTCACTTATAGTGGCAGTAAAGGGTACATTAAGTAAATTCTCATTGATAGACTTGACAAATTCCTGATCTTCCCTTTGGGTGCCTTTCCAGATGATGAATAGGTTGTCAATAAACCGTAGCCATAAAATTATATGGTGTTGTACATTTTCACGATATATATATATTTTTTTTTTACAAGAACTAGCTCCTCCCACTAGCCCATGTGTAAATATGCATAGCTGGGGGAGAAGCTGGCTCCCATGGCTACTCCTCGTGTTTACTGATAGTGTAGAATGTTAAACATAAATACATTGTTTGTTAAACAATATTCTACCATTTGAATCATCATCTTACTATGATCTGTCAAACTTTCTGATTGCGCAGTTAAAAAGTGTTGCAACGCCCTGCGCAGTTAAAAAGTGTTGCAACGCCCTGATACCATCAGCATGTCTAATGCTGGTATACAATGACGTAACGTCTAGCTCCATTAATAAATAATCACTTTGCCATTCACAGTCTTTCAGTTTGTATAAAAAGTCACTGGTATCTCGTACATATGATGGTAAGGATTGTATATGTCCTTGTAAATAAAAATCCACATATTGTGACGTATGTTCCAAGAGTCCCCCACGCGCCGAAAGAATAAGTCTGCCCGGTGGTTTCTTTGCGTCCTTATGGATTTAGGTACGAAATATATATTGATGGTGTGATAGGATAGTAATTTTTTAAGAACTTGTATTCCTCCATAGTTATTACCCCCTTTGCTTTCCATGATGACAATTTGGTGTAGCTTGGTTTGGTGTAAATTAGTTGTAGTTGTGTTAAATGTTTTGGGGGGGTGAGTAAAAGGATTGTTCCTGACCTTTATTTTGCCTATCCATCATGGGTGTGCAAATCCATATGGAATTCCCTATCCAATTAAAAAATGTCATTGGATGAGAGACCTTTTTCTCCAATTGTCCATTGTGGATTCACAAATCAACTGTGCTCTGATTGGATGGCCTTCCCAGAAAAATGTCCCATGCAGCAGCTCTTAAGCAACACAGAACAGAATACCGTATTTGTCAATTAAACAAAAATGGGACTTTAGAGCAGTTTGAGCCTACTCTGCACCCATCAATTGTTCGGCTGGACTGTTCCCATTGGGTGCAGTGTCAAGACTGGTTTGCACATGGCTGGGTTCAAACTGGAATGGCATGGTGAGCAAAAAAACGATGGATTTAGGCCCAGATCTCTGTACTGGGGTGAATGTATGACATTGTTCTGCATTCTGTCCATCAATTGTTCTTTTTGTATATGTCACCCCGAGTGGGACAGGTATGCCCAGACGTGGGTCCCTTGCTCTCCATTCCACTGGAGTCAAGCTATCCTGGCTGATGAGGGCTGAAAGCCCGAAACCGGTCCTAGGATGCTTGTTTCCAGTCCAGGGAGGACCTGACCTGGCAGTTCGGGCTGGACTGTTCCCATTGGGCGCTGTGTCAATACTGATTTGCATATGGCTAGGTTCAAACTGGAATGGCATGTTGAGCCAAAAAAGGATGGATTTAGGCCCAGATCTCTGTACAGGGGTGAATGTATGACATTTTCCTGCATTCTGTCCATCAACTGTTCTTTTTGTGTGTAATTGTGCCAACCCTCGAAGTGTGTAAGCGAGGAAATCTGAGGCGTGTTCAAGTCCTTGATCTTAGATAGCCCAAGACAGGAAGTCTGTTGCACTGTATCATTCAGGAAGATCATCTGATGCAGTATGAGGCATGCTCTAAATAAGGCCTCAGTTCCCTGAATTTGTCAATCTTTAATCCCCCAGACAGATTTTGTGTCTATAGTGTCTTTCCAAAAGTCGAAACCATGTACAGACAGAGTGGCAATAAAGGAAGCAGAGTATATCAACTTAGTGTTAGGGAGCAAGCCTATTGTAATAAGAGTCCGGGTCTGAAGTGTTAAATCCAGTAAAATAAGCAAACGTTTGTGCAAAGGTGGTTGAACTACCTTTCGGCGGTGATGGACAATGTTCCCATTGATGGTAAGCGAAAACATTACGTTATGTGACCATAGTGTTGGTAACAAAACATGGCGTCAAAATTAGATGTACTATCATACAATTCATCATTTTAAAATGCAGCAAATTGTTCTAAATCAGCTAGCATAGAATGCACATTTTAAATGTCCAATCATCAGAGAGAGTACTAGAGGTGATGATATCACTAAGAGAGATTTTGAATAAATGTGGTATTCTAAAGAGTTCAGTTGGACCATACACATTATAAAAAAAATATTCCTTCAGGAATTGGAACTGCTGTAATGTTCACTTAGGACAGGTCCATCTGTTCACAGTGTGATGATGCCTGGGGTTTCAGGACCAAGTTCACTTGTTGTACTGCAGAGCGTTCTAGGAGGTAATGTCCATTCGGGAGCAGGAAAAAGACAGTCACTATACCAATCCAAAGGACCAGAAACAGTAGACCAATTGCAATCCAGAGCTGTAGCCAGGATAAAACAAAGTAAGTATTTTTCAGCCAAAGGTAGAAATCGTGAATTCGTTGTTTATGGGGGGAACAGGTGGTGGCTGTAATTCAGGTTCACTTGGATCTGATGAGAAATCGTCGTCAAAATCTATAAAGTAGACAGACGCAGTCCAATCTATCTTTGTTAACTCTTCAGGTTTTGTGAAACTGGCAGATGTCTCTGTTCGAGACATATTCACATAGAGGTCAGTGTTTGGCCGAATTGAGATCTGTGTTTCATTTGTAGTTTGATATTGTTCAGTTTTACCAGGTACAATTTGCATTCCATTGTTGGTAACTCCTTCACTTCGTGAAGTGAAGCCTTTAAACATTATTAATCTTTCCATCTGAACTTCCTGTATAGTAGCGAGGAGATCAGTAGCTCCCCAGGAGCCCACGCGGCCTACCCTTGAGTATGGACCACATAGTGTGGTTTGATCAGATCAATTGAGACAAATCTCGTCTTTAACATATGCATGTGAAGTGCACTGCCCAATCAGTGTTCCACAAAAATCAGTCCAACCCTTTCATATGATGTCAAAGGTTATACAATATTTGTCTGAAGAAGAAATGCGAGCTGCGGATCATCAAGGTTCATCAAATTGAGGAAAACGGCATGCAATTTAATCAACAATGATGATGATATATGACCACCCCCAAACATATGGGGACCTGTTGAATTGAAGTACAATTTTTATACCGGAAATGTGATAAACTTGATGATCCGCAGCTCGCTTTTCTTCTTCAGTCAAAATGTATGCCCTGATGATGTTCACATTTAGTGAATGAAACGCGTTGGCTGTTCTGTTCCATTACAAAGAAAAATAAAGATAACCTTGGATGTCATATGAAAAAGGATTGGACTGACTTTTGTGGAACACTGATTGGGCGGTGCACTTCCAATGCATATGTTGAACTTTTCTGATCCTTTGGGGTCGTTCCTTTTGAAACACCAAGTGCAGTGGATGTGCACGCAATGCTGCTTTCTACCCTAGAGATTGGATGAAGTTGGGGATAAGATGTGAGGTGTGAGTTTTGTGCTGGCTCGCTGTTTCAAAATCTCTTGTCTTTGCAACTGCCAAGGGGTGGCAGAAGACAGGTACAGACTAGATGGCCCAAATTATTTTTTGTCCACAATCTTTTCTCTGACTGGGTCCCCAATCTGCGGGACCCAGGCAGGTATTGCCGGTACCGCTTACACTACTCCAGTGGCAGTGCGTTTTACTTGGACGTTGCTTTGTATTATCAGGAATTCATTGAGTTCCTGTAAAACAGCCAAACGATCATTGATCTCAAATGGTTTTTTCAACCACCACTGTGCTGCTACAGTCGAGGTCAGGTACCCACATCCTAATCCCAAACAGGATTTCATATGGAGTATGTTCCCCCCCCCCCCAGGGAACTTCTTGGCTTGGCATGTTATTTAGTGCCCTCTGGTCCAGGTCCAATCACACGACCCCCTTGCTTCAGTCCCTCCACTGGCTCCCTGTGAGGGAGAGGGCGCTCTTCAAGCTGGGCTGCATTACCTACCAGGCCAGATCTGGGACCGCCCCCACCTTCTTGTGCGAAGCTATCTCTCCATATCTTCCGTCCAGAGAACTTCGCTCCACTCACCTGGCCCTTCTGTCAGTTCCTCGTTTTAGGAAACAGAAGGCCGGGGGGGCCAGATTTGCTGTGCTGGCTCCATCCTTTTGGAACTCACTTCCACCTGCCCTCAGGTTGTCTCCCTCCTATCTGGAGTTCCGTAAGCAATTGAAGACCTTCTTGTTCTCCAGATCCGTCGCAGCTTAATCCGCTTCCCACTGATCCTCGGCTATCTAGCGCCATGAAACCGTTTTCGGTATAAGAGCGCTCTATAAATATTTTAAAATTCAAATTCAAATTCTGGTCCCCATATAGTTGATTGACCCAACTCCGACCTGAGCTTAATACCAGAGCTTTTATGGATTGCTTTAAGTCCCGGTTTTTCCTCTCCACAATCGAATTTCCCTTGGGATGATACAAGGAGGAGTACCGCAAGATTACACCCAAAATTCCCATGGCTTCTTTGTAAACAAGAGAGCTAAATGCAGTGCCACAGTCAGAATATAATGTGCCAAATGTGTATGTCCCTATGAAGACTCGCAAATCCTTCATAACAGTTCTGGCATCAGCCGAGCGCTGAGGCCAAACCCACAGGAAGCTAGAGCATGAATCCACTGCCACAAGATGTACTTGTAAGCCCCGTCAGATTTTATAGGGGCCGCAGTGGTCCAAATAAACACATGCGAGAGGTCTGTCTGATATCAGTAGTGGTGTTTGAGGTGGACGTGCTACAGTGGAACCTTTCATCTGCTGACATATATCACATTTGAGGACAAAACCCTTGGTCTGTTTAGTAAGACCTGGCCATCAATAACGCTGCCTTAGTAGTGAAACAGTCACAGCAATACCTGCGTGTGCTGAACCCAGATCCTCATGTGCAGCTAGAATTATTTAATTAATTAATCCTAATCTGCGATCCATGTTTGGTATTCCTCTATCCCCCAATCCTAGAATTTGAGCATACAGAATGTTTTGCGCATCTAACTTGTAGGAGTACTTGAGTGGAAAACCTTTTGGCAATGCTGAGCTGTGGCGCGTAGCGTTCACAGCTATCATTACCTGTCCGTCTATCCTCATGCTAGCAGAGTGATTGATTGCAGCGGTAGAAGTTCGCACTGTCGCCCCCATCACCAATGAATTCCCTTCAAAGTGCATGCCAACACGCTGATGACTCAATGTTTGAATTACATGAGCCTGGGGCAAGCATTTTTCCAGCTCTGCCATCTGCTCCCAAATCAACTTGTGCTTTATTGTGCAACCTTTGGAATCTATAAACCCATTGTCGCCCTAATAGTTAAGATATTCATTGTATGACTTGATACAATAAAATAAATTGCACACAATGAGTGTGGGGAATCCCCGATCCGTATTTTTTAGTGCCAGTATCATTTCTGCCAGCTGTGCATTGCAATCTCCTAGAGTCTGCACCTGTGTATTGCTAGGATGAAACTTACCGTCCTGCATAATCCCTTCACAATTGCACACGCTGCGCTGTATTGCTGTTTACTTCCTACGGCAGGATGGGCAGATCTGTAAGTATAAATGATGTATTCATACTGGTCTAGAGGCATTATTTCATTCATGAGAGGATATTCTTGTTCGTACTACAGGAATGCCTGTTGCAGTGATGATGCACTGCTTTTATGTTTGCAACGCTTGCTTTGGTAACAACCTCTAAGGTTGGTACTGGAGTCACAACAATTATGTGTATCCCTTGTGCTAGTGCTCTTTCTCTCACTACAGCAGTCTGTACTGCTTTCAGTATCTTTTCCGTGGATGCAAAACACATTTCACCGTTTGTGTACAAATGTAATTTGTATGCTATAGGTACGGTTTCTCCTTCATTTAAGGTGATGTAAGTGTACGCTGATTGACTACACGGATCACCAAATTAGTGGTATTTACACTTGTGTGTGTGTTTGGAAACTATCATGTCAGCTTGTGTGGAATGGAGAATTTCTGTGTGTTCCTGTGTCCAATGTTGGGCTGAAAAAGCAGATCTGATTAGGTCTTAGATAGGTTTAACCCTTTCTGAGAAATCCAAAATGTATGTTACGACAACATTTGGGAATCCTAAAATGGATTGTAAATCAGAGCTTTCAGAGATTGGAGAAGCGCACATTTTCAAAAAGAATAAGCTGACAGGCTTTTGCCTCCACCTGATAGCTCAGATCCTAAAAATAGGACATAAGGTGGCCAATTTTTGATTTTCTAAAAGTTACATGTGTGGCCTACATTGACAAACCTCCAGAATTATGTTCCAATAACTCTTCGGGCATCAGATAAATATCATCAACTTAGGACAATGCCTCGTCATTACAATTTTGAAGTAACTCTGTTACTCTTGCTGAGAACAACCCGGGGCTACTCTTATACCCTTAGGGCAGTCTACAGAATTAGCATTGAGAACCAAAAGCCGAGAATGCTGTCAAATATCTGCTTCCAGGCGCTATATTTTGGCAGAAGAAACCATTTGAGATATCTAGTGTTGTTTTCTGCACTATATTATTCATTAATGCGGCACTATGTGCATTATGTACTGTAAATGTTCATGTGTTCAAATGCCTGTTGTCTAAAACCAGACGGTATGAATTGTTGTGTTTTATTATGGGAACAAATGATTATTCATTGAAGAGGTGCAGTTTTCAATCACAGCTTGGTACTCAAGTTGTTCTAAGCTCTCTCTGACTTGTTTCTTTACATCATGTTGTATTGGATACTGCCTCTATGGTGTAGGAGTAGATATTAATGGGATCTCATTGTGAGATGACTCAGCATCCCACCCTGCATGATTGCGGTAAAGTGCGGGAGCTAGTGCTAACGCCCACTCCTGTGCGTATGAATGTTTAAGTGACTATGGAACGAGGTCGGAGAAAGCTTACAAAATTACATCTTTCCATAACGAATTTAGGCAGCCAAAAGGATGTTGTATCCATATGTCAGGCTCTCCCAAAAGATATTTTTCACTTTCCTGGGTATGTTCCCCTCCATTTGGAGCGTAATTTCGTCTAAACTATGTGGGACTCATACCCTTGTATCCGGTGTCTTCTCCGTGATATGTTCATTCAACACTGCTGTCACCAGAAATTCCATCAGGTTCTGGTGAGCTATTGTTACTTCTGCTAAGCTGTCTAGCATCGTCAGAGCCCCTTCCCCGTTCAGAAGCAGTCCTCAGTAGACTGAGCATTTCTTATTTTAAGGGCAGCTACCTTCTTCTTTTTAAATTGAGGTTTAATTTTGGGTTTATCTTCTTGTTTGATAATGTAATCCGAAGTGCGACGTGTGCCTTTAGGCTTGAATCTCTCTTCTGATCTGTTTTTTGACTGTCCTTCCCTCTCCAAGTTTTTTGATGAACTCTGAAAGGAACAAGAGGAACCCGTATCAGTATCCTGATACCTGTCAGGTTTTTTAATATTATCACAGTTCCTAAGATTGTATTTTTTCTCAGAGGGCTCCCATGATGTATTCTGCTTATTATTTTTTTGATTGTTTGTTATCCCATTTCTTTTTAGAAGAATTGGGTGCTTGCTTTGAGTTATCTTTTTCAGAATTACTTGTTATTTGTGGTTTCCCAGGTCTAGCTCCCAAGTTTTCTCTATGCAGTAAAGCAAAGGTTTCTTCGATAGTCTTAGGTAGTTCTTGCTCCTGTTGTGCAGGAGTGACTTTCCTCAGGCATTGACGTATAGCCACCGCTGCTGCTTCCCCTTATGTTACCTAACATAATTGCTGATACCTGGACAAAATTACCCAGCAGTTTCATCCCTAAGTCCAGGGCAGATTCTGTCCCGTACTCATTCTGTATTTGTTTCAGTACATCTGGTATAACATCTATTGAGGGGGTACCATGAGTTCTGGTATAAACTGCAGCGAAAACTGTACCCCTAATGGTACGATCCTCTATCGGGAAAGCTATTCCCATTGGCAAGCAAATTGTTAGTATTCTGTGTTTTTCCTGCGGGCCCATATGGGGAAATACTGCTTCAAGCTGCGTCATTTTCTGTGCTATCCAGAACTGCATTTGTTCACGTTTAGTGGGAATTCTTTCCATAATCACGTTCAGCGTTTGTGGGCTAATATTTGTCATAGTCATTTGAGGTTGATGAGCTTGAGTAATCAATGCAGGTTGAATTGTAAGTGTTCACATTATGAACTGTGTAAGTTTCTGTATCGTTTTACATTGTCTCTGTAAAGTGTATGTAATTTTGCTGCTTGCAATGTACTAATCTCTGGAAGTGGTGTGCAAGCAGCTAGAATCGGCCAGGTTGCTCCTTCTCTTCTGAGCGGACCAAGTCTCACATTTGTTGTGGTGTGTGGAAGGGCGCCTTTAAACCAATTAATATGCTCTTGGTATGTTAACAGGACTTCTACGTCCATGTATGGAAAGTATTCTTCAGGTGTCTCGTCTTCAGTGTATGTATGAAACAAATGTGTGCATGCATCTGCAGGTGGGAATTTGACCCAGGAATATAATACCTCTGTTCTGAATGCATTGTGTGCCTCAATCACGAAGTTAGCACTACCACCCATTGCCGGGAGGCTATATTACATTAATTTTATAGTAACTGCATTTCTGTAATGTTAAGAGCACCTTCATCCTCTTCTTCCCCTGCATACGCAACACCGTCTCCAATGTCAGACAGTGTGTGAGGAAGTAATAAGGAAAAGAGATAATTTTTTGCACAATGTGGTGAACTATAATCCTTCAAGCTTGAAAAACCTACACCCAATACATTGGCTATACATACTCAGCTACAGAGGATTTTCCTTCCCACTCCAGACGTCTCTGGGTAAATGTGAGTATGAGTCTCTGAGAAAGCACAACTGTACTACTCAGATTTGACCGTTAAGTAATAACCAAACCAACACTGGGTGCCATGTCATGTAGTTCCTACAAATACATAGGATCTGTGCGTTTACTAAGGGCTTGGTGCCAAGACTGGCTCAGGCACCCCCAAAGGATATGTCCGCCTATAGACCAGCTAGCTCACAGTGCCACCATAAGCTCCTAGCCTTACCTAGGAGCAAATAGTTTCTGGCAACCATTGAACATGACATGTGGAAACAGTACAGTACTTTTCACTCAGTTAATTGTACTCACTTAGTCTCAGAGAGCTACAAAGAATAAACATCGGGGACGTTTTCAATAAGCATTTATTGAACCAGCATCATTCTAGTATAAAATATGTTTGCTGCGACAATCATTAGACAGAAGAAAATGTAAATTATTACAAGCACCAACAGAGTAAATAGAAGGTAGAAGTCTACCAGGGTGCTAAAACAATGAATATATGCAGGCATATAAACATGACAGTAATCAAGCGTACTCCTACGATGTGGACCTGAGTGTACCTAGCATGTTTGTGGGTGTAAAACAGGAATCCCCTAGGATAGAGCCAACCCCATCACCTGATGGGAGAGAATGAATGACCTCATCATGGTCACGAGTTGGACACCCCTCCAGGGATGTCAGACTGCTGCAAGTTGAAGCTTCAGCAGCCAGGGACATCAGTGTCTTGTGTCAGTGACTCCTCTAGTTACCTAGTTTAAATGCGGTTCTTTGATACCACAAACATAGCTTCTGGGTTCCTACCACAATCGATATGTTATGAGTATGTAAATGAGCCTAAATGATTAATTGAAATTATGCAAAGCAGCTCTGTCGCCCTAGGATGAAGATAGCTATGACTTTCATACAGAGTATGTTAATCCCGTTATGCACGTTGTGCAGGGGATTTTACTAAGAATCCTCATGCATTATAAGTAAGGCTCGTTTCAAGGAAACCAATCAACATTTATTCAGCACATCATTGGGTAAAAGGTCAGCGCTAGAACCGTATGCAGAGCGAGGTAGGACAAATGTAGGTAAAAGGTCACTTTGCTACTTAGGCCTAGGTTGGGAAACATAACACCATAGAGATCTGGAACATCAGCACCTTCCTCACCTCCAAATTCATCTTCCTCACCAAGTCCTGGCTAAACCCCGCATCCATGCCTGACATTCTCAGCAATGCCCAACGGCTACAAAATAGACGTGTATTTAACAAGGACCCCCTGATTGTATTAATTTTGTAGTTCCTAGGTCAGGGAAAATACATTCGAAAGATAACAACCTAAGCAACTAAATTCTCAAACACATTGGTAGTGAATTGAATGAACAATTGGCTGAGACTGACTGTAAAACTTAAATGTTTTTATTTAACACTTACACAGTTAATAAATCATTATTAAAACACAATCATAAAAGTTAAAAATTCATACAAGATTTCTAAAAAACAAATGAAAACATAAATAAATTTATCAATAATGAATCTGTGGCGAGAAATGAGTCTCTACGCGCGTTTCGGCGTCCAGCGCCTTCTTCATGGAGTAGCCACACAATTTCTAAAGAGTGAAAATATACACAAATTATATATACATAATGACACAATATATGCAATTTAAACAAGTTTAATATTATCCTCACTTATAATCTCTACAGCCATTTTGTCCAGTTTATATATAACAATCTTTGCAGACAACAGTAATTTCCATTGTTCATTCTTATTTTTTGTCATTTCCTTACAAATTCTCTCTGTGTCCAAAAAAGCATCTGTCTTAACATGGGACTCGAAAGCGATGGGATACAAGATTACGAGATAAATTACCATATTTTAGTGAAAGATTTCCTACTTCAGTGGCTTGGAGAGCATTTGATTTCAGACAACAAATACCTAACTTGGTTTGGAAAGCATTTGGTATGCTATAGTCAACGTATAGCCACTCGATTTGTATATGTAAAGATACCTGGCTAATTATCATATTTCATAATGATGAAATTAGACAAAACAATGACAAGAGAATTGATGTAATTTAACTAGTTATAGCCAAGTCAAGTTGATTGTTTCTCTTATTTGATAGGTGCTTTTCTTAGATAGTGGTTTAATATTTACATCTGTGATACTTACAAAAGAGATCACTTATTTGGTACTGGTCTAGACGGTTCTATACTTGTTTGGTCGAATCGTTTCGGATCCAGTATTACAGGAGCTTGGGTATAGAATTATTTCCATTATTATTTTTAATCCTATTTCTGATGAGAGCGTCAGTTTGCAGGTATTAATTAAAAATGTTTTTACCTGATTTACCGGAACCAACGTGGTGAATTCCCGCTGGCCGGAGCCCTTTCAAGTGAAGAGATGCCAGATAAAATTCCTTGGGTCGGAATCACCTTCAATGGAGTCTAGTATCTGTTTTCAAAGAGGGTTTAAAGCCAGAATTGTGTCTAGTGGTTACGATCTTTGTAATGCCATGATTGCCTTCAGTTTACCTCCCCTTAAAATCATGCGCGTTGTAAATAATTAAACTGCTATTTAAACCCACGATAGACTTTGAAAGCACTTAAAATTGCCTCGAGGTTATATTTACCTCCCAAAATATCAAAATGAAGTCCACCTTCACTTGCAAGCGCGTATATAACTATCTATATGCACTCTTATCATGGATTCACTTTCCTGTAGAATCAGAGGTTCCGTAAATACATTAATCACTGCATCCACAAGATCCACTTGTTAGTACATTAGCGGAGTCTGGCGGTTTACATAAACAAGCGCGTCCCGCCATAAGAAAAACTACAGATTGAAGTCCCTCCTCGCTTCCTATATACTTAAACAGAAAAACGCCTCACGTCCAATCACTGAAGTGAGTTAAACCCCCGTCAGAGGTTGACAATGGAAACCCCTCCCATATAAGATCCACTTGGTAGTACATTAACGGAGTATGGCGCTTTTTATAAATACTAAACAACATAAACAAGCGCGTCCCGCCGTAATAAAAACTACAGATCGAAGTCCCTCTTCGCTTTTTATATACCTAAACAGAAAGACGCCTCACGCCCAATCATTGAAGTGAATCAAACCATCGTCATAGGTTGACAATGGACACTCCTCCCATGCCGACTGCGCCTGCAACACCCCACGGAGATACAACAGAGCTGTAGGTAATTAGCGCTAATTATCTAACATATATAAACACCTCCCAAAGCCGGGCAGTTTATCAGTCTCTACTCGTCCCACCACATCGCTAGACGGACTATCCCGCTGCCGCCGGACATATTGAGCCCTGCCGATCATCGTGAGGTAAGATGCTGCAAGAAACTGCTAGGATTAAACAGCAGTACCCCTCTCCCCCAATAATCTATTAGAATATAACTTAATATACCTCCCCCTTTATGTCCACAGGCAGGGAGATCTTTTAACTTCACCCCCCAATCCTGCTACCACTTTGGAACATCTTGATAATACCATTCACGCATTCTGAAGTAGAAGACCCTATAAATACTGGTAAGACTAAAAAAGTCAGAGAAATATTTTAGCCTGATTGATCTAAAGACATAGATACGACTTAGGCATCCTCTTTTTCCTCTTTCCTTTTCTTTGGATCCTCAGAATATCACGTTTTAATTTGAAAGTAGCCCTTGATCAAATCCAAAGATCAACAAGTGGGCTCAGGACAAAGAATTCAAGACTCACAGACATCCTAGGTAAGATTAGAAATCATGTCTAGATAAACTAAGTCCACCACTGTGTAAAAAACTGAACGCAATCATGGCATTACAAAGATCGTAACCACTAGACACAATTCTGGCTTTAAACCCTCTTTGAAAACAGATACTAGACTCCATTGAAGGTGATTCCGACCCAAGGAATTTTATCTGGCATCTCTTCACTTGAAAGGGCTCCGGCCAGCGGGAATTCACCACGTTGGTTCCGGTAAATCAGGTAAAAACATTTTTAATTAATACCTGCAAACTGACGCTCTCATCAGAAATAGGATTAAAAATAATAATGGAAATAATTCTATACCCAAGCTCCTGTAATACTGGATCCGAAACGATTCGACCAAACAAGTATAGAACCGTCTAGACCAGTGCCAAATAAGTGATCTCTTTTGTAAGTATCACAGATGTAAATATTAAACCACTATCTAAGAAAAGCACCTATCAAATAAGAGAAACAATCAACTTGACTTGGCTATAACTAGTTAAATTACATCAATTCTCTTGTCATTGTTTTGTCTAATTTCATCATTATGAAATATGATAATTAGCCAGGTATCTTTACATATACAAATCGAGTGGCTATACGTTGACTATAGCATACCAAATGCTTTCCAAACCAAGTTAGGTATTTGTTGTCTGAAATCAAATACTCTCCAAGCCACTGAAGTAGGAAATCTTTCACTAAAATATGGTAATTTATCTCGTAATCTTGTATCCCATCGCTTTCGAGTCCCATGTTAAGACAGATGCTTTTTTGGACACAGAGAGAATTTGTAAGGAAATGACAAAAAATAAGAATGAACAATGGAAATTACTGTTGTCTGCAAAGATTGTTATATATAAACTGGACAAAATGGCTGTAGAGATTATAAGTGAGGATAATATTAAACTTGTTTAAATTGCATATATTGTGTCATTATGTATATATAATTTGTGTATATTTTCACTCTTTAGAAATTGTGTGGCTACTCCATGAAGAAGGCGCTGGACGCCGAAACGCGCGTAGAGACTCATTTCTCGCCACAGATTCATTATTGATAAATTAATTTATGTTTTCATTTGTTTTTTTAGAAATCTTGTATGAATTTTTAACTTTTATGATTGTGTTTTAATAATGATTTATTAACTGTGTAAGTGTTAAATAAAAACATTTAAGTTTTACAGTCAGTCTCAGCCAATTGTTCATTCAATTCACTACCAATGTGTTTGAGAATTTAGTTGCTTAGGTTGTTATCTTTCGAATATACAACGGCTACAAAATAGCACACCAAGACCACATGAACAAAGACAGAGGTGGAATCGCCATTTTCCACAACAAAGCCATTCACTACACCACTACCGCAGATGACACCACCCCGATGATGGAACACCTCAACTTCCAACCCCAAACCAATGGCAAAACCACCAACAGAGACACCCTTGCCTACAGACCCCTAGGATATTGCCCCAGCTTCTGTGATGCCATCCCCAAACTCATCGCCCCACTCGCCATTGACTCAAAGCCCTACCTCTTCCTCAGAGACCTACATTTTCATCTCAACTGCCTCAACAACACAAACACAGTCAACCTCCTCGAAAAAATGAACAACATCGGCCTCACCTAACTAGCCACCAATCCCACACACATCGCAGGACACACGCTCAACCCCATCTTCACGGCCAGTGACAGAGTCAAGAACAGCCATGTCACCGAGCTTACTGGGTCAGACCACGCCATTACCCACTTCACCATTACAGGATCCCCAGGCACCACGACCAAGGGCGAAGCTTACGTTGTTTCACTCCGTGGAATTCCGCGGAGTAACCTGAAAACTGTGCAGAATTTGCAAAGTTCCCTGTGTAGGTGAAGCTATTGCCTACTTCTAGGACAATCACATTTTGCATGTGCAAACCTTACCAATTGACTCTCCTGCTTCATCCGGCCATTTTGTGTGTTTTGCTAATGCACAATTTAACCATGTGGCTCAAATGTATTAATGGTTTTACCCGTGTGACTGTCTACTGGATTGCCTGCCACGGTACACTGTACGTGTCCCGATGTGCTGCTTGTCCCCACACTTGTCTCTGCACACCTGTTCTGTCTACAATGCATGAAGGAAAGGGAGAAGTGCCTCCCTCCTACTGCATTATGAATCCTGTGCACCAGTGATGGAAATGTAGAGCGTCCTGAGCGGGCGCTACCATTTTGACCAGTGCATCATTACTGTTCTCACTCAATTCGGATCGCACCTCCGCAACTTACCAGCCCTCTCATCGCTCGATATCTTCACTCGGACCAACTGCGACTTTCTACCACATTTTGGCTTACTGCAGTGGAGCCATAGTGCCAGCTCGTCCCTTCGTCGCTTCTCAGCTCTTCCATTTCTTCATAAATAAAACACCAGCCTTACAGACACACTGGAAGAGATCGCCTGTGGCACAGGAACATGTAGCCCAGCCGCACTTGAGTCGGTACTAGGAATTGTGTGCCCAAATCCGTACAGTCGTCTGTTGGGAAGAATGGCATGCATGTAGACTTATGCTTGGAGACAAGTTCCACTCCCAGCAGAAAGGCAGTGGCAGCAAAGCATGGGACTGGCAGTGCCCTATTAGCCACTGGGGTCTTGCAGGTTCTTTCTCCAGCCAGTCAAGTATGATGGGGGACATGAAAATAACTTCAGGGTGCAGGCGTTGTAGAAGGACGGCTTTGGTGAGCCAGAAGCCCCTCTCAGACATTCAATTTAAAACAGTCCCAGCAGCTTTTCTCTTTATTATTTGGCAATCTATTTTGGATGAATCCTGAGGGGAATGCTGCTGTGCAGCACAAAATTGGGCCATGTGAAGAACCGGGTTTTCAAGTACCCAGCGGCGTCAGGGACACGCCCAGAGTCCTCTAGGTTCCCTTGCCTTGGTATACAGAGACACAGAATACTTCTAGGTGGCGTCAGAGATCAAATTTATTAGCTGCAGCTAGTAGCAGAAATCCCAGTAATACAGCACGATGTACAACTCAAGAAACTGCTCAATTTTACTAAGGCGAGACATCCCTATTTATACACAAAAAGGTACATTTAAAATGCACACCCCTGCACCAAAATTCAACCAATAGAAAGTACATGACATCACACAGCATCATACAGTAAAGCTCAATTTACAGTGTCCCAACCCACAAGTTAATATTAAGGCATATCTAAAATATTAATCTAACCTTTAATTGAAAGCGTAACCCATGAAATGAAGGCGAAAATAAAGAAAAGTAGTTTCAGATAATGTGCAAGATTAACAGAGACGTAAAGAAATTTAAAAGTTAACAAATGTCTTGAATAGTAATTGGAAAAAGTAAATAACGATCTTGCAGGGAAATTGGCTTGGCAGGGTCAATTCCTAGGTGAAAGGCCAGCTTCTAAAATTTACTCCAGCGCACGAAGAAATCCCTGGTTAATGTGTATATGTGATTCACAACAAGTCAGACTGTTTGGCTCACAAACTAACTTCTGAAGCCTACATAAAAAGTAACACTAGATGGCAGTCACGACACATAGCAAAACCCAAGTTTCAGAAAAGAAAGTCTTTGAGGAAAAACAACATTTAGATGTTGTTTAAGATAACACATGCGCAAGGAAACTTAATGGTTAACAAGGTCCTAATCAGTCATTGAAAAACTTAGACAACCATCAGCTAGCGAAACTAGTTTTACAAAAGGTCAGTTCCAGGTGAAAAGTGTTACTCTTTGCAGTTCATTCAGAGACAGAGAAACCCAAATTAATACATGCACGAAAAGCCACTTGTTCGTTGGGCCCACAGCACTGGCCTACGTAAGGGCAAGATTAAAATGCAGACAGGTTTGAGAATTTCAGAACCACAGACCCTCCTTTTGCCATTACGTAGGCAATAACCTAAACTCATGTCAATCTGAATCTAGGTCTATATCTATTCTCATCAGGTCATCAAGGTGTTGCTGTAACATCATCTTATTATCCTTCACTTCTCTCTGAACTGGTCTTCTCACACAGATCATAGCACAAAGACTACAAATGGCGGGACCACACTGGATACATAAACAACAAGAGAAAAGGATAGCTAACGCCATACCAAGGAACGTCAGAATCTTCCATCCCCATTTGGACAACGACTCCCATAACCATCCCGTCAACGACCAGTCTCCTTCGTCCACATGAATAGACTCAGAGATCTTATGTAGTCTAGAGATGGCTTGGTACACTGTCGGGGCATTATCTGGTATGAAAACGCAGCAACTAGATCTAATCAATTTGCATACCCCACCTCTATCTGCAAGTATAATATCTAAAACAAAACGGTTCTGTAATGTCATAAGGCGATCCGCTTGAAGCTCAGCTGTAATATTGCTAAGGGCACCTGCAGTCTCATTTATAGTGGCCTCAACCACTCTCGTAAGCTGACGAATATTCCTACTATTAGCCATAGGACCCCAAAAGGGTAGGAAACCCTTAAAGAAGTCTCCAGCTTCTTGTGTGACAGTATCTTTTGCATCGATTACACCTCTACCATATCTTGTCTTATGGTAGTCGAAAACAGCAGTGTATGTAGGGGGAAGCAAAAATGCCACATAACATGTGCCAGAAAAATCAGATGGCAACCATGTGTATGCTCTATCATGACAAACAAAATACGTGCCTTTAGCTGGCACGAACGGAGGGGATTTCTGGGACGTATAAAAGTATGTGTGAACACACACACTCTTACCAAGCTGAGCTCTCGGATTCTGACCATTACCTTGCAAACAAAGATGACCTCGGTGGGGTACAATCCAAATAGGAGGGGACCTTCGCTGTCTTTCTTTCTCCGTCAAGCTAACACTATATGTCGTCTTATTCCAACCAACATATGCTCGCACCTCATCTCTAGGGATAGCGTTATACGCATCGATATCTCTAATCATATCAACTATTCCCCGTATCAAGGCATTATTACTTGCATTGTCTTTGACGGAACGTACAGGAGAGGCTTCATTCGCATAGATAAACATTGATTGGAGTGCCCAAACTGACCCGTTAGGCGAAAAAGGCAAAACCAAATATGGCATTCCCTTATCTGTAGTATGTGGCATAAGACCACACACCCAACAATTCGTGGTATTTATGACTAGCTGATGCTGATGCAACATCTGTATAAATGAATTGTTCACAAATTCTGATCTTCGTGTCTGTTCATGTTCAGGTAACGTATGAAACTCATGTGAAGAAACAGTAGAAAAAGAAAGAGTAGGTTGAGAAGTTGGTGCAGACGTCAATTGTGTAGGAGAAACAAACCAGAATATAGTAGCTAATAGAATACATAAAAGTATTAAAATAGTTAAAGCTATACCACACTTAGAGAACAACATTCTGTAATATTGGTTTTTCATATCTTGCTTTTTATCGTCATTCCTCAATACAATCTCCATTTTCTAATGTCGCTCACTCAATCGTGATAGAGTACTTCAGCTGTGATTATTAGCAGGTCGTAGGGACACTGCAAGTCCTGCAGACCTACTGCCACTACTCAGGTCACAAACTGAACCGTTGGTACTCCTATGTGACCCTGCAACTGGCAAATGGTAACCAATCAAAAATTTAACAGAAAACCATAATAAAATTTCAGAAAAAGCAAGAGAAAAAGAAAAACAAAAGTCAAATGCAAAATACTTGAAGAAATTGTCTCTTTTTGGTCTCAGTGTGGGAAAAAATAAAATAAATGTAATGTTCAAAGTCCCTTAATTTATTTCGAGATCGGAGGTTGTAACGTGATTTAGTCGGCACACTTTGGTCGGTAAACAAAAGTTCAGGTTCGGTAGTGTCCAATCTCAAACGTGGAGGAACAGCTTCTTGCAGCACATTGTCATCCTCGCGTTCTGACCGTGTCCATGTCAAATGAGCATCACTAAAAGGAACAAACCTAGGAGTTTTTTCACATTCAGAATCGGCTATACCTTCCCTCACCCACTTGTCATATGGTAAGGGCAATGGAACCTTTTTTGTATGGGTGGCATGCACCCAGTTTTTCTTGCCAGCTACTCTAACAGCAGTTCGAGTCACTAACAAAACTAAATGCGGTCCAGTCCACCTCGGCTCCAAATTCTTTGTTTGTTGAAAATTCTTCGTAAGAATGTAGTCGCCGGGTTGAATTGTGTGTCCTGGATCCGCAGTTGCTGTCGGTAGACTGTCATAGACCTGTTGGTGGAGAACACGTAATTTAGCAGTCAAGTCATGTAAGTAATCCACCAACATAGGGTACTCAATACTGCTGTATTCTTTAGGACGAGGCACACCCCAAACATTCGCAGGATGACCAAACACAATTTCATACGGACTAAGTCCCACTCGAGAATGCACAGTCGTCCTTGTTGACAAAAGAGCCAACGGCAAGGCATCCGGCCATGTAAGGCCAGTGCTCGCTTGTACCTTAGCTAATTTCAGCTTCAAGGTACCATTGTAACATTCAACAAGTCCAGCAGACTGGGGGTGATTCGCTGCATGGAACTTCTGATTTATTCCTAATCCAGCACATACTTTCTTCATAATTTGACCCACAAATTCACTCCCATTGTCCGACCATACGATTCTCGGCAATACCTAGGGAAGTACTCTCTCAGCAAAACCTTGGCTGTAGACAAGGCAGTATTATCCTTTAGGGGGTAGGCCTCTATCCACCTGGAAAAGGCACAAACAACCACAAGGACATACTTCAAATTGTTGCATCTCTCCATATGTATATAATCTAGCTGTATCACCTCAAACGGATACGTAGGAGGAGCAAAATGACCAGCTGGAGTTGGAGTTCCCTTACCAGGATTATACTTCAAACAAATCATACAATGTTTCACCACGTTCTCTGCACATTTCGGGATTCCAGCATTCTGCCAAACTGGAGCCAACAACTTGCATATTCCCTTCGAACTTATGTGGGCCATTCCATGAGCCATTGTAACCACTGGGAGCACATACGCATCCGGCACCAGCCATCGCTGGTGTTCTGACAACTCAACCCAACAACCTGTTGAATCCAACATACCCGTAGTTTCTCTCCAAACACTCACTTCTTTCTCAGTCGCTTCAGCCTGAATCATTTTCACACTTTCTTGTGTGTCTTCACACATTCCACCAGCCATAACCCAATTAGCTGGGCCTGCAACATACATACGGCTCATCATGTCTTTCGCCGTTTCCTTCGCAACTTCATCCGCAAACGCATTCCCTCGACCAACATCGTCCACAACTTTCTTATGCGCACTACACTTCACAATTGCAATCTGCTTCGGGAGAGTGAGAGATTCCAAAAGTTCATTCACCAACTGCCCATGCTGTATTTTGGTTCCGTGCGAAGTAAGGAACCCACGCTCTCTCCACAAACGCCCAAAACTATGGGCAACTCCAAACGCGTACTGGCTGTCGGTGTAAACATTCACTCGCTTTCCTTATGACAACACACACGCTCTAGTCAATGCAATTAGTTCTGCTGCTTGCGCAGAATTCTGTGGTATGCGCGCTGTCTCAACAACTGTATGTAAAGTTGTAATGATAGAGCAAGATTTCGCATCGCGACTTGCTCGAGTCAAGAACCTCGAAAATCTATTATAATCTCGTAACTTAAATTGTTCGTTTTACTAATTTATGTATTTTGAATGTGCGTGGGTATCATAGAGATGCTTGCTTATGTGTTTTACTAATACGATTAATTCTTGTTCCTAACATGGCCGCTGCTTGACTTTCCTCTTCTGCGCATGCGTCAGTCACACTCACGTGACTACACGTAGAGATAGTTTTGGAGGGAAAGGGTGCGCATGCGTAATAGCCACAAGATGGCTTTTTCCTGTATTAACGTGGTGAAGCTTGTGCTGTTGCTCTCGTGTCGTTATATATTGCACTAATATCTAAATTGCATAGTATATTTTTATGATGATAAACGTGAAGTACAAAATTATGACATGTAATGCCTTCATTTATTTCCATGTGCTAATTTGTTTTCGCTTATTTTTCATGTATCCGCGGCACTGATGGGTGATGGGGCTGGGGAGTCCATCTTGGAGGGCACTACTGCGCCGAATCAGTCGATGGTGCGGTGGCATTGAAACCAAGCCAAAGAAGGTTGATGCCAGAGCATGCATGGGAAGATGCACCTTCACCCAGCGAGAAAGCCTAACTTGCACCCTATTTGAATACATTGTAATTCTTTCCATTGTATTCCCTGCGACTTCTCGTGGGAACCCAAATCTTGCTAGGCGGCACCTTAGGATGCAAAATAGGCCTTAGAATAGTCCGTTCTGATTGGTGTGTTAACCAAATCCTACCTTAGGACCAATCCAAATTGGGGATTCTGACACTTTGCAACATTTGGGGGGTGGTACCCTGTCCCAAAACAGTATATCTAGCCTAGGTTTAGCTAGAGAAATTGTCCGACTTGTCTGAATAGCTGACCTGTCACTGACCCAACGCACTCAATAGGTGACTTGATACAGAGGTGCTGCGGAGCTCTCTGTCCGAAATTTGACCATAGACTCTGAAGGTTTACTGAACCTTAAGTGCTGGCAGAGCACTTTGCTGGGAAATTCGCTGACCCAATCGGGGTCCTGATCGATAGCTGCAGAGAGGGTGGAGCGCTGGCGTTGCTTCCAAACTGGGGGTGCTGGTCGTATCCTGGTGGTCCTGTCCTGATCCTAATCTGGGTTTCCTGTCCTGTCCTGGGGTGTCCATTCTGCACCTGCTGTCCCACTGAGGGTTATCCTTCCTTGAGGGTTTTCCTGTCCTTAACTGACCCGTGGCCAGGGTTGGTTTTCACACCAATCTAGGTAAATATTGCTCTGAAATTCTTAAACTGCACCTTTCTATTTTTCTGACTTTGCTTCAATAAAGACATACCTTTGCATATGAATAATTTTCCATGCTTTTCGCAACTATTGCATATCACAAAGTCATTTGCATTTTTATTTCATAGCGTGTTCCTATGTTACCCTACCTTTTAGAAATCATTTTCTGCATTGCTGTTTGCAATTTTCTGTTATGGTCCCTAAGTTTCTCTCATAAAACTGACTAAAGTAACTCCGATTATAACGTGTTCACTTTGCCCTTACCTTAGTTTTCCTCTCACTTAGCGGGTTCCCTGTCGCACTAGCATTTTTTTTTATAAAACTCAAGGATTGCCCTTTTAGTTCTTTTATATAGTTATGTACTCTTTGCAAATCTGATTTTAGACTGTCTCCTTGTAGTGGAATGTATATTTTAAGAGATTTGAAATTCTAAGATAAAACTTACAAAACTTCCAGTTGTCCGTGGTCATTTCATGAAATAAAGTACAAAAAAGTTGGGGTTTGTATCTTGCTGCCTTTCCTTTTACAGCTAGCTCCCTGACCCATCGTGGTCATAGGTACCCATAACAGTGGATGGTAAGTTGGGTACCCTGGAAATAATCGAAAGGGAACTCACAATTATTGGTAGTAGATTGTGTGGTCACCTGATCAATGTATATGATAAAGTAAAGTATATGGGCCCGAAGCCAGAAGTGGCGAGATTATTGGTTGGGTGACCCGCGATCTCTAGCAGTAATTTTCTGGTAGCAGAGGATGGTTAGGGAATAGTTAAAGGATAGGTAGGACTAGTTAGTCTAGCTAAGCCGGATGCTGCTATAAGAGTAGGCGCTTCAAGGGAATTGATCACTCACTTGAAAATCGTTTACTTTGAAAAAATTATGAAATGTTTTAAAATTGTTATTCTTCTTATTATATTGTTATATGTATTAATCCATTCGTACATAAAACGTCTTGTATGTTGTTAAGGAATCCCCGGGGAATTGAATAGCGAGTGGTGAATAGAATCCACTTGCTTTGAGGTCACTGGCTTTTAAGGAAAGTTGGTGCAGGTTAGGCAGAACTGGAAGCACTAACTAGGGTTTTTTCTGGATGTATGATTGAATAAATGTTAGTAACGAGGTTCATTGGCAAAATTCCTACTGTGGCATAACCTAGTGAGGGTCACACCGGAAGAGTAGCAGGTTCATCGGAGCTTGAGTAAAAGCAAAAGGGCTCGCTGGTGAAACTTTAGACTTGGATATATCCCGGAAAGGTGGATGAGTCTAGGGAAGTAGCAGGTGCCCCAATGCTAGTGTGAAGGGTAGGCAGAAGAGATCTACCCGTAGTGAGTGAAAAGTAAATGGAAGTAGTTTACTTGCAGCGAAACTAATTCTTTTCTGTCTAGACACTTGAGCACAGTGGCGAATGTGTATTCGTTGTTAAATAACCAAGCACTAAGCACTTTAGAAAGAAAGAAAGTTTCCGTTACCTTGTGAAGGAGGGAGTCAGTCGCGAAGCTGCTCTGACGTCACTCCGTGCCGCGCTGGGATTGGTAGACACAGCGGGTTGGTAGCGGAGCTGGAATTGTAAAGGAGGGGCGAGCGCCGGAGCGTGGGAACTGTCTCGCGAAAGGGCCGCGCACCCATTGGTCGAGATTATTTGAACTCGTGCATTTCATTGGTCGCACGAAAATAATAGACGCACTTGGATTGGAAGTGGGTTTGTAAACAAAGTCACTCGTAAAAATCGTATGTGGCATTCGTATAGACCGCATACCAGACCTGATCCACGGCATATGGGATTTGAGAACGATCAGTGGAAAGGAGTTAAAAACGACATTATGTACGGAACTAAGAGAAAAATATCTCTTGTAAACAAAGTGAAGAATTATTTCAAAAAGGACAAGCCGATTAAAACTAGAGAAGGTGTTGTCATACCGCAACCCAACACTCCCGCATCTTTCATGATGTTCGATAAAGGGTACAACACATGTGTATGGTTGGAGAATTGGGTGGAATACACGAAGGATGACGGAGTATTGGCTTTTCCGTTAGAGGGTACCTTTAACTGTAGGATTCTATTCAATCTTAGAACCCGGATGAATGACTTACATCCCAGACATAGATTAACGCAGTATGAAGTGCTAGAGGAATGGGAAATCGAGGCTTTCAAAAGGGATAAGCCACGGATGGATAAAGGGTTAACTAAATTTTATCCAAAATTGAAGCAGGAAGCACGAGCTAAAAAGATGAAACAGTGGAGGCAGAACATGATAGTGGAGGGATTGTTTCCCATGATGCCAGCAGATGATCCTTCTGGGGGGAAGAAACGGTTGGAAAAATCTAAACATTGGGTACCCATCGGAGAGTCGGATGATGAATTATTAGATGACCTGTGTATGAGAAGTCCGCCTCCTTATAATGAAGGACACCGACCTTCAAGTGCGGGAGATATTTCCCGAAGACCTCCACCACAAGAAGAGATTAGGTCCGCAAGCGTAGGAGGGGGGTTCCAAATTCCTCCCTATATTGAGAGTTTAGGACCAGTAGATACCAGAAACATTTACCCCAGAATGTCAGCTAGTGGGGAGACAGGATATTCCCGTGAAGGAGATTTTTGTTCTCGACCTCCCTACGGAGGCGAGATGAGACCCCCAAGTTCAGGAATGCCGTTATTGCAGCCACAGTATGAGGAAGAACGAAGATCCCTAGGTACAGGAAGTTTGTTCCCAAGACCAAATTATGGTGAAGGACCTAGTGAGACTCATCCCACTGCCCCGAGTTATGCTCCCACTCTGACCCCACAGGTGTTACATGACAAATCAGTAGAGAGATTGCTGGAAGAAAAGGAGCGAGAAATCCTAGCAAAACAAAGGGCTGAAATAATTCAGAAAATCTCCCAGTTAAATACCAGTCCTGAAGCATTGACAATCCCAGTAACAATCGGACCCGTGGTTCCATTGTACGGGGATCGGCATGAAAGTCCAAAACCTCCTGTCATTACTCCCGTCATAGCACAGCCCAGACCAGAACCCTTAATTGTAGATGAACAGACGAGTGAGTGTGAATCTGAAGTCTCACTGATGGATCTGCCCATTAGAAATACAGGGAAAAGAATGCAGAAAAGACATAATCCTTTCAATGCGAGGGAGATTCAAATACGCTGCAGTCGTTTCACCATTCGGAAGCTTAAAACACGAACCATCCACCCATAGAGTACCATCAACATTCGTAAGGGGAGTATCCCTTAGGTCAACTCTAGCTTTTGTTTCTTCCTCTGTACGAAGAAAACAATCATGCTTTTCTTGAGGATCCGTCTCTGTAGAGATCGGTAACAACGTGGCTGGATTCAGCACATTACATCGTTTGATGTGAACATGGCTAGCCAACAGTGTCAACTCACAACCTGAAAGACGTGCACTAGTAAGGTGCTGTGTCTTAGTCCTGTTTAATAAGGTATCCACTGCATGTGGGACCATTACAATCAACATATTGTCCAATACCAAACCAGCAGACTGTCGGATAGAAACAGCCGCTGCAGCTGTAGCTCTCAGACAACTCGGCAACGTCTTAGCAACTGGGTCTAACGTAGAGGAGAAATACGCGCATGGACGTTGCTTGTCCCCAAACGTCTGTGTCAACACTGACCACGCACAACCTTCTCTCTCGTGCACGTACAACGTGAAAGGCTTACTATAGTCTGGAGTACCCAACACAGGAGCCGAACACAATGCATCACGTAGTTCAGAAAAACTTTTCTGACATTCGTCAGACCAAGGAAGAGGATGCGGAGTATCTTTCAGAGTCAATGCTAACAAAGGTTTCGCCAACAGTGAAAAATTGGGGATCCACTGTCTACAATACGATGTAATACCTAAAAAGGCACGCACTTCTCTCTGTGTGGATGGTACATTCATTTGCACAATTGCTTGAATTCGTTCTGGGGTCAATCTCCTGCCCTCCTTCGACAAGAGATGACCTAAGTAGGTCACTTCTTGGCGACAATACTGTAACTTTGAAGGTGACACTTTATGATGAAGGTCAGACAAATACCGCAACAAAGAAAGAGTAGCCTCTTTACAAATCTGTTCATCATCAGCAGTAATCAACAAGTCATCAACGTACTGAATAAGAGTAGCACCAACAGGTAACACAAAACCATCAAGCTGAGTTTTCAACGCCTGACTATAGATGGAGGGACTTTCACAATAACCTTGGGGAGCTCTCTTAAACCGGAAGCTTCGGCCTCCTAATGAGAAGCCAAAAATATCCCTGCTCTCCTCAGCAATAGGAATACTGAAGAAAGCATTCTTCAAATCGATGACAGAAAACCAAGCTGCCGAAGCAGGAATCAAAGTCAACAAAGCAGTGATATCAGGTACCACAGGAAACTGTGGCACGACTTTCTTGTTTACCTCTCGAAGGTCAATCACAAACCGGTACACAGGTGGCTGAGAAGCATCAGTACGTTTAAGGATAGGCAAAACAGGACTGTTACAAACATTACCTCTCGTTTCCTCAACTACACCCTTCTCAACCAGATCATAAACAATCGCTAAAAGAGCTCTCTCACCATCACTCGAGATCTTGTATTGGGGAATACGAGGTAGCCTAGCATTCGATTTAAGTGTGACAACATAAGGTGGAATTTGCAAAAGACCAACATCATTTGGACCTGTAGCCCAAAGTGTATCAGGAAGCGAACGTAATTCCAGTGGCAAACAATCCTTAGACAAATACATTGGAGAAATCACTTTCCTACCAAGGGTAAGTTGTACTCCTGAAGGAGAACAATGTAATGTCGCATACAATCTTTTCAGCAAGTCCAAACCCAACAGATTCTCATCACAACCAGTCGTTAAAATAAGTGGAGCTTCCACTTCACAAGGGCCAATCGAAAGGGACAAAGGACTAGAAACCGGATTACGAACTGGGGCGCTTGAAAATCCTACTGAAACATTGGTCAAGCCAGACAAAGGTGCGCCAGGAAGTTTAGAGTGCATAATAGAACTCTTCATCGCACCAGTATCCAAAAGAAAAGGTTCTACCACACCTGATGTATTCACTTCAACATAAGGTCCACTCTGGTCTACTGGAACTGACACTACTCCCTCACTTTGTCCTTGGCTGTCCTAGTTATCATTATAACCAGAACTCTCACCTTCGACATAGTAATCCTCAACATAATACTGGGCAGACTGACCACTCGGAACATTCTGTCTGTCAAAATAATTCGCATAATTCTGTAGGGAAGAGGAACGCTCAGTCTGAGGGATCACACCACGTCCCCTACCCCTAGGAGCTTGCTGAAAACTACCACGACCTCTTTGACCAGATACACCATTCGCACGCTGTAACAAAGCCGGGCAACTATTCTTGTAATGACCTTCCTCTCTGCAATAAGCACACTGATTAGGGCCAGGAAAGAATCGCTGTACATAAGGCTCGGGCTTCTGTAACAATCTCTGAAATTGTGGAGGTTGCTGAAACTGAGGCTGATTCTGACGAGGCGGATAAGCTTGCTGCAAAAGAACTTTTGTCTTTAACTCTTTAGTTTTTTTCTCCACTTTATCCTTCTCATCTTTATCCCTATTCTCGTAATATTGTGCAGTAGCCAATATCTGGGCCAAAAAAGAGACAGCCCATGAACTCTCAGAGTCCTTTAACTTATTAGAAAGTTCAGGAAGTAAATTAAAGACAAATCTATCCACAAACAACCTTTGACCACCCTCCGTACTCATATCATGACCACTATGATCAATAAACGTCTCTTCAAACCTAGTGAAGAAATCAGATACACTCTCGTCTTTCTTCTGCTTACATGCTGCTAACTTATCCCAATTAACTCGTAAAGCGGGCATCACCGTTTTCATCAAATTAATAATTCTACCTGGTAATTCTGAAACTAGAGGTTCAGGTTTAGCACCTCCCTCCTGTCTACCATCTGCAGCAATAATATTCGCCCATGTATCACCTAATTCAGCAGCATGATTCTCATGACGAATCTTCGCCCACAAGGGTTGAGGGACTACATTTCCCATCAACATATCGATGTCAGCTAAATTCATAATACACGCTTCAACTGTCTGGGACAACTCCTTGTAATAACCAGCAGGATTCTTACGAGGGTCAGGTAAGGTCTGCTTAAGAGCCAAGACCTCTGCTCTCTTCCAAGGGACATGTACCCATACTCGCTGAAAATGAGCCGGAGTGGCCTGAATACCCAAATTTACATTAGCCTGAACTGCTTCTTTCCATACTGGAGGAACTTCTCTCATAGGGTACTGTTTCACTTTCCTCCTAACAGAGGAATCAGGTTCATACAATGTCTGAGGCGGAAGTCTAGATCTGAAAGCAAGTATTGTCTCTACGGCATCTGTAACATCAGATTCCACTATCATCCCTTTGGCAAAATCTGACTGAACATCGAGCACATCCTGCGGAATCGGACCCAACTCATTATCTTCCCATTCCTGACGCAGAAAAGTACACATTACATCAAAAACATACCTTTGCTTAGGCGGTTCCCACTGAAAGAAAACATCCATAACTGATGGCAAATTATACCTCTGAGCATTTGAAATCCACCTACGAGCCAACAAATCCAACACTGTCCGTTCTTCAGAACTAGGAAGCTGACTACGACTCTGCTTACGTTCCGAAACAGGGGTCATATTCAGTGACCCAAACAATGGTGACAATACATTAGAAACTGTTTCTGTCATTCGTTTTCGAACAGAAGGAGAAGAAGCAGACATAAGAACAGGAGAATAAGTATTCTGAGGCAAGGAAGGTGTAGGGACAAGAACAGTAGAAACCGAAGAGGCAGAAGCAGAAGGCAAAGGAGTTTGAGGCAAAGCTGATAACAAGACTGGCGACCCTAGAATGGGTTGCGCAGGAGGAGGCAAAACCATCTGTGGAGCACCGGGTGGCTGAACAACAGCAGGAGGTTGAACAACAAAGGGTGGAACAACCGGGGGTAATAGAGGCGCAGTAGCACCCTGCACATAGGGAGGAGGCAATCTCAGTAAATGAGAGATTAAAGGATCTTTTTCAGGGTCTTCCATCACTTTCGGGGGAGAAGACGGCAAGGCCGGATAACATTTATCTATGGCCATGCAACGCTGTCTATCTAAGACTTCACTCGCACGCTCTTCTCCATCTTCCTTAAACTGTCTAGCAGCTTGTAGTACAGACATATTTTTATCTTTCCTATCTCTCTTTGCTTGCTTAATTTCTCTCTGTTTGGCTTCCTTACGCCAAAGGCGGAAAGAGTCAAACATTGCCGGCCGGGCTTTCTTCTTAAATAGCTTAATTTCTAGATTGTCTAAAATCTCTGTTTCAAAACTACCATGTGGGGGCCATTGTAAAACACCATCTTTTTTAGTGTAGCGGACCCATACTTCATTATAAGTAATAGGGCCTACTCCATGTTTTGAGTACAATTCATAAGTCGGAGTTCCAACCGGAGGTATCGGACATGAATCCTCCAATCGGGAATCCCTGTTATTACCACAAACAAACCAATTACCAATTTTACCAAAACTAGGCATCTTGCTCACTAGTCTTGTTTCAAACTTCAAAGGGAATAAAAAAAAATGATATACTTTGTAAATATACAAGCCCTTCGGCTTTGGATACTGCAGCAGCCAAATCAAAACCAAGGAACCAAACAAAGTCGTGGGAGCGACCCACTTATACTTAACTAAATATCTGTCACGCCACCAGAAGACCGTCTATCGTCTCGCTTTACAGACATCAATCGGAGGGTCCAAGACAAGGCGACAGTCAGGGCAGCAGTCCTTCGCAGCCGTTGGAAAGCGGGAAGCCTCGCAGAAAATTCCTTTGGTCCACGCCGACATGCAGGGGTCGATGAAGTGGGGGCCCTCCTCCAGAATTTCCTCACGTGGCTCCTCGCAAACTTCGGGCTTGGACCGGTACCACTGAAGTCGGCCCGCGTTGGTCGCGCCAACTGAAGAACCGGGTTTTCAAGTACCCAGCGGCGTCAGGGACACGCCCAGAGTCCTCTAGGTTCCCTTGCCTTGGTATACAGGGACACAGAATACTTCTAGGTGGCGTCAGAGATCAAATTTATTAGCTGCAGCTAGTAGCAGAAATCCCAGTAATACAGCACGATGTACAACTCAAGAAACTGCTCAATTTTACTAAGGCGAGACATCCCTATTTATACACAAAAAGGTACATTTAAAATGCACACCCCTGCACCAAAATTCAACCAATAGAAAGTACATGACATCACACAGCATCATACAGTAAAGCTCAATTTACAGTGTCCCAACCCACAAGTTAATATTTAGGCATATCTAAAATATTAATCTAACCTTTAATTGAAAGCGTAACCCATGAAATGAAGGAGAAAATAAAGAACAGTAGTTTCAGATAATGTGCAAGATTAACAGAGACGTAAAGAAATGTAAAAGTTAACAAATGTCTTGAATAGTAATTGGAAAAAGTAAATAACGATCTTGCAGGGAAATTGGCTTGGCAGGGTCAATTCCTAGGTGAAAGGCCAGCTTCTAAAATTAACTCCAGCGCACGAAGAAATCCCTGGTTAATGTGTATATGTGATTCACAACAAGTCAGACTGTTTGGCTCACAAACTAACTTCTGAAGCCTACATAAAAAGTAACACTAGATGGCAGACACGACACATAGCAAAAACCCAAGTTTCAGAAAAGAAAGTCTTTGAGGAAAAACAACATTTAGATGTTGTTTAAGATAACACATGCGCAAGGAAACTTAATGGTTAACAAGGTCCTAATCAGTAATTGAAAAACTTAGACAACCATCAGCTAGCGAAACTAGTTTTACAAAAGGTCAGTTCCAGGTGAAAAGGGTTACTCTTTGCAGTTCATTCAGAGACAGAGAAACCCAAATTAATATATGCACGAAAAGCCACTTGTTCGTTGGGCCCACAGCACTGGCCTACGTAAGGGCAAGATTAAAATGCAGACAGGTTTGAGAATTTCAGAACCACACATGATGGGGTCAATCTGCACCAGGTGAGTTTTGCTGAACTCAGTGCTCCAAGCGGAGCGCGGAGTAGCAAAACTTCATGAACTCCGTCGGCGGAGCAGAGTTTTCCACCCACCTTTACCCAGCACCCCTCACTGCAGCTCAAAGTATCAGAGAGCTAGTGGACCAAGACCATCTACCCTCCCTCCCTGCCATTGCACCCAACCTAGAACAGGCTGTCAAGAACTTCTCTGCCTGGATAACCAACGGCACCAAAAGAGTCACACCCATCAAGCCCACCAAATTCAAGAGAGCCTCCAAACAGGCCAGCTGGTACACCTCAGAACTGAGAACCACAAAATGCACTGCAAGCGACTTGAGAGGAAATGGTGCACCAGCAAGGAGTCCACTGACCAAGCCTTTTTCAATACTTCCCTCAACCAATACCACCAACTCCTGAAAGAGACGAAAAGGACCACCCTTGCTGACCGCACCTAAGCCTGCTCTAACCACAGCAAAGAACTCTTCAACATCGTCAGACAGTTCTCCAACCCCTCAGCCACCGAAAGCATCATCACCCCTTCTCAGGAACTCTGCGACGCCCTGGTGGACTTCTTCCTTGACAAGATCGCCACCATCTACAAAAACTTCAAGCCCCAATCCACCGCCACTGACATCCTCAGCCTCCTCGATCCCACAGAGGTAAACCCAGACCACCTGCTCACCCCCTGGTACCAGCTAACCACAGAAAACATGACAGCCACCATGAACTTCAACCACTCAGGAGTACCCATGGACCCCCTGTACTCACTGTATTTTTTTTTAACAATTATTTTTTATTAAGCAGTTGATTAAGAATACAAGTCATCATAAGTAATGCAGTGTACACTTTAAGGGCCGCTCACAGGGGGCCTTCTCCATACCAAAATATAACACTTGAGCCCAACCTACACCCTTGGAGTAGTCCCCAACAAGCTAGAGCAGGCTACAAACTGTACACCCCGGTCTGCAATGTGGTAGTGATTTCCCCCTCTCCTCCCCCTACTTGGCCGTTTGTGCCCCGGTATAGTTTCCCTGGACCCCATATCTTTTAGAATTTGCGTGGGCAGCCTCGGGAGCGGTATTTTGCCTGTTCCATGAGCTGTCCCCAGTTCAGGTCGTCCTTCCAGTGTCTGGTCGCTGGGGGCCTGGCTGCCCCCATTAGTCTGGCTAAATTGTGCTTCGCCACCCCTGCAGCCATGTTGAGACGAGTATGCAAATGACTGGGTCCCATCTCTTCCACCGACACTCCCAACAGCTGCCACTTGGCCTCAAGTGGCACTGGTAGGCATGTCACTTGCCTCATTGTCTCTATTATTCCTGTCCAAAGTTTTGAATATGTGGGCCAGTACAAAGTGTATGATAGAACACGCACACATTACCACAACCTCTGGGGCACTCAGCTGAGTCAATATGACCCATCTTAAACACCCTTGACCTAGAGAGGTAGAACATATGTGTATCCAAAGCTGCAAAAGGTGAAACCATGCCCGTATTACAATCTCTCTGGGGCTCTGCAACACCTCATTCAACTCCTTGTTGTCTAGTCCCCCCACATCGACCATCCTGGCCTCTCTAAGTGAGGCAAGCCAGTCCGGCATGTTGTTAATAATCTTCCTGAACGTCAGGGAAACTGCATTGGTGGGCATAGGGTCCAACATTAGTCGATCTTCCATGGGCGAGTAATCTGGGATGAGCTCCCCTTCTTGTAGATGGCATTTCAAGGCATGCTGTAGTTATCGGTACCAGAAGATCTAGCCCCTGCACCAGTTCATACTCTGCAGGCAGCACCTCAAACACCACTAGAGTACACGCGCTCCAGACGCCTTCCAATTTGTCTATCCCTATTGTGTGCCATCTTATGTGTGCCTGCAGTTTTTTAATCTCCCCCAGTCAGTCACTGTCCCATAGTGGGGTCTCTGCTGTTAGTTTTCCGTCCCAACCCAGGCATCTGTTGCATGCTTTCCATGCACACAGTACCACCTTTGTATGGGGTGGGAGAAAACCTCTTCTGAAATTGCCATACAGGAGCGCCGGATAACACCTCCTTCCCATGGCCAGGTGATCCACCCTGTACGCAGGTTCAGTCGTTCCCCAAACACCCAGTCATTCATCACTGTCAGCTGGGAGGCCCAATAGTAGGCTGGGAGTTCGGGGACCGCCAGGCCACCGTCATAAACCCCATGCTGCATCTTCACTAGTGAGATTCGGGCTGCTCCGTCCCATAATAGAGATCTCAGAATACCAGTTATTCTGTGGAAGTGGGGGTCAGGAATCCAGAGCATATGTGGGAGAGTCATCATTTTAAAAAGGACCATCCGTCCCATCAGTGAAAGGGGCAGTGTGCGGCAGTGGCTCGCATCCGCCTGTAAGCTGTTGATCTGGGGAAGAGCACTGCGAACCAGGAATAGTTTCTCGTCTCTGGTGATATAGATCCCCATATATTGAGTGCCCGGAAGGCAGGGCAGAGTAATTTCTGTCTTAAAGAGTTAACTGCCAGGCAAATGCACAGAAAATGTAACAAGCTTTCATCAAATCGACAGCAAAGTCAACAGAGAGAGTTCAACCATCTTTGTTTTCAGAGCGGCACTTGATCTTTTGAAGGAAAGGCACCCTTTCGTTTGAGACATGTGGCCCATAAGGTGTGGTTGGGGACCCCAGCTGCTGTAAGATTATAAGACTGACCAACTGTGTTTTTTTCCTGCCAGTTCACCTTTATCCATCGACCATGATTTTCATTTGGTGGCTTTGTTGGCGAGTTTTTAAAATGCTGCGCTGCAAATGTTTAGCTCTCAGGCCTTGTGCAAATTGGGGGATGACAAAGCTTGGCGGAGCACTGTTGGCCAGCTGTTTTTAATAGTATGCTGGCCTTCCATTTCGGACCAACACAAAGCAGCCAAGGACTCCAGAGGGGCGGCTCTCAACTTCCAGCACAATTTAATTAGAGAAGCCATTCTCACTGGGAACTGATGCTGAAGTCTGAATTCCAAGCACACTTGAGCTTGGCAGGTGTGTTGTGGTATGCGGTAAATCCTTTTGAGAAGGACAGACTATAGAGTGTTAAGGATTGTTGCGTCTTTGCCCTTGAGGAGTTCTGAACCATAACTCAAAGACTGATAATTTACAATAAGTATGACTGAGACGAACTACCCATTTTTTTATTTATTAGATTGAGTGCAAAAGTAGTTTGTTTGCCAAGGCCCTTCATTGTGCAAGATACTTTTTGAAGTTTAGTCTGGAATCCAGTTCCACCCCTAGATATTTGAAGGGGTTCACCTGTTCGATCTTATTGCCAGCGACATTCCATTTGAATTTGAAGTGTTGCTGTCTGTGTTTTGGCAAGAAGCAGATGACTTTGGTTTTACTGTAGTTTAGCTTCAAGCCTAAAGATTCACGAAGAGAGATATATTCTCCTCCCAATTGTCATCAACTGTAATTCCCCGGATTAATGCGTTTCCGCGGACCCAAGCCGCCAAAGGCCTAGGACTAGGGCACAAATCCTTGGATACAACGGACATCCTTGTACTGTACCCCTGCCCAGTTCAAAAACGCGGTAAATGTAACCATTTACCCGCATCCTAGCTTGCGGTGCTTCATAGAGTATACAAACCCAGGCGCAGAAGTTTGGGCCGAGGCTACACTGCAAAGATATAGTTCGAATCCACACTGTCAAAAGCTATTCGGGTGTCGAGGGAGAGGGCTGCTGCATCATCTACACTATACGCCTCTGTCAGGTGGAGTACCCCATACAGCCGTCTGAGGTCTCAGGTGCTGTGCTTCCGCATGAAGCCAGATTGGTCGGGGTGTATTACTGACGTTATCACCCCTAAAAGCCTGTTCGCAAGGACTTTGGCAAGAACTTTGGGCTTCACGTTGAGCAGGGACATGGGACGGTATGAGGCTCATTCTGTTAGTGGTATACGTTTTTTGGAGATTCCCACTATGGTGGCAGTTCTTTGGTCATCTGGGAGAGTCCCTGCTTCCCTAGCCTCTAGGAACATATTTAGGAGGTAGGGCACTATTTTCTGAGCCGTCTTCTTGAACAGTTCAAGGGGCAGGAAATTTGGTGCAAGAGCTTTCTCGGATTGCAATCCCTGAAGAGCCCCCACTATTTCTTCTACCGTCAGGTCGCTGTCTAGCGCCTCTCATTCGTCGCTCCTTAGGGTGTTCAGGGTTATGGTTTCCAGGAGTTCTTTGCAGTCTGAGCTGGATCTGTCAGATTTGGGGGCATATATGTCCTCATAGTAGGCTGTGAATGACTCTGCAATGTCTCTGTCACCCGTGTGCATCTCCCCTTTTAGGTCAAGAATTTCCGTCACCCATCCTCTTTCATTGTCCTTTTTGTTGAGTCAGGCACTGAGCTTTGTGGCTTTGTCCCCTACCTCATAGAGCCTCCTCTGGACTGATAAGGCATTGGCCCTTGCTGCGTTTTCTGCAATATATCGCAGTTCTTGTTGTGCAATGTGTAATTGGTGTATCAAGTTCCTCTTCTGTTCCCCCCTTACTAACTCAGCCTCCAGGGTCACTACTTTTTGTTCTACCGCCTGATGTCTTTGTCTGTCTTATTTCTTTTTAACCCCAATTTGGGCCCTGTATCACTGGTTTGTAGGCTTCCCAGAGGATGTAGCAGGAGTCCACCAACCCCTCATTTTGCTAAAAGTATCTCTCTGTGCTTTCTAGCAATTGTTCCACAAACTTTCTGTCTGTCAACTGCCAAGCCACCAGTTGGGGCGGCAAGAAATTTCCCACTTTTAGTCCCTTAAACCACGAGGCCACCGCGAATGGTCAGAGATGCCCCTTTCCAAGTGATGTGTGTCCCGGAAGCTCCCCACATCCTTCCTGAGGGTGAACAAGTAGAGAAGTTTGGACAGGCTAAAATGTTGTGCCAATAGGTGTGTGTATTGGCATTCCGTCGTGTTCTGGGTTCTACATAAATTAACCCACCCTTGCACCTCCCCGAAGCCTCCCAGGCGAGTCCCTGTTTTCGTATCTGCCTTCCTCTGGCATCTATCCTCTGACCGGGAGATGACATCATTCATATCGCCTCCCAAGATAAGGGATTCCAACGGCAGCTTGAGGATTATCGCACCAAGGGCAGATAGAGTGTCCCTGTGTAGCCCTGGCGGAGTGTATACGGAATCCAGATTCAGAGTTTGCCTATCCCATTTCATCATCTGGAGTACGAATCTGCCAAATGGGTCCCTCCACGTTTTTCCAGGGACATATGTTGCAGCGGCTCTGAGAAGGATTCCTACTCCCCGAGACCCTGACGTGTATCCTGCATGTGCTACCAAAGTGTAACACCATCTACCCAGTGCTTTATAGTTGTGCCTCTGTTGATGTGTCTCCTGCAGGAAGACCAAATCTGGCTTGTGCCATTTGATAAATTGGAGTACCAACGTACGCTTTATATTGGACCCCAAGCCATTCACATTCCAGGATATGATTTTGAGCGTGTGTTGTTTATGTGTTGCCATCTCTTAAGGTGTCTTGTGGTGTGTCTGGATTGGCTTGGGATGTCTGGTAAATAAACAGGAATTGTCAGAGGGTGGAGGAGGGACTTGTACCCCGCCCTGACGCATTGTGTCTCGTACAACTGCACTGATAGATGCTGAAAAGTAAACATGACCCTTAACTCCCCCTTCCCTACCACCCTGCACTGTGGGACTTAAACTTCCCACAACCCCAATTTGCAGAGCGCCTGTCACCCCGAACGGCACAGTAACCATGTCAGGGGGTAGGAATACCCGGTCATGTCTTCTCCATGTGCCTGCTCGACACGCAAATATCCCCCACCGCCTGAAGGGTCGCACCTCCCCGATTATTACATTCTCCTACCCATAGCTAGGCCCTTGTGGTTAACGATTTGAGAAAGACCTTGGTCATAATGCAGCACCTTTTAGTCTCATGTGACTTTCCTCTTTTCCCTGCCCACCCACCTCCTGGCTCACTCCACTGGGCACCTCACCACTCGTCCTTTTTATGTTGCATCGATCTCCCTGCAGGCTGTTCTGTGGTGACTCCCAAGGTCTCTGGTGGCGTGCGTAGCCCCTCGCAGAGCTATGAGGTGGACTGGGACTGTTCCAAGTTTTGTCGGTCATTGTCATAGGTCGAGGATTTTCCGTCTCGCATTTTACGAGGAGATCTATTTGGGTCCTTGAGGTGTCGAGACTCTAGCGTGCGCAATCCCTCCAGCCAGTCCCATGCCTCCGCTGGGGGGGTAGAAGAACCAGGATTTTCCTTCAGCAAGAACTTTTAGCTTGACAGGGAACAGCATCATATATTTTAAGTCCTTTTCCCTAAGTGCTCCCTTGACTTCCTCAAAACTCCGCCTCTGTTTCTGAACCTGGTAGGTGAAGTCAGGAAAAAAGCGAATTGTGGTATTTTCAAGCTGAAGATCTCCCTGTGCCCAGGCTGCTTGCAGGATAACATCCTGATCTCAGAAGTTCAACATACGGTCTATGATGGTACGCGGTGGGGCCCCTGCTCTAGGAGGCGGGATCAGAGCCCTGTGTGCCATTTCGACTGAGAAGAGCTTCGAAGACGTTTGGGTTTCAGGTGTTTTGTGATCAAGTCTTCTACAAATAGGTCAACGCATTGTGCTTCTGCTCCTTCAGGCACCCCTACTATGCGTATATTATTTTGCCAGGACCTCCCTTCCTGGTCCTTGACTGTTGCCTCTAGAACCTCTTGCTACTTGGTTAGTTTATGCACTTGCTCCTCTAGGGATCTTAAGGAGGTTTGGTGCTCTCTGATGTTGGTTTCTACCGTGTACACCTTGTCGAACATCTTCTAGAAGTCCGCTCTGAGTAGACCCACTTCGATGGTGACCGGGTCTATTTTGGGTTCTAGGGAGGATTGAAGACTTTGTATCGCAGTCATTATCGCCCCACAGTGGGTTCTCTCCTCTTCTTGGTGAGGCCTAGGGACCGCGTACTTATCCATCATGTTTGTTTGCGGCAGTAGGTGTCCCTTGGGGCGCACCATTTCCTTCAGCCTTATACTGCTGTCTGGATTATGGTCGGGGACTCCCTTCACCAGGCGTCCCTGCTCTGCCCAGTATCTCCGACTGGTAGTTTGGTGCCGTGGTGGGATCTTGACCTGTAGATGTGCCCCCGGGTATTTGGGGGTCTCTTGGTAGGTCGCCTAGGCTTTTCACCCCATCTCATCAGTTGGCCAATGTGTGAACAAATATTGCCCCAATCCAGGGCCGATATTGTGGGTATCTCAGCTCCCTGTAATTTGCAATTTCTCTGCTGTGGACTGTATGGTGCAGGCTTCAATCCCACGTCCCACCAGGTGGATTTTGATCCCCCGTACTTCAATTGTCCAACCCTGTGGCTGCTTGTCCTCCTGCAGCACGGGGGGGCGAATGCTGTAGGGTCGTTTGGGTCCCATTTGTGGGCCCAGGGGCCCCCGTCTTCTGGTTCTGCGGCATCCAGGCTGCACGACGTGAGGGCTCCGCCTCAGTTCTTCGCTGCTGCAGGCCGGGCCATTAAGGATTTGGCCCTATGCCTGCCAGAGAGTGCCTCTATCACTGTTCCACCTCCTCCATGCAGATAATCCTGCACTCCTGGGGCACTCGGAGGGCCCAGGGACCTCTCTCTTCAGACGTCTAGGGCTATCCCCATATGAGAGGCAACCTCAGGGCCTCCCTCTCAGTGACTGTCTGCACTCCTACAGTCGCAGGGAATGAGCACTGTGGCGTCACCCGAGCATCTGCTTCTACCCAGGAATTCCTCCTGCGGCCCGGCACAGGCGGATGTCGGCCGCATGGTGTACTTACTCACCCGCCCGGCAATGCCAGATTGTCAGGTCTCTCAGGATGTTTATTGGTGTGGGGGCCTGTAACCAATATGGCCGCTGCCTCAGGCTCCTACCCGCTCTATCTTCTCCATTCGAGCACTTCCGTAGCTGCTGCAAGGCCCAGAGATGGCTACGTGTAGGCAACTGGGGTTCCGCTACGTGTGTGGGTGCCCCTTAATTCACCAGCACCGGTGATCCCCAGATGTACGGAGGGCATGCTCACCTCTGTGCCACCGGTCCCTGCGGGCCTCCAGGAACCTGCAACGCGGGCAGGCCAGTTCTAGTGAGGCCGCAGGCTCCCAGCCGGATCCATTAAGGGGCTCATATGGTGACCACAGGACTCAGAACTAGGCCCGGTTTGGCCATGGCGAGTCCACCGTACTTGGTGTCACCTCCAGGAACTTATGGGAACAGATGGAAGGATGGATGGAGTGCTGCATGTCGCCGGCTCACCGGAGCTCCTCTGCTGTGCAGCCATCGCGATCGGCGTCAAGCAACACCCCCTCCCTCACTGTATTTTCAACTTCGGTCGGCAAGACTATCAGCGACAAGCTTACCATCATCCTCAATGCATCTATTACCATGGCCATCTTCTCAGAAGAATGGAATCACGCTGAAGTGAAACCCCTTCTCAAGAAACTGCCAGAAAACCCCATCAACCTCAAGAACTACGGTCCCATGTCTCTGCTTCCCTTTCCCGCCAAAGTCCTCAAAAAGGCCATCACCTGCCAACTAACAGAACACCAGGAGAACAACAATCTTCTGGTCACCTCTCAATCCGAATTGTACACCAACCACAGCACCACAACTGCCCTGATTGCTGCCACAGACGATATCAGAACACTCTTGGACCGGGTAGAAATGGCGGCCCTGACCCTCCTCGGCCTCTCAGCAGGGTTTGACACTGTAAAACACCACACACTTATCAAGAGGCTTCACCACATTGGAATCCAAGGAGACACCCTCCAATGGATCGCATCCTTACTCACCGGATGAACCCAGAGAGTTCACTTACCACCCTTTGCTAAGAACCTTGCCTTTGGCGATTCTCAAGACTCATCTTTTAGCCGTACACTGTTCAACGCCTACATGACCCCCTTGGCCAACATCATCAGAACCCATGGACTATACATCTTATCCTACACCAACGACCCCCAGCTCATTCTCTCACTTTTAGAAAACCCCTCCACCACGATGGGCAACTTCCACAGGTGCATGACAAGCATTGCTGACAGGATGAAAGATTACTGCCTAAAACTGAACACAGACAGGGGGCGTGGCGGCCCCCTAATTCCCTAGCTCCGTCGGAACTGGGGCTGTACCCTGAAATCCAACCAATAATCCTGACCGGGGCGCTCTGTGATCGGCGCCCTGACTCCCTGCTGACCTGAGCGACCGCGGGCAGAAGAAACGGAGCCGGCCCGCCACTGGGAGCTGCGTCGCGGCTCGCCTCGCTTTGCTGCGGATTCGCGGACTGGGGCATGGAGCTCCTGGTCGGGCGAGTATTGTAATCAAGGTCCCGGCCTTGGGGCCTGCGTGGCCATCTGCCAGGCGCTGGGCGGACGTCTGCTTCCCCGAGCTTGCCGCTTGCCAAGAGAGTCCTCCTGAGGGGTGCGGACCAGCTGCAGGGGTGTCGGGGCCCCCAGGGGTGCCGCGGTGGCCCCCAAGGGCGAACAATATCCAGAGGACGGCGGCTGGGCCCGGCAGCGGTAGACCGGCGAGCGAGGTTGGTAGTGCGCACGGGGCACCGGAGACGCTGCGGCCCGGTGAGCGGCTTCGTGTCACCATTGGCGGGGCCCATGATTGAGGGTGCGGCCGTGGAGGGCCCGACCGGGGCGTTCTGCCATTGACGCCCTGGCCCCCTGCTGAACTGATCAACTGCGGGCTGCAGCAACGTAGCCTGCCAATCACCTGAGGCTACACCGCAGCTCAATTTGTGGCTGCGGCGGACCCGCGGCCTGGGCTCGGGGCTCCTGGACAAGTAAATATTGGACTCGGGGCCCTGCCTTGGGGTCTACGTGCCGTTTGCCCGGCGCTGAACGGGGTGTCGGCTTTCCCGATCTTCCACGCGATGCTGAAATCCTCCTGAGGGGTGCGGATCATTGGAGGTGGTCTCGGGGTCCCGGGGTACGCATCGGCTGTCCCGGAGGGCGCCACATCTGCCCGGCGGCCGTGACTGGGCCCTGCAACCGACGACTGGAGAGGTTGGTCGGTGTTGAACATGGAGCACCGGAGACACCACCGACCATAGGAGAGGCCTCACACCCCTGTTTCCAGGCCCATCAGAGGGTTTACAGCCGCAAGGGGCCGCATTGATGCCTGGTGACTTGTCTCAGGCCCCTACCTCCTTGGGGTGAGTCGTTGGACGCCCGGAGGGGGCGGTCGGCCCACCTGGCCCTGGTGACCCTGTACATGTGAGGGTGCATTGGGACGTGCAAATTTTGGGGCCAATCTGGGGTGGCGCAGACGTCCCTGCGCGGTGTCGCATATTTGACCATGGATTGATTAACCCTCGGAGGTGACGGAATCCACCGTGTACCGCTAACGTCTGCGGGCGGAGCCACAGGGAGACGGAGCGGAGTCGTCCTTCGCAAAGGCCATCGTGCTGGTGCTGAGGCCGATATACCCACCGCAACCCAAGGGGTGAGTGCCCCACGGAAAGACATTCCTGGCCCCACGAAGGGGAGACCCTCGCCCAAAAGACCTTTCCTGCCGAGGGTTGGCGCGGTGGTCGGACCGCAGAGACACCGCCAGAGCAAGATGAGACCAAAGGGAGGAGCAGTTCCCCAAACGAACAAACTAGATAAGTACGCGGTGCCCTTAACTCAATCACAAACGGGTGCTACATCCGGTGACCAGTCCGGCCAAGCGGAACCGTCCCTGACCTCCATCATGGCCGCTATCCAGACCCTGGGCACGACCCTTGAGTCCAAGATGGACAAAGATCTCAATCGAGATGAACTTGCTTCGCACGGACCTAGGTAAGACTACGGAGCGCTCTAAGACCAATGCCGCGGACATACAGGTGCTACAGGCCTCTGGGAAAAAGCTTGAAAGCCGGATCAACGATCTAGTCCACCAGCATCGGCAGATGGCCTTCGGCTCGAGGATCAGGAAGGGAGGGCCCGAAGGAGCAACATCCGCTTGGTAGGTGTGCCGGAAGAAACAGAGGGGCACAGTATGGAACTGTTCCTTGAGGACCTCATCCTCAACCACTTGAAGCCCAAGAGGCTGTCCAAGATCTTTACAATTGAACGGGCCCACCGAGCACCAGTCCCTAAGCCTAAACCGGGGGCCCCACCCAGGACAATAATCGCCAAAATATTGAATTACAGAGACCGCGACGCTATCCTACAGGTGGCCAGGCAACGGGGTGATTTGCAATTTGAAGGAGCCACCATCTGTTTCTTTCCTGATTTCACGCTGCAGGTCCAGCAGGAGAGATGCTCCTTTCTGGGAGTGAAGGCTGCGCTCCGTGATCAGGGCATCAAGTACATGATGTTCTTTCCTGCCAAGCTAAAGATAATCATGGGAGGAAAGTCACACTTCTTCACATCACCGGCTGCGGTCCAGGAATGGCTCGACTCTGCGGCACCGGCGGAGCAGGAACTGCAGGGCCGAGGCGGTTGGCAGGAGAATCGGGCCTCATCTTCTGGTTCTGCGGTGGAGCAGTCGGAGGGGGAGGTCTTGGCGCTCCAGATCGGCGAGCCCCCGCGGAGATCCGACACGAGATGCGGCTGTCCGCTGAGACCCTGGACTGAGACATCATGCCCAGCCGAACTGTAACGTATTATATATTTGTATTGTGTACATTTTCTCCTTAACAGCATCTATGGGGGGGGGGACTTTCTGTTCGCTCATTTGCCGCTATGGCTCTATTCCCGGACGCTGGATGCTTAAGGGATGCAGGACCTTCAGTTTGGGGACAGCACCGAGACGGCGGTCGGAGCTGGGGCCGGACCACGTTCTCCGGTACAAAGTTCCTCGGGAGGGGGGCAGCTCCCTCACTCCTGAGTTAGGGTGGGGCGATAGGCGCTCTGCTAATTGGGGCAGTGGGTAGTTCGAAACCTACAGAGCAGGGGGCAGGGTGGGGGGAAATTGTTTTTGGGGCTCTGAGTGAGTGGGTCATGGTGAGTTTGGAAGGGGGAGGGGCGGGGTGGCTGGGACGGGGGGAAGGGTGGAGTTGCGGGTAGTTTGGGAAGGGGGAAGATGTTTGAATGGTCACGTTTGCATGGCAAGGGCGAGCCCCGGGGGCGCTCAGAGACACTTGGAGTGGGACTGAAAGTGAAACAGGGCTATGGCTGAGAGATGGGATAAGAGTCTCAAAATGTTGACCTGGAATGTTAATGGGCAGGGGGACAAGCTCAAACGCACCACCGTGCTGCAATTTGTGAAGCGACACATGCCTGATGTTGTAATGCTGCAGGAAACTCATCTGCTTGGCAATACTTGCCACTCGCTAAATAGGTACGGCTACACCCTGGCGGTTCACTCTGGCTTTACCACAGGGTCCCGTGGGGTGGGTATCCTCCTCAAACGCAATTTACCTTTCCTTCCTGATTACACTTCAGCTGACCCACAGGGCCGTTTTGCCACGCTCTCCGGGATTTGGTAAGGGCGTAGGCTCACACTTGTGTCTGTCTATGTTCCGCCGGGCTTGCAGTCGCAGGCATTTATTGATCTCGGGACCCTCCTCCTTTCCCTCTCCGATGGGCAACTGTTTATTGGAGGGGACTTCAACGCTGTGGTCTCGGGGGCCTTGGACAGACATCCGCCTAGGGACACACCTAGGGGACAGAGATGGCTTGGAGATTTCCTGGAAACATTTGGCCTCACTGACCTGTGGCGACTTGCACACCCTACAGACACACAGTACACTTTCTTTTCGGGGCCACACCACTCTTTCTCCCGTTTGGACCATATCCTTTCTCCTCTGCAGCATGGAGGTGCGCGCGGCCACTCACCTGGCGCGGGGAATCTCGGATAACTCGCCAGTGCTGGTTCATATTACCGTAGGGAGCAAGCGGGAGGGGAGTGTTGCGCCTATCAACGCTTGGCACTTGCGAAATGAGGACCTCCGAAAGGCATTGATTCTTTCCATTGCCAACTACTTCGAGTCCAACGACGGGTCAGTGGACTCGGCGGTCACCCTTTGGGAGGCATTCAAAACTGTCCTCAGGGGTGAGACCCTTTCGGCGATTGCTGGCCGACGTAAAGAGAGGGAGGCGCAATTGATTCAAATAGAGGCTGAACATGTGACGTTGGAGGATGTGGCATGCGCCGAGGGAACTCCTGAGGCGCGCCACAGGCTGTCCTTAAAAACCGCAGACTACCAATCGATAGTCACGGAGGCAGCAAAATAGATGGCCACCACTAGAGAGTGTAAAATCTATGACCAGGGAGACAAGGCGGGTAAGCTCCTGGCGTGGCTTGATAAAAAGCAAAAAGCAAGTGGAGTGGTGGCAGAGATACGCATGCCGGATGGCACAATGATCACTGAGCCGAGGCACATAGCCACGGAATTTGCTCGTCACTTCAGGACAGTCTACAGCATGGGATCTGATCGCCCGGAGGAAGACTCAGTCGCCCTTTTAACAGATCTGACGATGCCCGCCCTCTCGGACACAGAGCGGGACCTCTTGGACGCGCCGCTCACAACGGCGGAAGTGGAGCGTGCAATCGGTGATCTCCATCCTGGCAAAGCGCTAGGTCCCAACGGTCTTCCGATTGAGCTCTACAAGCTCAAGCCTGATCTCCTTAACCCCTATCTCAAACGAATGTTTGACGAGAGTCGGTCCAAGGGAATGTTGCCCCGTGACCAACGACTAGCAACAATAGTCGTAATACCGAAGGAAGGTAAGCCTAGGGAACTGTGCGCCTCCTACAGGCCCATCTCCCTATTAAACGCTGAGCCAAAAATATTGGCCAAAGTCTTGGCCAACAGACTTCAACCTGTCCTTGCCACGTTGGTCCACCCGGACCAATCCGGGTTTATGCCCCACCGGAATACAGCTCTCAACCTTCGCCGTTTGAATGGCGTACTGGGGAGATGTCACACGCTAAAAGAGGACGCAGTGGTGGTATCGCTGGATGCCACGATGGCATTCGACACCCTTGAGTGGCCGTCCTCCGTAAACTGGTCTTCGGCCCCGCCTTCATATCATGGGTGCGCCTCCTCTATTCGGAACAGCTGGCACAGGTGGTTGTCAACAACAAGGTCTCTGAGACCTTTACCTTACAGAGGGGGACGTGCCAGGGATGTCCTCTCTCGCCCCTGCTATTTGCCCTCTCTCTAGAGCCTCTGGCCACATGGATCAGACAAGACGTAGCATTGAAAGGGATCCGATGGGCGGATTGTTGGGAGGACAGAATATCACTTTACGCCGACGATATCCTCCTCTAGTTCATAAACTTTTATTCGATTATAAAATTGCATAATCATAAAAAGTACAGTGTTATAAAAATTCAGAAATTAATACATTGAAACACATATAATAATTTAAGAAACGATTTCAAGTCGGGTTTTTGTTACTAGTTTTAAAAAGATCGCTGTCATTTTAGCTTCATGCGGATATTTCGGTGACTGGAGATAAGCGAGAGCTGGGTATGTACATCTGAGTCCGCTTAGACGGAGAAGGGGAAGGATCCATTTTTTCCTGGCTGCTATGTAGTACTTGCAGAACAGAACAACATGGACCGTTGATTGATTGGAAACCCCGTCACAAGGACAGCGTGTCAGGCTCCTGGACCAGTTGTTCGGTTCTGGGAATGAGACCATTCGGAAAAAAAGGTCGAACCGTAGTCTTGTCAGTAGGAACTTTTCGTGGTTCGAGAGAAAGAATGACAGGTAGGGCTGCAATGATCTCCCTGACTGTAAGGAGCAGATTTTTTCGTTTTGTGTTTTGACAATCTCGGTCTGGTGGCGAAGTTCTCTTAGGTGGTCCATACATAGTTTTTTCAGTTGTTTCTTCAAGATGTCCTCTATTGATGGAGGTTCGAGAAAGTATTGCTCCCGGTCAATGTCTTGGAGGAATTTGTGAATATAATTGAGCCAGGGTATTTTCCTCCAATGGGCTAGGCCAAGGCATTCGGTGATGATGGATCGCGTGATGTGGCTTTCAGAATTGCACCATATACGGTGCCAGAGTATAAGGGGCTGGCATCGTATGGTGTCTGTCACATAGTCCATTCCTAACTCCCGATGAGACACAAAGATTGGGGAACTTTGGGGGAGGGCTAAAACGTATTTAATAAAAGCGTTCTCCGTTACCTGGAGCTGATCGATGCTTCCGTAGCCCCAGATGCCTGCTCCATAGGTGGCCACGCTATGGCATTTTGCGTAGTATATTGTTAACAATTCCGATGGAGCTGGTTTGCCAAGTTTTCTGGAGAAGGCACTTAGTGCTGATACTGATCGGCGGAAGTTGAGATTTCTAGTTTCGATAGCCTTACGCCAGGTCATTGCATCGTCCACAAGTATACCCAAATATGGGTATACCGATGTTTTTTCCAGTCGATTATTATTGATATACATGGATTTTGAGAGTCCGTGTTTTGGACCAATGGTCATTGTGAATGTTTTTTTGATGTTGACTTTGAGTCCCAATGAATCCATAAAAGCCACGTATTTATTCAACTGCCGCTGGAGTTGGTTAGCTGTCCGGGCCAGGATGACCGAGTCGTCGGCATAAAGGAGGATGGGTATTGGGCGGCGTGCTATCTGTGGAAGGTCCTGACTCCCTTCCAACAATGCTTGTTCGATCCCGTTGGTATATAGATTGAACAGGAAGGAAGCCAGTACGCACCCTTGCCTTACTCCCCGGGTTATTTTGAAGGGGCGTGATAGTTCTCCTGCAATGCCGTAACGAACTCGGCCTTCCGCGTTGGTGTAGAGTTCCCTGAGAAAAGCTAATACGGATGGATCCACTCCGAGGTTTGCCATGATCTCCCACAACTTGGCATGCTGGACGCAGTCGAAGGCCGTGGTAAGGTCTACGTAAACCAGATAGATTTTGCCTCCTTTCGCGCTAGTATATTTTCCGGCCAAGAGGGTCAGGTTTAGCGCCTGTTCCACCGTCCCGAGCCCCTTCTGGAAGCCATATTGCAGGTCTGTGATGATACTGTTTTCCTGGGCCCAAGATTGTAATCGGTCCAGGAGTAATCGACCTGCAATCTTGCCTGTGGAATCCAGAAGGGAGATCGGCCGGTAGCACGCGGGGTCGTTACGATCCCCTTTCTTAAATATTGGTAGGAGGGTGGAAGTAGACCATGATGGAAAAAGTCCAATTTCGGTGACTGCTGTCATTACCCGGGTAATTATTAGTGACCAGTAGTCACTGTTGTATAAGAACATGTCCATAGGTACCCCATCAGGGCCCGGAGCCTTGCCAGTTTTAGACGCAGTGATGGCCTTTCTGACCTCGTTAACAGTGAAACGTAGGTTGATTGGGCGGAATTTGTTCTCTACTTGTGGTTGGTCTTCTGTTTGAGAGAGGGCGGTTTGTGACCCGAAAATTTTTATGAAATGGTGGACCCAGTCACTTTCGGTTATTGCCACGTCTAGATGATGAGGATCTGCGGTATTGTCTAGAAGAGGCGATCTGATGGTCTGCCAGAATGTGGTGCTGTCTTTTCTTAATGCACTCTCGTGAAGTTGAGACCAAAGGTCTTGCTTTATCTGGCGCCTTCGCGTTTTCCGGGCGGTATTATACTCTTTCCTCAGGGTTGAGATTTTTTGGGCGTCTCTGGGGTTCTGTTGGAGGGCTTCTTTGAGTGACGTAAGGGCCTTTCTGCAGTCAGAATCAAACCATCTCTTTGTTGGAGGATTGGCTTTATTTGCAGTGTGTTTAAATAGCTCATCCCTTATTGCTCCTTGGATTTTATGGAAGGAGCTGACAATTAGTTCTGGGGAGGCCTCTGCAGACAGACAGTCCCTTATCCATGATTGCGTTTTTTCAAGAAGCCTTTGTGAGGTGACTTCGGGGTCTATCTTTGACCATTTTATGGCATACCCGTTCTTCTTTTTTAATGCTAGTGATTGCTGATCGAGAGGGCTGATTTTTGTTTCGGAGAGGCCCGTTTTTTCCATAACAAGATCCACACTCAGGGGATAGTGGTCACTAATCGGGCTGGACCCTACTTTATAATTTTTTAGTGAACCTTTGCAGGTATTTGATGCTAAAATAAAGTCAATAGTTGACATACAGCCACGCCCGTGAAAAGTGGGTTGAAATTCCTGGACCGGGTCGACTAGTTCATTGGCAAAGTCTAGGTCCAAGGTGAAGAGAGTTTCGTTAAGCTTGTTTCCACTCAGAGTGTGTACAAAGTGTGGGATGGGGTCTCCGGATTCGGTCTGTAGACCGCAGATGCCACTTTCATGTTTTGGACATATTGTTTGGTTGAAATCGCCTCCCCAGATATAATTTATTGTCGAGTTTGAGTTCCCATTTTGTAGTGAGGATATGTGAACTACCATTTCATCTAGATAGGTACAACATTCCTGGGGGCCTGTGTTATTATAGTAATTTATGATTACAAGTAAGTTCCTTGACGCTGCCGTCTGATGAGTAAGTTGGATGATTTGATACGTGGGTGTTTCCTTTATTAATTTTGCTGTTAATGGTAGGGTGTTAGAGAGATAGATTAGGAGCCCGCCTTTTGGTCTTCCCATTGTGCTTGGCGTTGCTTTCGTAAAAAATGACTTATAGCCTGCAAGATGGAGTGGGGATGTGCGCCAGGTCTCTTGTAAGCACAAGATTTGGTGGCTCCTTACTGTGCTCAGCCATAGAGGGCATGATATTTTTTCCGTTAGTCCTGCAACATTCCAGTAGGCTATGCCTATGCTCGTAGCCTCTTTTTGTTCCGTGATAGCAGATACTGTCCTCACATTAGTGTGGATTTCAATAGTTGTGTCAGAGTCGATGTTTGATCTTTGGCTGGTATCTGCTCCAACTAGATGAGAACTGATCAAGAGATTGCTTGAAACAGTCGATAATGCTTTTGGTGTGCAGGGCGACTCTGGTGATGGTATAGGATGCTTGTCGGCAGCAGAATGGTTTGCGGACTTTGCGTTGCGTTGGTTAGGTTTGACCATGAAAGGTCAATCGACCATGTCAAGGCACTCAAAACGGTTATTGGTCTGAAAGCCCTGCCATCCTTCATAGGCATGATAGGGTCTGTCCTGCCAATAAGGTATTTGGCGTTCGACATATCTACCTCTCGGTCCTCCCCTGTCTAGGTAGTCACGTGAGTACTCCCTCTGGTTCCGCGGTGTTTGACACCAAGGATCCTGGATTCGTGGGTCCTTGAAATGATCATTAGGATAATGGTGCCATTCCCATGGTGGAAGGTTGTGGTGTTGTTTCACTGGGGGATAAAAGAAGGAAAGGTGGCAGGCATCTATTCCCCCTTTTTTTTCAAGTTGGGGCCATGCACAAATATGATCTACGGTTGCGGGATCTTTACATGTAACGATGATACAATCACCGCGAGTTGTTTTCTTTGTTTTGCCTATCCAGGCTACCCTTCGGGCTGCAGTAATCCCTCCCGAGAGATGGGATTCAAGGGGTCTGTTTATGCTAAGCCACTGCATGGCCTTGTTTTTAAGTGACCATGCAGTTTCAGAGGTGCCATCTGTTAACTCGGGTACTCCTGTTAGGACTATTGTGAAGGGAGTAGCTTCCGGGGGCAAATGAACGGGACGCCTAGCTGTGGGAGGTTTTTTCGGCGTGGTTTTATGTGTGGGTGTATTCTTGGATGTATTGTTAGGTGTTTTTTGAGAAAGCGATGGGTTCGATGGCTGAGTAACAGGCTTTTCTACGTTCGTTCTGCTGTGATCTGGTTTAGCTGTTGAACCTGGTGTACCTATCATGGCCTTGCCTGCGATTACTGCTTGCTGTGGTTTGGGATGGGGTAGTTTCTCCTGCTGGGGAGGGGGTGTATTTACAGTTGATTTAGGTATAGTGGACGGTTGTTTTGTAATCTTTTGTACTGGAAGTGTTGTGTTAGAATGATTAACTGCTTTCTGTACGTGTGATTGATTCTGTTTTTGTTTTAATGGTGGGTGTGAAGTGTTACGTTGACCCCTTACATCGATCCGAGTATTCGTATCTAGAAGGGTAGCTGAGATTATTGTTAATTGGGCTTCAAGATTCCTAATGCTTAGTTGAATAGGCTTTAAATACTGATATAATAAGTCCTTAGTTGTAGTGAGTACTTGTGAGGTGATTCTGCAGGTCTTACATCGCTCCGGCATATTATCGTTTGAAATTGCTTTGTGGGGAAGAATTGAATCAGAGATGTGTAGTATGCTGTTAGAAGTTACCGAGTTGGAATGGGTTGATTTAGGTTCCTGGCAGGAGAAGCTGTGGGTTACTTCGTTGATTGGTGAACGAATTTTTGGAGTTGCCCCACCTCTCTGGCATTGCTGGGAAGAGTTATCTATGAGTTGGATGTCTCCTTCAATTTGGCAACCAGCAAGGTCGGGAGTTGCTTCCAGGTCATCCGTTGTTATTGAAGGATCCGAGTCGGAGTGCGTGACCGACAGGTCAACTACCGATGGGACTGTGTTTAAGTCTGAGACGGAAAGAGACACGGGAAGAGAGCAGTTTTGGGTGTTTAAATTGATTGGGGAGGCGGCATTTGCTATTGCGCCTAATGATGAGCGCTTAGCGTTTGCACTTATTAGATCCAATGAAACTCTCTTCTCCATTAGAGCTATGCTTTGATTAATTGTGTCATTTACCCGTGATATGAATAAGTCAATAGGGCCAGTTACTCGTGCAACCTCCTCAGCATGTTTTGATTTGGAATTGGAGGCACTTCGGGTTTTAGGCGGCATGGTTGTTTGTTGCTGGGTCGTTGATTAAAGAGAATAGGCCCGGTCCGGTCTCTACCGGGCACTAACGGGCAACAACGGGCCCGCCCTTGGCCCGGGCTTCGCCCCGGGCTGCGTCCCGCGCGCGTCCCGCGTAGCGGGTGCCGCGAGGTGTTGTAGCGGTCTGCTGGGGGCGGGGCACTGGGAGGGGGCGCGGCTCTCGCAGGAAGAGGACCAGCTGGGGATGGTGAATGCTGGTCCTCGCAGTCCTGGGGCCGGCGCCTCGACCTCCTCTGCGGCCTCGCGTTCACTCGCTCAGCAGGGCTCTGCCAGGAAAGGCTGTGCTACTCCTGTAGCTGGATACCGATGGCGGGAGCAGAAAAACAAGAGTCTCAAAACGGTGGGTCTTCCACGAGTGGCACCCGCGCAGCGGGTGCCGCGAGGTGTTGTAGCGGTCTGCTGGGGGCGGGGCACTGGGAGGGGGCGCGGCTCTCGCAGGAAGAGGACCAGCTGGGGATGGTGAATGCTGGTCCTCGCAGTCCTGGGGCCGGCGCCTCGACCTCCTCTGCGGCCTCGCGTTCACTCGCTCAGCAGGGCTCTGCCAGGAAAGGCTGTGCTACTCCTGTAGCTGGATACCGATGGCGGGAGCAGAAAAACAAGAGTCTCAAAACGGTGGGTCTTCCACGAGTGGCACCCGCGCAGCGGGTGCCGCGAGGTGTTGTAGCGGTCTGCTGGGGGCGGGGCACTGGGAGGGGGCGCGGCTCTCGCAGGAAGAGGACCAGCTGGGGATGGTGAATGCTGGTCCTCGCAGTCCTGGGGCCGGCGCCTCGACCTCCTCTGCGGCCTCGCGTTCACTCGCTCAGCAGGGCTCTGCCAGGAAAGGCTGTGCTACTCCTGTAGCTGGATACCGATGGCGGGAGCAGAAAAACAAGAGTCTCAAAACGGTGGGTCTTCCACGAGTGGCACCCGCGCAGCGGGTGCCGCGAGGTGTTGTAGCGGTCTGCTGGGGGCGGGGCACTGGGAGGGGGCGCGGCTCTCGCAGGAAGAGGACCAGCTGGGGATGGTGAATGCTGGTCCTCGCAGTCCTGGGGCCGGCGCCTCGACCTCCTCTGCGGCCTCGCGTTCACTCGCTCAGCAGGGCTCTGCCAGGAAAGGCTGTGCTACTCCTGTAGCTGGATACCGATGGCGGGAGCAGAAAAACAAGAGTCTCAAAACGGTGGGTCTTCCACGGTGGGTCTATCCTCCTCTATCTTTCCCGACCCCGTAGATCGCTGATTGTAGCCCTTGATATCTTCACCAGTTTTGGTAAGAACTCCGGATACACGATCAACTGGAGTAAATCTCTCCTATACGTCCTCCAGGGCAATGCCCCTGTTCCCCCAAGGGATTGTCCTATTAGGATAGCCACCGAGGGTTTCACTTATTTGGGTATCTATATATCCAAAGATAGGGCAGCAATGTACGACAAGAACTTACTCCCGCCCCTTCATAGGCTTAAGCGCGATTCTGCAGCCTGGCAGAAGCTCCCAGTTTCACTTCTGGGTTGAGCGGTGCTATTTAAAATGATGGCGCTGCCCCGGTTCCTGTACGCTCTCCAAAACTATCCTGATCTTGTTCCACCTTGCTACTTTACGGCCATAGAGACGGCGCAGAGAAACCTCTTATGGGCAGGAGCACCATGAATTGCCTTACAAAAATGAACTCGTAGTTGGTACGAAGGGGGTATAGCTTTGCCCGACATCCGCAGATACTATTGGGCGGCACATCTTGCGGCAATAAATCATGGTACCTATTGTGCTGATAATGACCCGGGATACGGCATGGATAGGTGGCTCCTGCCTGCAGGGAATTACGAAGCGGTGCTCTACTCACGACCACCTAAACACGACCTCACGGGCCCTACACTCCATTCGGAGCAAATCTGGCACATGGTCCAGCGGAAATTGGGCTGGCATGACGTGCTCACGTTGGTTTCCCCACTTTGGGTCTCGGAACGGCTCGGATTCCTGGGTCGTACTCGGGGATTCCGGAGTTGGGATCTCATAGGTATCTCTCGATTTGGGGACATATGGGACAAAGATGGTGTTAAATCCTTCCTATCCCTCCAAGCGTCGTACGAATTGGCACACACTGAGTACTTTCGGTACCTTCAAGTCCGTCACTCCTTACAGAAAAACATCCCAGGCGGCACTGTGCCCCCACCAGCCTCCCTCTTGGAGGACAGGCTACTCGATGGATACCTGCCTGAACATGCAATCTCACTCACCTACAGGAAACCTATAAACAATCTCCCCGACTTACTGCAGGGCCTCAAGGTGAGGTGGGAGGAGGATGGGTTGATTATTGATGACGAGGAGTGGCAATCCGCTCTGGCCTCCCCTAAAGAAGTGGCTATTTCATCCACGCTTCGACTCATACAACTAAAAATTCTCCACAGAGTTTATATTTCCATCACTAGACTGAAGGCTATGGGCAGGAGCGAAGATGATAGATGTAGGAGGGGATGCGGAATGAGTGGCTCCTTTTTTCACATGATGTGGGAATGCCCGGTGCTACAGGCCTATTGGGGGAGGGTTGTGCGATGTATGCGGGATGTGTGGGGGTCGCATTGCGCCCTGAGGCGAAGCGCTGCATATTGAACATCTGGGAACCAACGGACCTTTCATCTAGAGGCAGATTGTGGGTCACACTCGGCCAGATGGTGGCGAAACGGAACATTGCAAGAATCTGGGGGGCGGCTATAGCTCCGGGCCTGGTGGACTGGAAGCGTGACGTGGACTGGTGCATGTTACAAGAAAGGACTGTGTATCTATCTCGGGGATGCCCCCAGAAATGGGGGGAGGTGTGGAGCAAATGGAATGAGTATAGGGGTGTTATATGCGTCCCCCCCAGCCTGAGCGAGCAGCATTCGGGGTTGAAACTTAACTCTTAAATTCTGCCAAACCCTGTCGTTAACATATGAATGTACCTATAGTCCCACTGTAATCTGCTGTGCGCTTTTGTAACTTGCTTACGTGACCACTGCATGTTTTGGTTTGTTCTAAATGCAATAAAAAGATATATAAAAAAGAAAAAAAACTGAACACAGACAAAATGGAAGTGCTGATCTTCCGGAACACCACCTCCCTGTAGAATGACTCCTGGTGGCCTTGCGAACTAGGACCCGCGCCCACTCATATGGACCATGCCACAACCTTGGCATTGTCCTGGACAGCAAACTTACCATGAAAACCAGATCAATATATTCTTCTCCACCTGCTTCTTCACTCTTCGCATGCTCCATAAGATCTTCAAATGGCTCCCCGTCAACATCAGATGAACCGTCACTCGAGGCCTGGTCACCAGCGGCTGGACTACGGCAACTCACTCTAAGTAAGAATCACTGCACACCTCTTAAAGAGACTGCATATCATTCAGAACTCAGTGCCCAGAATTCTCCTTGACCTCCTTAAGCAGACCTACATCACCCCCCACCTCAGGAAGCTCCACTGGCTCCCCATTTAGAAGAGGTGTCAATTAAAGATGCGGATCCACACATACACAAACAAGGACCAACTTGCATCAACCATGGCCTGAACTTTTACCAACCCTCCAGACACCTGCACTCCACCTCCCTCACCCACAACCCCTGCATCCGCTGAAGCAACAGTGGAAGCCGCTCCTTCTCCTACCTTGCTGCAGAGTCTTGGAACGACCTCCCCCTTCACATTTGGACCTCATCTTCTCTTTGAGAATTCAGGATAGGACTTAATACCATGCTGTTCAATTGATCCCTCCCTTTGCTGCAGGATTCCCAGCACCTGGATACCCTCACAGGTGATTAGCCATGCCTTATAAGTCCTGATTGATTGATTGAATGACCAATGTAAATCCTCTAAAGTACAAACTATTAAGGTTGTATAATGGTTGCTATTTTGTGGTGACAGAACACTACAAATGCACATCGATCTGCTACTGCCATATAGAGGAATATGTCCAGTCCTCACACTAATAAATGAGATATCTGTAGTTCCCACTGCTACGTAAACAGTTCATCCCACCCCTTTTTGTGGCTCCAATACCCCTTCCGATTCCCCCCAGATTTCATAATGTGTGCCTTTTAATTTTTTTTTAGACCTATTGTTCCTATACCAGTATTTCTGGTCCCCACTTTCTCCAACCATGCCATGCTTTTATTTGTGTTCTCGGACTTGTCTTTCCATTACAATACCAAGAGTACAAATCCCAGGATGCAAAGGGAAAACCCTCAATTGAAGCAGCTAGTCACGTATGACCTGGGAAACTTGGCAGCTAGTTTTTCCTACACCTGGCCATTGCAGTAAGCATGTGTACATTACATCACTCAGTGCCCCTTACTGATTACACAGAGCACCTACCAAAGCACTATTACTTGTGGGAGAAGAGCATTTTTATTCTGTACACTGTAAGAACCCCTTCTCTCGGGTCACCCATTAGATGCCTCTCAATGATGTAGGTATGGCGGCATGGGCCCTGGTGCAAGAAAAGTAAGTTGCATCCTGCCCTTGCCATCCACTGGCTAGACAATAAAATACAACCAAAACGTGTGCCCAATCAATCCCCCAATATTACAGGGACATGATCAATGCTGTTCTAAGATTTTTTTGGGGCTTCGGATCAGCCATATTTTGGGGCCCCCTGTTCGGGGCAACCTTGAATGTTACTGTTTATTTTCTGGTCATTCAAGTCTGTATCAATATTGATTATATATAAGGGACCCAAAGTTAAGGACAGATTCAAAACTAGAGATAGGAAGGGTCTGATAGAAAAATTAACAAAGGTAAGCTAGAGAGAAAGATCACATTACCAGGGAGCCCCTAGGAAGGTGGGTCCCTGGGCATTTGCCCACTTTGCCCATGCTTCAAAACATCTCTGGTGCCACTGTATCTACTGCTCTGTTGATAGATACACCCTTAAGGCCCTCCTATGCAGTAAGGAATGTCAGTTTTACGACCCAGGCGACCTCAGCCCTGAGAACCATTGTGCTCTGTACCACTGTTCCCCAGGTAGAGGTGTGCGTGCCTTCTCCTCTGCCTACATTCATAAGCAACAGACACCTATCCTGCCCCAATTTGCATTTTACCAATGTAAATTGCTATTTGCCTCGATGCGTCCTTTCTCCCCTCGGAGTCCGTCTTTGTTAGGTCCGTGATCTGAGCGAGAGACTGATAGAGTAAGACTCTTGCGGCTTGCCCCATTAGACTATCATGTAGGGACAGCACAGCGCCAGTTACTTCAGCTGCGTTATAAATATATATTTTACATATTTTTTTTAATGGATGCACTTGCCCTCTGCAGTGTTAGCCAAACACATATACCTGGCTCATTGCTTTTATTATGGTTGTGTAATTGATGATTTTACATTGTATGATTTTAATTAATCAAACAATAAAAATGTTAATTTGAATTTGATATACCTGGCTCAGTATGTTTGTTGCCACCCTGCTGCCCATAGGCGTAGTGCTCATGCCTTTCCTCACAAAAGTAGGGCAGTCATCACTCCACTGCAGGCCTATCCCCTTTCCATCTCCCACCATGCCTCAACAATACATTTCATTATTACGGAGAAGTTCAGACGTTTTTACCTCGGTCGTCCCTCCATACTGTATTTTATTTGTACACTGATGTCTCTGCCCCACATGCCCCTCATCTTTGGACTTCATTCGTATCCTGTCGGCCTCTCTTCCGCCCTCTTCGCCTCGCCTCAGTCTTTACACGCAGTCATGCTTTTGGCTGGAAATGACGTCAGGCCCAGGTGGTTGAAAGAGGACTCTAATTGGATCTTCTGGAGTTCTTTGAAGCCAGAGTCAATTTCATTAGAGCCACGTGGGGAATTAAAACCTCCCGGCAAAGAGAGCGCGAGGGAGATGGAAAGGTATGCGGAGAAGGCGCGTAATGAGCACAATGTGTGAGGGATGGTGCGCGAGGCAGCATGTGAGAGAGAAGTTCGTGTAGAACGGAGAGTCGAGTAAAGCGGGAAAGGTCAGCAAAGACAGAGGAAAGATATGGACTCTGTCTGAGGCGCGAAGAAAGAGAGGAGAGAGGGGGAGCCCAAAAGATGGACTCCAAGAAATAAAAGTTAGTTCTTAAAATGAGAGTGATGGTGAAAGAAACAGTGGATGACAGGGCAGAAGACAACGTGCTAGCGCGGTTTAAGTGAGTTTCGAGGTGAGACGGATGCAGACAGGGAGTAGAGGAATAGTTAAGCCATACAGAGTATGAGGGACCGAGAGAAGGGTGACAGCAGGCCATGTGAGGAGAATGGAAGAGGGAGATTATCAAACTCTGAGAAGGAAGGGTAGACAAATGTATAACATGCATAGAGAGATTAGCCAGGGCACAAGTCCTAAAAAAAGAAGTGGGGGGACTAACCTAGTTAATCAGTATGCAAGTGGCATCGCAGCGCATGACATCGCGGCACGTGACATCACTGGAAGTGGCATCACAAGAATTGACATCAGATCTCAAGCCCTTACATATATCTTTAGCAGGTGTATCATGAGTACATTTGAACACATTTCGAGTATACTTACAAACCCTCCTGATTTAGGCAGAAGATTCACACTTTTGTACCCCACACATAAAACAATGTTGCCTTTTGTCAGCGTAAAGCTTCCTTTAACCCATAGTGCTTTAAAATAAATAGTAATATTGAAATTATTACAACAGCTCCTCAGGGGTAGTAAGCACTATATAAATGCTATTTATTTTGTGCAAATACTGGAAAAGATCAACACATCTGACCTTCTTACAGTGCATGCATAGCTCCTAAACAGGGAACTGAACAAAGTGAAAAGCTGCCACTCTTAAGAATGAGTAAGTGCTAAAAAGGTGGGAGCCTTTGTTTCCCTTCTGCTGCATTTGCATCAGGTGTGAGGCTCCTGACCGCTGCCAGCCAGGAGGCTCCAACAAAAGGAGGCTAGATGACCCCTGAGATTCGGCCTTTGTTATGGGCCCAGCATGAGTCAGAAATAAGAGAGCCCGTCCCCGCCTGCATGTTGTTGAGATCGAAAGCAGGCAACAACACGCGTCCCGGTGTTTGGAAATTACACCGGGACGAATTCAGCATCTTTTTAATGTGGCCCAACTTCTTGGCAGGGTGGACGGCATCCAACCTGTGAAAAAAGTGGGGGGGGGACGTCCACCACGTGTACCCCCGACTCGTGCCCTGAGATTAGCATACCCATAGAATTGTTGGGGGGACAAATTTATATATCAAGAGATAGACGGGGGGATTGATCATCTACAGAGAAGCAGGGGTGGAATGGCCATGCAGAGAGAGTGAGACATAGAGCGAGGGCTGCACCAGGAAGTGGGGTTCTAGAGAGGGGTGACTATCCACATAGAGGACGTTGACCAAACATACAGCATGATGGATGTTGGAGGCTACAGTACAGAGAGAGAGAGAGAGAACCAAGCACAGAACGAGGGGATAGTAAGGGGTGCGCCGATAGTAACATGTCCATACAGAGGGAATGAGAAATAAAGTGAGTGAGCATCAGAGGTGAGACGAGGCAGAGGTCAGCTGTCTCACAGAGAACAAAAATTCAAAGAGGGAGTGTGAGGTGCATACAGAAAGAGGATGACCATATAGAGCGAGGAGAGGCCATACAATGAGCATGGGCGAAAGAATATGGGAGAAGCCACACACAAAGGATGAGGGTTGGACAAAGGTATGCACATATAGAGAGGAAGATGATCATAAATACAGAATAAAGGATGAACAACAGGGTCTGCATTGAGAGAGAGAGGGATAACCTGTTGATCCGCAGATCACACTTACCCGGTTAAACAGGGCAGGCAGGGACACGGGCTCCAATAAACTTCATGGGTGCACATTTTCTGCTGGGATGGGAGACTTCAGTAGTGCAGGAGAAGGGTGAGGATTTTCATCTAGGATCTGCACACTACGAAAGGAAACTTGGATAGGGTAAGACCAGATATTGAGTCCCAGTGAGCCACGAGACTCACACAGTAGTAGCCGCCATCTTGGATTCATAGCTTAAGTTCCTCATATTTCAGAGCAATCTTTGGGAGGTAAGCAAGATACTCAGTTGATGCAGCCAGATTCCTGCTGCCTGAACTGAAATGCAAATATGATCAAATACTTGGATACTCAGAAAAGTATACTGTGATAACATTGCATTCAAGGATTTAGACGTTGACATTTTGGAACATTGTTTTTATATCCCGAGAATTAGAACTCTTACCTGCAATATTTGCTTAATGAGAGTAGCCAGAATGAACCTCAATTTTACAGTTTTGTTGATGTTGTCGTTAGTCATAGTTTGATATAAAGGTATTGGCTAAGCTGGGAAGGGGCTTATACTTCATACAAGCAAGGTTGAATAGTAATATGTATTGCTTATGTTATTGCTGAAAGACTTGCTATATTGAGAATCATTCAAAGCCCAGATTTAATTTTTAATTCACTGACGCTATTTATTTGCATAGAAAATAGCAATGAAAATAAAATGTTATTTTGCATCCATAACACAGATTCTATTTAAGTTTTAGCTGTAGGACATATCGGAACTTTAACCTCCTACAGGAGTCAAAAATACAGATATTGTTACAAGGTATATCATATGTCTTAATAGGGTTAGTGAATTGTAAAATAGATGTTGAAACACTGAGTTATTTCTCGTTTTAGATATTAACAATCCTGTAGAGCAGGCCAACTTGTCTTTAACATCAGGTAGCGTGGGTATATCCAGTGTCCCTGTTTCTCTCTCTTGTTCCAACCCCTTTCCGCCAGACCTACAGCTGACCAGCACAGTAATTCTTGCATGGTTAGCCACTGATTGAGGAAGTGATGAGAGTGGCATCACTCCTGTTGGATGTGAAATGCCAAGCTAGTTTAAATCTGACATAACCATATAAAGAGATTGAGGGATGCACCAACAGGGAAAAGACCATCCACAGGGAATGAGATAAAGTGGCGGATGCCTAGTTAGAATGACTGTACATGGACAAATAGTGAAAGAGGGAGGAACTTACTAATAGAGGAACAAGCATTGGAAATGCCAGCAGGTCTGGCTTCAAAATAATCTTGTATGGTAATGTGAAACATTACAAGAAAGAAGCACAGGAATGTATATGTATTTGTGTGGATGCAAAGAACTGTAGAATAACATTGGTGGAGGTTAAAAGGTCAAGTGACAGTTGCACTGTCAACCCAGACTTTAAAACCCATGTAGGATAGTGACTTTCCTGCTCCTGTCTGCGCTGCCAGAGAAAAGCAATTACAATTATCTAGTTATCTTTAATACTTTAATAGCATTACAAAGTCATGTGTGCCCCTGAAAGTTCAAGCTCGGGCAGGCGTATACTTAAACAAATTGATCACAGCCATTTGGAGGGCAAGCACTTTTTTGTTGAAGCACACAATTTATGCCCAATCAGAACATGTACTCCTGCCTTACAACTTGTGGGCAGAGCCATAGTCCCTTTCTGGTGATTCTCACATAATTGCCTGATGACAGCTGGGCTGGCAAGCCAGACCACAATGAGAGATAAAGAGTCGGATGCACAGATAAGAGGATCATCGCATGGGTGAGGGATGCACTAATAAGGGGGCAACCATGCAGAGGGACTGAGAGATTAAGCAAGGGATGCCTATATAGGGGACAGTCAAAAGCAAGGGACTCAGATAGGATGACTGATACGTTTTTCGGGCCTTCACAAATATGACCCAGTTTTAGAACCTCTAGACTCTCGGGCAAAATCATAAGCTGAGCCAGTTTACCAACTTGAGAAATGAATACAGGCGAACTGTAAGCCACGGACCACCTGCGCATTACATGAAGATGGTGCATTCCTGGAAATGATCAGTGCTGTAAGACTACAGAGTTATTTGTTGTATTAGTGTTTGTTAGTGAGTTCCGTAGCACTCCTTTCACACATGGATGGACACACATAAGAAATTCGTATGTGTGCATGTGTGTATAAATATATATATATATATATATATATATATATATATGTCAGCTCCAATTTCCCAAAATACCCAGCCGGGTTTGTGGAAACAACAGCACTCACACGGGCAACAGCAATCTTATAGCAGAGCGGTTTATTTACAAAAGGCAAACAAACGCGTTTCGGGACTAGAAATCCCTTCGTCAGTGTTATCATTTGGGCGCCAAACTTTTTTCTTTTTAAACACTGTTCATGCCCGCTATTGACATAAACAAAGGACTGATACATTGCGTCTATGGGGCGCGCCATCTTAGAACGCCTTAAATCTTAAACATTTCGTCTTTATGGCTACATACAAAGCAATATTTCTGTTGTGTACAAAAGGCGTCAATCAAGACATCAGTGTAGAAACAAAAAAAAAAAAAAAAAAAAAAAATATATATATATATATATATATACATATTTATAATGTTCCTATGCAGTTAAAAAGTCACAACAATCCACTTGGATGCAAACTGTTTATTTTGAAGTTAACCAGCAGTGTACCTTACTAGATTCAGAAAACGGCACTACAAGGACCAGAAGACCACACTCGTGTCTGCACCCACTGAGGCGGGGCCTTTGCCATATAGTAGTTGCTGCCAAAATTACTCTGCTATTTTCCTTCTGTTCGTGAACCCCTGAAGAAGTGATACCACAAAACGCATTGGGACCAGGACTGAATACTGTGTTGTGTTGATGACTGCCCCTGATACCGCTGCCTCAATAAAGCAATTCTTGGCGAATACTTACCTTTTGTGGGCATCCTCCATCACAGGCAATCTTTGTGGTTGGATATAAATAGATATGTTAATACTGTGCCTAGAGTAGTAAATGGCTTTTGTCATTATACCGCTCGGCAAGGACAACACTGGGCTAGTCCTATGCTCAAAAACTTTGCTGTAGAAATGGCAAAAGACTTTGTCCATTTCTATCTCGGCGTGGATGGCACTATGCTAATCTTATGCTTAAAGACTTTGATAGAAAAGCAGACATTTGAGGTGAGCAGATCTAGAGTGTCGCTGGTGTTGCGATTGCTCTATACAGGAGCTGCTTTCCACCTATACTTGAGAACTACCCAGAGTTCTCTGCTTCTTTTTTGCATAATTTATTCATCACTCTATGCCTGAAAGGGTATTCCTTTGATATTGATTATATATATATATATATATATATATATATATATATATATATATATATATATATATATATATATATATATATATATATATATATATATATATATATATTCACTGAAAAAACCATAGGTTTGACACCAGTTATAGTTAGCTGGAAATTTTACTCGCATAAAACCAATGAAATTCCCACGTTATAGTTAGTTGGACTCACTATAACTTGCGCGTGCAATGCACTGCTGATGACATCACATATTACATCACTCATGACATGGTCAGTGACATCAGTCATGACAGAGCGTTCTAGTTGTTCTTTAGAACACTCTGGGACATTCTGTCATTGGGCTATAGTTGGGCTACATCTGGCTGATATTTGGGCTACATTTGGGCTCTTTTGTCTCTGGTGGCCATCTTGGGAGACTGCATATCAGAATTTTTTTAATGAAATATAAGAGGATTTGAGAAGTCACTCAAAATGTGCCCTAATTTTTCTTTCTTCAGCACTAATCATAATTTCTATGGCAAAATTAACCCCTTCATTTTGTTCCTTTGCAAATTAAATGTTTTAAGTGTTAACACTTTATTCCAATCAAGATGACTTCAGGTGTGCCATACTTTTGTCATAAGTAAGACTGTTAGCGCTCTAGTTGTTCTTTAGAACACTCTGGGACATTCTGTCATTGGGCTATAGTTGGGCTACATCTGGCTGATATTTGGGCTACATTTGTTTTTTTTGTCTCTGGTGGCCATCTTTGGGCTACATTGGGCTACATTGGGCTACATTGGGCTACATTTGGGCTCTAACATATATATAGCCCAATGTAGCCCAATATATATTTTTTCAAAGTTAATTTTCTCAGCAACTACTGAACAGATTTACACCATTCAAAGAAAAGCGTAATCTGCGAGCCAGACTCTACCTTTCTACCAAATTTCTTATAAATCCATTCAGCCGTTCGAGCTGTAGCCGTGTCTAAACGTCCTATGGAAAATAACATGGGGAAAACACGTTTTGGAACCCCCCTTTTATCTCAGCCCCTACTTGACGAATCCCCCCCAAACTTTTAGGGAAGGAGCGGAGCGGTGCAGGCCATCTTCTTTGAGAAATTCGCAAAGATTCGTCCATCGGCACTAAAGTTATTCTCAATAGAATGTTGCGGATTTCCTATGGAAACTAGGTCCTAACTACTGTCATTGGGCTATAGTTGGGCTACATCTGGCTGATATTTGGGCTACATTTGGGCTCTTTTGTCTCTGGTGGCCATCTTGGGAGACTGCATATCAGAATTTTTTTAATGAAATATAAGAGGATTTGAGAAGTCACTCAAAATGTGCCCTAATTTTTCTTTCTTCAGCACTAATCATAATTTCTATGGCAAAATGAACCCCCTCATTTTGTTCCTTTGCAAATTAAATGTTTTAAGTGTTAACACTTTATTCCAATCAAGATGACTTCAGGTGTGCCATACTTTTGTCATAAGTAAGACTGTTAGCGCTCTAGTTGTTCTTTAGAACACTCTGGGACATTCTGTCATTGGGCTATAGTTGGGCTACATCTGGCTGATATTTGGGCTTCATTTGTTTTTTTTGTCTCTGGTGGCCATCTTTGGGCTACATTGGGCTACAGTGGGCTACATTGGGCTACATTGGGCTACATTTGGGCTCTAACATATATATAGCCCAATGTAGCCCAATATATATTTTTTCAAAGTTAATTTTCTCAGCAACTACTGAACAGATTTACACCATTCAAAGAAAAGCGTAATCTGCGAGCCGGACTCTACCTTTCTACCAAATTTCTTATAAATCCATTCAGCCGTTCGAGCTGTAGCCGTGTCTAAACGTCCTATGGAAAATAACATGGGGAAAACACGTTTTGGGACCCCCCTTTTATCTCAGCCCCCACTTGACGAATCCCCCCCAATCTTTCAGGGAAGGAGCGGAGTGGAGCAGGCCATCTTCTTTGAGAAATTCGCAAAGATTCATCCACCGGCGCCAAAGTTATTCTCAATAGATAGTTGCGGATTTCCTATGGAAACTAGGTCCTAACTATACCTACTGGCGACCGCCAGTAGGTAATATATATATATATATATATATTTATACACATATATACACACTTACTCAAATATATACACACATACACAATCTCATTAATAAGCAAAATATTTTTTTAAAGTTCAACCTTCTGTTGGTATTTCAGTAATTCATTGCATCCAATGATGGAGCCAGTCGTTGGTAACCAACTCTACCTTTCTAGCCCTTAGCTATGTTATTTTGGCTCCAAAAGCACCTTTCTGAGTTTAGTTCGGTGATTTCTAGCCTTCAAGACCATAGGTAAACAGCTAAACAGCAGGACTGTTGTTTAGTTAGAATCTGTACTTTGAGAAGACTGCTCTCTATCTCAGTTTTGGGGTTTCAGGCTGATAAGACCCTGCTGGCTCTGAAGAGCTGGGAGCTGGATGCCTTCACCAGAGATATTTTTAACTCAGCTAGCACGATCTTCCAGTCTCCCAGGAAGCTGAAGATTCCTCTCTATCTAATACTTGTCTACACAGGCTTAAGCAATGTTTTCTTATTTGAAAGGAGCAGACCTCATGATGAATGGTGTAAAATGCAAAAAATAGCATATTAATTCTGTTGCACCTTCACTAAATTCTGTCACTCATTCTAAATCATATCAGTACATGTATATGAATGGTTGACACATATTTTAACTTTAATAAAGCAAAATGTCATATTCACGTACATGTGCAATCAATACCAAATGCAGCATATGAAAAATGTGCATTCAGATACATGAATATATGAAAATGTGAATGCAATGAGGGCACAAAAAGCAAAGGTCATGTCATATTCAAATACAGGGAATAAGAGATAAAGCAACTGAAGTGCAGATGAGCTAATGCAGGGAATGTTAGCTAACACAAGGGGCGCATAAGTAGGATGACCGTCGTGAGCAAAGAGTGATAAAGCAAGGGATGCACAGATTGAATGACCATACACAGGAGAAGTGAGATAGAGCAAGGGGTGCGTAGATTGAGAAAGGGATCGCCATAATCCGGAAATGGGAGATGCACAGGTAGACAGGTGAACATACACAGTGAATGAGGTGTAGAGAGAGGTGAGCATTCAAAAAGAATGATGGATAGAGCCAGGACTTCACAGAGGGGGCGATAACTGTACAGAATGAGCAGAGGGTTGTACATACAAAGGGAGTGAAGGATTCCCAGCTAAGAGAATGCTGGACAGATGGAGGATGAATGTACACTGGGTGATTAAATGTATGGGATAAGGGATAGAATGAGAGACACAGATAATGGGATGACTATACATAAGGATCGTGGTATAGAAAGAGGTATAACAATACACATCAATGAGAGATGAACAGCGGGATACATGTGCAGAAAGATGGTTTACCATTTGTGGGAAGCGAGGGATTCCATAACAAGGAAATGGTGGAGAGCTAGGGTGATCATAGAGAGTGAATGTGAAGGAAACTGGCGTCTTAAAAGACCCGAACAGTGACTAAAGGATAGACAACTGCAGAGAGAAACAGACGGTAAGAAAGAAAAGTATGGAAAGAGACAAGTCAGAGGAGACTATGGGTGTCATTTAGAGCTTTGTGGGATGAGAAATTCATATTAAATCACCAAGCTTGTTATTCTGCCTTCAGAATTCAATCAAAGGTGGCGTCATGTCTACCACAGGTGTCAGTTGTCTATCATGCATCTGGAGGTCTCCCTTTCTTAGAGTGGTTCTTCCCATGCACACTATCCCTGCCCAGGAACCCCATGCGAATCATGGCAGTCTAGGGAAGTCGAAACTAACAATGTTCCCGGCCTGGAAGAGAAAATACCCTGGGCCTTTGTTGTTTTGCTTTCCACAAACAAACTCCATGGAGGCTGAGTAGGCCAAAAGAACATGTCACTGGCTCTGCATTTATTTTAAACAAAAATGGTGCCGTTGTGCAAGCGAGAATAATTTCATAAGGAATAGACAGCTGCAATGGCAGTCAGCTTCAGGGGGCATAAATTACCCTCAAACAGGGTAGATGAAGAGTGGGAGGCATTTAGGACATTTTGGGATTCAAGGACATGGTTTCTAAAGAGGCTGAGTTCCTTTATGGATAGGTTACATTGTATCCCCTCTTTAAAAGTTTCAAAGTGTTGTTTGTTGATCAAGGGCACAAAGTGAAACAACTGACACAACTCCATATGAAAAATTCTTTTATATTTGTCTTTATCTGAAAACAGCAGTAACATTTGGCGTAGAAAAGGTTCACTGAGCAAGCTTAGGCCTAGGTTTGAAGCTTAGTCTAGGTCTGAAGAAGATAGATGACACAAACATTTAAATGTCAGGTAATTATTAACATATAAAAATATATCTACATATTTTGTCATTCGTGTGTCAATTCTCTGTTGCCTGAACTGAGTTCGGTTTAGTGGAGAAGTAGGTGAGTGAGTGAGTTAGTGTGCAAAGTTGTAAATCTCCTGTGCAAACATTATCGTCTCTCAATAATTAGCCGATTGCTACGCAAATGGTAAGACACCTACACACACACCTATAAACACACACACACACACACTCACTCACTAACTCACTCACTCACTCACTCACTCACTCACTCACTCATCGTCACCTTGATCTATTACGCTCTGGCTGACTGCTGGGTGCTCTCTTGTGTGCATGCTTATCATAAAAGGTCACTGCAAAAACAACAATGATGGACAGAATGTGGATCAATGTCACACATTCACCCCAGTCAAAAGATCTGGGCCCAAATCCATTGTTTTTCCACTCCACACCACCCTGGGTTAGCCAATGGCGATATGCAAATCAGCGCTGACCCTATGCCCCATGGGAACAGTCCAGTCCGAACTACAAAAGCCATGTCCTTCCCAGAACGGAAACAAGCATCCGAGGACCGGCCCGGTTTCGAGGTAACACCTCTCATCAGCCCGGCTAGCTTGCCTCCAGTGGTGTGGAGTGCCTGGGACTCACGTCTGAGCATCCCCAGTACACTTAGAGCGGTTACTGCAAAAACAACAATGATGGACAGAATGTGGATCAATGTCACACATTCACCCCAGTCAAAAGATCTGGGCCCAAATCCATCGTTTTTCCACTCGACACCACCCTGGGTTAGACAATGGCGATATGCAAATCAGCGCTGACCCTATGCCCCATGGGAACAGTCCAGTCCGAACTACAAAAGCCATGTCCTTCCCAGAACGGAAACAAGCATCCGAGGACCGGCCCGGTTTCGAGGTAACACCTCTCATCAGCCCGGCTAGCTTGCCTCCAGTGGTGTGGAGTGCCTGGGACTCACGTCTGAGCAACCCCAGTACACTTAGAGCGGTTACTGCAAAAACAACAATGATGGACAGAATGTGGATCAATGTCACACATTCACCCCAGTCAAAAGATCTGGGCCCAAATCCATCGTTTTTCCACTCCACACCACCCTGGGTTAGACAATGGCGATATTCAAATCAGCGCTGACCCTATGCCCCATGGGAACAGTCCAGTCCGAACTACAAAAGCCATGTCCTTCCCAGAACGGAAACAAGCATCCGAGGACCGGTCCGGTTTCGAGGTAACACCTCTCATCAGCCCGGCTAGCTTGCCTCCAGTGGTGTGGAGTGCCTGGGACTCACGTCTGAGCATCCCCAGTACACTTAGAGCGGTTACTGCAAAAACAACAATGATGGACAGAACGTGGATCAATGTCACACATTCACCCCAGTCAAAACATCTGGGCCCAAATCCATCGTTTTTCCACTCCACACCACCCTGGGTTAGACAATGGCGATATGCAAATCAGCGCTGACCCTATGCCCCATGGGAACAGTCCAGTCCGAACTACAAAAGCCATGTCCTTCCCAGAACGGAAACAAGCATCCGAGGACCGGCCCGGTTTCGAGGTAACACCTCTCATCAGCCCGGCTAGCTTGCCTCCAGTGGTGTGGAGTGCCTGGGACTCACGTCTGAGCATCCCCAGTACACTTAGAGCGGTTACTGCAAAAACAACAATGATGGACAGAATGTGGATCAATGTCACACATTCACCCCAGTCAAAAGATCTGGGCCCAAATCCATCGTTTTTCCACTCCACACCACCCTGGGTTAGACAATGGCGATATGCAAATCAGCGCTGACCCTATGCCCCATGGGAACAGTCCAGTCCGAACTACAAAAGCCATGTCCTTCCCAGAACGGAAACAAGCATCTGAGGACCGGCCCGGTTTCGAGGTAACACCTCTCATCAGCCCGGCTAGCTTGCCTCCAGTGGTGTGGAGTGCCTGGGACTCACGTCTGAGCATCCCCAGTACACTTAGAGCGGTTACTGCAAAAACAACAATGATGGACAGAATGTGGATCAATGTCACACATTCACCCCAGTCAAAAGATCTGGGCCCAAATCCATCGTTTTTCCACTCCACACCACCCTGGGTTAGACAATGGCGATATGCAAATCAGCGCTGACCCTATGCCCCATGGGAACAGTCCAGTCCGAACTACAAAAGCCATGTCCTTCCCAGAACGGAAACAAGCATCCGAGGACCGGCCCGGTTTCGAGGTAACACCTCTCATCAGCCCGGCTAGCTTGCCTCCAGTGGTGTGGAGTGCCTGGGACTCACGTCTGAGCATCCCCAGTACACTTAGAGCGGTTACTGCAAAAACAACAATGATGGACAGAATGTGGATCAATGTCACACATTCACCCCAGTCAAAAGATCTGGGCCCAAATCCATCATTTTTCCACTCCACACCACCCTGGGTTAGACAATGGCGATATGCAAATCAGCGCTGACCCTATGCCCCATGGGAACAGTCCAGTCCGAACTACAAAAGCCATGTCCTTCCCAGAACGGAAACAAGCATCCGAGGACCGGCCCGGTTTCGAGGTAACACCTCTCATCAGCCCGGCTAGCTTGCCTCCAGTGGTGTGGAGTGCCTGGGACTCACGTCTGAGCATCCCCAGTACACTTAGAGCGGTTACTGCAAAAACAACAATGATGGACAGAATGTGGATCAATGTCACACATTCACCCCAGTCAAAAGATCTGGGCCCAAATCCATCGTTTTTCCACTCCACACCACCCTGGGTTAGACAATGGCGATATGCAAATCAGCGCTGACCCTATGCCCCATGGGAACAGTCCAGTCCGAACTACAAAAGCCATGTCCTTCCCAGAACGGAAACAAGCATCCGAGGACCGGCCCGGTTTCGAGGTAACACCTCTCATCAGCCCGGCTAGCTTGCCTCCAGTGGTGTGGAGTGCCTGGGACTCACGTCTGAGCATCCCCAGTACACTTAGAGCGGTTACTGCAAAAACAACAATGATGGACAGAATGTGGATCAATGTCACACATTCACCCCAGTCAAAAGATCTGGGCCCAAATCCATCGTTTTTCCACTCCACACCACCCTGGGTTAGACAATGGCGATATGCAAATCAGCGCTGACCCTATGCCCCATGGGAACAGTCCAGTCCGAACTACAAAAGCCATGTCCTTCCCAGAACGGAAACAAGCATCCGAGGACCGGCCCGGTTTCGAGGTAACACCTCTCATCAGCCCGGCTAGCTTGCCTCCAGTGGTGTGGAGTGCCTGGGACTCACGTCTGAGCATCCCCAGTACACTTAGAGCGGTTACTGCAAAAACAACAATGATGGACAGAATGTGGATCAATGTCACACATTCACCCCAGTCAAAAGATCTGGGCCCAAATCCATCGTTTTTCCACTCCACACCACCCTGGGTTAGACAATGGCGATATGCAAATCAGCACTGACCCTATGCCCCATGGGAACAGTCCAGTCCGAACTACAAAAGCCATGTCCTTCCCAGAACGGAAACAAGCATCCGAGGACCGGCCCGGTTTCGAGGTAACACCTCTCATCAGCCCGGCTAGCTTGCCTCCAGTGGTGTGGAGTGCCTGGGACTCACGTCTGAGCATCCCCAGTACACTTAGAGCGGTTACTGCAAAAACAACAATGATGGACAGAATGTGGATCAATGTCACACATTCACCCCAGTCAAAAGATCTGGGCCCAAATCCATCGTTTTTCCACTCCACACCACCCTGGGTTAGACAATGGCGATATGCAAATCAGCGCTGACCCTATGCCCCATGGGAACAGTCCAGTCCGAACTACAAAAGCCATGTCCTTCCCAGAACGGAAACAAGCATCCGAGGACCGGCCCGGTTTCGAGGTAACACCTCTCATCAGCCCGGCTAGCTTGCCTCCAGTGGTGTGGAGTGCCTGGGACTCACATCCCCAGTACACTTAGAGCGGTTACTGCAAAAACAACAATGATGGACAGAATGTGGATCAATGTCACACATTCACCCCAGTCAAAAGATCTGGGCCCAAATCCATCGTTTTTCCACTCCACACCACCCTGGGTTAGACAATGGCGATATGCAAATCAGCGCTGACCCTATGCCCCATGGGAACAGTCCAGTCCAAACTACAAAAGCCATGTCCTTCCCAGAACGGAAACAAGCATCCGAGGACCGGCCCGGTTTCGAGGTAACACCTCTCATCAGCCCGGCTAGCTTGCCTCCAGTGGTGTGGAGTGCCTGGGACTCACGTCTGAGCATCCCCAGTACACTTAGAGCGGTTACTGCAAAAACAACAATGATGGACAGAATGTGGATCAATGTCACACATTCACCCCAGTCAAAAGATCTGGGCCCAAATCCATTGTTTTTCCACTCCACACCACCCTGGGTTAGACAATGGCGATATGCAAATCAGCGCTGACCCTATGCCCCATGGGAACAGTCCAGTCCGAACTACAAAAGCCATGTCCTTCCCAGAACGGAAACAAGCATCCGAGGACCGGCCCGGTTTCGAGGTAACACCTCTCATCAGCCCGGCTAGCTTGCCTCCAGTGGTGTGGAGTGCCTGGGACTCACGTCTGAGCATCCCCAGTACACTTAGAGCGGTTACTGCAAAAACAACAATGATGGACAGAATGTGGATCAATGTCACACATTCACCCCAGTCAAAAGATCTGGGCCCAAATCCATCGTTTTTCCACTCCACACCACCCTGTGTTAGACAATGGCGATATGCAAATCAGCGCTGACCCTATGCCCCATGGGAACAGTCCAGTCCGAACTACAAAAGCCATGTCCTTCCCAGAACGGAAACAAGCATCCGAGGACCGGCCCGGTTTCGAGGTAACACCTCTCATCAGCCCGGCTAGCTTGCCTCCAGTGGTGTGGAGTGCCTGGGACTCACGTCTGAGCATCCCCAGTACACTTAGAGCGGTTACTGCAAAAACAACAATGATGGACAGAATGTGGATCAATGTCACACATTCACCCCAGTCAAAAGATCTGGGCCCAAATCCATCGTTTTTCCACTCCACACCACCCTGGGTTAGACAATGGCGATATGCAAATCAGCGCTGACCCTATGCCCCATGGGAACAGTCCAGTCCAAACTACAAAAGCCATGTCCTTCCCAGAACGGAAACAAGCATCCAAGGACCGGCCCGGTTTCGAGGTAACACCTCTCATCAGCCCGGCTAGCTTGCCTCCAGTGGTGTGGAGTGCCTGGGACTCACGTCTGAGCATCCCCAGTACACTTAGAGCGGTTACTGCAAAAACAACAATGATGGACAGAATGTGGATCAATGTCACACATTCACCCCAGTCAAAAGATCTGGGCCCAAATCCATCGTTTTTCCACTCCACACCACCCTGGGTTAGACAATGGCGATATGCAAATCAGCGCTGACCCTATGCCCCATGGAAACAGTCCAGTCCGAACTACAAAAGCCATGTCCTTCCCAGAACGGAAACAAGCATCCGAGGACCGGCCCGGTTTCGAGGTAACACCTCTCATCAGCCCGGCTAGCTTGCCTCCAGTGGTGTGGAGTGCCTGGGACTCACGTCTGAGCATCCCCAGTACACTTAGAGCGGTTACTGCAAAAACAACAATGATGGACAGAATGTGGATCAATGTCACACATTCACCCCAGTCAAAAGATCTGGGCCCAAATCCATCGTTTTTCCACTCCACACCACCCTGGGTTAGACAATGGCGATATGCAAATCAGCGCTGACCCTATGCCCCATGGGAACAGTCCAGTCCGAACTACAAAAGCCATGTCCTTCCCAGAACGGAAACAAGCATCTGAGGACCGGCCCGGTTTCGAGGTAACACCTCTCATCAGCCCGGCTAGCTTGCCTCCAGTGGTGTGGAGTGCCTGGGACTCACGTCTGAGCATCCCCAGTACACTTAGAGCGGTTACTGCAAAAACAACAATGATGGACAGAATGTGGATCAATGTCACACATTCACCCCAGTCAAAAGATCTGGGCCCAAATCCATCGTTTTTCCACTCCACACCACCCTGGGTTAGACAATGGCGATATGCAAATCAGCGCTGACCCTATGCCCCATGGGAACAGTCCAGTCCGAACTACAAAAGCCATGTCCTTCCCAGAACGGAAACAAGCATCCGAGGACCGGCCCGGTTTCGAGGTAACACCTCTCATCAGCCCGGCTAGCTTGCCTCCAGTGGTGTGGAGTGCCTGGGACTCACGTCTGAGCATCCCCAGTACACTTAGAGCGGTTACTGCAAAAACAACAATGATGGACAGAATGTGGATCAATGTCACACATTCACCCCAGTCAAAAGATCTGGGCCCAAATCCATCATTTTTCCACTCCACACCACCCTGGGTTAGACAATGGCGATATGCAAATCAGCGCTGACCCTATGCCCCATGGGAACAGTCCAGTCCGAACTACAAAAGCCATGTCCTTCCCAGAACGGAAACAAGCATCCGAGGACCGGCCCGGTTTCGAGGTAACACCTCTCATCAGCCCGGCTAGCTTGCCTCCAGTGGTGTGGAGTGCCTGGGACTCACGTCTGAGCATCCCCAGTACACTTAGAGCGGTTACTGCAAAAACAACAATGATGGACAGAATGTGGATCAATGTCACACATTCACCCCAGTCAAAAGATCTGGGCCCAAATCCATCGTTTTTCCACTCCACACCACCCTGGGTTAGACAATGGCGATATGCAAATCAGCGCTGACCCTATGCCCCATGGGAACAGTCCAGTCCGAACTACAAAAGCCATGTCCTTCCCAGAACGGAAACAAGCATCCGAGGACCGGCCCGGTTTCGAGGTAACACCTCTCATCAGCCCGGCTAGCTTGCCTCCAGTGGTGTGGAGTGCCTGGGACTCACGTCTGAGCATCCCCAGTACACTTAGAGCGGTTACTGCAAAAACAACAATGATGGACAGAATGTGGATCAATGTCACACATTCACCCCAGTCAAAAGATCTGGGCCCAAATCCATCGTTTTTCCACTCCACACCACCCTGGGTTAGACAATGGCGATATGCAAATCAGCGCTGACCCTATGCCCCATGGGAACAGTCCAGTCCGAACTACAAAAGCCATGTCCTTCCCAGAACGGAAACAAGCATCCGAGGACCGGCCCGGTTTCGAGGTAACACCTCTCATCAGCCCGGCTAGCTTGCCTCCAGTGGTGTGGAGTGCCTGGGACTCACGTCTGAGCATCCCCAGTACACTTAGAGCGGTTACTGCAAAAACAACAATGATGGACAGAATGTGGATCAATGTCACACATTCACCCCAGTCAAAAGATCTGGGCCCAAATCCATCGTTTTTCCACTCCACACCACCCTGGGTTAGACAATGGCGATATGCAAATCAGCGCTGACCCTATGCCCCATGGGAACAGTCCAGTCCGAACTACAAAAGCCATGTCCTTCCCAGAACGGAAACAAGCATCCGAGGACCGGCCCGGTTTCGAGGTAACACCTCTCATCAGCCCGGCTAGCTTGCCTCCAGTGGTGTGGAGTGCCTGGGACTCACGTCTGAGCATCCCCAGTACACTTAGAGCGGTTACTGCAAAAACAACAATGATGGACAGAATGTGGATCAATGTCACACATTCACCCCAGTCAAAAGATCTGGGCCCAAATCCATCGTTTTTCCACTCCACACCACCCTGGGTTAGACAATGGCGATATGCAAATCAGCGCTGACCCTATGCCCCATGGGAACAGTCCAGTCCGAACTACAAAAGCCATGTCCTTCCCAGAACGGAAACAAGCATCCGAGGACCGGCCCGGTTTCGAGGTAACACCTCTCATCAGCCCGGCTAGCTTGCCTCCAGTGGTGTGGAGTGCCTGGGACTCACGTCTGAGCATCCCCAGTACACTTAGAGCGGTTACTGCAAAAACAACAATGATGGACAGAATGTGGATCAATGTCACACATTCACCCCAGTCAAAAGATCTGGGCCCAAATCCATCGTTTTTCCACTCCACACCACCCTGGGTTAGACAATGGCGATATGCAAATCAGCGCTGACCCTATGCCCCATGGGAACAGTCCAGTCCAAACTACAAAAGCCATGTCCTTCCCAGAACGGAAACAAGCATCCGAGGACCGGCCCGGTTTCGAGGTAACACCTCTCATCAGCCCGGCTAGCTTGCCTCCAGTGGTGTGGAGTGCCTGGGACTCACGTCTGAGCATCCCCAGTACACTTAGAGCGGTTACTGCAAAAACAACAATGATGGACAGAATGTGGATCAATGTCACACATTCACCCCAGTCAAAAGATCTGGGCCCAAATCCATTGTTTTTCCACTCCACACCACCCTGGGTTAGACAATGGCGATATGCAAATCAGCGCTGACCCTATGCCCCATGGGAACAGTCCAGTCCGAACTACAAAAGCCATGTCCTTCCCAGAACGGAAACAAGCATCCGAGGACCGGCCCGGTTTCGAGGTAACACCTCTCATCAGCCCGGCTAGCTTGCCTCCAGTGGTGTGGAGTGCCTGGGACTCACGTCTGAGCATCCCCAGTACACTTAGAGCGGTTACTGCAAAAACAACAATGATGGACAGAATGTGGATCAATGTCACACATTCACCCCAGTCAAAAGATCTGGGCCCAAATCCATCGTTTTTCCACTCCACACCACCCTGTGTTAGACAATGGCGATATGCAAATCAGCGCTGACCCTATGCCCCATGGGAACAGTCCAGTCCGAACTACAAAAGCCATGTCCTTCCCAGAACGGAAACAAGCATCCGAGGACCGGCCCGGTTTCGAGGTAACACCTCTCATCAGCCCGGCTAGCTTGCCTCCAGTGGTGTGGAGTGCCTGGGACTCACGTCTGAGCATCCCCAGTACACTTAGAGCGGTTACTGCAAAAACAACAATGATGGACAGAATGTGGATCAATGTCACACATTCACCCCAGTCAAAAGATCTGGGCCCAAATCCATCGTTTTTCCACTCCACACCACCCTGGGTTAGACAATGGCGATATGCAAATCAGCGCTGACCCTATGCCCCATGGGAACAGTCCAGTCCAAACTACAAAAGCCATGTCCTTCCCAGAACGGAAACAAGCATCCAAGGACCGGCCCGGTTTCGAGGTAACACCTCTCATCAGCCCGGCTAGCTTGCCTCCAGTGGTGTGGAGTGCCTGGGACTCACGTCTGAGCATCCCCAGTACACTTAGAGCGGTTACTGCAAAAACAACAATGATGGACAGAATGTGGATCAATGTCACACATTCACCCCAGTCAAAAGATCTGGGCCCAAATCCATCGTTTTTCCACTCCACACCACCCTGGGTTAGACAATGGCGATATGCAAATCAGCGCTGACCCTATGCCCCATGGAAACAGTCCAGTCCGAACTACAAAAGCCATGTCCTTCCCAGAACGGAAACAAGCATCCGAGGACCGGCCCGGTTTCGAGGTAACACCTCTCATCAGCCCGGCTAGCTTGCCTCCAGTGGTGTGGAGTGCCTGGGACTCACGTCTGAGCATCCCCAGTACACTTAGAGCGATTACTGCAAAAACAACAATGATGGACAGAATGTGGATCAATGTCACACATTCACCCCAGTCAAAAGATCTGGGCCCAAATCCATCGTTTTTCCACTCCACACCACCCTGGGTTAGACAATGGCGATATGCAAATCAGCGCTGACCCTATGCCCCATGGGAACAGTCCAGTCCGAACTACAAAAGCCATGTCCTTCCCAGAACGGAAACAAGCATCCGAGGACCGGCCCGGTTTCGAGGTAACACCTCTCATCAGCCCGGCTAGCTTGCCTCCAGTGGTGTGGAGTGCCTGGGACTCACGTCTGAGCATCCCCAGTACACTTAGAGCGGTTACTGCAAAAACAACAATGATGGACAGAATGTGGATCAATGTCACACATTCACCCCAGTCAAAAGATCTGGGCCCAAATCCATCGTTTTTCCACTCCACACCACCCTGGGTTAGACAATGGCCATATGCAAAGCAGCGCTGACCCTATGCCCCATGGGAACAGTCCAGTCCGAACTACAAAAGCCATGTCCTTCCCAAAACGGAAACAAGCATCCGAGGACCGGCCCGGTTTCGAGGTAACACCTCTCATCAGCCCGGCTAGCTTGCCTCCAGTGGTGTGGAGTGCCTGGGACTCACGTCTGAGCATCCCCAGTACACTTAGAGCGGTTACTGCAAAAACAACAATGATGGACAGAATGTGGATCAATGTCACACATTCACCCCAGTCAAAAGATCTGGGCCCAAATCCATCGTTTTTCCACTCCACACCACCCTGGGTTAGACAATGGCGATATGCAAATCAGCGCTGACCCTATGCCCCATGGGAACAGTCCAGTCCGAACTACAAAAGCCATGTCCTTCCCAGAACGGAAACAAGCATCCGAGGACCGGCCCGGTTTCGAGGTAACACCTCTCATCAGCCCGGCTAGCTTGCCTCCAGTGGTGTGGAGTGCCTGGGACTCACGTCTGAGCATCCCCAGTACACTTAGAGCGGTTACTGCAAAAACAACAATGATGGACAGAATGTGGATCAATGTCACACATTCACCCCAGTCAAAAGATCTGGGCCCAAATCCATAGTTTTTCCACTCCACACCACCCTGGGTTAGACAATGGCGATATGCAAATCAGCGCTGACCCTATGCCCCATGGGAACAGTCCAGTCCAAACTACAAAAGCCATGTCCTTCCCAGAACGGAAACAAGCATCCGAGGACCGGCCCGGTTTCGAGGTAACACCTCTCATCAGCCCGGCTAGCTTGCCTCCAGTGGTGTGGAGTGCCTGGGACTCACGTCTGAGCATCCCCAGTACACTTAGAGCGGTTACTGCAAAAACAACAATGATGGACAGAATGTGGATCAATATCACACATTCACCCCAGTCAAAAGATCTGGGCCCTAATCCATCGTTTTTCCACTCCACACCACCCTGGGTTAGACAATGGCGATATGCAAATCAGCGCTGACCCTATGCCCCATGGGAACAGTCCAGTCCGAACTACAAAAGCCATGTCCTTCCCAGAATGGAAACAAGCATCCGAGGACCGGACCGGTTTCGAGGTAACACCTCTCATCAGCCCGGCTAGCTTGCCTCCAGTGGTGTGGAGTGCCTGGGACTCACGTCTGAGCATCCCCAGTACACTTAGAGCGGTTACTGCAAAAACAACAATGATGGACAGAATGTGGATCAATGTCACACATTCACCCCAGTCAAAAGATCTGGGCCCAAATCCATCGTTTTTCCACTCCACACCACCCTGTGTTAGACAATGGCGATATGCAAATCAGCGCTGACCCTATGCCCCATGGGAACAGTCCAGTCCGAACTACAAAAGCCATGTCCTTCCCAGAACGGAAACAAGCATCCGAGGACCGGCCCGGTTTCGAGGTAACACCTCTCATCAGCCCGGCTAGCTTGCCTCCAGTGGTGTGGAGTGCCTGGGACTCACGTCTGAGCATCCCCAGTACACTTAGAGTGGTTACTGCAAAAACAACAATGATGGACAGAATGTGGATCAATGTCACACATTCACCCCAGTCAAAAGATCTGGGCCCAAATCCATCGTTTTTCCACTCCACACCACCCTGGGTTAGACAATGGCGATATGCAAATCAGCGCTGACCCTATGCCCCATGGGAACAGTCCAGTCCAAACTACAAAAGCCATGTCCTTCCCAGAACGGAAACAAGCATCCGAGGACCGGCCCGGTTTCGAGGTAACACCTCTCATCAGCCCGGCTAGCTTGCCTCCAGTGGTGTGGAGTGCCTGGGACTCACGTCTGAGCATCCCCAGTACACTTAGAGCGGTTACTGCAAAAACAACAATGATGGACAGAATGTGGATCAATGTCACACATTCACCCCAGTCAAAAGATCTGGGCCCAAATCCATCGTTTTTCCACTCCACACCACCCTGGGTTAGACAATGGCGATATGCAAATCAGCGCTGACCCTATGCCCCATGGGAACAGTCCAGTCCGAACTACAAAAGCCATGTCCTTCCCAGAACGGAAACAAGCATCCGAGGACCGGCCCGGTTTCGAGGTAACACCTCTCATCAGCCCAGCTAGCTTGCCTCCAGTGGTGTGGAGTGCCTGGGACTCACGTCTGAGCATCCCCAGTACACTTAGAGCGGTTACTGCAAAAACAACAATGATGGACAGAATGTGGATCAATGTCACACATTCACCCCAGTCAAAAGATCTGGGCCCAAATCCATCGTTTTTCCACTCCACACCACCCTGAGTTAGACAATGGCGATATGCAAATCAGCGCTGACCCTATGCCCCATGGGAACAGTCCAGTCCGAACTACAAAAGCCATGTCCTTCCCAGAACGGAAACAAGCATCCGAGGACCGGCCCGGTTTCGAGGTAACACCTCTCATCAGCCCGGCTAGCTTGCCTCCAGTGGTGTGGAGTGCCTGGGACTCACGTCTGAGCATCCCCAGTACACTTAGAGCGGTTACTGCAAAAACAACAATGATGGACAGAATGTGGATCAATGTCACACATTCACCCCAGTCAAAAGATCTGGGCCCAAATCCATCGTTTTTCCACTCCACACCACCCTGGGTTAGACAATGGTGATATGCAAATCAGCGCTGACCCTATGCCCCATGGGAACAGTCCAGTCCGAACTACAAAAGCCATGTCCTTCCCAGAACGGAAACAAGCATCCGAGGACCGGCCCGGTTTCGAGGTAACACCTCTCATCAGCCCGGCTAGCTTGCCTCCAGTGGTGTGGAGTGCCTGGGACTCACGTCTGAGCATCCCCAGTACACTTAGAGCGGTTACTGCAAAAACAACAATGATGGACAGAATGTGGATCAATGTCACACATTCACCCCAGTCAAAAGATCTGGGCCCAAATCCATCGTTTTTCCACTCCACACCACCCTGGGTTAGACAATGGCGATATGCAAATCAGCGCTGACCCTATGCCCCATGGGAACAGTCCAGTCCGAACTACAAAAGCCATGTCCTTCCCAGAACGGAAACAAGCATCCGAGGACCGGCCCGGTTTCGAGGTAACACCTCTCATCAGCCCGGCTAGCTTGCCTCCAGTGGTGTGGAGTGCCTGGGACTCACGACTGAGCATCCCCAGTACACTTAGAGCGGTTACTGCAAAAACAACAATGATGGACAGAATGTGGATCAATGTCACACATTCACCCCAGTCAAAAGATCTGGGCCCAAATCCATCGTTTTTCCATTCCACACCACCCTGGGTTAGACAATGGCGATATGCAAATCAGCGCTGACCCTATGCCCCATGGGAACAGTCCAATCCGAACTACAAAAGCCATGTCCTTCCCAGAACGGAAACAAGCATCCGAGGACCGGCCCGGTTTCGAGGTAACACCTCTCATCAGCCCGGCTAGCTTGCCTCCAGTGGTGTGGAGTGCCTGGGACTCACGTCTGAGCATCCCCAGTACACTTAGAGCGGTTACTGCAAAAACAACAATGATGGACAGAATGTGGATCAATGTCACACATTCACCCCAGTCAAAAGATCTGGGCCCAAATCCATCGTTTTTCCACTCCACACCACCCTGGGTTAGACAATGGCGATATGCAAATCAGCGCTGACCCTATGCCCCATGGGAACAGTCCAGTCCGAACTACAAAAGCCATGTCCTTCCCAGAACGGAAACAAGCATCCGAGGACCGGCCCGGTTTCGAGGTAACACCTCTCATCAGCCCAGCTAGCTTGCCTCCAGTGGTGTGGAGTGCCTGGGACTCACGTCTGAGCATCCCCAGTACACTTAGAGCGGTTACTGCAAAAACAACAATGATGGACAGAATGTGGATCAATGTCACACATTCACCCCAGTCAAAAGATCTGGGCCCAAATCCATCGTTTTTACACTCCACACCACCCTGGGTTAGACAATGGCGATATGCAAATCAGCGCTGACCCTATGCCCCATGGGAACAGTCCAGTCCGAACTACAAAAGCCATGTCCTTCCCAGAACGGAAACAAGCATCCGAGGACCGGCCCGGTTTCGAGGTAACACCTCTCATCAGCCCGGCTAGCTTGCCTCCAGTGGTGTGGAGTGCGTGGGACTCACGTCTGAGCATCCCCAGTACACTTAGAGCGGTTACTGCAAAAACAACAATGATGGACAGAATGTGGATCAATGTCACACATTCACCCCAGTCAAAAGATCTGGGCCCAAATCCATCGTTTTTCCACTCCACACCACCCTGGGTTAGACAATGGCGATATGCAAATCAGCGCTGACCCTATGCCCCATGGGAACAGTCCAGTCCGAACTACAAAAGCCATGTCCTTCCCAGAACGGAAACAAGCATCCGAGGACCGGCCCGGTTTCGAGGTAACACCTCTCATCAGCCCGGCTAGCTTGCCTCCAGTGGTGTGGAGTGCCTGGGACTCACGTCTGAGCATCCCCAGTACACTTAGAGCGGTTACTGCAAAAACAACAATGATGGACAGAATGTGGATCAATGTCACACATTCACCCCAGTCAAAAGATCTGGGCCCAAATCCATCGTTTTTCCACTCCACACCACCCTGGGTTAGACGTGAGTCCCAGGCACTCCACACCACTGGAGGCAAGCTAGCCGGGCTGATGAGAGGTGTTACCTCGAAACCGGGCCGGTCCTCGGATGCTTGTTTCCGTTCTGGGAAGGACATGGCTTTTGTAGTTCGGACTGGACTGTTCCCATGGGGCATAGGGTCAGCGCTGATTTGCATATCGCCATTGTCTAACCCAGGGTGGTATGGAGTGGAAAAACGATGGATTTGGGCCCAGATCTTTTGACTGGGGTGAATGTGTGACATTGATCCACATTCTGTCCATCATTGTTGTTTTTGCAGTAACCGCTCTAAGTGTACTGGGGATGCTCAGACGTGAGTCCCAGGCACTCCACACCACTGGAGGCAAGCTAGCCGGGCTGATGAGAGGTGTTACCTCGAAACCGGGTCGGTCCTCGGATGCTTGTTTCCGTTCTGGGAAGGACATGGCTTTTGTAGTTCGGACTGGACTGTTCCCATGGGGCATAGGGTCAGCGCTGATTTGCATATCGCCATTGTCTAACCCAGGGTGGTGTGGAGTGGAAAAACGATGGATTTGGGCCCAGATCTTTTGACTGGGGTGAATGTGTGACATTGATCCACATTCTGTCCATCATTGTTGTTTTTGTAGTAACCGCTCTAAGTGTACTGGGGATGCTCAGACGTGAGTCCCAGGCACTCCACACCACTGGAGGCAAGCTAGCCGGGCTGATGAGAGGTGTTACCTCGAAACCGGGCCGCTCCTCGGATGCTTGTTTCCGTTCTGGGAAGGACATGGCTTTTGTAGTTCGGACTGGACTGTTCCCATGGGGCATAGGGTCAGCGCTGATTTGCATATCGCCATTGTCTAACCCAGGGTGGTGTGGAGTAGAAAAACGATGGATTTGGGCCCAGATCTTTTGACTGGGGTGAATGTGTGACATTGATCCACATTCTGTCCATCATTGTTGTTTTTGCAGTAACCGCTCTAAGTGTACTGGGGATGCTCAGACGTGAGTCCCAGGTACTCCACACCACTGGAGGCAAGCTAGCCGGGCTGATGAGAGGTATTACCTCGAAACCGGGCCGGTCCTCGGATGCTTGTTTCCGTTCTGGGAAGGACATGGCTTTTGTAGTTCGGACTGGACTGTTCCCATGGGGCATAGGGTCAGCGCTGATTTGCATATCGCCATTGTCTAACCCAGGGTGGTGTGGAGTGGAAAAACGATGGATTTGGGCCCAGATCTTTTGACTGGGGTGAATGTGTGACATTGATCCACATTCTGTCCATCATTGTTGTTTTTGCAGTAACCGCTCTAAGTGTACTGGGGATGCTCAGACGTGAGTCCCAGGCACTCCACACCACTGGAGGCAAGCTAGCTGGGCTGATGAGAGGTGTTACCTCGAAACCGGGCCGGTCCTCGGATGCTTGTTTCCGTTCTGGGAAGGACATGGCTTTTGTAGTTTGGACTGGACTGTTCCCATGGGGCATAGGGTCAGCGCTGTTTTGCATATCGCCATTGTCTAACCCAGGGTGGTGTGGAGTGGAAAAACGATGGATTTGGGCCCAGATCTTTTGACTGGGGTGAATGTGTGACATTGATCCACATTCTGTCCATCATTGTTGTTTTTGCAGTAACCGCTCTAAGTGTACTGGGGATGCTCAGACGTGAGTCCCAGGCACTCCACACCACTGTAGGCAAGCTAGCCGGGCTGATGAGAGGTGTTACCTCGAAACCGGGCCGGTCCTCGGATGCTTGTTTCCGTTCTGGGAAGGACATGGCTTTTGTAGTTCGGACTGGACTGTTCCCATGGGGCATAGGGTCAGCGCTGATTTGCATATCGCCATTGTCTAACCCAGGGTGGTGTGGAGTGGAAAAACGATGGATTTGGGCCCAGATCTTTTGACTGGGGTGAATGTGTGACATTGATCCACATTCTGTCCATCATTGTTGTTTTTGCAGTAACCGCTCTAAGTGTACTGGGGATGCTCAGACGTGAGTCCCAGGCACTCCACACCACTGGAGGCAAGCTAGCCGGGCTGATGAGAGGTGTTACCTCGAAACCGGGCCGGTCCTCGGATGCTTGTTTCCGTTCTGGGAAGGACATGGCTTTTGTAGTTCGGACTGGACTGTTCCCATGGGGCATAGGGTCAGCGCTGATTTGCATATCGCCATTGTCTAACCCAGGGTGGTGTGGAGTGGAAAAACGATGGATTTGGGCCCAGATCTTTTGACTGGGGTGAATGTGTAACATTGATCCACATTCTGTCCATCATTGTTGTGTTTGCAGTAACCGCTCTAAGTGTACTGGGGATGCTCAGACGTGAGTCCCAGGCACTCCACACCACTGGAAGCAAGCTAGCCGGGCTGATGAGAGGTGTTACCTCGAAACCGGGCCGGTCCTCGGATGCTTGTTTCCGTTCTGGGAAGGACATGGCTTTTGTAGTTCGGACTGGACTGTTCCCATGGGGCACAGGGTCAGCGCTGATTTGCATATCGCCATTGTCTAACCCAGGGTGGTGTGGAGTGGAAAAACGATGGATTTGGGCCCAGATCTTTTGACTGTGGTGAATGTGTAACATTGATCCACATTCTGTCCATCATTGTTGTGTTTGCAGTAACCGCTCTAAGTGTACTGGGGATGCTCAGACGTGAGTCCCAGGCACTCCACACCACTGGAAGCAAGCTAGCCGGGCTGATGAGAGGTGTTACCTCGAAACCGGGCCGGTCCTCGGATGCTTGTTTCCGTTCTGGGAAGGACATGGCTTTTGTAGTTCGGACTGGACTGTTCCCATGGGGCACAGGGTCAGCGCTGATTTGCATATCGCCATTGTCTAACCCAGGGTGGTGTGGAGTGGAAAAACGATGGATTTGGGCCCAGATCTTTTGACTGTGGTGAATGTGTGACATTGATCCACATTCTGTCCATCATTGTTGTGCTTGCAGTAACCGCTCTAAGTGTACTGGGGATGCTCAGACGTGAGTCCCAGGCACTCCACACCACTGGAAGCAAGCTAGCCGGGCTGATGAGAGGTGTTACCTCGAAACCGGGCCGGTCCTCGGATGCTTGTTTCCGTTCTGGGAAGGACATGGCTTTTGTAGTTCGGACTGGACTGTTCCCATGGGGCACAGGGTCAGCGCTGATTTGCATATCGCCATTGTCTAACCCAGGGTGGTGTGGAGTGGAAAAACGATGGATTTGGGCCCAGATCTTTTGACTGGGGTGAATGTGTAACATTGATCCACATTCTGTCCATCATTGTTGTGTTTGCATTAACCGCTCTAAGTGTACTGGGGATGCTCAGACGTGAGTCCCAGGCACTCCACACCACTGGAAGCAAGCTAGCCGGGCTGATGAGAGGTGTTACCTCGAAACCGGGCCGGTCCTCGGATGCTTGTTTCCGTTCTGGGAAGGACATGGCTTTTGTAGTTCGGACTGGACTGTTCCCATGGGGCACAGGGTCAGCGCTGATTTGCATATCGCCATTGTCTAACCCAGGGTGGTGTGGAGTGGAAAAACGATGGATTTGGGCCCAGATCTTTTGACTGGGGTGAATGTGTGACATTGATCCACATTCTGTCCATCATTGTTGTGTTTGCAGTAACCGCTCTAAGTGTACTGGGGATGCTCAGACGTGAGTCCCAGGCACTCCACACCACTGGAAGCAAGCTAGCCGGGCTGATGAGAGGTGTTACCTCGAAACCGGGCCGGTCCTCGGATGCTTGTTTCCGTTCTGGGAAGGACATGGCTTTTGTAGTTCGGACTGGACTGTTCCCATGGGGCACAGGGTCAGCGCTGATTTGCATATCGCCATTGTCTAACCCAGGGTGGTGTGGAGTGGAAAAACGATGGATTTGGGCCCAGATCTTTTGACTGGGGTGAATGTGTGACATTGATCCACATTCTGTCCATCATTGTTGTGTTTGCAGTAACCGCTCTAAGTGTACTGGGGATGCTCAGACGTGAGTCCCAGGCACTCCACACCACTGGAAGCAAGCTAGCCGGGCTGATGAGAGGTGTTACCTCGAAACCGGGCCGGTCCTCGGATGCTTGTTTCCGTTCTGGGAAGGACATGGCTTTTGTAGTTCGGACTGGACTGTTCCCATGGGGCACAGGGTCAGCGCTGATTTGCATATCGCCATTGTCTAACCCAGGGTGGTGTGGAGTGGAAAAACGATGGATTTGGGCCCAGATCTTTTGACTGGGGTGAATGTGTGACATTGATCCACATTCTGTCCATCATTGTTGTGTTTGCAGTAACCGCTCTAAGTGTACTGGGGATGCTCAGACGTGAGTCCCAGGCACTCCACACCACTGGAAGCAAGCTAGCCGGGCTGATGAGAGGTGTTACCTCGAAACCGGTCCGGTCCTCGGATGCTTGTTTCCGTTCTGGGAAGGACATGGCTTTTGTAGTTCGGACTGGACTGTTCCCATGGGGCACAGGGTCAGCGCTGATTTGCATATCGCCATTGTCTAACCCAGGGTGGTGTGGAGTGGAAAAACGATGGATTTGGGCCCAGATCTTTTGACTGGGGTGAATGTGTGACATTGATCCACATTCTGTCCATCATTGTTGTGTTTGCAGTAACCGCTCTAAGTGTACTGGGGATGCTCAGACGTGAGTCCCAGGCACTCCACACCACTGGAAGCAAGCTAGCCGGGCTGATGAGAGGTGTTACCTCGAAACCGGGCCGGTCCTCGGATGCTTGTTTCCGTTCTGGGAAGGACATGGCTTTTGTAGTTCGGACTGGACTGTTCCCATGGGGCACAGGGTCAGCGCTGATTTGCATATCGCCATTGTCTAACCCAGGGTGGTGTGGAGTGGAAAAACGATGGATTTGGGCCCAGATCTTTTGACTGGGGTGAATGTGTGACATTGATCCACATTCTGTCCATCATTGTTGTGTTTGCAGTAACCGCTCTAAGTGTACTGGGGATGCTCAGACGTGAGTCCCAGGCACTCCACACTACTGGAAGCAAGCTAGCCGTGCTGATGAGAGGTGTTACCTCGAAAGCGGGCCGGTCCTCGGATGCTTGTTTCCGTTCTGGGAAGGACATGGCTTTTGTAGTTCGGACTGGACTGTTCCCATGGGGCACAGGGTCAGCGCTGATTTGCATATCGCCATTGTCTAACCCAGGGTGGTGTGGAGTGGAAAAACGATGGATTTGGGCCCAGATCTTTTGACTGGGGTGAATGTGTGACATTGATCCACATTCTGTCCATCATTGTTGTGTTTGCAGTAACCGCTCTAAGTGTACTGGGGATGCTCAGACGTGAGTCCCAGGCACTCCACACCACTGGAAGCAAGCTAGCCGGGCTGATGAGAGGTGTTACCTCGAAACCGGGCCGGTCCTCGGATGCTTGTTTCCGTTCTGGGAAGGACATGGCTTTTGTAGTTCGGACTGGACTGTTCCCATGGGGCACAGGGTCAGCGCTGATTTGCATATCGCCATTGTCTAACCCAGGGTGGTGTGGAGTGGAAAAACGATGGATTTGGGCCCAGATCTTTTGACTGGGGTGAATGTGTGACATTGATCCACATTCTGTCCATCATTGTTGTGTTTGCAGTAACCGCTCTAAGTGTACTGGGGATGCTCAGACGTGAGTCCCAGGCACTCCACACCACTGGAAGCAAGCTAGCCGGGCTGATGAGAGGTGTTACCTCGAAACCGGGCCGGTCCTCGGATGCTTGTTTCCGTTCTGGGAAGGACATGGCTTTTGTAGTTCGGACTGGACTGTTCCCATGGGGCACAGGGTCAGCGCTGATTTGCATATCGCCATTGTCTAACCCAGGGTGGTGTGGAGTGGAAAAACGATGGATTTGGGCCCAGATCTTTTGACTGGGGTGAATGTGTGACATTGATCCACATTCTGTCCATCATTGTTGTGTTTGCAGTAACCGCTCTAAGTGTACTGGGGATGCTCAGACGTGAGTCCCAGGCACTCCACACCCCTGGAAGCAAGCTAGCCGGGCTGATGAGAGGTGTTACCTCGAAACCGGGCCGGTCCTCGGATGCTTGTTTCCGTTCTGGGAAGGACATGGCTTTTGTAGTTCGGACTGGACTGTTCCCATGGGGCACAGGGTCAGCGCTGATTTGCATATCGCCATTGTCTAACCCAGGGTGGTGTGGAGTGGAAAAACGATGGATTTGGGCCCAGATCTTTTGACTGGGGTGAATGTGTAACATTGATCCACATTCTGTCCATCATTGTTGTGTTTGCAGTAACCGCTCTAAGTGTACTGGGGATGCTCAGACGTGAGTCCCAGGCACTCCACACCACTGGAAGCAAGCTAGCCGGGCTGATGAGAGGTGTTACCTCGAAACCGGGCCGGTCCTCGGATGCTTGTTTCCGTTCTGGGAAGGACATGGCTTTTGTAGTTCGGACTGGACTGTTCCCATGGGGCACAGGGTCAGCGCTGATTTGCATATCGCCATTGTCTAACCCAGGGTGGTGTGGAGTGGAAAAACGATGGATTTGGGCCCAGATCTTTTGACTGGGGTGAATGTGTGACATTGATCCACATTCTGTCCATCATTGTTGTGTTTGCAGTAACCGCTCTAAGTGTACTGGGGATGCTCAGACGTGAGTCCCAGGCACTCCACACCACTGGAAGCAAGCTAGCCGGGCTGATGAGAGGTGTTACCTCGAAACCGGGCCGGTCCTCGGATGCTTGTTTCCGTTCTGGGAAGGACATGGCTTTTGTAGTTCGGACTGGACTGTTCCCATGGGGCACAGGGTCAGCGCTGATTTGCATATCGCCATTGTCTAACCCAGGGTGGTGTGGAGTGGAAAAACGATGGATTTGGGCCCAGATCTTTTGACTGTGGTGAATGTGTGACATTGATCCACATTCTGTCCATCATTGTTGTGCTTGCAGTAACCGCTCTAAGTGTACTGGGGATGCTCAGATGTGAGTCCCAGGCACTCCACACCACTGGAAGCAAGCTAGCCGGGCTGATGAGAGGTGTTACCTCGAAACCGGGCCGGTCCTCGGATGCTTGTTTCCGTTCTGGGAAGGACATGGCTTTTGTAGTTCGGACTGGACTGTTCCCATGGGGCACAGGGTCATCGCTGATTTGCATATCGCCATTGTCTAACCCAGGGTGGTGTGGAGTGGAAAAACGATGGATTTGGGCCCAGATCTTTTGACTGGGGTGAATGTGTGACATTGATCCACATTCTGTCCATCATTGTTGTGTTTGCAGTAACCGCTCTAAGTGTACTGGGGATGCTCAGACGTGAGTCCCAGGCACTCCACACCACTGGAAGCAAGCTAGCCGGGCTGATGAGAGGTGTTACCTCGAAACCGGGCCGGTCCTCGGATGCTTGTTTCCGTTCTGGGAAGGACATGGCTTTTGTAGTTCGGACTGGACTGTTCCCATGGGGCACAGGGTCAGCGCTGATTTGCATATCGCCATTGTCTAACCCAGGGTGGTGTGGAGTGGAAAAACGATGGATTTGGGCCCAGATCTTTTGACTGGGGTGAATGTGTGACATTGATCCACATTCTGTCCATCATTGTTGTGTTTGCAGTAACCGCTCTAAGTGTACTGGGGATGCTCAGACGTGAGTCCCAGGCACTCCACACCACTGGAAGCAAGCTAGCCGGGCTGATGAGAGGTGTTACCTCGAAACCGGGCCGGTCCTCGGATGCTTGTTTCCGTTCTGGGAAGGACATGGCTTTTGTAGTTCGGACTGGACTGTTCCCATGGGGCACAGGGTCAGCGCTGATTTGCATATCGCCATTGTCTAACCCAGGGTGGTGTGGAGTGGAAAAACGATGGATTTGGGCCCAGATCTTTTGACTGGGGTGAATGTGTGACATTGATCCACATTCTGTCCATCATTGTTGTGTTTGCAGTAACCTATCATAAAAGGTCGGCATTATTTTTTATAATGGGCTGCACAGTAAATGGGTGAACTTGATGCGATGTTTTTTGGCACACATGTGCAAAGGGGCATTGCTAATGCTTTGATGACATGGACCCAGGAGTTCTCAGGGACAGTTCTGTTTCATTGCTCATAGGAAATCTGACTTTTCTGCTGATCACCCCGTATTGTTTTTTTTACCTTTTGCTGGTTTCTATATTTTTTCCATCATTGGACCTCTCTCCACTTCTACCCTGCTAACCAGTGGTAAAGTGCCTATGCTCCCCCTTTGAACATGGTTGAATTGGCATATTTCTAATTGAAATATTTAACTTACGTACAAGTCCCTAGTATTTGGTACAAAATGTACCCATGGCTTGTAAATTCAATGTCATGAGTGGACTGCTTCAACTGTTGTGCAATCCAATACAGTGACAGCATACAACATGGCTTTAGGCATACCAGTTTAAACTCTGAAATTCAGCTCATCAAAATAATCCTGAAAGGTCAAAAGCTCCCTTTTAAATATTAGTTAAATCAACCCTATTGTGAGCAATTGTGTTATTAGTTGATAGGGGGTTGTGAGCCCTTCTCAAGCAACAGCCAAAATCCTTGTTGGGGTGAACCGCAAACGTTACTAAATTAACCAGTGCTTAACCCTGTGGTAGCTTTGGAACAAAAGCAGTCTGTCTTAATTTCAGTCGCGACCGGCATGACTCGCGGGTGTGGGAGCGGGGGCTTGTGCAGGGAAGGGGTTGCCTTGGGGGACCTGGACCCGCTTCGTCGGTCAGCGTCGTCCTCTCTGCAACAGGAAGTAGCCGCAGGCAGCCTCCCTCCCCTCAGCCAATCACAACAGCTGCAATGGCAACGTTGTGATTGGCTGGGACGGTGACCACGCAGGCTTCTATGGAAAGACCATTTTCTCCATGTAGGCTGCATGCAGCCTACATGGAGAAAATGTGGAGTGCGTATGACTGGTTTGGTCGTCCCTGGGGCTGACCAAACAGTCAGCGCCCTCAGAGTGAGCAAGTCACTCCTCCCTTGCCCTCGAGCAGGAAAGCCCACCCGCCCGCTCCCAACCAAACCCTTCTGCTTTCTCGCAGTTCGAGGAGCAGAAACATAAAATGGTATTTATAATAACATTTTATGTTTCTGCTTTATGCACTGCGAGAAAGAAGTGGGGTGACGCTCCTCCGCCCACATGGAGGAGCCACCCCGCTTAACTTAGATTCAATGTGTAAAGTGTTAATGCAACACTTATTTAGAATGTGGTGCAAATACAACACAATAAATATCCAACACCAATTTAGAAAAATAGAGTAAAATGTAATAAGTTATTTGATACTGATAGAGCAAGGTTTCGCATCGCGACTTGCTCGATTCATGAACCTCGAATGTGTTGTAACCTCATAAAATTTTTTACGTTTTACTAATCTCTTTTATTTTTTGATATACATGTATCTTAGAGAAGCTTGCTGATGTGTTTTACTAATACGAATAACTCTCGTACTCTAAAATGGCCGCTGCTTGCATTTCTGTTTCTGCGCATGCGTTAGGTATAATCACGTGTCGTGACGCAGTCACCGTTTGGAGGGAAAGGGTGCGCATGCGTAATGGTCATAAAATGGCCGTGCTTGATTATAACGTGGTGAAGCTCGTGCTGTTGCTCATCGTGTCGTTATGTGTTGCACTTATTATTAACAGCATAGTATATTTTTATACTGATAAACCTGAAGTACAAAATCATGACATGTAATACATTCATGTATTTCTATGTGCTAATTTGTTTTCGCTTACTTTTCATGTATCGCGGGAAATGGGGGTCCGAATGGGTCGTGAGCCATCTTGAAGGTCCCTTCCACGCATGCTCGAGATGCGAGGCAAGAAACAACCTTGGGCAGTGGAACTCAGCCAGCTGGCAGCCACAGTCAGGATGCTCATGTGAACGCCACCTCTGACCCAGCAAGATGGAGTTTGAATGTTCGTAAACTGTTACAATGAAATTATTCCTATTGTATTCCGCATACTCTCTCATGGGAACCCCAATCTTGCTAGGCGGTACCTTACAATGTAAATTAGGACTTGTAGAAGTCGGTTCTGATTGGTGTGTTAACCAAAGCCTACCTTAGGACCAATCGAAATTGGGGATTCTGACACTTTGCAACATTTGGAGGGTGGTACACTGTCCCAAAACAGTATATCTAGCCTAGGTTCACCTAGGGAATTTGTCCGACTTGTCCGAATAGCTGACCTGTCACTGACCCAACGCACTCAATAGGTGACCTGATACAGTGGTGCTGCGGAGCACTCTGTCCGAATTTGACCATAGACTCTGAAGGTTTTAATAAACCTTAAGTGCTGGCGGAGCACTTTGCTGGGGAATTCGCTGACCCAATCGGGGTCCTGACTGATAGCTGCAGAGAGGGTGGAGCGCAGGCGTTGCTTCCAAACTGCGGGTGCTGGTCGTATCCTGGTGGTCCTGTCCTGATCCTAATCTGGTTTTCCTGTCCTGTCCTGGGGTGTCCATTCTGCACCTGCTGTCCCATTGAGGGTTATCCGTCCTTGAGGGTTTTCCTGTCCTTAACTGACCCGTGGCCAGGGTTGGTTTTCACACCAGTCTAGGTAAATATCGTACCGAAACCCTTTAAAACTGCACCTTTCTATTTTTCTGTCTTTGCTTCAATAAAGACATACCTTTGCATATGATAATTTTCCATGCTTTTCCGCAACTATTTCATATCACAAAAGTCATTTGCATTATTTTTCTTAGCGTGTTCCTATGTTACCCTACCTTCTAGAAATCATTTTCTCCATTGCAGTCTCTCTCAAGGCTGAACTTTGATTTATAGCGTGTTTCACTTTTGCTCATTCCATAGCTGTTTAAGATTTCCAGAGTTCTTATTTAGGTTTGTGAAGTATATCCAATAGCTTAATTCTAATTATGCATAAGTTTGTCCATTTATAAAAGTTTATTCTTGCATTACCATTTTTTACTCCACTTAGCGTGTTCCCTGTTTTACTATTACCTAGAGAAAACTTAAATGATTGCCCTTACACTTTTCTTCTATAGTTATATGCTTTGCGTTATTCTGATTATTGATTGTCTCCTAACTGTAAGTCTAATACTTTATGAAGATGAAATCTAGATAAATCTTTTAAAACTTCCAGTTGTCCGTGGTCATTTTATAAGAAATCAAAGTATATATGTTGGGTTTGTATTTCTTCTGCCTTTCCTTTTACAGCTAGCTCCCTGACCCATCGTGGTCATAGGTACCTGCATCGGTGGATGGTAAGTCGGGTACACTAGAAATAGTAGAAAGGAACTCATGATTATTGGTAGTAGGTTGTAGGGTCATCTGATCAATGTATATGGTGAATTGAAATATATGGGCCCGAGACCGAAGTGGTGAAAATATTGGTTGGGTGACCTGCGATCTCTATCAGTAATTTTCTGTCTGGTAGCATCGAGGATGGTTAGGGAATAGTTAAAGGTTAGGTAGGATTAGTTAGGCTAACTAAGTTGGATACTACTAGATAGGAAATCATATTTGCTGCTACGAGAATAGGTAGTTCAGGTGATCTGATCACTCACTTGAAATGCTTGTTTTGTAAAATTATGAAATGTTTTAAAATTGTTATTCTTGTTATTATACTGTTATATGTACTAATCCATTCGTATATAAAACGTTGTGTGTATTGTCGGAAATCCCCGGGGAATTGAATGGTGAGTGGTGAATAGAATCCACTTGCCTTGAGGTCACATGCTTTCAAGGAAAGTTGGTGCAGGTTAGGCAGAACTGGAAGCACTAACTAGGGTTTTTTTCTGAATGCATGTTTGAATAAATGTTAGCAACGAGGTTCATTGGCAAAATTCCTATCGTGACATAACCTAGTGAGGGTGATACCGGAAGAGTAGCAGGTTCATCGGAGCTTGGGTGAAAGCAAAGGGGTTCGCAGGTGAAACTTTAGACTTAGCAAATATCCCAGAAAGTGGATGAGTCTGAGGAAGTAACAGGTTCCCTAATGCTAGAGTGAAGGATAGGCGGAAGAGATCTATCCGCAGTGTGTGAAAAGTAAATGGAAGTAGTTTACTTGCAGTGAAATTCTTTCTGTCTAGACACTTGAGCACAGTGGCGAATGTGTATTCGTTGTGAAATAACCAAGCACTAAGCACTTTAGAAAGAAAGAAAGTTTCCGTTACCTTGTAAAGGAGGGAGTCAGTCGCGAAGCTGCTTTGACGTCACTCTGTGCCGCGCTGGGATTGGTAGACACAGCGGGCTGGTAGCGGAGCTGAAATTGTGAAGGAGGGGTGAGTGCCGAAGCGTGAGAACTGTCTCGCGAAAAAGGCCGCGCACCCATTGGTCGAGATTATTTTGAATTCGTGCATTTCATTGGACGCACGGAAATAAGAGACGCATTTAGATTGGAAGTGACTTTGTAAACAGAGAGTCGCTTGAAGGGAATTATATGTGGCACTCGTACAGACCACATACCCGACCTGATCCACGGTATATGGGATTTGAGAACGATCAGTGGAAAGGTGTAAAAAACGACATTATGTACGGAAATAAGAGAAAATTGTCTCTTGTAAATAAGGTAAAGAATTATTTCAAAAAGGACAAACCAATTAGGACTCGAGAAGGTGTTGTCATTCCACCACCAAATACTCCTGCATCTTTCATGTTGTTTGACAAAGGGTACCATACCTGCGTATGGTTGGAAAATTGGGTGGAGTACACCAAGGATGACGGAGTATTGGCTTTTCCGTTAGACGGTACATTTAATGGCAGAATTCTATTTAATTTAAGAACCAGAATGAATGATTTACATCCCAGACCTAGATTAACGCAGTATGAAGCACTAGAATTATGGGAGATTGAAGCTTTTGAAAGGGATAAGCCCCGAATGGATAAAGGATTAACAACATTTTATCCCAAACTGAAACAAGAAACCCGAGATAAAAAGATGAAACAATGGAGACAGAATATGATGGTTGAGGGATTGTTTCCAATGATGCCAGCGGGTGGTCCTCCCGGGGGGGAGAAGAGGACAGAAAAATGCAATTATTGGGTGCCCATTGGAGAGTCGGATGATGAGTTGTTAGATGACATGTGTATGAGAAGTCCGCCCCCTTATAATGAAGGACACCGACCTTCCAGTGCAGGAGATATTTCCCGGAGACTGCCTCCCCAGGAGGAGGCCAGGTCTGCGAGTGTGGGAGGGGGTTACCAAATACCTCCCTATACTGAAAGTCTAGGACCCATAGAGCCCAGAGAGATTTACCCAAAAAGACCCACTAGTGGGGAGACAAGATACTCACGAGAAAGGGGGTCTTGCGCTAGACTTCCCTATGAAGGTGAGGAAAGACCACTAAATTCCGGAATGCCGATTTTAAATCCTCTTTATGAGGAAGAACCAAGATCCCTAGGCACGGGAAGTTTATTTCCAAAACCTAATTATGGTGAAGGACCAAGAGAGACACATCCCACTGCCCCGAATTATGCTCCAATTTTAACTCCTCAGATATTACATGACAATTCAGTCGAAAGGACATTGGAGGACAGGGAACGAGACGCTCTAGCTAAACAGAGAGCTGAAATAATTCAGAAAATCTCCCAGTTAAATACAAGTCCTGAAGCCTTGACAATCCCAGTAACTATCTGACCAGTGGTTCCGTTGTATGGGGACCGTCAAGGGAGTCCGAAAACTCCAGTCATTACTCCAGTTATAGCACCACCTAGACCAGAACCCTTAATTGTAGATGACCAGACAAGTGAATGCGAGTCTGAGGTCTCGCTACTGGACCTACCTACTAAAACCTCAGGAAAGAGAATGCAGGAAAGGCATAACCCTTTCAACACGAGGGAGATTCAGATGGAATCGACTTCGGGTACCAGGAGTGTCACGTTGGTGACTCCTGAAGAAATCGAAAGATGGAGTCAAGAATTAGATAAACAAACTCCACCGACGAAACCTTTAGATCTCTACAAATTGAGAGTAGAAATAGAAGAATTAATGGCAGGAAACGTAGGATTAGACAGATTAAATACCTACTCTGAAGAAGAGATGCTGTTTATTTGCAAAAGTCTCACCCGAAATACCCGAGTACTTCATGAAAAATTGACAGACACCGCTGCTAGCATGGGAATAGATATCTCAAAATCGAAACCTTTACAGAAGCCGTACAGAGCAGATTTCTCAGACAAAGATTTGGAAAACCTGAATGTGTCCGGGAAAAAGGCACAGGTCAAAGAATTATTATCCGTGTTGCAGAAATGGGGAGATGTGGAAAAGTGGAAAGCTAGATGGGCCAGAAAGAAAGACGAGGCCAGATCAAAACAAGTAACTTCTGAATTTGTTGTAAGGGAAGCTGACAAACCAGAACCGTTACTCCCCATGCGTGAAGTGCCAGGTGGAAAATACGTGCATGTTCCTTGGTCCAGACAGGATATTGTGTCCTTTACTAATGATTTCCCAAAATTGCGAGAGAAGCCTGTGGATTGGTACAGGCAAGTGGAAAGATTTGTAAAGGTTCAAAAATGCCTGTGGAAAGATTTGGATGGGTTCTTTGACATTGTGGTCCCGGTAGATCTATGGACCGAGTGTAAAATAGCCATAGCTTGGCCTAGTGAGGAATACCCGAGGGACTCAACAACAGGAGAACCATCTAAAGAAGTGATGAAAAAATATGAACAAGTAATTCAACACCTGAAACAAAAAGTGCCCGCAAAAGAAACTGATTGGACCAAGATAGATAGAACGACACAGGAAAGGGATGAGACTGTGCACCCCTTTTATGAAAGGTTGTTGCAGGTATTCAAAACATACAGTGGTATAGATAACATTGAGATGAAGGACATGACCCACTTCATTTACAGGTTTGTAAATGGTTTAAGGCCCGAAATCTGTCAGTGGATAAAAGATAATAAAATTTGTTGGCAGTCCAAGAAAATGGATGAGGTCCTACGGTACGCAAAGTACTGTGAGGGGGAGATGACAGACAAGAAAAAAGCTTTAAAGGGGAAGGTGATGTGGGCACAAGTTAAGCTCGCAGAACAGCAAGAAAAGCAACTGAGTAAATTAAACAAAAATACTCAGAACTCAAGCCCTGGGGGTGGGGGTGGAGGAAAGCCACGAGCAAAAATGAGCAGAGAGGAAGCGAAAAAGAAATTTCCCTGCCACCAGTGCGGAGAAATTGGACATTGGCGAGACGAATGTCCCTATTTGCAGAATGATAATGCCCAAACCCCTGATTTAATTCCACAGACGCAGAATGAAAAGCCAAGAAAGAACCAGCTACAGGTAAAAACAATTCAAGTGCCCCGAGCGCCAAAGCCTAGTTTTAAGGGAAAATCACCGCAGGGTGACGACGTAGAGATCTGGGGAGGCAATGAAAACAGAAATGCAGCAACTTCGCAGTATTTACTAAGTGATACTTTTTTCTGTGATGACCAGTACTGACGGGGCCTGAGAGGGGAGGACAAGGAGTGCGTACTTGGCGCCTCCTTGCCGGTAGACCAGTCAGGGCCATACATTGAAGGAAAGGTTGACGGAAACGATGTCACTTTCCTGTTGGACACTGGTGCTACCCGTTCTACTGTGAGAACAGCAGACGTCCCAAACCTACCCCTCTCGGGAGAAGCAATCCAAGTAGTGGGAGTATCTAATCAATTGATTAGTACCCCCGTTACAGAACCAATGGAGATCTCAATAGGGAACTTTAAAGAAATGCACAGATTTGTCGTTTGCGATACCAGTCCAGTGAACTTACTGGGACGTGATTTGCTGTGCAAAATGAACTGCACTATCTTTTGCACACCAAAGGGCGTCGAAATTCAGACACCAGATGAAGATGGTATTTACAAATTAATGTTAGTCAGACCTGACTCGGAAATAAAGCGAATGACTATACAGGACATACCTTCAGAACTTCAACAGACAGTGAAACCAGACGTATGGGACTTTACTGGAAAAGATGTAGGATTAATGAAAAACGTAGACCCCGTACAAATAACGATGAAAGAAAATGCAGTTTACCCCAACACTAAGCCTTACAAAATGAGTGCCGAAGTGAGAGCAGGTGTTGCCATTGAAATACAGAAATTGTTAGAAGCATGTCACGCATTCTTTTCGATCCCATTGCATCCAGACAGCAAATTTCTTTTCTCATTTGCTTTCAACAGTCACGTGTATGTTTGGAATAGGGTCCCCCAGGGGTACACAGAAAGCCCCTCTATCTTTAATCAGATCTTGAAAAGATGTCTTGAATCTTTAGTCTTACCTGGAAAGTCTGTTTTGGTGCAATACATTGACGACCTATTGGTGGCGTCCAAAAGTCATAGGGATTGCGTGATTGACACCATTGCCCTATTGAATCACCTAAGTGAAAAGGGACACAAAGTGGCCCCTGAAAAATTACAGTTCTGTACAAAGTCAGTGAAATATCTGGGGCACCAGATAGAAAAAGGCATCAGAAAGGTCACCTCCGAGAGAGTCAGAATTATTCAAAAGATGCAGTTACCACGTACTCAGAAAGAAGTCAGAATGTTCCTTGGAGTTGTAGGTTACTGCAGGCAATGGATTGTGGGATTTGCAGTCCTGGCAAAGCCTTTGATAAATATGACCAAGAAAGGAGCAAAGGACCCAGTGGAATGGGATGATGAGAGCTTAACAGCCTTCACACAGCTGCGAGATTGTCTGTGTACAGCCCCTGCTCTAGGGATGCCTGACTATTCCAAGGAGTTTGGCCTATTCTGTGACACTCGTGATAATTGTGCATTGTCAGTCCTGACTCAGGAGCATGGCTTGACCAGAAGACCCGTGGCATATTTCTCTGCCACTTTGGATCCGGTGGCTGCTGGATTACCTGGGTGTCTGAAAGCAGTAGCTGCAACTTGCACAAGTTTAGAACAGAGTGAGTCCATTATCATGGGACATCCTGTAACTGTGTATGTTCCACATGCAGTTGTGATTCTTTTGACTCGCACAAAAACTCAGTATCTCACCCCTAGTCGGCTGACTAAATATGAGAGAATTCTCATGGGTGCTACAAATATAGTCATTACCAGGTGTAATATTTTGAACCCAGCCACTCTGCTCCCTGACTCAATGATAATGGAAGATAAGGGAGAGAATGAGCATGACTGCATTGACCTGACAGAGTTCAGTACTAAACCACGCCCAGACATTAAAGAAACACCTTTGCTTAAACATGATGAGGAATGGTTTGTGGATGGTTCATGCATGAGGCACGAACTTGTAGGCCTAAGTGCTGCTTACGCTGTGGTTACGTTACACAAAATTGAAGAAGCATCCTGTTTATTTGGAGTAAAGTCTGCACAAGTAGCCGAATTGATTGCCCTGATAAGAGCGTGCAAATTGGGAAAAGACAAAAAAATAACAGTGTATACTGATAGTCAGTACTGTTATGGGGTTGTGCATGACTTTGGCCAATTATGGCTACAAAGAGAATTCCTGACTTCATCAGGTACCCCCATTCGAAATGGAAAAGTTGTACAAGACCTTCTAGAGGCAATCCAATTACCAAAAGAATTGGCAGTGGTCAAATGTGTTGCTCATAAAAAGGGCCTTGACCATGTATCTTTGGGAAATGATTTTGCTGATCGAGTGGCAAAACAATGTGCTATGGATCGCATGTCAATAAATATCAAACTGGGAGGGACTGGAAACAGCTGCCAACTTATGGTGTTTGAAGAAGTGCCTACTTGGGATGAAGTGAGAGAATGGCAGCATGCTGTGCCCTGGGAAGAGAAAGAGAAATGGAAGGAACTTGGTTGTCGACCAAGGCGTGAGGATGGTGTCATTGTGGGCCCAGATGGTATGCCTGTGTTACCCAGACACCTGCTTGCCCCTATGGCCAGATTAATACATGAAGGATCACACATTGGTAGGGATGCCATGGTTCTGGTATTTCAACAGACCTGGTACAACAAAAAGTTCAGGAAGGTAGCAGAATCCCTTTGTCAGAGGTGCTTGACATGTCAGCAGTTCAACGCTGGTAAAAGAACAGTAGTTGAATTGGGGAAAATTGGGAAATCCGGGGGTCCCTTCGTGAGAATACAGATTGACTTCATCACCATGCCCCGTTGTGAAGGAAAAAGATATGTCCTTGTCATTGTTTGCCTATTTTCAAAATGGGTGGAAGCTTACCCTACCCCGCAGAATGATGCCATGACAGTAGCTAAACTACTACTAAAGGAGTTGATACCTAGGTTCGGGGTTCCAGTCACTATTGAATCAGATAGAGGCAAACATTTTCAGAATGAAGTAATTGATCAGCTCTGTAAAGCATTTGGAATCACACAAAAGCTGCACTGTGCATATCGTCCAGAGGCTTCTGGAGTTGTAGAGCAAATACATGGCACCATAAAAAACAGATTGGCAAAGATGTGTGACTCTACTGGCATAAACTGGGTAAATGCCTTACCTCTTGTTCTGATGGGACTCAGAAGCATTCCAGATCGAAAAACAGGCCTGAGTCCCCATGAGATCTTGATGGGAAGAGTGATGAGACAAGCATGGGTACCAGGATACAAACTGTTAAGCATTTCTGATGATTTAGTACTTGAGTACTGCAAGCAACTGGGTGACCAAGTGCGTTCTATCTCTCGCCAGATTGGGGCAGACGCCGTCGCCAACCCGACAACTCCAATTCACAAATTGGTTCCTGGTGACTGGGTTAAAATAAAGAAACACACTCGTTCGAGTTGCCTTGAACCGAGGTGGGGACAAAAACGCCAAGTAATCCTGGTAACAACGACAGCGGTGAAGTGTGCAGGCGTTCCCAAGTGGATCCATGCCAGCCATACCCAGAAGGTGATACCAGATGAGGAGCCTGGAGCTGAAGGTTGTCCAGCTGAGGGGTCTGCAGATATTGGTCCTGAAGTAGCTGATGACGTACAGCCGAGCACCAGTCCAGTTGAAGGTCCTGTAGACGTTGGTCCGGAAGTAGCTGATGACGAGCAACCGAGCACCAGCCAAGACGATTGGATACCATTAATAGATCTCATTGGAGACCCAATCAGAACAAGAGAGCGAATATATGAAGACAGAGAGTGGAATAGAGAGGTCGAGTCAGGCACAGGCGAAGACCCTCAGATCATTAAGATTCACATCAAATCTGAGGACGAAGAGGAAGGTCAGAGAGGGACAGAACAAGTGATTGACACACCTCCATTAACTCCTGAAATCGAAAAGGGACAGATTAGTACTAGTGTAAAGGTTCGAGCAGAAGAAAAGCAAGGGATCGAAGTGCTCGAACAGGATCAGACAGAACTAGAAAAACGTGTTCAGGACACAGAAACAGAGACATTTGAAAGCCAAAATCAAAATTCACCTGAACCAGGCCAGCTTAGTAACCAGGCAGAAGAAGTAGATACAAGACCTGGAACTAGTCAGACAGGAAGGGAAGAGACAGAAGAAGTGCCACAAATAAATGAAAACAAAAGAACATTAGAAGAAAGCCAAATTACAGTACCAACCAAGAGACTTAAGAAAAAGAAAAACATCGAGCCAAGATATATTAAGAGACTAAGGCTGAGAATAAAAACAGTAGAAGAGAAACTTGCAGACAAAAGGAGAAGTCCACGAATTGCAGAGCAAATTGGAGAAAGCTCCAAAAGAAGGAGTGATCGAATAAAAAGACTGAACGAAAAATACCAGGATCCTGAGTGGACCTACTTAATCTTGGAAAACTTTGAGGATCTTGATATAACTGACGAAAGTGACGAAGAACAGATTGCTGATTTGTCTACTGAAGAAGACGAGCCCACCTGAAATTGCACAGAGTAAGATACCTGTGTAAAGTTACAAAGAGGGGTTGGAAAACTTCTTCTGAGCCAAAATGTCTGATTCAAGAGTGAATGGAAGGCCTAGTCGCAGTTGTTGCAAAACATGCTGCAAAGTATGTATATGTAGTGTAGTTATAGTTATATTAGTTTGGATAGGATTAACAGTTTTCATTCCTTTTATGGTTAGCAAAAATACTAACATTGACCCTACTCAGACTACTGACACTGAAGAATTGACAACACAAAGTGTAGAAAGACGTGAAAAAGCACTCAGACAGACAAAACGAGACTTAGAAGCATCAGATGAGGAAGGACTACATTACCACGGAGTTAAGAACCAGACTAATTTAAACGTTTTCGCAAATTTGTTAGTGCATTACGTAGAAACTATGGAAATAGAAGACTGCTATGTCTGCATGAAGCTACCTACTTCTGTAGCTGAAGGCGTGACTTATCATCACTTACCTTTGACCTATGGCATTTCCTGTAGTATATTAGCAAGCTTATTTTACAAAAGAGGACCGTTACAGTACTACTACTCTAACAATGACGTGATCTTTTCTGAACTTCCTATACGTGGGAATTTGAATCCTGTACATACTAAAAGTGACGTTACACGTTATATGGGAGAGTATTTTCTGACTATAGGTACCATAGACTTAAATGAAGCACACAGAGACAACTTGACCTGTTCATTACATGAACAAGAGAAAGTATTTCTAAACATGGCAGAGAAAAGGAGGGAGAGTTTCCAAAGAAAGGCTAATGATAAGAGACAGAAAAAAACTCCTAAATGGGCTGAGAACATGGAAAGCACCTCAAGTAGTGGGGCGGGTCCTGCCTTGTTGCTGGATTTCGAAACGAAAGGGAAACTCTGTCTTCACCGCGAAAGAACTAGTTATTATAATAACATTTTCATTGGTTCCAGTCAATGTGAGCACAATTACAAGGTAATTGGAGGTTGGGGATTCAAAAATGGGTCAGAGCCTGTGTTTCCTGGAATTTATTATATATGTGGAGACAAGGCTTATTTCAAATTGCCGGATCACTGGTATGGAAGCTGCTATTTTGGCATTGTCTTCCCGAAAATATACCATGTGAATGAAATTGCTGGAAGCAATGAAAACACTAATGGCTTAGTGCGTAGTAAAAGAGAAAGCGTAGGTGAAATAATGGGTAGTATTTTTAGTGCACTGATACCTGGAGTGGGAGTGGTTCTGAACACTCACAGAATTTGCAAATTGTCCACTATAGTGGATGTGCTGTCTACTGACACAGCTCATGGATTTCTGTTGGTCAATACCGAAATGGTTGCGATCAGATCAATGGTTTTGCAGAACAGACTTGCTCTTGACACCTTATTAGCAAAAGAGGGCGGAGTCTGCCGGATGTTGAAGGCGCAACATTGTTGCACTTACATTCCGGACAAAAGTGTGCAGCTCAAAAGATATGTGAAAAACATTACTAATTTGGAAAAGGAACTTAAACCACTCGAGGTTGACAGTGCCTGGAAGAGACTACTTGATGGTCTCTCCAATGTAGGTCATTGGTTTGCTAGCTTAGGTAAAAGCTTATTGTTTAAGGTACTGATGCCAATTGGAGTGATAGGGCTCATCCTATTTCTCATATTCATCGGTTGCAAATGTCGAAAACACACGAAAAAGTACCAAGTGAATGCGAGAGGTGTGAAACGAGGTGCGGATGAGCTTGAATTGGAAGAATTGAATAATCAGATTTACAAAAACGAGAAAGAGAAACTGAATCGCCTGTTGGAGGAGATTGAGATGTACAAGGTGTGAAAGTTGGCATCTGTTTCCATTTTTAGTGATGATAGTAAATATCATCAAAGAGGGGATTGATAGAGCAAGGTTTCGCATCGCGACTTGCTCGATTCATGAACCTCGAATGTGTTGTAACCTCATAAAAATGTGTACGTTTTACTAATCTCTTTTATTTTTTGATATACATGTATCTTAGAGAAGCTTGCTGATGTGTTTTACTAATACGAATAACTCTCGTACTCTAAAATGGCCGCTGCTTGCATTTCTGTTTCTGCGCATGCGTTAGGTATAATCACGTGTCGTGACGCAGTCACCGTTTGGAGGGAAAGGGTGCGCATGCGTAATGGTCATAAAATGGCCGTGCTTGATTATAACGTGGTGAAGCTCGTGCTGTTGCTCATCGTGTTGTTATGTGTTGTACTTATTATTAACAGCATAGTATATTTTTATACTGATAAACCTGAAGTACAAAATCATGACATGTAATACATTCATTTATTTCTATGTGCTAATTTGTTTTCGCTTACTTTTCATGTATCGCGGGAAATGGGGGTCCGAATGGGTCGTGAGCCATCTTGAAGGTCCCTTCCACGCATGCTCGAGATGCGAGGCAAGAAACAACCTTGGGCAGTGGAACTCATCCAGCTGGCAGCCACAGTCAGGATGCTCATGTGAACGCCACCTCTGACCCAGCAAGATGGAGTTTGAATGTTCTTAAACTGTTACAATGAAATTATTCCTATTGTATTCCGCATACTCTCTCATGGGAACCCCAATCTTGCTAGGCGGTACCTTACAATGTAAATTAGGACTTGTAGAAGTCGGTTCTGATTGGTGTGTTAACCAAAGCCTACCTTAGGACCAATCGAAATTGGGGATTCTGACACTTTGCAACATTTGGAGGGTGGTACACTGTCCCAAAACAGTATATCTAGCCTAGGTTCACCTAGGGAATTTGTCCGACTTGTCCGAATAGCTGACCTGTCACTGACCCAACGCACTCAATAGGTGACCTGATACAGTGGTGCTGCGGAGCACTCTGTCCGAATTTGACCATAGACTCTGAAGGTTTTAATAAACCTTAAGTGCTGGCGGAGCACTTTGCTGGGGAATTCGCTGACCCAATCGGGGTCCTGACTGATAGCTGCAGAGAGGGTGGAGCGCAGGCGTTGCTTCCAAACTGCGGGTGCTGGTCGTATCCTGGTGGTCCTGTCCTGATCCTAATCTGGTTTTCCTGTCCTGTCCTGGGGTGTCCATTCTGCACCTGCTGTCCCATTGAGGGTTATCCGTCCTTGAGGGTTTTCCTGTCCTTAACTGACCCGTGGCCAGGGTTGGTTTTCACACCAGTCTAGGTAAATATCGTACCGAAACCCTTTAAAACTGCACCTTTCTATTTTTCTGTCTTTGCTTCAATAAAGACATACCTTTGCATATGATAATTTTCCATGCTTTTCCGCAACTATTTCATATCACAAAAGTCATTTGCATTATTTTTCTTAGCGTGTTCCTATGTTACCCTACCTTCTAGAAATCATTTTCTCCATTGCAGTCTCTCTCAAGGCTGAACTTTGATTTATAGCGTGTTTCACTTTTGCTCATTCCATAGCTGTTTAAGATTTCCAGAGTTCTTATTTAGGTTTGTGGAGTATATCCAATAGCTTAATTCTAATTATGCATAAGTTTGTCCATTTATAAAAGTTTATTCTTGCATTACCATTTTTTACTCCACTTAGCGTGTTCCCTGTTTTACTATTACCTAGAGAAAACTTAAATGATTGCCCTTACACTTTTCTTCTATAGTTATATGCTTTGCGTTATTCTGATTATTGATTGTCTCCTAACTGTAAGTCTAATACTTTATGAAGATGAAATCTAGATAAATCTTTTAAAACTTCCAGTTGTCTGTGGTCATTTTGTAAGAAATCAAAGTATATATGTTGGGTTTGTATTTCTTCTGCCTTTCCTTTTACAGCTAGCTCCCTGACCCTTCGTGGTCATAGGTACCTGCATTGGTGGATGGTAAGTCGGGTACACTAGAAATAGTAGAAAGGAACTCATGATTATTGGTAGTAGGTTGTAGGGTCATCTGATCAATGTATATGGTGAATTGAAATATATGGGTTCGAGACCGAAGTGGTGAAAATATTGGTTGGGTGACCTGCGATCTCTATCAATACCAAAACACAAAATCCAATCAGTAGAACCGGAGATATGCAAATTTAAACGTTTAAGGTGTATAGCTCCTGAAAGCACAAAGCGCCACTCGCGGTTTTCTGGTCCTGCAAGACGGGGTGAAAGTCACAAGTCCCGGACGACTGTGATGGCTCGTGGGCTGGATACATGATCTAGGTTAGTCCAGCTGAAAGAGTTACCATCTCAAAGTCCACTATGAACAGTTCAGTTTGCATTGGAGGATGCCTTGAGGAGCAAGGAGAGTGTTGTGGATGGTTGTCACTATAGTGCGAAGATACTGTTGGACATTGTGGGTGGGCGCTGCAGGAGCTTTGCATTGGCATTCATTGTGTGTTGATGCTGTAGCGCGAAGGGCATATCTCGCATTGCAGATTGTCACTGGCGGTCGCTGTAGGGTGAATGGTCGGGTTCACTGGAGCTTTACGTTGGCAGTCCATGCATGCGGCAAGATCTCGTCTTAAAACTTCAGGATTTCACTTTGGTGTTCACAAGAGTGCACTCTGATGCCAACCAAGGGCCCAGGACCTGGGGAGGTGCCTCATGGGCATCGAGGACTCCCTCTTGCAGTGTACAGAAGGGCTCAGGCAGGTCCAGTAGCAGCAGGTCAGCTGGGCAGTTGCGGGGAGGCCTCTGGAGCTTGATATGTTCTTGTAGGTCTGAGCAGGTGGTTAGTCAGCTGACCATCCTTGTAGTCACTTCAGCGAGCCTGAGATGAAGGGAACAGGTCAAGACTTTTTTCTCAGACTGCAGGGCAGGCCTTAGGCAGCAGGGCAGTCCTTCTTTTGTATCCACAGGCCCAGGAGTGTACTAATGAGATTGGTCTACAGGTCCAATATTTATACCTGGTACCACCTCTGAAGTGGGAGAAACTTTTGAGAAACTTCTAAACATCCCCCCACATCTGCTTCTGGAATTTCCTTTTGTTCTCCTGCCCTGGTCCCAGGGCAGGAGAACAAAGTGAAGCATCTGCTTTGATGCATCACTTTGTAAATATGGTGCAACATGGTGCATTATTTACGGCGCCACAGCATCACAAAAGTGACCCAATGGTGGCGTAAAATGTGGCAAGTCTTCATAAGAATATTTTGGGGCTTCTTTATGAGAGGCTTGCATCACCAGAGCATCACTTTTCTGACCCTCCAGTGGCGCAAGCCTCTCGACCATACCTATGAGGCGATGCAAAGTCACCCTGCCTGGCTTTCCATGGCCTCATAGATATGGAGTAAGACATAGCAGCACTAGTCACTGCCTTGGAATACTCTGCGTCAAGGAGGAGTTCCAAGGGCTTTGTGTGGGCTTCTCAAGCAACACCCATGGATTTTGATGCTGCCCCATATTTATAAAATCACGTAAACTTGGGGAGCTTCAAAAACAGATGCCTCCCGGGTGGAGGCGTAACGAGGAGAGATGTTTTCATTTCTTCTAGTTATTTCCTCTTTCCATGTGTGCTGCATTGTGCAGCTCACATCTCACATAAAAAGAGAAAAATGCCTCTCTTGATGGTTTTGTGAAGGAAAGTGCACCTTTCTGAACAAAAACAATCCTTCCTGTGTTAGTGCTAGGCGGCAAAGTGTGCACTAACACAAGAGAAAAGGACAGGAAAGCAAGTATTTCATAAATACACCAATTCCTCATAAATGAGGCCCTTCGTTTTTAGCTACAACTTTGACTACACCCCCATGCTCACTGACCTTTGGTTTGCTAAACACTATTTATTATTATTTCCCCACTGTAAAAATTATTTGTTGTACGAATTAGGGGTATTTATAGTTGTCGATAGGCGTCGATGATGAAGAGTACAAGGTTCTAGAAATGTTTGTCAGAAGGGGGTCTTTATGCCTAAAAAGGTTTGACAAGGCGGTCTCGGCATCAAAATGTTTGAAGACCTCTGCCCTAATGCCTTATCCCACCCAATCAGGGTGAAAAAGACATTATCATCTAAAGAATTCGGTGCCCTACTCCGATCCTATGAGCTAGCGTACCTCTCACACAACTCTTACCTAGATAACTTACATATAGATGCCTTAATCCATTCTATCCCTATCAACTCACACATAGCCACAAGACACAACCCCAGAGGTATAGTTGAAAACAAACTCACACGAATTCCGCTCACATCCGAACCCACCATTGTATCCGACAAGACGCAGCTAAAATGTATACTCTTAAACTTCAGGTCCGCATCTAGACACAGGGCCGATATAGCTGACCTTATACTCACTAACGAACCAGACATTCTAATCCTGACGGAAATGTGGCTAAAGGATTCATCTACACCTATCCTCGACATACTAGTACCCCCTAACTATGACATTACTAGACTGGACAGAAATGATAGGCCGGGTGGAGGGATCGCTTGCATATATCCTCTTGTGAATACCTTTGCTTAAACATCTCTAGTAACAACAAACAAATATGTTCATTACACACTTTCTACCACCCGCCAGGCGATAACATCACATTCATATAACAACTCATAGATATTTTAGCTACCAATGACGGCCAACAAAATATGCAACAGCCTCAAAGCCTTCCTCTCAGACATTAACCCGTTTACTGCGACCGTTATTTCAGCGCAGTGCGGGTGTTCTAAGGAGTGGGTGGGGCCGCTTCGGCCGTTGGACGTTCGCAGCACCAGCCAGGTAGTGCTCGCGACGGCCAGCAGCCGACGGGAGCACTGAAGGGGTTAATCTTAACCGAATCTGTAACAGTCCCACGCACGACAAAGGCGCAACCCTCGACTTAGTAATCTCCAAGGTTGACGCCACTCAGCTCGACTCGATACTTCCCTGTGATTGGTCTGACCATCACATCATTACATTCCAAGTCTTGGTATGAATTAAAAGACTTTCGACACAACCTTTGAGAACAAAGATCTGTAAGAGGAATCTGAAAAATGTCGGCGCCAACCTACTAGCATCCTCTAATCCAAACATACAAGTCCCTCGAAAGACCTAATCGATGTTCAAGGTCTAACCAACCACTACTTCCACTCCAGGGACAGCCTACTAGACAAAATAGCCCCTCTACAATGGAAAAGAACCACCTAAAAAGTAATAAAACCCTGGTACGATGGTAGACTAAATTAAGACAGACGCTCACTTAGAGTAATTGAACAACGTTGGAGATCTGCACCCTCAGTTTACCACTTCAAGCTATTAAGAACTACCAGAAACTCCTACTTCAGAAAGATCAGAAGATCTAAAACCGACTTCTTCAGGAATCAACTAGACCAAGCCAAGAACCGTCCCAAAAAACGATTCGATCTGATCAAAACCCAAACCAAGAGTGCACCCAACCACTTCAAGACTATACCTGACAATCTACCCAGTTGTGAGGAATTTGCCTCCTTTTTCACTACCATATTGGAATCCATCAAGACTGACTTGCACAATGACCTTTTGTCACTTACGGACATGCAAAATAATGCCACACTGCCCTTGACATGTATCCGAGATAAGTGCTCCACAAAATTCAACCTTAAAAACAAGGCAGCCTGTTCATACTTCAGCATTTACAATGAAGATACTGTACTAAAACGCTAACCACCCTGAACCCCTCCAGCCACTTCACAGACCCACTCCCCGCTAATTACTTAAAAGACTTCATTCCACTGAAACTACATCTCTGGACCAAGATTATAAATAGCTCCCTCCTTCAAGGAACCATGATCCCAGAAATCTTAAAAACAGGGCAGGTGTCCCCTATCCTAAAGAAACCTACAGTTGACCCAGCGGACTTAAACAACTATCGCCCGATATCCAACATCCCCACTCTAGCCAAGCTCTTAGAAAAATGTGTTCACACCTTGCTTAGCAACCACATAGATCGATTCAACCTGCTTAACCAATACCAATCAGGCTTCCGTGCTGGTCACAGTACTGAATCAGCCATGACACACATAATTGACGATACTCTAAACATCCTAGACCAAAACGAAGCATGTTTATTAATCTTACTTGATCTGTCATCAGCATTTAACACCATTAAACACGATAACTTGCTAGAACTGCTGAAACACAGAATGGGAATATCTGGATCTGTGCCTACCTGGTTTACCTCTTTCCTCCAAAATAGATCTCAAAGATTCAAGGTCAATCAATCCCTGTCTAAACCCCGTACCAGTCACATTAGGAGTACAGCAATGCTCTTCTCTTTCGCCCACTATTTTCAACCTTTGCATGGAACCACTCATCGAACTTCTCAGTCTCTCCGGGATACATTTCCATTTGTATGCTGATGACACTCAACTCTACATCAAGATCCATTCACTTGAGGACATCAAGTCTCTCAACACAACACTACAAAAATTCAAACATGGCTGGCTGAAAACTATTTGAAACTAAATGCCCTCAAAACGGAGTTCCTCCTAATCGCCCCCCCAACAAATCATCCACCATCCTTGATTGGATGAAGCACCTAACTGCACTCAAAGTGCAACCTCTCATTGTGGAATCAGCAAAATCATTAGGTGTGACACTGGACAGAAACCTAAAGATGCAGAAGCTTATCAGCGCCTCCACAAAAGGAGCACATTTCCACATGAACACTCTGCGAAAACTGAAACCCATCCTGCCAGATAATGACTTCAAACAAGCAGTTCAAGCCCTAGTAATCCCAAGAGTGGAATATGGGGCAGTAGCCCTAGTCGGCCTCCCGAGGGCGACAACTGCTCCGCTAAGAGCAGCGATCTACTCAGCTGCGAGTCTCATCACTGGTTCAAAAAGAACATTGCACATCTCTCCTGACCTTAGAGCACTCAACTGGCTCCCATTTGAAGCTAGAATTCAGCTGAAGATCGCATGTATGACGCATAAGGCACTACACTACAATTCCCCAAGCTATCTAGCTCAGAAATTGGTACTCTCTGCTGGTAATAGAACCTCCAGAAGTTCCAAGAATCTTCTGCTGAAACCACAATGTTTTGCCAAGAAAAAAACATACAACCGGTCCTTCTCTGGAATGACTCCCAGGATCTGGTATGCTTTGCCTACAGTAACAAGACTGAACCCTTCCACTGCTTCCTTCAAAAAAGAAGTGAAAGCGATTCTCATGGTGAAATTCATGTGAATTATTTACCTACGACTGGACGTTAATCACTAGTAGATATTAGTTACCACCGTATTTAATTACTAGTTTGTATTACGGAGCACCCTATTTCTGAATCACCTACAATTGTATTTCAATGCTTATACTTGTTGTCCAACATATGACTTGTAAAGCGCTCTGATACCCATAAGGGTCTTGTTCGCGCTACATAAAACCTTCAAATAAATAAATAAACAAATAAACAAATGCATTCCCCACATGATGCAAACTGAAAAAGGGGTGATGTATTTCTCTGAGGCACAGAACTACCTGCGAACTACTACTTTGCCAGGAGGCACTGAGTTACCTGCGTGTTACTACATTGCCCGACTGATTCGCTCGTGACTTACTTGCAGGTGAGCGTGTCCTCTTCAATTCTACCATTCGACGCGGTCACTCACTCCCAACTTCTAGACTGCTTAACAGCCCTGGTTCTTCAAGGTTCGGCCCATCAGTGGCTGAGTTCCTTCCTCACTGGAAGATCCCAAAAGATTCAGCTGGGGGAACAGGTATCGAACAGGGGAGCCCTTACCTGTGGTGTCCCACAGGGATTCATCCTATCCCCACTTCTGTTTAATATCTACCTACAACCCCTGGTAACAGCCCTGGCCCACGTGGACTGCCATGTCTTCAACTATGCTGATGACACCCAGCTCATTCTTCGGATTCACAATACCACCCGCGCCCAAGAAACGGCGCAAGACATTCTCAGATTCACCATAAACTGGATGACCAAAAATTCCCTGAAAATCAACCCGGAGAAAACTGAAGTCCTTGTGATTCCCACAAAAAACAATCCATGGAATGACTGCTTTTGGCCCCATGAGTTGGGCACCACTCCCTCCCCCGCCACTGCGGTAAAAAGCCTATGCATTAAACTAGACCAAGAGCTTTCCATGACCAACCAAATAACCATGGTGGTATGCACCTGCACAGGACTCCTAAGACAACTACAAAAACTGCCCCCCCTGCTCTCCTCTTCCTCCCTACAAATGATCATCCAAGCCACAATTCTTTCCAGGCTGGACTACGGAAACGCGCTATACCTGGGCCTGCCTCAAAAACTCATTAACAAACTACAGGTGGTGCAAAATGATGCAGCCAGGCTGATCTTTAGGCTGCCCAGACGAGCACATTCCTCCCCTCTGCTCAACAAACTTCACTGGCTTCCTATCAGGCAAAGAGTGAAGTTTAAAGGCCTTTGCATTGCCCACAAAGCGATCTATGGCAAAGCCCCAGCATACATAAAGGAACGCCTTAAGACCTACGTACCAGGGCGCTCGCTTCGGTCAGCTGAGGCATGTAATCTGGCGACCCGCAGATGCACCCTGGCATCAAAAGGGGGGAGAACATTTTCTGTCATACTCCCTAAACTCTGGAATCAGCTGCCAGACCACCTATGCAAAGAACCTGTGCTCATCGTATTCAGGAAACCACTAAAAACACTGCTGTTCAGGGAAGCACTGACCACCGTCTAAAACTCCCATCTTGCTTAGACTCCCTGATCTGTCCACTACGTTTTAAGCCTCGCCTCCAAAAGCGCTTAGAGACCTGTCTGTGATTAGCGCTATACAAATACAAATACAAATACTCGGGGGACAGCGTTTCTTCTCCTGCTTCAAGCGGATGCATGGTACCAAAGGACGCGCAGTGCCTATTTGAAGCGTGATTCATCCATTTGTTTAACCGAATCACATATTCAAATCATGTAAGTTTCTCTGGATTATTACTGTCCTTTACTCTTCATGGGTGAGAACGTATGCTCCTACATCAAGATATTAAAGGGTCTTAAGCTTACCCAGGTGGAAGTCACAATTATCTTTTCTTTAGACAACACAGTGTGGTGGAGGCTTATCCAGATCCTTTACTTAGTCATCATTATCTCACCTTTCGTGTGACTCTATTGCACTTCTTTGGCCTAAGCAACATATTCACCTTCTCTGACAATTTGATAAGGACTTTACTCTTTTTAACCTGGTTTGTTAGCGGAAGCAGGGTATGGCTCAACTAATTTAGAGTAATCTTATTTTTTGCACTTGGGCTCATTTGAGAAATGTATTTTTCAACTGTTACAGATAACCCAACCACTCGCCTACAATCGTTTTTATTGGCGGTCCTGAAGACGGTGGTCACATATTTTCTTATACCACCGAAATGTGCGTTGACCATTCTATGCTATTCCCGGCCCGCAACACGGTCACGAAGACTAAACAACATCTGTCTCTTGTATGACCATTTAGTGTATGTGATCTCGGGAGGATATGTTATGTTGTGGAGTATGAATGAGTAGGCTTGTGTGTGTTAGAGGCTTGCATATGTTGGTGGTTCAATACACTGGGGTTGTCAAAAAAGAAATTTCAAGTAAATTATTTGATCTATAGTGATTGTTTTCTCCTTGTAAAAATATCAAATGTATAACATTTTTGTAAATGAAAATGCAAACAAGGAATGCAAACGTTTAATATAATGTATGTTTTTAACCTTTTTTGATAAAAGAATGAAATGATCAAATGAAAAATAAAAAATAAAAATAATGGTCTAATAAAAAATATTATAATGCTGTCAATTTTGTCTCTCATGTAAATGGCCACATTGAGCTGATTTAGCATTAGCAAAAGTAATATAGGTCAAGTGGGAGGTGTTGCGCTTACAAAGAAGTGGGCTCCATGGGTTATAAGGCTGACCGCTTTTAAAGGTACAAGAGCACAATAATCTCCAAGAGGCCTTTTTCTTCAACTGACCAACTCACCAGTGTCAAATGGATGTGAACTGGACCCTGCTGTTTGCCTTCTGCCTGCCACCCTGAGGTCCAGGGAGCTTTAGAAATTCTGTTGTGGATTGGTACATAAATAACTAAAAACAGAAGGTAAAATCTTTGACCTGTACGAACCTGGTTGGTGTATCCAACCCGTGCTCCATGGTGGTCAGTGTCGAACTGCATCTAGGTTCTGGCCCACCGTGACCATTGACTGTTATTTGCACTTTATGCTTCTTGGCGCTATTCCTATTAAACTCTAAAAATTCATATCTCCGGTTCCCCTTATTGTATTTTTGTCATTTTGGTGGCATTTTGTTTATTATTTTTTACTCTATGTCAAATTTGTTTTGTGATTTTTATTGTTTTGCATTTCAACTTTATTACATTACATACAATCTTTCACATTGACCTAAGGTAATCTTGTCTGCTCTGTGCCACAGTTACTAGGGGATTGAGCTCAGCCTTAGTTAGTGACTTTGGTGGTTCACCCTGACAAGGGTTGTGATTAGTACTTGTTGTGATTAGTCATCCACCAAAAACAGTAATCCAATTTCCTACAATGTGTATTTGACAAATGTGACTTGTTGAACACGGTACTAAGTTAGCTATTTAGAAATAACTAAATATAAAGGGGCAGATTTACAATTACTGGCGCATCCCTGCATATCGGCAGTGATGCGCCAGTAATTGTGCGCCGCAGCTCCGCCACCCATGATGCGCCGCATTTACAATGCGGCGCACCATGGGGCAAAAACGGCACAGATGTGTCACGCATCTGTGCCGTAAAAGCGGCGCATTGCTGGAGTTGCGTCGCAAGCGCGACGCAGCTCCAGCAATGATCAGGGGGGCCCTTTGTGCACAATGCTGCGTCAATCCTTACGCCTGCTTCAAGCAGGCGCAGGGTTTTGATGCAGCATGGGCCCAAAAGTGACTAGGTGAAATCTTGTAGATTTCACTCAGCCACTTTTAGGGGGCATTCCTGCGCCGGAACGCCTCCCCCTACGATGGTACGCCTCTTCTGGCACGGGGCTTTACAACGTGACGCATCTGGGAGATGTGTCATGTTGTAAATACCCCGCACCATGGTGCATCTTTTGCGCCGCCGCTGGGTCACAAAAGTGATGCAACGGCGGCGTAAAAGCGGCGCAGGGGGCTTGTAAATCTGCCCCAAAGTATTGTTAATTTGAGTAAAATTGGAGAGAAGAGGAGAAATATCCCGTTGGATGAATTGCATGCAGAATGTGGACATAGAAGCTGGGCTCATATTCTAGATTCACCTCTTGATCAAACTGTGTGATCGTTGGCAAATTGCGTTGCTTGGCTTTGCCTTATTTTCCTTGGCTACTACATCTCTGAGCTCCTAGACGTAATCCACTTGAGAGGGTGAACTACAACAAAACATAATGCTCGCTATGGCCTAAAATAGTATAATGTGCCTCCTTATTGATAATTGCCCTTCATAGTGTTCATCACAACTAATTCCTTCTTGGCTCACTCGTGGGATGCCACTAGGGAAATCTGCTGGGGGAAGGAGCCGGAGATCTCCTTTCATGGCAGTTATCACTGGAAATCTTGCACTTAACACGTCAGTCACAATTTAATTTTATGATCTAGTGTAGTAACATGAACTAATTGTAAGCCAACAATTATGTTATTTACAATTTGTTGGCTTGTCCCTCTCTAAAACACATTTGTGTATGGTCAGCTAGCATATTTCGCCAGGGCAGCAGGCTCGCCTCAATCTATTGATCGCTCTGTCTTTTCTCTTTTCTCTGCTATTTTCTTCCTCATTTTTCTTCGCTGCCTGCACTCTCTCTGGCCTCCTTGCTGCCCACTTCTGTCCGACTCCTGCTCTGTGGGTACAAGGGTGTGTCTGGTCTCTCGCCCTCGCTGTCTGTCTCGTTCTCAGAAAGCAGCAGGCTCTGTTGTGGGTGGGGCATCCGTGGGGGACGCTGCGGTGCTGCTGGGTTTAGACAAATGTGAATCTAATTCATTCCACTCCTCTTGGACACGCCATTACATCAGAAGTACTGGGTAATTGACTTACCAGGAGCTTTAAGGCACTTAGCAGGGATGAGAGAGCGTCAGTCCTATATATTGCAGGGGCAGGTCTCCCCCCCCCCACACTTCACACCTCCCCCTGGATAGTCAAAGAGGTCTACACTACACCAGGCCTCTTAGATGACACCACAGAAAGCACATCTGCGTAGCCACAACTACACTCCCAGGGCATCAATTTTGAAACATAGGGTGTGGATATAATTGTATGTGTATTGTTGCCTTCTTATCCACGCCCACTACACCTCACTGTTGGGTGTGGTGAGTGCACTGACAGAGAGATTTGACTTCCTTACAGTGTCTTTCTGGGGTCTTAATAAAGAAAAGGAGAAACCGCAACCTGGAAATTGCACTGTAGTTGGTGAGGAAATGTTATTGTCTGTTTTGCTTGTGTGCAGCTTTCAACACCCCAAGGCTTCACGGCGCTTTTAACAGACCATTAGTAAGCCTCTGAATAGGAAAAGTAAACCCGGAGCCAGCCTGGGGGGCTCCTAGACATTAGAGAAATGCCGTCTGCTGAGTGCTCAGAGGGAATCCCTCCCTACCGACGATGAGTTTCAATATGTGTAGCTGCCTGATCGATAGGGCTAGAGAGCTGCCTGGCCAACTGAGTCTCCCCCAGTTGATCACCATTCTTGACTCAGCCGCCCATCAGTAGTTACCCGAGTGGTTAGTACGGGTACACCCATGGCTTTAAGTGGGCCGGGGCACACCGGGTCTGAGCACCAGCAGTTTTTTTTGAAGGGGGCTCGAAACAGGTCTCTATCGGGCTCTGTTTTGTGGCCTTGGCACAGGCAGTCCGTTGTTTTCCGGACTGCAGTGGCAGCAGGCACATCGATTTGCTCTGCTCACACTTCTCACTTCTCACTAGTGGAGAAGTTACCGCATGAGGTCATGCCAGGTGAGCGTTGTAGGGGAAGGGAAATCCTTAAAATAAAGTCATTTTATCTCTGGATTTCCCTTCTCTTTTTAAAACTCAGGAGCAGCAACATCGTCGTGGTGTCACCAGGGATGTAAGTGGAATCTTTTTCAATATTATATTCAAGCCATAGTTGCTGCTTGCTTATTTATCTTATGCAACTAAAAACCCTTGACAAAGCCAATAGTCCTGACTTGTTGCAGGCATGATGTTACTTCTTGTATCATATATCTGGATGCAATGACAGAAACAGCAAAATACAAGTCAGGCCGCACACTATGCTAAGCACAGATTTTTAGCTTACCTATTTTAAGCCACGCCATTTTTTTCATCACACTTAAAGCCCTGGGTACACCTTACCATGTGTGCTGATCCCTGTTTCAGAAGCTGTGCTTAGGCTACTGTGTAGCACAACTTCCGGGGTCATCTTATTGACAGTGACGCAGCGAGGGCACCATGGGCCGTAGTGCAAGCTGGGAAAAGCCCCCCCTTCCCCCCAAGTGCTGGTTGGGTAGCAACACGCATTACTAACTAGGATTCTATGGGCCCTGGTGCCACTACGCCGGCTGCACCAATGATAGCTACGCCCCTGTTTTTCCTATCCTTCTCTCTCATTTCTTTTCTCTTGTCAATCCCACTCCCTCCTCTGCCCCGTAAATATTTACTTCCCCACTTTTCTCCTTTCTTCTGATATGTCTGCATCCATCCTCCAGACTCAATTCTTCTGACTTCCTGTTTATCGCTACTTTCCACCTTTCATCCTTCCTCAGCTCAACCCTGTACCTCCCCCTCTTCTTTCCCTCCTAGTACTCTTTCCTCTGTCTTTGTATTCTGTTCTTTATCTCCATTCTTATCTGTGCATTTTACCCAACACTTCTCTACTCTGCCACTTCTTTCACCCCCTTTCTATCTCTCCCCTTTACTTTTATAGTCTTCCTTTATCTCTCTACCTTATATATTTCCTTACCCCCTATACATCTTCATCCTTCTATTTGGTTTCCCCGTATGTGACCAAACACCCCTCCCCCGTCTAAGCTCCACTATATCTCTTCGTCTCCGGTATCTCTCCGCTTTCTTTTATTCTCTCCCCACTCTCCAATGTATCTATGCATTCGGCCCTGTATCCCTCTTTTCTGTGTCTCTATATTTTCACCAATCTACCTCATATATCTCTTTTCGTTACACCTGCACCCGGCTTCTCCCTCATTATCTGTCAACTGCCCAGTATGTCACCGTTCACTCCATTATCTCAAGAAAGGCAGAGGAGAAAGAGAAGTGAGTACTGAGAGAAGAACAGAGCTACGAAGAGGGTCAGAAACAGAGGGAGAGGGAAAGAGAAATGGGGAAGAATAGAGAGAGTGGCAGAGAAGGGCAAAAAGAGTGACAGAGGTCCTGAGAGAGGTGGCAAGAGATTCCGAGACAGATAGGTAGATAGATAGCTGTTATCTTGCTTGTGGCGTGTGCCTGTGTGCAACTTTTCACAAAGTGCGCCCGCCATCCTAATGACCTCTTTAGAGCGGCCGTAAGGCATCAATGACATTTCTTAGCATGAAATGAACTGAAAATAAATTGATTGATATATATTTATTGCCTTTTGGAGCGGTATCTTTCCTGAGTAGCTGAAGGAGGTTTGGTGACTAATAAGGGAGTAGATAGGTATTGTTCAATAGGTACGTATAGATAAATAGGTACATATAGATAATTATAGATAAATAGGTACATACATACGATATATAGATAGGAATGAACAAATAGACATAGAGTGGGGTAAGTATAGAGGTATAATGGAGATAGATAGGTATAGAAAGATAGAGATAATGATAGGTGTAGACAGGTAAGTATACTCTAGATAGAAAGACAGGTGCATAGAGATTGAGATGGATTGAAAGCTGGGAATTTTACATGTGAGCTGAAAAGCCTATCTGGCCCTCTGTGACTGTGCCCTCAAGCAATTTATCTCCCAAGCTGCCCTTTACCTTAGCAACTACAAAACACTGATCTACCAGGCCCTGGGCAATCACTTAAAAAAAAAACAGATCAGTGCTAATAGCGCGATAAGAAACATGCAGCTGGTGCAGTGCAGGCTGGGTCCTCTACCCCCCCCCCCCCCCCCCCCGGGCCATGGTGCCACTGCCCCCGCTGCACCATTAGTAGCCACATCACTACTTATTGATACTGTACAAGGACCCTCTATTAGAAGGTGTTGGACTTGGTCCTCCCTGCATGGTCTCCCCAAACATTTTGCCTTCTCCCCTGCTGTTTTCTCAATTTCGTTTTTGTCGGTATTATGGCTCTGTGCACTTTACCACTGCTAACCAGTACTAAAGTGCTTGTGCTCTCTCCTTTACATATGATAAATTGGCTTATACCCAATTGAACATTTAATTTACTTATAAGTCCCTAGTAAAGTGATATTAAATGTACGCACCTGTGAATTAAATAGTATTAGTGGGCATGTAGAATTTACTGTGCCACCCACTTAGTAGCCCATTAATGCATTTCCCAGGCTTGCCATTGCAGCCTGTGTGCAGTCATAAACTGCCAGTTCGACCTGGCAAAATAAATCTTTTACCAGGCATAAACCTCCCTTTTTAGGTCTCGCCTAGAGTTGGAGCACGCATGATCTTCTCGCTCTGCGAGGTGTCTTGTAATCAATAAGATTTCTGAAGGGGACTACCATCATTTTGATTGGCTGGCGTCATCATTTATGCTAAACACTGGCCTCCGATTGAAAATAAGGCTTCTTGGTTAATTCCCTGTCTCCTTTTGGCCCCGCCCATCCGGACTCGATAGTTTACTTGCAGTGTTACATGGTGGGCGAGAATTATTTTTAAAATGTACACTGATAGTGGCAATGGCGGCTGCAGCGCTATGGGACATGCGCTCAGTATTATTTTCTTTTTTTTAACTTTAAGACTGAGTGCGGCGCCCATTTCAGGGACACCGCGCTAGGTTAATTAATTAATTTTTAAAAACTTTAACCCATTAGCTTCTGCCGTCGGCCAACGGCCGTCTCGAGCACTACCTCTGTAGTGCTGCGCACATCCGTTGGCCGACGGGGCCCCTTGTGCGCAATAGAACGCCCGCAGCGCGGCGGATTTTGCGCCATGCTAAACGGGTTAAGACTAAGTGCGGTGCTCGCTTCTGGGACACCGCATTCGGTTTATTCATTTATTTTTTTTAAACTTTGAGACTGAGCGCGATGCCCGCTTCTAGGACACTGCGCTTGGTTTATTAATTTTTTTTAACTTTAAGACTGAGCGCGGCACCCGCTTCTGGGGCACCGCGCTCGTTTATTTCAGAGAGCAAATGCCCGCGCGACTGGCGTATGACAAAGCACATCCCAACACGGAGGCCTGCCTTCGTTCCCGCTTAAAAGCCACCCTGGTAGACAAGCCCAATGAAAAGATCCCTAACAGTTATAGCCCCGAAAGGGAAGGAGGGATGGACAAGGATCCTGTTGTTTGGGGTGGTGCTGGGAAGCAGACCATAACCACATTTGGTATAGGGATTTATGTAACTAAAGGTTCAAGGCTTCGTCGTCTTGAACACTTGACAGGCAATCCTTTAAACATGTTATTTCTCTGGGCTTTCTACTTCTTAATTCTTTTGAACACATTAAAGTAGGAAAGGGGGTCAGAAGAACATTAAAGTGCCAGGTTCTGCAAATGAGAACCAACTAAAACGTATGGAGCTATAAAGTTTGTCGAGTAATGCTACACGCAGAGACCACACTGGGCTGGGCATCAAGTACCTCGCGGCTGCACAACAGCAGTGCAGTGCAGCAGCTGCTTCCGTAGCTTAACCAGATGTAGTGCTAAAGTGCAGTGTGCGCTCTCTGATGTCATTACTGTTGCATGATGCACCCCAGACCTCCAGCTCCGTTTGAGACGTTAAATTAAACCAGCTGCGAACATGACTTAGAAGTTAGGTGGCACCGTACATAGCCTGGTGCGAAAAGGACACTGCCCTGCCAAACAGCTCCAGGCTGGGACGGACGTCAAAGATCCTCGTGGTAATGTAATGTATGTATACTTGTAAAGCGCACTGTTACCTCGTTACGTGGCGTCCTGGCGCTGTATACCGCTGGGGAACCCGTCCTGGCTTTCCCTGTGAGAGGGCACCCCAAGGTGAAGCCAGGCATTCCCGGCGTTGCTGGGGCCGTTGTGGAGATTAAGCAAGCTATTGCCCAGAGTTGCAGAGTGGGACCCATGGTTAGCGTAGGCACCTAAGCGAGAATTATCGAGTCCGCGGACATTGACCCAAGACCCTGCCGCGTCGGGAATCGAACCCTGGTCCCGGGCCGACCTCTGCTTCAGGGTCTGCCGCTTCTAACCAGTGAGCCACACTTCTCCACAACTTGGTCAATGGCCGGCAGTGAGGCGGGCACATACGTAGGGACTCATTCCACAACATAGTAAAGGGATGACAAAGGGGTGTCCCGCATTTCAAAGAATAGGTGTCATATACATTTATGGGGGACTAGGAGCAATTAGCAGTAACGTCTTGCGATGGGTGCGTGTGTGCCGTATTTGCTCTCTCCTGAGGGTTTGAGGGTGTCTTGGCAGGGAGATAAAAAGAAACAAGAAGAGGTAAGCCTAACGTATTTTTTTTTACTGTTTATCAGGAGAGAGCACTTGGAACGTCTGTTTCCTGTCAATACGTATTTCTTATCTCCATGTGCCTGCAAAAATCTTTCTTTGCTTCTTGTCAGCTATTACTGGTCTATTCTTAAGGGTTTCACCTCACACCCCTCCACCAAGCCTTTAATGGAACACTATTGAAGCTCTGTCCTGGCACCCTTTGCGTTTGTGGCATACTTTTCTATCAAAGTGGTATTTTTTTGTTTTGAACCGATGTTAACAAATTGACGGTGAGTCTTGTGTCTTTGGCTGGTAGTGGTCATTATCTGGCTTAATATATCCCCTACGTTTTTGCGATTTGATTTGTCTGCTGTGATGTCACCAACCTAATAAAAAGCGAATGCGAGGGTTCATGCTAGCTTCGCAAGTAGCAAACTTATTATGGTCATGTAATCAGACTGACCAGCCTTAGATTCACTTTCACTATGTGATAGTACATTGAAATGGAGCAGGACCTTTTAGAGGGTAGGGGCCCATGAATGATGATGCTTTGGACCCCCTTGCACTGCCTGAACATGTGCACTTGGCTACACCTATAGCAAGAACAAAACAAGTATTTGCAATGCAATAGGTCTCGCATTTACGCTAGTTTAAGCTATCGGCGTTGTAAATGACAATGCCTTTTATTTAAGTTTTAAAAACAAAAACAAAAATAAAAGGCATTGTTATTTATAATGTGAATAGCTCAAACTTGCGTAAATGCGAGACCTATTGCATTGCAAATGCTTGTTAATACATATAGGTCGCCCCCATGGTAGGCCCTAAACAGCCCAAAGGACAGGGAGCATTGTATTTAAAAAGTAGGACATGTGTTTTAATGTTTTATGTGTTTTAGGCCAATCCTGCCATAGGATAACATTGTCCTAACCTTTGATTGGAAAAGATGTAAATGTAATTGTTGGTCTCAACGTAATTGAAATTTAAAAACCACTTTAATTGTAAAGTTGGATTTTAAGTCACAATTCAGAAAATGGCACTTTTAGAAAGTTGAAAAACAAAATAACAGCTGGGTTGCACTCCAAGTCAACAAAATTGTATAATGCAGTTTTTGGGGTTTTTTTGTAAACAAATTTTATTGGTATTTTCCAACATACTGAGCATCAAAATCACGAATACACCATGTCATTTCGATAACAGACCACTCGGCATTCTATGATACTCGAATACCCCGTTAAGAAAAACTATACCCCCCGCACCGATCCCCCTCCCCCTGTCAGTGCGCCTGTGAGCAATACATAAAAAGCGTATCTCAAATGGTTACCTCACATCTAACATAACCTGTCCACCCCCAGTTGTGTAAAGGGACATCCCAATGGGCTACGCCTGCCTCCGTAACCTCCCACACGTCTCCTGCTCTCGCTAGCAGCACCAGTTGGTGACCCATTCCTAACCTAGATCCTCCTCCCCCTCACTTGAACTTTCAGCAGGCTCCTGGAGCCCTGTCACCAGTGCCTCCCATGCTCTAGCCACTTCTAGGGATTTGTCGTTATCCATGCGCCTGGCATGTTGTACTCGGAGTGTGCTCTCAGTTGTATAATGCAGTATAAACCAGAGAAACAGAATAGTTTTCTGAAGTGTGCACCCTCTGGGAAGGCTCTGCCTGGCCACCCAATTCAAAGTGAAAGAAAAATACAGTACTATTAATCACTAAATAAGTGTAAACCATTTACATTCAATATGTGAACAAACTTAAATGCTGTATTTGGAGAAAAGTAGAATCCAAAGGCAACATTCACAATATGCAAAAGTCCATCATCAAATCATCACTGGAACGCAGAATGTTGCTCATTCAATTTTTATTTTGCAAACGCAGGCAAAGCACAGGGAAAGATTGTTCCACATGTGTTAGATGGTGATAAAACAGTTCCCACATAGATTAAACAAGTCCCAATGCATTTCGGGTATATACAGTTGCCCTTCATCAGGGGAATCTACAAATAAATAATTTTCACAATTTTACAGTTGACTTTTTGTTCCCATACCGCGCGCTTTGGAGGTATCGGTCATGTTTGCCTTCAGGGTTTTTGCACGACATGTTTTGTTGCATGTTGGTCAAGGCATGATCACAGTTTGGAGGTGCCTTGGTCTCACAGTTTAAGTCCTTTCATGCACACGCTTTAGTCCGGTGACGGTTCTTTTCTATTTTTTTCTTTTGTGTGTTCTCATAGAGGGCTGATATGCAGGTAATTTCCTTTATTTTCTGCCGAAAGTTATTTGCCTTAATCTAATTCTTTGATGTTCCTCTCATGTAATTCATCGGCCGTTTTTTGAACCTCTTGTTTTGTCGAGTTTAGTATCATGAATTCGCATTGTGAAAATTATTTGTTTGTTGATTCCTGTTCGCTGCCCCAATTACATTTCAAAGGGCTGTCTCCAGCACACTCACAAAGGCACTAGACTCCAGCCTTTTGTTCCCCTAGACCACTTGGAGACTGGGCAGGGTAAAAGAGGACATTTCCAGAGCCAGATTGGAGGGATAGCCTAGAAGATTCTCCCACTCAAAGGATGGCAGCAGGTATACAAATTGGGCCCTCAGACCTACTCTACAATACACTCCTGGGCCGGTGGAGGACCCCCAAAAGGATTGCCTTATACTTCAGAGGTCTTCCCTGCTTCTTGAGGCCTGATTTGTACCTCCAAGAACTGACCTACCACTATCTTGCTGCTTGAAGCTTGCCTTGTACCCACAGAGGACTGCCTTGCTGATTTCTCTCAAAACTACCAGAGTGACTCTGACTCCAAGGGTTAGTTGGCTGGCCTCTTCTGTGAGCTACAGGGTCATAACAGCCCCACAGACCTTGAAGTCTGCAACCAACTGTTAACATCATCCCAACCTGGTTACCCACCAATGACCACGCCACACATGGAGCTTGGTATTACACGTATTTATTCATCTGTGTGTAACTGAGAACTCAATGTTCTAAATCAGCCTTTGTTGCATTCCTCTCTAACACTTACATCACAGCTCTACAGAGTCCATCAGGAACCTAAGGGTTCTGTCTTTGCTAACTTGCAAGACACTACATTTCCCTCTCTGTTAAATGAAAATTTAAATTTCTCACTAAATATATCTATACATACATATACAGGTTCACTGGACACTGCACCTGTTTTCGGTACTCCTGGGCACTGTTGTATTATGGAAGGGACCATCAATTCTTGTGAGGCACTTTCGGTAATACTAATAGCATCGGCGCATATCTAGCACTGCTACTATCTTAAGAGGGTGTTCTGTCAAATGTGTCATATGAACAAAATATGAAGAAAATATTAAAGATCGAAAGGGTATAGAATTCAGAAGGAACAAACTTGATTATCAAAGAGGACAGATCATTACGTTTTCAAACCAGTTTGATAATATACGAGTCAAAAGTTATCATGCAAAAGAGTAATGCTGCCCAGAGGCATGTTGAAACGAGCTCAGAGTTGAGATCAGAGATTGAGACGGATAATATAGACAATCGTCATTTGACAACGATACCGACTGTGGGGGAAGCGCTACGTTTTTACGTTGTGACCGAAACACACACCTCAGACTATTGGGAGGTCAGGATAGAAATTTCCGGGGAGGCGGTAGAGGCAGAGGAAGAGCAGGTGCTTTGGGAGAAAGATGCAACACCAAATCTGCTCCGAAAAAGAAATGAGATGGAAAAGAAAGCACCAATATAGTGAATTTATCAGATTCTGATCTGAATGAAGAGAACAATACGATTCTGTCCCTTGGACTTTCATACTGTGCCCCAATAATTATGGACTATGTCCAGACCAGAATTGATTGTTTTAAATTTGTCAGAAATTTAAGATTGACCAAATTCTTTAATAATAAGAATGTAGTTGGGCAGAAATAGCTCCATGAGCTGGAAGAAATTGGCAATCTAGATTTAAGTCTCCTTACGGATCTGGACAGTCTCTCTAGAGGGGATTCTCATCATGCAACTGACGATAGTCTAATGTACAATCAGGAACTGAATATGTTTGATAGACCAGTGACACCTTTCAAACCTAAATCAGTTTTTTTGCCCATGGTCCCACGGGATTCAATAGAAATGTTTTCAGATTTGGTGGTACAAGACCTTAAGAACCTGTATGTCGCACACAATATGAATGCATCTATAGATTAATTTGAGATTCAATACAGACGTTTAGTGACCAGGCTATGCTCAAGATCAGATATAGCAGTGAGACAAGCAGATGCAGGAGGTAATATTGTCCTTTGGCCTATTGATATGTATCATGAAGAGGCTATAAATCAATTGAGTGACAGCGACTGCTATTTAACTATAGATAAGAGAGCTGGCTAAGATGTAACCGCTGGGTACCATTCAGATTTCTCCAAATGGAGATCTTTGGGGCTTATTACACAAGCTGAATTTTTGTTCCTTAAAATAGATCTACCAATCACACCCATTCTGTACCTAATACTGAAAATAGATACAAATGTGAGTAATCATCTCAGCTATAGGTAGTCTGTTTGAAAAAAATACATCTAAATATTTAGTCTACTTTCTTCAGGACCCAGTTAGGAATGTGTCCTCTTATATTCATGACACTGGGAACTTTTTAAATAAAGTTTACGACATAAATTGGGAGGAAAATTACATCATGATGACGTTGGATGTATCTTCTCTCTATACAAGCATCTCTCACTCTGATGGAATCAGAGCGGTAGAGTATTTTTTGAGCTCGAGACCATTAACATACAGAGATGCTTTTGAGTATGTTGCATTGGTGTCTGTACAATAATAACTTTCTTTATGGCACAGGCTTGTATTGTTAACTAAGAGGGACAGCCATTGGCACCTGCTTTGTTCCTAGTTATGTGAATATGCATATGGGTTGGTGGGAGGAGCAGGTGCTGGCTTATGACTATACTGAAGAAATGATGAATAATGTGGTATTATGGTCAAGCTATATAGATGATCTATTTATCATACGGCGAGGTACTATGATTTCAGCTGAAAACGTTGTGGACAGACTCAATAAATTGAATTTGCACTTTACATCACACATTAGTGAAAATGAGGCCCATTTTTGGACCTAGCGGTGTATGTAGAGAATGGACGCTTACCTAATAAGACGTACCATAAAAGTACAGTGGGAAACACAGTGTTGCGTGCCCGTAGTTTCCACCTAAATAAACATAAGAGCAGCATTCCCTACGCTGAAAATTTACGCATGCAGAGAAATTGTAGCAATGGAGATCAGCTCCACAAAGCACAAGAAGAACTTACCGATAGAATTACGGCACGTGGCTACGGCCACCAAGTCTTGGAAGATGCAAAGACTAGAGCTAATAAAAAACCCAGAGAACAGTTGTTATTCTCAGACAAGGCAAAACATTCAGTGTCACAGCTTGAGTTGAGATCCAGCTTTATTACATGCTACAATACTCAGCAACAAAAATAAGAGCAATTTTTCAAAAACATTGACATCTATTGCTAAGTGATCCAGTGATTGGTTAAAAAATACTAAGTAGACCAGTCATTGCATTTTGAATAAGCAAGGTCAATGAGGCAGGATCTTGTAATTAATAGTCCAGAAATACAACAACAAGGGACTTGGCTGAGTGGAAGTGGCGGGTTCAGGAAATGCCATAAATGCAAGGCATGCAACTATGGAATAAATATCACTGACATTCCTTTAACCTTTTCCAACAAAATGTGGAAAATCAAGTAACCACACAACTGTAGGGGTGACTTTGCCATTTATGCTTTGAGGTGCACCTATATGAAGCTATATATTGGCAGTACTATTTTGAGAGTACATCAATACATTTGACAGAATATTAGAGCCATAAAGAATACAGATCAAACTTATCCAGTGGCTCGGCACTATGAAGCAATCCATGCAAACCGATTGGAGGATATTGATTACTTTGTAATAGATCAGGGGCCAAAGAGATTGTGAGGTGGAAACAGGGAGAAATGTTTGAGACAACTTGAATCTAGATATATCTTGAGGTTAAATTCTAAGAGGCCTAATGGCCCAAACACAGAAGAAGATCTTCATGTCCATCTGTGATGTATAATGTGCAAAACAGGTGCGCGACATGGCGCACCTCTCCGTCGCACAGCTAAATGTAGGAATTTTTCCTCACAATGCATCATTCTTAATAAGTAATCCAGTTTTGTCGAAAGTACACCAAAAGTATTCTCATATTTCATTCCAAAATTAATCAATGATTTATAATCACTTGCAGAGACAGCATAATTCCACGTAGGTGCTTTATTTAACATTTTCAAATGCCTCCTGATGTCCATCCAGACTTTTCAAGCTGCACGTGTATATAAAACATTCAAAAAGAAGTGGCTCATGTTGTTCACCCAATGCATTTCGAGCCGATTGGCTCTTCGTCAGGGGTTGCTGAAACAAATAAAGAATTTGCTGAACCGACTATACATTACGAGTTTCACTTAATGTTATAGAAACTGAATCCTATAAACCAAAATAACCCCACCTCCCCCTCTATCCCAAATTTACACATAAACCATTCACGGCAACCACCCAAGGCTACAATGACTAACCCTCCCAACAATGTAGTGACACACACCGATTCCAAAACAAAAGCATGATCGCAAATGTGACCCCACCCCTGCTGTTAACTTATAAGCAATGCCATTTATTGCTTATATAACAACATTAATTCAGCCAGCCAGTTTATGTACTATAGATCTTTTTCTTATTGGGTTGTTTTAGTCACTAATATTAAGGTAGTACTTTTAAGTTGAGAAGCAACTAATGAATTAGTTTTTACAGGAGTACATTAAGCAAGATTGTGCAAGTATTCATATATTGACGTTTATATAGATTGTTTTTTGGATTAGCAAGATATGATGGACATTAAGGACAATCATCAGTTAGTAGAGCACTTGCCCATAATTCTTAAGTAGTACCTCTCTGTTTGTTGTTTCTGAACATACACGATAACAATTCATCGCAATTCACTGAAGATAGGGAAAATATCAAGGGTTTGTATAATTTTATATTCAATACTTTTTATTTAGGAGTGTTCTAAACTCTTCAAATGAAAAAATATTTTTTCTTTATAAGATTTTATGTCTAAATGTGCACATCTTTGCCTATGAAGTGGAAAAGAGAAAAAATAGACAGTACGGCACTTTCTTGCACTACGCACTTTATGATTGGGTATTGTTACCTAATTTTAAACTGCCAATAACAATGGTTAGTTTATACTGTGATAGCAATCATGCAACTTAAAAGTTAATGTTGGGTGGGAAATAAGGCACCATGTCACTTTAAAAAAATGTATCAAGCTCTGTCACTGTAATGTTTTTCGAAAAACCTCGCTGTTGGTATAAAAAGAAAGCAATATTGCAACTTACTTGGTTTTAAGAAAGACCCCCGGAGGTAGTCAAAAAGCGTCACCAGTAGCCACAATAAAATCCTTTTGATAAGTGAGCCCGAGCATGCTGGAGCCATTTTTTATCGACAGACAGGCAAGCTGAATATATATATGCCAAAATAAACACCTTACCTGCTTTAATCAACCTGTGGGCTCGCCTGATTTCTACTTCATCAGATTTCCTTCGCTGTAATATATATATATATATATATATATATATATATATATATATATATACAGCATAAACTTCTTCCGAACAAAAGAGTACAGAGACCCAAGGGGAGACATTTGGAGGCTTTATTGAAGAGTGTGGCGGATGCATTTCTGGCTGTTGTCATGCCTTCGTCAGCGCCCAAAGCCTCCGTAGGTGAAGTATCACTGTGCTCAAAGTCCCGCCTTTCTTTAAACTCGATGTGACGGGTCCGCACCTCCCCCAAAGCAGCTTGAGGCAGCACACCTGTGTAGTGTCCCATACATCTAGAGAAACTAGAGTTCCTTGTAAGTGGACCATGGGGGTTAGTGCTGGGGGGATGGAGTGAGAAATAAAACCATGTGCGTACTTGCGGGAGTAAAACAAAATGAGTTCACAAAATAAAGCAAAATGTGATGCTCCGTATATCAGCTTCATAGTCCGCAACAAAGCCTCCTCTGCTCCCCTAATACGCCTCAGCCTCCGATTCCAGGTGTCCATAGGCATGGGCTGCGAAGACAATGCCTGCAGCCCACAACGAGGTTGGGTTAACCTCGCCACTGCCGGCTATCTTCCTGGGCTCTGAGGTGGGTGAAGGACTATTCAAACAACTTTGATGCAACGTAGAACTGAGACAGTCCAAGCCTGTGACGTCCAAACCCAAGGTGAGGCGGGGTACTCTGTGATGGCGTCTCAGGCTGACGCGTGTATATGTACGGCATAAACTCCTTCCGAACAAAAGAGTACAGAGACCCAAGGGGAGACATTTGGAGGCTTTATTGAAGAGTGTGGCGGATGCATTTCTGGCTGTTGTCATGCCTTCGTCAGCGCCCAAAGCCTCCGTAGGTGAAGTATCACTCTGCTCAAAGTGCCGCCTTTCTTTAAACTCGATGTGACGAGTCCGCACCTCCCCCAAAGGAGCTTGAGGCAGCACACCTGTGTAGTGTCCCGTACATCTAGAGAAACTACAGGTCCCAGAGTCCCTTGTAAGTGGACCATGGGGGTTAGTGCTGGGGGGATGGAGTGAGAAATAAAACCATGTGCATACTTGCGGGAGTAAAACTAAATGAGTTCACAAAACAAAGCAAAATGTGATGCTGAATGGAGCGCGGACCACAATTAAGGTGCTGCAATGTTTTTTATTCGATCCATCAGCAAGTCGACCGTTACGCGTTTCGGCTCCGTGAAGCCTTGATCACATGACCATATATATATATGTATGGCTTCAGGTGTTTCCTCGATTCCGCACTTGCGGGCAGGTGTGTGGTCCATGTAGGAACAGCGTGGTATGAAATGTCGCAGCTTCTAAAAATTCCATCACTCACGATAGAGCACAAAACGTTATTGTCCCTGCAGGCCGCTCAGAGGCGTTTTGGCACTAACTGCCTTCATATATATATATATATATATATATATATATATATATATATATATATATATATATATATACATATATATATATATATATATTTTTTTTCTTTCAAAGGCTCTGCAGCAAAGAAAGCACACGGCAGCAGAGAAGTCGGTGAAAACTTCATTTATTGCATGCAGATGTCCCAGCTTCCGTCCTTTAATCTTGTTGGCCCGACGCATTTCAGTGCTTTCCTGCACTTTCCTCTGGGGCTGGATGGCAGCGAGATGTGAATGGCTTGTGCAATTACCAGTTCCTTTTGGCTTTAGTAGATCCGTAGGAGGTGCTATAGTAGCACGTGACTATTTTATGTCAGCTGGGAATTGTAGTTTTTATCGCCGTAATTTAGTTCCCGTAGTGGGTTCCACACTGTCATTCAATTGTCTCAAGTCACAGTGGTTTTGTAACACTCCACTGCGTTATACAGGCATTCCAATATGCCCCGGTTTAGCTCGAACATCCACATCAGTGTTGCGCTCTGCTGCGCCGTATTATGTCTGGGTCAGTCCCCGCACAACGGCCCCTTTCTCCACGGCTCCTTCCTACGTGTCCAGGTGGTGCATCTCTTCCTCTACGAAGCTGTCGTGTTGATTATTTTCTTTCAAAGGCTCTGCAGTAAAGAAAGCACACGGCAGCAGAGAAGTCGGTGAAAACTTCATTTATTGCATGCAGATGTCCCAGCTTCCGTCCTTCCGTCCTTTAATCTTGTTGGCCCGATGCGTTTCAGTGCTTTCCTGCACTTTCCTCTGGGGCTGGATGGCAGCGAGATGTGAATGGCTTGTGCAATTACCAGTTCCTTTTGGCTTATATATATGTGTGTATATACAGGTTCACTGGGCATCGAACCTGTTTTCTGTAATCCTGGGCACTGTTTTATTATGGAAGGGGGCACCTATGCTGTTTCAATCAGTCACTCTGTATTTCACCAATACCCTGACCTCCCCCCCCCCCCTCCCCCAATGGGCAGCGGTGAATTCCTATCTGCCCTGGGGACAGCGCATTATATGAAATAGGGTTCACTGTCTCTGTTTACACCAGATGCTCCAATTTGAAAATGATCCATGGCATAAACCTAGGCTGGCTCCCGGGCAAACTCAAGGTCACAAGCTCCATTATGGTACCATCGAAATATGTAATGTTTGGTATCAAACAACATGCCTCATCACCCCTGAGATGAGTCATGTGTCAAGGAGGATGTGACATGTACTCAGGTGGCTACCTTAGAGATTGCCCACTGGGCTGCCCCTGCCTTTCCTTTGCTCTGGCTGCCGTCTGCAGCAGCTGCCACCAAGACAGGAATCGGACCCCCTGCCAGGAGGTGTGAACTCAACCATGAGTTAGAATCAATGGCCTGGACGGAAAGGAGGTCACGTCCCCCTCCCTGACAGGATGACTAGTGAAGTGGCACTTCAAGGCAGTGAGCTTCAAAACCTTCACTGCCTGTGATATGCAACCAGGCTGCATCCCAAAGGAGTAGACCCCCTTCCCCTAGCCCCCAGGCACATTTTCCCCCACGTAGATGGAAACTTCAGTATTCAGGAGATGTATTCACACCTCTAGGGTGGGCTATCTGGTCTGTACAGCCAAGGAAGGTTTCTGCCATTTTTAAAAGAGGCCGAATAGAGGGTTCTGAATAGAAAAGGTGACATTCACCCCTGAATGTGGTCACCTCAGGGGCCGATTAGCTGTAGGGGCTCGTAGCCCAGTGGCGACTTGCACCCACACCCCTAATGCCTCTAAATCTATGATTTAAGGGCTACCCGTGACACCAGAGCCTCAGTTTTGTTCTGATTTGCAACAAAGGACACAGAAGAGTCCAGAGTCTTCGACAACTGGGACTGCATAAACCAAAGGTTTGATACTCTGCACCTGTGGCAACCTTCCTGGAACTGCATGACTGCGACTCATCCTGGACCAAAGACAGGCTCACCCAGACACAGTGACCCCTTTGAGAGCCGTAGGCAACTCCAGACTCCCCTGTACTAGTGGCTCTAGCCCCCTGCACACCACAGGTGAAAACAACATATTGGAACAAAAGAATCACTGTTCATCTGGCCCTCTAAGGCATTGTCCAAAAGTAGATGATCCTGTGCATTGTGGGAAATGTAGTCCTTACCTTACCTCCAGCAAGTCTGAAGCAGCTGCCGTTTTTTCCCCGGACTTCGAAATAACTTTTTGCTGATCTTACCACCATCCGGCAAACACCACCTTTATTTGATGCTGCACATTGAAGGAACACTGCAAAACCTTCATCCAACATCAGCAGTGGTTTGTTTTGTTGTCGACTTTTTGCACCTGTTTACTCACCAGCACTGTGTAAGCAAAATAGATAACAGCTCCCCCACGGCTTCCGCTTCAGCACCAAGGACAGCCAGGACAACTCTGCACCAGGGCTTCTCGAGCCAAGTAAAATCGAACTAACTGTCATTTCTTGGCCCTGGGACCCGCATCACCATTACCCTCCTTGGGTTCCATGCAACTCGACCTGCAAGTGACGGATTGTCACTAGTGCTTTTCCAATTGACTGCAATCATATCGTTTTACATTATCTTTTTGCAGTCATTTAATTTTGCTTCCAAAATCCATAACTCCGGTTATACTTATCCAATTGTTTATTTTCGGTGACTGCCTTTATATAAAAATCTGCTTTATTTTTAGAAATTGGTGTCTGATTTCCTTTGAGGCGCCAAGTACTTATCATCCATGTTGGTACTCTGAAATGCTTAACACATGTTCATCTAGTAAAGCCTGACTGCTCTTTGTCACACTACCAGGACTGAGCTAAGGATTTATTATTGTGAATCCAAGGACCATCTTTGGGGTATTGTGAGAGTATAGCGCAGAGAAGCCTAACCAGCATCACTGCATAATACTCCACCTTCCGACACCAGTTTTCTACCAGCACCATTTGTAGTTTAATGTACCAACTGGTTAAAAAAAAGAAAAATCACCCAAAGCTGGTATTTTTTAGCCTTTTTCTGCACATATTAAACAGCAAATATAAATAGAAAGCACTTTTAGGTGCTCTAATAATCCTGGGATTATTAATAATTAAAGTAAACTAAGGTAGCCATATTACAAATTAATATATGCAATTTTATTTAAAGTCCTATTTAGTATCAAGACCAGGACTTTGCTGATTCTTAAAACAACAACACATGGCTGGTATTTTTCTCTTGGAAAGGTGGCAACCGTACTGTGTAAAGGGATACTCCCACAACAGGAAGCGCTCTACTGCACTGGGCCCAGAACTGCTATCAGAAAGGCCTGCGTACGAGGGGAACTATAGCAAGAGGGAGCTCTCTAATGCACTGGGCCAGGAACCACTCTCGGACGGGCCTGTATACAGCGGTCAGTCTTACAGGATGGATGCGCCGGGTCCAAAACTCTGACCCGCCCATTAGCCTCTCTGCAGTCATTTCAATGATAACTCATTTATGTGAAGCCCTTCCTGGTAGCCTCGTTTATGGGCTGCTTGCGGTTTGTGTGGGCCTGTGGGAGAGGAGGTCAAAGCTCTGCAGGAGCTCCTAATGTTTCATCTCAACAATAAACACACATGAGGCTCTGAAGTGAGTAGGGAGTCAGACGCTGCGCATTTCAAACCACAACATCACATTTAGAGTAATTATTTCCAATATAGAGCGTGCAACTCGAGGTATATGCAATGATTTGCTGAGAAAGGCAGTGAGTTGACACAACTCCTAAAATAATCTCAAGACTGTGGGAATGAACCTACTCTTCGTTCTAAAGGACCATCAGGTCTCTCTGGCAAATGCATGAAAGAGTACCGTGCATGGTATTACCAATACTCTGGGTATTTGCAACCCTGCTTGAAGTATGACAGCTAACCTCCTCTAGAAATTAATTTTCAATAGTTTATTCAGTTTATACACACTAAAAAACATGTTGCATACAACCAAACACAATATATATATATATATATATATATATATATATATATATATATATATATATATATATATATATATATTATATATATATATATTTTTTTTTATTTTATTTTTTTATTTTTATTTTATTCTCTAAAACATTGTAGCAACGTGTATACGTTACCCTACACATTTTACCTTCAGTACATAGTAACAATTAAAGCATTTCATCATGTTTAAAGTTCAATGATCCGTTAATCAGCTCTAAAAGAAATTCAATCTTATCTTCCTTGATCTTCGTACATCGAAAGAATACAATCCACCGGTTTTCTCCTCTTACATAACGTAGTCAGAAGTAACAGACTTCTTTATAATGGGATTCAAAGGAGTGACCTGGATTGAGCAATTTAATTTATCCCACAAGCCCAATGTTTTGGTCTAATTTATTGCAGTATCTCATGACACAATTTTAGGTAAAACTTTCTCAAAATGTAACATATTATTTGGTGCAGGGTTTTTGTAATCGTATATAGGCAGTTGCTCTTAACCCTTTTACTTTGTCGGACCCCAGAGAATCACAACTGGAAGCCAGGTAGCCCCAAGCCGTTTGTATGATTTTTATCTCAACATTCATTCACACATATAAGTAGACACTGTATGAACTCAGTACTTACTTTCTTCTGCAACTGCATATTTAAATATGAGCGTGACTACGCACTGATATAAAATCCAGGCCGTATTAAAAAATCAATAGGTAAACGTGAAATCAGAGCTCTCAGCAGAAGTGATGGGACAGAGGTAGTAAGTGACACTGGCCTCTGATAGACACAGGGCAGCAATCGAGCTTGGTACAGACAGAGCTTGAGACCGTGCCTGCTCTTTGTTTCTGAAGATGACAAAGAAAGTGGACGCATCAAATCTACAGGCTCAAATTGGTGTGCTGGTCACAAACTAGGAAACGTGCCTTATTACATATAATGCAATGCCCCTGGGAAAGACTCGAACTAGCGGCTGCCTTGGGGCCAGTGCATTACTGAAGTACCAAGCAGCTGACTGAAGCAGCCACTTCGTCTTTCAATGTGCAGGTGGCACGTGCCTGCACTTCAAAGGGGGGATAGAAATCCCCCTGCAGGCAGGTGCAATTACCGACTGCACCTGCTTGCGGAGGTAGGGGTCCATTGAACCGCCTTTCTCCGCTCCAGAGGGTTGCCCTTAGGGGGCGCACTGACTGTGCACTACCTTTTTGTGACACACAATCTGTATGCCTCCTAAAAGCCTCTTCGCCTCTGCACCCTTGTCCATAATATGGCGCACGGGGATAATGTTTCCCTTATTTGAATGAATGAATGAAAAAGCTTTATTCGCTTTTAAATACATAAAATCATAAAAGCAACAGATACATTACACAGCAACATGGTTAAAAAACATTCATATATTAACAAATTGTTAAGCTTTTCCTTTTCTTTAAAATACTCTTAAAAAAACTTAGCATGACAGTCACACAGGTTGCATCATTTAGAGATAATAAAAACAGTAGGGCTGGGCGACATTGCCTCCATGTACCGAACTTTTTAAAAAGTGGTTTGATCCATCTAGACCTCTCCAACATATAAAATTTACAAAAACAGATAACATGCAGAGTAGATTGGGTAGACAAGTTGTCACACGGGCATTTACAGAGATTTCTACCCCAGTCATTTACTTTAGGGAATGAGGTTAGACGGAAAAAGACATCGAACCTGAAACGTGTTAAAAGATACCGGTCAAAGCCTTCCAGGCACCAAATCAAATAAGGCTGGATAGTATAGGTAGCTAGGGTGAGTTGATGCTGAATGACAAGATTTTTGTTCATTTCCACACCTAGTCTCAGGGATTCAACATGGTACCAACACAACTGCTTCAGGTCTTTTCTAGTAATATTGAACAGTGAGTCTGGCTGGTGGTAGTACTCCGGTTTACCTAAATCTCTTGTGAATTTCAATATATACTTCAGCCATGGAATCTTACTGACTTTGTCCAACCCCATACAATCTGCAATAATGTCTCTATTTAACAACAGATCAGGGGTAGTCCAGATTCGATGCCAAAGCAAAAGAGGTTGCATCCTAATTAAATCACTCACATATCTAATGCCCAGCTCTGCATGACAATTAAAAACAGGGGAACTTGCCGGGATAGCCAGGATGAATCTTAAAAAAACATTCTCTACCTTTTGTATAGTATTACAATTGCCAATTCCCCAAATACCCGCTCCATAAATAGCTGTGCTAATGCATTTGGCATTATACATTTTCAACAAAATTTGTGGCCGTCTTTTTCCCATCTTTTTGGAGAATGACATAAGTGCAGCAGTGGCTCTCTTGAACATCATCGTCCTGTTTCCGATAGCTGGCCCCCAGGACCCGGTTTCTTCAAGTACTATGCCCAGTTAAGAGAAAGATTTAGTAGAAGCGATTTTTTCCTTCCCAACAAATAATCGACACTCTTTATTCCTGGGTCTTCGACGCGTCATTACAAAAGTTTTGGACACATTAAGTTTAAGGCCCCTGCTATACATAAACTTCAAGTATGCGTTCAGGGCCGCTAGTAAACCAATTTGAGTCCGTGACATAATGACGGCGTCATCTGCGTACAAGAGGGAGACAATGGGTTGGTTCTTAACTTGCGGGGAGTCACGTACTTCAGCCACTAGTTCCTTTTCTAGGTCGTTGGTATACAGGTTAAAAAGAAATGGGGCGAGTACGCACCCTTGCCTCACACCCCGCATGACATGGAAGGGCTTAGTGCATTCACCCTTAGTGCCAAACCTCACTTTGGCCCTAGCGCTAGCATATAATTGTTTTATGAAGGAGATTAGTACTTCGTCCACCTTCATGTCTCTCAGAATCTGCCACAGACGATCATGAATGACAAAATCAAACGCAGCGCTTAAATCAACAAACACTGCGTAGAGTTTGCCATCCTTTGCTTGTGTGTATTTTCCCAGGAGTAATGTAAAATTTAACACCTGTTCTGTTGTGCCCCGTCCCTCCCTAAACCCATATTGCACAGGGAATAGGATATTGGTCTCTTCCGCCCATTGTTGCAAACGGTTCAAAACTACCCTCCCTGTAATTTTCATAAAAGAATCCAGGAGGGATATGGGACGATAACAGGAGGGATTCTCCCTGTTCCCTTTCTTGAATATGGGGATGATTATTGATTGTGCCCAAGTATCTATAAAGCCCAGTTCACAGCTAGCATCAAGTACACGCTTAAGAAGCGGAGACCAAAGGTCGATCTGATGTTTAAAAAGATCGATGGGGATGCCATCAGCGCCCGGGGCCTTATTGCCCTTACTCTGATCAATGGCGTTTTGGATTTCAGTTAGTGTCACCTCTAGGGCAATTGGCAGAAAACCAGCCTCCCCAGGTCCCTTTATCTTACTCCCGCTGTCTACCAATTTATGGACACCACCCGGATTGTAGACTTCGGCAAAGAAATCTATCCATGCATCTTCTGTTATTGCCACTTCCAGACAGCCCTTATATCCCAAATTAAAAAATGGGGCCTTAACAGCTGCCCAGAAAGCAGAACCATCCCTGCTTATGGAGGCCTCATAGAGGTTAGCCCAGGCTTCATTCTTTATATTACATTTACGTAATTTTCGCGCCAGATTATAACTACGCCTGCACTGAGTAATTTCCCCCTGATTTCTTGGCTTTTTACTCAACGCCCTCTTTAATTGGGTGTGGGTTTGGGTGCATGTCGAGTCAAACCACCCGTTACTAGGCAGATTCCGTTCTCGAGTGGGACGGAAAAGAATCATTTTAATTATCCTGGTGATCTCTAAGAAAGAGTCCTTCACCTCCAGGTTTAAGACCTCGTCCTGTAGGCATCTATTAATAGGTAATAATGCTTGCTTTATTATATTCCCATTGGTAATCTCGGGATTAGTCTGGGACCATCTAAGAGCGTACCCATTTTGTCTGCTCAAGGTACAGTTACTAGTCCAGACCAGTCTTTCAATCAAATTGCAATCCTTGTATACAGGGAACTGAATACCAAAGCCAAGTGGGAGATGGTCACTAACCCCAATTATATGTGTTGAGAAATCAGTTATCCAACTTGAGTGGGAGTTAGAAATGGTGATAAAATCTATCAGAGTATTATGACCTCTCCCAACATAAGTGGGACTAAACTCTACCAGGGGCCTACACAGCATATTAACAAAACCCATATCAAATGAGGCCATCAAATCGTTAAAAGAGTCTCACCCGTTGTGATGGTCGAAATGGGGTTGATTCTCTGATTTATAAGCTTCTCGATCACCGCATCCGTTCTGATAATGCTTACAAAGGTGCTGATTAAAATCACCTCCCCATATCAAAATGGAATCCCTTGTTCTCTTATCCACCATCGAACTGATTTCCCTGGTTAGGGAATTTACCATATCAGTTACCATCCCGTTTTCCACATTATTATACATGTTGATAATTATTAACTCGACCTTGGGTGTCACCTGCATTGCAATGATTTGGTAATTGCTGGACGTGGCCTCTACTCTCAGAGATAATACCTCCATCAAATTTGATACGTAGACAGTCAGACCGCCTTTGGACCTCCCATGTCTGGAAGAGCTTGCTGGTACATGAAATGTTTTGAACCCATTCATATGGATTGCTTCAAGAGACCATGTCTCCTGAAGGCAAAGTATGTCTATTCCCTTGATAAAATCATACCAAATTTGATTGTTCATCTTTGAACGGAGACCTGCTATATTCCAGAAGGCAACCCTCGTCCCTTTGCCTGGGAGTACCCCAATATGATCTTCTAAACAGTTAACCAATGGACAATCAACCTCACTATCTGCCTTCGTCCCTTTCCCTGGAAGAACCCCTATAGGATCTTCTAAACAGTTAAGCAATGGGCAATCAACCTCACTATCTGCCACTATGTGTTTAGTCCCATTCATTGTGGATATTACTGCAGGTTCTGACAAGGGTATATCCTCAAGGGGACCACACTCACTAGGCGCCCCCTTTCCTTCTGCCAGAACTTTCATACCCAATCCAGATACACCCCTAGCATCCTGGGTTCGTCGTCAGTCGACACCCTCAAGTCCGCTCAAAACTGAGTAGCGATTGACTCCTTGGAGACTAGGTACTTGCCCCCGGGTCCTCTGTATGGCTGAATTGGGAAGAATCTTGTCGGGTATTCCCAACCCTGCCTGATGGATCTGGATGCAATTCTATTATCCCCCTGATTACTTTTTCTGCCTGAATTAGAGCTATGTAGCTCCCTATAAAAATAATCAAGAGGGAGAATCTCAATGCCCTTCTTTTGGGCCCTTACATTGAACATAGACTCGCTGATAATGCGTCGTACTGGGTCGGGTCTATTAAAGTCAATTTTGGAAAAGGTGATGGACAGAGTTTCTGAATGATGCAGAATACTCTTACCAAGTCAATAGATCATGGTTTTAATCCATCACTGTTTTTTAGCTCACTGCACCATCCCAGCTCAGAACCCGGCTATATGCAAATTAGTCTGTTCCTGTCCCAGTGCATGATGGGAACAGGGCAAACCAAACTACCAAGCCAATTCTTATACTGGGAAGGAAACAAGCTTCCGGGGACCGGTTTCTGGCATCACAGCCTTCTTCGGCCCGGCTTGCTTGAATCCTGATGGTGCAATGAGCAAGGGACTCACGTCTGAGTATACCCTCCCACACATAGTGTGGATAAATTCAATTTTGGAAAAGGTGATGGACAGAGTTTCTGAGCCGGGCCGAAGAAGGCTGTGATGCCAGAAACCGGTCCCCGGAAGCTTGTTTCCTTCCCAGTATAAGAATTGGCTTGGTAGTTTGGTTTGCCCTGTTCCCATCATGCACTGGGACAGGAACAGACTAATTTGCATATAGCCAAGTTCTGAGCTGGGATGGTGCAGTGAGCTAAAAAACAGTGATGGATTAAAACCATGATCTATTGACTTGGTAAGAGTATTCTGCATCATTCAGAAACTCTGTCCATCACCTTTTCCAAAATCGATTTTATCCACACTATGTGTGGGAGGGTATACTCAGACGTGAGTCCCTTGCTCATTGCACCATCAGGATTCAGGCAAGCCGGGCCGAAGAAGGCTGTGATGCCAGAAACCGGTCCCCGGAAGCTTGTTTCCTTCCCAGTATAAGAATTGGCTTGGTAGTTTGGTTTGCCCTGTTCCCATCATGCACTGGGACAGGAACAGACTAATTTGCATATAGCCAAGTTCTGAGCTGGGATGGTGCAGTGAGCTAAAAAACAGTGATGGATTAAAACCATGATCTATTGACTTGGTAAGAGTATTCTGCATCATTCAGAAACTCTGTCCATCACCTTTTCCAAAATCGATTTTATCCACACTATGTGTGGGAGGGTATACTCAGACGTGAGTCCCTTGCTCATTGCACCATCAGGATTCAGGCAAGCCGGGCCGAAGAAGGCTGTGATGCCAGAAACCGGTCCCCGGAAGCTTGTTTCCTTCCCAGTATAAGAATTGGCTTGGTAGTTTGGTTTGCCCTGTTCCCATCATGCACTGGGACAGGAACAGACTAATTTGCATATAGCCAAGTTCTGAGCTGGGATGGTGCAGTGAGCTAAAAAACAGTGATGGATTAAAACCATGATCTATTGACTTGGTAAGAGTATTCTGCATCATTCAGAAACTCTGTCCATCACCTTTTCCAAAATCGATTTTATCCACACTATGTGTGGGAGGGTATACTCAGACGTGAGTCCCTTGCTCATTGCACCATCAGGATTCAGGCAAGCCGGGCCGAAGAAGGCTGTGATGCCAGAAACCGGTCCCCGGAAGCTTGTTTCCTTCCCAGTATAAGAATTGGCTTGGTAGTTTGGTTTGCCCTGTTCCCATCATGCACTGGGACAGGAACAGACTAATTTGCATATAGCCAAGTTCTGAGCTGGGATGGTGCAGTGAGCTAAAAACAGTGATGGATTAAAACCATGATCTATTGACTTGGTAAGAGTATTCTGCATCATTCAGAAACTCTGTCCATCACCTTTTCCAAAATCGATTTTATCCACACTATGTGTGGGAGGGTATACTCAGACGTGAGTCCCTTGCTCATTGCACCATCAGGATTCAGGCAAGCCGGGCCGAAGAAGGCTGTGATGCCAGAAACCGGTCCCCGGAAGCTTGTTTCCTTCCCAGTATAAGAATTGGCTTGGTAGTTTGGTTTGCCCTGTTCCCATCATGCACTGGGACAGGAACAGACTAATTTGCATATAGCCAAGTTCTGAGCTGGGATGGTGCAGTGAGCTAAAAAACAGTGATGGATTAAAACCATGATCTATTGACTTGGTAAGAGTATTCTGCATCATTCAGAAACTCTGTCCATCACCTTTTCCAAAATCGATTTTATCCACACTATGTGTGGGAGGGTATACTCAGACGTGAGTCCCTTGCTCATTGCACCATCAGGATTCAGGCAAGCCGGGCCGAAGAAGGCTGTGATGCCAGAAACCGGTCCCCGGAAGCTTGTTTCCTTCCCAGTATAAGAATTGGCTTGGTAGTTTGGTTTGCCCTGTTCCCATCATGCACTGGGACAGGAACAGACTAATTTGCATATAGCCAAGTTCTGAGCTGGGATGGTGCAGTGAGCTAAAAAACAGTGATGGATTAAAACCATGATCTATTGACTTGGTAAGAGTATTCTGCATCATTCAGAAACTCTGTCCATCACCTTTTCCAAAATCGATTTTATCCACACTATGTGTGGGAGGGTATACTCAGACGTGAGTCCCTTGCTCATTGCACCATCAGGATTCAGGCAAGCCGGGCCGAAGAAGGCTGTGATGCCAGAAACCGGTCCCCGGAAGCTTGTTTCCTTCCCAGTATAAGAATTGGCTTGGTAGTTTGGTTTGCCCTGTTCCCATCATGCACTGGGACAGGAACAGACTAATTGGCATATAGCCAAGTTCTGAGCTGGGATGGTGCAGTGAGCTAAAAAACAGTGATGGATTAAAACCATGATCTATTGACTTGGTAAGAGTATTCTGCATCATTCAGAAACTCTGTCCATCACCTTTTCCAAAATCGATTTTATCCACACTATGTGTGGGAGGGTATACTCAGACGTGAGTCCCTTGCTCATTGCACCATCAGGATTCAGGCAAGCCGGGCCGAAGAAGGCTGTGATGCCAGAAACCGGTCCCCGGAAGCTTGTTTCCTTCCCAGTATAAGAATTGGCTTGGTAGTTTGGTTTGCCCTGTTCCCATCATGCACTGGGACAGGAACAGACTAATTTGCATATAGCCAAGTTCTGAGCTGGGATGGTGCAGTGAGCTAAAAAACAGTGATGGATTAAAACCATGATCTATTGACTTGGTAAGAGTATTCTGCATCATTCAGAAACTCTGTCCATCACCTTTTCCAAAATCGATTTTATCCACACTATGTGTGGGAGGGTATACTCAGACGTGAGTCCCTTGCTCATTGCACCATCAGGATTCAGGCAAGCCGGGCCGAAGAAGGCTGTGATGCCAGAAACCGGTCCCCGGAAGCTTGTTTCCTTCCCAGTATAAGAATTGGCTTGGTAGTTTGGTTTGCCCTGTTCCCATCATGCACTGGGACAGGAACAGACTAATTTGCATATAGCCAAGTTCTGAGCTGGGATGGTGCAGTGAGCTAAAAAACAGTGATGGATTAAAACCATGATCTATTGACTTGGTAAGAGTATTCTGCATCATTCAGAAACTCTGTCCATCACCTTTTCCAAAATCGGGTCTATTAAAGTTCAGAACAATACAATCCCCTCCTTTGTTCTTTATACTTCTCCCTATCCATGACACTCTACGAGCCAAGATGATATCCTGCCAAATACTGTTGCCCTCTGAGGTGTTATTTGTGATCCAGTGGACCGCCTTATTTTTTAATTGCCCAAAATTTTCCCTTGTGCCCTTATTCAGAACAGGGACGTTCACAAGAACTAGTACCAGGGGAGCTGAGTCTGGTGGCAGGTTGATCACTGGTAAAAATGCCTGTTCTTCCTTTCTTATTTCTGCTGTTTCCCCCCCCTTGTTCCTTTCTGTTTCAGATGGCAATGGAATAGATGGAATGACACATGGGAGTTTTCTTGCTGATGGTGTTGATGGTATTGATGTTTGAGCACAATTTGTATTACAACTTGTGCGGACCTTATTAATAGTGCTGGCTGAGGGGGCTTTAGGAGCTAGATCTATGCTAGGCTTATTACTCCTAGCATTAGTGGGCTTCGGTGGTTCTAATGTATCAAGCCTACGTGTATTGTCATTGGCTAATTCGCTCAGGGCATCGAGCTTCCCGTCTATGATTTTCAGCCTTTCAATCAGGGGTAGAATGAAGGAATGCAATAAATGCATCATATTAGGAAGAGATATCGCTAATCCCACCTCCTTTTCCGGTGTAACAGCAGGAATTTTCTTCTGAGGGATATGGGCATTGGAAGCTATCGGGACTTTACTAGATTTTTTAACTCTTCTATTTTTATCACCTTGCTTCCTAGGATACATTACCCCAGAAAATCCAGAAATCCTGGAAACCTTATGTTTTCTGCCCCCATGCCCCCCGCCCCTCTCTTCCTTTTACCATTTAAATTCTGGCAAGGGGATGGTTTGTCTTGGGTAGATTGAAAATCCATTGGCTGCAGGCTCTTCCTGGGTTCTATAGGATAAAAACACTCTGAGGAAGCGCTACTGCAAGAGGACACATCCAAGGTTGAGACAGGATCTTCCCCTAAAAGGTAGTCATACTGTAAATCAAGTTTTTCAAGGTCAATGGGGCTACAGGTACGTAGAGTATTAGGCACCAGATTAGCCGGCGAAACAGCATTTAACAGGTCCCCCAGAGATGAGCGTTTGGCGCTCAAAAGTCCCATCGACAGACGCTTTTTTGTCAAAGCAATCTCCCTGTTCACCACTTCGGCAGCGCGTGTAAAAAAGTCATCAAGGGTCCCAGTGGTTCTTCCCCCTACAGGAGCAGGAGTTAGGCAGCGCTTCCCTTCCATGCCATCCATGACTTGGGAATATAACACAAATCAACAGATCCAGGGCAAATAGTTCAAACGAAGGTGCTTACCCAAGGAGATGGAGGTGTTTAGAGTGCTGGCCCAGCCCAGCCTAGCCCTGGACGGCCGTAGACGGCCCGCCCTTCGCCAGGCGAGGATGTAGCTTAGTTTTAAGCGCCTCCTGGCGCTGTGCAGTGATGCGGGCGGCTCCGGCCGCCGGGAATCCTGGGACTTGGAGTCCTCTGGTCCCGCTCAGCTCTCAGAGGCCACTGGATGATGTTCAAAATGCGGCGGCAGGGAGCAGGCACCCAGAGGAGCTCCGCTGGAACAAACAGCAGCCCTCACAACAGGCTGACAGGGCTTCTCACCCTCACTCCAGGGCTCGGACCTGGCTCTCGCTCCAAAACGGCGTTTTCCCCCGAGGTGGTAGATGAATCGGGGCCAGACCCCACCCGGCGTTCCCCTCAGCCAGTGCACGCACCTGATCACCGCGGCGGACACGAAGCAGTCCGGTGCAGGCCGCAGAACAGGACCGGCCTCGCAGTCCACACTCGGCCTGCAGGGGGCGGAGCCGGCCGCTCGATCTTCAGGACAGCCGGGACAGCCGGGACAGCCGCGCCAGGCCCCCGCTCCGTGAAACCAGAGAGCCGGTCAGCCGCAGGCCACGAGCACGCTCCGTAGCCCAAGCTCACGGTCGCTCACAGCCACAGCTCGCCGCCCAGCCCCGGACTCCAGCGCCGCACCAGTTGTCTTTTATTTGCAAGGGACGACAACCCCATGCAAATAAGGGAACACCTTTTTAAGACAGGGCCAGCAGTGTATTTGGACTAGTTGTCTTTACAACATGAGCATTACCACACATTACACTTACTGCCCAACAGTTAACATGCAGGCAATTACCATTCCTTTTTCTGGCACTGTACAACATGGGACTTTGCCATGCATTTAAGTGATTTTAATCCATTTTAATTACAGAGTGCAGGAAATTAGGGGGTTTAAGGGTTTGTTGTGGTGAAAGGGAGAGTTTTAGGGTTGACGGATGGGTAAGAAGAAATATATTTATTTTTATATATATCCATACTAATATAATAAAGAGAGAGCCCAAACCTTTGGGGCGGGTAATCTCAGGAACCACAGCACCAATCACAACACCCAATACAGCGTTGGAAAGGACAGTTGCAGCAGAAGGACATAGGCTATGTAGACGCCCACCATATACATTTAAAAGGTAAAAGAACCGTGCCAGCAAAGTAGTCCCTTGTGGGCGTGTCTGCGTTGTGCTGTGGGAGTGTGCTGGGGGCGTGACAAATGCTGTGGGAGTGTGGTACGTTCTGCCCTTCATGTCATGTCTCATATCGTGTGCTGTTGGCGTGTGCTGGGGGCGTGGGCGTGTGTGGGGCGCGGGATTACGGAAAAAAAAGCGAGCGTTGTGCCCAATATTTCATTGTTTTTTCTTCCCAGGTTCTGTACATTCCAGCTCCGGGTGTCCACCCTGCTGCCTTAAAATACCCCTGCACACCATAATCATAACCCACCCTTACTCCTTAAAATACCCCTAACACCCGTAAACACTAACCCATCTTAACCCTATAAATATACCCTGTACCCCAAAACCCAAACCTAGCCCTGAACCCTATAAATACCCCTGTACCTCAAAACCCAAACCTACCCCTGAACCCTAAAAATACCCCTGTACCCTAAAACCCAAACCTAGCCCTGAACCCTAAAAATACCCCTGTATCCTAAAAACCCAAACCTACCTCTGAACTTTAAAATACCCCTGTACCCCAAACCCCAAACCTAGCCCATAACCCTTAAAATACCTCTGTACCCCAAAACCCAAACCTACCCTTGAACCCTAAAAATACTCCTATACCCCAAAACCCAAACCTAGCCCTGAACCCTAAAAATACCCCTGTACCCCAAAACCCATACCTATCCCTAAACCCTAAAACTACCCCTGTACCCCATAACCCAAAACTATATCTGAACCCTTAAAATACCCAAACACCCCAAAACATATACCTCAGTACCCCAAAACATATACCCCTATACCCATACTTACCTTATCCAAATATAAAAAAACATGCTTTTACCATTCATGCATTTACAACGAATTTCATTGTAAATGTATGCGTGGTAAAAGCATATAAAATGTAATGCCATGCGTTATAATGGCATTGTGGAGTCATGGGTACTTTCGTAATGAAAGTATGTGGAGTGATGGTATGCAGAAAGAAAGTTGCAGAATAATGGGTGTTTACCCTCCCCGGTAAGTACATTGGTGGCACGGCGGCCCACATCTCCAGCAACACACTCATATTTTTTCACCACCGATTTGAAAAATGCACAGGTCTCTCTCATTGATGGCCAGCACCGACATACACTTTTTGACACACCTCCTGCCACAAGTTCTAGAATTGCGAACTTTAGAGCTGGGGAGCTACGTTCGAATCTCGGCATCAGCTCAACATCCTGTGATTCCAGGCAAATCGCTTTGTCTCCCCGTGCTTACCACAAATGAATGTGTTCTTCTGTAATGTAAATTGTGCTCATGCCATGTTGTCGAGTTTGCGCTATATAATATTGCAAGGAAAAATAAAGTAGGGAAACTCGAGTTCACACACTACTGAACGCGCACTCTTAAGTGCATCAGCAGTGCACTGTGAATCGGAACGTTTCACAGGCCTGTCACAGAAAAGAAAAGCTATCAAAACGAAATCCTACAAAACAATATACTACTGGCCGGCAGCAATTCATACCCGGACAACGTCGGGACTGGCTGCTAATATATATATATATATATATATACATACATACATACATACATACATACATACATATATATATATATATATATATATATATATATATATATATATATATATATATATATATATATATATATATATATATATATATATATATTCACTGAAAAAACCATAGGTTATAGACCATATATAGTTAGGAATTAGCATTTACAAAACCTTGAAAATTCACTGAAAAAACCATAGGTTATACACCATATATAGTTAGGAATTAGCATTTACAAAACCTTATTTTACTCACACAAAACCATTGAAATTCGCATATATAGTTAGTTGCACTAACTATATATCGCGCACCCGCAATCCACTGCTGATCATGTCACATATTACATCATTCATGACATGGTCAGTGACATCACTGATGACATCACTGATGACATCTCAAATGACATCACTGATGACATCACTGATGACAACATCCAGTGACTGTATGTTTCTGTAAAGTTAAAATATGTCTTACATATTGAAGAATGAGTGGATGTATAAGTGTCTGGATGAAGGATTTAGTAGGTGCATGACTGACTGTATGAGTGAGTGATTAAATGTGTCTCACTGAGTGCATGGGTTAGTGACTAAACTGTCTTAATTTGTGCATCATTATGTCTGTTGTTCTGTAAACTGGTGCATGTGTTGATCAGTAGCTATATGAGTAACTATATGGGTTATTGATTGGTTGCCCAAGTATTTGTATGGGAGACTGAGTGTGTGTGTGGGTGGCTGGGAGGTGTATGACTCTGTGCATAGATGTGTGAGCAGTTGATTCACTAGATGTATGGGTTCAAAAGTGCATGTGGAAACAGCTGTATGGGCGGTTGACTGTGTGCATGAGTGTATTGGTGAGTGAATGGATATCTCAGTGCTACATGTCAAAGTAAGTACATATGTAAAACACAGTACATGTGAGAGTTGACATATATAAATAACTGTGCATAAGAGCCAGTGAATGTGTGAGTGGCTGTATGGATCATTGTGAACTTGTATCCGGGATTGTATAAGAGAGTAAATAAGTGTTAGTATATGTTTGAATAAGTAAGGTGTGTATAACTGTATAGTTGAGGAAATGGAGGTGTGATTGATTCTTTGCATGACTGACTAGGTGTGTGTGTAACTTCATGGATGAGTGACAGTCTGTGAGTGTCTGTTTACACTGAGTGTATCTAAGGTTATATTAGAGTCTGAAGAGGTTCATCGTATTATCACATGAATGATGTCATCAGTGATGTGATCAGTAATGTCAAATGAGATGTCATCAGTGATGTCATCAGTGATGTCATTTGAGATGTCATCAGTGATGTCATCAGTGATGTCATTTGAGATGTCATCAGTGATGTCATCAGTGATGTCACTGACCATGTCATGAATGATGTAATATGTGAAATGATCAGCAGTGGATTGCGGGTGCGCGATATTTAGTTAGTGCAACTAACTATATATGCGAATTTCAATGGTTTTGTGTGAGTAAAATAAGGTTTTGTAAATGCTAATTCCTAACTATATATGGTGTATAACCTATGGTTTTTTCAGTGAATTTTCAAGGTTTTGTAAATGCTAATTCCTAACTATATATGGTCTATAACCTATGGTTTTTTCAGTGAATTTCAATGGTTTTTTAATAGCAAATACCAAAAGCTTTAAAATGTATTCTTCTTTAAATCGAAAAATATATTTTATATGTTTTTAATACAATTTTTTTAAGTATATATTTTAAAAAATTTTTTTTTTTTTGTTTCGCTACCGGTTTGCGCACCGGGTAGCTTCCCGTTAGCTCAATTTGGTGCCGCGAACCGGTAAACGTTCCGTTTGCGCAACTGCCGCGTTAGAAAACAACATCGTGACACGTCGCGTAAGCGCGACGTATCGCGTTGTCGCGTAATGCGTCTTATGACGCGCCGCGTTAGCGCACCCGGAAGTGCTCCGGAGCGCAAACCGAGGCCCGAAGCGCAGCACCCCGGAAGCGATCCGGGGCGCGGCGCGCAGCGCGTAACGTAAGCGTAACAGGTCATGTGACTTGTTAATAAAACTTTTCATTGGTTCATTTCACTTTTGGTTTCCTAATTATGTAAGGCTAGGTCATGTGACCTAAAAATAACACTTTTCATTGGTTTAGAACATTTTTTTTCCCCAAATGATGAAAGCCCCCACCTTTTTTCTCAATCTGACTTTCAACTTTGTGAGAGGAAGACCTATTTTGATTGATAAGAAATGGCTTCATTAGTAGCTGCAGCTGGTGCACCCCCACCACCACCACCACCTCCTAGGAAGAGAGGACCACCTCCTCAGGTAATCATTAATCAAGAGGAGGAAGAAGAGGAAGAAGAGGAAGAGGAGCAAGGGAGGAGACAGTTTTTACCTGAAGAGCCAAGGAGGTCCCATGTGAAAGAAAATTACATCTGGCAATTTTACACATTTCCCCGGGGCCAAAAGAAACTAAATTCCCGTTACGTTACCTGTCTCATCTGTAACAAAGATCTGTCCAGAGGGACTGATAAGAAGTACAGCTTTGGTAATTACACCATGCATCGGCACATGGAGAGGTGGCACCCTATAAATTATAGTGCTGCGCAGGTACGTGACCTGCAGGAAAAACCCCCTCCTGTGGCCAGTACATCAACTGAAGAGGCAGTGACGGGACCAGAGGCGAGGGAGACGGTCCCAAACATTCAGATGAACTTTGGGGTCGTGAAGCAAGTCTGCATTTTTTGCGGCCAATTACTTTGCTATAGGGAGAGTAGCATAACTCTAATCAACAGAGCTATTGAAAATCATAAATGTCCAAAACGCCCCAGAAAGTAAATTATCTTTTTTTTTTGTTGCTCCTGTTGAGCCCTTTATAATGATTGATTTTCGTTTCCCCCCCAAAAAAACAAAAAAAATATAAAACCGTTCAAAAAATACAAAAAAAGTAAAGAAATGTTCAGAAAAATAATAAAAAAAATATAAAACAACAAAAACAATTTAAAAAAAGTTCTTTTCAGAACTACCTCCCATTTATAAAAAATTGCTAGAATGTTTAGCACTCTGGCAACCTCTATTTCATTTGATTCGCTTCCCGGTTCGTGCGCCGGTACGCGAACCGGAAGCGAAACAATTTTCTTTTTTTTTTAAAAAAAAGGAAGAGTGAGTATAAGGGAAGGAAACAGAGAGTAATGTTAAAAGAAAGACAGCTAGAGGGAGTAACACAGAGATACTGTTTAATAGATCTATTTACCAAAGAAAAGATGTAAGAGGGTATAATTGAGAAAAACAAAATAGATAAGGAAGTGAAAGAAAAAAGGAGAGTAGAAGAATAATAAACAAGAGTTTCTTAGAGAATGTGAGTGAATGTTCAAATTAAGAAGAAAAACAGTAAAGGATGTGGAATGAGAGGTAGGGATAGAACCGGACTAAAAGAACAACCCTGAGGGAAAGTGTTAAGAAAACAGTGAGCGAAAGTAAATAGGAATAAAACAAGATGTATGACAGTAACTAAGGTTAAAACATGTGGAATAACAGAGAGAGAAAACAGAAAGCAGAAAAGAAGAAGTGACAGAAAAGGAATAATTGAAACAGCAAAGAAATGTAAATAACATAGTGTGCTTGCACTACAGGGAGAAAGCATAATGAACAAGTAGTGAAAGAGTGATGAGTCAGACACAGTGAGAGTAATAGAGACGGAGTGAGTGAACAGGAGTGAGGAACTATGAGAACAGAGGGACTGAGAAAAGGAGTGGAAGGAGTAGAGTAAGTAAGTAATAGAAAAAAGAATGAGGGAAGTAGCAAAGGCAGGAAACTGAGGGTTAAAGAAATGAAGCAGTGGAACTAATAGAAGTTAAATGTGATAGAGATTTAACGGAAAGAGTACAAAACACTTACCTTATAATTGTCGTTAACTTAGTCACTTGTTATTTCTGTGAAAGAAAGAACAAAAATTTGAAAAATATTAAAACATGTATTTAAAAATTAGAAAAGACAAGGGAAAAGATTGAAAATCATCCAATTTTACAAAGAAATAAAGTTAGAGATAAACATGCGGAAAAAAAAAGAGAAAGAAACGGTGATAGACAGTCAGAGACAAAAAGAAATTGTAATTGAGTAAATTACTAAGAGAAAAAAGGAATATACTTTCAGTGACAGAAAAGAAGGATAGAAGAGAAAACTAAATTGAAGTTGTGTAAGCCACTAAAAGAAAGTGAGTAAGGTAAACTATATAAGGAAAGGGTGAATAAGGAAAAGAGAGTGAGGGAGAGAGGAGACAGAGGAAGTGAAGGAAAGAGTGTCAGATACAGACTGAGTGAGGCAACAAAGAAAGATAAATGAGTGAGGGTGAGTTATACTAACTGATTGCACCAAAAAAGGAGAACCCAAAAATATTTAATTTAGTAAACAAAGGGAGGAAAGATGGAAAAGACAAGCGAAGCAGAAGGTCTAAAAGCTGGAAAATGGTGCAAGGGTGAAAAGAAAAAAGCAGAGTTGGAATAGGGAAACAAAGGTTGATAGATAAGTGGAGTTAGAGAACAAGGGTGAAAGAGAATAAAACAAAAGGCAATGTGAGTATGTAAAGAGGATTGATAGAAGGTAGTAAAAGACGAGTGAGCATGAGACAAGACGAGCACAAATTAAAATTCACTATACAAACTACAGAATTAATTATACATGTTAAATGGTTTATTTTTGCTGTTCTCAGAATATATCAAATTTCACTAAAAACAGTGAGTTGAAGGTATTCATCATATAACAGTGGGGAAAAAAAACACAATCAAAATGATTGTGTTTAAAAAACCCATATAACATAACCAATCAGAAATCAGAACTCCTCAAAAGTAACTTATTTTCCATGACGTCGAAGGATGTCCTATGAACAGCTTATACTCTGTTGTGCTGTTATTTCTGCCCGCCACTTTCTGAAAGAAAAGCTCCATCGTTTTGACAAATATGTTACATACAATAAATGACTTCTCGCTCTCTACCGCACTTCTCCTCAAGGCCAAATAGTGTAAGAGCCATTTATAACTCTTGGAATTCTTCTAAGCAAATCCCGTCATTTTCTTTTTCCACAACTTTTAGAAAGAAAACGTTCAAGATCACTTTCACAATCCTGTACTAGTAATATCTCACCCTTCTTGCTCACTCATGTTCCACATTTCCTATGACACTGATACTGCTTACTATGAGGCAGACTTACACTACCTCTATGACTATTACAATTATTTAATTCTCTTGATCACTGTTAATCACAAAGCAATTTAAAACAGTGCATACAATTATATCAACTCCTAGAATCATTATAGGCCAGTTACCTACCCTAAATTCTCTCTTCTGAAAACACAAAGTAAGAATATTTTAAGTCAAAAGGCAACATTGTTTCATAGTCAAAGGGGAATCATTTCCGAAACACCAGCTTTTTTTACATTTTAAATAAGCTGTGTAATAAGCGGATGTTGTCAAAGGACCATCATGTCATATAATAGCTGCAGTTACAAATGTTCTTCCTAAAATCAACGACTGTGTAGCCACAACATTTGTAATTAAAGTTGAAAACTTACTTTCATCAGGTTTATATAGTTGGAATTTTAAAATGACATTATAACCAAATGTTTGTACAAATAATGTGGACAGCATTGCAGACTTACATTACCTCTATTCCATGTTTTGATTGGCTGCTTGAATTAGCTTATTAAAAGAAATAGTTTTTCAGAACTCATTCAAAGTGCAGTTATTTTTCCATGACGTCAAGTGTTATGGTAAGAACACCGTTTGCTTTGGGAAATACTCTGTTGTCCTTTAACTAATCCGTGCCCACCACTTTCTGTAAGAAAACCTTCTTTTTTTTAAGGAACTACTTAAAACTCAAAAATAACTTTTCACTCTGTACTACACTTATCCTCAAGGCCAAATAGTGTAGGAGCCATTAGAACCTCTTGAAATTCCTCAGAGCAAATCCCGAGATTCTTTCCCTAAAATTTTGGTTGTAAAAGCACCAGGTAAGAATTTCTTAAGGTCAAAAGGCAATTTTTTTTTGAAAGTTAAAACAGAATCATTGCAGAATGACCAGCCGTTTCTAGACTTCAAATAAGCTGTGCAATGTCCTGATGTTGTTGAAGGACCGTCATGATATATAATTGCTGCAGTTACAAAAGTCCTTCCTGATATTGACAACTGCGAAGCCACAACATTTTTAATTAAAGTTGTCAATTTCGTTCCATCAGGTCTACATCGTTGGAACATTAAAATGACATACTGGCCATAACTTCGTATAAATAATGTGGACAGCATTGCAGACTTACATTGGCTACACTCCATGTTTTGATCGGCTGCTTTTACTAGCTTATTAAAGGACACTGATTTACTGTCTGGCAAAGTTAAATATATAAATCTTTCTGAGTCTACACTAGTAGTACTTGATACCCTACAGTTCTCGCAGTCATGCTGCCATTGATAAGAAAGGCCAAACAGATGATCTACATCTACACCTTCATCTTGCAATACATCAAGCATATACATTAAAAACTCCTGACAATCTTGCTGAATATTTTGAGAGAATTGTGTTTGACCTGAACATTTGTCTAACAGATTTCGAATTTCAGACACACTTTCTATTTTTGTTCTATCAGTGCTACATTTCTCTAACACAGAATTCAATAAACAGCAAAAACTTTGTTCCGAATTGATCACAATCTGTTCTTTTAAAGTTTCTAGAGAAAAGACAACATTAACAACTACATTAGCATAGCAGTTGACACCAGAACTATTTTCAAATTGAAAACCAACAACATCTTCAACAGAATCCATTTTCTTTCTGCTTATAATTTCGGGTTCATCGACTTTTCGTCTTTTTGCTACAACCTCCCTACTATTGGTCACATTTCTTCGTTTCATGCCTACCACACGTTTCTCAAACAAAGGATATTGAGGCAAATGTGGCGCATACTCTCTTCTTAACCTATTGTATTCCTTAACACAATCTAGATCCGCACAAATGTTTGTGACATCACACTCAATCAAGTACAATCCCGATAAAGTTCTGACTCGTGACAATGCCACATATGCCATACCCTCCTTGAACACAGAACTGCCAATTTTCACCAATGCACTGTCTACACTTAAACCTTGCGATTTATGGATTGTCACCGCATATGCCAAGCAAACAGGAAACTGCTTATGGCGAACATATAAGTCTTTTACAAGCAAAAACCTAGCAGAGCAACGACCAATTAGCTGTACTTCCTCAATGCCATCAAGTTTAATTTTTAAAAATTCAATTCCATCTCTATTTCTGTATTTCTCAAAATCAACAACATTACCCATTGATCCATTTACCAGACCTCTTTCAACATGTAAATTCCTTCTCAAAATGATACGGCAATTTAAGCACACATTCAGAGTCTTTTCAAAACCAGCAGTTTTAGATATAGTCTTCTCTAATGAATCCAATTTAGATTTCAAATTCTCAGACAAAATAATTGTTGCTCCCATATGCTCTCTTCTGTCAATAGCTTCCAGCTTCACAATCTCTTGGTTTTCTAAATTCAACATTTTGTTGTTGAAGATGGCACATTCTGCAAGAGTTGGCATCAAACATATTCCAGATTTCTTCTCAGTAATTTTCCGAAAAATATTCTCTGGCAGAACATCTTTTTCTGGATACAAATTTGACAGTAATCGTGCATGTAAAGCTTCTTTCCCATGCTCGGTCACTTTTCCGATTCTAACATCTTGTAGAATATTCTTATAATCTTCATCCTTCGCTTGACGCATATTTTCACGCAGTTCAGCATAATTGAAGTTTAACCATATGTTAACGTTGCCAATGCTCCCTAGGCACTTCCTGGTATCTTCATGTGTAAGTAGTTTAAACACTGGTTGTCCTTTCACTGGTGTCAGCTGCAGAAGATCACCCAAAACAATGATGTGTTTGCCACCAAATAACACATCATACTCTGGTTTAAGAACTTCTTGCATTCTCAAATGCACAAAGGCAAGCATGACATTGGAAACCATGCTTACTTCGTCAATGATATGAAGTTTCATTTTCCTCAAGACTCTTGAAACTTCACAACAAGCATCTCCAGATAACTTGTGGTATTGTAATTTGTTATCATGCTCCACTGGCAGCATCAGTAGACGATGCAAAGTAATACCTTTAATGTTATGTGCTGCCAGTCCAGTTGGAGCGGTGACAACACAAGACAGCGATGACTCAGTCCTTTTCTGCAAATAACATGAAATTGCTTTAATGAGGAAACTTTTTCCTGTTCCAGCTTCTCCACTCACGTACAGTCGGACAGGCTTCAACGACGTACATGAGCACTCTTTCTTCTCATGACTTAATCCATGATCAATTTGGTTGGTAACTTCGTCATATATTTTCCTCTGCTCAACGTTGAGTTGTCTTTCCAAATCTTCTAAGTTAACCGCATCCTCCTGAGCATGTGCCATGGCTCTTTCCACTTCAATCATGGCAGTGGCAGCTTCATTTTCGATAACTGGTCCTCCTAGTCGATCCTGACTCAATGAAACAGAACTCTGACTGTCCTGAGAACTGTCTCTAGCAATCTCGGCTGCAATTGTTGCTCCCTGCTCGATTTCCGCATTCAACATTTCTAGATATTTTGGAAAAACAGGACATTCTATGGTCTCCTTGGCTGCATTGAAAGAGTCTTTGTAACAGAGGAAATCTCCAAGCAGTTCCTCTTCTGCACGCCAAGGCTTGAAAAGTTGCAAAAGAGCTAAATAGAAAAACTCTTTTCTTTCAGGAGATTCGCCACTCAATTTTCGATGATTTACCAATGGGCATTTTCTTTGCTTGACCAGACATCCCTCACTTCCAATTACAGCATACACTCCTTTATCAATATCTTCTTTGATGTTCCTCTTGAATATGTAATTTTGTAGAACATCATACAGACAAACATTCTCGAGGTGACTGCTTCTATTTGGATAATATGTATCCAACATGTTGGTCTTCAAAATATCTGTACTGTTTGGCTCCTTTTCCGCCAAATACTCAATTTCCCGTACAGGTTTCAGAACTCGATTACGCGTTGCAGCAAGACCAAGACTCGCCCAAATGATACTCCTAGATTTGGCATAGAGACTTGCTGAAGATAACCGGTCAGAACATTCGTAAGCTCCGATTTCTCGATGCGACAACATCTTCAGACTGAAACTGTACAACTTCTTACTGAGGCTCTTTTCATGGAAAATGTCCTCCCACATATCCTTCAATTCTGTCTTTTCTTTTTTTGTGATGTAAGATGTCACATACCGAGCCACAGCCATACAGTTATCAGCCACAAACTGTATATTCATGTTAGCATTCCACATGGACAAAATCACTGGGTTGTAGTCGTTGATGTACTTGGACTCTTCGTTTCTTTTCAAATTGTATGTATTTTTGGGTGATTTCCTCGTCACATTATGTCGCAGCGAAGACATCAAACTGTTCACTCTTCCTTTAGAAATCACCGGTCGTGGAAAGCTGAAACGACATTTTGTGTAGAACTTGTCCTTGTTTCTGAATTTACGACAACAGTACTTTCCACAACGATGGCTTTGAAAGCGTAAAACTTGTTCTCTTAGGCTTTTGTCTTCCTTTGTCTTTGGAACACCACATGTAGAATACTGTTCTATGAAACTCATCACTAAGTCATCCGGATCTGTTCCAAATTTGGGTGCATCTTTGATCCACAGCAGCATATGTATATGAGGAGCACCTCTCGCTTGATACTCCTTTCTCCAGAAGAAATCCAACACCTCTCCAAGAGGTGGATTTTTCTTGTTCATGATGAAAGACATCATAGCTTCAAATCTATGATTGAAGTACCTGCATACATTCACTGGATCCAAAGAGCACAGTTCTCCGGGTGTCTTGAATTCGATATTTTCAATGTTTCCATTTGCCTCTCGTAGAAATTCAAGTAAGTCTTCCCAGCCATACTCGGCACAGCTGAGAGTGAGGAACCATGTGGGAGTTCCTAAGTTCCTCAGCATACATTTTAAATCACCATGACGACGGTACCAGTACTCATTAGTACCACGCTGACATGCCATGAGATTAATCAGGTGAGAATCCAAAATACTGTCTTGCACATTGACTTTATCCATAAAGTCCCTTGCCGAGATATTTTGCATCTGTACACCACTTTTCAAGATGTGGTTCACTGCATATGACAGTCCAGACAGATCACTTTCAAACAGTAGATGAAACAAATAGGGAATGCATTGACGAAACCTAGGATCTTCTGCATACAATCGTAAAGTCCGGTATTCAGAAGCAGGAATTTGATCAGGTCGCTCATCATATCTTCCTCCTTGACCTGTTGGAAAGGGCTGTGGGAAACACCGAGCTTCCAAACTTTCCTCCCAAACACTAATGGGACTCCCTTTGGCTTGTTTCATTTGAAACAACTCAATAGCATTCCCCATGACTTCTTTGGAATGCAAAGGATGAACACTATAATGTTCATATATTTCTTCATTTTTAGAGGCTTCTACTTTCTCAATTTGTCCAGCACACAAATCGCTGTCCTCTTCTTCACTTACTTCCTCTTCTGCAACACATACATTCTTGTAGTACTCATTGTTTTTCATCAAATACAATGTTGCCTTTTTGACTTTCCTAACATCCACTAAATCTTGCCAGATTTTCTTACTCTTTGTCGGAACCCCATTAACTAAGATAACCAGAGGTTCTTCTTCCACTTTCTCTACTCCAATTGTATTAATGTTTTTCTTCAAATCTAGAGGCAAATAAACAACTCTTCCCTTTAATCCTCTCTGTAAATCTGATGGAGGCAATTTCCCTGTCTTTGGCTCCATTCGTACAATAGCCTGAAAGGGATGGACACTTTGAATCAAAATAGATTCATAAGTATTTAAATCCTTCAATTCAGAAGGAATGTCAACCAATTCCAGATTATTATGTACCGCTCTAGCAGGCATCCGGTTTTGATTTAATTTGTTGCAACAATAAGTACACACACGTTGATCCGATCCCAAATCAAAACAATTTTCTACCATCAAGTATGTTGCGAAATCCTTCCATTCACTATTTTTTTCCCTTTCACTTTTTGCATATAAATCCACTAACTTAGTCTGATTCTTATAATAAGTGCATCGACAACACACACAAGTGAAATTAGGCCTCTCATTTGATTTCACCTGAAACGTGGCAATTTCCTTCTGAAAATTATCTGTACTGGAAACCTGTACACTCTCTTCCACATTACCTTCTTCTTCTGGGTCAATTTCAACATTCTCCTTTTTACTTGCAAAGTAACAAAACTCAATTTCTTCACAAATATTCTTCACATCTACTTCAGAACCATGCAAAAGAGCACTGCTTAATTGTTTAAGCTTAATTGCTGGACTCTTAGCAAAATACAACATTCTCACTAATTTCCTCACTTTATTATGATGGACTGCTAGCATCCTGAAATGATGAAAAACACTCTGGCATACTCTCCTGGAAAGACAAGCCAGTGAATGACCATGTAAACCTGTCACTTCTCTCACTCTGCATGGATCTAATTCCTGAAACAACTTCATTTCCTGTTTTAAACTTTTCTTATTAAATGTCCGTACAAAATCACAAAGCAAATTGATGGAATCCTGTCGCACACTGCAAATACTACTACACTTCCAGGTGTACACTGGACCCTTAGGACGTTGCCCTAAAACTTCATCACCTAACACCTCTTCTGCCTCTGTTGACACAAGTTTTTCTTTTTCAACTGGACAACCGTCTTTCACCTCATATGCTCGACCACTGGTGTCAACTGCATGCACCAAATCATTGTCCTGGAAGTAACTCTCCTCATTGAAAAATGCCTCACAACTTGAACTATGCATCCATTCTCCTGAAAATACTTCACAAAAATTTGTACGATTAACTATTCTCTTCCATCTACTATTTGTTTTGAATTCATAAATTGCCTTGTTTAGTTTCCTAATTCTATTGATTACCAAAATAAATAACTTTCGCTTCATTTCCAAAGCCTGATCAATAATTTTCTCAACATTTTTTTTCTTATAAAAAGCCATTTTCTGTTGACCTTTCTTTACATTTTTCATCAAATTTACAATTATCCTGTTGCGGAACATTCGTGTACGAATGTCCCTAAATTGATTGTGCCTTCTACCGGCACTCACAGAGTTTTCTCCTGCTCTACCACTAACTTTATTAAGGGGCCTTTCCTTCCTGTTTAAATTGACTCTCTTCTTCTGGACTAAAACATGTTCTGTACTGATACTTTTTTTTCTGGAAATGTTTCTTAGGAAAGTTTTCGTTGTCTTACCCGGAGCTTTTTTGGTGACTTTACGAGTTTTTATTGTAGAGGACGGCTGCAAGCATGTAGTAAGCTGCTGTGTTTGACGTTTTGTAGCCTTTCTCCTTCTTTGCCTCGAAGGCATAATTTAATTTTGAAATGATCTGCAGTTGAATCTGTGGTAAAATATAATAAAAAATGTTATTAACCACTATTACCAAACAGTAAATCAATAACAGTCGTCAAAAAATTAACACAGTAGTTGTCAATTCTACATACAATAATTTTTAGTGCATTGACAAATTTAAAACTCACAAATAGTAGCAAAGAAATGGAATGCTTCTACATTTGACCTGTGCTCTTTTATATGTGAATCTGAACTAATTTTATTAGCATATTTCACTGTTTTATTAAAGACAATTCACACAAGCTGTTTTTGAAGTTGTATTTAATTTTAAATAAAACGGTTAACATGGTTACTTTTCATTTCCAGTCATTTAAATTTATTTTTAAAAGTCTTTATAGTTGGATAGGCTCGAGCAGGTCAGCTGCCCACCCTATGTCATACAAATCTGACAAATCAGCATCCTCATCATATTCTTCATCATCCACAGGATATAAATCATCCAAGGGATCTACTTCCACTGACGTTTCAATGACAAGTTCAATGATAAGATCGAGATCAACAGATTGCTCATTATCACTCATGGTTGATGTTGTCGTTATCTTTAAAGAAAGAGAACAACAATGAGATGTTGCAGAGTAAGAGACAAATCTCAGAGACTATAATAGTAAAATTGTTTAACAAGAGTAACATTTTGCAGATATTATTTAGCCATGTCCAGCGATGCTGAGGAGGTGAGGCCTATGTCCAAGTTTTCAGTGAACAGGACTCATCTCTTCTTAACCTTGGATAAGCCTCACCGACTCTGTGTCCCCTGCTCATACTTAAATGTAAAGGGGCAGATTTATGTTAACTGGCGCATCCCCAGGGATGCACCAGTTAACATGAGCCGCTGCTCTGCCACCCATGGTGTGCCGCATTTACAATGCGGAGCACCATGTGGTAAAAACAGCACAGATGCGTCACGCATCTGTGCCGCAAAAGCGGCGCATTGCAGGAATCACGTCGCAAGCGCGACATGACTACTGCAATGCACAGGGGCAAGGCACACATTGCATGGTGCATCACTCCTTATGCCTGTTTCAAACAGGCGTAAGGATTTGATTCAGCAATGCCATAAAGCTGACTCAGTGAAATCTTGTAAATTTCACTGTGTTCGTTTTACAGGGCTTTCATGCAAGTGAACGCCCACCCTGCAACAAAACGCCCACATGAAACCTGACGCAGGTTTCATGTGGCGCAGGACTCTACAGCGTGACACATCTGCCTAGATGCATCAAGTTGTAAATATGTCGCAACATAGCGCTTCTTTTGCGCCGCCGCTGCGTCACAAAAGTGACGCAACGGCAGCGCAAAAGAGGCGCACGGCCATCATAAATCTGCCCCTAACATTTTAAATGATTGATTCAGGATGCCGATAAGGTGTGGCCTATTCAGAGGTTTGTTTGAGGTGAGGCCTACTCAGGGTTGCAGATGAAATTTAGGCTTGTTGAAGAGTACAGAGGAGATAATACATGTGCAGGCTACCAATGAAGTGAGTCATGTCCACTGCACTCTTGAACAAAGGCCAGACCTCCTCTGTCTCCCTGGACAGGCCTAAACCTCATCTGCACAATGTGATTCGTAATGTTAGGAAACACAGGTGATGTAATTGAAAAACGTGCACATTTTTTTGCTCATTTCACAATCACATCACCTGTGTTTCCTTTGCTTAGGTATCTCATTGTGCAGATGTAGTCTAGCATATCAAAGAGTACGCAGAAGGTGAGCACTGTATTTATTTATGAATCTTATAGAGCGCACGGCTACCCCCAAAGGGGGTGTCCCGGCGCTAAGGCTGTAAGCAGAAAAGGAGAATCAATCTAGATAGATGAGAATAGCCAGGTTTTCAACCGGCCACGAAACAGAGATTCGGAAGGGGCAAATCTGAGGTCCAAAGGTAAGCTGTTCCAATGTTTGGCAGCAAGAACTGCAAAGGCTCTGCCACCCGTTCTAGCACGGCGAAAGCGTGGAACAGTCATGAGACGTAAGTTGTTAGAACGTAGGTCTCTGACAGAATGGGAAAGTACCAATCTCTTTCTTAAATATACTGGTCCTGTTCCATTCAGGGCTCGGTAAGCAAGAATGAGCGTTTTAAACTTAATGCGACTGGCTATAGGTAGCCAGTGAAGCTGTTTGCGAAACGCAGAAATCGGATGTCTGAAAGGGATGTTGCCAATCAGTCTAGCTGCAGCATTTTGAACTACTTGAAGACGTTCAATTTGATACGCAGGAGCCCCAGCATAGAGACTGTTGGCATAATCCAGATGGGAGGTTATTAAGGCCTGAGTCACCGTTCTGCGCACGTCCATCGGCAGAAATGGAAATATCTTTCTCATCATCTTTAATTTTCCGAAACAGGCAGCAGTGACCTTGTTAATTTGAGGGCCACAAGAAAGCATATCATCAAATTGAAACCCCAGATTGCGGGCGGCATGCACCGGGATGGGAGGGGGGTTAAGTACTGTTGGCCACCACAGTGAGGGGGATATGATCATTTTTTGATTAAAAAACAGGACCTCCGTCTTGTCAGTATTAAGTCGGAGATGGTTACCCGACATCCAAGAGCAAATTTTGCTCAGGCAGTGGCGAAAGCTGGAAAGGCTGGAGTCAGAGTGATCTCTAAAGGAAAATATCAGCTGAGTATCATCAGCATAAGAGATCACTCTGACTCCACATGATTCCACTACATTGGCCAAAGGGGCCAAGTAGACATTGAAAAACAGTGGGCTCAGAGCAGAGCCCTGCGGGACTCCGCACACAAGAGGTTTGCACTCCGATATAAATGGTCTAAGAAGGACCCTCTGGGATCGTCCTTGGAGAAAAGAACTAATCCATGACAGAGCAGTGCCACCCAGTCCAATCTGCTCCAGTCGATCTAAAAGTATTTTGTGGGACACCGTATCGAAAGCGGCGGATAGGTCGAGGAGGACCAACATGGCCTCCTCGCCCTTATCCACACATTCTCGAACGGTCTCCGATACCTCTAGCAATGCCGTTTCCGTACTAAAACCCGTACGGAAACCGGACTGGGAGTCATGGAGTAAAAGATTATTCTCCAGATATTCTGCGAGTTGCAACTGAACGGCCTTTTCCAAAACCTTCGCTGGTTTAGGAAGGAGAGAGATAGGCCGATAATTACAAAATTGCGTGGGGTCCGCATCTGTTTTCTTCAGAATAGGCACAAGCATAGCTTCCTTCCATACAGTGGGAAATTGGCCTAGATGTAAAGAGGCATTCCATATGGAAGTAAGTGGTTCTATAAGTGCAGTAGCTAAGTCACTCATAATCTTAGGGGGGACCGGATCAAGAGGAGAGCCTGATTTGCACTGAGTCAGTAATTTAAGTGCAAAATCTGGGGTGAGGTCCTTAAATGCCAATAGAGCAGGAACAGTGATAAGACTGGTTGAAACAAGGGAAAGGGAGTGCTCAGATGTAGTGACTGGAGGAAAAGAAGCAGAGATTTTCTCTATTTTTTCCTGAAAAAAATCTGATAATCCATTACACAGAGACTGATTAGCTAGGTTATTAGGCGTCATGGCCGGCGGTTTGACAAAATCTTTGACAATTTTGAACAATGTCTTTGCCGAGTTGTCTGCATCTTTAATTTGCGAGGAAAAAAACTCTCTCATGGCAGATTTTTTTAGTTTGGTAAATTTTTTTAAGGCCGTTCTATAAATAAGTTTTGCCTCTGTGTCATAGGTTAGTCTCCAGCTGCGTTCTAATTTTTTGCAGCGGCTCTTTTCTTCACGCTGAGCCGCTGAAAACCAAGGAGCAGAGGGACGGGATCTCGCAGATGAGACAGGTACCAAGGGAGCAATACCGTCAATCGCAGACAGTAGAGTCGCATTGAACTTGGTAACGCAAACATCGATATTATCGATGTGCGGCTCCAAAGGACAGCTAAAGACAGGCTCTAAGGCAGTGCAGTTGACCTTGTGCCATTTTCTCCTTTGGTCTGTTCCCAGTTCCACCGGAATAGGTGCCTGAGGAAGTGGTATATCGACCGAGAGAAGGTAATGGTCGGACCATGTAAGGGGAAGTGTCGGATGAGTGATGGTATCCGGCAGATTAGAGAAAATTAAGTCCAATGTATGGCCAGCTACATGCGTCGGGCCATGAATCAATTGCGTCAAACTCAGGCTCTGAAGAGAGTCGATAAATCGAGTGGCTTGGGAGCAGGTAGGGTCATCAGCATGTAGGTTAAAATCCCCTAAAACTATAAAATGCGGGTGCTTAAGAGACAGGTCAGTTATAATGTGAACCAGTTGCGTTAAGGAGGAAGGGGCTGCCTTTGGTGGATTGTAGACTAAGATGCCGGTTAAAAAAACCGACGCAGAATCTGCAATTGAGAAGTACATGGCTTCGATCATCCCAATATTGCTGAGTTTTTTTATAGTGATGTTAAGTTGAGATTTGAACAGAATGGCAAGCCCACCTCCCGTTTTACCTTCTCGGTTAATACCCAAGAAGCGATAGTCCGGGGGGGTGGCTAGATAGATATCCGGATTAGAGGTATCTTTAGTCCAAGATTCCGTGAGGAATAGAATATCCCAACTATGAGTGGTCAGAGCAGACCAAATCTCATGTGAGTGACGAGGAAGGGATCTACAATTTATCAAAGCTGCTTTTAACACACGTGAACTGCTCGGAGCAGGGGTAAATAGTGGCCTGCGTTTACTCCAGGGAAGGAGAGTCAGGTTGCACTGAGGGCAGTGATAGGAATGGCTGTCTAAGTTGTTAGGAGGGCAGCGGACCGCTGTTGAGCAGGATCCTGATCCTATTAGTAAAAGCTGTTCTCTAGTCCAGCTGACACGGTTCATGCCAATGGCCTGGGCAGGGGGACTGGCCCTAGGCCCGTGCCAGGCGCGGACGGGCGCAGACGGGCTTGCCTTAGGCGCGCCTTCGGCGCGCCATCGGCGCGCCCGCTGCGCCCGCCCGCTGCGCGGACGTGACGATTGATTTCTTTTATACATAACAGGAGGGTGGGAAGCGTCCAGAAGCTGGACCGCTACCCTGCCTTCCCAAGATGGCGGCGGTAATTCCGCGACTACCGGCGTCAGCGCCTCAAATCGGCTGCGCCGGTAGAATCAGGCAGAGATGACAAGCGTGGAGGTAAATTCGTTCTCCCCTTCACGGTCACATTATCAGGAATAGTAAAACTGTGCCCAATAAAATATGTACAATTTTTAAAAACAAGTCCTGATACAGTATTAGCACACTCAAAATTAAGTTAGCACATGAGATAAAGGAAGAGCGCCCCCGGCTCACGCCTCAACTATGACACTTACAGAAGCCTCAGCTTCTCCATGCCCCCTACACAGTCCTAAATGTATACATTTTAAACTGAAGGTATCTTGTTGCAGATGAAGTGAGGCCTATCTTGCAACATGGTGCATCTTTTGCACCGCAGCTGCGTCACAAAAGTGACGCAACGGCGGCACAAAAGAGGCACACGGCCATCATAAATCTGCCCCTAACATTTTAAATGATTGATTCAGGATGCCGATAAGGTGTGGCCTATCCAGAGATTTGTTTGAGGTGAGGCCTACTCAGGGTTGCAGATGAAATTTAGGCTTGTTGAAGAGTACAGAGGAGATAATACATTTGCAGGCCTACCAACGAAGTGAGTCATGTCCACTGCACTCTTGAACAAAGGCCAGACCTCCTCTGTCTCCCTGGACAGGCCTAAACATCATCTGCACAATGTGATTCGTAATGTTAGGAAACACAGGTGATATAATTGAAAAACGTGCAAATATTTTTGCTCATTTCACAATCACATCACCTGTATTTCCTCAGCTTAGGTATCTCATTGTACGGATGTAGTCTAGCATATCCAAGAGTACGCAGAAGATGAGGACTGTATGCAACAGAGCAATGTACATTACTCACCTCCCTTGACACTTACAGAAGCCTCAGTTTCTCCATGCCTCCTACACAGTTCTAAATGTATATCATTATCATCATAGTGACTATGAAACTCTAGCAGTACATATTGTGAAACCTAAATGTCTTAGAGTAACGATTTTTTAACCGACAAACAAGTAAATTATTCTCCCAGATTGATGGTGAGAAGTGATATATTTATTTAAAGAAGCAGACACCTTTTTGTCATTGTCATAAATGTAAAAAGCATTCCTTTTCTTTATGAACCATTTTCATGTCATCATTTGAATACACAGCACAACTCCTATGTACAAGTACACCCTGTCAGTACTTAAATTTGCCAAGCACACATGCGGGCGTATTTACAAGAGCCTTGCACCACGGAGAAATTTACCAAGCACTCATGAGGGCTTATTTACAAGGACCTTGCACCACCTTTAAAGTCACTTTTAACGTGGGGAAAATTACGTGAATGTGGCTCATAAGCTTTGTAAATTTGCCCCCATGTTGACTATGACACTCTTGCAGAACATATTGTGAAACCTTAATGACTTCAAGAAACGTGTTTTTAAACCGGCAAACAAGGAAATTATTCTCCCATATTCATGGTGGGAAGTGAAATATTTATTTAAAGAAGCAGACACCATTTTGACCTTCTCATAAATGTAAAAAGCATTTCTTTTTTTAAAAAAACGATTTTCTGGTCATAATTTGAAAACACAATACAGCTCCTATGTACAAGCACACCCTGTCAGTACTTAAATTTGCCAAGCACACATGGGGGCGTATTTACAAGGACCTTGCACCACGGGGAAATGACTTAAATTTGCAAAGCACTCATGAGGGCGTATTTACAAGGACCTTGCACCACCTTTAAAATCACTTTTAACGTGGGGAAAATAACGTGAACGTGGCTCAAAGGCCTTGTAAATATGGTCCATGCTGACTATGAAACTCTATCAGTACATATCAAGTAACCTAAATGATTTCAAGAAACGTTCTTAAACACATCAAGTAAAGAAATTATTCACCCAGATTCTTGGTGAAGTGACTTAAAATGCCCTAACACACATGAGGGCATATTTTACAAGGCCCTTGCACCACTTTTGCGTCACTTTTAACATAGGGAAAATAACATGAAAGTGGCTCAAACATGGGAGTGTATTTACAAGCCCTTTCATCACTTTAGCGTCACCTTTAACATAGGGAAAATAACGTGAAAGTGGCTCAAAGTCCTTCTAAATATGCCCCATGCTGGCTATGAAACTCTAGCAGCACATATCAAGAAACCTAATTGACTTCTAGAAACGTTTTTAAACACATCAAGTAAGCAAATTATTTACCCAGATTCATGGGGAAGTGACTTAAAATGCCCTAACACACATGAAAGCGTTTTTTTAAGGCCCTTGCACCACTTTTGCGTCACTTTTAACATGGCTATGAAACTCAAAGAAACTAAATCTATTTGTAAAACACTTGACACAAAGCAACATTTTAAATACACAACTTTCTTCATAATTTTCTCCCTAAAGCATACTATTCTCTATCTAAATTAAATGAATCTTTTCTCACCTTAGCAAATACTTTTTGAGTTTCAAAACAGTCTCAGACACACACCAATTTTTCTTTAGCAGAGCAAAGGGTATGCACTCCAGAGGCTGCAACCAACAAAGGCACAGAAATGCTGTAATTCATCACACATATCTCTCATGTCACCCAATCAAAACTCTTCCCTCACTTTTTTCAAATCAACACCCTTCCCCCCTCTGCCCTTTCTGCCTTTTTTCCATAGCAACCACCTCCTGAAAGACCTGTCATGTTTACAAGTTCACACAACAATGTTTCAATTGAACTCTGAACTCTCAGTACACCTGCGTATCCAGTGCAATCTTTCATAAAATGATTTTTTCTTGACCATTCAAATTACATCTTTCAAAGAACTCATCCATGCACCCTAACTTTCTGTTTTCAGCAATCAAAATCCACCAATCACTGCTACTGAATCATTAGCACAGAAACTCCACAGTTTTTTCCATTACAAACTCCTACTGTTTCAACTGCCATTTCATTCCCACACTTCATCTGACTGCAGCAGAACCTCCTCTCACCATGCTTCCTGTCTGGATTGTTGGACATAGTTACATCCACTGGGCTCAAAGGTATGCTGATAACAGAAATGTACACAACCTCAATTTACAAAATGTGGAAATCAACTGGATTGGCCACAGAGGATTAAGATGTCACCAATTGATACCATTGGTGAAAACTTTTTTGCATTTGCCAAAACCTGACCTGTTAATTGTGCACTGTGGAGGAAATGACTTGGGCACTTTGACTGGGGTAGGTCTGGAAATGCTTTTAAAGGACACCTTTGAGCAATTGATGGCACTTTTTCCTCAAACTGCCTTGGTATATTCAAATATATGCCAAAGACAGAAATGGAGGTGGTCCAACCAATTTTGTTCACAAATTGAGAAATCGAGGAAGCATGTAAATAAGTCTGTTTCAGCTTACATGAGAGACCATGGAATGGGCTCCATCTACAACAATAACTTGCGTTACTACATACAAGATATCTACAGAGGAGATGGAGTTCACTTCTCAGATGAAGGGAACAGAATTTTCATCCTGAATTTAAGACTATGTATTGGTACCTACTTATAAGTACCTAGAACTTACACAAAACCCAAAAGCTCTTTTCAGAGCTACCTTAACTATGATTACTCTTTAAAAATGTCAAATGTACCTTTTTTCACTAATTTTCACTTTTGTTCGCTTCCCGGTTCGCTACCCGGTTCGCGTACCGGCAGCTAACCTCGCGAAAAATTCTAATTCTTTTCTTTTTCGACATATATGAGCCTCCACAGCCACCCTTAGAAAACCTAGGGGGTCAGGATACATCTCCCGTGCCCCCTTATACCCTTTTCCAACATTCTTTATCCTCCATCTTGTGTCTAAATTCATCCGAAACACAAGATGGCGGACTCCCGTTACGCTATCGGTTAGCTTCCCGGTTAGCTGCCCGGTTCGCGTACCGGGACGCGCCTCTACGGCGAAAAATCGCAAAATTTTTTTTTTTCATTTTTTGCCCCGCGGGTACTTTAATATCCCCCTCATCAATCCTAGGGGGTCAGGAGGGGTCTACCTTGCCCCCTTTCCTTCATTTCCCCATTTGTTTTTCACCACATCTTGTCTCTCGATCCTACCGAGAGACAAGATGGCGGCCGCTCCGGACTGTTTAGAATGTTGACAGAGTCCGGAGAGCCAATCAGCTTCGCTTCGCGAAGTTCCATTACGCGTCAGGTACGCGCACCGGGGCGCTAACCGGAGCGCTGTTACAGATATATATATTTTTGGGAACGTTAATTTATCAAAATCCACTGGAGCACATATATTGAGACCTAGCAAAGGTACATCGGGCAAACAATATCTACAATTGTGCCAAGTTTCATGTAAATCCATTCAGCCGTTCGAGCTAAAAGTGAGTCCAACCGCCCTATGGAAAAATGAATGGGAAAAACGCGTTTTGGGACCCCCCTTTTTTCTCGGCCCCCCCTTGACGAAACCCCCCCATATTTTCAGGGGCTGCTCAGAAACAAAATGTGCCATTTTCCTGACAATTTCAGCCAATTCCGTCCACAAACGCTAAAGTTATTAGACATAGAATTTTCAGAAATCCCATAGAGAAAAAATCCTAACTATATATACCTACTGGCTATCGCCAGTAGGTAATATATATATATATATATATATATATATATATATATATATATATATATATATCTATCTTTGAACGATCTTTTAATATAACAAAAGATGCTCGGACACCTTCCTTCTGTACAAAGCGATTTATTGCGGCAACAAACAACGCGTTTCAGCGGTTAAGCCTTGATCACGTTCGAGAGCCTCTGTGCACATAATCAAATTTAAATCACACGGTGTACACAATTCATGAAAATCAACATAGGACAATAAAATAAGTGCTGTGTTTGGTGTCAGTAAATGTGTCGGCCATATTGGAAGGTGAAAACATACTGTTGACCAAATGAAACGGTTACATATAAAGTCATTACATGAACCTGCTGTATAAAATCCAATACAGTTCGCAAGTTGTGTCGCCCAAGTGGGCTAATCAATTTACACATATTCAACATTGATTCCTGTAATACGGTCAACAGTTTAGAGGTTAAATCAGCTCTATGACACATGGAGATCATATTGTTCTTACATCTGGCATATTCATACCAGTATCATAACTTTCCTTAAATTGATATACTCTCAAGGTAGTTCAACCCAAGTGGGCTCAATAGATATAAATCATGACAAAGTACACTTTATCATCCACGGTGCTTCCCATATGTCTGCACAGCCAATGGCCATCATGTTATACTCCCTCACAGCACCTATAAGAATAAAATTGTATTACAGTTACTGAGCGCAATGACTGCGATACTGTTTTCAATAAAGCTCATAAAATACATATCAGTGAAGATGTACTGCCAGTTCTTCAGAAACGTTCAAACCAGAAGGTACAATACTATTAAATTCAATAATATATAATGATTCTAGTTTGCGTAAGGACAGTTCTCGATCTCCTCCCCTGATACCCATGTCAACAGAATCAATTACAACCATACGAAGTCCAGTTACATCTTGATAATGATGAGTGCCAAAATGTCTTGCTATTGGGTATAATTTGTTGTTGTTTACAATAGCTCGGCGGTGTTCCAAAACTCTCTTTTTGGCCTCGTGTTTTGTACTTCCCACGTACCATTTATTACATGGGCAGATCAGGAGATATACACAATGTGTGGTGTTACAAGTTAGGTGTTTCTTAATCTCAAATTCCTTGCCCATATTAGGAACTTCCAATTTATCACAATTGACACTATTCCTACAGGCTTTGCATCTGTTACAGCATTTGAACCCTCTATGAGTTGGTTCAGTTTCCCTCCTAGTCTCAGTCACATAATTGTGGCTTAGTTCATCTTTGAGCGATCTGCTCTTTCGGAAAGTAATTTGTGGATTACTTCCAAGATCTGTTCTCAAGTGTTCATCACTTAGGAGAACGTGCCAATGTTTTTTGAAAATTTGGCGAATATTGTAAGCTTGTCCACAGTCTGTAGTAATGAATCTTATTGTATCCTGTGGTTTGGTTTCTTTTACAGGAAAGAGCAGATCCTTTCTTTCGAGTTCATTAACCCTTTTACAAGCATCCATGATTGTTTTTTCGCCATAGCCACGTTCCCTAAATCTTCTACACATAGTGAGTGTCTCTTGCTCAAATGCTGCAATAGAGCTACAGTTCCTTCTGGCACGAAGTAGTTCCCCATAGGGGATGCTTTGTACCAAATTTCTTGGATGTGAGCTGTTTGCCCTCAGAATGCTATTACCAGCAGTACTTTTACGATGTAAACTGGTTTCGATATTTTGGTTCACAACGCTTACAGAGATATCCAAAAATTCACAAGTGGTCTTACTGATGTCAGCACTGAATTTTAAATTCAAATCATTATTGTTTAGTTTCCCCACAAACTCGGCAGCTGATTTTTCGGATCCCTTCCAGATGACAAAAATGTCATCAATATAGCGCAGCCACAGGGCAACATTGGTACTGAATTCTTCCATTGGTGCGGCCACCTGCTCCTCCCACCAGCCCATGAATAAATTCGCGTAGCTGGGGGCGAAGCAGGTGCCCATCGCGGTGCCCTGTGACTTTCTATATATTGTTCCATTGAAGACAAAAAAGTTATTTGTCAAACAGAATTCAATCATTTGTACAATCATGTTGGAATGATCCAGAAAGGAAATAGACCGAGTTTTAAGGAAGTGTCTTATCGCATTGATACCTAATTTTTTTTTTTGAAAACTTTTTATTGGTTTTATAACACAAACACAAACAACTTGCAAGGAGGAAGAAAAAAAGTCATCAATATATACAACGTTGCATTACATGGTGCTGGAGCGGGAAGGACAATCCAATGAGCGTTCGTTCTATCGGGAAAGAGTTACACAGTGGAGGGGGGGGGGGCAGAAGAAACAAAGTGCAATCAGTATACAATAGTGTGTGGAGGAACCCTCGGGTTACGGGAACATAGGTGCAACATCAGGGTCAGGAAGAGGAGGGGCACATATATCACCACGATAAGTGTTCCACTGAGTCCATATCTTTCCCCATTTCCGGGGGGTACCACGAGAAATATACACAGTTTTTTCTCTGAACATGCACCAGTCCATGTTTTGTTTCCATTTCTGAAGTCCGGGCGGGCCCTGAGCGCCCCACAATTGCGCAATGTCTCTTTTGGCAATCATGTTGCCCAAGGTCACCCACCGAAGCTGCGACACGGAGTAATCATTCGGTTCCCATACGTTCAGCAGGCATCTCCTAGCTTCCGGCATCGATCGCACCCCGGTAACCTCACTCATCACCTCGTGCACACGGGTCCAGAATCGCACTATCTCAGGGCACTCCCAGATGATATGTAAAAAGGTGCCCAGGAGACCACAGCCACGCCGACACAAACCATCCACAGAGAAGCCCATATGCACCAGACGGGGACCAGTGACATACACTCTATGCAGGATTTTAAGTTGCACAAATCTAAGGCGCGCCTGGATGGCCACCTCTTTAGGGGAGGAGATCGCCGCCTGCCAGTCCTCATAGTCCAGCTCCAGCCCATCACCCGTCCAGACCTCTCTAAGTCGAGACAGGAGGTCAGACCTGGAGTGGATTAACTTTTTATAAATAAGCGAAATCGTACTATCAGGAACATGTCCGTCCAGTACCCTGTCCTCAAGCGGGGACGACTCCGGAATCTCCACACCCGAAGGGAAGATCGAGAGCACCGCGTGGCGGATCTGTGCATACCGAAAGAATTCGCGATCGCTCAAAGCGTACTCGGTTTTCAATTCCTCAAACGTCTTCATTCTCCCCTTAGTCCAAACATCATCAATCCTGCTGATACCAATCAAGTCCCACCTATCAAACCCCCGGGACTGCCAAAGTGAGCCAAGTCTATCAGAGGCGTACAGGGGGGTGGCACGAGTCAATTTATCAGTCCATCCAAGCGCCATGGAAGCATTTCGCCATACCTGGACGGCCGTCCTAGTGGGGCCCGTCACGTTGCGAGGGGTGAGTTTCGAGTAGAGGGCTCTATTGTAGTCGCCCCCCGGTAACAACCATTTGTCCATCGCGAAGGCCGGATTTGGCAAAGGGCCATACATGCAATGATTTATTGCCCCCAGTTGAGACGCCCAATAATAGCGACGGATATCAGGCAAAGCAATTCCACCGTCGTACCACGGGAGCGACAATTTAGCAATGGCAATCCGGGGCCTACCCCCCCACAACAGTTGTCTCTGTAAACCCTCGACCTCACGGAAATATGTAGCCGGGACAACGTCAAGCGTGTTTTGCAATGCGTAGAGGAATCGGGGCAAGGACATCATCTTAAACAATGCCGCTCTACCCAGGGAAGAGAGAGAGGAAGTTTCCCCCAGGCGACCACATCTGTCCGAAGGCGCTGAAGAGGGGGCAGTAAATTACGGTCGAACCGCAGTGCAGGGCTCAGCGAGATAAAAATGCCTAGATATTTAAATCCATCTTCCACAATCGCGATAGGACAGCCACTTGGCAGAAGGGGGGCGGTACCCGACAGGACGTATACACAGGACTTCGACCAGTTGATGACAAGACCTGAGTTTTTGCGGAAGGACGTTAAGACATCAAACAGCACAATGAGGGATTTACGGGGTGATGTAAGATAAAGCAGAATATCATCAGCGTAGAGAGATACACGGTCCTCAAACTCCGAATTCCATCTAATGCCCTTCAGGGACGGTTCCCACCGCAACCAGGCCGCCAGCGGTTCCAAGGCAAGAGCAAACAACAAGGGGGACAGGGGACAGCCCTGTCGCGTCCCTCTGCTCAGTGCAAAGGGCGCAGAGACCCGACCATTGACCGCCACCTGGGCCATGGGACCGGCGTAGAGCAATTTGACCCATCGAACGAAGTCCGAACCGAAACCAAACTTAGCAAGAACCGCCCACAAATACGGCCATTCTATTGTATCAAACGCCATCGTAGCGTCCAAGGACGCCAAGATGGCGGGCTCACGTAGCGTCTCAGCCCGTGCCAGAACTCCATGCAACCTTCGGAGGTTAAGCGCCGTGTTACGATGCGGTATAAAGCCGGATTGATCAGGGTGAACCAGGTCCCCAATAACGGACGCCAAACGTGTCGCCAGCAGCTTGGCCAAGATTTTAGGTTCCGCATTAATCAACGAAATGGGTCGAAAAGAGGCGCAGCGATCCCGAGGTTTACCATCCTTGTGGATGACAACAATAGTGGCCAGTCTCTGGTCTGGCGGGAGAAACCCCACCTCCAAAGACTCAAGAAACATAGAGCGCAAATGAGGAGCTAGCGAATCCGGGCGCATTTTATATAGCTCAATGGGGAGCCCATTAGGGCCCGAGGCCTTGCCGGATCGGACCGAACGGACAGCAGCGGCAATCTCGTCCACAGTAGGCGGAGCATCCAGAGCATCCCTATCAATATCAGACAATCGGGGAAGTGCAATATCACGCAATAACAGGTGGGAGTCCTGCTCCGATCGATCAGACACCTGGGAGTACACCTCGCGGAAATAGTCAGCAAAACATGCGACAATATCAACAGGGTCCGTACAACACTCTCCATTCTCCGCAACAATCACAGGGACGACACGACTCGCACTTTCCCTCTTATCCAAACAAGCAAGCAGTTTCCCAGCCTTATCACCCACATCATACAGGCGTCCCTGCTGTTCCCTCCCCATTTCCTTAGCAGCTTCAGTGACCAGAGCTCTGTATTCATGTTGTTTCAACTCCAGTAGATGTAACCCCTCAGCGGTAACCCCAGATTCCAAGCCCTCCTCCAGGGCCGTGACCTCCCCCTCGAGTCGAACCGTCTCAGCACGGTTGGCCAACTTCACGCTACCAATCAATGAGAGGGCCTGGCCACGAATGACAGTCTTGTAAGCTTGTAGCACAAGCAAGTACAAAGTTCCCCAGGGGCGTTAAAAGAGGGGGGAGAGAAGCACAAGGGGTGTGTACCCTAAAGAGGGTAGAGTCAGGGAGCAAGGAGCTCCCTTGTTAGAACTCAGAGACCTCACACACCCAGCGAGCTAGATGTCATGCTTCATCATTGGCCTCTTGCTCCTCGACAGGCTGGCGCTGCAATGCCTGTCGGGCGCCACAAGGGCGCTCTTTGTCGGAGATCTTTAGTTCAAGCCAACGGTTGAGTGCATGTGAGGGGGAGGAAATAAGAGTGTAGTCTAGTGGTGAGTGTAAATTTAAAAAAGGTGAGTCAATTCACAAAGATTTTTATTGGTGTGACTGATTCCCTTGGTTAAAAAGGTGGGAGGGGAGATAGAGGCTGTAGTTGGCACAGGGGAACTACCTCAACCCTCTGATCAGGTCGACATGTTTCTTGCTTAATAGTGCAATTCTTCAGGACCTAAAACAATAAGTACTACACAGTGAACGATATATAAGTGGAAATGAAAAAGAAGCGATACAACCTCTCAGGGTCTGTAAAGGGGCATACCGGGAGGTTCTGCAGTGAAGGGATAACCTATAAAAAGGATACGAGAAGTTTGGCCACAAATTTCATAATGGCACCATCGACTCATCCAACAATAGGTCACACATCAATCTTACTAGTGAAATTAGATACACACTCCAAGGGGGGGATTTAAAAGCAAAAGCCCTATCGGGAGAGAGAGACTTCGCAGGGTAAAAGGTAAAAGTAAAATTAACATTAATGACGATAGCAACAACACAAACGACTGCATAGAGGCTGATGCTTACCCTAATAGAAGTCCCTGATGGGCCTCGCAGTCTGTTCCCGTGGGGTCGCACAATAGGGAAGGTACCCTAAGGGGGAACAATGATCAAAGAAACACACAAAAAAACACTGGTTCAAGGTAGTTGGTATTTACTTCCTGGATTTACATCAGTCTCAAATCTCCAACTGAGACTGATGTAAATCCAGGAAGTAAATTCAAACCAAAGTCTGTTTTTCTCCCAAATGTTCAATGTGAGGCAATAGACTTATTCGAAAAAGGTGTTCTTTCAGACCTGCATAAATTAAGATCTACTAAAACACCTGTACAGCTTAAGAACCTCACTACCCCCCAGATTATGGCTATTGATAATTTGAAAGCCGATAATGATATTGTCATTCGACAATCAGATAAAGGGGGGAATGTTGTTGTGTTGAGTAAAGAAATGTACTTGGGTGAAGGGATGCGACAATTACAAGATGCTACATGCTATCAGAGATCTGAAAGGGCAGATATATCTAGATCTAATAGTATATATCGGGAAATGTTAGTCGAGTGGCGCGAGAAAGGACTGCTTGAGTGGGAGGAATTTCACTATCTGTATTGCCCACATCCTCGCATTCCAGTACTTTATTTGCTGCCCAAGCTACATAAGAATTACCAGAATCCACCAGGGAGACCAATTGTCTCTTCAATGGGCTCTCTTCTCGAAAATACATCGAGATTTATCGACTACTTTCTCAGACCGTATGTTGTAACACTTCCTTCGTATCTTAGGGATACCACTCATTTTCTCACCTGTATACAAGGCATTCATTGGGAAGAAGATTTTGTCTTCATTACCCTTGATGTTGGCAGTTTATATACTGCTATTAGGCATCAATTAGGTATCAATGCGATAAGACACTTCCTTAAAACTCGGTCTATTTCCTTTCTGGATCATTCCAACATGATTGTACAAATGATTGAATTCTGTTTGACAAATAACTTTTTTGTCTTCAATGGAACAATATATAGACAGTCACAGGGCACCGCGATGGGCACCTGCTTCGCCCCCAGCTACGCAAATTTATTCATGGGCTGGTGGGAGGAGCAGGTGGCCGCACCACTAGAAGAATTCAGTACCAATGTTGCCCTGTGGCTGCGCTATATTGATGACATATTAGTCATCTGGAAGGAATCCGAACAATCAGCTGCCGAGTTTGTGGGGAAACTAAACAATAATGATTTGAATTTAAAATTCAGTGCTGACATCAGTAAGACCACTTGTGAATTTTTGGATATCTCTGTAAGCGTTGTGAACCAAAATATCGAAACCAGTTTACATCGTAAAAGTACTGCTGGTAATAGCATTCTGAGGGCAAACAGCTCACATCCAAGAAATTTGGTACAAAGCATCCCCTATGGGGAACTACTTCGTGCCAGAAGGAACTGTAGCTCTATTGCAGCATTTGAGCAAGAGACACTCACTATGTGTAGAAGATTTAGGGAACGTGGCTATGGCGAAAAAACAATCATGGATGCTTGTAAAAGGGTTAATGAACTCGAAAGAAAGGATCTGCTCTTTCCTGTAAAAGAAACCAAACCACAGGATACAATAAGATTCATTACTACATACTGTGGACAAGCTTACAATATTCGCCAAATTTTCAAAAAACATTGGCACGTTCTCCTAAGTGATGAACACTTGAGAACAGATCTTGGAAGTAATCCACAAATTACTTTCCGAAAGAGCAGATCGCTCAAAGATGAACTAAGCCACAATTATGTGACTGAGACTAGGAGGGAAACTGAACCAACTCATAGAGGGTTCAAATGCTGTAACAAATGCAAAGCCTGTAGGAATAGTGTCAATTGTGATAAATTGGAAGTTCCTAATATGGGCAAGGAATTTGAGATTAAGAAACACCTAACTTGTAACACCACACATTGTGTATATCTCCTGATCTGCCCATGTAATAAATGGTACGTGGGAAGTACAAAACACGAGGCCAAAAAGAGAGTTTTGGAACACCGCCGAGCTATTGTAAACAACAACAAATTATACCCAATAGCAAGACATTTTGGCACTCATCATTATCAAGATGTAACTGGACTTCGTATGGTTGTAATTGATTCTGTTGACATGGGTATCAGGGGAGGAGATCGAGAACTGTCCTTACGCAAACTAGAATCATTATATATTATTGAATTTAATAGTATTGTACCTTCTGGTTTGAACGTTTCTGAAGAGCTGGCAGTACATCTTCACTGATATGTATTTTATGAGCTTTATTGAAAACAGTATCGCAGTCATTGCGCTCAGTAACTGTAATACAATTTTATTCTTATAGGTGCTGTGAGGGAGTATAACATGATGGCCATTGGCTGTGCAGACATATGGGAAGCACCGTGGATGATAAAGTGTACTTTGTCATGATTTATAACTATTGAGCCCACTTGGGCTGAACTACCTTGAGAGTATATCAATTTAAGGAAAGTTATGATACTGGTATGAATATGCCAGATGTAAGAACAATATGATCTCCATGTGTCATAAGAGCTGATTTAACCTCTAAACTGTTGACCGTATTACAGGAATCAATGTTGAATATGTGTAAATTGATTAACCCACTTGGGCGACACAACTTGCGAACTGTATTAGATTTTATACAGCAGGTTCATGTAATGACTTTATATGTAACCGTTTCATTTGGTCAACAGTATGTTTTCACCTTCCAATATGGCCGACACATTTACTGACACCAAACACAGCACTTATTTTATTGTCCTATGTTGATTTTCATGAATTGTGTACACCGTGTGATTTAAATTTGATTATGTGCACAGAGGCTCTCGAACGTGATCAAGGCTTAACCGCTGAAACGCGTTGTTTGTTGCCGCAATAAATCGCTTTGTACAGAAGGAAGGTGTCCGAGCATCTTTTGTTATATTAAAAGATCGTTCAAAGACGTGTTTGGATTTCCAGTATCCAGGTTCGGACCGCCCAACGACAGCTTCACAGCGCTACCGGAGATTGTGGAGAGAAAATATATATATATATATATTCTTACATGCCATACTTCACGATCAAAAGAGGCGCTGACTCCGTGAATCTGAATCCAAACTTTTATTTCATAGATCAGTTGCTGCTTAGACGCGTTTCGGCGTTACCGCCTTGTTCACTACATCTGCCATAGTTTAGAGAGCGTACATATATGCACAAAACATGAGTGTGTCACTTAATCAGTGTTACAGGTTTAAACCAGATGTTGCCATGGTTACAGTGTGGCAGAGCCTGTTTTAGATAGTCTTTTTACACTTTTTATTAGTACACATACAGAGCATTTTATTGGAAACATTTTGTGTATGTTTATATATCACCAAAACCGTGTGTTTATCTATTCTTAACCTTCTCGTCATTCAGCATGTTATAATATTGACAGCTGAATTAAGGTTGTAGGAAAACCAAAAGTGATAGTAATTTAGAAAGTAAAAGGGGTGAAAAGAAAGGTTTACACATTTTGCTACACAGTTCTAGTGGTCCCTGCCTTGAAGGTGCCCATATATAGGTCCTGCAGTAGTAGGCCATCTGGTTTGCCTGTATCCAGTTCCTACGGCAGTGCCCTGTGGACGCTGTGGGTGTGCGCAAGGAAAAGTTCCCTTATGCCGATACCCGGTGGAGGTTCCTGGAGCTCACATATACTCAACAATACTTATTCAGTTCAAGGTGAGTGACTATCAGCACAACGCTATTATTGGCAACCATAACGAGGTCCGTAAATACACACTCCTATGTTTGCCAAAGGTGCCTGTCTGAGTCTGTGTCAGCCCCACAGGTTTGTTCGCGGCCATCAATCATTTTAGGCACCCGCTTCAGAATTGCATGGCTGCCAGTTGCTAGTCGGCGGAAAATGAGAAAAAGAACCACATGAATGTGGTTAGATAAACTTAATTCTAAAATTCGGGATGACCCAGTGGTCTGCCGAATCTCATGGCCAGATGGATAATATTAGTGGGAGGTAAACAGGAGGAACTCTTTGGGATGTTGTGCATTACATTTGGCTCTAAGTAGAGTACGTGGCTCAGGGGACAAAAAGGTAGGTATGTGTTGCTGTGTTGGTGAATGTGCTGAACTCAACTGTTGACATGGTGGTGTATTTTACTGACATAGCCATGTCTGTGAGGTGCTCTTAGTGCCCATGTGAAATCCCGTGATTAGTGTAGTACGTGAACAGCAGATGTTATACGAATGGTATTCTGAGATGGGAAAATTGCAGACATATATTTAGAGATGGACACTTAAGGCTTCGTCCGCATTCAAACCGAATGGGATCTTGGAATTCAAAAGTATGATGTACCTTGATTCCAAGCGGCGCAACGCCAGTGGGCAGTTGCCTCCTCTGATGTTTTTCGGAATGCTGTCAATCACAAAATATTGGATATTATTAGCATTACCTTTGTGCGCCTCGTGGATGTGTCTGGCTACCGGGTATGCCGGGTCATTGTTAGAAATGTCTCGCAAGTGCTGTAAAATCCGCACGTGTGCTGGATGGATTGTGGAACCTACATATCTCTTACCACACGCACACACCAATACATATACTGCAAAATCTGTTTTGCATGAGAACGTGTCCCTTAGCATGTATGGTTTATTTCTGAACGGAACGTGAACTTTGGTGGTGTTCACTCCGTGTGTGCATGCCTTGCACTTACTGCATTTTTTGAAACCTATTTGGGAGTTGAGCCAATTTTTTGACTTTTTTAGTATTGGTGCATTGCAGACGAGTTCATTCCTCATAGATTTGGCCTTTCTGAATGTGATCAAAGGATTTTTGCCCACTGTTTCACCTATGCTTTGGTCCCCCCGGACTAACGGCCAGTGCCTTCTCAGGATTTTACGGAGATTATTATGGTATCTGTTATACCCAGTTATTAATCTCGGGGGAGTTCTCTTACTGTGGTCCGTATCTTTCATCACCCTTTTGGGGAAAATCAGATCTTTCCTGTTTTTGACACTACACTTGGCTTCTGCCCTCTGGCATGTGTTCTCTGTGTACCCCATCTTCCTGAGTCTATTGAATAAATCTTGTTTGGCACTAGTGAGTCCTTCAGGGGTGCTGCAGTTCCGTGTCATTCTCAGGCACTCAGCGTAGGGAATTGACTGTTTCAACGGTGTAGGGTGAAAACTGTGTGCATGAAGAAGGGCGTTCCCTGTCGTGGGTTTCCTGAATGTGCGTGTCTGTATCTTATCATTCTGCACATATAATTCAAGATCAAGAAATTGGATATTTACAGTGCTGGTGTTACAAGTGAATTTCAAATTGAGCATGTTTTCATTCAAAGCTAGTGCAAAATTTTCTGCATCTTTGTCACTGCCACGCCACAGGATAAAAATGTCATCGATGTATCTTTTGTACATCATTACATTATTTTGCATGATGTCAAAGTGCTGGACTTTCAGTACCTGCTCCTCCCACCAGCCCATATGCAGATTCGCATAGCTGGGGGAGAAGCAAGTTCCCATGGCCGATCCCTGAAGCTGTTTATAATGCAATCTGTCAAAAATGAACGTATTATTTGTCAGACACCACTCTGCCATCTCCAACAACATTTTCGTGTGGTTAAATAGTTCAATAGGTCTTTTTCCTAGATAGTGTTCCATAGCTTTCAGACCATCCCGGTGTCTGATACTGGTGTACAACGATTGGACATCTAATGTCATAAATAGGTAATTATCTTGCCATTCGATGTCGAAAATCTTTGACAGAAAATCCCCCGTGTCTTTGATATAGGCCGGGAGTTTTTTGACCTCAGGTTGCAAGAAAGCGTCAATGTATATACTTGTTTTTTCAAATAGGCTGCCAATTGCTGATATTATTGGCCTCCCGGGTGGTGTTTCTTCATTTTTGTGCACCTTTGGTATAAGGTATAATTGAGGTATCACTGGGTAGTCATTCTTTAGGTAGTTGAATTCTTCTTTGCTGATGAGGCCCATTCCTTTCCATCTGTATAACTCATTGTGATATTTTTCTTGAATGCCCACATTGTGGGTTGGGCTTATCCTCATGTAACATTCCTTGTCTTGGAGTTGGATGCAGGCTTCTTTGTTGTACATGTGTAGGGGCCACAGTACCACGTTACCCCCCTTGTCTGACCACCTGACCACGATGTCTGACCTTGATTTTATTCTTGTCATTAGGTTATTATATTTTCTTCTGTGGTCTTCATTTTCCTTCCAATATTCCTTTGTGCTTTGAAAAGACAGTTCCTTTAAGTCTTTGATGACATTGTCTGAGAAAAGATCGAGATTGTCTTTAGGCATCGCGGGCATGAACACTGATTTAGGTTTGAAGTTTGTTTTGACCGTTGCATAGATGTTCAATTCAGATGCAGCGGCTGACCCACTTGGTGTTTTCCCATCGCCTTCTATTTCTTGTTCCAAATCAATCAGGTTTTGCAGAGCCTCCATGTTGGCCACTGACAGATTCTGGCTGTGGTCTTCAATCTGCCTAGTTGTTGTTGGGCGTTTATTTGTATTTATAAAATACTTTTGCAATTTGAGTTTTCGAATGTACTGAAACAAATCTATGCGGGTCTGGGCATAATCAAAGTTTGTATTTGTACAATATGTTAATCCAAGGGATAAAATTTCAAGTTCTTTTGTGTTCAACTCCATGTCTGTTAAATTAATGACTGTGTTGTCTGTTTCATTTTGTACTTCCATTATCGGCGTCTGTGGCGTCTGTTTTGTGATTTGTTCTGTTGTTGATTTTGGCCTCGTTTTTCTCCACCGTCTGTTTTTTCTTCTGCGGCTTTTTGTTGCTGTTTTTGATTTTTGTTCTGGTTCTTGCCTCGACCTTCCCCCCCATCTTGTTTCGAAGGGAAGCGTGGTCTTAATGTCCTGAGGCGTTGCATTCTTAAAAAAGCCAATTCTTGTGCAGGAGTTGGTGGTGGGCCCACTCTGCCACTGCTGTGATTGCTTTCGGCATTGGTTTCATATTCTGAGCTGATTTCGTTTTCACTCAGTACCACTGTTGTGTTTTCCCCACTGGATTGTGTGTTGGGGGTTTGTTTTCTTACTTGGTCGTACTTTTTTGCGAAGGTGTAGATTCTTCCACTCATGTAGTCGTTGCGGTCCCGCTGGAATTTTATTGCCTTCCGTTCCTTGATTTCCGCTTCAAGTTTGAGAACTCTTTCTCTTATTTCAATTAAGTTTTTAGTGATTTCGTCCTGATTTGATTTCAATTCAAGTTGTTGCATTATTTCATTGATGCGAGATATCATTTTTTGTCTATCGCTTACTGCAAATTCTATCAGTATTTTTAACATGTTTTCTGACGATTTGGCGCTGTTCTCTGCCCACCTTTGTAACATTGCTGGGTCTGGGTCTTCATACGTGGGAGCCACTAAAATTCTGAGCCCTCTGGGAATTCTTCCCACTTCCAGGTACCTCGTGAGGGATTTCACTTCCCACCATTTTCCTGTTTCTTTTTTACTAAGTTTTTCCAATTCAATTAATAGTTTCTTTGTCTCATCCAGTACAGCGGGTTGTGCCTGGGCGCTTGGAGGGTTTGTGCCACTTTTGCCTGTGTCAGTGTCCGTGAATACATCTATAGCTGCTTCCTCTCTCTCCCTGTCCCATTCGGCAGACATACTGATGGTGCTTTATGTGTATATATATACTGAAGACTCGTTGACACAACAAAGCGGCACGGACTCCAATATGTTGCGGCGCAGTATTATTCTTTTATTGAATTGTAAGTGCTGCCCATGTCGCGTTTCGGTTACGCCCAGTGGCCTTGATCACATGATCGCCCTACGTGAAATGCTTGTTTATATATGCATCATCACCATGTGACATATTGCTCTGTGGTAGACAGTGACAAAAGTCATATATATAATCTTACAATGCTGAGCCAGTTTACAGGTGCAGTCCCCGCAAAGTATCCAATTTATATGTCGCTCCTGTCAGCAAACAAAACCCTGCACTGCAGGATTCAGCGTTTTATTTCAGGTGGTGATGAGTTTCGGTGTTAGCCTTTGTCAAACAGAGAGGCATGAGCAAGGATATAATACACCTTTGTTGAAAATTGAAAATCTGCACCTGGACTCTGTCATCTGTGAGTCTACCCTGCCAAGTGATGCCATCCCAATGCTGAACCCCTGAAAGTGGGCCTAAGAACTGCTGCATCTCTGCCGACCAGAGCATCCTTTAGCTGAACCGACGTATTTCCTCGGCTGAGCGTTGCATCCTTGAGCAGAACCGATGCATCACTGCTGTTGGTGGATTGGGCCAGGCACAGAAGGTCCGCATCGCCCTGGCATCTTCTGAACCTCTGCATGACCGCCAGCATGGTGCATCTCTGACCCGAGTCCTTGCATTCCTCAACGACGGCAGCTTGATGAGGCCGACAACCTCTGCATCGCAGCCTTGTAGCTCTTCGGAACTGATGCATTGCCTCAGCTGTGCACTGCACCCTGATGCCCGGACTTTACATCTCAAAGCCCCATCGACGAGATCCTTCATAACGATACAAAAGACCTTGCCCTGCAGCTGTGCCGCACCTCAGCACTGACACATCGCTTCGACTGAGTAATGCTACTTGCCTCAGATCCACGCAATGCTCCGCAACCAGGATTTAAATTACTTTGGTTAGGTAGGTCCAACTGCGTCCCTGTAGCTGACCCATGCTCCATCGTGGTTGACCTGAACTTTTGATTTTGTCCCAGTCCGGCGCAACCACATCTCCCAAAAAGCACCTTTTGCTCTTAGGCGCTATTCTTAACAAAAAGAAATATTGAAATACAATATCTCCAGTTCTACTTATTGGATTTTTTCATTTTGGTCTTGTTTTATCAATTAAACAATACTCTAATTTCCTAAACCTGGTGGGGGATTTTTTTGTGTGGTGTTTTCATTGTTTTTACATTTAAAAGTGTTGCACAAATATTTTACACATTGCCTTCAAGTTAAGCCTAACTGCTCTGTGCCAAGCTACCAAAGGGTGAACCGAGGTTAATTTGAGGTTTGCTTGTGCCTTACCCTGACTAGGATTGTGGTTGCTGTTGACCAATGCTCACACCCCGGTCTGCCAACAACCCAGTTTCTAACAACCTTCAATAGAGAGTGATGGATGAATAGAGCAGAGTATGTCTCCAACAGCGCCTAGTAAGAGCCAAGAGTGCACCTCAAACAGACTTTTCATAAGACATTTGGGTAGGACAGAGTAAATGTCTGGAGGGAATGTTAGCAGTTTGCATGGGCAGAACAGAGTACATCTCTAACAGAGCTTTAACAAGACTTATGAGTAGGAAGGAGCAGACCTCAAACTGAGTTTTAAAAAGACTGTGGAGTATAACAGAGTAAAACCTCAGAACAATGTTAACAATATGCATGGGCGGAACAGAGTACACCTCGTACAGAGTGTTAACAAGACAAATGAGTAAGGAAGAGTACACTCAAACAGAAGTTTAACAAGATATATGGGTATGACTGAGTAAAACCTCAGAAGAATGTTAACAGTACTCATAGGTTGAACAGAGTCCACCACCTACTGAGTTTTACCAAGACTTAGGAGTAGGAAAGAGTACACCTCATCACACAAAACAAAGGGGAAAGAGGTACTACTCCTTCACCTTCCTTCAAACCAAACATCCGATTACACAAAAGGGTGCAGGACGTTAGAGAAGTCCGCTGCAAAAGGTGAATGTGGTGCAGACGCTGTTTGGTAAAAAATGACCTCACCCACAAATTGTGGCATGCTTCATCATTGGGCTTTCTAACGACATCCCTGTGCAGACCAATGCCTGAGATGGAGCATAAGTGTGGGGAAGACAATACAAACAAATAACATCAGGGATCAAAACAAATATGCAGAAATCTAATTTAAAACTGGCTCAGCAATATCCTCTTTAAATTTTATTCCTTGATTTCCTGGTTCAGGATTAAAATTTATGATATATAGGATAGTGGAGTCGGGGCGAATTATTAGCCCTACACCCCTCCTATCTGCATTATTCAGTACACCTCAAACAGAGTTTGACATATGAGTATGACAGAGTAAACCTTCGGAAGGATGTTGAAATTACACAGAGAAACAGAGTACGCATTGAAAAGCTCTTTGAGAATACTTACAAGTAGGGAAGAAAGAGCACACCTCAAACAGTTTTAACAAGAGATACGAGTGGGATGGATTAAACTTTGGAAGAATGTTAACAATGCACATGGTTGGAAGAGAGTACACCTCCAAAAGAGCTTAATACATTACAATACAATAAGACTAATGCGTAAGAAAGAGCACACCTGAAACAGTTTCAAAGAACCAAAAGACAAGTCAAGTTTGGCAGAATGCACCCTGGTGGAAGAGATAACACCTGTAACAGTTCTCTAACTAGACACATGAGGAGGAATGAGTTCACTTCCGACAGAGTGATAACAAGAAATATGAGTACATATTACAAGCTCTAACAAGATACCTACAAAAGAATACTAGCAATACATAATAAGTAGGACTGAGTTCACCTCTAACAGAGCGTTAACAAGACGTGAGAAGGACAGAGTAAGCCACCCTCAGAGCTTCAGCAAGGCACATGAGTTGGGCAGTGTGCTCCTTCAACAAGGGCCGGCCTTAGGCATGTGCAAGCTGTGCACTGCACAGGGCCACCAAACCCCAGGGGCCACCACGCCGATATATATCCTTAATATAATAATCTTCTGTGGGTGGATACATATTTGCGTGGTGTCCCCTGGCAGGGATTTGGCGGCCTCCGGCTCTGTTCCACTTCCAAACACCCTAACCCCCCCTCTTCACTGGCCTCCGCGCTCGCCCCGCCCGGACCCCCTCTTCCGGGGCCCCCTACCTACGCTCCCTGCCCAGGGCCACCATGAGCCTAGAGCCGCCCCTGCTTCAACAAACCCTTTTCTGGGCGTATGAGCAGGACACAGCATACGTCCAATAGAGCCTTTTTGTATAACACATGGCTAAAACAAAGCAACTGTTCATCAGAATTCTAACAGGACATTTGAGTAGGACAGAGTACATCTCTAAGAGCGTTGACTAGACATGAGTAGGCAAGAGTATATCTTAAACAATGTGTTAACCAGGCAGATGTGAAGCACACAGAACACCTCCAACAGGACAGCAACCAGACGTGAGTAAGACACAGTACACTGCACCAGAGCATTAATGAGATAAACAAGCAGACTGAAGTGCCCCGAACTCAGCTGTAAAAACACATAAATAGAATCGAGAATAAAAATTCTTGAAAAGAAAAGTGTTTTCATGCCACAAATATATGTATTCCTCGGAGAGCGCTTCCTCTGGATGTGTTTGGATCTGAGGGTATGTGTGTGACAGAAGCTACACTGACTTGGTGAATCCATCCTATAATGTCACATGAATAATGTTCAGTGGTTGATTCTGTGTGAGTAGAATATATGGTACTTGGAAAGTGCCTGATGGAACAGGAGACGGGGGGGGGGGGGGGTTGCTGAGCGCTGTTCCTGTATCTTGAGGAGACCCTCACCAGTAGGAAGACTCTAAGCCTGGGTTTGTTTAAAGCCATGCTTACATACTGTCCATTATGCAGCCTCTGCATCTCAGCCACACACTTGGTTTTAGTCCCCCTTTCTAGGTCCGGTGTTAATCAAGACCTTTTGATTGTATAATATACTTACCTAAAGGGGCTTTCAGCCACCTCTATTCACCCATTGGTCTGTGTTTATGTCATTCACATTTTGCTTCCACCCACTACAGCATATAGCATGGGGCAGTGTGGCAGCCTATTTAATCCACTGGTTAATTTCAATTTGAGTGACTGCATTTTGCTCTCTCTTGAGGGACACATCCACACACAACCTAGTTCCCTTCAATGCTAGTGTTTTTGTTTTTAGTTTATAATTGATTTAGTGTTGCCTTTGTGTTTAGAGCCTGATATGATAGCAGGATGCTTCTGATGCACGTTCCATCTTTAGCAGAACCCATCGCCTGCCAATGCTGTGGTAAATTCCATTGAAGTGTTTTGCTTGTATGACTGCAAGGCAGATCGGATTTTGTCCATTTGAAACTGTTTTTCATTAAGTTTCACTCTTTTTTACTTTTTTCTTGCGCTCCTCCTTCCCTAATTTTTCTCTCCTAATCTAATTCCTTCCTTCCTTCCTCCCTCCCTTCCTCCCTTCTTCCTTCCCTCCCTCCCTCCCTCCTTTCCTCCCTCCCTCCCTTTAAGATTAAGAGCTGAGATAAATCCCTTTGCTTGTTAGAATGGGGCTGTACTCCTGGCTCTGCCCTAAATGTTGAGTCTCTCGCAACTTTTGTTTCTTGCTCTTGGATTGGACTATTTAATGCCAGGACACCCTAGTGTAGCAGTGCACTTTATAAATCCCATAACATACCTGCCCCCCTTCTCTTCATGCATTTTATGAGCATGGCTCAAGCCCCCACATTTGTGCCCCCAAGTATTGCATTATGTTTTTCTTACTTCAGAGAGACTGGACAAGAGGTAAACTCAAGCACTTAACCTTCTGGAAACCTTTTGGTGGTGATGTGGAATTGATGTTACATGTTCAAATAAGATTAGACAGGTAGGAACTAAAATGCACGAAGTAAATGAAGTATATGTATAGGCCCATGGGAAAGCCGAGTCCCCGTGCAGGTCTCACACATTCACAAATGTCAAAGTTGAAGATGTAAATTTAAGCTCAGGTAAGACCAGACACATATAATTTTCAAGATTCATAAGGGTTTCACTATAGATACACCAACATTCGTTCAGTAAATCTCTGTCTCCTGCTTAGAGCGTGTGACAGTAGAAACACACATATTTGTTGAGTCACCTCCTAAAAGGAGTGTTCACATTTTTTCTTCCTGGAGTAAGAGCCTGCAGTGTGTCACTGAGGCAAAAAGTTTACTCTTACAAAGTTGAAATTGTGGTTCATAAGGATTTATCATTCACTCGGTGATCTCTGGTGCTTCAAAGACGCGATCAGGCAAAATTATTACTTTTGCATCTTCACTCTAAAAATCAAAACCTTAGTGACACGGAGACAATCCACAGCAATGAACAATTTGCATGAGATTTGGTCTCCAGCCTACAGTAAACTCAGAAGATATTGAATCTGTGAAACCATCTTGTTACCGCATCTCATCCTGGTTGGCGTCTCGCAGCTGCAGATCCATCTGTTAGGTGAAACAGGCACCATGATTGGAAGGCAGTGATATCATGTGGCTCACTGTGCTCTGCATCATCGGCACAATGCGATTCATTACACCATGTTAATTATTCTGCACTTCGACATTTGATGGATACAAGAGCATTTGAGCACATCTCAAGGACTCCGTGTCATATTCCTTAATGCTGGTGATGGAATATACACAACTTTTTCAGGAGAAAAAATTGGGAGTGAAACGATTTTGAATCTGTGTAGAACTACATTTCCTTAGGAACAATAAGGAACAAAGCCAATGTTGGTAAAAAAAAAACATTTATTAAGTTGGAGGGGATATCATCACTTGTGAAATAAAGATGATTCCATATACATTCAGAGGTGACTGAATGATGATTCAAAACCACTTCTTGGCCCACATTTAGGAACACATACCTAACTCTCTCCAAAGAGACAAGTACTTAGAAGGAGTTTTTTGAGAAGCTAGTAGTAAAGAGAAACCATCTTAGATGGCAGTGACAAGCTCTTGAGAGAGAGATACGTTGGCGACCTGTGAAAATTGGAATAATCACTATCCCAGCATTAGTCTCTAAAGGTGCATTAAGTGCAAGTGATGTTTCAGTAAACTGATGGAACACTGGCCAAATAGAAAGTATGTTTCTAGCAGGTAGGACCATTGCGGCGATAATAAGGGTCTCTGGAAATTAACTGGCAATTGAGAAGAAATCCTATCTATGCATGGCAGTGACACTGCAGGGACAGAGAATCAGAGATTGCTAATATAAAGAGTAGGGGCACAGAGTAGGGAAGACTGGGAGGGTATCTACAGAAGGAAGAAACTGAGCCATTGACTTAAGAGAGGTGAAACACGGGTGGAAGGTGTAGAGGAAAATGCAAGTTAAGGAATAGTTAGGGTCATTGGGGAACTAAGAGTCATAGGACCTTATTATGAGTTTCTACGGTCCTGGTGTGGGTGGCATGCAGCTGCCCCGCTCCAGGACTGCTGAAAATCATCCTCTCCTGCCTGACAGATTACAAGTAATTTTGTGGTCCGGTAGGCGTGGTGGTTCCATGGCAGTGCTGTTTAAAGGCTCAATGTCATGCATTCCTTCCCGTGCAGGAACTGGGGGTGCATAACAACACAGGGACACAGCAGGTGCCCCCCTGCATGCACCCCTGTGCACAGAGGCACAAGGGGGACTTGCCTCACCGCCACTCTTTTCATGGCGGTGCGACTGCCATGAAAAGGGTGGTGGTGATGCAACTCAAAGTATGCTCGGCGGAGCTGATGTGGCACCGCCGAGCATATTTTGGCCTCGAACCACTGCCAGACCACCTCAGGTTACTTGATCCACGGCAGTAGCAGCGGTTTAGTGGCAGTCCGACTGCCACACTTATAATACTGTAGGCAGTCCCACATTGTGGCAGTGGTCGGACCGCCACCATGACTATCGCAGTCCATGGGACCACCGTAGTCTTAATAAGGGCCATAGAAAGCTGAAGAGTTTATTGGTTGTGTTTAGGCAGGAGAGAAGGTGTACGAGAGGAGAGAGGGAATGACGAGGGCCTCTAGAAAGCAAATGCAGTGAGGCATTAATAAGGACCATTGCAAAAGGCTGAACAACAAGGAAATTAAAGGTTGCTGTCTGAGGAGGGATGCTAAGAATGGTAGTCTTTCTGATGTATGGGTATAGAGATGAGCCTGAGGGTAGAACTGAGGGGACAGTGGGTTCATTTGGCGCAAACTAGGTCCTCATCTCCCGGAACTCTTTATTCAGACTGTCAGTCTGACATCCCGCGAGTGGACACATGGTGTTCTGACAACATGGAGTGAGTTTCCAACCATAGGGCACAGAAGATGTCTGGTTGTAGGTGCCTACAGGAGGCATTTGTTTCCTTGATTTGCACAGAGAGCTGCTGGGATAGGAAAGTTACTGACCATTTCTTGCTGTGATGCATAAGGAGACAGAAGAAGCCCACGGGTGAGACAGACCAGCGTGGGCACAAGGATGTCTGGAGAGTGAGAGCATAAATGTAGGAGTCTACAGGGAGGAGTAAATGGAAGAGGCACTAATGAGACATGCAACATTCGCACTTCCGGACATTCCTATCACATCCAGCTGGGGTTGCCACATTATATTTGCAAAACTACATTGACCTTTTTCGGCACCGGACACAGTTTATGCCCTCATGGAACAGCCGAAGTATCCAGACCCAAACACAATAAGAGCCGGTATAGGGAAGATTTATCTCCATCTCAAACTGATCAACCCAAACTGTTTTAGTCAAACCCCAAAAAAGTGGCAACACTACTTTTGGCATTGTTGATTTTACCAAGTGACATGTTGATGAATTCGAGTAATACAGAGGCGAGGGAGGGGTTGGGATCACGTGGCCCAAATTTTGAGGTACAAAAAATATCGAACTCACAGTATTGACTACAGCATCAAGATAAAGAGAATTGGGGTTACGAACAGCAAATCTGTATTTCCCTATGGATTGACAATATAGCCGTCGTCAAAATTGTGGCTGCAATAAATTTAATTTTTTTGTAAATCTTAATTTCTTTTTTCCTGATTAACACATTTGTGTACATTTCTGAACAATATAGTGATATACATCTTCTACAGAACACCACTTTGTACTCAGCTAAATGAGTGACGTTGTTAGAAAGCATTGGGATCCTATTATTTGAGACACAGGTTGCTGTGGTGGCTGCTTTATCCCCTGCAGTGAAGTTGCATTGTAGGATGTATCAGTAGCTCCCAGTTGGTTTGCATCACATGGTGTGGACATCTGACCGACTGTGCGTCCCATCCCAGTGATAATCTGTTCCCCATCACGGTGAAAGTCTCAGCCCACTCCCACCATTAGCCTAATGCCAAGGTCTGTGCAAGTCTGGCCACAGTACCTGTGAGTTTGATTCAAGCACCACAGTCCCACTGGGGGTCTAATCCTTTGAACTAATGTATCAGTGAGAGTCTGATGCCAGTACCACACTACCAACCTGAGCCCCCCCAAAAGTTATGTTCTGATCACAGTACCAGTGAGAGTCTGACCTCAAAGATAGGATGCCAGTAGTACCCATCTGTGGGGGTGGATGTCATCTCAAAAGCTGTTTGCGTATTGTGCCAGTCTATGGGTGAGTCTAGTTTGAATCTGTATGAGAGTCTGGGTTACTGTCCTAGTTCTTCTCTAGACCTGTACCCATGTGAGTCCGGTCTAGGCTCTGGCATGGTCCTTGCATGTATCTAGTCTTGAAACCTTTGTGAGTCTCGTCCTGGCCTCTGAGACGTCTGGCCCCAGTCACAGTGTCTGTGTGGCCCCTGTTCCCATATGTGTCTGGCTCCAGTGTCAATATGTCCCAGTGTGTGTCTGGCCCCGGTCCCAGGGTCAGTGTGATCCCTATGTGTATCTGGCACCCGTCTCAGAGTCACCGTGGTCCGTGGGTATCTGGTCCCAATCCCAATGTCAGCATTGTCCCTGTTCCTGTGTGTGTCTGGCTACAGTGTCAATGTATTCCAGTGTATGACTGGCCCCAGTCCCAGTCCCAGCGTGGCCTCTGTTCCTGTGTGTCTCTGGTCCCAGTCCCTCTTAGTCTGTTTCCCACCCTGGTGTGAGTGTTGTCCCTGTTCTTGTGTAAGTCCGGCCACGGTCACTGACTTGGAATTGTCCCAGCCTCTGTGAAATTTTTTCCTTTACTAGTCTGGCCCTGGTCCCAGTCCCGGTGTCAGTGTGGTCCCTGTATGTGTCTGGCCCCAGTCCTTGCGTCACTGAGGTCTGTGTGTATCTGGTCCCAGTCCCAGTGTCAGCGTGGCCCCTGTTCCTGTGTGTTTCTGGCTCCAGTATCAGTGTGTTCCAGTGTGTGTCTGGCCTTGGCCCCAGTGTCAGCATGGCCCATGTTCCTGTGTGTCTCTGGCTCCAGTCCCTCTTGGTCTGGATCCCACCCTGGTGTGAGTGTTGTCTGTGTCCTTGTGTACGTCCGGCCACAGTCACTGTCTTGGAATTGTCCCAGTCTCTGTGAAAGTATTTCCCTTACTAGTCGAGCCCTGGTCCCAGACGAGTGGGGTCACTGTTCCGGGACATGTCTGGCCCGATTCCTGTTCGAGTCTGTTCCCAGCCCCAGGTTAATCTGGCAGCAGTGAACACCCAGGGCTTTATTCTCCTTATTTTTCACCCTATTCACAATGGTCTATGGTTTGGGTTATCTGGCACTTCTATCAGATCCCACCCCATTATCCAGTCCATTTTTGGTTTGTGAACCAGAGTAAGGGTATATTATCTGGCCTTGAAAAGCACTCCTGGATAGATGTTAAATTCCCTTTCTCCGTCCTTCCTGTTGCTGACATTGCAGTGGAAGGTGGTTGTCAGGGCTGGAGGCTACGTTTGATTTCCACTGGAGGAGATTCCATCATTGAAATATCATTGCAGCTTGTGACAGTAGTCTCCGGCTCCTCTAAAGTTTTCCAGATCTACAGGAGAGAGAAGATAGAAAAGCAAATGAATGTTCACATGGAGCTCCAGGTGCCAGATAAATATTCAGAGTATTTGTTTGCCCTTGGAACTCTTACCCAAATAAACGCAGCACTTCTTTCAAGGATCTAAAATCTATTTAATCAAAGAATTTGCCTTCACAAAATTCATCACTTAAATCAATCAAGAAATTGGGTTATTGATTGAGGGGTATGAAAACCCTACTCAAGCAACTGCCTCAATCCCTGTCAGGGTGAACCACAAAAGTCACTAAATTAACCTGTGCTTATCCCTCTGCTAGCTTGGCACAAAAGGTGTCATGCTTAACTTAGAGACACTGTGTTAACTGTGTTGAGGCACACAAATAGTAATAAAGTGAAAATGCAACATAAGAAAAATTCCAAACCATTTAAGAAAATAAAGTACATTTTAATAAATAACGCAACACGACAATAAATTAAATCCAGTTAGTAGAACCGGAGTTATGAAATTTTAAGGTTTTCAGTGAAACCTAGCACCTAACCGATCAAATCGCCAACCGCGGTATCTGGTCACGCAAGACCGTGGCAAAGTCAAAAGTTAAGGTCGACGGCGATGGAGCGCGGTTCGGATACACGAAGTGGATTGGGCCCTATCTCAGCTTACCTTGGGACTTAGAAGAAATGTTGAAGAAAAGTCCAGGAGAATGTAAACTTGAGCGGGGCATGGCAGCAGGCAGTGTCCGTGGAGGTGTCGTTGTCCTCAGGGAGTGCTGAGTAATTTCCCAATGAAGCTGTCGATGATGGTAGGAAAAAGCTCAGAGCAGGCAAAACCGGATTTCCAGGCTGAGGAAATCTGTGGGGAGCCTGTCGTCGAACTCAGTGAAGATGTTTACCTTTGTACTAAGACAACGTTTTGCAAGTTAAAAACCTCCTGCAGGTCAAAGCTGCACATCGTAAATGAAAAAGGCTCTATGAGGCCGGATATCGTCCCTTGGAGGTCCTGCTGAACAGGATTTGATGCTACAGAGTAGAACGTGGTGGGAACTATTGCAAAGTAGAGCCCTCTGGTGTTGTATCTCGGGCCGAACGGCTGGCAGGTTGGTTCTTCTGGCTCTTTTTGGTGACAATTTTTCCAAGTTCCAAGTTTTCCAAGTTTTAGAGTTAGACAAACGTAGCACCTTTCACAACATTTTGTAGGGTCCAGAACCTGGGCGGCACCACTTGGACTGTTAGGACTCGCTCCAGCAGAGACGAGGTGTAGGGTTCAAGGTCTCTGGACTTTGCCATGTCCCTGTAGCTAACACAGGAGGCCAGCAAATTAGCCCTTGAAGTCACTCTAGTAGTCCTTGGATCAAGGAGATGGTCCACCTCTCTTTCAAGCAGCCAGGCAGGCCTCAAGCAGCACAGCAGTCCTCTGGGGAGCAAGGCATGCCTCAAGGAGCAGGGCAGTCCTCTGGGGTACAAGACAGTCCTTCTGAAGTCTTACAGAGGTCCAGGAGTGTGTTGAAGAATAAGATGTGTTCTAGGCGTCCTTGAAGAGGGAGAATTTCCTATGCTACACCCCACATTTGGTTCTGGAAAGTTCTTCTTTTCCCCTGCCAAGTCTTCAAGAAGTCTGGAGTAACAAAAGACTGGTGTCAGGATCCCCTGTGTTTGTTTTTGGAGACAATTCTTTGAAGTGTAAGGGGGTCAGGGAACAGTGCCGCCCCAGGCTGTCCTGGCAGAATGGCTCATCCTACCAACAGCTAGTAGCCTTTGTCTCACTGGGAGGAGTGCACAAAGAACAAAAGCTAAGCTGTTCACAGTAATGTGATTTAGGACACTGGCGGCAGGCACCAAACAGTTAGAACAAGAGCATGCCAACTTTCTAAAAATGGCATTTTCAGAATTGTGATTTAAAATATGAGTTTGCCATTAAAGAGGATTTTAAATTATAATGTGTTTGAGTCCAAATTTGATATCCCTATATGCCCCAATCAAAAGTTAGCACTTCTTAAATGTAATAAAGTAACCCAATGTTAACCTATTGGAGAGGTAGGCCTTACAATAGTGCAACATAAATGTAGGAATGTTTCACTACCCGGACATGTAAACCTCACAAACGCATGTCCTACTGTTTACATACAGTGTACACTGCCCTATGGGCTTCTTGGGCCTACCCTAGGGGTTATTTATATGTATTGAAAAGAAAGGTTTAGGTTTACGAAAAGGTGTATTTTGCCAGATCGAAATGGAAGTTTAAAATTGCACTACAGAATGTAATTGCAGGCCTGAGCCAGGCTTTAAAAGGCTACTTTAGTGGGTTGGACAATGAGGGATGCAGGCCAACTGGTTGCATTTAATTTGCAGGCCCTGGGTCCATGTGGTACAACATTCTAGGGAATTGCACATAAACTAAATCTGTCAATCAGGTGTAGTCCAATTTTACCATGTTTTAGGGAGATAGCACAAGCACTTTAGTACTGGTTAGCAGTGGTAAAGGGCACAGAATCCTAATGTCAACAAAAAGGAATTCCAGAACTCAGAAAGGGTCAAGTCAAAGCATTTGGGGGAAAACCAAACCAAGATTGTTGTGGAGGGTGCAGGCTCACACAGGCAGCAGTAACTCGTCGCTTGCAGTTGGGGGCGGAGTCCCGCAACTAGGTCGGGCCGCTTCCTATATCTGCCGAATCACTTCCCCATGCCCGTGGATGCGTGACAACAGAGCGGAGCGTTTGTGAGTCAGATCTTACCCCGCAAGACATACTCTTTTTAAAATTACTGCGTTATTTGTTTTTAGCTATTTTTAAAAAATAACCTATGTTGTGTTAATTGATTGCTAATTTGCACACTAAGATCATTTCTCTTACCTGCCTCTCCTGTTGTGTCTTGCCGCCTGCACCCCGGTCCACCTCGGGCTTGCCCGATTGTTGTGGAGGGTGCAGGCTCACACAGGGAGCAGTAACTCGTCGCTTGCAGTTGGGGGCGGAGTCCCGCGACTAGGTCGGGGCCGCTGCCTATATCTGCCTATGTGCTATCCGTCGCGCAGCGGACGCGCGCAGTGGGCGCGCCGCTGGCGCGCCTTCAAGCCAGTCGGCGCGCCAAAGGCAAGCCCGTCGGTGCCAGTCCGCGGCCGGCCGGGGCTAGGGGGCCCTCACCATGCCAGTTTTTTAACCTATTCCCGGGAGCAACTTTACTCAGTCTAAGCCCCTGGCCGCTAAGTGCCTTTACCATTGAGGATATTGCCAATCTTGGCCTTAACCAAGCCAACCTCATCCCTTCCCTCCCCCTGCCATCTTTCCCAACCCCCCAAACAACTGTAGCTGTCCCCCCTGCCCTGTCCTGTCCTGCACCGACCATCTCAGCCTTCCTCCTTAACACTAGGTCGGCCGTCAAACATTATCTTGAACTATTTATCTTTTTAGACACTGTCAAACCAGATCTCTTGTTTCTTACAGAAACCTGGTTCTGCCCAGACTCTCTGCCTAATGTGCAGCTCTCCCTTCTTCTTATTATGTCCTACGCGCCAACCGATCCGCGGGAAAGGCCGGAGGCGGTGTTGCCCTGGTTGTCCGTTCTGGACTCCACTTCCAATTGTTATCATCCCCCGCCATTATGGCGGTCGACTGTTTAGTTGTTCGGTCGGCCTCCTTTTCTACCCCCATTACGTGTGTACTTGTTTACCTCCCCCCTCAGCAGACACCGCACTTTATCTCTGCCATCCAGGATCTACTGGCAACTCTAGCAGTGAACAACTCGTCTGTTTTGCTGCTGGGGGACTTTAATTTTTGGCCCTCTGATCCGGCTGAGGATGCGATGTCGAAAGAATTTACTGAACTCCTCCTCAGCACTCAACATACTCAACATACCTGTCTCCCCCCCTGTTGTTCCACCTTGTTCTTGGTCCGATCACTTCCTGATATCTTTTTTCCTTGTCCAAAGTCTTGCTAAAAGACCCCCTCTTCCCAGAAACACATGGGCCCGCAATTGGAACCAGGTAGATGTACCCTCTCTTTGTTCCTCTCTCCTAGCTTCCTGTCCCAGCCTCACTGATCTATCCCCTCTATCCCAAGCAGACACCATTAACAACTGGTTGTCCACTGCATGCGACCTAGTGGCCCCACTCAAACGCATTAGAACCAGGCGTGCACATGACGCCAACAGATGGTTTAACGCAGAGCTTAAGGATAAGAAACTTACTGTACGGCAGGCAGAGCGTGCTTGGAGACGCGCCTACTGCCCCGTACTGAAACTGCAGTACATTTCCGTATCCAACTAATATAAAAAAGCTATCCTCCTGGCTAAGACCAACTACTTCTCCTCAAAAATCCTCTCGGCTGAATACCAACCCAAGGAAATTTTTGCCACCGTCCATGAGTTGGCCTCTTCGGACAGAGCCACCCTCAAACCTTCCCCCTCCCAATCCCTCTGTGACTCTCTTAACGACTATTTCATTGAGAAAATTATTGCCATCAAATCCAACATTTCACCGCCCCCCCTTCCTTCACTGACCTCCAACCCCCGTCCAATCTGTCTTTCCTGGATCACATTCATCCTCTGACCAGGGAAACCTTTTTGGCCTTGATTATCAGAGTCAAGTCTGGATTCCCCATCGATATTTGCCTGGCATATGTTCTAAGGGATATCTATTTGGCTTGTCCCTTGCCTCCTCTCACCTTTCTCAATGATTCCCTGACTCAGAGCACTGTTCCTGACCTTCACAAATCTGCAATCATAATCCCTATTCTTAAGAAGCATGGCGCCGATCCAACTTCCCTTCCCAACTACCACCCCATCTCCTTTCTCCCGTTCTTGGGTAAAGTCCTGGAAAGCCACGTCACTAAAGTTTTGAGTGCCTTTGTGGAGGATAGCGGCAGTTTAGCCCCCTGCCAGGCGGGCTTTCGTCCATCACACTCCACTGAAAAGGTAGTTCTTTCTGTTATGGACAAACTCAGAGAGGGGATGGATGTCAACACGCCCCAGGCATTGGTCCTCCTTGATCTATCCGCCGCCTTCGACACGGTTGATCATTCCATCCTTCTTTCCCATGTCGAGGCGGCCGGCATTAGGGGACATGCTCTGGCCTGGCTTACCTCCTTTCTGAGTGGCCGCACGCAGGCTGTCCATCTGCCCGACTTTTCAGCTACTCCACATAAGGTTCAGTGTGGCGTCTCCCTCAGGGCTCTTCCCATTCCCCTCTTCTTTTTAATTTATACATTTTCCCTCTCATTTTCGGCTTACAGCAGATGGAGGTCACGGTCTTCAATTACGCCGACGACCTCCAGCTCATTTTCAACCTTTCTTCCTCCCCCGAGTCTACTCACAATTTCCAATCGGTTATGATTTTTATCAGGGACTGGATGAACTGTAACCACCTTAAATTAAATCCAGATAGAACTGAACTACTGCTCACAGGTGGCAGCTCCAGTCCCTGGACCCCATTATTTTGGCCCCCCACCTTGGGTACCCCTCCCTCACCTTCCTCCTCAGTCAAGGCACTAGGGATCACTCTCAACAATCACCTCACTTTTCATTCCCAGATCAGTTCAGTAGTGTCATCTTGTTTTTTAATTATTCGCACCATTCGTAAGATATCCTGTTTTTTTTCTTTTTCTGCTCTTAAATTGATCCTATTGGCCATGGTCTTGTCACGCCTCGACTATGGCAACATCTTGTACAATGGGATCCCTGCCTATGATCTTCGGCGCCTTCAAATGGTCCAAAACCAGGCTGCTCGACTCATTTATGGCCTCTCTAAATCGCACCATGTCACTCCTCTACTTAAATCCTTGCATTGGCTCTCTATTCGGGAGCGGGCCCTATTCAAGATGGGCTGCACGGCTTTCCAGGCTCGCGCTGGAACTGCTCCAGCCTTTATTAATTCGGCAATCAAAATCTACGCTCCCAGTAGGGAGCTGCGTTCCTCTACCCAGTTCCTTCTGACTGTACCCCGTTTCAGGAAGAAAAGATCTGGGGGCGCTAAGTTCTCCGTCCTTGCTCCCACCTTCTGGAACACCCTTCCTTGCACCATTAGATCCATGCCCTCTTACCTTGAGTCTCGCAAAGTCTTAAAGACCCTACTCTTTTCACAAGCCTTCCCGGTCTAAGTATCCACTCACTGCCGCCTGGGTCCGTATCCATAGCGCCAAGAAACCGCCTGGTAATCGTGCGCTCAATAAATACCTTAACTTCAACTTCACGAATATCAGGTCTAACAATTTATAAATAATTTAAATCTCTAAGCTTTTTGGGATATCCACTTATTGCTTCATCAGCTGTACTCATGTATCAAATATATTACAATTTAAATACTGAAACTCATATTTTCTATCTTACTTTTTTCCAAATCAATGTTAAAGAAAACACGTTCATAACTCATTTAGCAACGCGTCCCATAAAATTTAACATTGGGTTATGAGAATTGCCATTCGTATTTTACTTTCAACAATGCCCCATAATGCCGCATTAACTGACCATTTTCCCAAAAGCGGTCACCATTAGTACCTTGGTCTCTGCATATTTTCCTTTAGCTGTAGCTGCTCTTAAGCCTTTTCTTTCCTAAAAGACTCCCCCACTCCCATTCCTATTCTATTGTATTCCCAGAGTATAGTCTAAGGAAAATCATCTAATCTTTAGTTAAATTCATGCCATTGAACAGACTCCAGTAAAAGTCTTTAAACATTCTCCCAGTAAAGTATTATGCATATGTCCCCACTCCTTCCCGAGACATTGAGCATCTGAAAAATATTAAACTTCATTTGAGCACTATTATGCAAACTCTCCAAAATGCCTCGCTAGTGTTGACATCATATCCTTATTCCAAATGTTAGATTTCATGCATTTTGACATTTGTTCTACATATGCATTCCACGTGGGTGTTTCCAAATATAAATTATATATGTTATATCACACATAGCGTTTAATGTCCTTGCTACTTTTAGATGTTTAAAAATTGGTCTTAATTCACCCTTCAATAATTTGAACATCTCTTTTTTTCTCTCCATATTGCAAATATATAATACCTGGTTGTGCCTGTTCTCGACTCTGAAAGGCTACACATTATACCCTTATAGCCCGCCGTAGCGGGCTATACCGAGCCGAAGGCGAGGGCCTTTAAGAAGGGAGCGGGACTTTAATAGCCGGTATAACCCAGCTACGAAGGGCTATAAGGCTATTAGAACATTCTGCCACTAGCGGGAAGAATGTTCTAACAAACAAAACAAAGGCCTCTCGGAGCCCGATGGGGTTTAAATCCCCTCTGGCTCTGTGAGGCCTTTGTGAAAACAACATTGGAATGTTGCTCTGAAGGCCTTTACCGGTCTGTAGAAGCATAGAGCACTCCATTGTATTCAATGGAGTGCTCCACATTCCAGTGTTCTAATGCCTATTACAGCATGCAAGACATATTTTGAACCTTTTGACTATTTGGTTTTCAGCATACTCCTCTCGCTAAACAGAGGAGGGTGGGATGCTTTCTTCCCACCAGACCCCCTGTAAAAGCCCAAACCAGTTACAGCCCCTCCACAGAGATCCATGGAAAACCCCTCTTTGTACAAACTACATCTCTACCAGTGGGAGAATCATGTGGTGTACTTTCCCATGTGCAATCAACAGCTCTGTCCTCAAGCTGAGTCCATGATACATTCTGACTTCATAGCAACAGCATCCTCTGTGTTAGGGAAAGAGTCTGCATCATTCAGCCTGCAAAATGTAGTTAGCCACATGGTGGTCATTTAGGTGCAGATGCAGAACATTTGCCCAAAATGGTAGGTGGCCCATCTGCCAACCTTGCGCTCCCCTAGCCCCATTTAGAGGTTGAGGAACTATTAGATTTTTTGCTTGCGGAGCCTCAGCCTGCTTCACTAACAGAAATCATTGATTAGCACATTTGTTGCGTCACATTAGTTCAGAGTTCAAAACAGATGATGTACAACTGGTTTGCAACCTTAGCTGCCCAGTGCCATCTATGAATCTCTTCATAGTGCTGATACCCTCCCATCTGCCAGGACTGGATGGCTGCTATGACCCACTTCTACCAGTTTCTCCTTAGTTTGCCTACCACACTTCTATGAGTCTCTCTTTGGAGTTAAAGGCCTCTCTGACACCTTTCTCCTAATTTCTCCTTGGTGCTGGACGATTACTATATCCCACTAGGCTCTCCTTTTATTGCTGGAAGGCTTCTATGTGGCATTTATGCCTTGATTGTTTTATGACCGAATATTATGTCAAGAAAGATTGTCTGACATAAACACTCTGTCCTAAATAATGTTTACAGAAATATTGTTCAATTGGGTCTAGACTTTTTTATTATTACCCTTAACGGGGTGATATTTTGCAGGAGATATTTGGGACACAATATTTATGTCAGACAATATTCTAACGCTGATATCTGATACCACACCGCCTTGACACACTTCACCTCTCGCTTTATACAGCCTTAAGGGACTTCTCTGCTGCCTTCCTAGCAGTCTACATTAGTGCTGAAAGGTTTGTCTAGTGCTGTTCTATTGTGCTCTCGTTAGTGCTGGAAGGCTTTTCTGAATTGATGTATGTATGTATGTATGTATGCAGAGCCATTTGCAGACTGCGAACACACCTGGGAAGCAACAGAGTACTAAACCATGCATGAGAGTTCAAGAGTCAAATTCAGCATCATTTACACGGAGGCTGGTACCAAATAAGGGGGGGAGTTGAGGTGAGGGTTGTAATTCTCCTTGAAAAAATATCTGTCTTCAAGTTCTTTATGAATTGCAGGAGTGTCAGACCTCTTTTGATGTCGATTGAGACATTGGTACAGATCCTGAGTGTGTAAACGGAGAAGGCCTGTCTTCTCCGTTTTTAATCCTTGACGTCTCCATCTCAAGTCTGGTATGTAAGTATGTATGTATGCATGCACGTGTGTGTTATTTCTAAAGCATGAACCTAAAAGGCAGTGGAGCGTTGTTTATGGTCAAAGTTCAGCATAAATTCGATGAGTGTTAGGAGAGGTTGCTGGGTAGCTGATTGCTAAAGTATTGTCAGATAGTGTTCTGTCTTCAAATCTTTCTTAAACTGAAGTGGCATTGGGGTGGTCCTAAGGGATTTGGGGATATTGTTCCAGAACCTGGGTGCACAGATGGAAAAGACCTGCTGCCATGTTTTTTCTTTATTACATTTCTTAGTCTGCAGTCATATGGTGTCCTGCCTGTGGGTGTGCAAAGAACCACCCGAGATGGAGAGCTAGTCTGAAAGATTAGTGGGGGTGGTGTTCATAATGATTTTGTAATTGATGCAGCTCTGTTTGAAGATAGTGAACCACCAAGGGTAGACAGTGGAGCTCTATCAGGATGGAGGTGATCTGTTCCTATTTCTTCAGGCCCTGAATGAGACTTTCTGTGGAAGGTATGATGCCCTTAATGGGTGCCAGTGTGTAGTAGTGTGTTACCAACCCAGATGCAAGAATAGAAGGGCTTGAACAGCAATTGTTTTTTGGATGAAACAGCTTCACCTTCCTAAGAAGAGAGCAGGGACAGCTTAAGGATTGGCCACGGTACACTTTTGATTTTTAGTCAGCCAAATCAGGGGGGTGGATCTCAGTTGGATCCTAGAGGGATCCGGGAAACATGTTCTGAATTCTAGGTTGATTAGGTCTCCTACCAACCTAGGGTTTTTGAAAGCTAATCCAATACAGTCGTATGTATCCCCCGGGAAGCTAAGCCTTTCTGCACTGCTGATATCCTCCCTAATGACAGACCTACAGCTTCTGACATACCTAATCCAATGAATAGCTTTGTTAATTAGAGATTCAGTGGATTTGTGGGCGCTACCTAGACTCAATTTGGGGATATTAACCAGGTACACCATAGGCGACTTATTTAGGTTGGAATTACGATGGGCAACGTGCATACTAGATGGAACTAGTTTGGCGGCTTGTTGCAATCTTGCTGGTTTTTGTTCAACAAGTCTCGCTGTTGCTGTACAAACTCCGCCCACCTTCCCAGCTTGCTTTCTTCCTGAGATTACTACACCACTCCCTTTCATTCACGATTAGTATGGGGAACTCCTCTTCCTGATCTAACCAGCTCACTAAGAGGGGTGCTTCTAAGTTGAGAAACACCCATAGGAGTTGACAGGGTAGGAGTGGTCTTGATACGATCTCCCGCCTGCAATCTATTTGGACCAGACGATTGGGTCGCTACAACACCTTCTGAACGATGTCCTGAGCCTGGATCTGCCCTCAAACTGTTTATCACATCTGTCAACCGCTCAATTTTGGCCTGCATTCCTTCAACCAGGTCACAAAGGTGCTTTACAACTTTGGCGAGTGGATTAACATTTATCTCCAATTGCTGATGAGACTCAGAAGAACCAGGCACATGGAGTACACCATCGCTTAGGGGAGGAACTGGCGCAAGCCCTTCTGAGCTGGTTTTGGGATGGTGGGTTTCTATTTGGGCTACTATTGAGAACCTGTTACTGCAAGGCAAAGTAGTTGCATCGTCGGGACTACAAGCGGGAGCTGAATAAGGTTGATCTAGAACTGGATTAAGGCCCCCCTCCTCAGAAATCACAGGATTAGTCACGCTCCCTGCACAAGCTTTGCTCAAAAACATATCAGGGATGACCGCAATGCCCCTCTTTTGGGCCTTTCCTGCAATAATAGGCGCATTGGTCCCACCCTCTGGAACCATCTCATTTGTGTCCGGAGCTGAAGTTAGTAAATCCTCACAGTCTTGCACCAGTCTATCAATCCGGTCCATGACACAATTGCTACCCGCATGAGGCAGACGCTTTTTCTGGGTTTTTACCTTCGGCCTCTTGGCTTTTTTCCCTCCCTTAGCCACCCCACCAACAACCTCATTCGCATCCTCGGTTGTTTTCCTTTTCCCCATTGGTATAGAAAATAAATCTGGGGCAAGTAGCAATGAGTGCACAGTACCTTAGATGAGAAAATGAAGGGGGGATGGCCCAGCCCTAACTCCTTCTGCCCCGGACGGCCACAGACGGTCCCGCCCTTGTCCCGGGCTTCTCCCGGCGCTGCCCGCGCGCATCCCGCGGGGCGGGAGGCATTCCTCTCTCTTCAAGCGCCTCCGGGCGCGTCTGTCACGTCACTGGTGCGCCGGGGCAGCTGGGAGCTGTAGTTCTCCCGCTGCTGGTGGATCCGGCGGTAAGAAACTACAGCCGTTGCCCTCACGGCGCGGGTGTTGCTGGATCAGATGCCGTTGCCCTCACGGCGGTCAGAGAAGAAAACTAGGAGCGGTTCCCCTCACGGCGTGCTAGAGGTGAGTGACTGTGTGCCCCAGAGCGCGTTCGGCGCTCCTCTCTCTTCAAGCGCCTCCGGGCGCGTCTGTCGCGTCACTGGTGCGCCGGGGCAGCTGGGAGCTGTACTTCTCCCGCTGCTGGTGGATGCGGTGGTAAGAAACTACAGCCGTTGCCCTCGCGGCGCGGGTGTTGCTGGAGCAGATGCCGTTGCCCTCACGGCGGTCAGGGAGGAAAAGTAGGAGCCGTTCCCCTCACAGCGTGCTAGAGGTGAGTGACTGGGTGCCCCAGAGTGCGTTTGGCGCTCCTCTCTCTTCAAGCGCCTCTGGGCGCGTTTGTCGCGTCACTGGTGCGCGGGGCAGCTGGGAGCTGTAGTTCTCCCGCTGCTGGTGGATCCGGCGGTAAGAAACTACAGCCGTTGCCCTCACGACGCGGGTGTTGCTGGAGCAGAGGCCGTTGCCCTCACGGCGGTCAGGGAGGAAAATTAGGAGCCGTTCCCTTCACGGCGTGCTAGAGGTGAGTGACTGGGTGCCTCAAAGCGCGTTTGGCGCTCCTCTCTCTTCAAGCACTTCCGGGCGCGTCTGTCGCGTCACTGGTGCGCTGGGGCAGCTGGGAGCTGTAGTTCTCCCGCTGCTGGTGGATCGAGCGGTAAGAAACTACAGCCGTTGCCCTCACGGTGCGGGTGTTGCTGGAGCAGATGCCATTGCCCTCACGGCGGTCAGGGAGGAAAATTAGGAGCTGTTCCCCTCACAGCGTGCTAGAGGTGAATGACTGGGTGCCCCTTGGTTTTCTTTCCAATGTATTCTGAATGTGACGTCTATGGCTATGGCTAGGGTGAATCCAAGTGATTTTTCAGGCTGAATCTGGGTTTGGTTGAAGCTTGTGGTGAACAAGAGGGTTCAGTCTTCATTGTGTTGAGCTTATTTAGATGCTAGTCATCCTCGATTAGCTTAAGGTATGTTTTGACTCACCGAATGTTATTCATTGAGAAAATGTTGAGGTTGAGTTGAGTATAACGGATGTATGTCACTACAATGCGGGCTATTACCACGCGTGCCATTACAACGCTGTTTTTACAACGCAAGTCGTTACAACGACTTGCGCTGTAAGGGCTGGATAGTGGAATAGTTTAATTTTCGATTCCAACTCCAGCCCACGTTGACAGTAGGGAAGGTGTTGGAATAGAAAATTAAACTATTCCTTTGCCTCCAGCGCAAGTCGTTGAAACGACTTGCATTGTAAAAGCAGCGTAGTAATGACAGTGCGTGGTAATGCCCGCGTTGTAAAGGCTGTCCCCCAATATAACTGGCGTACTACTGGATCTTGATGTTGTTGGTGGGTAGTATGGATCTGAGTGGTTCCATGTGGAAGATGAAGATAAAAGGGAAGAGTATAGAGCCCTGAGGTACCCTGAGGTGGTTTTGTACAAGCTGGTATTGATTGGTGACTTAGGAGGTAAATTAAAGCAGAACTTTGTCAGGTAAGGCCAAATGTGTTTCCAGGGTGTGGATCGGTGTTTGATGACTGATTGAATTGTAGGATGTAGAGTGGTCAAGCAGCACTATCAGATGGGATCAGTTTTCTCATTGATGAGGACTGTGCTGTAGACTACTTAGAGTAGTTGTCTCCAGCCTGCAGGGTGGTCTGTAGCCGGGTTGATAGTTCCATTGAAGATTGTTCTTGCTGATCTGCTTCTGTAACTAGATGGGGATTGCTTTTTAGGTCTCGCCTGTCGATGCGCATGCGCATCGAGCTTGTGAGACTATTGCGGCTTAACAACTCTTTAACTAACAAGCAAGGAATCGTGGCGATTCCTTGCAGTGCCCGTGACTTTTAAGCTCAATGCGCATGTGCATTGAGCTTAAAAGCGCGTGCACATCAGTTCCCTCAGCCGCAATCGCCGTCTGTTCCCTCAGCCGCATTCCTCCGACACCTTTTGAAGTGAAGCTTAGCTTCACTTCAAAGGCCCCGGCTTCTTCACACCCACATGCCGCTCTCCCCGCTCCGCCCCCTCCCCTGCCCGCCATGTGCATTTCTCCTCGTACTTTCACTCTCGTGTCTCTCCTTGTTTTTTTTTGGGCTCTGCTCACATCTCCCCCTCCCTTCTCCCCCTTCCTTTTCGTTAGTTTCATTTGCCTGTACTTCTCACTAGACACTTATTCCGAATCGCTGACACATGCTGCTCTGCTTATTTTATGGTAGTAGCCTGACACGGGCATTAACATACAATACAATTCTGAATTCAGCCGGCGCACACGTATAATTTGAGACGAGACACGCAATGAGCCGCTATGCTGCAGTCAGCCCTTGTAAATCATAAAACTCGTCAACCACAGATCACTCCCAACCTGCAAAGTGGCCAGCCACCCTCATAACCGTATTACTCAGAACATTGTCATTGAAAAAACACTTCAGTGCATGATATCTGGTGAAATGCTACTTTCTTTTGTGACCAAAAGAGGGCTCCCAGGAAAAAATTATAAACATTCATTTTGATGTGAAAAGGCCTCTGCAATTGAATATTTCTTAGTTATTTATACGAAGGGAATGACTTTTTGAAGCAGTTTTTTTTGTACATTCGTCACATATTTTAAACATTACACAGTCTACTAGCTGAATGTCTCTCTCCTTCTCGGTCTTTTTCCTCTTTAATTCTCGCAGTAAACAGACAACAGGCGCCACTGGGCCTGTGGGCAGACAGAGCCATCCTGCTTGATTGATGGCTTTGCATTTCCATGTGTTCACAGTAAACATGCCCGAGGCGCCAGTCGAGCACAAGGCACACGGTGACATCCTCCTTAATTGTTGTTTCCCTTCTGAGCGGAGTCACTTTATGCTCAACTGCATAAAACAAGCATTGGCATAGCCAATAGGTCTCGCCTTTGGGACCTTATTAGTATTTAGTTATGCAGCGAGACCTATTGGCTATGCCAATGCTTGTTTAATGATGTTTCCTATAGAGAGTAAGTGGGTGACAACACTTATAGATAAACCTAGTCACTAGTGGTAGACACTGAAGACACACTTTCTAACCTCTAGCACATTTTCAGCATATACCTCTGCTTTATTTATTTTACACTTTTCTAAAGTAGAAACACTTAGATGTGCCTTACATTACAACAACTGTGGAGACGGAGGTATCCGGTTACAACTAACACGCAGTATGCACACAATTATATCAGAGTATTGTCTTAAATTATTACTAGACGGTATGCTATGCAATCGACCGGTGACCATGTAGGCAGCAATTATAACAATTAGTTTAGAGGGTTCTGAAAAGAGGTTTTGAGGAGGATAAGAGCAGGTGAGGGGGATCGGTATTAAGGCTAGCCACCGAAGCAGCGCATTACATCCTTCTCCTCTTCCCTCCTTACCTCCTCCTCCCTCCTCCTTCCTCCTCCGTCTTTCTTCTTCTTTTTTCTACTTCTACTTCTTCCCCCTCCTCTTCCTCTTGCTCTAATGGGTCTTACCGGGCACACACATCATCCCTCAACACCATCTCTTTAGTGCCGGGAGCCTACCTGCTTATGTTTCTCTACTCTCTCCTTTTTGCTGGTAGGCTTTTTGCTGCATCACTACGCATCTACAACTCAGTTCTGGGTCTGGACTCTGCGTCCCTTGTTTCCTCAGTCACTGTGCCAATGAGGATCTCCCAATCGCATTCTTCCACATTCTCCATGGAGAGCAATCCAACAAGAAAGGACAGAAAGACTCACCTGGTCAAATTTACGCCCGCTGTACATCTCGTCTTTGTTCATGAAGGTGAGTAGGATCCAGTCACAAAGGAACGAGCCCTGGAAGGGGGAGCAAAGACAGTGCGTTCAATCCTGTTTGTCTTGAGCGAACATGATGCATCTCTTCAGATAATCAGTGACACTACACATCTTTACACTACTTTACTCCTAAGAAAATAGGTGTCAGATTCTGGCCACCTACTGCCACTATGGTGGCCACCACTGGAACACAAGCATGTTGGCAGTAGAGGGGGCACAGTGAGGAAGAGAAAAACAGCCAAGTGGTTTTTAGAAACTGTCAGCAGGTTTCAGCACATAAAGCACTTAAGAATTGCTCTATTGCACAACACACAATTTCCAAACTACTCATTATTGTTTTGAACTCAAATAAAATTTTTAGACATTAAATATACAGCCATAACAGCCTCTACTTCCTGCATTTAGAGTTTGTCAGAAGCTCTTTACCATTTGAAAGGGATTATCAACTAACTGACCCTGTGGACAGTTCAGTGGATGTTATTTAGCACTACAGTTTTTCTCTTCCTTGTAGTGTTGTAGCATTTGCATTTTTTTAAACAAATGGCTTTTGTTCTGCCATTGTGAATGGAATGACGTGGAGGAAGAACTACCTGGTTTGACGGCAGTGGATTCTACTATATGACCACTGCCTGGGCAACGAAACACCAACTCCCTAGAGACCCACGCCCACCTCCAGGGGCCTCCCCCACACTGCCTTCCAACTGTGTAGAACATAGATGCATGTTCATGTTTAATGTATCCCATCCATTATGATAGCAGCACCCTTATTTCTAAGAGACTTCCAGTTTGTGCAGAAAAGGGAAATGAGATAGCAGGGACTACTGTGCTAAACCCAGAATCGCATTCGGAGACAAAGTGGTGAAGCTGGGACCAGTGTTCAGGAGCTCTGGCAGTACTAGATTAATCTCTGTGTTTTAAATAGGTTTTCTCCTATAAAATGCATTTTATTAATCAATTAATGCATTCATGTAATAGTGAAGACCTGATCTAGTTCAGTAACAGAATATTTAAAAAACCAGCAAATTCTCGATTTACACCTATGCTGATATACCTACTTGCAGCAGGAGGAGACTTCTCCACTCTGGCAAGGTCCTGAATTAACTTTGCAAGAATATGGTGGAGTATCCGCTCTTCAATCTAGGATGGCGGATCAACTACCCTGTTGTTTTGAATATCCCAGCGGAGGACCGTCCTGGAAACGGTGGTGGACTTTCATGCATGCTAAGAGGCCAATCCATCCAGCATGTTAGGTGCCCACAGTTGTTTGGGGAAATTCTGCCAGCAGTGTAGGGTCTTGGTGGATTTGACATCAGAAGCCTTAATTACACAAAGTGACTCTTCCCATGCCAGATGCAGCCTTTTTGGTGAGGAAATCTCTACCGATCTGGTGTAGAACTCAAAATTAGGCAGATATCCACCAACACTAAAGTAGAGGAAGGATATAGTTCGGTCCGGTCCATATGATGTAATCTGTTCTTAAAAAATATACTAGAATGGAAGATCTTTGCAAAAATGTGAAGAAAAACACAATCAAGAATGTGTCTGACTCAGTGGCCACATGTTCAAATCCCAGCAGCTTCACCCACCCGGATAGCCTTCAGAGGTAATAAAACTAGTACCCTTGAGTTGGATACCAAACAAAATCTCTTAAATGTCACCCTACGGGAAACAGTACACTTTATAAATGATCATGTGAGCTGCACTGCATTAATGTGCCATTTTGGAACAAAGATTCTACAAGCCGTTCAGAGGATTTTTTTTCTTTTTTTAGAGTTTTATATAGCGCGAACTAGACCTGAGACATCAAGAATCAGCGCCCTTTACATGAGCACCAGTTTCATTATAGATGGACAGATTAATTTTTGTTAGGCACAGGGATATTAAGTGATTTGCCCATAATCACCGGATGTTGAGTGTCATTGCCGAGACTCAAACCCGGCTACCTAGCTTTGAGGTTGACCGCACAAGCTGTAAAGCTACATCCTCTCCTTGTGGCCCAGATTTACTATTGTTCCTGTAATAGTGCACAGCTTGAACACTTTCAGCACTATGATGTGAGAATGCAGACATATTGTGGAGTGCCAAATCTACAAGGAGCTGTGTGCCAATGAGGTCATCGTCAGTGCTCGCTCACAAATACCAGTTTAGCGCATATCTAAGGACTCCGTTACAGCGCAATGATCATGGCAGGACTAGTCGTAGCGGGTATTGGGCATTTCCCCGGGAGGTTGGAAGGATGGGGGCCGATTTTGCAGCTGAGGGGGCCGTTTTTGTTCCTAGGGATTGGTTTTGCAGCAGGGCTACTATATCAGCCCTCATTAAAAAAAAAGTAGCAGGGGGGCTGGTCTGTCAAAATTGCCAGGGCTGCTTCGGGTGCCCAGTCTGGCCCTGGCAATTGTAAGGCAATAGCTTCTAGCATAGAGTCTCTATGCGATGATAACCCGCAAAAGGGTAAGACCCGTAAAATGTATATATTTGCTTAAATAACATGTTGAGCCAGTGAGCACCATGCCATACTCGGCTTGCACGTTTCTTGAATGTGGTTTCATTTGTTGTTAGGATTTCATGCAATGCCAGGTCATGCTATTTTAGTTGATTGGATTTGCATCAAATCCCATGACTATTTGCATGAGCTACATCTCGTTATCCCCCTCTCTATACATTAGTGGGGGTTGGCCATGTGCAACTCAGTGTTTATTCGCACTAGAGCTACGTCTACATTTGGCACAGTATAGCTTTTTTTAAACAGAATTCATTAAAACTGCAATTTGCACTGCGTTTTTTAATTTTTAATTTTTTTTATTTTCAAAAGTTTTATATAGCACTGACTAGACCCGGAGGTATCAGAGTGCTTTACATGAGCATCAGATCATAGTTACAGATTACAAAGGTTACATAGTTCTTAGAGCATGGCCACGTAGTTACTTGTAAGGTCGAGATAACCAATAAGCACAAATGCGTAAGGGGAAAAGCAGGCACGGTGAGAGATTCAGGGGAGGGGGTTTGGAGCAGGGGAAGTAGACAGATAATGAAGGCGGGAAAGAGGAGGGTAGGGTGAGAGACACAGCATGGGAAGAGGAGGGGAAGGGTGACGGGTACACAAACTGGTAGACGAGTCAAGGCAAACGTCCAAAGTCAAGTAAGCTGTGATCCCAGGGGAAGTGGTATCACTTCCCTATCTCTGTTGCGAGAGGCTCCCTTTGCGCAGTGGACTCTCTCAGACGGGTCTCTGAGACTCCAAGGCCTACATACTGGATCCTTCCCCAGAAAGGGGAAAGGGAGTGCTTTGGCAAGGGGTGCCATACCATACCTCAAGTGTGAGTGGCTCCCTTGGCGCAGTGGACTCACTCAGCGGGTTCGCTGAGACTCCAGAGTATAAATATTGGTTTTGCTTTGAGCGCCTTCGTTTAGCTTTGCACGAGCACCACCCAGCACACAAATGTTAGTCTGCATTTAGAGAAGAGAGTACTTTTGTCAATGGGAGTCTAGATATAGTACATGCAATGGCCCTATGGTAGAGAAACGAACATGCAGGAGACCTGGAGGACACAAACAGTAAAGACATGACAACCTGGCCTTGGTGAAACAAACAGGGACGAGTCCTGGAGAACATATACAGGCAAGACATGGACTAGGGACAGCACCAGGATGGTGGGCCCCAAAGAAGGGTGCGGGCTGGATTGGACCGGCTGAGGGCTGCGGCCAACGGTGGCCACCATGTGTTTGAATTTTCACAGGCTTACCCCAACGCCAGACATTTGCTGGCAGCAGGGTGATGGGGTCACCTGGGTGGGTGGCAGGAGCAACCAGGTGGGTTAAAAGGAGAGGCACGTCCAACTCTTCACTACCTAGTTTTGGCCTGGCTGCCTCTGATGACCGCCAACGCTGCTGCACCTGGAACCCCTTTTTATCTCCCTTCGCACAAGCAAGAAGACTTTTTTGCAAGAATATTGTTTTGTGGGAAACTTTGACGTTGTCTCTGTGAAAACCGCCTATGTCTTGTTTTTGATCCTCCAACCTCTCTCTGAGCTTCTGGCAGTGGTGGTTGACAGAAGCCTCAAGTAGCCCTCGGGATGAGGTTTGTTGCCCTCATTCCGGCCCTGCTGGCTGCTGCCATTCGGGACCTTGGACTGGAGTTTTTTTTATTTTACAAGGTAAGGTGGGGTAGTGTTCTGCCAAGGAAGAGTGTGCTTTCCGTGACAGGGTGAGTTAGGACCTGAACCTAGGACCCTTTATTCTTCCTTAGGACCAGCAAGAAGACTCTTTTTCCCACCTCCCCCATCTCTGTAGATAGACTCTTGGTGGGAGGGGAGTTCTGGCAGGAAAGGAGTCATGTTTGGACACAAAGCAGGTGGACAATCTTGGCATCAGGAATAGAAGTACAGGTGAATTCAGGATGGAATTGAAAGCCATTGGCTCAAACCGGGGCTGGGTACTGCAGTATATAGAGAACGGCTCAGAATTCCCACTACAGCAATTGTCCAAAGCCTCCCACTGTACTCCTTTGTATTGCCCTGGGGATGTCAGGGGATGGTGACTGCGCTGGGGGACCAAGTTATGGCCCAAGCTCATCTCCCATTGGGTGCCAAGGGGGATCCCTTCTATGGGTTGGCTCTGCCAAGGTTGTTTTGGGGGTGCAGATTTCACGCTGGACCACGCTGCCTCTATCTTGTAGGAGCAGGTGAGTTTGCCTTGTGATGTGAAACCTGTTGGGGGAGCACGGCCCCCCGAGACCATTAGAATAGTCAATGCTATTGGTGCCTGGGTGGTGGTCAACCATGAGTCATTCAAGAGCTATTGTTAGGAGATTCCATGTATTAGTTATTCCCAATGAAGTGCTGTACATATTGTAAATAATATGCAAGAATGCTGAAAAAAGTTTTTCATGTCGTGTTTATGGATGGTAATAAATATGGCCAGAGAACTGTTATGCTCTCTAACGCAAGAAGGTTGTTAGCTTGTCTCTGTCATTTCGGAGATTTTCACTTCACATGGGGAGGTGGAATGAGGTCGTGATACAGTCTCCCACCTGTGACCTTGTTTTAGAGAAACGAAAATTCAGCAGACCTGCAGGTCACACACAGAAAACACATTGAGACAGTCTCACACACAGCTGACTTCACAAGAATGCACAATACTTACAATCCCAACGGATGTGAGAGCTGTGGCCAGGTTTATGATTGTGGGAATCAGACTGAACTTCCCAGCCTGGGGAGAAGAGACAGAAGTAAATCACTGAGTGCTTGTGGCAGGGGAGAGTAACGTGCAAGAGAAAAGGAGATGATGAAAGGAGGACTGTGGAGGAAGAGGGAAGTATCGCATATACAAGAGAAGGGCAGAAGTAAGGCCATATTAACAGATGCACATTAAAGACAGAGTGACCCCAGGGACAGGATACATCACAAAACGTGAAGGGAGAAGTAGAGACATCTGAGAAAGTCCTATATCAAGAAAGACCCAGGTGGTCTGTATCCGTCAGTCCCATCAGCAGGTATGAACATGGTGGTAAGAGATGAGGAACGTATGTGTGCAGAGAAGCTGTAGGGTTTGGAGGAGTGAGTGACGGTGACTGTGTGTCCATTTCAGAGATAGTGCCAGTATTTTCATGTAAAAAAAGGGTTCTAGTGTGCTCACATCAATGACTTCATCTGTGCATGGCAAGAAGTACAAAAAAATAAGAGAAGTCAGAAGAGTATGACCAGTTTTCTTAATAAACTCCTACCCCAAGCATTCAGGGTCACATAAGCAAATTGTAAACATTAAACCTAGACATTGCGGATGCGGCAGATAAAGTGACAAAGGCTGTTGTCATTGAGAGGTGCCTATACAAGAGGTATGTCTAGAGGCATTTGGCAGGCCTGTGTAACGAATAAAGTGCAATATGCTTAACTAGATTAAAAAAAGCTTAAGCTATTAACACTAATCAAATAAAGTGCAAGGTGCTTAAAATAAAATGGTTTAAATGTTTAAGCTATTATCACTAAAACAAGAATAAGTAAAGGGTCTAGACATCTGGGGCGGCAGCCAAGTTGTACCTACACGCACCTGATAAAATATTTGGTGCAAGGCTTTAAGAAAGCGATCCGGGTGATAAGCATTAAGGCTACCAGGACCAAAACTGTTATTGTCTAATCATGCCCCTTCCCTTCAGATGCTGGAGCCGTGGCCTCCAATGTTTTTTCCAAAACGATGAAAAAAGTTCACCAGTGTACGATTTAGTCCAATGTCTGATGACTCAAAGCAGCACAACACTACCTCCCTGCAAGACCGTATGCTTGGCCCATCCACCTTCTTCGTAGCCATCCCGGCCTGTCCTCCATAAGGGTGAGGCACAAGCATAGTATATGAATTATATATATTCCTTGGGCTCATCGCGCAGTCATCAGTTCGCCTGTTCCTCACATTATTTCCATGCAGGATAATAAACTGGGAAAGGAATTAGCCCCATCCTAAGTTTCAAGAACTGTGGCTTTCTCCATCCGTTATAAAGTTTTGCCTCGATAACGCTGCTGTTTAAGCCATCTATAGGCGTGCAGGGTCATCTAGCCGTGTTTGCATTGAGACTGGCAGGCCTTGTCCTCTAGTAATGAGAGGTGTTTTGTGCTTGCTTTTTGCCATCCTTTTGAATGGACAGTAAGGGTGTCCTTGTCTGCATGGCAGTGGTGGTATCTGTCTGTGCATGGGTGTCCAGGTGTGGTTGGTAGTGGAGGTGTCTGTGTGTGCATGGCAGCCGTGGTGTCCATGAGTGCACAGCAGTGGTGGTGTCCATGTATGCATGGCAGTGGGGCTTTCCATGTGTGCACAGCAGTGGTGGTGTCCATGTGTGCATGGCAGTGGTGGTGTTCATGTGTGCATGGCAGTGGTGGTATCTGTGTGTGCATGGAAGTGGTGGTATCTATGTATGCATGGCTGTCGGCGTGTCTGTGTGTGCATGGCAGTGGTGGTGTTGGTGTGTGCATGGCAGTGTCAGTGTGTGCATGGCAGTGGTGGTGTCTGTGTGCATGGCAGTGGTGGTGTTGGTGTGTGCATGGCGGTGTCAGTGTGTGCATGTCAGTGGGGATGTCTGTGTGCATGGCAGTGGTGGTGTCAGTGCGTACATGGGGGTGTCATTGTGTGCATTGCAGTGGGGATGTGTGTGTGTGCATGGCAGTGGTGGTGTCGGTGTGTGCATGGTGGTGTCACTGTGTGCATGGCAGTGGTGGTGTCAGTGTGTGCATGGCAGTGGGGATGTGTGTGTGTGCATGGCAGTAGTAATGCCTGTGTGTGCATGGCGGTGTCAGTGTGTGCATGGCAGTGGTGGTGTCTGTGTGTGCATGGCAGTGGTGGTGTATGTGTGTGCATGGCAGTAGTAATGCCTGTGTGTGCATGGCGGTGTCAGTGTGTGCATGGCAGTGGTGGTGTCTGTGTGTGCATGGCAGTGGTGGTGTATGTGTGTGCATGGCAGTAGTAATGCTTGTGTGTGCATGGCGGTGTCAGTGTGTGCATGGCAGTGGTGGTGTCTGTGTGTGCATGGTAGTGGTGTGTTGGTGTGTGCATGGCAGTGTCAGTGTGTGCATGGTAGTGGGGATGTCTGTGTGCATGGCAGTGGTGGTGTCAGTGTGTACATGGTGGTGTCATTGTGTGCATGGCAGTGGGGATGTGTCTGTGTGCATGGCAGTGGTGGTGTCGATGTGTGCATGGTGGTGTCACTGTGTGCATGGCAGTGGTGGTGTCTTGGTGTGCATGGCAGTGGTGGTGTCTGTGTGTGCATGGCAGTGGTGGTGTCTGTGTGTGCATGGCAGTAGTGTGTGTGCATGGCGGTGTCAGTGTGTGCATGGCGGTGGTGGCGTCCATGTATGCATGGCAGTGGTGGTATCTGTGTGTGCATGGCAGTGGTGGTATCTATGTGTGCATGGCTGTCGGGGTGTCTGTGTGTGCATGGCAGTGGTGGTGTTGGTGTGTGCATGGCAGTGTCAGTGTGTGCATGGCAGTGGTGGTGTTGGTGTGTGCATGACGATGTCAGTGTGTGCATGGCAGTGGTGGTGTTGGTGTGTGCATGGCAGTGTCAGTGTGTGCATGGCAGTGGTGGTGTTGGTGTGTGCATGACGATGTCAGTGTGTGCATGGCAGTGGTGGTGTTGGTGTGTGCATGGCGGTGTCAGTGTGTGCATGGCAGTGGGGAGTGGGGATGTGGTGCTTGCTGCACGTGCACTTTAGTGTTAATGTGTCCGCAAATAGGAGCGATGAGTGAACTAAATATACAACATCGACGGTGTGAGCTCGCCCACTGGAGCGATGGGGGGAGTGAAGCACGGGTGCGCGTGTGCTTAGGAGGGGTATGACGTGTGAGTGTATACATGGGGGCAGATTTGCCAGCCCCTTGCGCCACTTTTGCGTCACTTTTCCCATGTTAAAAGTGTCGCAAAAGTGGCGCAAGGGGCTTGTAAATCTGCCCCATGGTGTGTAGAGTGCATAGCAGATCACTAAGATGATGGAAACGCTTACGGTGTGTTCACTGAACAGCTGACATAAGTGCTGTATGTCAGCGCGTGCTTGTGTCTGGTGATGAGGTAAATGCCGCCTGAGTGCTAGTGAGGTGAAGAGTGCAACCGAGCCATTACAGTAAGTAACCCATGTGCCCCAGGGGGTTGCGGTCTACTCAGCAGCAAGCAGCGAGCGGGGGGAGGGGTTTGCACCCCCTAAACAGAGGTAGGAAGGGATAAGGGCGAACCTGTCCGTGCACGATTACGTCAATCCGGATGCCGTAAACCTTGATCAGCGTCCGAGACTCCGACTCATTGCGCCCGTAGTACTTGGCGAACCTGCAAGACAAACCACAAGCGACAGGCGTGAAAAGAGAGAAAGCCATGTCCTAATCAAAACCGTGGTGCGGGCACAATTTTCAGAGTGGGAGCGTAGCAGTCCTCAGTTTTAAGTCAGTGAATGCAGAGATTGTGCAAATCCAAGTATCACACTAAGAACAAGTGTAGCACATGCGTTCAGCGGGAGAGTGCTAACGGTGCGGTATGTAGATGATGGCGCATTTTGGAGCACACTGTCTCAAATGTATCACTAAGGCATGGTGTGTCATTTACACAGACAGCCCATTTCCACTCAAATAACCACTGAATATATACACACGTAGTTTTACTGATCACACTATACAGTGCATAAATGATGTGTGGAAATCGGGGTTCAGTCATTATTTATTATTTGCACATCACCAAGTAGTGTCTCCATTTGTTTTAATCCTATTAAAACGTTTCCCTTACACTTCATAATTACAAACGAAAGTGCTTCCTTTGCCCTTTCTTAACTCCTGATATTATTTAAAGAATTTGTACAGCTCAAGTTTGGTTACATTACAAAACAAGCATTTCCAATGCTATTAGTCTCGCCTTCGGGACCTCCTAACTATTTACCCATGCAACACCTTTTCCTGGGTGCAACATCTACTGTTCTTCGATTAAAATGTATCCCTAAAAGCATCTAACCTTTCAGTGAAAAAAGTTTTAGTTCTTTGTGTGTGAGGCAAGGGTGTTCCTCAGCACATCTTGTAAGATGCCTCTTCTGGCAGTCAATTCACTAATTAACAATTTCTCGAGCACGAGGGAGGCTAATTATTATAACTGTTTCTCCCAGATATTGGGAGGGTGTTACTTTTTGATTAGCTACCTATCGGCCTGTAGCTTGCCGATTTCCAGTGCTAACTTTTTTGCAAACAATTTGAATTCTGGGATTTGTAGTCTTGCCAACTATAGACATACAAATGACTGTGGGATAAAAAGCCAGGGCTGGATACTGGTGCTGCTCAAGACATGGGACCAGCCTACAACTATTAATTTATTAAGTGATTCGTAAGGTTTATAAACTTAGTTGATGGTAAATATTGCAGACTGGGGGGCAATGGGTGGCACTCATGGAGAGGGCGTGGTGGGTGATGATTGAGGTGGACGTCACGGTTTGACATTATTTTTTCACATTTCCCGAGCCCAACATCACAAATTTAAGCGCGCTATTATTTTATTGACTTCTCGTTCTCTATCACTCTCCATTTTCCTCATCTTATTGAAATGTATTTATATCTTTTTTTGACCGGTGTAAATTGTAAACTAACAAGCATATTCCCAAGCGTTAAGCTAATAAATGCACATCCAGTTTCTGTAGTTTTAGTGCGCTAAGTGGCCATATACAATGCACCCGCCTAAAAACAACAGCATTGTAGCCAGGCCCAGCTCCAAAAAATTTTATTTGGGTGGGCCAAGGGTGCATTCGGGTGGGCCACTGCAGGTCCGATTTGTCACTTATTTGTCTATTCAGGCCTGCTTAAGGGCCCTCTTTTATCTCTCCTAGTTTTACAAGGGCCAGTAAAACGCATTCTTTTCTTTCCAAATCTCTTTGTAAATGTTATTACTCTCAAATTATTTTTTCCATGTAATGTTTTTGGGAAGAGGAGGTTTCTGAGGTGGGAGTACCAGGCAAGTGACACTTTTCGGGCTTTCCCTCATGACCTCCTCCTCTGATTCCCTCACTACCACCCTCCACCAGTGCCCGTCCTCTCTCTGTAGCCCCTCCCCAATGACCTCCTTCTCAGATTCCCTCACTGCTACCCTCCACCAGTGCCCCTCATCCCTCCTTAGCCCCTCCCCCTCATGACCTCCTCCTCGGATTCCCTCACTGCCACCCTCCACCAGTGCCCCTCATCTCTACATAGCCCCTCTCCCTCATGACCTCCTCCTCAGATTCTCTCACTGCCACCCTCCTCCAGTGCCCCTCATCTCTCCGCAGCCCCTCCTCATCATGACCTCCTCCTCAATTCCCTCACTGCCACCCTCCACCAGTGCCCCTCAGCTCTACATAGCCCCTCTCCCTCATGACCTCCTCTTCAGATTCCCTCACTGCCACCTTCCGCCAGTACCCCTCATCTCTCTATAGGCCCTCCACCAATGGCCTCCTTCTCGAATTCCCTCTCTGCTACCCTCTGCCAGTGCCCCTCATCTCTCCGTAGTCCCTCCCCCTCAAAACCTCCTCCTCGGATTCCCTTATTGCCACTCTCCAACAGTGCCCTTCATCTCTCCATAGCTGCTCTCTCATATGCATTTCATTTGTTGTATAGCGCAACTTGTAGTGTAGGATGGCCATATGCCCGGAGTTAGGGTGGGACCAAAAAGAGATCCAGCTCTGGGTGCAACACATGTGCAAATTCCCAGTAGAGCACAAAGAAGGGGCGGGCAAGTCCCAGAAAGATTGGGGTGCTCAGAAAGGGACCAAGCATTCTGGGAAGTGCCTGTTCAAACAGCCCTTTCGAGGAAGCCAGGGAAGGGGACAGAAGCAAGGGAGTAGGAAATTTAACTCCGGCACCTGCAGGTTGTTTAATGCAGGGTCCTGCTCATGGGGTAAGGCCTTCAAGTTTGCCCACAGCTGCAGCAAGTGTGGGGCCCTGCACGCACTGCCAGGCGAGATGGCCCCCTGCCCTACACGGACAGACAAGATAACCAGTGACATAGAGGGGACAGAACTGCACACAAATTTTCAACCATCCTCACCCTCCCCGCGCACCCACCCTTGCCTGCGAGCGCAAGCCTGCCAACCTCAAATGACAAGTGCCCCTCCCCCATCATTTTACAGAACATCCTTCCCCTGCTCAGGTCCTATCCTATACGCAAAGACAGTCTGCTCCTGGCCCATGGCTTCATAATAGGGTTTAGGGTTCCTTACCAGGGCCCCCTAGGTTGCAGGGATGCTGAGAATCTGAAGTCAGCTCGGGACCTGCCTGCAGTAGTAAGGGAGAAGGTCCAGAAGCAGGTGGCCCATGGCAGGGTAGCGGGTCCCTTAAACCCCCCCCCCCCCTTGGAGCATTTCCTTATCTCCTCGCTGGGTGTGGTCCCCAAGAAGCAGCCTGGGGCCTACCGTTTGATCCACCACCTGTCATATCATGAGGGCGACTCTGTGAACCACAGGTTACAGGAAGGGTCTAGTACAGTCTCCTACTGCTCCCTAGACATGGCTGTGGACATGGTCAGGAGAGCAGGGAAAGGGGCATGGCTGGCCAAGGCGGACATTGAGTCTGCCTTCCACCTACTCCCAGTTCACCCGGCTATCCAGCACCTTCTAGGTTTCAAATTGCAGGGCGAGTTTTTCTTTGATTGCTGCATGCCCATGGGTTGGGCGGTGTCCTGCGCATACTTTGAAGCGTTCAGCTCCTTCCTACAATGGGCCCTTTCCTGGTGAGGTTCTGTAATTCTCGAGCCTGACTCCATTTTGTGTTGCCCTCACGTAGGCCTGTGAAAGAGGCCCGGCGAACAAGTGGCCTGGCCTTCTGAGTTCATGTAAACATTAATTAGGTTTCTTTCAACTCTGAAAGAATTGCAGAGAAACTGACCTCTTCACCTGAAACTGACCTCGCAAAGCCAATTTCCCTTGGTTTGATCCTTGTCTAAAATTGCCACTTAATGTTCAGGACCTCGTTAACCTTTAGTTTCCTTGCATATGTTTTATCTTGTTCAGCATCTATTACTGTTTCCTTTATGTTCTGACATTACATGGGTTGTGCTTTTCAATTATAAATTTGTTCGGCTTGCAAAGATTGAATTTGGGACATTCCTAATAATTAACTTTTGGGTTGGGTTACTGTAAATTGGGTTTTTGTTAATGTGATACTCAGTTAGAAAATGTGTCCTATTGGTCAGAATTTTGCGCAGTGGGTATACATTTGTAATGAGAATATGGTGTCTAAAAAGAGATGTCTTGCTCTATGAAAATTGAGCAGTTTCCTGAGTTGTACACCGTGTTGTATTGCTTGGTTTACTGTTACTAGCTGCAGCTAATAAATTTGATCTTTGACTCCATCCAGAAGTATTCCGTGTCTCTGTATTCCAAGACAGGAGAATCCGAAGACTTCGGGTGTGTCCCTGGCACCGCTGGGTTCTAAGAAAACCCGGTTCTTCAGTTGGCGCCCAACGGTGGGGCGACTTCAGCGGTACCGGTCCAAGCCTGAGGATCGTGAGGAGCCCCGTGAGGAAATTCTGGAGGAAGGCCGCCACTTCATTGACCCCTGCATGTCGACGTGGACCGAAGGTCTTTTCTGCGAGGCTTCCCGCTTTCCGACGGCTACGAAGGACTGCTGCCCTGACTGTCGCCCTGTCTTGGACCCTTGATTGATCCTTTGTAAAGCAAGACGATAGATGGTCTTCTGGTGGCGTGACAGACATTTTGGTTAAGTATAAGTGGGTCGCTCCCACGACTTTGTTTTGGTTCTTGGTTTTGATTCAGATATTGCAATAGCCGAAGCCGAGGGGCTCGTATATTTACGAGTGTATCGATAGTTGATAATCCCTTGAAGTTTAAAGCTCGATTAGTGAGCTATAAGATGCCTGGTCTTAGCAAAATTAGGAACTTGTTTAGTTGTGGTTGCAACAGGGATTCCCGATTGGAGGATTCGTGTCCGATACCTCCGGTTGGAACTCCGACTTATGAGCTCTATTCAAAACACTGAGTGGGTCCTATTACTTATAATGAAGTATGGGTTCGCTATACAAAGAAAGATGGTGTTTTGCGATGGCCCCAACATGGTAGTTTCGAATTAAATATTTTAGATAATCTGGAAGTTGCGCTATTTAGGAAGAAAGCCCGGCCGGCAATGTTTGACTCTGTCCGCCTTTGGCGTAAGGAAGCCAAACAGCGAGAAATTAAGCAAGCAAAAAGAGATAGGAAAGATAAGAATATGTCAGTACTACAAGCTGCTAGGCAGTGTAGGGAAGATGGAGAAGAGCGTGCGAGTAAAGTCTTAGATAGACAACGTTGCATGGCCATAGATAAATGTTATCCGGCCTTGCCACCTTCTCCTCCAAAAGTAACTGAAGACCTTGAAAAAGATCCTTTGATCTCTCATTTACTGAGATTGCCACCCCCTTATGTCCAGGGTGCTACTGCGCCTTCATTACCCCCGGTTGTTCCACCCTTTGTTGTTCAACCTCCTGCTGTTGTTCAGCCACCCGGTGCTCCACAGATGGTTTTGCCTCCTCTTGCGCAACCCCCTCTAGGGTCGCCAGCTTTGTCACCAGCTTTGCCTCAAACTCCTTTGCCTTCCATTTCTGTATCTTCGACTGCTGCTACTTTTGTCCCTACACCTCTCTTGCCTCAAAATACTCATTCTCCTGTCCTTATGTCTGCTTCTTCTCCTTCTGCTTGAAAACGAATGACTGAGACTGTTGCTAATCTTTTGTCTCCACTCTTTGGGTCACTGAATATGACCCCTGTTTCGGAGCGTAAGCAGAGTCGTAGTCAGCTTCCTAGTTCGGAAGAGCGGACAGTGTTGGATCTATTGGCTCGTAGATGGGTTTTAAATGCTTCTAGGTATGATTTGCAAGCGGTTATGGATGTTTTCTTTCAGTGGGATCCACCTAAGCAAAGGTATGTTTTTGATGTAATGTGTACTTTTCTCCATCAGGAATGGGAAGATAATGAGTTGGGTCCGATTCCACAGGAAGTGCTTGATGTCCAGTCCGAATTTGCTAAGGGGACGATAGTGGAATCTGATGTTACAGATGCCGTAGAGACGATACTTGTTTTTAGGTCTAGATTACCGCCTCAGACATTGTACGATCCTGATTCCTCTGTTAGGAGGAAAGTGAAGCAGTATCCCATGAGAGAGGTTCCCCCTGTATGGAGAGAGGAAGTTGTTGCTAATGTTAATCAGGGTATTCAGAGTGTACCGGCAAATTTTCAGCGAGTATGGGTACATGTCCCTTGGAAAAGAGCAGAGGTCTTGGCTCTTAAGCAGACCTTGCCTGACCCCCGTAAGAATCTTGCTGGTTATTACAAAGAGTTGTCTCAGACAGTTGATGCCTGTATTATGAATTTAGCTGATATAGATATGTTGATGGGTAATGTAGCTCCTCAACCTTTGTGGGCGAAGATTCGTCATGAGAATCATGCGGCAGAATTAGGAGATACGTGGGCTAATATTGTTGCTGCAGATGGTCGGCAGGTAGGAGGTGCTAAAGCTGAACCTTTAGTTGCAGAATTACCAGGTAGGATTATTAATTTGATGAAAACTATGATGCCTCCTTTACAAGTGAATTGGGATAAGTAAGTAAGTAAGTAAGTAATCATCTTTATTGCTCAGTTAATTAAAACCATTGCAATTGTTAGCAAATAAAACCAATGGTTAAATACAGTTAGTGTATAAAAATATAAAATAGGAATGACTACATATAAAAGTAATAATTAGTACAGGAATTTTGAGTTTGTTTCGGGCTAAGCGTAGAAGAAAAAGGTGAGGCACTTATATACCGCCTTGCTATTTAGCCTTCAGGAGGCGGTCCAATACTCATAACGAGTGATTGATCCCTTGTCGATGTCCGTTTGGGTTTGACTTCGTAAGTTGGCGTCAGCTTGTTTCTGCCCTCTGTCATTTTTGTTTCTTTTCTGCTTTCTCCAAGAATTTGACAACGTGACTTTCTAGCTGGGTGTTCGTCCCGTCAAAGGAGGCCTTTACCGCCTGCCGGCGTGTTCTTATTCCCAGCCTGTTGAGGTGCTGTTTTAGATGGTATCTACGTTCTATGTCCAGTCCTTTGCATGTACATAGTAGATGCATGATGTCTTCTTTTTCCTTCCCACAAACTCGGCAATTGATTGTTTCTTGGGGCCTTTTCCATGGAGGGAGATGGTTTTGTACGGGAAGTTGGCCCAGCCGTAGGCGTAGAAACTTCTCCTTTGTGCGCCTGGTGAAGCCAACTCCTAAGTAGCTTTGGCACAGGCTGCTTGTGTAGCTTTGGATAACTGTCCAACCGTGGGCCCGGGTTGCTAGACTTGCTTTATCCTCAATTAATGACATAGATCTAACTGATTTGTTAACTAACTGTTTAAAGGTATTATGAGATCCACGGATCTTCCAGGCTTCTTGTAGGCACAAGGAGTTTATGGAGTGCTTGAGATATATCGCATCCGCACTGTTGCTCTTTCTTTCCATCTCTTTTCATAGATGGTGATTTAGGCTTGTGGCATCTCCTCTCTGGATCTTGTGCCATCTTTTGGCGTAGGCACCCATTCGCTCAAATGTTTGATTTCTCAGGCCAAATTCCAGCCTAATTCGCGCCTGTGAGGTGTAATTGGGCAGGCTGAAAATTATTCTCATGGCCTTTGCGATTGTGCAGTTCAGTTGCTGGGCGTCCCTACCTCGGAGGCATTCGCTACCGTAGGTTAGGGCTGGTGTTAGTTTTGCCTGAAGTACTTGAAGCAGGGGGGTGAAGCTTCGGCCAACTGCCTTTGTTTTAAGGCTCCTTAGCGCGATCTCTACGCTAATTCCCCTCCGTTTTATTGCTTCCTTTTGCTGGTGGAATGAGCCCTTTCTGTCGAGGATTACCCCCAGGTACCTGTACTCCTCCACTGTTTCCAGTGTGGTTCCTCCCATGTACCAGTGAAATCCAGCTGACGATGTTTTTGCATTGATCCTCATTGTTTTGGTTTTTAATAGGTTGATGCTTAAGCTATTATCTGATGAGTACTTATACGTAGTGGTGATCAGATGTTGTAACCCTATCGGTGTTCTACTGATTAGGACAATGTCGTCAGCGTACATTAAGTTAGAAAGAGTGAGACCGCCTATGCTAGGAGCATGAGAGTTAGTTTTGTCCAGCTGCTGGGCAAGGTCGGACAAAAAGATGTTAAATAATGTTGGCGCTAGGACGCAGCCTTGTTTTAGACCTTTCGTGGTCTTTATTTTCCTTGAAAGGAGGTCACCTGGCCCTAGCTTGACTTGGACCCATGTGTCCGTGTGTAGTAAGATCAGCTGTGTGAGCAGGCCTGATGGGATGTTCCTTTTTTCCAGCTTTGACCATAGTAAGTTTCTGTTAACGGTGTCAAACGCTGAGGTGAAATCGATAAAGCATACATACAGGGGTAGATTTGCTGCTTTTGTGGCGTCGATGAGGAGTGAAAGAGCTAACATGTTTGATGTTGTACCCATTTGTTTACGGAATCCAGTCTGGGTGATAGGAATTACTGCATTTTCTTCCGTCCAATCTAGGAGATTCTCTAATAGGAGACCGGCGTAGTATTTAGCTTCATTGTCGATTAGTGCTATTAATCTGTAGTTATTTGGGTCCTTAACGTTGCCCTTCTTGTGTATTGGTGCTAGTATAGAGCCTTTCCATGACGCTGGAATTGTTGCAGTGTCAGATATCTGTTTGAAGAGTGGCACTAGGGCCGCTGCCCAGTAGTCCGGGTTTTGCTTATAAAGTGTTGGGGGAATCCCATTGGGACCTGGCGCCCCCTCCACTTTCCCTTTCGCAATCCTGCTTATTATTGGTTTTTTAGTTGGGTCAAATGAATTACTGGCCAATTGTGATGGCCGTGCTGGGCATTTTTTTTCCTTATCTGGTCGACTGGTTGTAGCAAGTTGTTGCACTTTTTTGAAGTGTACCTGAAGGTGGTTGGCCCAGGCTTCCTCGGTTACATAGGAGTCGATGGTAGGATTCCTGGAGTTCTCAAGTGAATTGACTGTTTTCCAGAATCTTCCGCTTGTGTTGGGTCCTTTGGCGTCGTGTAAAAGTCTCGCCCATAGCTCGTCCTCTGCTTTCCTTTTTTCCTGCCAGATTGTTCTCTTTTTGCTCTGTTTTAAATTTTGCAATTCCAATTGGGTTGCAGTGTCCGGTCCGTCGCGGTGTAGTTTCCGCAGTAGTTTGTTGATTTTACTTTTAAGGGCCTTTATCTCGATGTTTTCGTTTGGTTCCTTGTCGCGGTTATCAGTTGAATGGGTTCTTTTTCCTTGGTTTTTGCCGCTTTGATGGTCGGTCTTAGGTTTCCTTGTATGTGCCTGTCCCAGGCCCCTCGTGAATTGTTCCCAGGCATTTAGGTACTCAGACTTATTTGTGATGCACTTTTCCCACCGACTTTTTGCATCTGTTGTAAAGCGTTCCAGATTTGACGTGATGCATTTAATTCTTTTCTGTGCCACCAGCAGTGAACATCTCAAATTTATCGCCGGCCTAGATTGCACAACCCCCTGGAGATTAAGGCTGAATTCTTGGGGCTGATGGTCGCTGTCTGACATTGTACCTATTCGGAAGTCCGTGACTTTCGCGAAGAGTTGCAGGGATACAGATGTAAAATCTAAGGTGGAACTGACTGTTAGATTGTGAAAGGTAGCAGACGGTGGGCTGTCGTTTGTGAAGCGGCCATTTAATGCTGCCAGATTAAAATGTTCTAGATCCTTAGTGCTTGCCATTGCCAGACGGTTTTGGTTGCCCCAATTGCTTTTAGCTTGTTGTGGAATGTCCCATGCGAGGAACAGTTCTTCTAGCGGGGTGTCCCTTGTTTGAGGCCCTCCCAGGAACATATTAAAGTCCCCTGTTACTATGAGGCTGGGACTTTCTGTCTCTTTCAATGTTTTTGCGATCTCTTCCACCAGGAGCTTCATTCCTGTTTTTTTCTCCCGGGGATGTAGATATACATTCATCAGCATTAGTTTTTGTTTTGGGTCTATTCCCCTCACTTCTAATTCTATTGTGAGGATGCAGTTATTGCCTGTCTGTTTCGCGTGTATGTACTTCGATTCGTTGAAGCTCTTTATAGCAGTGTATATTGTTAGACCCCCCTTTGAGTGGCCGTATTTAGCATTTCTTATTGCTGGGAGATGGTATGTCTTGTAGCCTTGAATGTGGTGTTCTTGTTCTAGCCAGGTCTCCTGTAGGGCTATTATGTCAAATGTTTGGAGGTAGGAGAGTAGCTGAGCGTTGTCTCTTTTGTTTCCTAACCTGTTTATGTTCCAAGAACATATTCTTAGGTGTTGCTGTGTTGCTGTATTTTGTTGGGAATTTTGTCAGGGCTTTGAGGCCCTTGTGTTAATTGTCCGTGCTATCCAGTTCCAGTCGGAGTGATCCATTAGGTCTTGCTCTTGCCTGTTGGGCTGTGGGGTAATCTTGGACACTGAGAGGCTCCTGGCCCCCTTTAAGACACTTTCAGTTTTTACCGGCGGAGGCTTACTTGTTGGGTCTTGGCCGTGTCTTCCTTTTTGTGCCTGACGTAGTGGTTCCGGATACCCGGTTTTTCCCATTCTTTTTAGGCGTATCCCCCAGGATAGAAAATGTGACTCGGATTCCATAATTCTCTTCACTGTCTCGTTCCTTGCCCATGTAGTTTTTGTGACCTCTAGATTTGACTGGTGCATACTTTGGATAAATTCCACTGCCATTAGGTCTTTGGTGCTGATATCGGTCAGACTACTGATAGTTGAAAGTAGGAGTAAGATATTGCCTCTATTGAGGATATCTCCTCTCCCTCTTGAGATATAGTCTGGAATGAACAGTATTGTGCTACTCTCAGCCTCCGCCTGGCCGATCTCCCATATTTCATCGTCTTTTGTGCCCATTTCCCTTTGTGGGATTTCGTGTCTTTTGATTGGTTTTGGGTCCTCCCCCTGCCCTGCCCAGTTTGTCTTGTTAGTTGTGGCTTTAGAATCTTGCTTCGAGGGGGGGGGCTTACTTCTGTCTGCTGATGGTTCTCCCCTTGATGTTGAGTTAATGGGCTTTTCACTTTGTGTTAGCTTAACCATCTTCCTGGCCGGTGACGTTTTTAGGGTCAAGGGCAGACTTTCTGTTTCTTCTGCTGCTGTTTCTTCTGCAGCTTCTGCTGCTACTACTACTGGGGACATGATTGCCTTGTAGAAGAATGAATTTATGTTGGCCGTCTTTTTTCTTCCTTTCCTTTTTTGTTTTCGTTGTCTTTTGTTTACTACCTTTGATTCATCCTTACTTGCCTCACCGATAGAGTCATTAAGGGGAGTTATAGCTGTATCAGGTTTTGTCCCTTGCATATGTCCGGGTTGTGTGTGTCTTTGTGCCGGGGCTTCATTCCTTTGGTAGGCGAGAGGCTGCCTTAGGGATTTCCCCATGGCCTCCGCATAGGTGTCATTAGTCGGTTTTTAACTTCTGTGCCAGACGGTCACGGACTGTTTTGCTTGAGTTTTCCTCTTTGGTTATTTGGAGAAGTTGATGGGTTCTGTTCATTTGCAGTAACTTGGTGTTCTCTAGTGTGTTCAAGAAGTTAGTTTTGGCCCACTTTCCCGGTTCCTGGGTTACTTGGGGTTGTTTTTTCCGTTTTCTGTTTTAGGTCTGCCAGGATACCTCCCAGGAGTTGAGGGATAGTGGTGAGTTTGTCCACTATGGTGTAGCAGGCACAACTCGGCTGCTCTATTTTTGTTTCCGCTTGCACCCTTTTGATCATGCCGTTCATGTCTGACAGCTTGTTGTTGATTTTGGCTACATGTATGGCCAGGAAATTTAAAAGGGATAGTTGAATGTCAATTTTTTCCGAGTGGTACTGCATGGCCTTAATGGATAATTGAAGGGTGTTTAACAAGGATGACCATAATGCATCAGCGCTTTTTGGGAGATCGTCTGTTGATGAGTTCTTCTCGCAGTCTTGCTTGCTCTCAGGTATGTTGCCTTCGGGCTGTATGACAGCCGGTGAGTATGATGCTACCAGTCTCTCCCACTCTTCTGCTGGTAGCTGGGAGTACTCATCGATGGAAGAGGATGCAGTTTGGTTAGGAGCCTGGGATGTATCGATTATTGTGTTTTTTTCCCGGTGAATTCGATTGCTTCTGTTAGCTCCCTTTCCTGTGTGTTTTCTGACTTGCTTGCCCACCCCATATGTATTGGGGCAGGGGTTGCATTTTTATCCATATTTTTAGTTGCTTCTGTTTCCTCACCTTCCGGCTTTGGTTCTGTCTCACTGTCCCGCCCCAAGAGGGTGTGATCTTGGCCTATCCGACTCCCCAGGTTAACGTCCTGATCCTGATTCTGATGTAAGGCCCATGCAGCCCTCGTGGTGCTAATGCTGGTCCCTAAGTTGGGTTCTGTTTTAGGGGGCTCCTTAGGGGGCACCGGGACTGTCTGGGTTGGGATTTTTTGTTCAGCAGTTCCTGGTGGATCTATTTTGCTCACGAAGTTGGGTTCGTCATAGCTGTACCCTTCCCCTGTTGCTATGGCCTGTGGCTGCGAGGTTACCTGGATTACAATGGTTGGCTCCAGGGGGTGACCCCCTTTGGTAGTAGCATCTGTTGTCGTGATGTTATCTGCCCTGCGATTGCTGTTGTTTGAATGTTCTGGTTGTGCGCTTCCTTCCTTGGGTGTTTGAAAATCCCATGTTTTGGTGCCTTTCTTATCTTTGATGCTTTCAGAGTGATTGCTTTGCGAATACCCTTGAGGTTCCATTGGCGAGGGTAGACCCTTAAGATTGCTGTTTGTGGAGCTTAGGTAGGCGCCAGCCTCTTTCAGAAATGAAAAAAAGGAGTGCATTTTGGGTTGAGCGCTCTTTCTTTCCGTTTTGCTGGTATTTAAAGCAGTTCTTTCCGTCGTTTCTGGAGTCGGGTCTAGTAGTAGGATCTCTTCTTGTTCTGTCAATACGGTGCCTGTGTCGATGTTATGTTTCCGCTTATTGGCCCTGCGTCGCTTTGCAGGGACCTCGTCTGTTGGTTCCCTGATTTTACCTGACCTCATGATATGCTTAATTTTGCGTGGTTCTTAGAGGTTTTGGGGATTCCGAGTTACAACCAGCCGTGTTCCAATTCTGATTCTGATTCCTTTATTCCCTTGTTGGGGTGGATTAGAAGTGGGTTAGTGGAGAGGTGAGGTGAAGTTAGGTGGAGAAGAATTGTTTTCTTATTTGCCGTGTCTTCTCAAAATTTCCTTTGTATCTGCTTTAATTGATTTTATTGCCACCGGAGCGCTTTCTAACCAGCAGATTGCTTTTTGTTGCTGGTGGGACCCCTTTTTTCCGAGTTTCCTTGTTTGCTCCTTGGTTGAGCTTCAATTGTAAAGTTTTTTTTTTTGATAATCACTTATCTTCCTGATTGATGATGACAGCTGAAGTTTGTGTTTTATTTTGGTTTGATAATGGGCACTGGCGCTGGGTTTGTTCCTTTTTGTCTTCTTGTTTTGATCACCAAGTTTTTGGATGGTTTTAAGATCTGTTTGTTTGTTTTTTCAATGCTGCTGTTGGTCACTGTTTACCACTATTCATCCACTGCTGTTCGTCCACCCTTCCCATTTCCCTCCTGCCGACTGACCCTCTCGCCCCTGCCCAGCTCTGCTGCCCTCTCTCTGGTCGATGCTCTATCCGACCCCTCAGTTCACCTGCCCGGCCTGCAGGATGGCAACGGCAACGGTAGGGCAAGGGCTTCTGTAGGGGTCGAGGGTGCGTGTGCACATGCGAGGGGCAGGCGTGGGCTGGGTGAAAGAGGTGCACCGTTCGCTGCCACCGTTCTCCGCTCTCTGCCTTACCCCTGAGACACAGCTGCAGTGCTGCGAGGGGGTGCTGCGGGGGTCAGACGCCTTGGGAAAATTATCGGCGGGCAGGGCAGTGCGGACAGGGCAGTGCGGAGCCTCGGGCGGGGACAGAGAACAAACTCACCGCCCGCGCGGACCTCGTTGACCTCTCGCTCACTCGCTGCCTCTCCGCTGCTTTTCTCCGCGGCTCCCGCCGCCGCCGCTACCGTCCTCTGCTCTCCTAAGTGCTGCGGTCCAAAAATCCGCCCGAGGGCTTGGTCGCGGGGGTGAGGGCTTCCTTCCTTGTTTCCTTGCCCCACTCCTTGCCCCACTCGCCCTTCTGCAGCGCTCCCGCTCCGCACTCCGGCTCCGACTCGACTCTAGACTCACGACAGCTACACGACAGCTACACGACAGCGCCCCGGGATAAGTTAGCAGCATGCAAACAGAAGAAAGTCGAGAGTGTATCTGATTTCTTCACTAGGTTTGAGGAAACGTTTATCGATCATAGTGGTCAGGACATGAGTACGGAAGGTGGTCAAAGGTTGTTTGTGGACAAATTTGTCTTTAATTTGCTTCCAGAACTTTCTAATAAATTAAAAGACTCTGAGAGTTCATGGGCTGTTTCTTCGTCGGCCCAGATATTGGCTACTGCACAATATTACGAGAATAGGGATAAAGATGAGAAGGATAAAGCAGAGAAGAAAACTAAAGATCTAAAGACGAAAGTTCTTTTGCAGCAAGCTTATCCGCCTTGTCAGAATCAGCCTCAGTTTCAGCAACCTCCACAGTTTCAGAGATTGTTACAGAAGCCTGAGCCTTATGCTCCGCGATTCTTTCCTGGTCCTAATCAGTGTGCTTATTGCAGAGAGGAAGGTCATTTTAAGAATAGTTGCCCGGCTTTGTTACAGCGTGCGAATCGCGTATCTGGTCAGAGAGGTTGTGGTGGTTACCAGCAAGCTCCTAGGGGTTGGGGACGTGGTGTGTTACCCCAGAATGAGCGTTCCTCTTCCCTTCAGAATTCTGCGAATTATTTTGACAGACAGAATGTTCCGAGTGGTCAGTCTGCACAGTACTATGTTGATGATTATTGTATCGAGAGGGAGAGTGCTGGTTATAATGATATTTAGGACAGCCATGGACAAAGTGAGGGAGTAGTGTCAGTTCCAGTAGACCAGAGTGGACCTTATGTTGAAGTGATTACATCAGGTGTGGCAGAACCTTTTCTTTTGGATACTGGTGCGACAAAGAGTTCTATTATGCACTCTAAACTTCCTGGCGCACTTTTGTCTGGCTTGACCAACGTTTCAGTAGGATTTTCAGGCGCCCCAGTTTGTTACCCGGTTTCTAATCCTTTGTCCCTTTCTATTGGTCCTTGTGAATTGGAAGCTCCCCTTATTCTAACGACTGGTTGTGGTGAGAATCTGTTGGGTTTGGACTTGCTGAAAAGACTGCATGCGACATTACATTTCTCTCCTTCGGGAGTACATCTTACCTTGGGTAAGAAAGTGATTTCTCCGATGTATTTGTCTAAAGATTGCCTTCCACTGGAATTGCGCTCTCTTCCTGATCCACTTTGGGCTACAGGTCCCAATGATGTTGGTCTCTTGCAGATCCCACCCTATGTTGTCACCCTTAAGTCAAATGCTAGGCTACCTCGTATTCCGCAATATAAAATAGCTAGTGATGGCGAGAGAGCTCTTCTAGCAATTATTTATGATTTGGTTGAGAAGGATGTAGTTGAAGAAACGAGAGGTAATGTGTGTAACAGTCCTGTTTTGCCTGTCCTTAAGCGTACTGATGCTTCTCAGCCACCTGTGTATCGGTTTGTGATCGATCTTCGAGAAGTGAATAAGATTGTGGTGCCACAGTTTCCTGTTGTCCCTGATATCACTGCTTTGTTGACTCTGATTCCTGCTTCGGCAGCCTGGTTTTCTGTTATCGACTCGAAGAATGCTTTCTTCAGTATTCCGATTGCCGAGGAGAGTAGAGATATTTTTGGCTTCTCATTAGGAGGCCGAAGCTTCCAGTTTAAGAGAGCTCCTCAAGGTTATTGTGAAAGTCCCTCCATTTATAGTCAGGCCTTGAAAACTCATCTTGATGGTTTTGTGTTGCCTACTGGTGCTACTCTTATTCAGTACGTTGATGATTTGCTGATAACTGCTGATGACGAAGAGATTTGTAAAGAAGCTACTCTTTCTTTGTTACGACATTTGTCTGATCTTCATCATAAAGTGTCACCTTCCAAGTTACAGTGTTGCCGACAAGAAGTAACCTACTTAGGTCATCTCTTGTCGAAGGAGGGAAGAAGGTTGACCCCAGAACGAATTCAAGCGATTGCGCAAATGAGTGTGCCATCCACACAGAGAGAAGTGCGTGCCTTCTTAGGTATCACCTCGTATTGTAGGTAGTGGATCCCCAACTTTTCCTTGCTAGCGAAACCTCTGTTGTCTTTGACTCTTAAAGATACTCCGCATCCTCTCCCTTGGTCTGACGAATGTCAGAAAAGTTTTTCTGAATTGCGTGATGCATTATGTTCTGCTCCGGTGTTGGGTACCCCGGACTACAGTAAACCTTTTACATTGTATGTACACGAGAGAGAAGGTTGTGCATTGTCAGTGTTGACGCAACAATTTGGAGATAAGCAGCGTCCATGCATGTATTTTTCAGCGACGTTAGATCCGGTAGCTAAAGCGTTGCCGAGCTGTTTGAGAGCTACAGCGGCAGCAGCTGTTTCTATCCGACAGTCTGCTGGTTTGGTATTGGATAATACGTTGATTGTGATGGTCCCACATGCAGTGGATACTTTATTGAATAGGACTAAGACACAGCACCTTACTAGTGCACGTTGGTCAGGTTATGAGCTGACTCTTTTGGCTAGCCATGTTCACATTAAGAGATGTAATGTGTTGAATCCAGCTACGTTGTTGCCGATTTCTGTAGAGACAGATGCTCAAGAACAGCATGATTGCTTTCTTCGGACAGAGGAAGAAACGAAGGCTAGAGTTGATTTGAAAGATACTCCTCTTACGAATGTTGATGGTACCCTATGGGTAGATGGTTCGTGTTTCAAGCTTCCGAATGGTGAGACAACTGCAGCATATGCTGTCACAACTTTACATACAGTTTTTGAAACAGCACGTATAGCACAGAATTCAGCACAAGCAGCAGAGTTGATTGCATTGACTAGAGCGTGTGTGTTGTCAGAAGGAAAGCGAGTGAATGTTTATACTGATAGCCAGTATGCGTTTGGTGTTGCCCACAGTTTTGGACGTTTGTGGAGAGAGAAAGGATTTCTTACTTCCCATGGTACAAAAATACAGCATGGGCAATTAGTGAATGAGCTTCTTGAATCACTTACTCTCCCAAAGCAGATTGCAATTGTGAAGTGTAGTGCCCATAAGAAGGTTGTGGATGATGTGGGCCGAGGAAATGCATTTGCGGATGAAGTTGCGAAGGAAACGGCGAAAGACATGATGAGCCGTATGTATGTTGCAGGCCCTGCTAATTGGGTTATGGCTGGTGGAATGTGTGAAGACACAATAGAAAGTGTGAAGATGATTCAGGATGAAGCTACGGAAAAAGAAGTGAGTGTGTGGAGAGAAACTACGGGTATGTTGGATCCGACAAGTTGTTTGGTTGAGTTGTCGGAGCACCAGTGATGGTTGTTGCCTGACGCGTATGTGCTCCCAGTGGTTACTATGGCTCATGGAATGGCTCACATTAGTTCGAAAGGGATATGCAAGTTGTTGGCTCCAGTATGGCAGAATGCTGGTATTCCTAAATGTGCTGAGAATTTGGTGAAGCATTGTATGATTTGCTTGATGCATAATCCTGGCAAGGGAACCCCAACTCCAGCTGGTCATTTTGCTCCCCCAACTTATCCGTTTGAAGTGATACAGCTAGATTACATTCACAAGGAGAGATGCAACAATCTAAAGTATGTCCTTGTGGTTGTTTATGCCTTTTCCAGATGGATAGAGGCCTACCCCCTAAAGGATAATACTGCCTTGTCCACAGCCAAAGTTTTGCTCAAAGAGTATTTCCCTAGGTATGGTTTGCCGAGAATTGTATGGAGCGACAATGGGAGTGAATTTGTGGGCTAGATCATGAAGAAAGTGTGTGTGGGTTTGGTTATCAATCAGAAATTCCATGCTGCGAATCACCCCCAGTCTGCTATACTTGTCGAGTGCAATAATGGCACCTTGAAGCTGAAGCTAGCTAAGATACAAGCGAGCACTGGTCTTACATGGCCAGATGCCTTGCCGTTGGCTCTTTTGTCAACAAGGATGACAGTGCATTCTCGTGTGGGACTTAGCCCATACGAAATCATCTTTGGTCGTCCGGCCAATGTTTGGGGTGTGCCGAGGCCTAAGAAGTATAGTGACATCGAGTACCCTATGTTGGTGGATCACTTACATGACTTGACTGCTAAATTACGTGTTCTCCACCAACAGGTCTCTGACAGTTTGCCGACAGTGACTGCGGATCCAGGCCACACGATTCAACCTGGAGATTATGGGCCGGATGTAGGTCGGTCGGTAACGGCCGAAAATCGGTATTTTCGGCCGTTACCGACCGAGATTCACAAAATGGTATGTAGGTACACATATTTTACAGAATCGGAAAATTTACCGATCGGTAAATTTACCGAATCTGTAAAATACCGAATCGGTATTTTTTACCGATTCGGTAACAATGAGATGTAGGTGGGACTCTTCTGAGTCCCACAAGCCTTACAGAATCGGTATTTTACCATGAAATCCAACTTCATGGTAAAAAACCGATTCCGGTGTGCATGCACATGTGTGCATGCACACCTGTGCCATATGACAGGCAGACCTGCCCTTAGGGCAGGTATGCCTGCCACATGGCCCCCGAATCTTTTTTGGGGGTGCTAGAGGGTGTCAAAGTGACACCCCCTGCACCCTTGTCAAAATCGGTAATTACCGATTCTGTAAATACCGACCGGTAATGCCCCATTCATTCCTATGGGCTTCAAAGCCCATAGGAAGGAATGGGACATTACCGGTCGGTATTTACAGAATCGGTAAATACCGATTTTTACCGATTCGGTAGCAGGAACATCTGGATGTTCCTACATCTCAACCCCTTAGATTTACCGATTTTTAATTACCGAATCGGTATGATTCGGTAATTTGAAATCGGTATATCTATTTTACCTACATCGGGGCCTTTGTCCTTACGAAAAACTTTCAACGAACTAAGAACTTGGAGCCAAGGTGGACCGGACCGCGTTTAGTGTTGTTGTCAACTGGAACTGCAGTTAGAGTAGCTGGTAAAAATAATTGGGTACATGCTACCCATTGTAAGAAAGTTCCGTTGCCCTTACCGTATGACAAGTGGGTGAGGGAAGGTATAGCTGATTCTGAATGTGAGAGAATTCCTAGATTTGTACCTTTTAGTGATGCACAATTGGTATGGACTCAGTCAGAACGTGCAGATGACGAACTTTTGCAAGCTGCTGTGCCATCACATCGAAAGTTGAATACAACGGATCCGGAAACACTTTTTCAAGAGCAAACTGTGCCTGGCAAAGAGCGCTACAATCTAAGACCGAAAAGGAATGGATCAATGGACAAATACAAATTGAATATTTTCATGTAGTGAGTTACACCTTTTCAGATCAAGAGACTTTTTTTTTCTTTTTCTTTTTCGAGTCACCATCTGTACTCAGCTGCAGGGTCGCGGTACAGCCTTAAGGGGTGAGCCGGAATTGACGAAAGGTCTGTGGTTCATGGTCGTTAGTACGATCTTGACGCACACTTAAGTGAAGAAGGTAATAGCCGTGAGCAGCACGTTAGAGGATGGAGTCTTTTGAGTCTGATAAGGGTGTTGAGAGAACTGATTTTAAAATGAAAATGCGTATATTGGTCCGTAGCAAATGTTTTTTGATATTGTGTTTCTTGATGCTTTTGAATATTATATTGGCTTGTGTGGGTTGGATTGTCTCTGCTACACAACAGACGCTTGCATCTACGTCCCAACCTACTCTTTCTTTTTCTACTGTTTCTCCACATGTATTTCATACGTTTCCTGAACATGAACAGACACGAAGATCAGAATTTATTAACAATTCATTTATACAGATGTTGCATCAGCATTAGTTAGTAGTAAATACCACGAATTGCTGGGTATGTGGTCTTATGCCGCATACGACAGATAAGGGAATGCCATATTTAGTTTAGCCTTTTTTGCCTAATGGGTCAGTATGGGCACCCCAGTCAATGTTTATCTATGCGAATGAAGCCTCTCCTGTACGTTCCGTCAAAGATAATGCGAGTAATAATGCCTTGATACAGGGAATAGTAGATATGATCAGAGATATTGATGCGTATAATGCTATCCCTAAAGATGAGGTACGAGCATATGTTGGTTGGAACAAGACTGGATATAGTATTAGTCTGACAGAGAAGGAGAGACGAAAAAGGTCTCCCCCTATTTCGATGGTACCCCACCGAGGTCATTTTTGTCTGCAAGGTAATGGTCAGAATCCGAGAGCTCAGCTTGGTAAGAGTGTGTGTGTTCACACCTATGGCTATACATCCCAGAAATCTCCACCGTTCGTGCCAGCTAAAGGCACGTATTTTGTTTGTTATGATAGAGCATATACATGGTTGCCTTTTGATTTTTCAGGCACATGTTATGTGGCATTTTTGCTTTCCCCTACATACACAGCTGCTTTCAATTACCATAAGACAAGATATGGTAGAGGTGTTATCGATGCGAAAGATACTGTCGCACAAGAAGTTGGGGACTTCTTTAAGGGTTTTCTGCCCTCTTGGGGTCCTATGGCTAATAGTGGAAATATTCGTCAGCTTACGAGAGTGGTCGAGGCCACTATAAATGAGACTGCAGGTGCCCTTAGTAATATTACAGCTGAGCTTCAAGCGGATCGCCTTATGACATTACAGAACCGCTTTGTTTTAGATATTATACTTGCAGATAGAGGTGGGGTGTGTAAATTGATCGGGTCTAGTTGCTGTCTTTTCATACCAGATAATGCCCCGACAGTGTACCAAGCCATCTTGAGGTTACATAAGTCCGCTGAGTCTATACATGTAGACGAAGGGAACTGGTCATTGATGGAATGGTTTTGGGGACTGTTGTCCAGATGGGGATTGAAGATTCTGATGTTCCTTGGTATGGCTTTAGCTATCCTTTTCTCGTGTTGTTTATGCATCCAGTGTGGTCCCGCCATTTGTAGTCTTTGTGCTACGATGTGTGTGAGAAGACCTATCCCGAGAGAAGCAAAGGATAATAAGATGATGCTATAGCAACACCTTGATGACCTGATGAGAATAGACATAGACCTGGATTCAGATTGACATGAGTTTAGGTTATTGCCTACGTAATGGCAAAAGGAGGATCTAAGGTTCTGTAATTCTCGAGCCTGACTCCATTTTGTGTTGCCCTTACGTAGGCCTGTGAAAGAGGCCCGGCGAACAAGTGGCCTGGCCTTCTGAGTTCATGTAAACATTAATTAGGTTTCTTTCGACTCTGAAAGAATTGCAGAGAAACTGACCTCTTCACCTGAAACTGACCTCACAAAGCTAATTTCCCTTGGTTTGATCCTTGTCTAAAATTGCCACTTAATGTTCAGGACCTCGTTAACCTTTAGTTTCCTTGCACATGTTTTATCTTGTTCAACATCTATTACTGTTTCCTTTATGTTCTGACATTACATGGGTTGTGCTTTTCAATTATAAATTTGTTCGGCTTGCAAAGATTGAATTTGGGACATTCCTAATAATTAACTTTTGGGTTGGGTTACTGTAAATTGGGTTTTTGTTAATGTGAAACTCAGTTAGAAAATGTGTCCTATTGGTCAGAATTGTGCGCAGTGGGTGTACATTTGTAATGAGAATATGGTGTATAAAAAGAGATGGCTTTCTATACGAAAATTGAGCAGTTTCCTGAGTTGTACACCGTGTTGTATTGCTTGGTTTACTGTTACTAGCTGCAGCTAATAAATTTGATCTTTGACGCCATCCAGAAGTATTCCGTGTCTCTGTATTCCAAGACAGGAGAATCTGAAGACTTCGGGTGTGTCCCTGGCACCGCTGGGTTCTAAGAAAACCTGGTTCTTCAGTGGACCTAGGGGACCGAGGAAGTGACTCATTACTTAGACGACTTCCTGTTTATCGGGAGTGTAGGTACCCAGGAGTGTAGCGAGAGGTTGCAGTGCTTCCAGGCTCTGGCGGGTCATCTGGGGTTCCCCCTTGCACTGGGTAAGACTGAGGGTCCTGCCCAGGTTCTCACGTTTTTGGGCATCAAACTGGACACCGTCAAGGTTGAGTCCAGGCTCCCTGCTGAGAAGCTGGAGGATCTGAGGCAGGAAATCCAGGCATTATTGGGCAAGGGCAAGGCCACCCTGGGCGCGGTGCAGAGCCTTCTCGGGAAGCTGAATTTCGCAGCCAGAGTCATCACAGCAGGGAGAGTATTTTCAAGGAGGCTAGCTAGGGCCACGGCCAAGATACATAGGAAACACCACCTGGTAAGACTAGGCAGTGGACTGAAGGCGGACCTCTCAATGTGGTCCGATTTCCTGCTGGACTTTAATGGGACAGTCATATGGAGAGCACCCTGGGCAGGCAGCCCCGAGCTGTGCCTTTTCACAGATGCGTCAGGAAGATAGGGTTTCGGTGCCATAATGGGGGAGGAATGGTGTGCACAGAAATGGCCCAATGCATGGCGGCAACGCAAGATAACCTCAAACATAACGGTACTCGAGCTGTTGCCCTGAACCTGTGGCACAAAGCATTGGTGGACAGGAAGGTAATTTTCTGGTCCGACAACATGGCCGTGGTGCAGGTGATCAATGGGCAGTCAGCAAGGTGCCCCCTAGTGTTGTGCTTATTGAGGGAATTGGTCAGGACCGGCTTGCGCAACAACATCAAGTTTAGAGCTAGGCACATTGAGGGGGTCAAGAATGTGGCAGCTGACCCTCTCTCTCGTTTTCAGTGGCTCAGTTTCCGAGAGGCCTGGCCGTGAGCGAGAGCGGAGAGGGCACCCTTCCTAGCACACCTATGGCGCATCCTGAAGTGGAGCAGCGGCTGAGATCGCTTGGGAACGTTCCTTGGCACCAGGGACCAGGAAGAAGTACAAGGCACAGCTTGACACATTCTTAGGCGTTACTGAGACCCTAAGCACAGGCTCGCTGGCCTTGGGCCAGCAGGCTCAAGCTTTTGTTTTATAGGCCAAAGACCAAGGGAAGAGCCACTCGTGGGTCTGCGGCCACCTGGCAGTGGTGAGCCACAACACCAAGCTGAAGGGGGGTGGCAGGACCCAACCAAGTCTTTTCTGATTAGAGCAGCTCTCAAGGGATGGGCCAGAGATGAGGTTAGGACTCCTGAAATGAGGGGCCCCATCGACTTTCCCACCCTACAAGGGATGCTAGATGTGGTACACCAGGTTACTGACTCGCAATTTGAGGCCTGGCATTTTTCGGGGCGTTCAGGATGGGCGAATTGGTAGCCAGGTCAAAAACACACACTCCTGGCGCCGTCTTGAGTAGCAAGGATGTCAGCCTAACTGACAAGCTAGTGATACACATCAGGAGGTCCAAGACCAATCAAACGGGGCGGGGGCGGATATGGTCCTTGGACCGTTGGGAGATCCCCGGTATTGCCCAGTGTCGATAGTTAGGGATTACTTGTCCGAGCATCCAACAGCACAAGGGTACTTCCTGATACATGCAGACTTGGGTCCCCTGACCAAATTCAAGGTCGATAGGATCATGGCCGCCTGCCTGAGCCACACGGCCTAGCCTGCCCAGACAAGAAGTATTCCAGCCACTAATTCAGAATTGGGGCAGCCACGGCGGCATTTAAGGCGGGCATGGGGCCGGAAGGCATAAAGAGGGTTGGGCGCTGGCAATCGCAATGTTTTGAGCGTTATATCTGCCCTTGAAGGCTCAGCATGTAAATATTTTATGAGTGCCAGGGTTTGTAGTGTTTTTAAGAAGTGTGATTAAAATAGATATTAAACAAGTTGGTAAAAGATGGCGTCTGTTTATTCACCAGGTTCCCGAGTATGGGTGATCTGCCATTCAAACGTCCACAGGATGGCTCAGTGGGCTGCACGCAGAAATTGGATGCTGGGTTTCACACAAATGCAGTTTGTCTGGATGGGCTTTCCGGGGATGAGATGGAGCAGCATCAGGAACAGACTGGAACAACGTTTAGCTCTAGGGGGTGCCCTGCCCAGCATATTGGTGATCCATTTGGGGGGCAATTACCTCATTCCCATGGAGAGGAGGGCACTTTTACAAGCCATGAAGTCTGACCTGGGGGAAATCAGCAAACGCCTGGGACAAAGCGAACTCTGGTGGTCAGAAATCATCCCTCGCAGACTCTGGCAGGGGGCCAGGTCCAATGAGGCGGTGGAGCATGCACGTAAGAGAGTCAATGGGGCCATGCAGAAGTTCACAGACCAGAGGGGACTGGGTTTCATCAGGCATGAACTGATCCAGTCCAGAGTTGAGGGGTACTTTGAGAGGGACGGGATCCACCTATCCCCGGTGGGGATGGACCTGTTCCTACTTGACTTGCAGGAGATACTGGAGATAGCAGGTTGTAGGTGACAGTGTAGCTCGTTGTGGGGTGCTCTGTCATCGACTGTAGCCTCCTTCAGAGCTGTGGTGGAGTTACAGGGCGATCTGGAAGCAGACGGGTACAGTAAGTGTACCTCTGCAGCAGACCGGTACAGTAAGGGTACCTCTGCGCGGCACAATAGGGGTGCCAGAGCCAAAGACCAGGAGCCTCAGGGCAGGTTCCTGGAAAACCACAACGGCGCCACGTTAGTCCTTCGGGCGGTTGGGGGCCTGACCAACCGGGGGTTTGCCCTGCTATGCTCCGTCCTGAAAAGGGCGTGAGTAGAAGAGACCAACGTGTCACGTGATCCGTAAGAGGATCAGCAAGGTAGCACGGACGGGGTGTCCCTCCAGTGCTTGTTCACCATGCGGGTGTGGCAGCATAGGTTGGCACAGCTGCCTGCCCTTGGATTGCCCGTAAGATAACTCACATATTGCATATTCTTGTATGGACTAAACCTGCAGCAATATTTTTCCATATCAAAGTTGTCTTGTGTATTTATTCATTCTTGCATGCTCAGACTGGGGGTGGGAGAAGTTCCCGTAATGGAACTATGCGGCTGTCCGCGGTCCCCGCAGGGGGCAATCCAGCAGGGCAGCCCTTTAGTGCCATTTTGGCACCGCCCACCACCGCTCTAGTCTTTGGGGGTCTCCTACAGGAGCCCACTCACCAGGTCGCCACTGTGGTGTTATTCTGGTGCGCCAGGTGAGGGGGAAGGCATATAAGCCTCCCCCACACCCCCTGGCAGTCTCTGTTCGCCAGCCTCGCCGTCTCCCACCCCTCCTCTTACCCGGCTTGCAGGCTGGCGGGCAGGGTACTTTGAATGTTTTAATGTTTTCCTTTTGTGTTGCAGGCGGAGTTACAGGGCGATCTCGAAGCAGATGGGTACAGTAAGGTTACCTCTGCAGCAGACCGGTACAGTAAAGGTACCTCTGCGTGGCACAATAGGGGTGCCAGAGCCAAAGACCAGGAGCCTCAGGACAGGTTACTGAAAAACCACAACGGTGCCCCGTTAGTTCTTCGGGTGGTTGGGGCCTGACCAACCGGGCGTTTGCCCTGCTACATAAAAGAGACCAATGTGTCACGTGATCCGTAAGAGGATCAGCAAGGTAGCACGGACGGGGTGTCCCCCCAGTGCTGGCTCACCAGGCGGGCGGGGCAGCATAGGTTGGCACAGCTGCCCACCCTTGGATCGCCCGTAAGATAACCCACATATTGCATACTCTTGTATGAAATAAAACTGCAGCAATATTTTCCCATATCAAAGTTGTCTTGTGTATTTATTCATTCTTGCATGCTCAGACTGGAGGTGGGAGAAGTTGCCGGTAATGGCACTATGTCCGTGGACGATCCCGTCAATCCAGATGCCGTAAACCTTGATCAGCGCCCGCGACTCTGACTCATTGCGCCCGTAGTACTTGGCGAACCTGTAAACAAACCCCAAGAGACAGGTGTGAAAAGAGAGAAAGGCATGTCCTAACCAAAACCGTGGTGCGGGCACAATTTTCAGAGTGGGGGCGTAGCAGCCCTGAGTTTTACGTCAGTGAAGTCATAGATTGGAAAAATCCAAGTATCACAATAAGAACAAGTGCAGCACATGCGTTCAGCAGGAGAGTGCTAACAGTGCAGTTAGTAGATGATGGCGCATTTTGGAGCACACTGTCTCAAATGTATCACTAAGGCATGGTGTGTTAGTGCACTGTCATTTACACAGACAGCACATTTCCACTGAAATGACCACTGAATATATACACACATGTAGTTTTACTGATCACACTATACAGTGCACAAATGATGTGTGGAAATCGGGGTTTGTGAATATTTATTATTTGCACATCACCAAGTAGTATCTCCATTTGTTTTAACCCCTTAGCCGCGGCAGTAATTCCGCCGCGGCGCTGGGGGGAGGGGGGTCGCGCGGTGAGCCATGCTTGTGACGGAACCACTCTGTCACGAGCCACAGGCGCGGTGTGCTTACGATGGAGTGGTTCCATCACGGCTCTGCCCACTCACTAATTCGCCCGCACAGGCGGGGAATCAGTGCTGCGTGGGCGGAGCGGCCGCAGCATTACGGAACCACTCCGTCATGAGCACAGCCCGCCCATTGGTCGTGACGGAGTGGTTCCGTCACAAGCATGGGAGGGGTTAATCCTATTAAAAAATTTTCATTACACTTCAGAATTACAAACGAAAGTGCTTCCTTTGCCCTTTCTTAACTTTTGATATAGTTAAAGTATTTGCACACCACAAGTTTGGTTACATAAGAAAACAAGCATTTCTGATGCAATTGGTCTCGCCTTCGGGACCTCACAAGTATTTACCCATGCAGCACATTTTCCTGGGTGCAACATCTACTGTTCTTCTATTAAAATGTATCCCCAAAAGTATCTAACCTTTCAGTGAAAAAAGTTTTAGGGCCAGATGCATCAAGCATCCATTTCGCGATTCCTTATTAGCGAAAAATAAGGAATCGCTAATAAGGAGTAGCAAAATGGAATGCATCAAGCAATCACTACAAAAATAGCGATTCCTTAGAATTCCTTAATTGCGACTCACAAATTGGGAGTCGCAATTAATGAATACCTCTCCATACATTCCTATGGGCCTACAGGCCCATAGGAATGTATTGGAGATTGCATGATCAATTAGCGAGTACCAGTAGGTACTCGCAAATTGCTCATGCAATTTCAAGGGTGCAAGGGTGTCAAAATGACACCCTGTTGCACCCCTGATTTTGATCTATGCACATATGTTGTGCACACACATGCCCATAGGGCATGTGTGTGCGCAACATGAAACTTTGAAATATGCACAAAAGTGCATTTTTCAAAGTTTTAGCAAATTACCATGAAGTTGTACTTCGTGGTAATTTGCGTGCCCTATTAGCGAATTCGCTATTTTTGAAACTTTCATGCATTGCATTTAAGGAATCTCAATTTGAGATTCCTTAAATGCAAACAATCGCAATGTAGCGAATTCTCTATTTCCGATTTTTGCATTTGGGATGATGCATTCCAAATCCAAAAATACCGGTCACAAAGGGGCAGATTCGGAGAATCTGCCCCTTTGCGACCGGTTTTTTGCTTGATGCATCTGGCCCTTAGTTCTTAGAGTGTGAGGCAAGGGTGTTCCTTCCACTCAGCACATCTTGTAAGATGCCTCTTCTGGCAGTCAATTCACTAATTAACAATTGCTCGAGCACGAGGGAGGCTAATTATTAGAATTGTTTCTCACGGCTATTGGGAGGGTGTAGCTTTTTGATTAGCTGCCTATCGGCCTGTTGCTTGCCGATTTTCAGTGCTAACTTTTGTGCAAACAATTTGAATTCTGGGATTTGTAGTCTTGCCAACTATAGACATACAAATGACTGTGGGATAAAAAGCCAGCGCTGGATACCGGTGCCGCGCAAGACATGGGACCAGCCTACAACTAATCATTTATTAAGGGATTCGTAAGGTTTATAAACTTATTTGATGGTAAATATTGCAGACTGGGGGGCAATGGGTGGCACTCATGGAGAGGGCGTGGTGGGTGATGATTGAGGTGAACGTCACGGTTTGACATTATTTTTTCACATTTCCCGAGCCCAACATCATAATTTCAAGCGCGCTATTATTTTAATGGCTTCTCATTCTCTATCACTCTCCATTTTTCTCATCTTATTAAAATGTATTTATATCTTTTGTTGACCGGTGTATATTGTAAACTAACAAGCATATTCCCAAGCGTTAAGCTAATAAATGCACATCCAGTTTCTGTAGTTTTAGTGCGCTAAGTGGCCATATACAATGCACCCGCCTAAAAACAACAGCATTGTAGCCAGGCCCAGCTCCAATTTTTTTTATTTGGGTGGGCCAAGGGTGCATTCGGGTGGGCCACTGCGGGTCCGATTTGTCACTTATATGTCTATCCAGGCCTGCTTAAGGGCCATCCTTTATCTCACCTAGTTCTACAAGGGCCAGTAAAACGCATTCTTTTCTTTCCAAATCTCTTTCTAAATGTTATTACTCTCAAAAAGTTTTTTTTTTCCATGTAATGTTCCTTGGGAAGAGGAGGCTTCTGAGGTGGGAGTATCAGGCAAGTGACACTTTTCGGGCTTTCCCTCATGACCTCCTCCTCTGATTCCCCCCCTACACCCTCCACCAGTGCCCGTCATCTCTTTGTAGCCCCTCCCCAATGACCTCCTCCTCCGATTCACTCACTGCCACCTTCCACCAGAGCCCCTCATCGCTCTGTAGCCCCTCCCCAATGACCTCTTTCTTGGATTCCCTTACTGCTACCCTCCACCAGTGCCCCTCATCTCTCCTTAGCCCCTTCCCCTCATTACCTCCTCCTCAGATTCTCTCACTGCCACCCTCCACCAGAGCACCTCATCTCTCTGTAGCCCCTCCCCAATGACCTCTTTCTTATCTTCCCTTACTGCTACCCTCCACCAGTGCCCCTCATCTCTCCTTACACCTTCCGCCAGTACCCCTCATCTCTCTGTAGCCCCTCCACCAATGGCCTCCTTCTCGGATTCCCACTGTGCTACCCTCCGCCAGTGCCCCTCATCTCTCCGTAGTCCCTCCCCCTCATGACCTTTTCCTCGGATTCCATTATTGCCACTCTCCAACAGTGCCCTTCATCTCTCCATACCCGTTCTCTCATATGCATTTCATTTGTTGTATAGCGCAACTTGTAGTGTAGGGGGTTATAGTACTTTACATCACGCACACATTACAGAGTTACAATGAATCATGCAAGTACGTAAATCAGTCTCCAGGGAATGTCAGATAAATGAATGAGGATTACAAGGTGTAGGAATCACATGGCATCCATACTGGTGGGCAGTATATTTTAAGAGGGTTTGGTCTGGGGAAACATATACTCCGTATTTAAAGAGTACTCCAGTGCCTGGAGGGTTGGGTTTAGTAATAAAAATGTATCTCTGGCCAAACAAACACTTTTTAGAAACATTAGAATAATGAAAGACCTGGGAAGTTCTAACCATACCATTCAGGTTTGCATGCAGTTCTTTGATGACAGTTCATAGGTCACTATCCTATGATAGGACTGTAACTTGTGAACTGCAAGTAACACAAGAATCTGTGTGACAAAGGCAGTAACCCACTTAGCTATTCACATAAAACGCAGTTTATCTGCATTTCAAAACTGCCAACAGACAAAGGATTGCTCGCCAGCAGGATTATTATTCACCAGAGTTATCTGGACATTTCTTTAATTGTAAATGAAGCATACATGAAGTATGTGTCTTGCTGGGCCTTCCCTGATTTTAAAAAGAAGAACAAATAGCCACACATTCTCTTACCTGCTGGTTTGTTGTTACAGCCGATCTGATAAGCAGCAGCGGGCATTCAGAAATGTGTGGCATAGAAAAGGACTATCCAGGCAGCAGAACGGTTAAGGTCCCAGTTAAGGTTGCGGGTGCCAAAGAAAGGATTTGCCCCCTTCCCGTGACCCATTTATACCTGCATGACTGGGGGATGACCCAGCCCACCTTTCTAAAGTGCGATGCGTGATTAGGGCTGCCTGTGAGAGAGCCCAGGCCCAATCATGCAACTCCTAGGAAGAAAAAAAAAACATTCACAAAAACTTTTAAATGAAAGTGGCAATTTACTACTGGCCTTCGTGACGTCACCGTCAGAGGCAGGCTCATGTTTGGGTGGGTCAGGCCCACCTGCTAGAACTGGGCCTGATTGTAGCTCTAACATGTGACGACTGCGCTATTATTAATGTTCATTGAGAAACTGTACTAATAGCGCAGTCGTCACATGTTAGAGCTACAATCAGGCCCAGTTCTAGCAGGTGGGCCTGACCCACCCAAACATGAGCCTGCCTATGACGGTGACGTCACGAAGGCCAGTAGTAAATTGCCACTTTCATTTAAAAGTTTTTGTGAATGTTTTTTTTTTCTTCCTAGGAGATGCAAAGAAACGGCGGACATCTTGTAAGTGAAAAGGAAAAAAAGGACCAAAGGAAAAAAAAAAAGGACCAACTACAGGAGTGGAAAGTAAGGAAGTGCAATCTCCCCAGAACAACAGGGAATGAACCGGGGACATCTTGCAATGGCTAGCTCAACTCGAGTCCTCTCTCAACTTATCGTAAATTAACTCAACTTAATAAGGGACAGCTAAACTAACTCTTACTGCTTGGTAACCCAGCCATAAGGATATAATTAGAGGACAGCAGAGGAAATTTACTTACCACAAATATTGGTACCAGAACTATTTCTAATCCACCGACTACCACTGCACAATTGCAAACGATCAATTCAGAACTAATCACCAGAAGATTTACAACGGGAAAGGAATATGGATAACAGATACCAGACGATGGCCAGCTTCAAAGCAGAGAGTATAAAATATCCTCCTTCGCTATCTAAAAATGCTGCCAAAAAGTTTAAACATAACACACTGAGAAAGAACCCAGACATACTGTTCGCAGACCCATTCTTTGATGGAGTCAAAGGCACCATAATGAATGACTTGATTTTCTACACAAATAAAACAGCGAAATGGCGCAATGCCCTCACAGAAAGGTTACTCATAAAAAGTATGAGAAACATCCCTCATGGCACAAAAATAATGTCCTCCCCGACAATAAGATGCAATGCAGAATTATGCATCACGCTATATAAAACAGGAATAGTGCTGATACAAGCACCTAATAGGGACCTGGAAGAGTTTGAAAAGTCTTTCCTAACAATAAAAGAAACTCTGGAGAGACCAAGACACCAACTACCCATGACCTCACATGTAGTCACTCTCGTCAACACTGATACTACAACCAGAGATTCCAACCGAACCAATGACCATAACAGCCAAACTTCCAGCTCGGGAGACATAACTGAAAGGGAGATGGCAACCCCAGAGTACGAGCCAGAAAGGGAGATGGCAACCCCTGAGAAAGAGCCGGAAAGAACAGAGAGATCTTCCAATCTGACAAATGAAGAGCAGATCCCACCAGTCAGTGCGAATCTACTTGAAGAGAATACCTCAGCTCCTAGCGAGTCACCAAATGACTCGATACCTCTCCCGAATTGCATACCAGAGTGGGAAAGATCACCACCCACAAACTCAATACCTGCACTACACAACACAAATAACACACTCGACATCCCAAACAAATTTGGAAGCGACAACCCACCCAAGGAAACAAAGGATAGAACTTTGAAAATGAGAACAGAACAACTACGGAAGAGAGCAAAATGCACAACCCGAAGTGGCAGGGCAATCCTCCCTAAGAAAACACCGCGAAGCCAGAAAGAAATTAAGAAGCTCCAGAAAATAGTAGGCAACCTAGCACAAGGCTCGATGATAATTTCGCAGGCATTCGAAAAAATGTGGGAGTTGACGGCAAGCACACACTCCAAGGTCTCTGATATCCAGAATCTAGTACTCGCCGCACAAAAAAGGAATGACGAGATGGCCCTGTCCCTAAGAAATAGGCCCAATAGACCAGACAGGATAAACCCTTTGTCAAACGAAGATACTCAGGCCTTACTCCGAACCTATGAACAACCGGCCCAGGAGAGGGTGGAGAGAATCAGAACAGTACCAATTGATTCCAATAGACCTTCCAGAAAGAATGACAGGAAAGCAAGTCACCTCAACCTACAACATATTCAGTTATCAGCATATGAATCCGAAATAGGGAACATCCTTAACCCTGATAATCCCTTAAAATGCCTTCTTCTCAATTGTCGTTCGGCATCCAAACATGCATCAGACATAGCAGCACTCATCATCAATAACGAAATCGACCTGGCAATCCTTACAGAAACGTGGCTAAAGGAATCATCCCCCCCCGCCATTGATCTCTTGGTACCACCTCATTATAACATTATGAGATTAGATAGGCCAAGGAAAACAGGAGGAGGTATAGCATGTATTCATCGATCAGAGATAGAGGTCAACATGATTCAAGCCGACCCCATGGAATCTTGTGAATACCTCGGTCTGAATATAAGATCTTCAAATAAACAAAAATGCAATTTACATGCATTCTACCATCCACCAGGAGATAACACAAAGTTCTCAGAGCAACTAATAGAGATCATAACTGCCAACTCCAATCCGGATGCCAACAACATATTCCTGGGGGACTTTAACCTACACTGGGACGACGACAATGACAAACTGGTTAATTCGCTAAAAGAGTTCCTCGCCGAAATAAACCTCATACAAGCATGTACCCAACCTACCCACGTGCAAGGAGCGACCTTAGATTGGATCATCTCCAGAAACAAAGAGACAGTGATCTGCGCCATAGATCCATGCGACTGGTCTGACCATCACGCCATAACATTTATGATTCCCACAGTGAAAAAAGGTAGAACCGTACAACCCCCCAAGTCCACAAAATTGGTCAGAGAAATAAAAGAGGCGAACATTGAGCTATTGGTTGAGAGCTGTGAGAGAGACTTAAAGCCACCTAACTGCATGCGGGATGTAAATGAGCTGACCGAGCACTACATAACCTCAATAGGAAATATAGTCAATGACACCATGCCTCTAAGAATGAAAAAAGTTACCGACAAGCCAAAGAATCCGTGGTTTAGCGGATCACTGAATGAGGACAGGCGCAAACTGAGAACAGCTGAAAGAAAATGGAGACAACACCCTTCCTCACCTGAGTTGGAAGCCCTCAGAAAAATCAGAAACGATTATAACAAAAAGGTAATCAACTCCAAAAAAGAATTTATAAGAGCAGAACTAGACAATGCCAAAAATAGACCACGAAAACTCTTCGAGATACTAAAACAGCAATCAGATAAACTAGCCAAATCAACCCAAGAAAACTCAAAAACTCCTCTAAGCTGTGAGGAATTCTCTACATTCTTCTGCGAGAAAACAAAATCACTAGAGGTTGAGCTCTCTAGCGCTGCGGTTATCCTCCCGACCCAAACCCTGCCGAGGAGCGAGGCCGGTGTGTCAACAGAGAGTATTAAAACAAAGAATGAAGCAATCTGGGACACATTTGAATTATACGACCAGGTCAAGATCGCCAAAACACTGTCAGAAATCAGACCAAACAACCACTATCAAGACCCTTTAACTGCAAAATGTGTAAGAGGAATCAGCCACATTGTGGTTCCAATATGGACCGAAATCATAAACGCTTCACTTACTCAAGGGATCCTCCCTGACTGCCTAAAAACAGGACAAGTAGTGCCAATAATCAAAAAAACGACAGCGGACGCATCAGATCCGAATAACTATCGACCAGTAACCAACATCCCTTTACTGGCCAAACTAATTGAGAAATGCGTGCAGAGCCAACTGAAGCAACACATCACCAAGTTCTCCCTACTAGACGAATGCCAATCAGGGTTCAGAGCTGGGCACAGCACAGAAACAGCGATCCTGCATATCGTTTATGACGCGCTTCAAGCACTAGACCAAAATCAAGCATGCCTATTGATTCTCCTAGACCTGTCATCTGCTTTTGACACGGTAAACCACAAAACACTACTCTCCAGGCTACAGGACAGGATGGGATTGACAGGCAATGTACTGAGATGGTTCCAATCGTTCTTAAGCAACAGAACCCAACGATTCCGGGTTAACCAAGCAATTTCAACCCCGTGTCCTAATGCAATTGGCAATTGGGGTCCCGCAAGGCTCAACTCTATCCCCAGATCTATTCAACTTGTATGTCGAACCTCTTACAGACATCCTTCGGAAATCAACGATATCCTACCACATGTATGCTGACGACACGCAAATATATTTAAAGATCGCCTCCCTTGATGACATTGATCTAATGAATAAGACACTAAAGATGGCTATGCAATGGTTAACGACGAACCATCTGAAATTAAATGCCCAGAAAACAGAATTCATGCTAATTGCACCTCCAAGGAGCCACCCGGAAGTAAAGGAATGGACCAAATTGGTGACTGCGCTTAACTGCACACCAACCCTCGTCAACTCAGCTAAATCATTGGGAATCATATTAGATGAGAACCTCGACATGAAAGCCCACATCAATTCAATGGCCAAAAGTGCCCGCTTCCATCTGAGCTACCTTAGAAAATTAAAACCATTCATCTCAAAAGCAGACTTAAAATTGGCTATACAGTCCCTAGTCATATCCAGGATCGAATATGGTTGCTCTACATTAACTGGTCTACCTAAAACATCTACAGCACCGCTAAAAGCCTGTCTCAATGCTGCGGCAAGACTTATCACTGGATCGAGGACATTTGATCATATATCTCCTCACCTGAAAGCACTAAACTGGCTACCTTATGAGGCCAGAATTCAAATGAAGACAGCATGTATCACTCACAAAGCGGTGCACTATAACACGCCAGGATACCTAAGCAAGAAAATAAAGCTATCGGGAGGAAACAGACCAACGAGAAGCGCCAAGGAGCTGCTGTTGAGGCCGGCCTTTTTTCGAAAGAAAAAGACATATGATCGAGCATTCACTGGAGCTGCCCCCAGAGTTTGGAACTCACTCCCTCCTAGCATTAGGAAGATCCAAAATATCGCAACATTCAAACGGGAATTGAAAAGCTATATGATGAGTAAATACTTGGCATAGGGAAGCCGACGGATCGCCAGTATGATCTACTACATCAGCTGAAGAGTGATCCCTCTTCATGACTACTATCTTTATCAAGAAACTGACTCCACTCACTAGCCTCGGCTGTACCCTTATCAATACCACAGCCCTGTGTGAACCAATTGCTGGTCTCTGAGCCAAACTATATAACCTCTACCTCACCTTAGCTACTGATATGGACGGTGCTATAAGCTAAGCCTCTCTCACCTTTATTACTATTTGCACATGTATTTGATATATACTTATTTATTTAGGCATCCGTTATAGCCACAACCTCTTCTACCTTATATCTGTTGGTGTTAGAATGGATATATGACTGTCAATGTGTAACCTACCTCGATGTAATTGTGATGTAATGTGCGGAGATGGTTTAAGCCATTCCTATGCAATAGAAC